>NC_134546.1:80384989-82796447 GCF_050624435.1 Tenrec ecaudatus | reverse complement strand
AAACTGACTCTCAAATTAGTCTGTGGGGAAAAGGGCAGACAGGAGCTGTGAATTAATAAAACGAATGAACTCAGAGAAGAAAACATCTGTATGAATGGAGACAGGTGACTTGATCTAGGATTGTTGTTAAATTCTTATAGTATTTTGTCTGAATATATATATATATATATATATATATATATATATATATATATATATATATATATATATATATATATATATGAGATCCTGTGCACAGCAAGGCCTGTTGTCCCACAGTAGGAGGGAATACAGGAGGGGTATTGAAAGCATGGTGTAAAGTGTTTGAGGAAGCAGATGATGTGAAGAGAATTCATCCTAGATGTAGGACTTTCCAATTAATATGGGACATTTGGGGGGAATTAAAGGGGGAAACAGAACAGAAGCTAAGTTCAAAATCATCCTACTATCACAGGGAGATTGGGTGAGTGTTTCAGAAAGAAGTGAGGAGATGCATTGGTTCCCTGAGGCATACTGAGAAAGAGAAGAATCCCCAGAAACAACAGGAAGCCAGTGACAAACTCTACCTATACCTGCTCCTGGGTCTGAGTCCTGTGCTTTGTGGGTCCTGTGGGACACTGCAGCCTAACCTCTTCCACTAGGGTACATTCGTGTCTGGGTTAACTCTGACTTCCCCTCACTGTGTGTGTTGCTCTGGGTAAACTAGAGAAACAAATCCATAGACATACGCATATTGTATGTAAGAGAGATTTTTATATAAAGGGCAATGGTACATTAAGAAAGCATCTCACCCCAGTCAGGTCCAAGACAGTAAGTCCAGTATTAGCCCATATATCCAATCTATATAGTCCTCTGCAGACTCATGAAATACATGCAATGATCACAAATGCAAGATGATCACAGGCCAGTGGGTAGAAATTCTTTGGATCCAGTAGCATTGTAAACTTCTAAGTGCTGGCAGGGGTCTCTACATGGCTTCTCCAGCACCCAGAGCTGCATCAGAGTAGGTCCATGTGCCTTCTTCTCAGTGATGTCTCACAGGGAGTCAGCCTTGTCAGAAAGGAGTCTCCTAGGGTGTCTAGAGAGTGTCTTCCACCTCCAAGAGAGGAATATTGGATTTCCCAGAATTCACAGGAGAAGACCTTTCCCACACAGAAGCCTCATTGGCCATGCTCCGATTGACAGACTAGACTCCACCCCTTCCGTCTTTATCCTCTCAAGTCCCACATTTATACCAGATTATGTAACTACCACACTGTGCGTCTTGTGCACAGAAATACCCAGCTGTGTCCTTGAATTTCAGGTTGTCCATTTGAAGTTGTAGTATGTTCTTACCATTGTCTCTGGAAATGGTGAATTGGCCCTTCAGAGAGTCTGTGTGGCATGTGCTACCAACAGTATTAATGTATGAAACCCACTTCCGGCGCTTCACTGGAGCTGGGCAGACCCAGTTAATATTATAAATACAGATAAGGAATGCAGAGACTGCAGGGTAGAGTCTCAGAGAAGCCTCAGGCTGCCTCGTCTCCCTCAGATTACATAGCTACACCTCACAATGGAAACCTGCAAACACACAAACATTCTGATCATGAAAATCATAATATATTCACTGGCTTTCACTCATGCCCCCTCATACACACTTGCTCTCCATCAAAGTACCATTTGAAATTCTAAAAATGAAAATTGAGCTCAATGCAGATTCCATGGTGACTTGATGTGTTCAGTCCTGAATGGGGGTACCTGGGAATTCCAGAGCTGTAGCACCTCTCCAAGAGCTTCAGAGTTGGGACTGGGATGGTTTTCATCAGCAGGAGAGGGGTCTATTTGCATACCTTCTACTTATGTAGCCATAAGTGGTGTTGAATGACTTCTAAGACAGTTACTCCAAGATTAGATAAGAATGTTCTAGATATCTTGGAGAGCCCTGCATGTGGGGTATATTATGCAGTGGGCTGCTAAATTCAAGGTCAGTCATTCTAAATCACCGATGGCTCTGCAGGAGAAAGAGAATGCTCTCCACTCCCATGAAGGTTTACAAAATCAGAAGCCTCCAAGAGCAGTCCTACTCTGTCCTATAGGGTTGTTATGAAAAAGAATTGGCTTAATGTAAATGTCAACCACAGTTAGAGACACTCCCTAAAAATGCGGGCCCCATCTTCACCCCTTTTATTGTGGCCCTCATTCTTTTATTAAACCAGTTAAATATTACCTGTAGAATTATATATTTAATCTGACACAAGCATCGCTTGTCAAATTCTGTTTTAAATTACATTTTGGAAAAGGGAACATCACATACCAAAAAGAAAACCCACCCCAGCCCCCTCAGAACCTGCCCTTAAATGTTCCCTTGAGCTGGATGTGACAGTGGCTCCTGAGTCTCGCTCCTTCCCTCCAGGTATGTTACACTTTCACAAGGCCTCTGCACACCAAGCATTTGAAGGTACAGAGTTAACCTTAGAAGTTCTATAGATGCTGAAGGTCTCTGGATCCTCCAGAGAAGCCCATGCTGTTTGTGAATTTGCATAACACTTCGGGATGGTTCCAGGGCATCTTCCAAAAACTAGAGGAAGTCTCCCATGTTTAAGGAGTTGATTGTGCTCTCCAAATCTAGGTATTATGCTTTACAATACTAATGCTTTCTTTTTTATTAAATACTTTTATTAGGGCTCTTATCACCATCCATGCATTCACCCATTGTGTCAAGCACATTTGTACATATGCTGCCATCATCATTTTCAAAGTGTTTTCTTTCTACTTGAGCCCTTGATATAAGCTCCTCATTTCCCCTCCCTCTCCCACTCTTCTTCCTTCATGAACCTTGATAAATTATAAATTATTATTTTCATATCCTACATTGTCCGCTGTCTCCCTTCACCCATTTTTCTGTTGTTTCTCCCACTGGCAAGGAGTTATATGTTAATCCTTGTGATCTATTTCCCCTTTCTACTCCCACCTTCCCATTATCCTCTTGGTATCTCTATTCTCATTATTGGTCCTGAGGGATTTATCTGTCCTGATTCCCTTTGTTGCGAGATCTTATCTGTAGCAGTGTACGTGTTCCGGTCTAGTCAGATTTGTAAGGTAGAATTGAGGTCATGACAGTGGGGGGAGAAGCATTAAAGAACTAGAGGAAAGTTGTTTTTAAATTTTTTTTTTTTTAGCGGTGCCATAGTGCACCCTGACTGGCTCTTCCCTTTATTGTGACCCTTCCGTAAGGGGACGTCCAATTGTCTATAGATGGGCTTTGGGTCTCCATAGCACCTCTTCTTCATTCACATAGGTATGATTTTCTTTGTTCTGTGTCTTTGGTGCCTGATACATGATCATATGGACACCTCATGATCACACAGGCTTGTGTGCTTCTTCCATGTGGGCTTTTTTGCTTCTCAGCTAGATGGTTGTTTGTTTATCTTCAAGCCTTTAAGATCACAGACACTATATCTTTTGATAGCCATGCACCATAAGCTTTGTTCACCATATTTGCTTATTCACTCAATTTGTCTACCGCCATTGTGTTGGGAAAGTGAGCATCAATGAATGCTGGGTTATTAGAATAAAGTGTTCTTGTATTTGGCGAACATTTAAGTTGAGGCCAAGTATCCATCTTCAGTCTTAATACCTAACATATGGATATAAGTGCACAGATATATTTCCCTATCATTACATATAAATATATTTACATAGGTACATGCCTATAAGTAGACTTCTATAAATGTCCTTAGCCTCCCGGTTTTTTCCTCTATTTCCTTTTACTTTTATCTTGTCCCACTACCATGTTTCACCTTCATTTGTGTTTCAGTAATTCCTCACTCTTAATTTGCCCTTGATTAATCCTCACTAGGTATCCTATGCATTCTCTCCATCAATTTTACTTTATTTGTTGTTCACTTGTCCTTGGGTTGGTTGACACCCCCCCTTCTTTTCTCCAACCTCTCCTTCTCCCATGCTCCCCCGAGAACCACTGGTCCTGTTTTTTTCCTTCTCTGAATTGTTTATCCTATCTTTTATCTAGATGGATAAGCAGAGACATGGATAAGCACAAAAACAATGCAAAGAGAAACCAAACAACAAAGGAAGACAAACTAACCAAACATACAGCAATAACAACAAAAAGATAGTCAATGGCAAAACAGGAAAAGGCTGTAAATCATTCCACGTCTGTTTTTTACTTTTAGGAATGTCTTCCAGTCTAGTCTGAAGGGGGACTATGCCACACTCTGTCCCCAAAGTCTAATATTGGTATTCCCCGGGGATTTCATTGCTTTACTCCCCTTGCTGTTGCATGCCCTTAGTGTTTTGCTCCAATGTGATGGGGTCAGATCAGACATAAGTCCCACTCTGAGTCTCCAGTGTTGTCCCCCATAGAGATATGTTTCAGTTAGGGATATCATGTCTTGTGGGACTGGCCCTATGATCGTCTCTGTGCATTGTCTGCTCTGAGTAGGAATATCTCCTCGGGGATTGGTGGGTCAGAATGTGTTCTACTCACTCTCCTACCCTCTTCGCTTCTCCGGTGTGCTCTAATCAAACATGCCCCTCTCCCCAAGCTTCAGCTTCAGTGCTATTCTCTGAAGTGCTGTCTTTGGGGGTGGGGGAGAGTTCACATAGTTGGGATTGGGGCCAGCCCATTATGATTTCTAATGACTATGACACACTTTGATTGTATACAACTGTCAATTATTTCAGAAATGGTAAAATCAGATTTGATTTTGTTTTCTCTTCACAGGAGATATTTGCGCTGGAATTGACACAATACAGTTTCAACCTGCAGCAATTTTAAAAAAGAATTAGGATGGAGAGAAACTGAATGTGTTGAGAGAAGTACAGGGAGGTCAGAATTTAACAGCCTAGAGAGACTACCAGTCCTTCTGGGATTGATTTCAACTAGTCCCATATGTGATTTCTTTCTCCCCTATCTTCTCAAGAAGAACCAGGGCTTTTAATGTTTAGGATCTTCCCTTCAGGAAAATAAGAGACATGGAGAGCTGTAGTTGCTGAAGTGTCCTTGAAGAGGTTCTCCACGTGGGTGAACTGGGACACTCCAGACACAAGAGGAAACAAATATTTGGTATCCCCTGCACCTGCTCCTGTGGCAAAGACTGTGTCCCATGTACCCTGAGCTCCCTCTGCTGCCCAATTAGTGTTGTGATGCTTGAGATGTTTGACCATTTAGCCTTCTTTGGGTCTCCTGGTACGTTTCCTACATTTTACATATCAGTGTCCTCAGGTTTCAAGTTGTTAAGTTAAAACACATGCAGCTGGTTGAGCTATCATGGTTGCAATACATCAATATGTGAAGACTGAGTTGTTGCTAAGACATCCAATTTGTCTAAGTGTAGGTGAACAGTGAGAACTCAAAAAACACAAGGCTTCTTTGCCACTTAACACAGGTTGTGTTTCCCAGAGCCTGATAGATCTAGAAATTCGATATCTGCAGACCTGGAAGTTAGACATATCACTTTGAGACATGCACATAGCTTTCCCAACTCATGACTAGTCTGTAGCAGCTCTACCTGCACGATCACACCTAGGAACAAGATGGGAAATATAATTTAAAACCATTCTAAATTGAAAAACACTGTTTTTGACATGAAAAACTGGGTAGGACATTCATGTCTCCAAGAAGAATCCAGAAGGGTGTCACCTCCACAGGCATCTCTGATCAACATGATGAGGATGAAGGCCTAAGAATCCTGACTTTCATGTGTGACGTGGAGATTTGTTACTATATTTTACTCCAAGTGATTAACGTGTGCTGTGCTTGTGGAAGCACAAAGAGGATGGCTCTGAATAGGAGCAGCCGAGTAATGGCCTCTAGAGGGGATTTTCCTGACCTGTGTTCTGTGAGGTCAATCTCTACACGTCATCATTTGCACTGACTGTGGAAAACAACTCCTTCCTGAAAATTATGGGTAGATTTGTAGAAATGCAGTTGACCTGAGGTGTGAGCCATAATGAAGGGAATTCCTGGGGATACTATTATTCTTGGAATGTTCCACGTTCTCTCTGGGCTGTCCCAGTTCTAACCTTAGGAAAAGGGTAGCCCATGAGATGTGCAGGCTATAGGGTTAAAATGGGAGGTAAAATGATGAACATTTCTGAGCATCGACTTCTCCTAAAAACACAACAAGTCAATCTTATTGGCACTTTTCCATTTATCTTATAATTCAATACTTCTATCATATCAAGAAGAGTTGTACAATCTCTACCACAGTCTATTATAGAACATTTCTCCCCCTCCATAATCATTATTCATGTAATATATTTCACATACTTGTGAAAATGTATGCAACAAAACTTTCACCAGTTCAACAACTTTTATGTGTGTAATTCAGTGCCATTGAGTATTCTTTTCATGTTGAACAACAATTATTTTTTATCCCCCTGAATATTGGTCCACCACCATTAAAATTAATTCACTGCCCCCTAAGCAAAAACTCTTCTTCCTTCACACATGGTAACCATAGATCAAGTTTTCTTTCTTTCTTTCTTTCTTTCTTTCTTTCTTTCTTTCTTTCTTTCTTTCTTTCTTTATTAATGTTCATGATATAACATTCAGATTTCCATACTTAAAACACTTCTAGAAAAGAGTTGTATATCCATCCTCACAATAAGCTTAATGCTTCATCCTGCCTCACAGATCCACTAATTACTCCCCAATTTCCCTCCCCCTTCCATATAAACCATTGCCTGTGTTATTGTCTCTATGCACCAACTTCTTTGCTTCCAAACAGGGAGACAATAACAAAAACAATTAAAAACAAAGAAAAATGAAACATAAATAAAAATAATAATTACATAAAGATACAAATTTAAGTAGCGTACAAAACAAACAGAAGGTACCTACTTCTCTTTTCCTGTCTTCCTCTTCATCTACTTCCATGGTTGTTTTGGTAGTTGCATAATCTGTTGTCAATTTGAGAGTCAAGAGTGAAGGGGTGGAGTTTAGTCTGTCAATCCGGGTGCAGTTTGATGACATCATTTGGAGGCACTGAGGAGATAAATAGCTCGCTGGAGGCAGGACACAGGCTCACGCCTTGTGAGACATTCCTGTGAACAAGACACATGAAGCTAAACTGGAGCCCTGGAGCTGAAGGATCCACGTGGAGACTCTTGACAACATTGAGATGTTTCTGTCTCCACTGGATCCAAAACAATTTCCACTCACTGGCATGTGGTCTTCCTGCATTCAACATCATTGTATATGTTGTGTGAGTCTGACGAGAATTTATAGTCTGGTATCAGATATATGGGCTAATATCGGACTTAGGTTCTTGAACTGGACTGGGCTGGTATGCTTTCTTAATATACAATTGCTCTTTGATATAAAGTTCTCTCTTGTACACATATGAATGTCTATGAATTTGTTTTCCTAATCCACCTAGAGTAACACAGTTGTGGAGTTTCACATGTCACTTTCCAGGCACTAGGTAGAGGTGCCCGTGGTTTATGACAAGATTTAGCTAGATCCATCCTCTAGGTGATTATATTCTGGGTACAGTATCTTAACATGGCTCTGCTCAATACTTACCTTTATTGAAAAATCAATGAAGATAAGGGCATTACAACAAAGTGGGGTGACAAAGCAGATGGTGCCAGGGTATCTATTATCTGGCGTCTAAAAGGCTTGTCTTCAAACAAGCAGCCATCTAAGTGAGGTGTCAAGGAGATTCACAATGAAGAAGCACACCAGCCTGTGTGATCCAAAGCTAGTAACAATTAAATTCAAATGTGATGAAGGAAAAGGTCCCAGAGCTCAAATTATGAACATCCAATTTGTCTAAGGGTAGGTGAATAGTGAGAACTCAAAATTCATTTGAAGAATATCTAATCATATTAAACCTCTGGCAGATCCCCTTGAAAAGCTTTACCATCAGACAGAGATGATTGTGAACTTGATCATGGTGGATTGGACCATGGCATAATATAATTGGTCAGTTGACCTACCTCTCTATCCAACCTGTACTTGTTCTAAGGTAAAGTATTTCTCACTTGTTCCATGACAGAATTTTTTGCTGAACTTTAAAATATTGATGGTATTCTTTCCTTTCTTACTATTTATTTTCATTTTTATCTTTATATTATTATTATTTTCTTCTTGCTGTTTTATTTTGTTTTTTAATGTTTTTATTGGGTTTCCAAGTTGTTTGTAAAGCACAGAAGGCAGGGTTCCCTAGAGACATTAACTGATGCAATGATCTATGGGGCCCTTGGGGAGTAGAGGAGTAAGAAGGGTGAGAAAATTTTGGGAGCAAACAGTGAATGTGGGAGAGGGAGAGAACATAAGAATTTGTTATGATATATATGCATGTATACGTATATATTTTACAACATTTTAAACATTATTTAACTATGTAAGTGTATGATATGTGAATATTATATACAAATATTTTCAAACTACATAAAAAAGAAACAAAGCCTGACCAGTGGTTGCCATGGGTGAAGGAGAAAGGTTTGTTGCTTAGGGGGAATTCAGTTTATATTAATAGTGGCGGGATAATTTTGAAAAGGATATCAATAATGGCTGTAAACATGAAGAGTATAATCAAAGATACTCATTTGTACATATAATAGTGGTTGAATTGGAGAATGTTTTGCTGTGTACGTTTTACCAAAATAAAAATATAATGATATGAACAACGAAGAAAAAAAATTTTAATCGATAGTGATGATGATTGTATGCCCCCAACATTTTTTTAAAAAGAACCATCTTTATTAATACAGTATTTATTTGTCTTCCCTCTGTCAGACCCTGAGTCAATTATTTTTCCCAGGCTGCCCGGGGAGGTGCAGGAAAGGAACATACTGGGCAGACAGACATGGGACAGAGAAATGTGGGGGGTGGAGACGGCTCCTTCACATGGCAAAAAGCACGAGGAAGGCCACCATCAGGCAGAAAAGCCGGAGGGCCTTCAAGAAGGCAAAGCCCAGGATAGCGTAGGAGAAGAGCAGATGCTTCAGAGAAGGGTTCCTGGCATAACCAAGGATGAGGCTCCCAAACCCAGTCCCAGTGCGGGCTCCAGAGACCACCACTCCAACTGTACCAGTCCCGGTCCCAATGAACTTGGCTGCTGTGTCAATGTCCATTGAGATGGTGCTGGTTTGGAAGCTGTGACTAGGGATCAGTGAGGAGGGAATGTGGGGCTGCCAAGCTGCTGAAGCGCTCAGCTATCAGTGTCTGTGCTGTTTCTGTGCCACAGACAGGGGGTACCTCATCAGCTGGGAGGCGCTCCTGATCAGGGGAGGGGTGCAGAAGAATTCGGCACTGGCAAAAATTTTTAGGGAATGAGAGGTAGTGACAAGTGAGCTGCTCCTACTGCAGAGAAGACTGACAGGTGTATGCCTCTTCTTGATATGATTGCATTGTTGAATTGTATCATAGGTGCATGAAATTCCAATAAAACTGTTTTTAGAAAAGAAACAGAAGGTCATCTGTTACTTACACTGACCCTCAGTGTAGGGCTTTGGGTAACAGCCTCATGGCCAGTGCCTGTCTTTGTGAAGAACATTCTATTAGCACACAGCCTTGCCCTTCTCTACTGCCTGCTGTTGTTTTCACAATCAGTAAGGTTGAATAATTGTCTCAAAGCCTATATGAACAATGGAATCATCAATTATAGTTTTCAGAGGTCTTTTTGAAAAAAGAAATTTACTGACCCCTGATCTAAGGGAAGAGTCTGCATGAAAAACAGCAAGGCTTCATGAAATACATAGTTTTAAACTATTATGATTGTTTGACCGAATATAATATTTTTTTAATTACTGATAGATATGTTAAAACTACCAACCCTAGTAGGATAGTGGTGACTTGCCTAGCCATTAAATGAAAATTCAATCATTCAAACCCACCAACTGCTCTGTGGGAGAATTTGTCGTAGAATAATCTCATAAGGAAATACAGGCTTGGAAATCTTGTAGGAGCAGTTCTAGTCTGTCCTCTAGGATTACTATGAGTTGGAACTGATCAATGTTAACAGAATTTTAGTTTGGGTGAAAAGCAACATTTTACAATATATTGTACTTGAATAAATGACACCAAGTTTCAAACTACCAACTTTACAGCCATTAGTTTAGGGCTTAACAGTTAGCACTACCCAGGCACTCCACTGAGTCTGCCTGAAATATATTTCGACTGGCAGTTACATGATTTCTTGTCAACTTACGAAGGGGTGGAGTCTAGCCTGTCAATCAGGTCATGCCTCTATGACCTCATTTGGAGTTGCGAAGAAGATAAATAGCTCACTGAAGGTTAGATATACTTTCTCCCTATGATGCATTGCTGTTGACAAGCCACATAGAGATATGCTAATGGAAAACAGAACCTTGGAGCTGGAGGAGCCACGTGGAGACCCACACCAGCACTAAGATGCTTCTAATACCACAGATCCACAATACTTTCCACCCACTAACCTGTGATCTTCTTGCACTCAGCTTTGTATCATGTGTTGCATGAGTCTGAAGAGAAACTTACAGGACAGTATCAGACACATGGCCTAATCTTGGACTTACAGGCTTGTCTGGGCTGGACTGGTATGTCTTCTCAATATACCATTGCTCTTTATATAAAGCTTTTTCCTATACACATAGGAGTGTCCATGAATTTGTTTCTCCAGTCCACCAGTACTAACACACTGACCTTCTCAAAATATATGCTGATCACCCCTGGCAAATTTCTTCTCCTTATGGAACAAGGTCATTTCTGTTGGCTGTTTTTCTATGAGAATGTTTTCTTTTCTTACAATACAACTTTGAATTCACAGATATTAAGGGTAGGCACTGAATCATATTAAAACATAAATTCCTAGTGGGAAACTGAGATGAAGAACCTTGGATCACAATAGAAACCCAGATTAGATTCAGAATCCTTCCTATTTTTCATGCCCTTACAGAGCCCTGCAACACTGCTCCCTCCCTGCATAGGAAGTTTGTGTCTGTACTCACTCTGACTTCTCCGTGTATCTTCCCCACCATTATACATGGACGTGTGATTGACTTTTAGACTGTCCTTTCACTGATACGGTGTGTTCTTGGCAATGTCTCTGGAGATGGTAAACCAGCTTTCATGGAATCTGTATACCAGGGGATATCAATAGTACTAATAAGACCCACTGCAGGCCTGGAACTTGGCTGATACAGGTCATGGAAGAGCTACGAAAAGTGAATCCAGAGTTTGCACAGCAGAATCTCAAAGATGTCTTATGTTCCCTCTGGTCTCCTTCAGACTCATCCAGTTGCACAATACAGTTGACATTTGTAAACACAGTATATGCCGGGTGTGAAAACGATCACACATGTCAACTGTCTGCCACTCACACACACTTGCTCTCATTAATGTTACTTATTAAAATAGCTGCCTGAAAAACCCAGCTTAGTACAGACTCCATGATGATTCTGTGTTCATACAAATTGCAGAATAGGGACTCTTGTAGATTATGGTACTGAGGATCTTCTCCAAGAACTGTATTGTTGGGATTGGGGTGTTTTTATTTTATCAGCCGAAGGAGGGCTTAATTTGCATATGCTGCTCCTGGGGAGAATGAACCAGGCTCACAGATAAAGCAGTCACAAAACCTCATGCTTCAATCCCTGAGTGTTTCACCTCTGAGAGTTTCCTCATAAAGCGGAAGAAACTGACATATTGGCAATGAGGCCTATTATCCAAGGTGTATTATTCAGAGTGAGTAAGACCTCAATTTGAATAAAAACATTATGAGACTATATCTGATGGATTATGTGGATATGCTTGTGAGTAGTAACTTTGTAATAAAATTTAAAAGGGGTCAATCTGGGATGAGAACGTTGACTGCTTCCCCAGAGAACACATTCCCTTCCATGACTTCTCCACCCTGCAAGACCAAGGTCCTGTTTTTCCAGGCCACAGAAATTGATGAAGAAGATGGTTAAGAAAGGAGACATGACAAGATTGATGATGGCTTTAGGAATGAAGGCAGTGGTATTCTTCTCTCTGGGACTCACATCTTTCTAAGACACTCAGAACAAAACCAAGAATACTTAAATTATCAGATACACATTTTCTCTTCTGCAATAGATAATGGAAAATTATTAGATATTCAAAAGTTTGAAGGTCAGCTAAATTTAGAAATCTCATTGCATTCAGCCAAAAGTGGCTCCCAGTCAATGTGTGCTGTACATAGGAATGGCTTTTGTAAATCACTAAGAAGGAAGGGCTTTTCTTTGACAACTACACTTCTACATCTGCTCAAGAGTCATTCTAGTGTGGAAACAGTACATGTAACACTAAAAAACAAAATTACCTTTGACACAGGAAGACATTTCTTATCCACAAAATCATCATTAATAAAGTTATTCACACCTAATCTTACATTTTATAAAGTATATTATACCAAAATATCTGAAATTCCTCACTTAAGGTTGTGTATCAATGGATACTGGGAATGTTACCGGTATCAAACAACAAATTACTAGCAAAGCCACCAGGAGGAGGAGGAGTTGATTAGCAGGACAAATGTGGACCCTTTGGGTGAAACCAGAAAGAGTGGCCAACATTCTGTGGGGCTGTGAAGATGAAGATACCGCATCCAGAATGAAGAACTAAATGATCCCGTTTGGCCCCAGAGCTCTCCCCGAATCCTGAATATTGACATAAAGTTAGTATGTTTCCTGGACTATCATGGCTGCAGGTTCTGAAGGATAGACTGATAGAGGATATTAGCACCCAGATAATAAAATGCAGTTGGTGAATTTATGTATTTTTCACACGGGATTCCAGAAAAGATACACACACACACACACACACACACATTAGTCCACAAAGGTTAGGAAAAACAACCAAAGCTGTGCTGACCCCTGAGATTTCCCCAAGTGTGGGAAACTCGACTGCATAATTTGTGCTAGTGGGACCCTGCTTTCACGCTCTCCCCTGGGGGTGGGGGAAGAAAAACAACAAAAGCAAAAATCAGCAACACCAAAAATTGTGTCATTTGAAGAAAGAATTCCATATAAAATAGGCAAACTGCCTATCTTTTAATTAAATCATTAGCTAGATGATTGCCAGAATTCCTCACAGAGTGTGATGGAAGAAAATACTGTTAGATTTTCAGCCAATACTCAAACACTTAATAGATACCTTTACCCAGGCACCATTTTCCTGAAGTCTGATTGGAAAGTATTTTTTTCTGAGCGTCATGAGAACTCTGATACAGGGATTGCTGGCAGAGTCATTTCTTGTCCTTAAAGGTTAAGAAACTGATTGTTGCTGTAGGACAGAATATATATTTTTTGTTACAATATAATTTTTGAATTCACAGATGCCAGGAGGATCCACAGAAAAATTATTTTTTTAATTAGAGATTTCCTGCGAGGAACTGTGAGATTTAGAAGAATCCAGATATAACCACAGGAAACCAGCCTTGAAGCTCCAGCTGCTCCTGGGTTTCAGTCCTCTACTCTGTGGGTCCTGAGCGCCCCCTGGAGACCAGTATTTTCACTGCAGGGGACGTTTGTGTCTGGGCTCTCACTGACTTCCGCTCACCATGGCTGTCTTTGGCTTTCAGGCTGTTCATCTGCAGATACAGCGTGTTCTTGGAGTTGTCTCTGGAGATGGAGAATCGGCCCTTTACTGAGTCTGTATAGTATGTACTACCACCAGAACAAGAATGCCTGCGACCCACTGCAGGCCCTTCCCTGGAGACTGGCTGACCCAGCTCATCCAGTGGTCATTGAAGATGAATCCAGAAGCTGCACAGGAGAGTCTTAGAAGAGTCCCCAGGCTTTCTCAGATCGCCACCAGACTCCACCAGCTGCACCTCACACTGTACACCTGCAAACAGAGACACTCTGATTAGATGACTTACAGACACATGCACTCACAATTATACACACATACAGCAAGCTCTACAATGATTACCATGTAAAATGGCCAAAATGAAAGCCAAGTTTGGTACCAAATTCATTATGTGTCCTCTGGACTAGCTCCTGGATTCAAAATATTAACAGCAGAGATCCCAGAAACTGTCCTCTGAGATGTCCCACATCAGGGGTTGTGGATGGTTTATCATCAGGCAGAGAGCTGCATTTGTATGTCCCCTGATATTTAGAAGCACATGAGTAGAGATTATGGACAAGAGTTCTCCCTCAGACTGAGAGAAACACAAGCACTCCCAACAGAAAACAGCTCTTTGACAAACAGGTTGTTTGTCAAGCATTGCTTTCATTGTTATATATTATCAATATTTAAAAAAAATAGTTTTCAATGTGTAAACTTTATATTACATACATAACAAACTTTCTAACTGTGTGGTATGAGGACTCACAATGCATCCTCTCTCATTGCCCTTACGGAGTGGATACATATGATCATAGTGGACCATTTTATTACCTGTTTCTTGTGTGGGAACCTTACTGATTTTCTTTCCTTCTAAGGCATTTCCACATTCCAGTGATATTTGTACAGTGTGGACAGGAATTTCTTCATAAAGCATGTCCACAAAACATGCACAATGGTGTCTCCTCTCTGGTTTCTGATCTGAGAGATTCCCGTACTCCCGCTTTTGTGATGATCAGGAAACCTGGCTATTGATCACTTTTCTTAATCTTCTAAAAGATTCAATTTTCATATAATCAGCTTACTGGTTGTGTTTCTGTTATTTCATTTATCCTCTCCCAGGCACATACTACCTATGCCATGAATATTACCTATGCATACTCACCTTTTTGTAGTTCTGTTAGTTGGAAACTGAAGTAATCAATCTCAGAGTTTCACTTCTATACTATACTATTGTGTGTTGCTATGAATTCCTCATTAAGTTCTCTTCAGATGAACCCCACGGTTTGTGGTCTTGTGATTTCATTTTGATTTAATCCAGTACAGCCATCCAGGATGTGAAAATCATTGAACACATGTTCATGACACAAGTAGTGTAGTATATATCCATGTATTCATCACTCACATTCACTGCCATGAGTCAGTGCAGACTCATCATGACGTTAAAGGACATGGTAGAATTGTCCTTGAGCACTTCTGAAACCGTTACTCTTTATAGGAGAAAAAAGACCCGTTTTTCGACTGTGGAACAGCTAGTGCTTAAGAACCCCTGAAATTTCAATTCACAGCTTAATGAGTAACCAAAACACCACCAGGGTTTATTTATGCATACATATATTTAAATGTGTTTATGCATACAACATATAAATGAATGAATATTGAAATTGATGTGGTGTTTTGTAATAAATATTTAGGAAGACAAGTTTCTCAGAGAAAATATTTTGGAGGGAAAGGAAACCCTATATACTAACAGGAAGCTCCTTGCTTCCATCCCTCCCCCATTGCCCTTGCCAGAAGTCTGGCTCCTGTGCTTTGTGCAGTTGATGCGATCCCTGTAGACCGAGGTCATTATTGCAGGAAGGTTGTGCCTGGATGGCACTGAGTCTTCTCACTGTTCCTCTCACACAGTAATGGACAGCTGTGCCCTCAGTGGTCATGGAGCTCAGCTGCGGGGAGAATGGCTTGGTGGACATTCTTCTGGAGCTTGAGAGTCAACTCTATTGAAGCGGGTAATTGTTTCCTGCTGCTCAGACATACTGATAACAACCACTGAAACTTTTCTGCAGGTTGTAGTAGATCTAGCTCCAGAAATATGGAGCCACCAGAGACAGCAAATCTTAAGGGGAGGATTGTGAGGGATTTGTCACGCCTGGGCTCAAATCTCGATGCTGTACCTGTCACAGGACACTCAGGGAATGGAAAAAAATCAATGATGACAACTAATGCAAACTTCTTTTATGTCAATCCATTTTTAGAATCTCATGAAACTATAAGAGAGAAGTAACCACCAGGCCAAATAATACCCAAAAGAAAATAGAAACTGATGAACAAGTGATGTAGGATGTAGTTCCTATGGAACTTTGACCACTATGTGGTGTCTTACACCAAGTTTTGACCTTAATCTGGAAATTAAAGGGGTGATCTGCATGTTAGCGTCCCAGGAGAAAAAAGTAGAGAAACTTTTGATCTTTTCTCATAAACCACAACGAGAAAGTCTAATGTCTTCCTTTTCTCTGGGATTGATCCTTGTTTATTGAGAAATCAAGATTCTTTTTTCAAGAAACATTTTATTAGGGGCTCATACAAGTCTTATCACAATCCATACATATACATACATCAATTGTATAATGCACATCTGTACATTCTTTGCTCAAATCATTTTCTTTTTTTTCCTCCTCTTTTTTTTACATTTTATTAGGAGCTCATACAACTCTTATCGCAATCCATACATATACATACATCAATTGTATAAAGCACATCTGCACATTCCCTGCCCCAATCATTCTCAAAGCATTTGCTCTCCACTTAAGCCGAATTCAAGATTCTTAAGCAGAAGATCAGAGAAACTATTGGGACACAGAAAGCATAGAAAGTGTTAGGAAATTTGGATTTCATTAAGACCCGCAATTGATAATGGATATTTATTCTACCATGTTTTCTCAGTTCTCTGCATATTCTCTTGAGAGTTCTCTCCTATTTCTTCTTCCTAACATCTCACTTAACATCCGTTGGGACAGTGAAACATGTACAGAGTTTGGAGACTCAAAATGGGTAAAAGACATGAACTTGACCAAAGGAGACATTCAAGTTGCAAAAAAACACATACATAGATATTAACTCCCATTATTTATTAGTGCTGTTATTGTTTGGTTGGTTGGCTTTGTTTGGTTTGAGATCGTTTCTTGGAATGGGTACAGAATGCCTGGCCATATTTTCTGGAAAGTATTTGAAGCACTATCATAGAATTAAAAAAAAAAAACATGTTCGATGCAATCTGTAGTGTGACTTGTTTATCGTTTCCACTGATTTTCATTGTTCATCACAGTAATACAGAATCTTTGAAAACTTCAGTAGTTTCTCTATGCAACATGCTATACTGAGCAAATAAACTGAGAAGCTGTACTAAATTAAAACCACGACATCAAGATTGTAGGAAGCCATGTTAACAATCTGGCTCATGTAAATGACATAGTACTACATGTTGTAAGATAGTTTGACTTGTAAACCTTACTGATGAAGAACAGGGACTGTTGCTTTCACTTTAGTTTAAAATTCATTGTAAAGAAATTAACTCCCCACTATGGGGCCAATGGAAATTATCAAGATAATTGGAGATAATATTGAAGTTGTGAAGGAGTTCATCTCACTTATATCTAAAATCAATATTCATGAAAGCCACAGTCAATCAAATGATGCAGTTCATTGAGAAAACCTGCTGCACAGAACTCCTTAAAGGTTGAAGATCAAGGATGACTCTTTGAGGACTCAAATGTACCTGGCCCAACCTATGGGTTTCCAATTGTCTCATATGCGTGTGCAAGTCAGACAATGAATGAGAAAGATCAAAGATTAAATGGTGTATTTGAATTATGGTACTGGTGAATAATTTGATGGTAGGATGGACAGCCAGAAGAACAAAAAAAATGTATATTGGTTGATATACTCTTATAATGCTTACTCGAAAGAAGTGAGGAAGTGATTGCTTCATCTCAGGTACTTTGGACATGTATCATGAAAATCTTAACTTGGAAAAGAACATAATTATTGATAAAGCATAAGGTTATTTTTAAAAGCTGACCTTTAACAGGATAGATTGGCACAGTAACTCCAACAAAGGCCTCATACATGACATGTGTGGGAATGAAGCATGACCCATTTTTCATTTTGTTTTCTCGATTGTTGCTGTGAGTTCAAACTGAGTTAATATGATTTAAAACAGCAAAATGCAATGTCAATGACAAACATTGTACTCAATGGTGAGGGAGTGAAAGCATTCCCCTTTCAAAATGAAACCAGATAAGGATACCATTAAATACCAAACTTATTTCATATTGTGCTGAATCTCTATGGTAACTACATAATCTGGTGTCAACTTAAGACTATTAAAAGTGAAGAGGTTGAGTTTAGCCTGTCAATCAGATCATAGATTGATGACCTCATTTTGGGGCACTACGGAGATAAATAGCTTGCTGGAGGCAGGATACATACTCACTCTCTGTGAGACATTTCTGCTGACAAGAAACATGGAGCTGCACTAGACTCCTGCAGCTGGAGAACCACTTGGAGACACTCTGACAGCATTGAGATGCTTCCACCATCACTGGATCCACAAGACTTTCCAGCCACTGGCATGTGATCTTTCTGCATTCAGTGTCATCACATGTGTTATATGAGTCTGAAGAGGAATTTGTAGATTGGTATCAGATATATGAGCTAATATCGACCCTAGGGACTTGATCTGGACTGGGCTGGGATGTTTTCTCAGCTTTTTTTTTTTTTTACGATTGCTCTTTTATATAAATCTCTTTCTTAAACACATGTTTCTCTAGTCAACCCTAACTAACACAAACTCTTAACTATAGCTATCAATCAACACATGTAAAACAAAGGCATCCAAAATGGCAATAAAGAAGTAAAACTCTCTATAGCTGCTGATGACCTCATTCTAAACATAGAAAACCCAAAAGCCATAGAAGAAAATTATTGAAAGTAGTTGAAAGATTAAAAATTTCACAGGTTATAAGGTCAACATAGAAAATCAGTTTGGTTTCCACATACCAATAAAGTTATGAAAATGAAATAAAAAATAATACAATTTACAATAGCCACGTAAGATATAAAATAAATTGAAATAAACCTAAGCAGAGAAACAAAAGTCTTACAGAAAGAAAACTATAAGGAAAACAGTACTCCAAGGTACCAAATGACACTCAAATAATTAGAATAATGGACCATGTTCAGGAAGAGGAAGGCTTAACTTTGTCAAAATAACATACTCTAAGTGATCTATAATTATAATACAATTCTGAACAAGATCCAAGTGTCTGACTTTAAGGGAATGGAAATTGCTGACCAAATTTTAAAAGAAAATACTCATCAAGTTAAAAAAAATGAAACAGACCCAGGATAAGCAAGGTCAGAACTACCCATCCGTCCTACCTCAGAGATCCTGTGGTGTTGTGGATTACACAGTAGACTATTAATTGCAACTTCTGCTGTTCATGAGCACCATATACTCTTCAGGAGAAAGATGAAGCTTTCTGATCATGGAAAGTTTTACAATCTCAGAAATCTAAAGGCACCTTATGTTTTCTCCTATGTGATTTCTATGAGTATTCATTGGCTCAACAGCAGTCTTACACCATATTCTATCACTTGTTTTAGTGGAGTATATTTCTGTTTTTCTGTGTATTTTATTTCACGATAGTTTTTCCTCTTCTAAGTTAAGACAAAATAGAAGAGTTTCTACTGGAGTTTCCTCTCAATCAGTTGCTAAGCGGTGGGAACAAAGCCAACTCAAGACGCAACAGAAAATCTCATCTGTGCTCACACACACACCTGCTTCTGGTTCCTGGGCCTGTTCATTTGGGCTTGAACTCCCCCTGCTGATCTTTACATCAGTTGCCCCTCCAACACCCGCCCCTCCATGTGCCCCAGCTGTCCTGCAGGGTGGTTTGTGTGGGGGCTCACATTGACTTTCCCTCTCCTCGGCTCCTTGCACAGTGGTCATCAGGGGTCACAGAACTCAGCTGTAGCGAGAACTGGTTCTTGGATGTGTGTGGGTGAGGGACACTTGGTAAACCAAGCAATTAAGCTACAAAATGAGCAATCTCTTCCTCCAAAACCAACCCCACTATGATTGCATCTATTCTGACTCATAGGAACCTTAGAAGACTGATTAGAACTGCTTGTTAAGCTTTCTCTGACTGTAATTATATACAGGAATAAACGTCATCTTACTCAGGGGAACCGTTGGCTTGTTTAAATCCCTGGCCTTTTTAGTGAGCAACCAAATCTAATCCCACAGCACCACCAAAGCCCTTTTTATCTCTGCACCAACACGCCCATATTACAGGGTTTCTTAAATGTCACTTTTAGAAGCAAGTCATAATATATGCCATATTATTATATACATATGAACTCTGGACTATGAATAAGCAAGGCCATAGGAAAAATTATGGCCTTTGACTTGTGATGTTGAAAAAGAATGAGGAAAGTACTATGGGGCAGGCTGGCAATAAAACAAGCAGATCTGTTTTGAAGGGAGAACAGCCAGCGAGTTCCTTAGAATCAAGGATGGTGAGACTTTTATACCAGTCCCTTGAGAAAGACATCAACCATGATAAAGCAGGGGATCAATGAAGAGTAAGACACATCATGAGATGGATTGACACATTGGCTGTAACAATGGGCTCAAAAATAGTCATTGTGATTATGGTGCTGAACAAAGCATTATTTCATTCTGTTGTACATGGCATCACTGAGAACTGGAACTGACTCTGTGGGACTTAACATCTTCAAAAAAAAAAAAAAACACCCCGAAACACACAACATTCTTCTCATGTTGAATTACAGTGCAGGGGAAAAAGCATACATTTTATGTTGGAAAAAACACCTAGCGAAGGGAAATATGTAACAATACACTGTCTTTATAATAATTCTTATGTTGCCATTCACTGTCTCGGCTAATTATTCATAGTAAATGTCTTGTCTACATAATGGTATAACTTTAGGCATCCAAGGCTGTTTGGGTGCAGGATGGTTGTTAGACCCTGAATCAAAGAAAAGAACTGTCCAAATAGGATTTTCTTTTCTGTAATACTGATGGAAGACAGTTATCAGGTCTTTAACCAACAGACTCACTGAGTGGTTTTAAACTGCCAATCTTTTGGCTAAAACTTGAGCATTTAATCATTGTGCTTCATAGTTTCATGGTCCAGGTTCACCTAAGTATAATTTACATGTATCGACCTTTACTTTCTGAAGATCAACAATTTTTTCATGTTGACCAGAGTTAAGATTATATAGATTTCTTCAATGTCGGCACTACTGCTGCTTTTTGATCCTTGAGTATTTATTGTAGGATGCTGTCCTGTACATTGTGTGATTTTAGTAACAATGCGGAACATTATCTGTAGTGCCTGAAACAGCAGCCGCAGTTGTGATCACCAAGAGTGATTCTAATAAAGACCAATTACCCTATAAGAAAGATCAAAGAAGATTTGATGCACTTGGGTTATGGTGCTAGAGAGTAATATTAAATGTATCATGGGCTGCCTGAAGGACAAGCAGGTCTGTCTTGGAATAAGCACATCTTGGATGCTTCTTGGAAGCATTCAAGTAACACTTTATCTCCCTTATTTGGGCATGTTGTTAGGAGGAACCAGAACCCGGAGAATGGTCTTGTGCTTGGTAAAGTAGACTGTCAATGAAAAGGAGAGAGACTTTCAAGGAGGCGGATTGTCACAAAGGCTGCAACGATGAGTCAAACAGAGGAACGATTCTGAGTGCACTTCCGGGCAGTATTTCATCCTGTTGAACGCGGATCTCTGTGAGTTGAAGCCAGCTCAAGGGTGCCTAACAATATCAACGTATACAATATGGTCCAGATCATTGTAAGTTCAAATCATTACATAATGTACACTTAAGAGCATTCACTGGAATGAAAACATTGAACATCCATCTGATGTCTTGGAGACAATTTGGAGCTCACATGAGAATTTTTCCTGCATTAATATTTTTATAAAGGCTGGTCGCATAGTGGTTGTGTATTGTGCTGTGATCTGCATGCCAGTGCCCACTCCAAAGAAGAAAGACAGGGCTTTCTACTCCCATAAGCAGTTAGAATCTCAGAAACCCACAGGAGCATCACTATAAATTGTCATCAACTACATGGCAGTGAGTTTTTTTTTTTATTTCTAACTTTGACAACACACAGCACTAATAGTCTGAATTGTAAACTGAGATCTCGTCGATACCTATTACTTTGAAGCCTGCCTTTGCATAAAAGGTGAAACAAACAAAGCCTATTTCTCTGAGAGAAAAAAAAGGCAAGTTGAGATACATGAAGATTCTCTAGAGTGTGTGCTTGGTGGTCGGTAGAGAGGTGCTGACAAGGTGGGGAAGCCAGTTTCTGAGAGGAAAACATCACTGGCTTGTCTCTGTCACATCTGCTGAAATCATGACCTGATGTACTAAGGTTTGTGTCTGGCCTCACACAGACTTCCCATCATTGTGTCTCTAGCACAGTAATACATGGCTGTGGCCTCAGGATTCACAGAGCTCAGTTTTAAATAAAATTGGCTCTTGGAGGTGTCCCTGGTGATGCTGACTCAGGACTGCAGAGCTAGATTATAGTCTGTTCTCCCACCACTCCACATTGCCCCAACCCATTCCAGTCTCTTTCCTGGAGCCTGGCGGATCCAGTGCACACTATAGCTGGTTAAAGAGAATCCAGAGAGAGTGCAGGTAAGAGCCAAGGTCTGTGAGCTCTTCAACAGTCCAGGGCCTGACTCCTGTAGCTGCACCTGGGCCAGGACACCTGGGGATAAAGAGAAACACAGTGAGTCATGTGCTCAGATGCTGAAAACCCAAACTTCATGTGAGAATCTCTGAAGCACTCACCTCCCAGAGTCACCACCAGAAAGAGGAAAACCCACACACAATTCATGTTCATGTGGATAAGATTTGTGACACCCAGAAAATGCTCCCAAGTGTGAGAAGGTATATGAATTTAAGTACATGCATGCTGTGATTTCATGGGACTGGAATTTGCATGTGGGAGGTGAACTTGTATGCAAAGGTGGAAAGGGCTGAATGGAGCCTGTAGCTCTGGGACTCAGACTATTAAAGCGATGCCAGTGAAGAACTTGCGAGAACGCAGCCTTCTCTCTGAGGTCTTCACTGTACCAATCATATGCATATCTGTGTAGATTTCATGTTCAATGTAACTTTATGTGCATTCCCATCAAAAGTACTCAAATGATCTATTGAAATTCAAGACAATCTCTATCCTCAATACCAGGTTAACCTGAATCATTTTGTACCTCTGAACACACAGGGAAAAAATGTATATTATCCCAAATTCTTCTTCCCACTATTACATTTTACAATATTTGGAAAGAGGTAAAAGATACCTCAATGTTATTTTCTATATTTAGAGTTGGAATGAAAAGGTTTCCTAACAACAGGGCTATTTGTGAGATTAAAAGAAACCACAGAAATAAGAAGAAGCTCACTTTTCCTCCCATGAATTAGTACCCGGGGTAGGAATTGGGTCAATATATTCTGAGAGTCCCCTGCTGATAGCATCCCATCACATACAGCAAAGGTGTGGGCTTACACTGTCTTCCAACTTCTGTGGGTCGCACAGCAACATTTTCTCTGGCCCTAAGTGTTCAGACTATTGTCAGGAATGTTACCTGGAGTTGTCTCTGCAGGTTTCCTGCAATGGGCATTAGCGCTACCACAGTGGTCAGCACAGCAGTTCTAGCTGACCAGGCACTGCAGTCCTTACCCAGGCTCCTGTACTCACTTCTTTCTTCTCTTGGTCCAGAGCTGGTGGATCCTTAGCATCCCTACAGGTCAGCTTTCTCCCTGAGACTGGATTTCTGTCTGGACTCACACTGACTCTCACTCACCATGAAAAACTTTGGCTATACAGAGTGATACAAGTTGCAAACACTCTGAATTGGTTGTAGTGAAAGGACGTGTGATCTATACATATAGATATTTATATAGATATTGTTATTGAGATATATACCACAATAAAATACCAATCAAGAAAGACATTTGCCTGAAAGACAATCAAAGTATTAAACAGAGGTTAGGGTTCATTCCATCCACAGAAAGAGGAAACATACTTAAAGCAGACTTCTATTCAAAATAACTGAAGCAAGAGAGTTATAGAGATATTTAGTCCATATTAAGGAAGAAATTGTCAAGTCATAATTCTTTTTTATGGGTTTCTGTGATGCGTGTGATAGCAAAATTTGCAGCTGTCGGTAATTGTTGAAAACAATAATAATCTAATGCCATTTGTGTTAGTCTGGGTACATTAGAGAAACAAATTCACAGAAACTCATGTATAAGAGAGTTTTATATAAAGGTTAAGTGCACATCAAGAAAACATCCTAAACCAGTGTTACCCAAGCCCACAAATCCAACATGAGCCCATATGTCCAACACCAATTTCTTCCTCTTCTATCTCACAAAACATGCACAATGATGCTGACGGCAGGAGGAAAGTGGAGTAAGTGAATGTGTAAGCATCTCAGCTCAGGCAGGTGTCACCCCCAGCTGTTCCAGCACCCAGGCCTGTATGGGGGTAGGTCCGTGCAGCTTCCCCTAAGGGATGTTCTTGCAGGAAGTGAGCCTTGCAGCTGAAGCAGGGAACTGGCTAAAGCACCCGCACCCTTGTCTGACCAGCAGAAGTGACCCTAGAACTAGAAATGCGAGATTCACCAAGCCATTTATCCCTTGGCCCTTCAATTGACCACATAAGTGTTTATCGGCCAGGTTGGCACAATAAACTATCTACCTCTCCATTGAATTATGCATGAGAAGAATGTTGACAATATTATTTGGTTGCACATATATGAGAAAAATAACTTAGAATATGACGTAGTTTTCTTTTTTATTCACAATCATAAACTGATGGAAAGTCTTGCTGGTACAACAACATTTCAAAAAACTAGCTAAAATATTCAACCAGAAAAGAGATTATGATACAAGCCAGAAATTTTAATTCATAAAAATTGTTATCAATTGAATAAATATTCTTATTTAATATTTTATTTATTGTATAATTATTTTCTCCAAAAAAGTTTTATTGGGAGCAAATACAGGTTGCACATCCATCCATAGTTCAAGTGCATCATCAAGCAGTACAGTTTAATTGATACCACAATTAGCTTCAAAACATCATCTTCCTTCTTCAACTAGTGGCATCATCTCCCTTTATTCCACCCCCCACTGTAGCCCCAGAAGCCCTTATTCTACTTTCTGTCTCTTTATATTAATCAATTCCAGCTTTCATCTACTCTCAAACAGAAAAACATATCACTGAATTTCAAGAATGCTATCCCAATTACAAAATACATGAGATAAACTCCAATAGGAATTTAAAATTGAGGAAGCAGGCAGTCCAAGTACAGTCTGCTGCCCTTCCCCAGAATCCATAACAGACCTAGGTGTGCTACGGATATGTTAGTTTGGCTACTGGAATGTGGGGATCATGCCAGTTGACTGTCTTTCTCAGGATTTTCCGGATCCAAAAGCACTCTTTTGTAGCTGGTGTCCTAAAACACACCCTGTGACTCATGCTGAACACGCAAACTGCTTGTCATGCACATGGAATTGAATACACCAAGCAACAACAACAACAAAACTGACTCCCTGCCTTCCAGGAGATTTCAGCTCACAGCACAACCCTATTTCTCTATGTTTGCTGTTGAGGAAGGAACACGATTCTTCAACTGCAGCACAAACAAGGCATGCTTGCAAACCTACATTCCTGCCCTGGCCACAGAGTGAAACCACTGGCTGTGAGGACTGCTGCCCACTCTGATGGTGAGCCGGCTCTGTCTTTTATCTGTGTGAGCAAACTACTGTTGCACACAGAGCCTGCTTGTGAGCTGAGCTTTTGTCGGTGACCTCAGACACTGGTTTAACAGAAATCAACAGTTACATTGTGTGCATTACACAATAAGGGGATTAATTCAACTTGAAGGGAGAATAAGGTTATTTTTATAAAAGAACCTTGTAAATTGAAGCACAATCAGGAAAAATATATTTAAAAGGAAAACGATTAACATGTTAATAAAGATTTTATAAATAATATAAAAGATATCACAGAAAAAGATGATATAATTAAAATGAAAACACAATGTTTGAAGTTCTATGGAGACCAGGATGATGGAAAAAATAGAACAATTTCTGATAATAATATCAAATATGATTAAACAAAACACAGAATACACAGAAAACAAATTAATGGACATAAACAAACAAAACAAGATACAATTTCAGAAATTTGATAACTATAAGCTATTGGCACCAAGTGAATCCCGAATCACAGTGACTCTAGGACAGAGTAGAACTGCTCTGTAGGGTTTCAGACACTGTTAATCTTTTGGAAGAGCAAACAGACTCATCTTTCTCCCTTGGAGGAACTGGTGGTTTCAAACTACTGACATTGCACTTTGCATCCCAATGTAAAATAGACAAAAAACGATGGCAAAATGTAAAACTGTCCCAGAGGAGGCTAAGAGCTAAGTGAGAAAGCCCAAATTCCAACAGGAAATCCTCCCTGTCATCCATCTGTGCCTGTCTAAGGCTGGGTGTCTGTGCTAAGTGGATCCTGCGGGCCCCGTGCTGCCCAGTGTCTTCCCTGCAGGGGAGGTTTGTGTCTGGGCTCAAACTGACTTCCCCTCACTGTGCTCCTTGCACAGTAATATGTAGCCCTGTCCTCAGCAGTCACGGAGCTCAGCTGCAGGGAGAACTGATTCTTCAATGTGTCTCTGGTGAAGGAGAGTCGGCTTTGGAAGGACGGGTTATAATATGTACTACCATCATAATCTATGCACCCCATCCACTGTAGCCCCTTCCCTGAGGGCTGGCAGATCCAGTGCCAGCAGTAACCACTCGTGAAGGAGAAACCAGAGACAGTGCAGGTGAGGGACAGCTTCTGGGAGGGCTTGACCAGTCCTGGACCTGACTCCTGAAGCTGCACCTGGGACAGGACGCCTGCAAGTAATAAAAAAAAAGTTCCATGTCAGTCACTTGAAGTCATAACTATCCCCATATACCCAGATTGGATATCTGAATCTCTCTCCTTGGGAACCTCTCAACAAGCACAGGAGAACTCATAGCAAGCCCATTTTTACACCCCACCTCTGCTTTCTCAAGAGACTTACAGCCCTGTCTGAAGAGAACTGATAGTTTTCCCAACCCAAGGGTGAAATTGTACCCTAGTGCCTGAAAGATAATTTACATATGAGAGAGTCCTGTCCTTATAAATAGAAAGTGATAGAGACCAGGCCCCCCTTTATGTTCTGAGCTTATGGTACAGCAACTGTTTGTACTCATATGCATATTAGTCTATAACAGAAGAAATTTTTCTCAAGAGATGTGTGGGAGAGGTCAAAGAGTGCCCAGAATTTCTGGGCCCAGTGTTCTCTCCTTCCTGCCCCTCACTGCTCCTGCCGTTCCTTGAGCTCCTGTATGTCCTGTGCCCCAGAGAGTGGCAGGATATAGTTTGTTAAAACCATCAATTGGACCCCAAGTCATCTTCAGACCTCACAATCTCTAAGGTCCACATTTTTTCCTGTACATCCTGATCTCTTAATTAACGTCCTCATAGTTCTTAGTAGTTTTCCTGGTGTGTGAGTAAGATCTTTGAGACGCATGAATATCACGTTAGTACCAGGGAGTTGGGGTTGATAGGGTCCCAAAAGTCCAACTCTTCTATGAAGCCATTCAGTTCCAATTTCCACCCACTTCACTCTTGAGGAGATTCCCTCACGTTTTTTGGGTTCTGTGAATAAGTGAACCACCTGAAAGAAATTCATGAAATTATTGGGTTCTGGTTAGTCCAAATTCTGATGGTCAGGAAAGGCAAACAAGACGCTATGCCCAAACGACAAGCTTCACTCCCAGCTTTGCAGTTTATTAACGCACATCTGACACAAAGCTTCTGACAGAATGGCAGTCGACATTGTCCCTCTGCTAATCATATGCAGCCAGGATTTCCTGAGCTTGGGCCATGGTGATCACCATCCCCACAGCTCTTACAAACAATACACACACTACATCCCAGAGCCTGACAACTGAGGTTAACCTCAGTATAACTAAAGAAAATCAAGTGCCATAGAGTCTCAGGGAAGAACGTGACACCTAGGATATTTGGGCTTCAGACAAGACAATATTGTAACTGTTGCTGCTAAAAATGCAAGATTCTGAATAGAAAACTATTCCCTTGTTTGCTAGGATATCCAGAATAGTTAAAACTCAGTCGAGTCATGATTTAAAGTGCAAAGATGCAGAAAACCAGTAAATGGAAAATAATAATTTAAGAAAGGGCTCAGAGTAAGAATAAGAGTTAATTACAATAGTTTAGACTTTGAATCCAAAGACATTTTCTTGAAACCCACAAGGCACTTGTGATTAAAATCAGGTCCATCCAACCAACTGACCCTCGAAATTTAGAGACTAAACATAGATGCTCTTGGAAATGTTCCTTACCCAAGGGGCTCTGGTTCCATTGAAATGTGAGCATCTCCAACCAAAGACAGCCTCTCCATTTGTGCTCTGGGCACAGCCACATCACAACTGCTTATGGATCTCTCCTTACATTTATTACCTACACTCAAGGATTGTCTAATTTTGGAAAATGGTTCATATTATTGATTATAGAAGCTGTGACACTATCTCTAAACATGCAGTTTTAAATCTCAATCCCCATTTAGTTTCCTTCCTCTTAACAAAGTTTAAAATATTTCCCCCAGACTTATGGTTGACAACACTCATTTACTGATTAATTAGAATCTGTATATCTCCAAATTAATGTATCTTTTTACAGTGTGGAAATCCAAGCACTAGGTATTGGTCACCTGGACTTCTTTGTGCCAGAATTTGCTGACGGGAATAAGCAGTTGATTTGAAATTAAGACACCTTGTACTCACTACAATCCAGGGGTTCAAGCACAGGATACTAGCATTTTTCGTTTGGAGATCATTGAGTCAGATCACTTTTCATATGCACACTGGCAGAGCATCACTTGATCCTGTTCATTTCATCAAAGCCCCATCTCACTGTCTGCTCTTGGTGCTTGTCTAACCGATTCAAGCGTAAGACCGTGATGTAACTTGTGTTAGTCTGGATAGACTAGAGAAACAAATCAATGGATACACATATGTGTATAGGAAAGAGATTTATATACAAGAGCAATTGAACATTGAGAAAACACCTCAGCCCAGTCCAGTACAAGTCCATAAGTCAGATTTTACTCAATATTTCTGATATCAATCTATAAAGTCCTCTTCAGACTCACGAAACACATGCAATGATGCCAAATGCAGAAGATCAAAGGCCAGTGGGTAGAAAGTCTTTGGATCCAATATCATTGGGAATATCTTAGCCCTGGCAAGGGTCTCTGTGGCTTCTCTGCCTTCTGAGGTCTCGTTGTGTCCATGTGACTTCTCTTCTTCAATATCTCCCAGGGAGTAGCAGAGAAAGAGAAGTATCTTCTTCCTCCAAAAAGGAAGTACCAGATTTCCCCGAATTCTCAGGAGATGGTCATGCCAACAGAAGTCCCTTTGGCTATATCCAGATTGACAACCTAGAATCCACCCTTACACTCTCAGTCCTTAAATTGATACGAGATTAGGTGACTACCACGTAGCTGCACACAAGTTCAGGTCAGTGCCTTAATCATCTCAGATAATTTCATAGCAGTGATTAGTAGAGATATTCTTAAGTGTCAACCACATGACATTATCCGTATACACATCACTTTCCTAACAGGTTTGTTACACATGTTCTCAATGAGCTCCTGGGTTCTCCCTGCATTCTGAAGAAGCAACACTTCAAGTTCTTCTAGACCCAGATGTCTGGGTACCTTTTGCAGTCCCCCATCTCGTGAGGTTAGGCTTGGGTGGTCTCTTAATCAAAGTACACTTCATCTCTCAAAATTCTGAAAGGTGGAAATGATAGAAATTATCGCGAAAGGAAAATGCAATATTATTTGCTCCAGTTGTCTATTGTTGTACATGGAATAGACATACATTGCAACTTAAAATGACAAGTACTTTTTGCTTTTTATCTGTTGCTTGATTTCCCCTTTAACTGTTGATGCACACAAATGTCTGATTTTTAGAAGGTCACTCTCATCTATGGTGTCTTCTTTGCGTGTGCTTCCTTTGCTGTGTTTGCCAGTGTATGAACGCCCTGCAATGGGGCAATTCACGTGTCCCTGCTTCCTTATAGATGGTCTTCATAGCTCTGGGATTTACATTAGGTCATTGATCATCTTGTGTTCATTTTTTATACATGAGCTGAGGTTTGGTTGTCTTTCATTATTCTGAGGGTGGCAATTCACTTGTGTCAGTACATTGTTGAAGAGAATGTCTCTCTTTTAAGCTCCTTGGGCCTTTGGTGAAGATCAGTTGCCTGTATGTGGATGGATTATTTATTAGTCTTCTATTCTGTTCCATTGGTCATCATACCTATCATTGTATGAGTGTCAGGCTGTTTTGACTGCTGTGGCTGTGGAATAGTTTTGAGGTTAATTTGTGTGAGGCCCCCTACCTCGACCTCAATATTTTTGGGTCCCTTGACTATCCTAGCATTCTCCATATGAAATTAGTAATTATTTTTCAATTTCTTTAAAGCATTAATTTGACATTTGAATCAGGATTGCATTATATTTAAAGATAGCATTAGGTAGTATTGGCATTTCCTTGACATTGAGCTTCTTTTTCCATGAATATGGCATATTGAGAATGTGAACAAGCTTGTATTGGGACGGATAAAAATTACGGAATCATGTCATCTTGCTGAACAAGAGAGACAGAAAATAGATAAAGACACAAAGAGACTTTGGACCAGTGTTGAGTCTGACGTGCACACTTCCTACTGAAGATGAGAGCCACATTCATAGGGGAGCTACATTCTGCTTTCATGTGGTTCGTTTCCTAACTTGCCGCCTGCATAACTCTAGCCTGGAACTCAATGACATTATCAGGGAATTCTATGGAAGCCTCTGCTCTAAGTCTATCCTTTCAGAAATACACCACTAAGTCTTTCTCTTCAGGCATCATTTGGAGAGTTTGAATAACCAGTCTCTCTGATCAAATTCAAATATTCAACCTCCCACAACAACCAATCGCTCCATACTTCCTCAATCTCATTAGATCTGAATCTCCAAGTCTCCCTGAGTTTCATCTGGACCCTTATCCTGAGGATCACCTGGAAGAATCATTTTCCTCCACAAAAAAATCCAGCTGATTTTGTTTGAGGAATGTTTTCTTGTTATAACACAACTTTTTAAATGTAGGAAAAATCAGGAATAGCCATAGCATGGTAATTTATATAGAGAGATTCTCTGAAGGAAAAGGAGAGATGGAGAAGAATGCCAATATCAAAACAGGAAAGCAGACCTGAACCTCCATCTGCACCTGCTCTTGGACCTGAGGTCTGTGTTCTGTGCGTTCTGCGTGCCCCCTGGGGGCCCATTTCCTCCTTGCAGGGGAGGTTTGTGCCCTGGTTCAAACTGATATCTCCTGGCTGTGATGGTAGCAACACAGAAATACAAAGGAGTCTCCTGGAATTGCAGGTGGTTCATATGCAGATACAGCATGTTCTTAGAGTTTCTTTGCAGATAGTAAATCTACCCTTCACAGAGTCTTTGTAGTAAGTTCCACCACCCCCGGGACTAATACTTGAGCCCACTCCAGGGCCTTCCACGAAACTGGTGGATCCAGATCATGGCATAGCAACTGAAGGACAAGCTAGGGGATGCAAAGGAGAGTCTCAGAGACCCCTCAGGCTGCCTCAAGTCACCCCATGCTCCACTAGCTGTACCTCACTCTGGAAATCTGCAAGCAGAGATATCCTGGGTGGGAAAACCATCGGACATATTCACTGTATCTCTCATTCAATACCCAAGCACACAAACTTGCCCTCGATTAAAAAAAAATCACCTATTAAAATAACAACAAGGACAAACCCCTTTCAGCACAGACTCCATGCTGTCTGTGTTGTGCTCAGTCCTGATCACTGAGTGTGGACTCCTGAGAATACAGGAGCACTTCCAGAGCTGCAGGGTTGGGGCTACATTGGCTTTCATCAGCATAGGGAGGAATGGATTTGCATGCCCTCCTACTATACTGCATAGCAATAAATGAAGTCACATGTCTTCTGAGATATGCATGTTCTGTTCCTAGAACAGATCTGAGTGTTTTAGGTGTGTTGTGAATGGCACAAGGAAAATAACCTTAGAAGCATATTTTATGCGACTGTTCTACACTAAATTATTATCACACTTTAATTCGTTTTATTGTTCTATCACAACACAGTAACATAATTATAGTGATATGTCTCTGTTTTATATGAATAATGCTACAAACAGAAATGTATAAACTGAAGTTTATATATCTGTGAGGGATTCAAGTATGTTCCTTCTCAATATCCTTTGAGATTTTGGAAAGGGCAAGATCAGGGTTGTAGGGTGGATGAACAAAAGTTTCCAAATTAAATGATCAGGGTAGCTCCTGCTACTCTTGAAGAGTAAGTACAAAGTCATGAAGGGTAAAAAACTTATATTTGGCACAAATTCTTTGCCCTCTTTCTCGCCAGCGCAATTTTCCATTTCCCTAAGCTATTTCATATGAGCCCTGGTCATCATCCCATAGCCATTTAGAATTTCTTCAAGATGACCCCCCAGGAGAGGGGTCCTGACAAGAAGTAGTCCAATTATAGGGCAGTTAGAATTCCTTCTTCCCACTAAAGCATCATGTCCTAAATGAAGGAAGAATTAGAGTTCTGGGTCATGTTATGGATGTGGTTGTGTTTAGGTGCCACTGAGTCAATTCTGACGCAGAGTGACCTGTGCACAGCAGAACAAAACACTGTCTGGCACTGCACCATCAGTGCACATTGTCCTATGCTTGAACTGTCTTGGGGACAGATAATTAAGGATAAATGAGGGGAAATTTTCTTCATAAGTTAGAGGTGAAAACTTGGCATTTAAAAATGGATGTTTTAGGAGAAGCGGTAGAAAAAAATACTAAAAATACAATGAAACTTTCCAAGATATGCTTATTAGTTCTTTGTTTTTAAATTGACTGTATCTCAGGCTTTGCTCATGATCATTTGCAAAGGAACACCTGAGTAGTGTAGGTATCCGGTGTGGGTGCCTCCCCTTCATGCCAGAAGATGCTGAGTTGGAACAAGCAACTTCATGGTGTAAGTTTATAGCTAGGCAGCATGAATTGATTCTAGTGCTCAACATCTTAGAGCATGAAAATGTGTATACCACAATTTATTCATCTCTTTTGGGACATTTAGGTTGTTTCTAGTTTCGTTCTTTTTTTCTTTTTTTTTAACCTTTTATTAGGGGCTCATACAACTCTTAATCAAAATCCATACATATACATACATCAATTGTATAAAGCATATCCGTACATTCTTTGCCCTAATCATTCTCAAAGCATTTGCTCTCCACTTACGCCCTTTGCATTAGGTCCTCTTTTTTCCCCTCCCTCCCTGGTCCCCCCTCCCTCATGAGCCCTTGATAATTTATAGATTGTTATTTTGTCATATCTTTCCCTATCCGGAGTCTCCCTTCCCCCCTTCTCTGCCTTCCGACTCCCAGGGAGGAGGTCACATGTGGTTCCCTGTAATCAGTTCCCCCTTTCCAACCCACTCACCCTCTAATCTCCCAGTATCGCCCCTCACACCCCTAGTCCTGAAGTTATCATCCACCCTGGATTCCCTGTGCCTCCAGCTCCCATATGCACCAGTGTACAACCTCTGCTCTATCCAGTCCTGCAAGGTAGAATTTGGATCATGGTGGTTGCGGGGAGGAAGCAACCAGGATCTGGGAGAAAGCTGTGTTCTTCATCAGTACTACATCGCACCTTGTTTGACCCATCTTCTCTCCTAAACTCCTCTGTGAGGGGATCTCCAGTGGTCAACAAATGGGCGTTGGGTCTCCACTCTGCACTTCCCCCTTCATTCACTGTGGTATATATATATTTATATGGTACATATATATTTTGCATGATGCCTTATACCTGGTCCCTTTGGCACCTTGTGATCGCACAGGCTGGTGTGCTTCTTCCATGTGGGCTTTATTGCTTCTGAGCTAGATGGCCGCTTGTTCACCTTCAAGCCTTTAAGACCCCAGACACTATCTCTGTTGATAGCCGGGCACCATCAGCTTTCTTTCTTTTTTAAAATAAAATTCAGGTTGAAAAAAAATAGAGGAGATAAAAAGGCATTCACATTATCACAAATCACCATAATAAACATGGTCAATCTGAAAACCTTTCCTGAACACCAATTGTAAACATTGTAACATTTAAAACAACAACAAACATCATATTTTGAGAGAGAGAGACGACTGCTATTAGGAAGGAAAAGGAGCAAGTTCTTACCTTCACTGGAGAAGATGTCTTGGATGATATTTAAACTCTATAATGGTTAGCCTGAAACATCTAAGAAACAGTTAAAAGTTCCTTAGGTTAAAGTAAATAGGATCTCTAAGGAGCACAGACTTAAGAAAATACGGTTTTCTTGCAGAGAAGTCCCTTAAGATGCAGATAATAGACAAAATTCATTTTGCTTATATCCCTTGATCATGGCTACAGTAACAGATGGGGAGTCATTACCCCAGTGCACCCATGTCCAAGCCTCCTGGCCCTGGAAGCCTCAATATAAATTCATAAAAATCTACCTTTAAAGGACAAGTCTCAAATCATGCCCCAGACCACCTCTCTATTTAGGCACGAAGTCTTCCATCGGAAGAGGATGAGCATAATGATTAGTAGCTGAGGCACTGGGGAAACCTTTGCACCAACGGAATGAACAACTTGGAAGAAAAGTTCTCTGTCCCATGGGAAAGGGCAGGCAGAACGTGTAGATAAGGAGAACCTTCACAGACTAAAAGGAACAGTTAGAAACCACATCTCAAAGCCCGGTCCAGGAGGATCCCCTTAGAATGAGGCTCAGTCAAAAGACCAGAGAAATACTCATCGCCCAAACCCTGCCAGCACAGCAACCGGCACTCAGTAATAATAACAGCAGGGTGCCTGTCCATCAGGGAAGTTAATATCAGGATTCTCTCTAGCGATAATGCAAGTGAACACAAAGCAAACAAATTTTAAAAAGAGTTTTTTAGAGGAATCTGAATCCTTAATATTTTAAATAAAAACCAATTTCAGCAGTGATGTACATTGTTTATAGTTATGTAAAATGTGTCCATGACTATATTTTCACAAACCCTGGCAATTAAAGTCTAGCAGAACTTCGGTCATAATTAGTCCTCATTAGAAAGCATCATACAGAACATAATATGCTGATATGTATGGACATATTGAACATGCCCATCTATCCACAAAAATTATGGATAATACAAAACAGTAAGAAAAAGTTGTAAGTGATACAACATCAATATGAGATACACAATTGACACAGAAATGCATACTATGAAGTTAAATAAGAAACTCAAAAATTATAAAAATCTACAGGAAAATGTCAATAAATGTGTTATAAATAGTAGCATTAACAAGGTCACAAAAATGACCTGGTAGAAAGAAAAACATAAAGTGGGTATTTATTTTTGGAGACTATTATTATAGAAAATAAAGAACATTCTATCCAATAATGTAAATTACGTGTAAGAAAAACCAAGAATACACAAAAATGAAGATCATGTAGTATTATGCAGCTCAGACGCCTTTCTTTACCTGGAGTTCAGGAGTCACATTGCCTTTCCCCGCCTCCTTTCACAGTGATGCACAGCAATGGCCTGCTCAGCAATGGAGCTCAGTGTTAAATGAATGTGACTATGAACAGGGTCATTGGTGATGTGTACTTTATATATGGGAGGAGGAGTATAGTTTGCACACACCACTCCATAAGATGCTGACTCACAGCTGATGCAAAAGAATCAGGAGACAAAATAGTGAGTCAAAATGTATACACATTATATATTGGTCCAACCCCAGTAGATTGGCCTGGAGACAGAAATCCAGGTGCTCAGATGAAGTAATGCCAAACCTTCACATTTCAGCCTCTGACCTACTCACCTCTGAGAGCTGCCCCAAGAAGAGGAAGAAACTGACATATTCTTGGGAATGAGGTCCATGAATCTGAGATGTATTATAAAGAGTGAATGAGACCTAAATTTAAACAAACACATCATGAAACTATATCTGGTTGGAGATTTGCATGTCATTTTTTTAAAATGGGTTCATCTGGGATGAGAATGTTGACTGTATCCTCAGAGAACACAATCCCTGTCCATGACTATTCCATTCACCGAGACCAAGGTCCAGTTTTTCCAGAACACAGAAAGTGATGGGGAAGATGACTGAAGAGGTAGGCTTGGCTTAGGATTGAGGATGACTTTAGAATAAAGGCAGTGGTCCTCTACTCTCAGGGACATGCATAACAAAACCAAGAACATTTAAATTGTCAGATACACATTTTCTCTTCTCCATTAGATTGTGGTAAAATTGTTAGTTATTCAAAAGTTAGATGGTGCCCGGCTATCAAAAGAGATAGTGTCTGGGGTCTTAAAGGCTTGAAGGTGAACAAGCGGCCATCTCGCTCAGAAACAAATGAGCCCACATGGAAGAAGCACACCGGCCAGTGCGATCACGAGGTGCCCAAGGGACCAGATATAAGGCATCATGCAAAAAAAAAAAAAAGATATAAGTGTGTGTATGTATGTGTATATATGTGTATATGTATATATGTATGTGTATATATATATTATATTAAATGAAGGGGGAAGTGCAGAGTGGAGACCCAAGGCCCAAGTGTCGGCCAATGGGGATCCCCTCATAGAGGGGCTTAGGAGAGGAGATGGGTTAATTAGGGTGTGAGGTAGTATCGATGAAGAACACAGCTTTCCCCCAGATCCTGGATGCTTCCTCCCCCCAACTACCATGATCCGAATTCTACCTTGCAGGGCTGGATAGGACAGAGGCTGTACACTGGTACATATGAGGGTTGGAGGTTCAGGGAATCCAGGGTGGATGATACCTTCAGGACCAAGGGCATGAGGGACGATGCTGGGAGAGTGGAGGGTGAGTGGGTTGGAAAGGGGGAACTGATTACAAGGAGCCACATGTGACCTCTTCCCTGGGAGAGGGACAACAGAGAAGGGGGGAAGGGAGACCCTGAATAGGGCAAGATATGACAAAATAACGAGGTATAAATTACCAAGGGCATATGAGGGAGGGGGGAAAGGGGAGGGAGGGGGGGAAAAAGAAGAGGACATGATGCAAGGGGCTTAAGTGGAGAGCAAATGCCTTGAGAATGATTGGGGCAGGGAATGTATGGATGTGCTTTATACAATTGATGTATGTATATGTATGGATTGTGGTAAGAGTTTTTGGAGTCCCTAATAAAATGTAAAAGAAGAAAAGAGAAAAAAGTGATTAGGGCAAAGACTGTACAGATGTGCTTTATACAATTGATGTATGTATATGTATGAACTGTGAAAAGAATTGTATCAGCCCCAATAAATTGTTAAAAAAAAGAAAAAAAATATTAATTGCTAAGAAATATACCAAGCCTTCATTGATTGCTCCAGGCATTATCATTCTTGTGGATTATATGTTTTCCAAACTAGTCAAGCATCTAGTTTCTCCTTCTGCCCGATTCTCTCTAGGTTTGGTTCATTACCCACCTCATTAAAATTTCCATCAAGGCGAGGACACCTCATTCAGTGCCGTCACGTGTTACCTGCTCTGGCAGAGGCTGCAAGGCTGGCACATGGAAAGCAATGGCTAAAGTGTGGCTGGAGCCTGCATCCAATTTTCATTACCAGCTAAGGAGTAGAACTGCTCTTTGAATGAACTTTATGTTCTAGATGGCCTATTAAGAAAAATAGGGTTTAAAAAAAAAAGAAAAAAAAGTTAGATCAGCTAAATCTAGCAATCTCAGTGAATTCAGCCCAAAGTGGCTCCAATTCAATGATTGCTGTAAACAGGAATGGCTTTTGTGAGTCACTAAAAAGAAAGAGCTTTTCTTCAACAACTACACTGCTATGTCTACTCAAGAGTCATTCTACTGTGGAAAAGAGTACATATCACTGTAAAGCAATTTACCTTTGTCACAGGAAGACATTTCTCATACAAAAAGTCATTAATAATGTTATTCACACCTGATCTTACATTTTATACAGATTCTTATTCTGAAATATAGGAAAATCCTCACGTAACATTGTGTGCCACTAGATACTGGGAATGTTCCTGGTATCCCAATACAAAATAGTAGCAAAGCCACCAGAAGGAGAGTGAAAAATATGGACCCTCTTGGTGAAACCAGAAAGAGTGGCCGACATTGTGTGGGGCTGTGAAGGTGAAGATAAAACATCCAGCATGAAGAACTGAATGATCCCGTTTGGCCCTTGAGCTGCCCCTGAATCCTGACTTTGCACAGATAAGTTCATGTCTCTCAGGACCATCATGAGCTGCAGTTTCTTAAGGACAGACCTATACAAGATATTAACACAAGATAATAAAATCCAATGGGTGAGTTTATGTATTTTCAGATGTGTGTTACAGAAAAGACACACATACACGTAGTCTGCCATCCAGGTTAGGAAAACAGCCAAACCAAAAAAGAGCAACAACAACTAAAACTGTGTCATGTGAAGAATAATTTCAATATAAATTTGGCTGACTGCATGGATTTTAACTAAATCATTAGCTAGATGATTGTCAGACTACTTCACAATTGTGATGGAAGAACATACTGTTAAAATTTCAGCAATTACTCAAACAGTTAATAATTAACTTTACCAGCTGCCATTTTCCTGGAATCTGATGGGAACGTATTTAGCTGAGCGTCATGAGAACTCTGATGCAGGGATCCCTGGCAGAGTCATTTTTTTGTCCTTAAAAGTTAACAAACTGATTGTTGCTGTAGGACAGAATATCTTTTCCTGTTACAATATAGCTTTAGAATTCAGATATCAGGAGTAGACACAGAATTATTATTTTTAAATTAGATGGAGATTCCCTGAGGAAACTCTGAAATTTAGAGGATCCACATATGAAAACAGGAAACCAGCCTTGAAGCTCCAGGTACACTTGCTCCTGGGTCTCAGACCTGTGCTCTGTGGGCCTGAGTGCCCCCTGGAGATCAGTCTCTTCCCTGAAGGTGGGGTTTGTGTTTGGGTTCTCATGGGCTTCCCCTCTCTGTCTCTCTTGCTCAGTACTACACGGCCATGTCCTCAGCTTTCAGGGTGTCCATTTGAAGATAGAGTGTGTTCTTGGAGTTGTCTCTGAAGATACTGAATCAGCCCTTTATGGAGCCTGTGTAGTATGTACTACCGCCATCATAGCTTATGGTTGCCACCCACTGCAGGCCTTTCCCTGAAGCCTAGTGGACCCAGTTCATACCATAGTCACTGAAGGTGACTCCAGAGGCTAAAAAGGAGAGTCTCAGTGACCCCCTCAGGCTTTCTTAGTCACCCCAGACTCCACCAGTTGCACCTCACACTGGACACCTGCAAACATAGAGGCACTGTGATTAGGCGACACACATACAAACACAGGCAATCACAATTATACACACACACAGAAAGCTCTCAACAATTATCATGTAAAATGGTAAAAATGAAAGCCAACTTTGGTATGAAACTCATTATGTGTCCTCTGGACTAGCTCTTGAGTTCACAATAGTAACAGCAGAGACTGAGACTGTCATCTCAGATGCCCCACATCAGGGACTGTGGCTGGTTTATCAGCAGACAGAGAGCTGCATTTGCATGTTCCCTGATATTTAGAAGCACATGACTAGATAATTTGGACAATAATTCTCCCTCGGTCTCAGAGAAATACAAACACTCTCAAAGGAAAACTGCCTTTAAACAAACTGTTTATCAAGCATTGCTTTAATTGCTATACATTATCAATATTTTATAAAGTAGTTTTCTATTTGTAAACTTTATATTACATACACAATAAACTTTCTAACTTAGTGGTATGACAGCTCATTGCATTCACTCTCGTTCCCCTTAAGATGTGGATACACATGATGATAGTGGACCATTCTATTATCTGTTTCTTGCGTGGGAACCTTACTGATTTTCTTGCCTTCCAAGGCATTTCCACATTTCAGTGTTATTTGTACCCTGTGGACAGGAAGCTGTTCAAAAAGCATGTACACAAACATGCAGAATGGTGTCTCCTCTCTTATTTCTGATCTGGGAGATTCCAGTCACCTTTCTTTTGTCATGATCAGGAAAACTGGCTATTTATCAATTTTCTTCATCTTCTAGAAGAGTCAGTTTTCATATAATCAGCTTACTGATGGCGTTCCTGTAGTTTCACTTATCTTGGTTCCTTTTTTACTGCCTCCTCCCCCTCCTGCTACCTTTGCTATGGATACTACCTATGCATACTCATCTTTTTCTTGGCCCATTAGTTGGAAATGGAGGTCATCAATTCCAGAGTTTTACTTCGATAATATACAAATGTGTGTTGCTATTAATTCCCTTCTAAGTTCTCTTCAGATGAATCCCACAGTATGTTGTCTTGTGATTTCAGTTTCCTTTAATCCAGTACAGCCATCCAGGATGTAAAAAAACATTAAATGCATGTTAATGATACAAACAGTGTAGTACATATCCATGTATCAATCACTCACACTCACTGCCATGAGTTGGCGCAGACTCACAGTGATACCATAGGACAGGGTAGAACTGCCCCTGAGCATTTCTTAAGCCATACCTCTTTGTGGGAGCAGAAAGCCCCATTTCTCTACTGTGGAACAGCTGGTGGTTCAGAACTCCTGAAATTTCATGTCGCAGCTTAATGAGTAACCAAAACACCACCAGGGTTCCAGTATGCATACATACATTCACATGTTTGTGTTTTTGCATACACCATATAAATGAATGAATGTTGAATTGATGTTGGGGTTTGTAATAAATATTAAGGAAGACAGGATTCTTGGAGAAAATATTTTGGATGAAAAGGAAACTCTAGATGCTAAGAGGAAACTCCTTGCTCCCATGCCTCCCCATTTCCCTTGCCCAGAAATCTGGCTCCTGTGCTCTGTGCAGCCCATGTGTTCCCTATAAACTGACATCATTATTGCAGGGAAGGTTGTGCATGGGATGGCACTGAGTCCTCTCACTGTTCCTCTCACACTGCAATGGACAGCTGTGCCTTCAGGGGTCGTTGAGCTCACCTGTAGGGAGAACTGCTGGATGGACATTCTTCTGGAGCTTGATAGTCAACTCCGTTGAAGTGGGTAATTGTTTTCTGCTGCGCAGACATATTGATAACAACCGGAAAAGTTTTCTGCAGGTTGTGGTAGATCCACCTCCAGAAATATGGAGCCACCAGAGACAGCAAATCTTAGGGGGAGGATTGTGAGGGATTCATCACTCCTGGACTCAAACCCTGATGCTGTACCTCTCACAAGAGACTTGGGAGAGGGAGAAAAATCAAAGATGACAACTAATGTAAGCCTCTTTTATGTCAACCCATTTTTAGAATCTCGTGATATTATGAGAGAGATATAACCACCAGGCCAAAAAACATCTGAAAGAAAATAAAAACTGATGGACAAGTTATGTAGTTCCAAGACAGCTCTGACCACAATGCACTTTCACCATGTTTTGAACTTTAACCTGAAAATTGAAGGGGAGATCTGCATGTTACAGCTCAAGGAGGAAAAAGTAGAGAGTCTTTCAATCTTTTCTCAAAAACTGAAAAGAAAAAAGCCTAATGTCTTCATCTTCTCTGGGATTGGCCTCCATTTATTGAGAACTCACGGTCCTTAAGCTAAAGAAAATGTCTGGACACAGAAAGCATAGAGAGTGTTAAGAAATTCTGATTTCATTTAAACTCCCAATTGACAGCAGATGTTAATTTCACTGTGTTTTCTCATTTCTCTGAATATTCTCTTGAGAATTCAATCCTCTTTATTTATCCTAACATCTAAATTAGCACCAGTTGAGACAGTGGACATGTACCGTTTTGAGACACAAAATGGGAAAAGGCCATGAATAGACACTTGACTAAAGGAGGCATTCAAGTTGCAAAAATACACACATAAATATGTTAACTCCCATTACTCATTGGTGTTGTTATTGTCTATTTGGTTGACTTTGTTTATGAGAACTTTGCTTGGACTAGTTAAAGAATACGTGGACTTATTTTCTGAAAAACATTTTAAGCACTTTCAAGGAATCTTTTATTTTTATTTTTTTTAACATATACATTCAATGCAATGTGGTATGGTTAGTTTGTTGTTTCCATGGGCTTTCAGTGTGCATCATAGTACAATAGAATCATTACAAACTTCAGTAGTTCCTCTTTGCAACATGCTATACTGAACAAATAACCTGAGAAGCTGTACTAAGTGAAAACAACGACATCAATATTGTTGGAAGGCATGTTAATAATCTGGCACAAGCAAGTGACATAAAACTACAGGGTGTAAGACTGCGTGACTTGTAAAACTTACTGATAAAGAGCAGGGACTGCTGCCTTCACTTCAGATTAAAATTCAATGTAAAGAAAAATTAAACTCCCCACTATGGAACCAATGGAAAATATCAGGATAAATGGAGATAATATTGACGTTTAGAAGGTGTTCATCTCACTTGGATCTACAATCAATATTCATGGAATCTTGCGTCCATCAAATGGTGCATTTCATTGAGTAAACCTGCTTCACAGACCTCTTTAAAGGAGAAGAGCAAGGATGTCTCTTTGAGGACTCAGATGTACCTGGCCCAAACTATGAGGTTTCCAATTGTCTCATGTGCATGTGAAAGTCTGACAAAGATCAAATGAATGCACTTGAATGTGCATGAAAAATATCAAAGATCAAATGATGCACTTGAATTATGGTACTGGTGAATAATTTGATGATAGGATGGACTACCAGATGAACAAACAATTGTATATTGGTGTTTGGGCCGGGTCCGAACTGGGCAGCCCCCACGTCCTTTCTGGCTCCTCAGAAACACAAAACTTCACAGCCCCCATCCCCAGCCTCTTGGAGAGATGGATGACATATTAAACTATGCAACTCTTGTCCCAGCACCACAGAAAGCGATTTACCTTCCCAGGTCAATCTGCATAGCCCATTCTCCCAGCACTTCAAAGAGCAGGTCTGCATACAAGATGACCTCCCAGGGGTCCCATCCTGAATTAAGGTCCTGCAGCTGCAAGCAATAAAATTATAAGGATTCTCCCTTCTATTAACATATACTTCCTTAGCTCGAACCCTATATAACTCCCACCACCTCTCTGGTGAGTTGCAAGTGCACTGACCTAACTCAATCATACGAGCCGTGTTGTACAATCATTATCACAATCAGGTAGAAAACATGTTCTTCCTTGTTGAACTCTTTTCTATTAACTTCCCCTTTCCCCCCACCTCTCCTGCTGAAGCCCCCAGGAATCCTTATTCTAGTTATTGTGTCTGTAGATTCACCCATTCTGTACTACGTAAATTGAAAAACATAGAAAACGACATCAAGAGAGTGAAAAATGCTGCCAACAATTGCTAAACAATGCAGAAATAAATCCTAAATGTATAAAACAAAACGAGAAAATATTAAAACCCAGATTAATCACAAAGTATATCAAAGGGGAGATCAAATGACAAGTTTTTAGCCATCAAAGTCAGATGTGTCATTTTAATTTTCTATAGTCATCTCTCCAACACTCACTCTCTCTCTCTGACAGCCAGGTTAGTCCATCCCTCAGTTATGGTGAGAGGGAAATCACTGGAGGTCAATTCCCTGTGAAGATCCTGCAAATGTGTTTTCAGCTTCCCCTGTAATCCATAGCCTTCTGCATGCCAGAGTCTCACAGTTTAAGCTCTGACACTATTCCCTCCTTTGGATTTGGATTATATAATTTGCAATCCTTATACAGTTTTGGATAGCCTCATGTGTCTCCCTCGGAATAGTTGGTGGATTTTATCGGCTGACCTTGCACTTAGCAACCCAATGTGAATTTCCCCTATGCCACCAGGGAGAGTGAATTTTTATATAATATTTACTTCTTTATAGTATTCATTAATTATTTATTGTACTTTGTTTTCTTAATTATTTGCAAAGCATATACCTCTAACTTAATTAGAACTAGTATATTTAGTGTATTTTAAATATTAAATAATTTAGTTTTGAAAAAATTTTAAATTGTATAATTTATCATCAATTTAGGTAATTACACTTGACTGACCAAAATTAATCTCAATTTTTTGCACCTCACTCTATCAAAGATGTTGTTGGGTGATTTTTGAGTAAGTCTTACAATAGTTCTGTGCACACAATAGGACAAATAACTAAACTGTCAAGTCCTGGACCATCCTCACTTGCTCTAAAGTTTGGGACCATTTTTGCAGTCACTCTGTCCATGCATCTAACTGAGTGTTTTCCTCTATGGGTGACACTCTGCCAAACAGGATGTCCTTTCTCTAGGGAATGGTTCCCCTGATCACCTCATCCAAATGTGTGAGAAGTCTCCCTACTCTCAATGAGGATAAAGAACATTCTGAGCTATTAATCTGCAAATATCCTCTTCTTGTGACTCATTTGCTATCTTTTGGAATCAAAGTTGTCCTTCCAATGAGTTTTCCCTTCATTGTGACTAATAAATGACCTTATTAATGACTCTGCCCACCAGACAGGTCATTTCAGTTCACCCCCCGTCAGAGTCAGGAGTCTCCCTATGCCTGGATGCCTTGTTTCAGCATAAACAGAGACAATGGGTAGCAAGCATCACTAAGGATAGGTCACACATTTAGACCCAGATGTATCTACAATCATTTTCTCAGACACAGAACATTATTCAATAACTACCCACAGTGCACAGGGAGTAGTGCAGAGAGATACCCCCAGAGACCTGACTGTGTGCTGTAATACAGCAATGAGCTCAGGACACTTAAAATCATGTACCGCACGCAGGAATCTGCACATGCCTGTATCTCATTGTCAACATATTTTGAGTCACAGATAGTGTGAGGATGAGAGTCTGTTTCTCACCAAGGGAAATGGGGCATAGAGGATGATAATGAAGGTCAGCGTCACTTTTAATATTAGCACTGCAGAGTGCTAGTTCTTCCTTTCCCTCTTGAAGTAAGGAGAAAATTTAGAGAAAGAGAAAAAAAGACAAAGGCAAAAATGTCTCTGGGGATGCTGACAGCAAAGAGAAAAAGCCCGAATTACAACAGGAAATCCTCCCTGTCATCCATCTGTGCCTGTCTGGTGCTGGGTGTCTCAGCTCACTTGGTCCTGTGCGCCCCTTGCTGCCCACTGTCTACCCTGAAGGGGCGGTTTGTGTCTGAGCTCACACAGACTTCCACTCGCTGTGTCCCTTGCACTGTAATACATGGCCGTGTCCTCAGCAGTCATGGAGTTCAGCTGCAGGGAGAACTGGTTCTTAGATGTGTCTCTGGTGAAGGAGAGTCCGCTTTTTAAGGACGGGTTCTAATTTGTACTGCCACTATAACATATGCGTCCCATCCACTGCAGCCCCTTCCTTGAGGGCTGGCGGATCCAGTCCCAGCAGTAATCACTGGTGATGGAGTAACCAGAGACAGTGCAGGTGAGGGACAGCTTCTGGGAGGGCTTCACCAGCCCTGGAAATCGACTCCTGAAGCTGCACCTGGGACAGGATGCCTGCAAAAAAAAAAAAAAAAAAAAAAAAAACAGATGGTCCCTGTCAGATACTTGAAGTCGCAAACATCCCAATAGACCCAGGTTGGATATCTAAACCTCCCACCTTCGGGAACTTTCACCAAGCACAGGAGAACACACAGCAATAGCATCCTGCGACCACAGCTCTGTTTCCCAAGAGACCTATAGCCCTGTCTGAAGAGAACTGATAAGCTTCCCAGCCAAGGGAAAAATTGTATCCTAGTGCCTGAGAATAATTTGCATGTGATGGAGCCCTGGCCTTATAAACAAAAATTGATAGAGACCAGACTCCTCTCTTCCTTCTGAACACATCGTAGGGTAACTCTTTGTTTTAGCTCATAAGCATGTTAGTCTACAGTTGAAGAAGTTTTTCCCCAAGAGGCTTATGGGAAAGGTCAAAGGAAATCCAAGGATTTCTGAGTTCAGTGTTATCTCCCTCCAGCCCCCCATAGCCCTGCCATGCCTTGGGCTCCTATATGTCCTGTGCCCTAGAGAGTGGGCAGGATAGAGTCTGGGGAAACCATCATTTCGAGATTGGACCCCAAGATACCTTCAAACCTCACACTCTTTAAGATCCCTTATTTTTTCCCTGTATACCCTGATAGCTCCCAATTAAACTCCTCATAATACTTAGTAGTTTTCCTTGTGTGGAAGCAACATCTTTGAGAAGCATGCATACCAGATTAGTTCCAAGGATTTAGGGTTGATAATTCCTCAAATGTCCAACTCTTCTACGAAGCCATTCAGTTCCAATTCCCACCCCCTCCTCCCTTGAGTAGATCCCTCATGCTTCTGGAGTCCCGAGAACCACTGCAACGTCCAACAGAAATTCATGAAAATTCGAGGAAATGAATCATGTTGTGGTGGGTTCTATTCAGTCCAAATTGCGAAGGTCAGGAAAGAGTAAACCAGGCGTTGGGTCCAAATGACATGCTCCCCTCCTAGCTTTTCATTGTATTTATATACATCTGACCCGAAGCCTCTGGCAGAATGTTTCCAGTGGGTATTGTCCCTTTGCTAATCTTATATAGTCAGGATTTCCCGACTTTGGGTCATGGTCATCACCAACCCCACCGCTCTTACAAGCAATACACAAACTATATCCCAGAGCCTGATGACTGAGGTCAACCTTAGTGTAAGTAAAGAGATTCAAGTGTCAGAGGGTCTCAGGGAAGAGCTGCAACCTAGAAAAGTTGCACCCCAGACAAGACAATATTGTAACTCTGTAGCCTCTAAAAATGCAAGATTCTGAATAGAGACACTCCCCCCGCCCCTTTGTTTGCTGGAATATCCACAAGAGTGCAAATTCAGTGGAGCCATGATTTCAAATGCAAAAATTCTGGAGAGCAGTAAATGGAACATAATCATTAAAAAAATTTTAAAAAAGGATCCAAATACGAATAAGAGCCAAGCACAGTGTTTTACATCTTGAAGCAAAAGACATTTTCTTGAGACCCAACAGGCACTCTCCATTAGAATTAGGTCCATCCATGCAGCTGATCCTCAACATTAGGAGAATGAGTGCAGACACTCTTTAAAATGTCCCTTGCCCAGGGAGCTCTGGTTCATTTGAGGTGTGATCATTTCCAACCAAAGATAGCCTCTCCATTTCTGTTCTGGGCACAGCACCATCACATACTGCTTATGGATTTCACCTTAAATTTATTTCCTAACTAAAGTATTGTCTAATTTTGAAAAAAAATGTTCATATTACAGACTATAGAAGCTATGACACTCTCTCTAAACATGCAGTTTTAAAGCTCAATCTCCATTCAGTTTCCTTCCTCCTAACAAAGTTAAAACATTTTCCCCAGACTTAGGGTTGACACCACTCATTTCCTGGTGAATTAGAATCTGTATATCTCCAAATTAATATATCTTTTTACAATGGGGAAACCCAAGCACAAGGTGTTGGTCACCTGGACTTCTTTGAGCCAGAATTTTCTGAAGGAAATAAGCAATTGCTTTGAAATGAAGATGCATTGATTTCACTAAAATCTAGGTGTTCAATCACAGGACACTCTAGCATTTTTTCAATTGAAGATCAGTGAGTCAGTTCCCTTTTCATATGCACACTCACATAACATCATTTGATCCTGTTCATTTCACCAACCCCCATCTCACCGTCTGCTCTTGGTGCTTGTCTGACAAATTTAAGCTTGAGACCATGATATAGCTGCACACAAGTTCAGCTTACCACCATCTCTGAGTTTGATTGCAAGGATCGTCTCAGATAATTTCATATCAGTGAGTTAGTAGGAACCTTCTTAAGTGTCAACCTCATGACATTGTCCATTGCACATCATTTTCCTAACGGTTGGTACACATGTTCTCAATGAGCTCCTGAGTGCTCCCTGAACTTGAAGAAGCAACACATTGTGCTCTAGGCACAGATGTTCTGGGTTTGCTTTGCATTCCCCTATCTCCTGGGGTTGGTCTTGGTCGGTAACTTAATCAAGGTCTCTCAAAATTCTGAAAGGTGGAAATTATAGATACTAATACTCCAAGGAAATGCAATCATATTTGCTCCAGTTGTCTATTGTTGTACATGGAATAGACATGCAAAGTTGCAGCTTAAAATTACCAGAAATTTTTGTTTGATTTTTTATTTTTGGCTTGGCTTCCCTTTTTACTCTTTTAATGAACAAATGTCTGATTTTTAGAATATCACTTTCATCTCTGTTGTCCACTTTGTGTATAATTCCTTTGCTGTGTTTGATAGTGTATGAGTGCCCTGTGGGGATATAAGTATGTCCCTACTTCCTTATAGATGGTCTCTATAGTTTTGGGATTTACATTTAGACCTTTGATCATCTTGTGCTCATTTTAGTACATGAGCTGAGGTTTTGGTTGTCTTTCATTCTTCTAAGGGTGGTGATCCAATTGTGCCGGCACCATTGTTGAAAAGAAAGTCACTCTCCCTTATAAAGTTCCTTGGGCCTCGTTGAAGATCAGATGCCTGTATGTGAATAGATTATTTATTAATTATCTATTCTGTTCCATGGGTCAACATACCTATCATTGTATGAGTACCAGGCTGTTTTGAATACTGTGGCGGTGTAATAGTTTTCAGGTTAGCTTGTGTGAGAGCCCCTAACTTGATCTCAATCTTTTTGAGTCCCTTGATTATCCTAGGATTCTCCATATAAAGTGAGCAATTATTTTTTCCATTTCTTTCCAGGGTTAAGTTGGCATTTAGAATCACAATTACATTGTATTTAGAAACAGTATTGTGTAGCTTTGATATTTCCTTGGTACTGAGGGTCTTTATCCATGAACATAGCATGTTGAGAATGTGAACAGACTTGCATTGGGAAGCATAAACATTCCAGAATCATGTCATCTTGCTGAAAAAGAGAGACTGAAAATAGATACAGACAGAAAGAGACTTTAGAGAAGTTGTGAGCCTGACCTGCACACTTCCCACTGAGTATGAGAGCCATATGGATCCATAATCTGCTTTGATGTGCCTGGTTCCCTAACTAACCACCTGCATAACTCTAAACTGGTATTCAATATCATAATCCAGGAATTCTATGAAAGCCTCTGCTCTCAGTCTGTCCTTTCAGAAGTAACATCACCAAGTCTTTCATTTCAGGCATCCTTGATAAGTTTGAATAACCAGTCTTTCTGATTCAACTCAAACATCTCACTCAGGGATAGGTACAACTGGCAGTATACAAATAGAGAGATTCTCTGGGGTAAACTGCGAGATGGAGAAGAATACCAATACCACAGCAGGAAAGCAGCTCTGAATCTCCATCCCCACCTGCTCCTGGACCCAAGGCATGTGTTCTGTGGATCCTGAGCGCCCCCTAGGGGCTTTTTTCCTCCCTGCAAGGGAGGTTTGTGTCCTGGTTCAATCTGAATTCTCCTCACTGTGATGGTAGCAGCACAGAAATACAAAGGCGTGTCCTCGAATTTCAGGCTGTTCTTATGCAGATACATCATATTCTTGCAGATTCAAAGACACCTTGGAGAAGTCTTTGTAGTATTCATCATCACAACTGATACTAATACTTGAGACCCACTGCAGGTACTTCCATGGAGACTGGAAGACACAGATCATGCATAGCTACTGAAGGACAATCTAAAGGCTGCACTGGAGAATCTCAGAGACGCCCCCATGGGACCCCCATACTCCACTAGCTACACCTCACTCTGGACTTCTTCAAGCATAGACATCCTGGGGAAGAAAACCATCAGACATATGCACCGTGTCTCTCACTCACACCCAAGCACACAAAAATGGTTCTTGACAAAATCACCTCTTAAAATATCAACAAGGACAAACCCCTTTCAGCACACACTCCATGCTGTCTGTGTTGTGCTCAGTCCTGATCACTGAGTGGGGGCTCCTGAGAATCCAGGAACACTTCCAGAGCTGCAGGGTTGGGGCTGCATTGCCTTTCGTCAGCAGAGAGAAGGGTGGATTTTCATGCCCTCCTACTGCATAGCAATAAATGAAGTTGCATGACTTTTGAGATCTGAGGGTTCTTTTCCTAGAACAAATCTGAGTGCTTCAGGTGTGTTGGGAAGGGCACGATGACAATATCCTTGGTAACATGTATTATGTGACTGTTCTATGCTAAATTGTTATCACATATTAATTTATTTTATTTTCTATCAACACAGAATACACGAGATTATAGTTATATATTTCTGCTTTATAGGAATAATACTACATATAGAAATGTAAAAATGGTTTTTGTATTTATAAGGGATTCACAGCATTTCCTTCTCAATATCCTTTGAGATTTTGGTAGAGGTAAGATCAGGGTTGTCCTGAGGACTAATAATGTGATTAGCCATATCAGAACGGCAAGGGGAAGGTGGGGGAGAAAGGAGAACTGATCACAATGATCTACATCTAACCCCCTCCCCCAGGGTGCTGGATAACGGGAAAGTGGGTGAAGGGAGACATCGGACAGTGTAAGATATGACAAAATAATAATTTATAAATTATCAAAGATTTGTGAGGGAGGGGTAGTGGGAAGAGAGAGGGGAAATGAGCTGATACAAGGGCTCAAGTAGAAAGAAAATATTCTGAGAATGATGATGGCTACGAATGTACAAATGTGCTTGACACAATGAATGTATGTATCAATTGTGATAAGAGTTTTACAAGCTCACAATAAAGTGATTTTTAAAAGATCAGTGTTGTAGGATGAATGAGCAAAAGTTTCCTAATTAGATTCTCAGGACAGCTCTTGCTACCCTGAAGAATAAGCAGGTAAAAGCCTTAAAGAGTGTAAAAACGGAACAAAGAAAAGTGGCACAAATTCTTTGCCCTTTTTCTCACCTGTGCAGTTTTCCATTTTCTTAAAACTTCTTCATATGAGGCCTGGTCATCACCCTGAAGCCTTTAAACTTTTCTATAGGACAGAGGTCCTGACAGGAAGTAGACCAGTTATTGGGCAGTTAGAATGTCTTCTTCCCATTAAAGCATCATGTTCTGAATGAAGGCAGGGTTGGAGTTCTGGGTCATGTGGTTTTTGTGGATAGGTGATATTGTGTCAGTTCAGACCCACAAGGACCCTGTGCACAGCAGAACAAAACAGTGTCTGGCACTACATCATCCATCTCAAGATCCTATGCTTGATCTGTCTGGGGGACAGATAATTAAGGACAAATGAGGAAGAAATTCCTTCATAAGTTCTGAGGGCAAAACCTGGCATTTAAAAATTTATTATCTAGGAGAAATGGCAGAAAAAGTACAAACAAACAATAAAATAAAACATTTAAAAATATGTTTATTTGTTTTTTGTTTGTTTGCTTGCTTTTTAATTGTTGAGAGCTCAGGCTTTGCTTCTGATAATTTCCAAAGGAATACTTGTGTAAAAAAAGACCTTTATATCAGGAAGTTACTATTCATCAATAAAATATCCCAGCCAGTCCAGATAGTCTATAAGTTCAATATTAGCCCATTTGTCTGATATTAGTCCATGAATTCCTATTCAGATTTACACAACACACGCAATGATACTGAATGCAGGATGATCACAGGTGGGTGCGTGGAATGTCTCGTGGATCCAATGACAATGGACACATCTCCAGGGTTTTGGCTGCCATCACTGTGACTCCATGTGGTTGGCTTGTCCATAGGATGGTGAGAGAAAGAGAGAGAGAAAGAGAGAGAGAGAGAGAGAGAGAGAGAGAGACCAGGCTCTTCTAATGGCAGAATCAAGAAACAGTTCCCAGAAGCCTCATAAGAAGGCCACACCCACAAGGAGGGATCGCCAGGCTGTGACCTGATTGATAGGCTAGACTCCACCCCTTTAGGCTTTTATCAGGTTAACATGAGATCTTACATCTACCACAGCATAAAATCTACAAATATATGAACAGGGCATTATCTGTGGGGTTTTGTAATAAACTTTTAGGGAGAGAGTATTTTGGGGGGGAACTGAAACCCTAGATGCTAATAGGATGATCCTTGCTGTCATGCCTCACCCATTGCTATGTCCCCAGAATTCTTGTCCCTGTCCTTTCCACAACCCAAGTTATCCCCATAGACCAATGGCATAATCGCAGGGACGTTTGTGTTTGAGATGGTAGTGAGTCCTCTGCTTCTCTCACACATCAATGGACAGCCGTGTCCTCATTTCACTGAATTCAGATCTAGGGAGAACAGCCTTTTGTTCTGCATATTTTCCTGAAGCATGAGCATGAGCTCCTTAGAGACGGGAGGCTGTTTTCTGCTACTGATTTATATCGCTCACAGCTGCTCCAACCTCTTGGGAAGGTCTTAGCAGCTCCTGCTCCAGCAGCATGAAGTCATCAGAGACAGCAAAGCCTACAGAGGGGATCTGTGATGATTCCTCCCTCTTGGACTCAAATCTCTGACAACTAGGAACAGGGAAAATAATCACTGACGACAAGTAATTGAGGCCTCAGTAAGCTAGCCCATTTTTGGAATCTTTACACTGCTAGAGAGAACTAATGGCTAGGCAGAGGTATCTCCACAGGACCTTGATGACCTATGGAAAAGGTCTGTGGATCCTAGAGTATCCTGTCCATGATGAAATGATTCTCACTAGGTTGAGACTGTACCTGGAAATTGATGAGGTGCCCTGCGTATTAGAATCCCAGGAATAAAGAAGAGAAGTTCCCAGTCTTCCCAGAAACTGAAAGTCTGACCCCATCATCTTCTTTGTGCTAACACCAACACCACACTCACTGCCATCAGTGGATTCCGACTCATAGAGATGCTATAAGACAGAGTGTACTATTGTGTTGAAAAGCACACTCGGCAAAAGGAAGTGTGTTACCAACATGACTCCTGCTAGCAACAAAAACAGGCCTGCATGAAAGTGAAAGGAGTCCGCTTCCCTTGGATCAAGCAAGGACTGAGTCAGAAGATTCCACAAGGAAAGCTTCTGGAAAAAAAAGGTGACCACGGTTTATAGTATAAAATATATACTAATAAGTAAATGTATAGGATTATGGATGTGAAACATATGTCACAGGGATGGTCACGAATATGCATTAGGGTAAGGTTAAGTTTCTTAACAAAATACAGATCTTGGTCCTTCTTGGTTCCGAATGTCTTCTTATTTGGCCTTTATTGTGACTTTTGATTCCTTGACCAAAGTTCTTCTGTTCCGTGTGATGTGTGACTGGAAGGTTGGGGATGTTTATGTGGACATGTTTGTCTGGCCAGTTTGGGTCAGAATGGGTACTCATTTGGTGTAGTGGGATACTTTTTGTGAGGGAAGGGCTCAACAGGGATGGGATATCAGAAAGGGATTTGCAGAATAATTATGGGAAATAAATGGGGCACTCCAACATCCAGTGGCAACATCTCATATCCTAAGGAGAGGTTTCTGGGACAAGCTGTGGAATTTACACTGTGACACAACGTTAAGCAGGTTGGGGAATAATCTTAAACAGAATGTCCAATGTTCATTTTATACTGTACTCAGAGTCCTCTTAGCTACTATATTCACAACAAATATAATCTTGCCACAAGACATTAGTTATTGAAGATTACTTTTCCCCAGAAATGGTAAGTCTATTGTCATTTATTGTTTGTCTCTTTTTTAGGAATTTGGCAGTGATTGGTAGACATAGTTTGGCAAGAAATGTATATATTATTTCCTTCTTTGTTCCTCCTAAAGATCAAACTGGAAATTCAGTTAAAAATTGGAGAGTTTATTAAGGAACAAAACAATCCAGGAATGGACGATAATAATTGTAAATATTCACAAAGTCTCAGAGTAAATTTTCAGAGTTTAAATGCAAAAGGATCCCGGAACTTAAAAGAATATTTCAATCCTTTGATCTTTACTACATTTGGCTCAAATGGAGATGGCAATATTAAGGACACTATACAAAGATCAAGTCATGTAACAATTTTTATTTGTTTTGTTTTGACTTTAGATATTGGGAGAGAGAGTGAATGCTCTTCCTGGCAGTGTTGTGGGAGGAGCTATGCTGACTTTTGAAAGTCAGTTCAAAATAAACAGTAATCATAAACAACACAATTGTAATCTGGCCTGCATCTTTTAGTCTTCTTTACATTGACTCATATCCATAATGAGGTCTTCAACACTTGATCATCAGCAGCAAGTGTTTCAAGGCCTGGTCACCGTCAGGAAGCAAGATTAAGGCACCTTCATATCACAGGTGGTTAATAAGGCTTTCTCCAGGCCTGATGCCATATTCTTCTTCATATACACCAGCTTCTCTGATTATTTGCTCATCATGCAGCTTGGACAAGTATGATGAGAAGGTACAACCTGACACATACTTTTCTTGATTTGCAGTTCTTGATTTGCAGTTCTGTTCACACAACTACTTCTTGATCCATGTACAAGTTCCTCATGAGCACTACGAAGTGTTCTGGAATTGCAGTTTTTTCCAAGGTTATACATAATTTATTAAAATATTTAGCTTAAATTAATATTTACAATGGCAATAGTCCAAATTCTATAGAACTTATTGTTTTTTCTTTCATGAAAGTTTTATGTTTCTATCAAAAAATCTCACATTCATACAAGCATACATGCAACACTAATATAATGTCCATTATTTTATTTTAGAATATTTTTGACTTTGCATTTTGTTTTAACATCTAAACACTTATATATAATTTTTCTTAATAGGAATAAATTTTTTTTGTTTTACATTTTTTGTACTATTGATTGAATAGATTTTCATTTCTCAAATTAATTTTTAAACAGTCAAAGAACTTTCTCTTAGAGCTGGCCTTGAATTTGGACTTCTAGTCTCTAGGTATTCAATAAAACTTATTTGACGACTTCCGGGTAGATGGCGATTGAATGACAAATACCAGAGGGACTCCACAGAATCCAGCCCAGGAGAGTTGCTCAGAGGGAAATTCAACGCCACTGGATCGCAGGAGGTGCATCATAAAGATAAGTAGGCACAGATCCACGGGGTTTTGAGGGGCTGGGGGCTGTTGGCTTACCTCAGTGGAAGCTGGCTGGGGCTCGACACTAGCCCAACTGCTGGATCTGCCGGAGCCGGGACCATTGGGAGCCTGTAGCAGGGCTTGGTCTCAGCACAGTGACAGTTTTCCCTACCTGCCTCAGGGCAGGGACAGGACGCTTGCTGCTCCACTGGCAGGGATCCGGGTTCAGCTACATTGTTGCTTCTGTTTGCATCTCTGCTCTATATTCCCACACAGCCTTGTAGGGCTGCGCAGGGTCTTTTTCAAGGAACAGCCACAGCTGCGCCGCGTGGTCTGAGCAGGGACTAAACCCAAACCCCCACAGCTCCATAGGCAGGGATCAAGCTTCAGCTACACTGTGGTGTCTGTTAACATCTCTGCTCTCTGTCACCCCACTTCTCTGGGTGCTGCTCAGCAGCTTTCTTGCGACTCTTCTTGGGGCTCAGCTGCGGACTACCCGTAGGGCTTGGGGCAGAAAGTAAGCCCTTGCAGGTCCACAGGCAGGGAGTGGGACTCAGCTATATAGTTTCTTTGCTTCCTTCACTTCCCTGTACCCCTGCACAGTCTAGTCTCACTTTTTGATTCCCCCCTCCCCCGTTCCTGTCCTGCTCTGTCACACTCCACTGTGGACTTACAGGGCACTCGCATTGCCCTAGGGCATTTGCGCCTGGGTCACACCCAGCTAGGTGAGCTCCACCCTGCATAGATAGCCCAAGGCTAGGGTAAGGCCTGCTTGCTCTCCAGGTATACTCCTCAGACTTCTCACCAGGGACTTCCTGCCTGTGTACCTGGGGACATAAAGCAGCACAGCCAACACTTATCAATATTCAAACCAATAGCAGGAACTTCAGCCCAGACTCTGCAACACTGGGGCAGGCAGTCGACCTGCCATCTGGGGTACTCCCCTGATAGGGAAGCCACAGGAAGATAAAGTGGTAGGTTAATCCCATAGCAAAATCAGCTGTAGGCAGATTGAAGAAGCATTCCTATAAGTCTTCCAGAGAGAGACTAGAAAATGGCACCTGGTCCCTCAAAAACAACTCAACGCAAAGAGCCATCACCCCCAACGACCTCAACGAAAAAAACAGGAGAAACAAAAGACAAAGGCAGAAGATGTCCTGAACATAGCAACATATATAGAAGAAGCAGACATTGAGATGCCATACAAAGAAACTCTCAGAATGCTGCTTGGAGCGATGCAGGATATGAGGGAAACAATAGAGAAAAAGGATGAAAGATAGAGGAGATAAAAGACATACACCAAAGGGAAATACAGGAGCTTAAGGATGAGATAATAAAAAACAATAGCAGAATCATGTTCCTGGAAATCGAATGGAGGAATCAGACAACCGAATCAGTGTCTTGGAGGACAGCCAAGCAGACTTTAATAAACATGAATAAAAATCTAATAAGAGCATCAGAGAAGCCAAAGAAAACCTAAGAGCTATGTGTGATGCTATGAAGCGGAACAACCTTAGAATTATTGGCCTACCGGAGGAAGACACAACACAGAAGTCATCTGCAATAATATCGAGAGAATTCTTGGAGGAAAACTTTCCCAGCCTAATGAATGAAAACCAAGCAACCATCCCGGAGGCTGAAAGAACACCAGCACGACGGGACCCCAAGAAGAAATCTCCAAGGCACATAATAGTTAAACTATCCAACGTTGAGGAAAAGGAGAAAATCATGAGAGCAGCTAGGGAAAAGCAAGCAATCACATATAAAGTTTTCCACATAAGGATATGCTCAGACCTATCAGCAGAAACGATGAAAAAAAGGAGAGAGTGGAGTAACATATTCCAAAAATTGAAAGAAAACAATGCAAATCCAAGAATACTCTACCCAGTCAAATTATCGATCAAGATCGATGGAGAAGTAAAAGTCTTCCCAGACAAGGAAAAACTCAAAAAATACGTTACAACAAACCCAGCCTTACAAAAGATCCTCGCTGACTCAGTATGGGCAGAAGAACAACACCCATCAAGCACAAATAAGAGACCAACACATAGCACAACCTCACCCAGAGCACAACAAAGAGAAAACAGACCCCAAAATAGCAATGGCTTAAGGATGGAAAGAAGTCAAGAAGGATACACACACAAAACACACACTAATGAGAAAGGAAAGTAGGAAAATTCGCAACACAAAAGGTATAAAATGGCATCACAGAGTCCGCACATGGAGATAATAACCCTGAATATCAATGGCCTAAACTCAGGCATTAAAAGACTGAGACTAGCAGAATGGCTTCGAAAAAAAAACCCATCAATTTGCTGGCTACAGGAGACACATCCCAAGGCTACAGACAAAAATAGGCTGAGAATCAAAAGCTGGAGAAGGATCTACCAAGCAAACAGCAATACAAAAAAAACAGGGGTTGCAATCCTTATCTCGGATAAAATTGACTTCAAAGTGCAAACCATAAAAAGGGATAAGGAGGGACACTATATATTGCTCAAGGGAATCATAGACAATGAACCACTAACCATTGTAAACATATATATCCCGAATGAGAAACCAGCTCAATATGTCAACCACACCCTCCAAAAGATTAAGAAAGAAATCACAGACTCAACAATTATAGTGGGTGACTTCAACACACCACTCACTGAGAAAGATAGATCACAGGTAAAGAAACTCAAGAAGCAGACTAGAGAGCTAAACTCCACAATTAGACAATTTGACCTAATAGATATTTACAGAGCTTTTCATCCAAATATAAAAAATTTCACATTCCTTTCAAGTGCCCATGGCACATTTTCAAAGATAGACCACATCCTCGGGCATAAGCCAAATCTACATAAATTTAATTACATTGAAATAATACAGAACTCTCTCTCTGACCACTGTGCCATAAGACTGGAAATCAACTAAAGGAAGACAAAATTTACAAATACTAGAGTAGAGTCAGTAGGACACCCTACTAATACCAAGAGAAAATAAATGATAAAAATTAGGTGTGAGATTCAGGAGAGGAAATGTAAAAAAAAAACTATGGAAAAAATTAATATCGCTAAAAGTTGGTTGTTTGAAAGGATAAACAGGATCGATAGACCATTGGTAAACCTAACCAAAGAAAGGAGGGAACAAATTTCAATAGCAAGAATAAGGGATGAAAGAGGGGTCATTACAACAGACCCTAATGGAATCAAAAGGATAGTTACACAGTACTATGAAGGATTGTACTCCAATGAATTCAACAATTTGGAAGACATGGACAAATTCCTGGAATAACAATCCCTCCCTAGACTATCCTCAGTGGACATCAAGAATGTCAACAGACCCATAGCAATAGAAGAAATAGAAAATGTTATCAAGGGATTACCAACAAATATTCCCCTGGACCAGATGGCTACACTGGAGAATTCTATCAAGCATTCAGGGAAGAACTAATACCAATCCTACACAAACTTTTCCAGAACATAGAAAAAGATGGTAAACTCCCAAACTCCTTCTATGAAGCTAGTATAACTCTGATACCCAAACCGGGCAAGGATCCCACAAGAATCGAGAACTACAGACCAATATCCCTAATGAACATTGATGCAAAAATCCTTAACAAAATACTAGCCAACAGAATGCAAAAGTATATCAAACAGATAATTCACCATGACCAAGTGGGATTCATACCAGGGATGCAGGGATGGTTCAACATATGAAAGACCATTAGTATTATTCATCACATTGATATGAAAAAGTATAAGAATCACATGATAATATCAATAGATGCAGAAAAAGCATTCGACAACATCCAACACCAGTTCCTGTTTAAGACACTAGCAAAGATAGGAATGGAAGGAAAGTTCCTCAAGACAATACAAGCCATATATGAAAAATCAACAGCAGAAGTCATATTAAGTGGAGAAAAGACTAACGCAATCCCACTCAAAAAGGGGACCAGGCAAGGATGCCCCTTGTCCCCATTCCTATTTAATATCGTGCTGGAGGTTTTAGCTAACAGCATAAGGCAAAGAAGTGACATCAAAGGTATTTGTCTGGGGAAGGAAGAGGTGAAACTATCGTTATTTGCAGATGATATGATTTTATATATGGAAAATCCCAAAAGTTCCACAAGGGGAGTACTGGAAGCAATAGAGGAGTTTGGCAGAGTGGCAGGATACAAGATCAACAAACAGAAGTCCATCGGACTGTTATACACATCAGATAAGACCACAGAAGAAGAGATCAAAAAGGTGGTACCCTTCACAATAGCCAAACGCAAATTGAAATATCTAGGGGTACACCTGACTGAAAAAACAAAAGATCTATATAGGGAAAACTATAGAACACTATTAAAAGAAAACAAGAGCGACCACAACAAATGGAAGAATATTCCATGCTCTTGGATTGGGAGACTTAATTTAGTTAAGATGTCAGTTCTGCCAAAAGCACTATATAAGTTTAATGCTATCCCGATACAATTACCAGCATCTTTCTTCAAAGAGATGGAAAAACTGATTACCAACTTCATATGGAGAAGGAAGAAGCCCAGAATTAGCAGAAAACTCCTCAAGAAGAAGGACACCGTGGGAGGGCTTGTTTTACCTGACTTTGGCACATACTATGCAGCCACAGTTCTCAAAATTGCATGATATTGGTACAATGACAGATACTCAGACCAATGGAAAAGAATTGAAAACCCAGAAATAAAAGCATCAGGATACACACAGCTGATCTTTGATAAGGGCCCCAAATATATCAAATGGGAAGCAGATGCCCTCTTTAATAAGTGGTGTTGGAAAAAAATGGATATCAACATGCAGAAAAATGAAGCAAGACCCTTATCTCACTCCATGCACAAGAATAAACTCAAGGTGGATCACAGACCTTGAAGTTAAAGCCCAAACTATTAGGGCCATCAATGAGGGAATTGGGACCAACTTGAGAACTTTGGCGCAGGGAATACACAGGTTGTCAGAAATAGGGAAGGACACAAACACAGAGGAGGCACAAATTGACAAATGGGATATACTGAAGATAAAATACTTGTGTACATCTAAAGAATTCACCAAGAGAGTAATAAGAGAGTCCACAGACTAGGAAAACATCTTTAGCAATGACACATCAGACAAAGGCCTTATTACTAAAATTTACAATACTCTGCTAGATTCCAAAAAAAAAAAAAACAATATCCCACTTGAAAGGTGGGCACAGGACTTGAACAGAAATTTTACAGGGACAGAAATCCGAATGACCAACAAACATATGAGAAAATGTTCCTGATCTTTAGCCATAAGAGAAATGCAAATTGAATCAACAATGAGGTACCACCTGACAACCTCAAAGGTAGCCCAATTCAAAAAATCAGCAAGAAACAAGTGTTGGAGGGGCTGTGGGGAGACAGGAACTCTCATCCGTTGGTGGTGGGACTGTAAGTACGTACAGCCACTATGGAAATCAATCTGGCGATACCTAATACAGGTGGAAATAGAGTTACCATATGACCCAGCAATCACCCTACTGGGCATATACCCAAAAGAAGCAAGAAACAAACCTAGACCAGACATCTGTGCTCCAATGTTCATTGCGGCAGAGTTCACAATTACAAGGAGTTGGAAGCAACCCAAATTTCCATCAACTGACGTGTGGACTGAAAAACTGTGGTATATACATACAATGGAGGACTATGCATCACTAAAAAGCAGTGATGAATGTATGAGGCACATAGCGGCATGGGAAGAACTGGAGGAAATCATGCTAAGCGAGGTAAGTCAGGCACAAAAGGACAAGTACAACATGAGCCCGCTGAGGTAAGAATTAAAAATTATTTTAAAAAGCAAAAGTGGCTTAGGGGAAAAAGCTACTGTATACAAACATTTTTGGGGTGAAGTTGTGTAGTATGGCAGAGACCAGACCAAAACCAGGGATGCACATGGTAGACAATGGTGGAGGAGGGGGGGGAAAGGAAAACAAAAGGATGAATATAAGGAAGAAAAAGGGAGTGGAGGCATTGGGCACTAATCCACCCAAGGGGAGGGTATTGTTTATATCTCCACAGGGAAAGTGGGACCAGGCTACAATCCAGTGCCGCAAGGTGTGAATGCAATATCCCGGCGTAGAGTAGGGAACCAGTGAAGAGGTCTGGGAGGCTGGCCCCAGCACCATAAATGAAGTGGATTCCTGCACCTCCCCCGAAAAGAATTTGTTCCAAAGGACTACATTGACTCTGCAGCTCCGGGAGATGGACATATCTGATCAGAGCACACGGGAGCAGATGAAGGGGCAGGGGGAGACAGTGGAACACAGCCTGGCCCACCAGGTCGTGAGGAGGATGTTCCTGACTAGAGCAGCCAGTCCACAGAGAGAACAACATGGCTGGCCCCACTATGAGAAATGATGCCCCATAGTGGCTAAGGCGATACAGGGGATAGCACTGGAGACACAGTGTGGGAATTGCACCTGACCTGATCCCACCACACCGAGGCAAAGCACTGGGGAAGTGCAGCAAAACAGCATGGGAATGAAGTGGCAAGTTCCCCAGGGATTGCTGAAAGTGAACTTTGGGGCCAGGGCGTGGTGCCCCAACAGACTGGACTGGAAAACGCTCCTAAGGCCAACAAACGATCCCTGAACTAACTACACGCTTTTCTCTTGTGAACTGTTCTGTTTTGTTCTTTGTCTGTGGTTTGTTTTTGTTGTCTGGTTGTATACTGTTGCTTTGTTTTCCTCTGTCTGGTTTTCGTGCATGTTAGTGTCTCCACAGGTCTGTCTGAATAGGACAGGCTGGATGAACTATCTGGAGGAAAAACAACGGGACTGACAGTTCCGGGGGGACTTTAGGTGAGGGGGTAGGGGAGGGTAAGGAAGTAGTGTTAACAAACACAGGTACAAGGGAACAACATGGGACCCCAAATGGTAGAGAGGGGGGAGTGGCAGGTCTGGTGGGAAATGATCAAGGGTAAGGTTGTGTAGAGGAGAGGTATACTGTAGCCCAGGTGGTGACGAAGAATGGTAGTAGGGCAGGAGGAAAGTCAAGGGAAATGGAGGAAAGAGCTAGGAGTCAAAAGGCATTTATGGAGGTCTAGACAAAGACATGTACATGCAAATATATATAGGAGGATGGTGAAATAGATCGATGTGTCTATATTTATAGGTTAAGCATTAAGTGGCGGAAGGACCTTGGGCCTCTACTCAAACACTCCCTCAATGCATGAATACTTTCTTTTATTAAATTGGAACTCTATGATGCTCACTCTCCCGACACAACGGCAGGAGCCAAAGTGGGTGAACAAGTAAATGTGGTGAAGAAAGCTGATGGTACCCGGCTATCAAAAGAGATAGTGACTGGGGTCTTAAAGGCTTTAAGATAAACAAGCGGCCATCTAACTCAGAAGCAACAAAGTCCACAAGGAAGAACACACCAGCCTGTGTGATTGAGTGGACGCGAAGGGATCAGTTAACAGGCATCAAAGAACAAAAAAATCATATCATTGACTGCACACCTCCATGGTAAGATCTCTGAAGAAAAATAGGTGCATAAGCAAATGTGGTGAGGAAAGCTGATGGTGCCCGGCTATCAAAAGAGATAGTATCTGGGGTTTTAAAGGCTTGAAGGTGAATAAGCGGCCATGTAGCTCAGAAGCAAAAAAGTCCACATGGAAGAAGCACAACGGCCAGTGCGATCACGAGGTGCCAAAGGGACCAGGTATAAGGCATCATGCAAAAAAAAAAAAGATATATGTGTGTATATGTATATATATATATATATGTGTGTGTATGTATATATGTGTACGTGTGTGTGTGTGTGTGTGTATATATATATATATATATATTGAATGAATGAAAGGGGAAGTGCAGAGTGGAGACCCAAGGCCCAAGTGTCAGCTAATGGAGATCCCCTCATAGAGGAGTTCAGGAGAGGAGATGGGTTAATTAGGGTGTGAGGTAGTACCGATGAAGAACACAGCTTTCCCCCAGATCCTGGATGCTTCCTCCCCCCAACTACCATCATCCGAATTCTAACTTGCAGGGCTGGGTAGGGCAAAGATTGTACGCTGGTATATATGAGGGCTGGAGGCACAGGGAATCCAGGGTGGATGATACCTTCAGGACCAAGGGTGTGAGGGGCGATGCTGGGAGAATGGAGGGCGAGTGGGTTGGAAAGGGGGAACTGATTGCAAGGATCCACATGTGACCTCCTCCCTGGGAGAGGGACGGCAGGGAAGGGGTGGAAGGGAGACTCCGTATAGGGCAAGATATGACAAAATAACGTTGTATAAATTACCAAGGGCACATGAGGGAGGGGGGGAGTAGGGAGGGAGCGAAAAAAAAAAAGAGGACCTGATGCAAAGGGCTTAAGTGGAGAGCAAATCCTTTGAGAATGATTGGGGCAGGGAATGTATGGATGTGCTTAATACAATTGATGTATGTATATGTATGGATTGTGATAAGAGTTGTATGAGTCCCTAATAAAATGTTAAAAAAGAGGGGAAAAAAAGAAAATGATTAGGGCAAAGAATGTACAGATGTGCTTTATACAATTGATGTATGTATATGTATGGACCGTGATAAGAGTTGTATAAGCCCCTAATAAATTCTTAAAAAAAAACCAGTTATTTTTGTTTTTAAATACCCTCTACTTGTGATATCAAGTTGCAGTAACTTTCAGAAACATAGAATTTATTCAAAAATTCACTATATGAAAAAGAGTCACAGATCTCTAATTAAATATCAAAATAAAAGTAAGCTAAATTGGTTTTACCTTCATCATAAGTGTAACAGTTTAGAAAGTCATTCAATTTTTAGGCTGAGAGGATATAATATTGTTAATAGACACCACCGTGTACACTGAATAAACATACAATGAATCTGGTGAGAACAAGGACCCAGTGGAGCTGTCTGACAACCCTACACCCACTGGACTCACAAATTTTCTACCATGGACAGGGTATAAGTTCACCACGTTCCGATCTCTTATTTTGTGGGTGATATTTGTATTTTACTTTTGTGACAAGTTTATACCTTCATAAGGCACCATCTTGTAGTGGTTTTACTGTCTTCCTTCACTTTTTTAAGGGACATTCTCTTTGTTAGAATTTAAGAGACGATCGTACAGTCCCTGAGTGGAGGATGTTGGATTTCAACCAAGTGACCTTGTGATTAGAAGCCCAATACTTAGCTTTCAACACCACCACCCCTCTTTGTATCTCTGCCCCATGGGGCCTATTTCTCTGGCTATCATGCTGGTACTTTCATGCGAACTCCAGGTTTATATAAATCACTCATATTTTCTATACTTTCAACTAACTAAGTTGAAACCAAGAAGTAAAATCGCAGATCACATTGCAGAATTTTGCAGGACCAACCACTACTATGCAAATACCTTTTACAGGGGTAGTTCAAACCTTTGGTTTGCAATAAATTATATGACAGTGAGAGTTTCTTTTTTACTATTAATGAGACACTAGTACAATCCCTACAATTGTAAACAGAGTTTCCACTGAACCAGTTTGAGAGCTGTGGGAACAAAACCAAATGAAGACCCCCCAGAAAGCCCCACCTGTGCTCATCTCTGAACCTGCTCCTGGATCCTGGGCCTGTGCTGTTTGTCCTGAGCGCCACCTGCTGGTCTGAATGATCCATGCAATTCAGCCCCAGAGCAGTCCTGCAGGATAGTTTATGTGAGGGCCACACTGACTGCCCTGTCTGTGTCCACAGGCACAGTAATACACAGGTGTGTCCTCAGTGCTCACAGAGGTCAGGGGTAGGGAGAACTGTTTTCGGTAAGCGTCAAGGTCAGCATTACAATGACTTATACTAGGAGATCCCTGTACACCATGGCCTCTCCCTGGGTGCTGCCTGACCCTAATCAATCCAAAATACCCATCCCTGACACTGACCTCCTGGTAGGACCAGGATCTTCAGGAGAAACGGGGAGAAAGGAGATAGAAATTTCTGAACCAAGGTCTTCCTGGCTCAGGAGGGTCCGGAGTCTTTTAACCAGAAAACTATACCAACAACTTTCCAGAGTGTAACTGACTGGCATAAGGTCTGGGATCCATGAGAAGTTTGTTAATCCCACAGCGACACCACTTCACCAGGAGTTTCTACAAAACTGTTTCCTGAATCAAGTTGAATGCAGGCAACTGAATCCAGTTAGAAAGCAACAATGATCATTTGGAATACTTAAGAAGAAGTTCTAGTAATACTGGGAATGGTCTTGGTGAGGGGAAAAAAATGAGCTGAGGAATTTCACTCCTATTATGACAATGCACCTGCTCATTCTTCAAAGGAAGCAAGGGATGAGCTCTGAGGATTTAACAAAGAAACCTTACATCATTTGCTCTATAGCCCTGCAGTTATTCAGAAGTCATAGAGTGAGCCACTCCAGAGAACCCCGATCCAGTAAGAGGCATCATTGCCCCCACGTGGGGAGATGTCTCCCTGTCGTGTCAGTGGCCTGTGTTCTTGTTCTCACTCTCTAGGAGACAGCAGACTGTGTCCTCTGGTGCTAGACTGAGAGATGCCTCTGAGACTCCTGCTCTGCAGCTGCATCAGGCTGAGGGTTTCTGCCCCTCTCAGGAAGGGTATTCTCTCACTGTGTCCCTTGCACAGTAATGCATAGCTGTGTCTGAGTCGTTCAGGCTGCTCCACTGCAGAGACATGGTGCTGATGGAGTTGTCTGTGGAGATGGTGACTTTTCCTTGGAAGGATGGGTTGTATCTGATGTCAGCATCACTAGGATTAATCAATCCTATCCATTGCAAACCCTTTTCAGGTGTCTGCCTAATCCAGCTGATCTAGCTTCCAGGAAAGCTGTACCCATATGCCTTACAGGAGATCCTCAAAGATTCTCCGGGTCTCTTCACCTCTGCCCCAGACAGCACCAGCTGCACCTGAGCACAGACACCTGCGGAGGTAGGATTCAGAGATCAGAGATTCCCTACATACACGCACATACACCCCTCCATTCATCTCAAACCCTGTGATGATCCTGACCTGGGAGAAGAGCAATGAGGAGAGCTAGGGGTGCAAGCCCATCTTGCAAGGAGGATGGAAAGGAATCACACTGTGGCCGCCAGCTGGGTGCTTCCCCTGTGGAGGTGACCTGTGGGTCTAAAATGGATTCTTCCACTTTGCATATTTCTGCCCTGCCCTCCATGTCAGACTCTTCCAGCCTTAAAGCCCTGGAAACCCAAGGCAGGGGTGGGTGAAGGTCTTAAGATTGCTGAGAGGGACAGAACATGATCCTAGTAATATCACGCAACACACACACACACAGGCACTGGCACCTTGATCGTGGAGAGCTTTGAACGGTGGCTCTCCACTCAGTGTATCTCTCAGTCCACACCCAGGAGGAGTAATTTCAAACCCAGTGTGAATCTGCAGCTCAAGAAGCCTGGGATCCTCACAGATGGTACCTTGCTAATGTCTGTGGGGAATTATGCCCAAGACAGAAAGCACCTCTGTTTACTTAGTGAAGATTTTGAAGAATCTGATCTTCTGAATGGCCCCGTCTCAATAGACTCTCAGGTGTATCCTAGCACCCAGGTCTGCCCTGTGCTTCCTGCTGTCTGTCGAGAGGAAACAAATCTCAGGGGATGTAAGTTTTACTCAGAGTTGTCAGACAAATCTGTGCAGAATAAAGACAAAGATGAGTGTGTCACTCTGAATACTCATGGTCAACCTGACCCTTGTCACCATCTCTCTGACAGTGGAGCTCTGTTAAGAAGAGAAGTTAAAAGTCTAACATGGGGAATATTTCACCATCAATTTCATAATCTGTCTAAACATTTCTCTGCTCTACTCTGATCTAAACTAAAGAAAACCTTCAGTGTGTTAACTTTTCTCTCTCTGAGGAGGCCTTGGGGTTCACGGACCACCAAGAACCACTGACATAACAGTCCACAAAAACAATGTCCTACATCTGGCTTTTGAGAGTAGTGACTGGGGACTTTAAACCACATGAGGTGCAACTAATTGTTTCTCCCTTTCCAGAGTGAGGATAAGTTAAGACACATGGAAACCATTCATCCAATGCTGTAATGAATCATGGATACGAGTCTTCTGAAATCTATGACCAGAAGAAGTAGGTAGTGCCTTGATATCAGTACCCACTTCTTTGGAAAACATAGCGTTAGAATGTCTTGCGTAGGGTGGGGTAAAAAGTAAAACAATATACATACACACACACACACACACACACACAAACACACACGGAAAAGTAAAATACAAAGACTAGGCTTACTGGTTGGGTAGACTGGTGGAAGTCCTGAGACTAGGGCTGTCAGTGTCCCTTCAGGTGTGGGACTGCACTCAGCCCTTGAAAAAACTTCCAGCCAAATAATTGACAAGCCTACCAGGGAGCAATAGTCCTGGGGAGACACAATTACCTTAAAATGATCAAACTTCTGAGTTTAAAAGGGCATCATTTATTCAGGAAAGAATTCAGAATGTTTGGATAGAAAATGTAATTGTAACAGGAGTTTGTGTGTATTGTAGTCAATGAAATGAAACAAAAGCGTATGAATTGTTGAATGAACACTAATCTTCTTGGTACACCTTCACGCAATCCACAGGAAAAGTAAAGAGAAAATAACATTAGAACACTTCCCCTCAGGTCTCCTCTGGTGGGCAGAGAGCACCTTGGGTTGTGGTTTGTGTACTCGGGGTCTCCCAAGCAACAAGCCAGGACCCAGAGAAGATGTCCTACATCCATGCCTCATTCTCCTCCCTCTGTTCTCTGGGGTTGTCAGTCATGCTGAAAACATCTAAATCTTGGTTCTCAGAGGCAGGACGAGGACTAAAAACCATGACACAGGGGAAAATGGGATAGGGGAGGCTCCAAATTCTGCTACAAAACCTGTATCTTGCTCCCTGGGCACTGAGTTTTGAATGAGGGTCAGGTGTCTATTTGGCCTGAGACCCTGTGCCATAGATCCAACCTTCCCTTCATGGTGGTTACAATCTGTTCTCACATAACTTCACTTACCTACTTTTATCTGCATCACCACATACATCAAATATGTGATATATCCCTGTTGTGGGGACTCAGGTATTTGAGATAATCTCTTGAAGACTGAGTCATTGTTTTATAAAAGCCATGTACAACACCTTACTCCTGATGAAATACCTCATGTTGTAGTTCGTGCATTTACTCTCCAATTTATGTCACGACAGACAAGAGTGTTATCTGAACACCATCTTCCTGGACTCAGCCCAAACCCTTGAATCTGAATATACAATGACACTGGAGTCTGTTTAACAAACTTTTCTTTCTCTCTCTCATCCATCTATATATTTTCCTATCTCTGCTATATATCTATCTATCATAAATCTATTAATTGGTCTACCAATCTACTGAACTATCAATTTAACTATTATCTATTTTCTCTATATATCCTGTCCATATCTTGTAGCTGACGTCTATCTGCATTTATCTATCTATTTTTGTTTCTATTTCCATATATTTCATGCTTAACTTTATTTCTGAAATAAACCCCATCTTAATGGGAGCAAGTATGTTTTGTTCCTCCTGGTGGAGTAGGCTATATTTTGGTCATTGATTCTAGTTTGCTAGACTCATTTTTTGTTTATTTATTTAATTCTTGATGACCTTATGGATCTATTTCAATATCAAGTCCATAATTGAAAATGGTGAATTGAAATATTTACCTATTTGGTTGCATCATGCTGTTACTTATTTATAGTATTTAAAATATTAGCTAGAACTTATATATTTTGAAGAAATAATGTTATATTCTCACCACCTGTCTGGTTGTTCATCATACTGTGGTGGCCTGTGTTTTGCTGGCACGCTGGAATATATGTCAGTGATATATGTAATGCCAGCAGAGTCACCCAAAGGCAGCAGATTTCAGCAAAGCTTCCAGACTAGGAACAGGCAATACAGAAAGACCCCTCTCCCCTCTTCAGAGGAAGAAGCTGCTAAAACCTTATGCATAACTTTGGAGCATTGTTGAATACTGAAAGCTTACGGAAAGGAAGTAGGAAATTGTTGAAGCTACTGCCAGAGGATGGGCCCCTCAAGTTCAAGGGCCCTAAAATGTGACTGAAGAGAGGCTGATTTCTTGGAGGGGAGACATCCATGAGGACGTGACTTGGGTAAATCCTCTGGGAGTGGAGCCATCAGCATCTTCATTTACTGATGGGGCATGACCCAAGGTAAAGAGAAACAGCTGAGAAAGTCTCCTAAGGACCAGAATTAGGAATTTGCATAATACAATTTTAGGGAACTTGGAAGTGGTCAAAAATAAATGAGATGCATGAATATTGATTGGTATCCTAGGCATTAGTGAGCATAAATGGAATGACTGGTATTGGCCAATGTGAATCATAAAATCATAGGATTTACTATGCCGGGAACAGCACAGTCAAGAGAAAGGCATGGCATTCATGGTCAGAAAGCATCTTCCTAAACCCATCATGAAATACAGTATAGTCAGTGATAGGATTATATCTGCCTTCATGGAAATCCAATCCATATAACTATTATCAAACATTACTTGAACAATGCAATTGCTGCCAAGTTTAGTATATCAATAAGTAATGCATAATACTAATAAAAATATTTTAATTTGCTCCTCCCTCCCCACTTTCTGCTGAGACTTCAATTCCATTATTATATATCCCACATGCAATAGGTTTGATTTTACATATTTCTTATATCGTATTCCTATGTCAAAAAAAGAGAAATCCCTTGGGGGAAACAGCGAGATGGAGTAGCATCTCCAGACCACAACAGGAAACCAGTCCTGAAACTGTCACTCTACACCTGCTCCTGAGTGTGTCCAGTGATGTGTGGGTCCTGAACGCCCCCTGCAGCCCAGCTCTCTCCCAGCAGGGAATCTGTGTCTGGGATCACACTGACTTCCTCTCACGTTCTCACAGAGTAACAGAGGGTCTTGTCTTCTATTTTCTAACCATCCTTTTACAGATAAACTGTGTTCTTGTCATTTTCTCTGGATGTGAGGAATCAACCCTTCATAGAGTCTGCATTGTTCTTGGTGCCATAATGGAAGTATTTACAGAGAGATGAACAAAGGCTACATACCAAGGTATTTTTATCCTCCTCTCTCGAGGGGTGATTTAATGTCACAGGCAAGTAAGGCCAATCTCAGGAAGTAATTTACTTAGTCTGTCATTTTTAAATGCATTACTGGTAAATAAAGGATTCAGCGAAATATTCCAAGTCATGGCCTTAGTGAACACAGCTGCCATTCCCTCAGGTTTCCTGACGCTCTCAGGATGTGGGTTTCGCAGCGTGTGTCTCACACAGGAATAGGTGCAGCATCCTCACACTTCAGGCGGATAATCTGTAGATGAGCTGTGCTGACGGAGGCATTCAAGGAGAAGACATAACCCTGTGTGAAGCCCTGGACATATATTGACTTTCCAGTATGGGTGTTCATCGAGCTCTTCCATGAAAGGCGTTTTCTGGGTGCTTGTCAAACCATATTCATACTGTAGCTGGTGAAGGTGTTTCAAGAAGTCTTACAGGACACTTTCACCAATCTCCCAACTTTTTCACCTACGCCCCAGACTGCACTAACTGCATTTGTGCATGCACACATGCGAGGAAGTAAACCAGATGGTACATGCACACCTTTTAGGAAGTAAACCAGAAGGTGAGGGCTCTGGAAAATGCCACAGTAGTCTCTCCATCCCCATATGTTATCTTACCTAAGGTGACTGTTTATAGGAAAATTAAACTCCAGTTACTCCTTCAGGAGTGCACTCTGTTATTAGTGGTTTAGATGGTAATGTCCTTGCTTAATGCTTCCTCAGGCGAGAAGGCTTCAGCTTTCAACTCTATAGGGCACTTGGATGTGGATATAATTCACATTCATGAATGTATTTCTGGTCTACATCAATGATAAATAATAGGAAACCTTTATAATGCTAGAGCTGTGGTTCTCAACCTAAGGGTCACGACTCCTTTGGGGGACAAACAACATTTTAACAGGTGTGGTCTAAGACTATCGGGAAACACATATTTCCAATGTTCTTAGGAACCAAGACACAGCTCCTCTATCTGTCTCCAGGCAAGGCTACACACATGCAGATACACCCACATACCGGTACCCAGCATGATGACATTATCTTGCCAACCCCATTTTATACACCCCGTACAAATACATTGAGGAGGGTAATTGTTTTCTGCTACTCAGACATATTGATAACAACCACTGCAAACTTTTCTGCAGGTTGTGGTAGATCCAGCTCCAGAAATATGGAGCCACCAGAGACAGCACATCTTAGCGAGAGGATTGTGAGGCATTCATCACTCCTGAACTCAAACCCTGATGCTGTACCTCTCACAGGAGACTCGGGACAGGGAGAAAAATTCATGATGACAACTAATGTAAGCCTCTTTGATGTCAACCCATTATTAGAATCTCTTGATATTATGAGGAAGACATAACCACCAGGCCAAGAAACATCTGAAAGAAAATAAAAAGTGATGGACAAGTTATGTGGTTCCAAGACAGCTCTGACCACAATGTGCTGTCTTTCACCATGTTTTGAACTTTAAACTGAAAATTGAAGGGGTGATCTGCATGTTACAGCTCCAGGAGGAAAAAGTAGAGAGGCTTTCAATCTTTTCTCAAAAACTGAAAAGAAAAAGCCTAATGTCTTAATCTTCTCTGTGATTGGCCTCCATTTATTGAGAACTCAAGGTCCTTAAACTGAAAAATGTCTGGACAAAGAAAGCATAGAGAGTGTTAAGAAATTCTGATTTCATTAAAACCCCCAATTGACAGTGGATATTAATTTTACTGTGCTTTTTCATTTCTCTGAATATTCTCTTAAAAATTCAATCCTCTTTATTTATCCTAACATCTAAATTAGCACCAGTTGAGACAGTGGACATGTACAGTTTTGAGACACCAAATGGGCAAAGGGCCTGAATAGATACTTGACTAAAGAAGCATTCAATTTGCAAAGATACACATATAAATATGTTAACTCCCATTACTCATTGGTGTTGTTATTGTTTATTTGGTTGACTTTGTTTATGAGAACTTTTCTTGGACTAGGTAAAGAATACGTGGACTTATTTTCTGGAAAACATTTTAAGCACTTTCAAGGAATCTTTTATTTTTATTTTTTAACATATACATTCAATGCAATGTGGTATGGTTAGTTTGTTGTTTCCATGGGCTTTCAATGTGCATCATAGTACAATAGAATCATTAAAAACTTCAGTAGTTCCTCTTTGCAACATGCTATAGTGAACAAATAACCTGAGGAGTTGTACTAACTGAAAACCACGACATCAAGATGGTCGGAAGGTATGTTAATAATCTGGCACATGCAAGTGACATAAAACTACATGTTGTAAGACTACATGACTTGTAAAACTTACTGATAAAGAGCAGGGACTTCTGCCTTCACTTCAGATTAAAATTCAATTTAAAGAAAAATTAAACTCCCCACTATTGGACCAATGGAAAATATCAGGATAAATGGAGATAATGTTGACGTTTGGAAGGAGTTCATCTCTCTTGAACCTATAGTCAGTATTAATAGAAGCTTGCGGCAATCAAATGGTGCATTTCATTGTGCAAACCTGCTTCACAGACCTCTTTAAAGGAGAAGAGCAAGATGTCTCTTTGAGGACTCAGATGTACCTTGCCCAAACTATGAGGTTTCCAATTGTTTCATGTGCATGTGAAAGTCACACAAAAATCAAATGAATTCACTTGAATGTGCATGAAAAAGATCAAATGATGCACTTGAATTATGGTACTGGTGAATAATTTGATGATAGGATGGACTACCAGAAGAACAAACAATCCTAGATTGGTGTTTGGGCCGGGTCCGGACTGAGCAGCCCCCACCTCCTTTCTGGCTCCTCAGGAAGACAAACTTCACAGCCCCCATCCCCAGCCTATTGGAGAGATGGATGACACATTAAACTATGCAACTCTTGTCCCAGCAGCACGAAAAGTGATTTACCTTCCCAGGTCGAACTGCATAGCCCATTCTCCCAGCACTTCAAAGAACAGGTCTGCATACAAGATGACCTCCCACGGGTCCCATCCTGACTTAATGTCCTACAGCTGCAAGCAATAAAATTATAAGGATTCTCCCTTCTATTAACATATACTTCCTTAGCTCGAACCCTATATAACTCCCACCACCACTCTGGTGAGTTGCAAGTGCCCTGACCTAACTCAATCATACAAGCAGTGTTGTACAATCATTATCACAATCAGTTAGAAAACATGTTCTTCCTTGTTGAACTCCTTTCTATTAACTTCCCTTTTCTCCCCACCTCTCTTGCTGAAGTCCCCAGGAACCCTTACTCTAATTATTGTGTCTGTAGATTCACCCATTCTGTACTACGTAAATTGAAAAACATAGAAAACGACATCAAGAGAGTGAAAAATGCTGCCAACAATTGCTAAACAATGAAGAAATAAACCCTAAATATATAAAACAAAACCAGAAAATATTAAAACCCAGATTAATCACAAAGTATATCAAAGGGGAAATCAAATGACAAGTTTTTAACCATCAAAGTCTGATGTGCCATTTTAAGCTTCTATACTCATCTCTCCAACACTCACTCTCTCTCTCTGACCGCCAGGTTATTCCATCCCTCAGTTATGGTGAGAGGGAAATCACTGGAGGTCAATTCCCTGTGAAGATCCTGCAAATGTGTTTTCAGCTTCCCCTGTAATCCATAGCCTTCTGCATGTCAGAGTCTCACAGTTTAAGCTTTGACACTATTCCCTCCTTTGGATTTGGATTATATAATTTGCAATCCTTATAACGTTTTGGATAGCCTCATGTGTCTCCCTCGGAATAGTTGGTGGATTTTATCGGCTGACCTTGCACTTAGCAACCCAATGTGAATTTCCTCTATGCCACCAGGGAGAGTAAATTTTTATATGATATTTATTTTTTATAGTGTTCATTACTTATTTATTGTACTTTGTTTTCTTAATTATTTGCAAAGCATATACCTCTAACTTAATTAGAAATAGTATATTTAGTGTATTTTAAATATTAAATAATTTAATTTTGAAAAAATTTAAAATTGTATAATTTATCATAAATTTAGGTAATTACACTTGACTGACCAAAATTAATCTCAATTTTCTGCACCTCACTCTATCAAAGATGTTGTTGGGTGTTTTTGAGTCAGTCTTACAATGGTTCTGTGCACACAATAGGACATATAACTAAACTTCCAAGTCCTGGACCATCCTCACTTGCTCTTAAGTTTGAGACCATTTTTGCAGACACTCTGTCCGTGCATCTAACTGAGTGTTTCCCTCTATGTTTGGTGACACTCTGCCAAACAGGATGTCCTTTCTCTAGGAAACGGTTCCCCTGATCACCTGATCCAAATATGTGAGAAGTCTCCCTACTCTCAATGAGAATAAAGAGCATTCTGAGATATTAATCTGCAAATTTCCTCCTCTTGTGACTCATTTGCTATCTTTTGGAATCAAAGTTGTCCTTCCAATAAGTTTTCCCTTCATTGTGACTCTAATAAGTGACCTTATTAATGACTCTGCCCACCAGACAGGTCATTTCAGTTCACCCCTTGTCAGTGTCAGGGGTCTCCCTATGCCTGGATCCCTTTCTTCAGCATAAACAGAGACAATGGGTAGCAAGCATCACTAAGGACAGGTCACACGTTTAGACCCAGATGTCTCCACAATTATTTTCTCAGACACAGAACATTATTCAATAAGTACCCACAGTGCACAGGGAGTGATGCAGAGAGACACCTCCAGAGACCTGACTGTGTGCTGTAATACAGCAATGAGCTCAGGACACTTAAAACCATGCACTGCACATGCCTGTATCTCGTTGTCAACAGATTTTGAGTTGCAGATAGTGTGAGGATGAGAGTCTGTTTCTCACAAAGGGAAATGGGGCATAGAGGATGATAATGAAGGGTCAGCGTCCTTTTTAATATTAGTACTGCAAAAAGAATGCTAGTTATTCCTCTCACTCTTGCAGCAAGGAGAAAATTTAGAGAAAGGAAAAAAAAGCAAAAGGCGCAATTGTCTCTGGGGATGCTGAGAGCAAAGAGAAAAGGTCCTAATTCCAACAGGAAATCCTCCCTGTCATACATCTGTGCCTGTCTGGTGCTGGTGTCTCGGCTCAGTGGGTCCTGTGCGCCGCTTGCTGCCCAGTGTCTTCCCTTCAGGGGAGGTTTGTGTCTGAGCTCACACAGACTTCCCCTCACTGTGTCCCTTGCACAGTAATACACGGCCGTGTCCTCAGCAGTCATGGCGTTCAGCTGCAGGGAGAACTGGTTCTTTGATGTGTCTCTGGTGATAGAGAGTCGGCTTTGAAAGGACGGGTTATAATTTGTACCGCCATTATAGCATATGCGTCCCATCCACTGTAGCCCCTTCCCTGAGGGCTGGCGGATCCAGTCCCAACAGTAACCACTGCTTGTGATGGAGAAACCAGAGACAGTGCAGGTGAGGGACATCTTCTGGGAGGGCTTCACCAGTCCTGGACCCGACTCCTGAAGCTGCACCTGGGACAGGATGCCTGCAAACAAAAACAGATGGTCCCTGTCAGATACTTGAAGTCACAAACATCCCTATAGACCCAGGTTGGATATCTGAACCTCCCACCTTGGGGAACTGTCACCAGGCACAGTAGAACACACAGCAATAGCATCCTGAGACCACAGCTCTGTTTCCCAAGAGACCTACAGCCCTGTCTGAAGAGAACTGATAGGTTTCCCAGCCAAGGGTGAAATTGTACCCTAGTGCCCGAGAATAATTTGCATAATAAGGGAGCCCTGGCCTTATACACAGAAAGTGATAGAGACCAGACTCCCCTCTTCCTTCTGAGCCCATTGTAGGTGACCATTGTATGAAATCATAATCGTGTTAGTCGATAATGAGAGAAGTTTTTCCCCAAGAGGTGTGTGGGAAATGTCAAAGGCAATCCAAGGATTTCTGAGTTCAGTGTTCTCTCCCTCCAGCCCCTCATAGCCCTGCCCTGCCTTGGGCTCCTCTCTGTCCTGTGCCCTAGAGAGTGGGCAGGATACAGTCTGATGAAACCATCAATTGGAAATTGGACTCCAAGATACCTTCAAACCTCACACTCTTCAAGATCCCTTATTTTTTCCTGTATACACTGATACCTCCCAATTAAACTCCGCATAATACTTAGTAGTTTTCCTTGTGTGGAAGCAACATCTTTGAGAAGCATGCATACCAGATTAATCCCAAGGATTTAGGGTTGATAATTCCTCAAATGTCCAACTCTTCTACGAAGCCATTCAGTTCCAATTCCCACCCTATCCTCCCTTGAGGAGATCCCCTTATGCTTCCGGATTCCCAAGAATCACTGCAACGTCCAACAGAAATTCATGAAAATTTGAGGAAATGCATCACGTTGTGATGGGTTCTATTCAGTCCAAATCGCGAAGGTCAGGAAAGAGTAAACCAGGCGCTGGGTCCAAAGGACACGCTCCCCTCCTAGCTTTTCATTATATTTATGCACATCTGACCCGAAGCCTCTGGTAGAATGTTTCCAGTGGGCATTGTCCCTTTGCTAATCTTATATAACCAGGATTTCCCGACCTTGGGCCATGGTCATCACCAACCCCACCGCTCTTACATGCAATACACAGACTATATCCCAGAGCTGATGACTGAGGTCAACCTCAGTGTAAGTAAAGAGATTCCAATGTCAGAAGGTCTCAGGGAAGAGCGTGCAACCTAGAAAAGTTGCGCCCCAGACAAAACAATATTGTAACTCTGTAGCCTCTAAAAATGGAAGATTCTGAATAGAGACACTCCCCCTGCCCCTTTGTTTGCTGGAATACCCACAAGAGTGCAAATTCAGTGGAGCCATGATTTCAAATGCAAAAATTCTGGAGAGCAGTAAATGGAACATAATCATTAAAAAAAAAAAAAAAAGATCCGAATAAGAGCCAAGCACAGTGTTTACATCTTGAAGCAAAAGACATTTTCTTGAGACCCAACAGGAACTCTCCATTAGAATTAGGTCCATCCATGCAACTGATCCTCAACATTTGGAGAATGAGCGCAGACTCTTTAAAATGTCCCTATGCAGGGGGCTCTGATTCATTTGAGGTGTGAGCATTTCCAACCAAAGTTAGCCTCTCCATTTGTGTTCTGGGCACAGCCCCATCACAACTGCTTATGGATCTCACTTTAAATTTATTTCCTAAACTCAAGTATTGTCTAATTTTGAAAAAAAATGTTCATATTATTGACTATAGAAGCTATGACACTCTCTCTAAACATGCAGTTTTAAAGCTCAATCTCCATTCAGCTTCCTTCATTCTAACAAAGTTAGAACATTTTCCCCAGAATTACGGTTGACACCACTCATTTCCTGGTGAATTAGAATCTGTATGTCTCCAAATTAATAAATCTTTTTACAATGGGGAACCCCAAGCACAAGGTGTTGGTCACCTGGACTTCTTTTTCTTTTCTTTCTTTTTTTACATTTTATTAGGGACTCATACAACTCTTATCACAATCCACACATATATATACATAAATTGTATAAAGCACATCCATACATTCTTTGCCCTAATCACTCTCAAAGCATTTGCTCTCCGCTTAAACTCTCGGCCTCAGGTCCTCTTTTTTTTTTTCACCTGGACTTCTTTGAGCCAGAATTTTCTGAAGGAAATAAGCAATTGCTTTGAAATGAAGATGCATTGATTTCACTAAAATCCAGGTGTTCAATCACAGGACACTAGCATTTTTCAATTGAAGATCAGTGAGTCAGTTCCCTTTTCATATGCACACTCGCATAGCATCATTTGATCTTGTTCATTTCACCAAGTCCCCATCTCACCATCTGCTCTTGATGCTTGTCTGACCAATTTAATCTTGAGACCGTGATGTAACTACTCACTAGTTCAGCTCACCTCCATCTCTCGGTTTGACTGCAAGGATCGTCTCAGATAATTTCATAGCAGTGGGTTAGTAGGAGCCTTCTTAATTAAAGTGTGAACCTCATGACATTATCCATCTGCACATCATTTTCCTAACAGGGTTGGTACACATGTTCTCAATAAGCTCCTGAGTGCTCCCTGCACTTGAAGAAGCAACACATTGTGCTCTAGGCACAGATGTTCTGGGTTTGTTTTGCATTCCCCTATCTCCTGGGGTTGGGCTTGGTTGGGCACTTAATCAAGGTCTCTCAAAATTCTGAAAGGTGGAAATGATAGAAACTTATACTCCAAGGAAAATGCAAACATATTTGCTCCAGTTGTCTATTGTACACAGAATAGACATGCAAAGTTGCAGCTTAAAATTACCAGAAATTTTTGTTTGATTTTTTATTTTTGGCTTGGCTTCCCATTTTACTCTTTTAATTAACAAATGTCTGATTTTTAGAATATCACTTTCATCTCTGGTGTCCACTTTGTGTGTAATTCCTTTGCTGTGTTTGATAGTGTATGAGTGCCCTGTGGGGCATGTATGGCCCTACTTCCTTATAGATGGTCTCTATAGCTTTGGATTTATATTTAGGCCTTTGATCATTTTGTGCTCATTTTTGTACATGAGCTGAGGTTTTGGTTGTCTTTCATTCTTCTGAGGGTGGTGATCCAATTGTGCGGGCCCCATTGTTGAAAAGAAAGTCAATCTCCCTTATAAAGTTCCTTGGGCCTCGTTGAAGATCAGATGCCTGTATGTGGATGGATTATTTATTAGTTTTCTTTTCTGTTCCATGGGTCAACATACCTATCATTGTATGAGTACCAGGCTGTTTTGAATACTGTGGCGGTGTAATAGTTTTCAGGTTAGCTTGTGCGAGAGCCCCTAACTTGATCTCAATCTTTTTTGGTCCCTTGATTATCCTAGGATTCTCCATATAAAGTGAGTAATTATTTTTTCCATTTCTTTCCAGGGTTAAGTTGGCATTTAGAATCACAATTACATTGTATTTAGAAACAGTATTGTGTAGCTTTGACATTTCCTTGGTAGTGAGGGTCCTTATCCATGAACATGGCATATTGAGAATGTGAACAGACTTGCATTGGGAAGCATAAACATTCCAGAATCATGTTATCTTGCTGAAAAAGAGAGACTGAAAATAGATACAGAGAGAAAGAGACTTTAGAGAAGTTGTGAGTCTGACCTGCATATTTCCCACTGAAGATGAGAGCCATATGGGATTCATAGTCTGCTTTGATGTGCCTGGTTTCCTAACTAACCACCTGCATAACTCTAAACTGGTATTCAATGCCATAATCCAGGAATTCTATGAAAGCCTCTGCTCTCAGTCTGTCCTTTCAGAAGTAACATCACCAAGTCTTTCTCTTCAGGCATCCTTGGTAAGTTTGAATAACCAGTCTTTCTGATTCAATTCAAACATCTCACTCAGGGATAGGTACAACTGGCAGTATACAAATAGAGAGATTCTCTGAGGGAAACTGCGAGATGGAGAAGAATGCCAATACCACAGCAGGAAAGCAGCTCTGAATCTCCATCTGCACCTGCTCCTGGACGTGAGGCATGTGTTCTGTGGATCCTGAGCGCCCCCTAGCGGCATGTGTCCTCCCTGCAGGGGAGTTTTGTGTCCTGGTTCAATCTGAATTCTCCTCACCTTGATGGTAGCAGCACAGAAATACAAAGGCGTGTCCTCAAATTTCAGGCTGTTCTTATGCACACACAGGAAGTTCTTGCAGATTCAAAGACACCTTGGAGATGTCTTTGTAGTATGCACCATCACCACTGGTACTAATACTTGACACCCACTGCAGGTCCTTCCCTGGAGCCTGGAGGACACAGATCATGCATATCTACTGAAGGACAATCTAAAGGCTGCACTGGAGAATCTCAGAGACGCCCAAGGGACCCCCATACTCCACTAGCTACACCTCACTCTGGATTTCTGCAAGCACAGACATCCTGGGCAGAAATACCATCAGACATATTCACCGTGTCTCTCACTCACACCCAAGCACAAAAAAAGGTTCTTGACAAAATCACCTCTTAAAGTAGCAACAAGGACAAACCCCTTTCAGCACACACTCCATGCTGTCTGTGTTGTGCTCAGTCCTGATCACTGAGTGGGGGCTCCTGAGAATCCAGGAGCACTTCCAGAGCTGCAGGATTGGGGCTGTGTGGGCTTTCATCAGCAGACGGAGGGGTAGATTTGCATGCCCTCCTAATCCATAGCAATAAATGAAGTCGCATGACTTCTGAGTTATGCATGTTCTGTTCCTAGAACAGATCTGAGTGTTTCAGGTGTGTTGGGAAGGGCACGATGACAATATCCTTGCTAACATGTATTATGTGACTGTTCTATGCTAAATTGTTATCACATATTAATTTACTTTATATTCTATTAACACAGAATACATGAGATTATAGTTATATATTTCTGCATTATAGGAAGAATACTACATATAGAAATGTAAAAATGGTTTTTATATCTATAAGGGATTCACAGCATTTCTTTCTCAATATCCTTTGAGATTTTGGTAAAGGTAAGATCGGTGTTGTCCTTAGGACTAATAATGAGAGTAGCCATATCAGGAGGGCAAGGGGAAGGTGGGGGAGAAAGGAGAACTGATCACAATGATCTACATCTAACCCCCTCCTCCAGGGTGCTGGACAACTGGAAAGTGGGTGAAGGGAGACATCGGACAGTGTAAGATATGACAAAATAATAATTTATAAATTATCAAGGATTTGTGAGGGAGGGGGTTGTGGGAAGAGAGGGGGGAAATGAGGAGCTGATACAAGGGCTCAAGTAGAAAGAAAATTTTCTGAGAATGATGATGGCAACGAATGTACAAATGTGCTTGACAAAATGAATGTATGTATAGATTGTGTAAAGAGTTGTACAAGCTCACAGTAAAGTGATTTTAAAAGATCAGTGTTGTAGGATGATTGAGCAAAAGTTTCCTAATTAAATTCTCAGGACAGCTCTTGCTACCCTTAAAGAATAAGCAGGTAAAAGCCTTAAAGAGTGTAAAAACAGAAGAAAGAAAAGTGGCACAAATTCGTTGCCCTTTTTCCTCACCTGTGCACTTTTCCACTTTCTTAAAACGTTTTCATGAGTCCTGGTCATCATCCTGAAGCCTTTAAACTTTTCTACAGAACAGGGGTCCTGACAGGAAGTAGACCAGTTATTGGGCAGTTAGAATGTCTTCTTCCCATTAAAGCATCGTGTCCTGAATGAAGGCAGGGTTGGAGTTCTGGGTCATGTGGTTGTTGTGGATAGGTCCTATTGAGTCAGTTCTGACCCACAAGGAACCTGTGCACAGCAGAACAAAACAGTGTCTGGTACTGCATCATCCATGCTCAAGATCCTATGCTTGATCTGTCTGGGGGACAGATAATTAAGGACAAATGAGGAAGAAATTTCTTCATAAGTTCTGAGGGCAAAACCTGGCATTTTAAAATTTATTATCTAGGAGAAATGGCAAAAAAGTACAAACAAACAATATAATGAAGCATTTCAAAATATGTTTATTTGTTCTTTGTTTGCTTGCTTTTTAATTGTTAAGAGCTCAGACTTTGCTTCTGATAATTTGCAAAGGAATATTTGTGTAAAAGAGAACTTTATATCAAGAATTTACTATTCATCAATAAAACATCGCAGCCAGTCCAGATCGTCCATCAGTTCAATATTAGCCCATTTGTCTGATATTAGTCCATGAATTCCTATTCAGATTTACACAACACATGCAATGATGTTGAATGCAGGATGATCACAGGCGGGTGCGTGGAATGTCTTGTGGATCCAATGACAGTGGACACATCTCTAGGGTTTTGGCTGCCATCCCCATGGCTCCAGGTGGCTGGCTTGTCCATAGGATGGTGAGAGAAAGAGAGAGAGAGAGAGAGAGAGAGAGAGAGAGAGAGAGAGAGAGAGAGGAGAGGCCTCTTCTAATGGCACAATCAAAAAACAGTTCCGAGAAGCCTCATAAGAAGGCCACACCCACAAGGAGGGATTGCCAGGATGTGTCCTGATTGATAGGCTAGACTCCACCCCTTTAGGCTTTTATCAGGTTAACATGAGATCTTACATCTACCACAGCATAAAATCTACAAATGTATGAACAGTGCAATATCTGTTTGGGTTTTGTAATAAACTTTTAGGAGAGAGTCTTTTGGGGGGAACTGATACCCTAGATGCTAATAGGATGGTTCTTGCTCTCATGCCTCCCCCATTGCTATGGCCCCAGAATTATTGTCCCTGTACTTTCCACAACCCAAGTTATCCCCATAGACCAGTGGCATCATTGCAGGGATGTTTGTGATGGTAGTGGGTACTCTGTTTCTCTCGCACATTAATGGACAGCCGTGTCCTCATGTCATTGAGCTCAGATGCAGGGAGAACAACCTTTTGTTCTGGATATTTTTCTGTAGCATGAGCATAAGCTCCTTAGAGATTGGAGGCTGTTTTCTGCTACTGATTTATATTGCTCACAGCTGCTCCAACCTCTTGGGAAGGTCTTAGCAGCTCCTGCTCCAGCAGCATGAAGTCATCAGAGACAGCAAAGCCTACGGAGAGGATCTGTGATGATTCCTCCCTCTTGGACCCAAATCTTGGAAAACTAGGAACAGGGAAAATAATCACAGATGACAAGTAAAGGAAGCCTCAGTAAGCCAGCACATTTTTGGAATCTTGACACTACTAGAGAGAAGTAATCGCTAGGCAGAGGAATCTCCACAGGACATTGATGACCTATGGAAAAGGTCTGTGGTTACTAGAGAACCTGGTCTATGATGAAATGTTTTTCACTAGGTTTGAGAGTATACCTGGAAATTGATTAAATTCCCTGCATATTAGAATCCCAGGAATAAAGAAGAGAAGTTCCCAGTCTTCTCAGAAACTGAAAGTCTGACCCCATCATCTTCTTTGCACTAACACCAACACCACACTCACTGCCATCAGTGGATTCTGACTCATAGAGACTCTATAAGACAGAGTATACTATTGTGTTGAAAAGCACACTCGGGAAAGGAACTGTGTTACCAACATGACTCCTGCTAGCAACAAACACAGGGCTGCATGACAGTGAATGGAGTCCGCTTCCCTTGGATCAAGCAAGGACTGAGCCAGAAGATTCCACAAGGAAAGCTTCTGAAAAAATTGGTGAACACAGTTTAAAGTTTAAAAAAATATACTAATAAGTAAATGTATAGGATTATGGATGTGAAACATATTTCACAGGGATGATCACGAATATGCATTAGGGTGAGGTTAAGTTACTTAACAAGATACAGATCTTGGTCCTTCTTGGTTCCCAATGTCTTTTATTTGGCTTTTATTGTGACTTTTGGTTCCTTGACCAAAGTTCTTCTGTTCCATGTGACGTGTGACTGGAAGTTTGGGGATATCTTTGTGGACATGTTTGTCTGGCCAGTTTGGGTCAGAATGGGTACTCATTTGATGTAGTGGGATACTTTTTGTGAGGGAAGGGCTCAACAGAGATGGGATATCAGAAAGGGATTTGCAGAATAATTATGGGAAATAAATGGGGCACTCCAACATCCAGTGGCAACATCTCATATCCTAAGGAGAGGTTTCTTGGACAAGCTGTGGAATTTACACTGTGACACAACTTTAAGCAGGTTGGGGAATAATCTCAAATAGAATGTCCAGTGTTCATCTTATACTGTACTCAGAGTCCTCTTAGCTACTATAGTCACAACAAATATAATCTTGCCACAAGAAATTAGTTATTGAAGATTACTTTTCCCCAGAAATGGTAAGTCTATTGTCATTTATTGTTTGTCTCTTTTTTAGGAATTTAGCAGTGATTTGTAGACATAGTTTCACAAGAAATGTATATATTATTTCCTTTTTTGTTCCAACTTCCAAAGATCAAACTGGAGCTTCAGTTAAAAATTGAAGAGTTTATTAAGGAACAAAACAATCCAGGAATGGACAATGATAGTTGTAAGGATTCACAAAGTCCCACAGTAAAAGTAAATTTTCAGAGGTTAAATGCAGAAGGATCCCGGGACTTAAAAGAATATTCCAATCCCTTGATCTTCACTATGTTTGGCTCAAATGGACAAGGCAATATCAAGGACACTATACAAAGATCAAGTCATGTAACAATTTTTATTTGTTTTGTTTTTACTTTAGATATTGGGAGAGAGAGTGAATACTCTTCCTGGCATCTTCTTGTGGGAGGAGCTATGCTGACTTTTGAAAGTTGGTTCAAAATAAACAGTAATCATGAACAACAGAATTGGAATCTGGCCTGCAACTTTTGGTTGTGTTTGCATTGACTCATATCCATCATGAGCTCTTCAATCCTTAGTCATCAGCAGCAAGTGTTTCAAGTCCTCGTCACTTTCAGCAAGCAAGATTGCATCACCTTCATATCACAGGTGGTAATAAGGCTTTCTCCAGGCCTGATGCCATATTTCTCTTCATATAAACCAGCTTCTCTGATTATTTGCTCATCATGCAGCTTGGACAAGTATGATGAGAGGGTACAACCTGTCACACACTTTTCTTGATATGCAGTATTCCCTTGTTCTGTTCACACAACTACTTTTTCATCTGTGTAGAAGTTCCTCATGAGCACTACGAAGTGCTCTGGAATTCCAGTTCTTTCCAAGATTATACGTAGTTTATTAAGAATATTTAGCTTTAATTAACATTTACAATGGCAAAAAAGTACAACAAATTCTATAGAACTTATTGTTTTTTCTTTAGTGAAAGTTTTATTTTTGTATCTAAAAATCTCACATTCGTACAGGCATACACCGAAACACTAATATAATGTCCATTATTTTAGAATATTTTTGACTTTGCATTTTGTTTTAACATTTAACACTTTTTAATATAATTTTTCTTAATAGGAATAAATTTTCTTTGTTTTACACTTTTTTGTACTTTTGATTGAATAGATTATCATTCGTCAAATTAATTTTTAAACAGTCAAAGAACTTTCCCTTAGAGATGGCCTTGAATTTGGACTTCTAGTCTCTAGGTATTCAATAAAACATATGTCTATTCTTAAACACTCTCGACTTGTGATATCAAGCTGCAATAACTTTCAGAAACATAGAATTTATTCAAAAACTCACTATACGAAAAAGAGTCACAGTTCTCTAACTAAATGTCAAAATAAAAGTAAAATAAATTGGTTTTACCTTCATCATAACAGTAGCAGTTTAGAAAGTCATTCAATTTTTAGGCCGTGAGGCTATAATATTGTTAATAGACACCACCATGTACAGTGAATAAACATAAAATGAATCTGGTGAGAGCAAGACCCAAGTGGGGCTGCCTGACAACCCTACATCCTCAGCGCATTGGACTCACAAATTTTCCACCATCGACAGGGTATAAGTTTACCACTTTCAGATCTCTTATTTTGTGGGTGATATTTGTATTTTACTTTTGTGACAAGTTTTCACCTTCATAAGGCACCAACTTTTAGTGGTTTTGCTGTCTTCCTGTCCTTTGTTAAGGGACATTCTCATTCTCTTTGTTAGAATTTAAGAGAAGATAGTAAAGTTCCTGAGGGTAGGGTGTTGGATTTCAACCAAGTGGCCTCGTGGCTAGAAGCCCAATACTTAGCTTTCAACATCACCACCACTCTTTGTATCTCTGCCCCATGGCTATCATGCTGGTACTTTCATAAAAACTCCAGGTTTGTTAATATAAATCACTCGTATTTTCTATACTTTCAACTAACTCAGTTGAAACCAAGAATTAAAATCGCAGATCACATTGCAGACTTTTGCAATACCAACCACTTCTATGCAAATACCTTTTACAGGGGTAGTTCAAACCTTTGGTTTAAAATCAATTATAAGACAGTGAGAGTTTCTTTGTTACCATTAAGGAGACACTAGTACACTCCCTACAATTGAAAAAGAGCTTCCACTGAGCCAGTTTGAGAGCTGTGGGAACAAAACCAACTGAAGACCCCCCAGAAAGATCCACCTGTGCTCATCTCTGAACCTGCTCCTTGATCCTGGGCCTGTGTTGTTTGTGCTGAGCGCCACCTGCAGGTCTGAACGATCCGTGCAGTACAGCCCCAGAGCTGTCCTGCAGGATAGTTTATGTGAGGGACACACTGACTGCCCTGTCTGTGTCCACAGGCACAGTAATACACAGATGTGTTCTCAGTGCTCACAGGGGCTAGGGGTAGGGAGAACTGATTTTGGTAAGGGTCAAGGTCAGCACTACAGTGACTCATAGTAGGAGATCCCTGTACACCATGGCCTCTCCCTGGGTGCTGCCTGACTCTAATCAATCCAAAATACCCTTCCCTGACACTGACTTCATGGTAGGACCAGGATCTTCAAGAGAAATAGGGGGTGGAAGGAGGTAAATATTTCTGAACCAAGGCTGTCCTGGCTCAGGAGGGTCCAGAGTCTCCTCCGGGGGGAGACCACTTTTAACCAGGAAACTATACCAAACAACCATTTTCCTGAGTGTAACTGACTGGCATAAGGTCTGGGATCCATGAGACTTTTGCTAATGCCACAGCAACACCACTCCACCAGGTGTTTTACAAAACTGTTTCCTGAATCAAGCTGAATGCAGGCAACTGAATCCAGTTAGAAAGCAACAATGATCATTTGGAATACTTATTAGGAAGAAGTTCTAGTAATACTTGGAATGGTCTTGGTGAGGGAAAATAATGAGCTAAGGAATTTCTTTCCTATTATGACAATGCACCTGCTCATTCTTCAAGGGAAGCAAGGGCTGAGCTCTGAGGATTTAACGAAGAAACCTTACATGATCTGCTCTGTGGCCCTGAGGTTATTCAGAAGTCATAGAGTGAGCCACTCCAGAGACCCCTGATCCAGTAAGAGGGCATGAGTGCCCCCACGTGGGAAGATGTCTCCTTTCCGTGTCAGTGGCCTGTGTTCTTGTTCTCATTTTCTATGAGACAGCAGATTGTGTGTCCTCTGGTGCTGGACTGAGATGCCTCTGAGACTCCTGTTCTGCAGCTGCATCAGGCTGAGGGTTTCTGCCCCTCTCACGAAGGGATTTCTCTCACTGTGTCCATTGCACAGTAATGCATGGCCAAGTCTGAGTCCTACAGGCTGCTCCACTGCAGGGACATGGTGCAGATGGAGTTGTCTGTGGAGATGGTGACTTTTCCTTGGAAGGATGGGTTTTACCTGGTGTCAGAGTCACTGGGATGAATCCATCTCTATCCATTTCAGGCCCTTTTCAGGTGTCTGTCTAATCCAGCCAATCCAGCTTCCAATAAAGCTGTACCCAGATGTCTTTCAGGAGATCCTCAAAGACTCCCCAGGTCTCTTCAGCTCTTCTCCAGACTGCACCAGCTGCACCTGAGCACAGACATCTGTGGAGGTAGGATTCAGAGATCAGAGATTCCCTACATACACACACACACACCCTCCATTCATCTCAAACCCTGTGGCGATCCTGACCTTGGAGAAGAGCAAGGAGGAGAGCTAGGGGGGCAGACCACATCTTGCAAGCAGGATGGAAAGGAGTCACTCTGTGGTCCCCAGCTGGGTGATGAGGGTGCTTCCCCTGTGGAGGTGACCTGTGGGTCTAAAATGGATATGTCTTCCACTTTGCATATTTCTGCTATGCCCTCCATGTCAGAGTCCTCCAGCCTTATAACCCTGGAAATCCAAGGCTGGGGGAGGTGCGGGTCTTGAGACTGATGGGAGGGACAGAGCCTGATCCTAGTAATATCCTGCAACACACACACACAGGCATTGTCACCTCGATCACGGAGAGTACTGAACGGTGGCTCTCCACTCCGTGCATCTCTCAGTCCACACCTGGGAGGAGTAGTTTCAAACCCAGTGTAAATCTGCAGCTCACGAAGCCTGGGTGCCTCACAGAGGGTACCCTGTTAATGTCTGTGGGGAAATATGCCCAAGACAGAAAGCACCGCTGTTTACTTAGTGAAGACTTTGAAGTATCCGATCTCCTGAATGGCCCCTTCTCCATAGACTCTCAGGTGTATCCTAGCGCCCAGGTCTGCCCTGTGCTTCTTGTTGCCTGTGGAGAGGAAAAATAACTCAGGGAATGTAAGTTTTACTCAGAGTTGTGAAACAATCCTGTGCAGATTAAAGCCAAAGATGAGCGTATCACTCTCTGAATACTCATGGTCAACCTGGCCCTTGTCACCATCTCTCTGACAGTGTAGCTCTGTTCAGAAGTTAAAAGTCCAATATGGAGAACATTTCACCTCCATCAATTTCATAATCTGTCCTTAAACATTTCTCTGGTCTACTCTGATAAAGAAAACCATCAGTGTGTTAACTTTTTCTCTCTGAGAAGGAGGACTTGGGGCTCAGGGAACACCAAGAACCACTGATATAATAGCCCACAAAGACAATGTCCTACATCTGGCTTTTGAGAGTAGTGAATGGGGACTTTAAACCACATGACGTGCAGCTTATTGTTTCTCCCTTTCCAGAGTGATGATCATTGAAGGCACATGGAAACCATTCATCCAATGCTGTAATGCATCATGGATATGAGTCTTCTGAACTCTATGACCAGAAGAAGTAGGTGGTGCTTTGATATCAGTACCCACTTCTTTGGAAAAGATAGCATTGAAAGGTCTTGGGTAGAGTGGGATAAAAAGTGAAACAATACACCCACACACACAGAAAAGAAAAATACAAAGACTAGGCTTACTGTGTGGGTAGACTTGTGGAAGTCCTAAGACTAAGGCTGTCAGCGTTCCTTCAGGTGTGGGACCGAACTCATCCCTTGGAAAAACTTCTAGTCAAATAATTGACAAGCCTAACAAGGAGCAATAGTCCTGGGGAGATACAATTACCTTAGAATAATCAAACACCTGAGTTTAAAAGGGCATCATTTATTCAGGTAAAAATTCAGAATGTTTGGAAGAAAAGGTCATTGTAACAGGAGTTTGTGTGTATGGCAGTCAATGAAATTAAACACAAGTGTATGAATTGTTGAATGAACACTAATCTCTTCAGTATACCATCACGCAATCCACCAGGAAAAGTAAAGATAAAATAACATTAGAACACTTTCCCCTTAGGTCTCTTCTGGTGGGCAGAGAGCACCTCGGGTTGTGGTGTGTGCACTCGGGGTCTCCCAAGCAGCAAGCCAGGACCCAGAAAAGATGTCCTACGTCCATGCTCATTCCCCACTCTTTGTTCTCTGGGGTTGACAGTTATGCTAAAAACATCTAAATCTTGGTTCTAAGAGGCAGGATGAGGACTAAAAACCATGACACAGGGGAAAATTGGGTAGGGAAAGCCTCCAAATTTGGCTAGAAAACCTGTATCTCCCTCCCCATGCACTGAGTTTTGAATGAGGGTTATGTGCCTATTTGGCCTGAGACCCTGTGCCATAGATCCAACTTTCCCTTCGCCGTGCTTACAATCTGGTCTCGCATAGCTTCCCTGACCTACTTTTATCTGCATCACCACACGCATCAAATAAGTGCTATATTCCTGTTGTGGGGACCCAGGTACTTGAGTTAATCTATTGAGGAGTGAGTCATTGTTTTATAACATCCATGTACAACACCTTACTCCTGATGAAATACCCCACGCAGTTCATGCATTTAGTCTCCAGTTTATCTCAGGACAGACAAGAGTACTGTCTGAACACCATCTGCATGGACTCAACCCACCTACTGAACCTTAATGCACAATGACACTGGAGTCTATTGAACAAGGTTCTTTTTCTCTCTCTCATCCATCTATATATTTTCTGATCTCTGCTGTATATCTGTCTATTATAAATCTATTAATTGGTTTAAAAATCTACTGAACTATCGATTTAGCTATCATCTATTTTCTGTCTATACTGTCGATATCTTGTATCTGTCATCTCTATCTATCTATCTATCTATCTATCTATCTATCTATCTATCTATCTATCTATCTGTATTTCTGTTTATATTTCCACCTATTTCACACTTAACTTTATTTCTGAAATAAACCCCAGTTTAATGGGCGCAAATATGTTTGGTTCTTGGTGGAGTATGTTATATATTGGTTATTAATTCTAGTTTGCTAGACTCGTTTGTTTGTTTACTTATTTGATTCTTGATGTCTTATGGATCTTCTATTTCAATGTTAAGTTGATAATAGAAAATGTTGAACTTAATTTGGTTGCGCTATGTTGTTACTTATTTGTTGCATCTAAAATATTAGTCAGAAATTGCTTGATATATTTTAAAGAAATGCTGTTATATTCTCACCATCTCTCTGTTTGTTCATGATACTTTCGTGGCTTGTGTTTTGTTGAGATGCTGGAAGATATATCAGTGTTATATCTAATGCCAGCAGGGTCAGCCAAAGGGAGCAGATTTCAGCAAAGCTTCCAGACTAAGAAGCAACAATGCAGAAGGACCCCTCTTCCCTCTTCAGAGGAAGATGCTGCTAAAACCTTATGCATAGCTTTGAAGTATTGTCGGATATTGAAATCTTAAGCCAAGGAAGTAGGAAGTTGTTGAAGCTAGTGCCAGAGGATGGGCCCCTCAGGTTCGAGGGCCCTAAAATGTGACTGAAGAGGAGCTGGTTTCTTGGAGGGGAGTCAGCCATGAGGACGTGATTTGGGTAAAGCCTCTGGGAGTGGAACCATCAGGATCTTCCTTTGCTGATGGGGCATGACTTAATGTAAAGCAAAACAGCTACAAAAGTCTTCTAATACCAGAACTTGTAAGTAGCACTCTACAAATTTAGGGAAATTGGAAGTGGTCAAAAATTAAATGGGGTGCATGAATATTGATTGGTGACCTAGGCATTAGTGAGCATAAATGGACTGACTGGTATGGGCCAATTTGATCAGAAAAACATAGAATTTACTAAGTTGGGGAAAGCACAGTCAGAAAGGATCTTGCTAAACCCATCATGAAATGCAATACTGTCTGTGATAGGATTATATCTGCCTTCAAGGAAATCCAATCAATACAACTATTATCAAGCATTACTTGAACAATGCAAGTGCTGCCAAGTTTAGCATACCAATAAGTAACATATAACCCTAATAAATAAAAATTGTCTTTTTTATTTGCTCCTTCCTCCCACTTTTGTTTATTGAGCTTTCAATTCCATTATTATACATCCTACATGCAATAGGTCTGATTTTAAATATTTTTTTACATTAACATTGTATTCTTATGTCATAAAAATAGAGAAAACCCTTGGGGGAAACGTGAGATGGGGAAGCATCCCCAGACCACAACAGGAAACCAGCCCTGAAACTGTCCCTCTGCACCTGCTCCTGAGTGTTTCCTGTGATGTGTGGGTCCTAAGCGTCCCCTGCTGCCCAGCTCTCTCCCAGCAGGGAGTTGGTGTCTAGGATCACAGTGACTTCCTCTCATGTTCTCACAGAGTAACAGAGGGTCTTGTCTTCCATTTTCTAACCTTCCATTTGCAGATGAACTGTGTTCTTGTTATTGTCTCTGGAGATGGTGAATCAGACCTTCACAGAGTCTGCATTGTTCCTAGTGCTGTAATGGCAGTATTCACACAGAGAGGTGAACAAAGGCTACATACCAAGGTATTGTTTATCCTCCTCCTCATTTCACAGGAAAGTTATGCTAATTTCAGGAAGTAAGTTTCTTTGTTTTTCATCTCGAAGTACATACCTAGTAAATAAAGGATTCAGAGAAATATTCAGAGTCCCTGCCTCAGTGAGCACAGCTGCCATTCCCCCAGGTTTGCTGCCGCTCTTGGGATGTGGGTTTCGCAGCGTGTGTATCACACGGGATTAGGTGCAGTGTCCTCAGACTTCTGGCTGACAATCTGTAGAGTCATTGGGCTGACTGAGGCACCCAAGGAGAGGCATAGCTCTGTGTGAAGCCCTGAACATAGGCTGATTTCCCAGTATGGGTGTTGATCCAGCCCATCCACACAAGGCCTTTTCCTGGTGCTTGTCACGCCCTATTCATACTGCAGCTGGTGAAGGTGTTTCCAGAGGAACCACAGGACACCTTCACCAATCTCCCAGCTTTTTCACCTTGGTGGCAGACTGCACTAACTGCATCTGGGCATGCACATTTGTGAGGACATAAATCAGAAGGTGAGGGCTCTGGAGTTGCCACAGTGTTCTCTCCATCCCATGTGCTGTCTTACCCAGGGATACTGTCAATAGGAAAGGAAGCTCCACAGTCTCCCCTTCATGAGTTCACTTTGTTGTCAGTGGTTTAGACGCAACCTATCTGGCAATATCATCGCTTGATGCTGTATCAGGGGAGATGGAATCAGCCTTCAACTCTACAGGACACGTGTATGTGCATATAATTCACATTCATGAATGTATTTCTGGTCTACATCAGGTCTAAATAATCGGAAGCTTCAATAACTCTAGAGCAGTTCCTCGTGTTGTGGTGACCTCCAAACCATAAAATTATTTTTCATTGCTACTTCATAAATGTAATTTTGCTACTTTGATGATTCATCAAAGTAGCAAAGGGGCCGTGGACCCACAGGGTAAGAACCACTGCTCTAGAGCATCACAGGTAGTGATAGCTGAGCTGTTCATCTCAAGTGCATTCTGGAATCCTGACAGCTAATTGAAGGAGTATCTCACCAAGTGAGCTCACAGCTGGTCATGACTGGTACAGATGTATCCACTTACACACGTCTCCTATAATTTCACTCATTTCATAGGTGAGATGCCACAAAATCAACTACTCAAACACTAATGTTGAACATTCAGGGGGGTTGTGTTAGGTGAAGTTGATTAGAAAAACAAATCTAGAGAGTGTAAGAGAGAACTTTATAGCAAAGTTCAATTGTAGAAACATTTGAGAAAACATTTGAGAAAACATTCAAGCCCAGTCCAGATCAGGTCCATAAGTCTGATATTTGCCCACAGGTTCAATATGAGTCTGTAGGTTTCTCTTTAGACTCACAGGATATTCAGTGATGCTGAGTGCAGGAAGATCACAGGCCAGTGGGTGGATAGTCTTGTGGATCCCATATCAGTGGAATCATCTCAGCACTGGTGTTTTTCTCCACGTGGTTCCTCCAGCTTTCTGCATGTGCCACCTCACAGGGAGGTAAAGCACAGAGAGGGTATGGCCTGCCTCTCAAGAGAAAGAGGAAATTCCCAGAATCTTCATGAGAAGGCCACACCCACAAGCAAACATCTTCAGGCTGTGGCATGATTGACAGGCTAGACTCCACCCCTACAATTATTTCTCAAGTTTACATGAAGTTATGTAAGTGCCACCAGTCCACAAAATACAATGGAAGAAAAATTGAAAGGCAACCAATTGAATGATATAAAAGTGTGTATACTTCCAAAAACATACAAAACATTTTAAAAAATATAAAGGAATAAAATCTTTATTACCATAAGTCTGATATTATTCTATAAATAAATTCAATTGGTTTGCAACATACATATTTAAGATACTTTAATAGGACTAACCAAAGTTGCAAATTTTAATTAAAAAAATATCACCACTCTGAAAGAAAAAAGAGCAAAATCCCATACTATCAGGCTATATTGCTACAAAATTGGCAAAATTTGAAGAGTATAGTACACATTTTTATAAAAATACTTCCTTTTCTGGATGGTCCTAAAAACAATCCAGAAGGGGTAATAAAATGTCAATCAGATTTTCTTGACGTTGGGCCATAAGGCACCCGTTGCACTAGTCCCCCTATAACATCTATTCACATGGAGATTACCACAACTCTGCCTGTGTACCACGTTGGGTCCTCTCTGGACGCCTGCAACTCCATTTCCACTGTGGACCCCTGCGCTGTCTATCTTGACCTGTCTCATCCTCCTCTGAGTCAGGCATGAGCTCTTTATTCTACAATGTGAGTCATGAATGCACTGGTGCTGGGAGTCCCTGCTTGCGTGCATCAGAGAACTGACTTGGACGGACATATCAAAATGCCACCCAAAATGTAGAGAGAGGGACATTCAGAGAGGCACAGCAGCAATCTGCTTACCTGGATCAGAAACCACTGAAACCATGTATTAAATATATATATATATATATATATGAAGAAATATAAATATGTATGTAAATTAAAATGTGATAAATTTCTAGAGGCTGAGTACTGATTACTGAGACTGTGAGAAACCACTGGGGCCGGTCATTAGTGGAGCCCATGTTCTAACTGTAAAACCTGTCCAGGTTCTCCAGTGAACATTCAAAACAAGTCCTCGTGTTTCTGGCACTGGAGAGAAAGACCATTCTCAACTTGAAAGATTTCTTACCAGAAGAAGATCGTTTTTATTAACTCTTCAAAGCTGGAGTTGAAATAATTCCCCTATCAATCACATACCCCACATTTTTTCTTTTTTATTTCATATAAGGTGGTATTTCGTTTTCTTTTTTTTTACATTTTATTAGGGGCTCTTATGACAATCCATACATATACATACATCAATTGTATAAAGCACATCCGTACATTCTTTTCCCTAAACATTTTCAAAGCATTTTCAAAGCACTTTGCATCAGGTCCTCTTTTTTTCCCCTCCTTCCCCGATCCCCCCTCCCTAATGAGCCCTCGATAATTTATAGATTGTTATTTTGTCATATCTTGCCTTATCTGGAGTCTCCCTTCCCCCCGTCTCTGCCGTCTGTCTCCCAAGGAGGAGGCCACATGTGGATCGTTGTAATCGGTTCCCCCTTTCCAAACCACTCACCCTCTACTCTAGCAGTATCGCCCCTCACACCCCTGGTCCTGAAGGTATCATTCACCGTGGATTCCCTGTGCCTCCAGCTCCCATATGCACTAGTGTACAACCTGTACCCTATCCAGTCCTGTAAGGTAGAATTCAGATCATGGTAGTTGGGGGGAGGAAGCATCCAGGATCTGGGGGAAAGCTTTGTTCTTCGTCGGTACTACATCGCACCCTGACTGACCAATCTCCTCTCCTAAACTCCTCTGTGAGGGGATCCCCAGTGGCCGACAAATGGGTTTTGGGTCTCCAATCTGCACTTTCCCCATCATTCACTATGGTACATACACACACACACACACACACACACACACATACATATTTGCATGATGCCTTATACCTGGTCCCTTTGGCACCTCGTGATCGCACAGGCTGGTGTGCTTCTTCCATGTGGGCTTTGTTGCTTCTGAGCTACATGGCCGCTTGTTCACCTTCAAGCCTTTAAGACCCCAGACGCTATCTCTTTTGATAGCCAGGCACCATAAACTTTCTTCGCCACATTTGCTTATGCACCCATTTCTCTTCGGCGATTGTATCATGGAGGTGTGCAGCCAATGATATGATTTTTTTGTTCTTTGATGCCTGATGGCTGAGACCAGATCAAAACCAGGGATGCGCATGGTAGACAACGGTGGAGGAGGTGGGGAAAGGAAAATAAAAGGATGAATATAAGGAAGAAAAGGGGAGTGGGGACATGGGGCACTAACCCTCCCAAGGGAAAGGTATTGTTTATATCTCCACAGGAAAAGTGGGACCAGACTTCAACCCAGTGCTGCAAGGTATGAATGCAATAACCTGGCATGGAGTAGGGAACCAGTGGAGAGGTCTGGAAGGCTGGCCCCAGCACCAAAAATTAAGTGGATTCCTGTCCCTCCCCCGAGAAGAATTTGTTTCAAAGGACGACATAGATTCTGTAGCTCCGGGAGATGGACATATCTAATCAGAGCACACGGGAGCAGAGGAAGGGGGAGGAGGAGAGAGTGGAGCACAGCCTGGCCCACCAGGCCGTGAGGATGATGTTCCTGATTAGAGCAGCCAGTCCACAGAGAGAACAACATGGCTGGCCCCACTATGAGACATGATGCCTCTCAGTGACCAAGGGCGATACAGGGGACATCACCGGAGACAGTGTGTGAATAGCACCTGACCTGATCCCACCACACCGAGGCAAAGTGTGGTGGAGTGCAGCGGAACAGCAAGGGAATGGAGTGGCAAGGTCCCCAAGGAATGCTAAAAGTAGACTTTGGGGCCAGGGCGTGGTGCCCCAACAGACTGGACTGGAAAACACTCCTAAGGACCAACAAATGATCCTTGAACTAACTACAGGCTCTTCTTTCGTGATGTGTTTTGTTTTGTTCTTTGTCAGTGGGTTGTTGTTGTTTTGTTTTCTGGTGTATACTGTTGCTTTGTTTTTCTCTATCTTGTTTTTGTGCATGTTAGTGTCTCCACAGGTCTGTCTAAATAAGACAGGCTGAATAAACTATCTGGAGGAAAACAACGGGACCGACAGTTCCAAGGGGACTTGGGATAAGGGGAGTGGGGGGGATAAGGAAATGGTGTTAACAAACACAGGGACAAGGGAACAACATGGGACCCATACCCCACATCTTATCCATGACACCTAAGTGGGGGGAGAGGCATAGTCAACAGGGATAAACAGCTAAAGGCAAAGAATGTGGATACTGCTGTGAAGGAAAGGAAAACCAACCAGGGACGATATAAAGTATGGAACAGGCATGAAGGGAAGGTCAAAGCCCCACTATGAAGGTCCTATAACAGATCCAGGCTCAGTCAGATGATCACACAGAACATTCCCATTATCTCACTTCATCACCATCCAGATTCCCAGCATAACAAGTGTGGATTACAATTTAGAAAGGCAAAAATCTGCTCCTCTGAGGAGTAAAAAAAATAGATGTATAGTGAACATTAACATCTTCTAACTCGTGCCAGATTAGGATAAATCCTCACAAGACTCAGCTCTGAGAAAAAGGGTAATAAATGTTTCCACCATGCAGAAATAGTAAATAATAAGATGAAATTCTCATTTATCTGAATACATCAATCTCATTTGATTATGACCTTTCTGTGCAGTTAGTTTTTAGTCTGTGTAGCATTGTGACATCTCAAAATTAATTCGTTAGCATTTTTGAAAGTTTTCATGATTTATTTTATATTGAAAAACTGAACAGAGTGATTTTTCAGTCACACAACCAATCAACATTCCTTAACAAATTGCTGTAGATTGTCCAACTGAAGTGACAGGACTCATGGTTGTGGAAATGGAATGCTGAATGAAAGAGTCCTTTTTCATATGAGAGGAGACCATTAGATAAAATGCTCTGTTCAGCACATTGAAATCTGCAAAGAAAGAGTGAGTAGACTAAAGAGATGATCATATTCTAATAGAGTAAAGTAGGTGCAGCAGTGAGTAAAGCAAACATAAATAGAAATTAATTAATTTCAAAAACATAGTGAAAGTAATGCCTGAAGAAAGATGCTTCAGTAAAATCTGTCAAGTTTTCAAAACATAGTGAAAGTTATTCATGATACATAGGTAGTATCATAAAGAGAAAATTTGTCATTAATTTGTTGACAGTCAATTAACAGCTCACTAAGACTAGAATGCAGAATACTGAGCATCAGAAATATGACATGAGGCTAATATTATTTAGGAAGAATCCAGACTACATCATACTTGATAATGAGACGTTTCCTTGCTCCTGGACCCAACTCTGGGTGGCATATCTAAGTCAGTCTCTCTAGACCTAAGTTGTGAATTACTTACATTTGGTTTATAGTCCATTCTGCATAAAGTGTGAATTAAGTCACTGCTAAAATTAATTCAGAATTCTTCTTGTTAGTTAGCTGCCGATGGCATAGTTAACTGTACTTTCAAAACTGGAGGAGACAAAAACTTTAATATATACCGTGACACATTATTTTTGTGAATGTATTGATCATTTTGTCTCCAGGTCACTCTTTACTACAGACTAGAACTGAACCCATATGGTACCCTATACTGTAATCTTTGTGGATGCTGCTTGTCAGTTTTCGTGTGCACAGGGACCTGATGGTGGGTGTTAAGGGCTCACCTCTCAAATAGCATCCGTGAGCTTGAACATTGAGTCACAGGGATTGCTATGTCATAACCTAAAAACATAGGGAGAAACTCACCTTTAAAAAAATATTTAATGAACGTTTAAAAAATTTTGGATTGACTGTAAGCAAGTGTTTTCCCATCTCAATCCCATCACACTCCTAACCTGGGCTGAGAAGCTTTAACCTTATTTCTGAGCTGTAAGCAGGAATAAAGGAGCATGCTTTTGGTAACTTTCCTAAAAATGACTTCATTATTTTCATCCTTGTGCACTGATACACTTGTCTTACATTTATATTGATGCTAAAGCAAAATGAGCCATGTAATAGATTTCAACAGATCAAGAGTGGTGTGTCTATCACAGTGCTAATTATGAAAGTGTTTGTTAAGAGGAATATGTTTGCTTTCTGTAGAAAACACAGAATAGTCCATCCTAGATTGAAGATTGTACAAAAATAAAATTACTTGTGGTATGTTCTTAGTAAAAACCCAACATTCATGATAAAATGTACAATAAATATAAGATGTTAAATGACACAGAGCTTTAATGTCTCCAGTGCAGGTAATAAAATTCCCAGGAGAAGAGGATAGAAGCATTGGTCTTAAACAGGATTGGAAGTTATCTCTCTAGGGTGAGAAATCTCTCTAGGGTGAGAAATACCCAAGTCAATATAACCAATAGAAGAAATATAATCCAACCATCTATGTGTATTCTAAGAGGAAAAAAATAAGACCAGGTTATTTTCAAAAACATCTATCAAGAATCCGTCAGACCTGATGATGCCTCCTTCATTTTGGAAAACTACAGTGGTCACAAAGGATCATTAAATCCATTGCCAATATTGTGCAGATGTTTCAAGCCCAGAGGGGAGCCCCCACATAAAGTCCAGCAGCACAAGAGATTGTATACCATTTTCAAAGGAGGATTTTTCAATTAGAACATCCAATGGCCATACTGAACTTTCCTTGAACTGCACAATAGTTAATACAATTTCTGCCCAACATACCCCCTCTCTCTTCTTCCCTCAAGATCACACAAGTAGTCTTCCAAAAATTACTGGAAACAATCCATTATTGTTTAATTACATTTCTCCGTGAATTTTTTGAAACCCTTTTGTCCTTCTTTCATAGACTGAATTCCTTCTCTCGCTCCTGGCCTCTTCTCGATTTTCTCTCACACAGGTGTTTCCCAGGAAAATCTGCACAGATTTTTCCCTGACTTGGTCCCTGCATCTTGCAGGATAATAACTAACACATGCTCTTTAACAGAGTGATTGATAATGTGGACATGCTCCATTGGAGATATAAATGATAAAGTATGAATCAATAGTTGTCCAAGTTGAAAAAAATAAGGAAAAGAAGAAAATAGAAAAGGACAAATAAGTCTTCAGACCATTGTTGGGTTTGACCGACTTCTGCATGAAGAATAGAAGCAGATGTGAACCAAATTATACTTTCATACGTTACTGACCATACATTACCCACTCACTAGTCCTTAACTCAAAACTCCGCATTTTGGAATTAGAGGATTGCACTGCAGTCTTTGCCATGAGTCTATTGTTTCAGAATCAAATCAAAGCACAGGTCTTTCCTGAAGGCATCTTTGTTGGTTTGACAAGTCGATGTTCAAACACTTAAATTTATGGCCCCTTCCACGCGCTCTGACTCAAGTCTGAGAGAGAATTCTACAGAGTTTTCTCTGAGGTTCATCAGAACTCTCACTCTGTAATGCCAGAAAAGCCGAGTTTTCATGCGGTTAATGGACTGATTTTCCTGCGAGTGAGGCTATTTACTTGTTCAATACAACTTTTGAATTCATAGATAGCAGGGGTGGATGCAGAATAATTATAGAGAGATTCCCCTGGCAAAGTTAGAGATGGAAAAGAATCTCAAAATCACAACAGGAAACCCACCCTGACAATCAACCCGCACTGACTTCAGATGCTGGTGCCTGTGCTCATTGGATCCTGAGTGTGCCTGGACTCACACTGACTCCCGCTCACTTTCAGTTCATCCTGTTTCTAGAGATAGACAATCATCTCTTCGTGGAACATAGTTCTCTCTGCCACCATCAGGTTAAATTTTGCAACCCACTGAAAGCCCTACCCTGGAAACTACATACATAGGACACACCAGTTGTTACTGAAACTGAGTGCAGACCCTGAAGGGGAGATCACCAAGGCTTACTCAGTTTTCCCCTAGATTCCATCAGAGTTGTGTTGACATACCAGTGGGAAAAAAATAAAGAAAACAGCAAAAAAAATAAGAATCAAATAAAAAATCTCAACTGTCTACTCTTGTTATGTTAATTCTGGCTTATAGTGTCCCTGAAAGACAGAGCAGAAATCCTTATGGTCTCTAGATTGTAAGTCTTTAAGCAAGTAATCAGCTTGAACTGCCTTCCTCACAGTAGCTGATATGATTAAACTACTCCCTCTGCTATCAGCAGATGAGATGATAAGGGAATAGTAGATGGATCAGCGTGGGAGAGAAGAATGTATAGAGAAAGTCAATGTCTTTGACCTCTGTGGAGAGTAGCATGAAATAATAATAACATGGTAAGAATATATACAATCAATGTCCCTGAAAAATCTTTGCGGAAAACGTCAAATGGGGACCTAATGGGCTGAGATAACTAACTCCAAAAATGAACTGAATATTTATCTTTAAAAAGAACTAAAGAGAGAAGAGTGAGATGATTTTCAGAAAATGTAATGAAAGTCCTAAGCAAAGAAGAGCAGGATGCTATTTGGAAACAAAATTTGAAATTATTACCTATGAGAATGTCATTAAGAGGAAAGATTTCTTACAATCTCATCCTAAAGAAAGGACATCCTACATGTCGATGTATCTTATTAAAAAATATGAACACGTTTTCATATATAAAAACAGCAGAATCAAATCTAAAAAGGTAATTCCTTTCCAACACAATGAGCATAAGGAGACAAGGCAGAAACATCGCTTCTGAATTCTACTGCCTGGTTTGTACCCCTGGCAGAGTTCTAAGGGCGAGCCCAAGTCAAGTAGAAGAATAGCAAAGCACAAACGTTTGCCTATGATAAAGAAGGTGGTTCTCTAGAGTTATTTTGTATTGAGGTAAGCTGATCAACGTACTGGACATCTGCTGGGTTACACTGACATTTAAGAAAGATTTTCCTACCTCTCATTTTTGTTCCTTCTCTCAGGGTAAGGTTTGCGTCTTAGCTGAGTGATCCTCCAGCCTCCATGATCTTCTCTGCAGTTTTTGTCTTACAACATTTCCCCCAATGAAGAGTATGCACTTAATAAACCTTGGTCTTTGCATCATGGGGCTGAGGTGAGCATATATATATATTTACAAATTTATTGAGCATATGAACATGCATTATCAATTATATTATACAGTATTATCTGGAGAAACAAAACCATAATGTGAATAATTATTTAGCTTATTATAATCTATATAATTATTAGCATTATGAATTATATATTATGTAATTAATATACAAATTATATAATTTATAGTTACATTATATAATTAATATAATGCTGATTATATTAATTATCATTGATTAATATAATGCTAGAGAGAGAGAGATAACATAAGAAATAAACAATCTATAAGGCAGCACAAATGGCTCAGTGCAGCTCACTCCCATGAGACAGTCTGTGAGACACAGGGGATCCTTCAAATCTTGAGGACCACCAGGTAGTCCTCTGTAGAGAAATTCAGGCTATCCAGTCTCAGGAAGCAAACAGCAAGGCAGGTAGGTCACCAACAGTCAGCCAGATGACAGTGTCTGACATTCCCCAGCTCAAGAAATGTATATTCCAATAGTGTGTCAAAGCAGGTCTTGAAGGAACCTCAAATTACAGCGACACAGTCCACAGCTTAGTTGTCCCACTGGTAGTATAGCTTGCAAATTGATGCACAGATCAAGCAAGGCAGCCACACACTGATCGGATGATCAAAGAGCAAGACACAAGAAAGGTGAGGCTCGCTGAGCCATTTATCTCTCTGCCCTTCAATTAACCTGACGTGTTTATTGGCCAAGTTGGCACAATAAACTAACAACATCAAGAGTGTAGACCAATGGAACTATGATTATTTGCTACTATGTGAAGAGATCAGGTACAATATCTAAAATTGAACATATGCAAATATGTTTTCATAAATGAGACATTCAATTTCATAAACTTGATAATGTATCATTGAAGAAAGTCATTGTGGTGGTTTAACCTGGTTAAAGTTGTTGACAGGGATGCTAGAAGAGCTTTCCTCAGTTGAACATTATTTTACTCATTGTAATATTGTATTATTTGTACGTGCAAAAATATACTCATATTTTATAGCCAACTAAAGTGAGGATTGACGTTACCTATAGATTTTGTTTTCCTTTTTTTAAAATCATTTTTACTGGGGGGCTCATAGAATTCTTATCATAATCCATATATACATCCATTATGTCAAGCACATATGTACATTTGTTGCCATAATTCTCAAAACATTTGCCTTGTACTTGAACCCTTAATATCAGCTGCTCATTTCCCCCCTCCTTCCCTACTCCCCCCTCCTTCATAAACCCTTCATAATTTATAAATTATTAATTTGTCACATGTTACACTGTCTGACGTCTCCCCCCACCCTCTTTTCTGCTGTCAATCCCCCAGTGAGGAAGCTTTATTTAGATTCTTGTCATCTGTTCCCCTTTCTACCCCACATTTCCTCCACACTTCAGGCAACGCCATTCTCACCACTGGTCCTGAAGGAGTCATCTGTCCTGGATTACCTGTGTTTCCATTTGCTATCTCTAACAATGCATATCCTCTGGTCGAGCCAGACTTTTAAGGTAGAATTGGAATCATGATAGTGGGGGGAGGAAGCATTTAAGAACTAGAGGAGGGTGAACAAGTAAATGTGGTGAAGAAAGCTGATGGTGCCCGGCTATCAAAAGAGATAGTGCCTGGGGTCTTAAAGGCTTGAAGGTGAACAAGCGGCCATCTAGCTCAGAAGCAAAAAAGCCCCCATGGAAGAAGCACACCGGCCAGTGCGATCACGAGGTGCCAAGGGACCAGGTATAAGGCATCATGCAAAAAAAAAAACAAACGATATAAGTGTGCGTATGTAAGTGTATATATGTGTATATGTATATGTATGTATATATATATATATATATATATATATATATATATATATATATATATATATATATATATACCATATTAAATGAAGGGGGAAGTGCAGAGCGGAGACCCAAGGCCCAAGTGTCGGCCAATGGAGATCCCCTCATAGAGGGGTGTAGGAGAGGAGATGGGTTAATTAGGGTGCGAGGTAGTACCGATGAAGAACACAGCTTTCCCCCAGATCCTGGATGCTTCCTCCCCCCAACTACCATGATCCGAATTCTACCTTGCAGGGCTGCATAGGACAGAGGCTGTACACTGGTACATATGAGGGCTGGAGGTACAGGGAATCCAGGGTGGATGATACCTTCAGGACCAAGGGTGTGAGGGACGATGCTGGGAGAGTGGAGGGTGAGTGGGTTGGAAAGGGGGAACTAATTACAAGGATCCACATGTGACCTCTTCCCTGGGAGAGGGACAGCAGAGAAGTGGGGGAAGGGAGACTCCGGATAGGGCAAGATATGACAAAATAACGATGTATAAATTACCAAGGGCACATGAGGGAGGGGGGAGCGGGGAGTGAGGGGAAATAAAAAGAGGACCTGATGCGAGCGGCTTAAGTGGAGAGCACATGCCTTGAGAATGATTGGGGCAGGGAATGTATGGATGTGCTTTATACAATTGATGTATGCATATGTATGGATGGTGATAAGAGTTGTATGAGTCCCTAATAAAATGTAAAAAAAGAAAAGAGGAGAAAAAAATGATTAGGGCATGACTGTACAGATGTGCTTTATACAACTGATGTATGTATATGTATGAACTCTGATAAGAATTGTATGAGCCCCAATAAATTGTTAAAAAAATAATAATAATAAAAAGGAAAAAAAAACAGTTTCAAATAAAATAATTTACCTGAAAAAAAAAAAACAAAGAACTAGAGGAAAGTTATATGTTTCGTCATTGCTACCCTGCACACTGACTGGCACATCTCCTCCCCAAAATCCTTCAGCAAGGGAGTTCCCAGTTGCTTACCGATGGGCTTTGAGTCTCCCACAGATTTTCTTAATTCCAGTAAATATTAACTTGAGAAAATATTATCCACGAATCAGTCTTCCTAAAAATTTTTAAACTGAGCATTCGTATGCATCGACTCAAAATTTTCTTTGAACATGTCAATAATATTGATACAACTAAAATATTTAATCTCTAATTTGGAAAATCTTGTTTTGATGTGGAAACTGTACAGATGAAAATGTGTGTTTTATTGAAAAAGTGCAATTCGCTGGATTTTTAGGGGGAAACCCCACAATATTTACACATTACTTATTTATTTTATACCTTAAAATTAAATATACTAATTTTTCCTAGCAAAATATATCAGATGGCCTCTAGACACTGTCAACCAGGTTTTGTTTTTGCCAATAACTGTGAATACAAAATAACTTACCATCCGTTGTGAATTCACTGCATTAAAATATCCTCAAATGAGAAACAGACTAAAAAGATATAATTAAGCCAATACAAACTTTATAATTAGTCAATTGGTTTTCTTTTTTTAATCATTTTATTGGGGGCTAATACAACTCTTATCACAATCCATACATACATCCATTGTATAAAGCGCATTTGTACATTCCTTGCCCTCATTATTCTCAAAACATTTGCTCTCCACTTAAGCCCCTGGCACCAGCTCCTCATTTTCCCCCATCCCTACCCACTCTCCCTCTCAGTCAAGAACCCTTGATAATTTATAAATTTTTGTCATATCTTATACTGTTCGACATGTCCCTTCACCCACTTTTTTTGTTGTCCATCCCCCAGGGAGGAGGTTATATGTAGATCCCTGTAATCGGTTCTCCCTTTCCACCCCACCTTCCCAGTATTGCCATGCTCACCACTGGTCCTTAAGGGATCATGCATCCTGGATTCCCTGTGCTTCTAGTTCCTATCTGTACCAAAGTACATCCTCTGGTCTAGCCAGATTTGTAAGGTAGAATTGGGATCATGAGAGTGGGGGAGTGTGTGTGTGTGGGGGAAGCATTTAGGAACTAGACAGGAAAGTTGTGTTTCATGGTTGCTACACTGCACCCTCACTGGCTCATCTCCTCCCTGAGACCCTTCCATAAGTGGATGCCCATTTGCCTACATATGGGCTTAAGGTCCCCACTCCTCACTCCCCCTCATTTACAATTACACAGTGTTTTGTTCTTTGATAATTGATATCTCATCCCTTTGACAACTCCTGATCACACAAGCTGGTGTGTTTCTTCCATGTGGGCTTTGTTGCTTCTGAAATAAATGGCTGCTTGTTTACCTCCAAGCCTTTAAGACGCCAGATACTATATCTTTCGATAGCTGGGTATCATCAGCTTTCTTCACCACATTTGCTTATGCATCCATCTGTCTTCAGCGATCCTATCGGGGAGATAAGAATGCAATGATATGAATTTTTGTTCTCTGATGCCTGATAACTGATTCTTTTGGCACCTGTGATCACAAAGGCTGGTGTGCTTCTTCCATTTAGGCTTTGTTGCTTCTGAGCTAGATGCCCACTTGCTTCCCTTCAAGTTTTTAAGACCCAAGACTGTCAATTAGTTTTCATTAGTTGTTATGCTCTACCACAATGGTATAATGCCCTCTGAGTACTCATAAATAAAAAATGTGAAGTTTTAAGCAGTTCAAATCTGAAGAGTGAGAAAACATATTTAAAACATAAAGGATGATCAAGGTTCATCACTGAAGAGTGAAGTTTGCCAAAGAGGTAATTTACTAATGAACACACCTAATCTGATAATAGAGGTTAACAGAAAAAGTGTCAGCAAATATTACATTTTCTAATGGAGCAAATATAGAGAACACAGTGGTAGGCTGTGGGATTTAGTTGTGGCCGGATTTGATGTTAAATATTATCCATTGTCTCTTGTTTTCCTTTAGGCTCCCCATTCTCTTTAGGATAAGTTATTGTCTGCTACCATTTAAATGAATGTTTGTGCGTGCACGTGCATGTGTGTGTGTGTGTGAGTGTGTGAGCGAAGATGTTCCCGGGGCTCTCAAGCATTAGCTAAGAATGCCTCCCTACAGCAATGTAAACCAATCTACCTAGGGTCTAACCTGTCTTCAGCTGTTGATTTACTAATCATGCTGAAGTAATTACAGGTGATTGTGATTTAACTTGTCTCTATCTTCCCTGCTTTATTCCCCAGGTCACTAGCAGGACCCAGGTGAGGCAGATAATTCAAGGTGCTGAAATTGGGGTGGATCTGGATCTCAGATCAGGGTATGCTGTGTGGAAAGACAGTGGATCATCCGTGCTTGGATGTTTTGTGTGTCCTAAAGGTAAGAGACCCTGGAACCTGTGGAGGGGGCCCTATCTTAATACAGGTACTTTCAGCCAGTAGACATGTAAGACAGGCTCAGGAAGGAACATTCCGGTTTGCCTGTGGAACTTCCTGGGGTTGAACTCAAAGGTATTAATTTCCAGGCCAGCATCAGAGAGAGCTTTGTCCGCTGTTGTTCTCCTGAGAACTCTTCGAGGACTTGTGTCTTCATGATGGAGAGCCCCAGTGTGCTGTGCGTGGCAGTTCCTGGCACTGGACACACAGGTGTCTCTGGAATTGACACCTTTCCCGCTTGGGGTGAAAACAGAGCTCCTACTTGTAGTATGTCTTGCGAGCTTAAGACTTTAACTCACGGGAATCTCCAAGAGACATGGACCCAAATATTTTAGGGTTGCCAGCTCTCACTATTAAAGGGGATGTGCAAATTCTTCCTTTGAGTCTTTTTTCCTAGGTCTGAGAGAAAGGCCAAGATCAATTTTGAAAAGTGGAGTCATGGATTCCAAGGTAAGCACCTGTAATTTGCTACCTCCTCCATCTCTGGTGATGTGAGTGTCCCCTGGGAATGAGGAGAACAAGGGGGTCGATGACAGAATAACCAGTAATTTGTTTTTAACATGGTTTCACCCTATCCTCCGGGGATAAACCAGGTTAAATAGTGATCTACAAATTAGTGATAAGTACTATTCAACCCTCAGGCATCTTGCTTACTGGATCACATCCCTGCATATGTCTAACAGAAGAAAAGACTCCTTGAGGTCAGCACACAGTAGATCAGAGATCAACAAGCGACCTGTGGTAGTCCTTGACCATGATGTTGTTTGTCATATTTAAACTTTATATAACACTTCTTTGTTTTCCTAAGTTCCTTGAACCAGATGCAAATGACTTAAAATTAACTGAAAATGTTTTTGTGATTCTTAGTTTTGCCTGCCAACCTACCCAAGTTCTCATTTGTGTAAAATCTGAGAGAGAAGACAGCTCCATACACATAATTAGCAACATGAGTTTTTTGATGGATTAGGCTTGGGGTTCTGTTTAGGCTTGTAGTGTGTTAGAATCAGAGTCTGTACTTAAAGATTAGCATCTAAATCCTGGGATTAATCAGTGTTCCAAGTTCAAAAACAATTGCCAAGAAATAGAAATAGGAATTAAGTGTCATGAGTCAGATGTTAGTGGACATGTGAAAGGGCTTTATGTTTTGAAGGTTGTGTTTGGAGTTCATTAGGGGCTAACATATTGTGTTTGGAGTTTATTAGGGGCTTATGTGTTAAGGTATAAGGATGTAGATTTATGGTTTAAGGATTCTTGTTTTCTGGGTTGGATTTCTGAATTTGAGGTTTATGGTCATGAAGTTAGGTTTCAGGTTATAAAATATATTCAAATCTTTGACCTGGTTTTAAATCTTGGTATAAATGCATTAGCCTAGGTTAAGAGTGTATGGTGGTAGAATTTGTTAAGCATGTTAAGTTTGTTGTGGGTGTCAGGGGATGCTCAGGGTGTAAATTGTTCTGAGTGGTAAGGGACTTTTTCATGTACTTAGGGGGTCAGTGCATTAGGAGGTTATTAGTGTGTTGTAAGCACACTTAGCATATTAAGGTGTAAGGGTTAATGGTTTCAAATTTGGAGATTAGTAGTTAATGGTTAGAGAGTTCAATGCCAAAAAAATATTTTTGTGTGTTGAAATGTAGCTGACAACTTTTAAACTATTTATTACCTGTAGTATTTGTGGTATATTTGGAATCTGTTATGTAAAATATCATTAATTTGAGATGATTAGAGGAATTAGTATTTATTCTCTTTGGAAGCCTATTTTCATCCTTTAAAAGAGTATTCCGTTTATGATTGCTGTATCTAGAAAATACTATAGAATTTTCAATACAGTATTGAAAATGGAAATGTATGTTTATCTTATTTCTTAAGTGTGGTGGGGTAGTTTCTCTTTCCTCTAAGAATGATATTTGCTGGTGTTTTTTTAATGACTATATTAGCATATTGAACTATACCTGTTTCATGTTACAGTTGTAGTTTTTTTTCAAACTTTAAAAGCTTTTTACTTTTTAAAAATAAATTATTTTATTGGGGGCTCTTCCAGCTGTTATTACAATCCACACATCAATTTTATCTAGCACATTTGTACATACATTGCCATCATCATTTTAAAAATATTTTATTTTTTTTTACTTGAGCTCTTGGTATCAGCTCGTCTTTTTTCCCCTCCCTCCACCACCTTCCCATCCTCGGGACCCGTTGATCAATTTTAAATTATTATTGTTTTTATATCTTACACAATCTTCTATTTTCCTTCACCCCTTCCTGTTGTTTATTCCCCTGGGGGAGTGTTATATGATGATTTTTACAATCGGTTCCCCTTTCTCCCCCTTGTAGCCCCACCTTTCCCCTACCTTCATGGCATCATTACTCCCATTATTGTTATGAGAGGTTTATCTCTCCTGGATTCCATTATGGTGAGGGCTCTTATCTGTACCAGTGTACATGCTCTGGTCTCGCCAAATTTGCAAAATAGAACTGGGGTCATGATAGTAGGGTGGAGCAAGCTTTAAAGAAATAAAATAATGTTATGTGTTCTGTTGGTGCTTTATTGTACCCTGGGTGGCTCATTCTTTCCTTGTGAACCCTCTGTGAGGGGATGTCTAATGTCTACTGATGTGCTTTGGATCTCCAATCAAACACCCTTTGTTCCCATCTATATGATTGTTTGGGGTCTTCTAATTCCTCATACCTGATCCCATAGACACCTCATGATCACACAGGCTGGTGTGCTTCTTTCAGGTGGGCTTTGTTGCTTCTCAGGTCGATGACCGTTTGTTTAACTTCAAGCCTTTAAGACTCCAGATGCTATATCTTATAATAGCCAGGCAATATCAGCTTTCTTCACCATATTTGCTTATACACCCCTTTTGCCTTAGCAATCCTGTTGGGAAGGTGAGAATCACAGAATGCCAGGTTATTAGAACAAAGTATTCTTGCCTTGAGGAAAGACTGGAGTTGAGGCCCAATGCCTTTGACTTTTTAAATGTTCTTACTTTGTTTTCTGTGCCTACTTAGACAATTGACCCTCTTTTCTGGCAATGGGTTTATTCCAGTGCTTATTTTCTTATGTAAAATATGCTCTGGGACAAATTTCAATTACTCATGGTACATAATCCTTATAATATGTTGTCTGAATCAGTTCCAAATATTTTAAAGAATTTTTAATGAATATCCATTATCAGTATTGGGCTACAGTTTTCTTGCAGTATCATTATCTGACATCGGTGTCAAGAGTATTTACTGGTCTGATAGAAAGTATTGATAACCAAGGGATCAATCAGAAAGAAAATATTTTGAGAATGATGATGGCAATGAATGTACTAATGTGCTTGACAAAATGGATGTATGTTATGGATCATGGTGAGAGTTGTATGAGCCCCCAATAAAATGATTTTTAAAAAGAGAAAGTATTGAAGTATTGGTAAGTGTTCTCTCACAACCATTGTTATATTTACACTCAATAACTTGAACTTAAACTACCAAACAATAAAGTGGTATTTATTCATACCATATCAGTACTCTGTATTAAGCTTTAATCTATGGTCTGATTATACTAGAAGTTTCTCCTGGAATTTTATTTTGATTCAATTGATTACCGCCCTGTAAGCAACCTAAAACTCATTCAACTACCATTGATCCCATGCACTGGCTGGACCCTCTGATCTTCCAGCTGAATCAGTTTGGAAGACTACATGATTTACACTCCCCTTGCCAGACAGATAGTCACTAACACCTACGTCATTGTGTGATGCCCTCACAATAGAGCCCCAATTTGGAAAATACTCTGCCATATGACATGCTGTATGGATCTTAGAAAATGTCCTTTAGCTAACCTGCAGAAGAATGGTATAAATCAAGGAGGGGCAGCAATTCCTCAGTGATTTTTGCATCACCTTGGTATTACATCACCTTTATTTTACTATGTTTTTTTAACAAAAGAAACCCATTCCTTATTTTTAACAAGTTTATATTCCAGTGAATGTCTCTTGAGCTTTCAGGCATTTGATAACATGGAAATAACTTTTGTAAACATAACTAACTATTTAGTATTTTGTGCATTGTTTGCGTGTTGATTAGTAATTTCTGAGGCTTTTTTAGTTGATTGTTCTGATTGAGTCCGTTCCATCTCACAGGGACCTTGTGCACAAAGGAATGAAACACTGCCAAGCACTGCAGCATCCTCACAACTTACAATGAACCTATTGCTTCAGTCACTGTATCAATCCATGTAGCTGAGGGGTTCCTATTTTTCACTGTCCCTTTACTTTACCAAACAAAATACTCTTCTCCAAGGACTTGTCACTTCTGACAGCATGTCCAAACAATTTCATGTGAACACTCTCCTCCTTACCTCTATCTATCAACCCTGATCTTACTTCTGCCAAGACAGATTTGTTTGTCCATTTGAAAGCCCATGAACTACAATTCAATCACATTGATTCTTTTTAATTCTTTCTTATTCAGTGTCCAACTTGTATATGCATATGAGGTGATTGGCAATGCCATGGTTTGGATAAGGTGAACCTAGTCCTCAAAGTAACATCATTGCTTTTTAACACTGTACAGGGGCCTTGTTAGGCAGATTTATCCAGTAAAATGCATCTATTGATCTATTGAATTTATTATCACCTTTTAGTTGTTTTATAATTTTCCATAAGCTAACAGTCTTTCCAGAAGAAGTTAATACTTAGTCAAGCTTAGATTAAGAATATTGATCAAGGAGGGACCTTGAAGCCAACCTTGCTCTGAAACCAACCTGTCTCAGAGCCCTGAGCTGGAAGGCTGTCCTTAAGACCTAGAGGAATGATGACACGTAGATTCCAGAAATGCATTTTGACTGGGCATAAGAGAGTCTAAAACAAATTGTGCCCTTGTCTATTAGCATGACTTGCAGATCAGTTTTAGAGGGGCCCTAACCCTCACCCTTTATCCTAGAACTGCAACCTCACACCCCTCTGCCTCCAGAAACACCCTGGGGGTTACAAAAGGGCTGTGCCAATGATGTCCAACTAGCCACTCAGACTAATGCTGCCCTTCTTATTGAAGCATAGCCTTTCCCCACCACACTCATTTTATTTTCCTCCCTCCAAGTTCCTGGTTAAGCATGTTTCACAAGCTCCTGCCCAGACACTAGCTAATCCAGTCTCCCTAGAAGACCAAGACTATGGATGGGATATCCTAGAACCCAAGGCAATAAGCCTTCTCTCTGTTTGTGTCGTTTGCTATCTCTCAGCATTACTTAGAGAGCTTGAAATCCATGCTCTAGCCCAAGATGACAGAATGGATGATAACTCATCTCTTTCCTTAATCCATCTCATGTACTTTTCTTAAAAGATAATTTTATTGGGGAATCGTGACAATCAATAGTTCGATTGTATCAAGAATATTTGTACATATAGTTTGTAATATTTGTACATATGCTTCTGTACCTGTGCATATGCTCCATTCATTTCTAAACATTTAATTTCCATTGACACCCTGGTGTCAGCTCCTTTTATCCCCTCTCTACCTCTTCCCCACCCCTGTAACCCATTGATAATTATTAAATTATTGTTATTTTCATATCTTGCACTGACTGCTATCTCGTTTCCCCCATGGTTTCTGTGTTTCTCCCCGAGAGGTGTGTGTGTGGTTATGTGTCTATCATTGTGATTGACTCCCCCTACATCCCCTCCCCTCCCTGCCTTTCGCCTCCCCTACTGGTATCAATGATCCCATTCCTGTTCCTGGATTCGGTATGTTGTGAACTCTTGTCTCTTTTCTGCACCTGTGCACATGCTCCAGTCAAACCCGCAGGGAAAGGCAGAGTTTAAGTCACGATAGTGGGGTGTGAGGAAGCCTCAAGAACTTAATAATATTTGTGTTTCATCAGTGCTATCCTGCGCCCGGGTTGACTCATCCTTTCAGTGTGACCCTTCTGTAAGGAGATGTCCCATTGTTTACAGATATATGTGGGGTCTCTACTACAACCCCCCTCATTCTCAGCAATATGTTGGGGGGGTTGCTTGCTTGTTTGGGGTCTTATGAAGCCTATTACCCTATCTCTTTGACACCCCATGATCACACAGGATGGTGGGCTTCTTCCATGTGAGCCTGTTGCTTCTCTACTAGATAGCCACTTTTAAACTTCAAGCCTTTAAGACCTCAAGTGGTATATATTTTGATAGTCAGGCACTATTCTCCTTCTTCACCACATTTGCTTATGCACCCATTTTGTCTTCAGTGATCATGCTGGTATGGTGAGCATCAAAGAAGGTCAGGTTGTTAGAACAAAGTGTTCTTGCATTGAGGGAGGGCTTGGTCAGAGTCCCAAAGTTCATCTACTTTCTTAGTGTATTGCCTTATAAATTTATGCATGTAGGTCAAGACCTCTATTTTTCAGAATTAATGTATTTACATATGCACAGACCTATGCTTATACCACTATCCATAGCTTTGCTTCCTAGACCTTTCTTCTGTTTCCTTTACCTTCCTCCTTACCCTACCATCATGCTTGTCCTTCTTCCACCTATTGGTAATTCCTCTCAACTAGATTGCTGTTGTTCCATCTGCTGTCTAAAAGTGGTCATAACCCCAGGCTTGCAGAGACCCTCTGAGAGCTAGTCACAAGACCTCGCCCTGGAGTTTCCCCGTGCTGCTATCCACCTTGTGCCTAAAGTCTAGGGCTTTGCATTTCTCCTCCACAGCCAGGAACAGAGTGACTGTATCAGCCATTACCTTCGTTCATCTCATGTACTTTTAAGCTTCTTCCTTCATTCACCTTGACTCTTAGCATCATCTCTCTATCTACACATTGTCATTCCTTATTGGTAATGTGCTGTCTTTCACAAAAGCTTTAACATTGGCCATCCTTAAAACAGAAGAGCTGTAGAGACTAGAAAATACACCTCCCCCTGGCCTTGTATTCTTGTTAAGGTTGTCTCTGCCTTAGCCAAGTCCCCTCTAGTACTTCCTGCTTATTTCCTTTTATCTCTTGTTGTCCACCTCTAAAACATATTTCAGTGGTTGCCACACTCTACTGTGGTATCACACTCTATTACTATGGGCTTCTAAATGTGCTCCACTTACCATACACATTTGTTCACACACTCTAAATATTATATAGTTTCCATGGGATACAAGGGGCTTGGAGCAGGATGAACTTTGATGGAAAACTCAGAATCTGTTGGAATGTCACAGTAAGAGAAACATTTACATTGATATCAACACATAAAAGTATAGTAATTAGCTGGATGAGATAGTGGGAAAGAAAGAAACATGAACAAGTGTGTGACTACTACTAATAATACATATAAATAATTTCTGATTCTTTAGTTAAATGATCATTAAAATATGGGGGGATTTTCTTTAAAAATCTTTCCAAGTTCTGGAAAGCAAGGGGTTGTTTGTGGTATATTCAGATAATAAATATAAAGATGAATTAAAACATAAACGGAAAGAAATAATTCTAAAAGGGCAACTGATTATAAGGATCTAAAAATAACCACCTCCCTGGGGGATGGGCAACAGAAAAGTGGGTGAAGGGAGATGTCAGACAGTGTAAGATATGACAAAATAATAAGAATTTATAAATTATCAAGAGTTCTTTAGAGAGGGAGGAGCTGGGAGGGAGGGGAAAACTGAAGAGCTGATGCAAAGGGTTCAAGTAGAAAGCAAATGTTTTGAGAATTATGATGGCAACACATGTACAAATATGCTTGTCAAATGGATGTATGTATGGATTGTGGGAATTGTATGAGCCCCCAATAAAATGGTTTTTAAAAAGAGAAATAATTGTTACTAGAAACAGTGCACAATAAATAAAAACAGCAACAAAACCATTGATCATATATCATACTTTTCTAAATTACTTTTTAACTACAATACTAGTATTTTAATGGCACAAAAAAAATTGACACAGTGAATTCATTGACTTGGACTGAAATAGTATGCTGTTCCTGAAAAATCACCTAAGGTGATATAAAATTCATCTGTGTGGTTTAATGCTATAGGTCAACCTTTAACAATATAGATCAATCCTCAACCTAAGCATTTAACTCCCAAGTCTATACAGTACTTAAGATTCACTGTTTTCATTTTGGGAAGAACTGGAAGCCTTTCATCCTTTGAGATGAAGAAATATCTCCTGTCTGACATGAATGTCAACTAAGAGGACTGAAGAAAAGAAGAGTGTACCATAAATTTAGAGTGGGTCCTGTATTTAATGTAAACACTCAAATTGTAGCATGGTTTTGAGGCCACGAGGAACCACTTAGGGTAAGAAGTGTAGGCCAAGAAACTGACACAGCCTACTCAACATTATCTACTGCTAAGTTTCAGTTCACAGATTTGCCAGAGAGAAATATCGTCCAGTTGAGGGAGCTAAAACCTGGGAATACTATCTTTCACATTTATGCACGACAAGGAAAGATTTCAACATTTGGCTGGTATGTGAAAAAAAATTCATTCAACCAACTCCAAACTTTCTAGACTTCTGCTTCTTGTATGTAAAGAATGCATTAATTTGACTTCAAGAACCTTGAGCTACAAAATGGTATTAAAGATGCCTAGGGTATTTTCATTATCCAGATAAAGGTTAGATAGGACTTGTTGGGAACACTATGTCCAATAGCTGCTGAGGGTTGTCTATAATGTAAGAGCATGACAGGGGAGGGGAACAAAGACGGGACTTCATAAAGCTTCGTGATAGCTATTGCTATCAAATGTATATATGGTATAATGCACTGGATTACTGGGATGATCTTCCTTACATGACTTGGGCCTGGTTATGTAAGGCGTCAACCTCATAGTTTGGGACTTGGTTCATTGGGATGGGCAACAGAACTTCCTGAGTAGAGTCTGGATATAAAGCTCTACCAGACGACGTGGATTATCTGTTTATCTAGTGTCAGCATTTCTTCAGCCCTACAATTTACTTTCTTCACTTCATGCAGTGAAACATTTTCTATAGATTTCTAAAAATGGGAGCTTGAGCTCGCTCTCTCACGGTTTAGAAATGTAATAGTCTCAGGGCTTCATTAACAGAATGAATCTGATGGTATTTTATCCAGTTTTGTCAATATGTGGGAATTATTTTTTTATGGATGGTGATACTTAGATTGGTAGACGCTCTTCTCATTCATAATGACCCTTTGCACAACAGAAGGAAATCCTGCCTAGTCTTTCACTACGTCCACAATGCCTGACATAATTAGCCCCTGTATTGTTAAACTACACCCTATTGTTAAAATATAGCCATTGAAGGTGGTTCTGTTTTTTGTTTGTTTAGATAAACATTTTTTTAAAATTATTTTTTAAACAATTTATTGGGGCTCATACAATTCTTATCACAGTTCATAATATACATACATCAATTGTATAAAGCACATCTGTACAGTCTTTGCCCTAATCATTTTTTTCTCCTCTTTTCTTTTTTTACATTTTATTAGGGACTCATACAACTTTTATCACAATCCATACATATACATACATCAATTGTATAAAGCACATCCATACATTCCCTGCCCCAATCATTTTCAAGGCATTTGCTCTCCACTTAAGCCCCTTGCTCAGGTCCTCTTGTTTTTTCCCCTCCCTCTCCTTTCCCCCCTCCCTCATGTGCCCTTGGTAATTTATACCTCGTTATTTTGTCATATCTTGCCCTATCTGGAGTCTCCCTTCCCCGCTTCTCTGCTGTCCCTCTCCCAGGGAAGAGGTTACAAGTGGATCCTTGTAATCAGTTCCCCCTTTCCAACACACTCACCCTCCACTCTCCCAGCATCGCCCCTCACACCCTTGGTCCTGAAGGTATCATCCACCCTGGATTCCCTGTACCTCCAGCCCTCATATGTACCAGTGTACAGCCTCTGTCCTATGCAGCCCTGAAATGTAGAATTCGGATCATGGTAGTTGGGGGGAGGAAGCATTCAGGATCTGGGGGAAAGCTGTGTTCTTCATCGGTACTACCTCGCACCCTAATTAACCCATCTCCTCTCCAAAACCCTTCTATGAGGGGATCTCCATTGGCCGACACTTGGGCCTTGGGTCTCCACTCTGCACTTCCCCCTTCATTTAATAGGGTACATATATACATATATACATATACATATATGCATATACACACATATACACATACATACACACACTTATATCTTTTTTTTTTTTTGCATGATGCCTTATACCTGGTCCCTTGGCACCTCATGATCGCACTAGCCGGTGTGCTTCTTCCATGTGGGCTTTTTTGCTTCTGAGCTAGATGGCCGCTTGTTCACCTTTAAGCCTTTAAGACCCCAGACACTATCTCTTTTGATAGCCGGGCACCATCAGCTTTCTTCACCACATTTGCTTATGCACCCATTTGTCTTCAGCGATCCAATCATGGAGGTGTGCAGTCAAAGATATGATTTTTGTTCTTTGATGCCTGGTAACTGATCCCTTTGGGACCACTCGATCACACAGGCTGGTGTGTTCTTCCATATGGTCTTTGTTGCTTCTGAGCTAGATGGCCGCTTGTTTATCTTCAAGCCTTTAAGACCCCAGACACTATCTCTTTTGATAGCCGGGCACCATCAGCTTTCTTCACCACACTTACTTGTACACCCACTTTGGCTCCAGCCGTTGTGTCGGGAGAGTGAGCATCATAGAGTTCCAATTTAATAAAAGAAGGTATTCATGCATTGAGGGAGTGTTTGAGTAGAGGCCCAAGGTCCTTCCGCCACCTTAATACTTGACCTATAAATATAGACACATAGATCTATTTCCCCATCCTCCTATATATGTTTGCATGTACATGTCTTTGTCTAGACCTCCATGAATGCCCTTTGACTCCTAGCTCTTTCCTCCATCTCCCTTGACTTTCCTCCTGCCCTACTACCATGCTTCGTCACCACCTGGGCTAGAGTATACCTCTTCTCTAAGCAAACTTACCCTTGATCATTTCCCACCAGGCCTGCAACTCCCCCTTCTCTACCATTTGGGGTCCCATGTTTTTCCCTTGTCCTTGGGTTTGTTAACAGTACTTCCTTACCCCCCTGCCCCTCCCCACCCCAAGTCGCCCCGGAATTGTCGGTCCCGTTGTTTTTCCTCCAGATAGTTCATCCAGCCTGTCCTATTCAGACAGACCTGTGGAGACACTAACATGCACGAAAACAAGACAGAGGAAAACAAAGCAACAGTATACAACCAGACAACAAAACAACAAAAACAAACCACTGACAAAGAACAAAACAAAACAGTTCACAAGAGAAAAGCTTGTAGTTAGTTCAGGGATCGTTTGCTGGCCCTTAGGATCGTTTTCCAGTCCAGTCTGTTGGGGCACCACGCCCTGGCCCCAAAGTCCCTTTCAGCATTCCCTGGGGACCTTGCCACTCCATACCCTTGCTGTTCCACTGCACTCCCCCAGTGATTTGCCTCAGTGTGGTGGGATCAGGTCAGGTGCAATTCCCACACTGTGTCTCCGGTGCAGTCCCCTGTATCGCCCTTAGTCACTGATTGGCATCATTTCTCATAGTGGGGCCAGCCATGTTGTTCTCTCTGTGGACTGGCTGCTCTACTGAGGAACTTCATCATCACGGCCTGGTGGGCCAGGCTGTGCTCCACTCTCTCCTCCTGCCCCTTCATCTGCTCCCGTGTGCTGTGATCAGATATGTCCATCTCCCGGAGCTGCAGAGTCAATGTCGTCCTTTGGAACAAATTCTTTTCAGGGGAGGGGCAGGAATCCACTTAATTTATGGTGCTGGGGCCAGCCTCCCAGACCTCTCCACTGGTTCCCTACTCCACGCCGGGATATTGCATTCACACCTTGCGACACTGGGTTGAAGTCTGGTCCCACTTTCCCTGTGGAGATATAAACAATACCCTCCCCTTGGGTGGTTAATACCCAATGACCCCACTACCCTTTACTTTCTTGTATTCATCCTATTGTTGTCCTTTCCCCACCTCCTCCACCATTGTCTACCATGTACATCCCTGGTTTTGGTCTGGTATCTTCCATACTACACAGTCTTCACCCCTAAAATGTTTGTGTACAGTAGCTTTTTTCCCTATGCCACATTTGCTTTTTTAAAAAAATTTTAATTCTTACCTCAGCGGGCTCATGTTGTACTTGTCCTTTTGTCCCTGACTTACCTCGCTTAGCATGATTTCCTCCAGTTCTTCCCATGCCGCTATGTGCCTCATACATTCACCACTGCTTTTTAGTGACGCATAGTACTCCATTATATGTATATACCACAGTTTTTTAATCCAATTGTCAGTTGATGGAAATTTGGGTTGCTTCCAACTCCTTGCAATTGTGAACTGTGCCGCAATGAACATTGGAGCACAGATGTCTGGTCTTGGTTTGTTTCTTGCCTCTTCTGGGTATATGCCCAGTAGGGGGATTGCTGGGTCATATGGGAACTCCATTTCCATCTGTTTTAGGTATTGCCAGATTGATTTCCATAGTGGCTGTACGTACTTACAGTCCCACCAGCAGTGGATGAGAGTTCCTGTCTCCCCACAGCCCCTCCAACACTTGTTGCTTTCTGATTTTTTGAATTGGGCTACCTTTGAGGGTGTCAGGTGGTACCTCATTGTTGTTTTAATTTGCATTTCTCTTATGGCTAAAGATCGGGAACATTTTCTCATATGTTTGTTGGCCATTCGCATTTCTGCTCCTGTGAAACTTCTGTTCACGTCCTTTGCCCACCTTAAAGTGGGCAATTGGTTTTTTTCTTTTTGGAAGCTAGCAGAGTATGGTAGATTTTAGTAATAAGGCCTTTGTCTGATGTGTCATTGCTAAAGATGTTTTCCTAGTCTGTGGACTCTCTGATTACTCTCTTGGTGAATTCTTTAGATGTACACAAGTATTTTATCTTCAGTATATCCCATTTGTCAATTTGTGCCTCCTCTGTGTTTGTGTCCTTCCCTATTTCTGACAGCCTGTGTATTCCCTGCGCCAAAGTTCTCAAGTTGGTCCCAATTCCCTCTTTGATGGCCCTAATAGTTTGGCGTTTAACTTCAAGGTCTGTGATCCACCTTGAATTTATTCTTGTGCATGGAGTGAGATAAGGGTCTTGCTTCATTTTTCTGCATGTTGATATCCATTTTTTCCAGCACCACTTGTTAAAGAGGGCATCGGCTTCCCATTTGATATTTTTGGGGCCCTTGTCAAAGATCAGCTGTGTGTATGCTGATGCTTTTATTTCTGGGTTTTCAGTTCTTTTCCATTGGTCTGAGTATCTGTCATTGTACCAATACCATGCAGTTTTGAGAACTGTGGCTGCATAGTATGTGCCAAAGTCAGGCAAAGCAAGCCCTCCCACGGTGTCCTTCTTCTTGAGGAGTTCTCTGCCAATTCTGGGCTTCTTCCCTCTCCATATGAAGTTGGTAATAAGTTTTTCCATTTCTTTGAAGAAAAATGATGGTAATTGTATCGGGATAGCATTAAACTTATATAGTGCCTTTGGCAGAACTGACATCTTAACTATATTAAGTCTCCCAATCCAAGAGCATGGAATATTCTTCCATTTGTTGAGGTCGCTATTGGTTTCTTGTAATAGTGTTCTATAGTTTTCCCTATATAGATCTTTTGTTTTTTTCAGTCAGGTGTATCCCTAGATATTTCAGTTTGTTTTTGGCTATTGTGAAGGGTACCACCTTTTTGATCTCTTCTTCTGTGGTCTTATCTGATGTGTATAACAGTTTAGCTCTCTAGCCTCCTTGTTGAATTTCTTTCCCTGTGATCTATCTTTCTCAGTGAGTGGTGTATTGAAGTCACCCACTATAATTGTCGAGTCTGTGATTTCTTTCTTAATCTTTTGCAGTGTTTGGTTCACGTATTGAGCTGGTCTCTCATTCAGGGAATATATGTTTACAATGCTTAGCGGTTCATTGTCTATCATTCCCTTGAGCATTATATTGTGTCCCTCCTTATCTCTTTTTATGGTTTGCACTTTGAGGTCAATTTTATCCGAGATAAGGATTGCAACCCCTGCTTTTTTAGTATGGCTATTTGCTTGGTGGGTCCTTCTACAGCCTTTGATTCTCAGCCTATTTTTGTCTGTAGCCTTGAGATGTGTCTCCTGTAGGCAGCAAATTGATGGGTTGTGTTTTCTAAGCCATTCTGCTAGTCTCAGTCTTTTAATGCCTGAGTTCAGGCCATTGATATTCAGGGTTATTATCTCCATGTGCGGACTCTGTGATGCCATTTTAAATTTTTTGTGTTGGGAGTTTTCCTACTTTCCTTTCTCATTAGTGTGTGTTTTGTGTGTGTATCATTCTTGACTTCTTTCCATCTTTAAGCCATTGCTATCTTGGGGTCTGTTTTCTCTTTGGTGTGCTCTGGGTGAGGTTGTTCTATGTGTTGGTCTCTTATTTGTGCTTGGTGAGTGTTGTTCTTCTGCCCATACTGAGTCAGCGAGGATCTTTTGTAAAGCTGTGCTTGTTGTAACATATTTTTTGAGTTTTTCCTTGTCTGGGAAGACTTTTACTTCTCCATCGATCTTGATCGATAATTTGGCTGGGTAGAGTATTCTTGGATTTGCATTGTTTTCTTTCAATTTTTGGAATATGTTACTCCACTCTCTCCTTTTTTTCATAGTTTCTGCTGATAGGTCTGAGCATATCCTTATGTGGGAACCTTTATATGTGATTGCTTGCTTTTCCCTAACTGCTCTCATGATTTTCTCCTTTTCCTCAAAGTTTGAAAGTTTAACTATTATGTGCCTTGGTGATTTCTTCTTGGGGTCCCGTCGTGCTGGTGTTCTTTCAGCCTCCTGGATGGTTGCTTGGTTTTCATTCATTAGGCTGGGGAAGTTTTCCTCCAAGAATTCTCTCACTATTGTTGCAGAGGACTTCTTTGTTGTGTCTTCCTCCAGTAGGCCAATAATTCTAATGTTATTCCGCTTCATAGCATCAGACATAGCTCTTAGGTTTTCTTCGGCTTCTCTGATGCTCTTATTAGATTTTTGTTCACGTTTATTAAAGTCTGCTTGGCTGTCCTCCATGACACTGATGCGGTTCTCTGATTCCTCCAATCGATTCTCAAGGAACATGATTCTGCTATTGTTTTTCGTTATCTGCTCCTTAAGCTCCTGTATTTTCCTTTGGTATATGTCCTTTATCTCCTCTATCATTTCATCCTTTTTCTGTAGTGTTTCCCTCATATCCTGCATCGTTCCAAGCACCATTCTGAGAGCTTCTTTGTATGGCATCTCAATGTCTGCTTCTTCTATTTATGTTATGTTCAGGACATCTTCCTTTGCCTTTTGTTTCTCCTGTTTTTTCGTTGAGGTCGTTGGAGGTGATGGCTGTTTGCATTGAGTTGTTTCTGAGGGACCAGGTGCCATTTTCTAGTCTCTCTCTGGAAGACTTATAGGAATTCTTCTTCAATCTGCCTACAGCTGATTTTGCTATGGGATTAACCTACCACTTTATCTTCCTGTGGCTTCCTTATCAGGGGAGTGCCCCAGATGGCAGATCGACTGCCTGCCCCAGTGTTGCCGAGGCTGGGCTGAAGTTCCCGCTATTGGTTTGAATATTGATAAGTGTTGGCTGAGCTGCATTATGTCCCCAGGTACACAGGCAGGAACTCCCTGGTGAGAAGTCTGAGGAGTATCCCCTGGAGAGCAAGCAGGCCTTACCCTAGCCTTGGGCTATCTATGCAGGGTGGAGCTCACCTAGCTGGGTGTGACCCAGGCGCAAATGCCCTAGGGCAATGGGAGTGCCCCATAAGTCAGCAATGGAGTGTGAGAGAGCAGGGCAGGAACAAGGGGGGTGAGAAAAATCAAAAAGTGAGACTAGACTGTGCAGGGGTACAGGGAAGGGAGGGAAGCAAAAGAAACTATGTAGCTGAGTCCCACTCCCTGCCTGTGGATTACAAGGGCTTACTCCGTGCCCCAAGCCCCAGCGGTAGTCCGCAGCTGAAAGGGTCGCAAGAAAACTGCTGAGCCGCCCCCAGAGAAGTGGGGTGATAGAGAGCAGAGATGTTAACAGATGCCGCCGTGTAGCTGAAGCTTGATCCCTGCCTATAGAGCTGTGGGGGTTTGGGTTTAGTCCCTGCTCAGACCATGCGGCATGGCTGCTGCTGTGGCTGTGCCTTGAAAAAGCCCTGCGCAGCCCTCCAAGGCTGTGTGGGAATATAAAGCAGAGATGCAAACGGAAGCAACAATGTAGCTGAACCCTGATCCCTGCCAGTGGAACCGCAAGCTTCCTGTCCCTGCCCTGAGGCAGATAGGGGAAAATTGTGGCTGTGCTGAGAATAAGCCCTGCTACAGGCTCCAAATGGTCCCGGCTTGGGCAGATCTGGCAGCTGGACTAGGGTCGAGCCCCAGCAGGCTTCCCCTGAGGTAAGCCAAAAGCCCCCAGCCCCTCAAAACCCAGTGGATCTGTGCCTACTTATCTTTATGATGCACCTCCTGCAATCCAGTGGCGTTGAATTTCACTCCGAGCAACTCTCCTGAGCTGGATTCTGCGGAGTCCCTCTTGTGTGTCTCTATTTTTTGTGAAACTTAAAAAAAATGTTCTTTTCACCGATCTGGGAGATCTATGTGTAACCTCCTCTCTGGGAGATTGTCAAGGGGGAGGTGGGTGAGGGGAGACGCCGGGGAGTGTAAGATAAGATATAATAATTATTTATAAACTATCAAGGGACCAGGGGTGGGATTGGGGAGGGAGGGGGATGGGGGGAAAAAAAGGAAAAACGAGCTGATTCCAGGAACCCAAGTGGAAGGTGAATTATGAGAGTGACGAGTGCAACGAATGTATAAGGGTGCTTAGCTCATGTGATGTATGTACAGATTGTGATAAGAGCCTTATGAGCCCCAATAAAAAGATTTAAAAAATGTTCTTTTCTGTGGACTATTCCATTCCTGTAATATGTCCCATGTATGAGGGAATGATACCTCAACATCTTTGATTTTAATCACATTTTTCCTGAACTTCTTCTAAGAGACTAAAAAAACAAAAAATACAAACTCACTGAGATAGAAAGGACTGAAAGTCATAACAGCCTAAAAGGAGAGGGTAGGGCTGTCCCCATGGGTTTCTTACACTGGAACTATGTGTGGGAATAGAAAGCCTTACTTTTCTCCAGTGAAGTGGCTGGAAGTTTCTAACTACTGACTGAGCAGTTAGCAGCCAAATGTTTCATTAGTTCTCCATCCAAGATATATTTGTTTATTCTTCTTCCTGTCTGTGGTGTATTCAATATTCTGCACAAATAACAAAACAATTAAAATAAATTAATTTTTAGTTTTGCTCATTGTCCACTTTAAAATATTGGATATGTTGTAATGAATATACCATGGCCTGGCTTGAGCCAAGCTCCCCGTGTTGATTTCAACACTTTAAGTGGATCCTTTGCAGAAGATTTTCTCCAATAAAATATGTTTTTGGATTTTTTGAGAGTTTTTGCCACAGATTATGTATCCAAATACAATAAAAACCTTTTTTTTCTGTGTAGCAATAATGAAACTCACAACTTTCTTCTAGTTCTTAAACACTTCCTCCCCCCCCCCCCCAACCCCAATATCATGATCCCATTCTACATTGAAAACCTGGTTAGATCACAGGATGCACAGCGGTGCAGATGGGAACTGGAAACACAGGGAATCCAGGACCGATGAACCCCTCAGGACCAGTGGTGAGAGTGGTGATACCGGGAGGGAAGACGGGGTAGGAAGGGGGAGCCGATCACAAGGATCTACATATAACCTCCTCCCTGGAGGATGGACAACAGAAAAGTGGGTGAAGAGAGACGACGGACAGTGTAAGATATAACAAAATAATACTAATTTATAAATTATCAAGGGTTCATAAGGGAGGGGTAGCAGGGAGGGAGGGGAAAATGAACAGCGGATGCCAAGGGAAAAAAATCATATCATTGTGAATGAGGGGGAGTTGGGAGTGGAGACCCAGACTCATATGATTGTGATTGGTTCCCTCTTTCTATCCCACTTTCCCCTTATCTTCATGGTATCGCTACTCTCATTATTTGTCCTGACGGGTTTATCTCTCCTGGATCCCCTGTGATTGCAGTTCTTATCTGTACCAGTGTACATCCTCTGGTCTAGCCAGATTTCAAAGGTAGAATTGTGATCATGGTGGTAGTGGGGAAGAACAATAAAGAGCTAGATGAAAGTTGTATGTTTCTTCAGTGGTATACTGCACACTGACTGGCTGCTTTCCTCCCCACAACCCTCTGTAAGGGGATGTCCAGTTGCCTACAGATGGGTCTTGGGTCTCCACTCCAAACTCCCCGTCATTCACAATGATATGAATTTCCCCTTTGATTTCTGATGCCTGATCCCATTGACAACTTGTGATCACACAGGTTGGTGTACTTCTTCCATGTGGGCTTTATTGCTTCTGAGCTAGATGACAGCTTGTTTATCTTCAAGCCTTTGAGATGCCAGACGTTCTATCTTCTGATACCCGGTCATCTTTAGCTTTCTTTACCACATTTGCTTATATACTGCATTGTCTTCAGTGATCCTGTCAGGAAGGTGAGGATCATGGAATGCCAGTTTAATAGAACAAAGTGTTCAGGCATTGAGGGACTACTTGAGTTGAGGCCCAATGTCCATCTGCTAACTTAACACTAACCCTATAAATATATGCACATCATCATATATAAACATATTTACATGTATACATGTCTGTATTTAGATGTCTCTAAATGCCCCTTGCCTCCTAGTTCTTTGCTCTATTTCCTATTCCTTTCCTCATGTCCCACTCTCATTCTAAGCCTTCATTTGGGTTTCAGTAATTCCTCTTAATTACTTTGCTCTTTGTCAAGCCCTACCTGGTCTCCCACTCCCTCTTTGCCATTGATTTTGGTTCCTTTGCCCCTGCGTTTGTTAACACATATTTCCTTTCCCCCAACTCCCCCTCTCCCAGATACCCCTGGAACTGCCGGTTCCATTGTTTTTTCCTCCAGATTCTTTGTCCCATCTACCTTATCCAGATAGACTTACAGAGCTAATAGTATGCACAAAAAATAAGACAGAGCAAAACAAAGCAACAAAAGAAACAAAAAAACAACAAAAAGAAAAGCCTGTGAATCAGCAGTTCTCAACTTGTGGGTCGTGACCCCTTTGCGGGGAGGGGGGACGGAATCGAACGACACTGCCACAGGAGTCGCCCGATTCATAACAGTAGCAAAATTTTAGTTATGAAGTAGCAACAAAAATAATTCTATGGCTTGGTGTGTCACCACAACATGAGAAACTGTATTAGAGGGTCGTGGCATTAGGAAGTTTGAGAACCACTGCTATAAATAGTTCAAGGTCTGTTTGTTGATCTTTAGGAGTGTTTTCTGGTGGAGTGTGATGAGGTGCCACTCCTGGCCCCAAAGTCTATTTTGTATATTCCCTTGGGACTCAGTGTTCTGCTCCCCTTGTTGTTCTGTCACACACCTTTAGTGTTTTGCCTCGGTGTGGTGGGGTCATATTGGACACAGTTCCCAGTGTCTCCAGTGTTGTCCCCCATAGTGCTATGGGTCAGTGAGGGATGTCGTGCCACGTAGTGTGGCCAGCCCTATGGTCCTCTCTATGCATTGGCTGCTCTGAGCTGGAATATTGTCCGCAGGGCTTGGTGGCCCAGCATGTGCCCCACTCTTCCTTCCATCTCCTTCCTTTGCACCTGTGTGCTCTGATCAGACATGTCCCTTTCCCTGTGCTGTAGTTTCAGTGTGATCCTCTGAAGTACATTCTTCTAGGCGGAGGGGAGACTGTCCACGTAGTTGGGATTGTGGCCGGCCCCTCAAACCTCTCTATTGGTTCCCTTCTTCATGCTAGTATGTTTCATTCATGTCATGGAGCACCGGGCCGAAGTCTGGCCCCTCTTTCCCTGTGGAGATAAAATATACCCTCCCCTTTGGTGGGTTAGTACCCTGTTGTCCTGCTACCCGTGTCATTTTTGTTTTGTTTTTTTTTTCCTTTTTGCCCTCTCATTTTGAATTGGCTTCCATATGTATCACTAGATTTGGTCTGGCCCCTGCCATACTACCTAGACCTCTCCCCAGGAATGTTTGTATACAGTAGCTTTTCCGCTATGCCCCTTTTGCATAAAATAAAAATCTTGATTTAAAATTATGCTCAAACTATTAGGAATGCTCTTTATTGGTTCAGTTGTAAGAATTTTATTTTCTTTGTTCTGTTTTTGAATCAATACTCAAGGCTATAGTCTGGGATCTTCATTAGTAATCTCTTTACATTCTATTAACTTTAATCAAGAAATATCTCTTTGTCATATGTTATTAATTTGATTTTCTTCCATCTTGATATCACGGTTTTCATTATGCCTAATTTTCCAGATTTTAAAAATATAGTATCTTTACTGATTTTAAATTACCCAACAACATCCCATTATTCTGTTTGAATAGCTGGCACTACTTTTCACATTAAGGATGCTTATAAGTGCCAAAAGACAGACCAGCATATTTATGGTATTATCTTACTAGATCTTATATAACAATCATCTGATATCACCACAAATTTCAGAAGTTCTACATCTATCTTGGGTTCCTGGCAGTTCCATTGATCTAGAATTAAAGGTGTCTGTGAGTTATTTTAGCATCATTTTATATTTGTTTCATAATAATAATAATTTCAAAATTTGAGGGTTAATTTAAATGTCTCTTTTGTAGAATTCACATTAATATGCACATCAACCAGTCTGCAGACAAGTACTTGTTTTCCAAATTTGGGAACATAGACAATTCCCAATGTGTTTGTTTAATCATTTAATTAATATTCACTCAATTATTGAAACATTGTTTATCCGTAATACTGTAAAGTACATTTGATTTTTATGCAATTTGTTCATTTCTTTCTTTCTTTTGTTTTTAAAGAACAGTTTCCCTTTTTTTTCAGGTTTGTTTCCCTTCAGCTTCTAATCTTTGCTTAGGCTTTGGAGATGGTTGTCGGACAGTACTATAGGTCTAAAATGGGGTGGGAAAGTTCAGACTTCATGTGAAGGTTCTGGGATTCATGTCACTGGTTCCTGACAGCCTTGCTGTGAGTAGCACAACTCACATAATAACATAACTTCACACACAGCTGGGAAACACATATGCACTAAGGCATTTGCTATGGAAATGTCTCTGAACGCTGTGGTCTACACTGTTTCCTATTAAAATTTCTTAATGGCCTTGTCTCTAGGCTCACAGCAGGTACAGTTCATGCAGTGAATAGTGTGCATGTGGCCATTGGCTTTTTTGGAATGACCATTATTATGCCTTTCCTTTTGTATCTCTGAAGAGAGGAAGTGAGAGAAAGGGAAGTGCCAGCTCCTTCATTTCTTGATGTCATGATAGCTCCACAAATGGTTGATAAGAGGCCTAAAACAAGCAAACAAGTTCCAGTCAGTATCTCTTGCTAATATTTCAAAATTAACTTGTTTTTAAATATATATATTTAATTTTTTCCTATGGAAGGTGTTGCTCCACACCCACACCCACACACAGAAAAAAATATAATGTAGACAGTGGTGTTTATAGTAGAGAGTTTCTATCATAAACTATTACAATAGGACACAGACTGGCACTGGACAGTCCAAATGGGCGGTGATGTTTGCTATGTAATATACTGGCAGAAGTGTCACAAAGTTAGTAGAAAAGAGGATTAAAGGTAATGGAAGTTTTGCGCAAAAAATCTGAATGGTGTTCATATTGGTAAGTCTGTGAGTTGAGTTGAAATCTTTGGAGAAGTGAATGTAGATGGTTCGAGAATGACGATAATGACAAAACCCAAAGGTAGATTTTATGGAACACACAACCATTTGTCAAATCCTTATCAAATGAACGTTGATCAGAACTTTAAGCTGCATCTTTCTTTTCACACATGTTTGAATGCTTAATCCTCAGATGGAGCTGAATATGTGGACTATTTTTGGACTCAGTGACTGGTGAGTGTGAGGCCGTGGATTTTACCACTGAAGGATAGTCATTGCTGAATGTTTCTCAGAAGCAACTCTACAGAGATGTGATGGTGGAGACCTTCAAGAACTTAGTGATAGTAGGTATGAATAGCTTATTTCAAATTAATGTATTGTTTACCAAATACAGGTGATTGTTGTCTCAGTCACTGGGATAAGGGATAGGGATACCTGGTTAAATATGACAATAAAGTTAATTTTCTCTCAGTTCCAATTATATCCAAAGTTTCCCACGATCACAAATCTCTACATATTACAGTCTGCCACTACTCTGTCAGTTTTGCAAAATATTAAACTTCCATGATTTTATTATGGAAGCTACACAACAAGTATTTCAATTGCTAGCAGTATTACCCATGCTAAACTGGTATCTGTGGAACTTCCAAACTGAGCAGACTAGTAATAAGAAAGAAGTGTTCCACTTCTGAAATATAAGCCACTGACACACACATGAATCATAATGGAACATTCTCTGATACAGTGACAGATGAATAGCGCCATGTGATTAGAAATATCCAAAGTCTCATTTTTCACCCATGGACCAGTGTATCAATATAAAACTTCTGATGTTCCAGTTACCAGCACAATGTGTACCAATCATGCAACCAAAGTATTAGTGTATTTATTAAATGTCTGAAAGGGAAAAAGTAATTTATTTGGCAAATTATTCACACCTGCATATTTTTTGAAATCTTGAAAAATAAAAGTATTGAAACAACTTGAGGGAAATGTTAATAGGACTTCTTTCTTCTGTCAGGAGCAGTATGTTGGTAAGACCTATTTTGTTCTCTTAGAGCAATAAGAGAAATGCCAGGGGAGAGGAAAATTCTTTTGGGATCACTGTGTCAGGAAAGCATTGACCAACTCTTTATGGAAGAAATTTTACTTGATAAATTTGTAAGAAAAAGTCTCAGTTGCCCAAGAACATTCTGCACAAATGACAGCCCTTGTGTTTTCATTAATTTTAGACATTACTACAGCACCTGTGTTCATAAAGAAAAGGAAACCACATTCATCTTTAGTGTTACATCTGCCCTGTGCACCATAGCTTTTAAATTTGATCTTCTAATTATAAACTACATATGTTACTGTTGTTGTTAATCTTCAAGGATGCTTCACTGCCAATATCTCTTTGACCATAGTTTAAAATATCAAAAAATATTTACACAACACAGTATTTCTTGTCTCATAGCTACTACTTGTCTGTGTATAACGCTGTTCTTTTTGTTTCATACTGTGAACTTCAATATGCATAATTGGTTCTGCTTCCCATATGTTAATGATTAAGAAAAAAACTAACCACTGAAGATGTAATGGTAAGATTCTTGAAAAAAATTATACAAGTGCCTCCATATTACAAAAAATCTGTAAGTTTCATGGAAGTGTAAAGCAAGATAACAAGAACCCACTTTTGAGGTGAGTGTAATTTATTTGACAGAGATCAATGCTCCATATTTGAGTTGGAAGGATATTTTATTTAAGTACATGTATGAGGAAAGAGACAGAAGCTAGTATTTTGACATTTTAAGTATATGTAGTGTGGATGACAAAGAACTCATCTAATAACAAAATGTGGTAATTCTGAACCTACCAGTGACTCTAAAGGCCTCTCCCCACTGTGAATCTCCTTCTTTAACAGTTACAGATAAGCCACTCTGAGCCAAAATTGTTTTATCATCTTATAATACCCTGTCTTTACATGTACATGTAGGAATATGTTGTTATATATATTATAAATATGTAAAGATAAGTTATATATGATATCAAATAAATATCTGTGCTTAATCAACACACAGTCTACACATAATCAACCACTGCAATTTTGAAATTATAGTGACAAAGAATTAGAGTGGAGTGCTATATAAAATTTTTTGAGGATGCTAAATAATCTTTTTGAGCATAGATCGCCTCATATTAAGTTGGTGATCAACTTTTTTGATTTCAGCAGCACTATGACTTAGTAGCCATCACCTAATTCTCCTGGTGTAGTGGTGAAGGAAAAAAAAAGTCCCCTTCCCCAAATGGTAGAAAAGGCGGGGTGGCAGGCCTGGTGGGAAATGATCAAGGGTAAGGTTGCTTAGAGAAGAGGTATACTCTAGCCCAGGTGACGATGAAGCATGGTAGTAGGGCAGGAGGAAAGTCAAGGGAGATGGAGGAAAGAGCTAGGAGTCAAAATGGCATTCATGGAGGTCTAGACAAAGACATGTACATGCAAATATATATAGGAGGATGGGGAAATAGATCTATGTGTCTATATTTATAGGTCAAGTATTAAGGTGGCGGAAGGACCTTGGGCCTCTACTCAAACACTCCCTCAATGCATGAATACCTTCTTTTATTAAATTGGAACTCTATGATGCTCACTCTCCCGACACAACGGCTGGAGCCAAAGTGGGTGAACAAGTAAATGTGGTGAAGAAAGCTGATGGTGCCCGGAGATCAAAAGAGATAGTGACTGGGGTCTTAAAAGCTTGAAGATAAACAAGCGGCCATCTAGCTCAGAAGCAACAAAGTCCACATGGAAGAACACGCCAGCCTGTGTGATCAAGTGGTCCCGAGGGGATCAGTTACCAGGCATCAAAGAACAAAAAATAATATCATTGACTGCACATCTCCATGATGGGATCGCTGAAGACAAATGGGTGCATGGGCAAGTGTGATGAGGAGGGCTGATGGTGCCCGGCTGTCGAAGGAGATAGTGTCTGGGGTCTTAAAGGCTTGAGGGTGAATGGGCGGCCATCTAGCTCAGAAGCAAAAAGGCCCGCATGGAAGAAGCACACCGGCCAGTGCGATCGCGAGGTGCCAAGGGACCAGGTATAAGGCATCATGCAAAAGAAACACACAACGATATAAGTGTGTGTGTATGTGTATATGTATATATATATATATATATATATATATATATATATATATATATACCATATTAAATGAAGGGGGAAGTGCAGAGTGGAGACACAAGGCCCAAGATTCGGCCAATGGAGATCCCCACATAGAGGCGTTTAGGAGAGGAGATGGGTTAATTAGGGTGCGAGGTAGTACCGATGAAGAACACAGCTTTCCCCCAGATCCTGGATGCTTCCTCCCCCCAACTACCATGATCCGAATTCTACCTTGCAGGCCTGGATAGGACAGAGGCTGTACACTAGTACATATGAGGGCTGGAGGTACAGGGAATCCAGGGTGGATAATACCTTCAGGACCAAGGGTGTGAGGGACGATGCTGGGAGAGTGGAGGGTGAGTGGGTTGGAAAGGGGGAACTGATTACAAGGATCCACATGTGACCTCTTCCCTGGGAGAGGGACAGCAGAGAAGGGGGGAAGGGAGACTCCGGATAGGGCAAGATATGACAAAATAACGAGGTATAAATTACCAAGGGCACATGAGGGAGGGGGGAAAGGGGAGGGAGGGGAAAAAAAGAGGACCTGATGCAAGGGGCTTAAGTGGAGAGCAAATGCCTTGAGAATGATTGAGGCAGGGAATGTATGGATGTGCTTTATACAATTGTTGTATGTGTATGTATGGATGGTGATAAGAGTTGTATGAGTCCCTAATAAAATGTAAAAAAAAGAAGAGAAAGAGGAGAAAAAAATGATTAGGGCAAAGACTGTACAGATGTGCTTTATACAATTGATGTATGTATATGTATGAACTGTGATAAGAATTGAATGAGCCCCTAATAAATTGTTAAAATAAAAATAAATAAATAAATGGCTGGGGGGAAAAAAGTCCCCTTTTCATCATTAGTGTTACATGTGCATTGTGTCTCATAGTTTTTAATTTGATCTTCTAATTACATACTGTACACACTTTTGTTAGTGATAAAATGTGTTTAATTGCCAATTGCTCTTTGAATATTGCCTGCTAACCACAAGTTCGGCAGTTCTAAACCACCACCTGTTCCAAGGGCGAAACCTAAGGCCTTGTACTCCATTGAAAAGCTGTCATCTCAGAAAACTACGGGTACATTTTTACATGCACCTAAAATGTTGAACTTAGTCATAGCCACTCAAAGTGAATTTTGAGACATAGTTGGTACATCAACAAAACAAATTCCATGAAAAAATGGAAATTATTCCAGAAAACATTTAATGCCATCTCAGGTTATTGTAGATGAATGTAAATGTATGTTTGTATATATGTATATGCAGTCACAGAAACATAAGGCTAGCGGTGTATTATATTAAGCATTTGATCGCTAACTGAAAGGAGAGTGGTTCTAACACATCGGCCACACATTATGAGAAATACGATATTATTTTTCTGATAAAAATTAATATTTCTATTCTACCTTAGAGAGTCACAATGAGTAGAATCACTAAATTACAGCTTATATCTCTATCCATATATCTATTAGAATTTAAAATATAAGCATATAAATGACAAATATTGTTACATATACATTGTATAACCTATACATATATTAATTCAATTACCACAATTATGACTAAAGAAATGGCACTCAATATAAAGTGTCAACATTTATTTTAATAGTACACTTAAAATATTTTGTTGCACATATATAGTTTTAATCCCTGTGAATTACTTTTAAATATTAAAATATATTTCTCATATACCCACTTATATAATTCCTCCATATGTTATTAACTCACTGACCATTATGATTGTATCTGATATTTAAATTTATGACTTGTTAGATAATTGAGGTAAACTGTTTATGTTTACTATCTACGGGCATAATAAAATGCTAAAAACCTTCTTTTTACCTGCTTGTTTTAGTAGAAAGGATTTTCCCTTGATATCCTCTAGAATATATGAAGTAAATACTATTCATGAGCTCTCCAGTTAAATTGCAATTCTTCCTGCATTAAAAAGACCAGGACACTTATATCCCATGGAACGTCTTTGGGATGGAAAATCATTCAAGCATGTACCTTCACTACAGCATAACAAGCAATTTCACATTCAGTTCAATGCTGACAATTTTAACAAATATGGAAAAAAAACCAATATTTACACTACAATAGAATTTCTAAAAGAAAGCAAAGGTGACAATAAAGAATCTGGAAAAATCCATGGAGATCCATCAATACTCATGGATGATACTGGAATTTCCAATGGAGCTCACTCTCATGAATGCAAGCACTGTGGGAAGGCTTTTACTCAAGACACATGTCTCATTCAACTTTTGAAAACTCAAAGCAGAAGAATGTGGCAAAGCTTTTCTTAGAGCCTCAGATCATACTAGTCATATGCGAGTTCACACTGGAAGTAGGCCTTCTAAATATAAAGACTGAGGAAAATCTTTTACTAGATCTTCTAGGTTTACTCAACATATGAGAATCCACAGTGGGCAGAGGCCTAATGAGTGTAAGGAATGTGGAAAAGCCTTTAATAATTCCTCAAAACTCAATCAACATATGAGAATTCATAGTGGAGAGAAGACATTATTTCAGTAATGAATGTAGGAAGTAATTTATTCAATACTCACACCTCATTAAATATATAACAAATCAAAGTAAAGGGAAGATTTATGAATGCAAGGAACGTAGTAACAGATTTAGGAATGTAAGAAACATAGTAACAGATTTAGTGAATCCGAAAACTTCACTGTACATATGAAAAACCCATATTGCAGAGAAGTATTAGCAATTATGAAAAAACTATATAACTTCAGTAGTGTAATATGTTTGTTATTTTGCACTCAGTTTTCTCATCTGCTGACTTGTATAGATGCAACACAAATTTTATGGATCATTATTTTTATTTATATAAAAATATTTTTATGACCTCACCAATATATAGGAATTTGGAAATGTTTTATACACTATTTTCTAAAATTTATATTCAAGAATATATTAACAATCCTGTACCACTTTCTTCTGAACATATATACTTTTATATGAATAAATACTTGTGGGGATCTAGCTGTCATATGGTATGTGTATTTATAACAAGTTTATATCAATTTGTTTTTAAGTAACTGTGACATCCTGTGATCTAATTAGTAGTGTTTCAGTGTAGTTTCTGCTGGAATCACCCAGGCTACTTTCTGGACCAACTCAAAGTACTATTTTTGTTAGTGGTACCAGGAAAGGGCATTCTGGATGTGAAAACTGTACAAAAACACCATATATGTTGAGATGATGAATTTGTCTATAGCAATCAACTAGAACAAAGTCCAACATTCTTTAAGTTGTCAAAGACACCACAGACAGCCTGGTCTCAATCTAGGACACAAGAGTTTTCTTTTGTTTTCCCAAGAAGAAAATATGAACTTCTCATGATCCTTGTAAATGATGTGGCTGCTAATTCTAGAAAACACGGTTACTGATTGATGGCATGTCCAATGCATTGTAACTGGTTAAAAAAACAAACAAACAAAAAGATTTGGGCATGTGCTTCTGAGCCAATGGGTCACATAGTAATCAGCCTTGTATATTTCACTTGACTACCAGGTCTAAAGTAATTTTTATCTTCTTGCTCAAGTTTAAGTCTTTCTATGCTCAAACAGTAATCACATTGACTAATACTGGATAATTGGAATGAAAGATTTCTTTTGTTTTGTTTTTAATCATTTTATCATACAACTCTTATCACAACCCATACATATATCAATTGTGTAAAGCACATCTTTACATGCATTGCCCTCATCATTCCCAAAACATTTTCTCTCCATATAAGCCTCTGGCATCAGTTCTTCTCCCCCACGTTTGCTCCCCCCACCCTCTTGAACCCTTGATAATTTAAAAATTATTTTCTCCTATCTTACACTGTCCAACGTCTTCCTTCACCCACTTTTCTGGTGTCAGTCCCCCCATGGAGGAGGTTATATGTAGATCCTTGTAATCAGTTCCCCCTTTCCACCCCTCCCTTTCTCCCTCCACTGTCCCAGTATTGCCACTCGTAGCACTGGTCCTGAAGGGATCATCCGCCCTGGATTGCCTGTGTTTCCAGTTCCGAACTGTACCAGTGTACATCTTTTTGTCTAGCCAGATTTGTGAGGTAGAATTGGGATCAGGATAGTTGCGGGGTAGAACGCATTTAGGAACTAGAAGGAAGTTGTATGTTTCGTTTTTGCTACATTGCACCCTGACTGGCTCATCTCCTCCCTGCAACCCTTCCATAAGGGAATCTCCAATTGCCTACAGATGAGCTGTAGTTCTCCACTACGCACAGCACAGCCCATAATTCACAATGATATGATTTTTTGTTCTGATGATACCTGATCATTTCGACACCTCAGGACCACACAGGCTGGTGTGCTCCTTCCATGTGTGCTTTGTTGCTTCTGAGCTAGATGGCCACTTTTTTACCTTCAAGACTTTAAGAACCCAGACCCTATATCTTTTGATAAATGGGCACCGTCAGCTTTCTTCACCACATTTGATTATGCACCCACTTTGTCTTCAGCAATTGTGTCAGGAAGGTGAGCACCATGAAATGCCAATTTAAGAGAGCAAAGTACTCTTGCATTGAGGGGATACTTGAGTGGAGCACCTAGAGCAGCTGCTGCATGAGATGACCTGCAAAGCTCCTTCACACAGTACCCTTTCTGGAAAATGTCCGCAGCACCAATCCCTAACCCACAGATGATGGATCTTCCTTGTGAGATGGGATCAAACTGATGTGCCCTTCCTTGAAAACGCCACTGATCTTCCCTGAAAAATGCTGAGAGAAGACCTGCTCTGATCTGCTTTGCAAAATTGCTACTGTACCTATCAAGATGCTGGGAGAAGACCTGGCCACATCTTCCTTGAAAGATGCTTTCGATGTGCCATGCAAGATGATGAGAGAAGACCTACTATTGTGATCCTACTAAGAGGTCACTAATTTTCCTTGCAAGATGCCAGGAGAACCTGCTGTGAGCTGTCTTTCAATAAGTCGTTCATATTTCCTAACGGTGCTGAAAGAAGGCCCACTGTCATCTTCCCTGATCTGCCTTGCGAGATGCCGATAGAAGACCTGCCATGATCTTCCTCGCAAGTTGCTGCAGCTCTTCCCTGCAAGTTGCCAGAGAAGAACTGCTCTGAACTGCCTTGCAAGATATCCCCGGTCGCCCTTAAGAGTTGCTGACAGAAGACCTACTCTAATCTTCCTTTCAAGATCTTGCAAGGCTGATGGAAGACCTGGTGTGATGTGTCATGCCGGATTTTGCGGATCTTCTTACCAAGAGGCTGATACAATACTTGCTCGGATCTTCCTTCAAGGTATGCCTGGCCTTCTGATCTGCCATGCAAGATATTGCTGACCTTCCATGCAAGATGCTGATAAAAGACCTGCTTTAGCCTTCTTGCCAGTATTCCCTGGTCTTCCTTGAGAGGTGCTGAGGGAAGACACCGCTCTGATCTTTCTGGCAAAATTTTTCTGATCTTCCTTGCAAGATGCTGACAGAAGACCTGCTCTGACCTACCTTGCAAGATTTCATCGATCTGCCTTGGAAGATGTTGATAGGTGACCTGGTCTGATACTCCATGCAAAACATCCCTTGTCTTCCTTAAATCGTGCTGAAATGAGACCTGTTCCGATCTTCTTGCAACCTGCTTCTGATCTGCCTTGCAAGTTGGCGATGGAAGGCGTGCTCTGATCTTCCTTGCAGATGTGGATGATCATGTTTACAATATAGAAGACCTGCTCTGGTCTTCCTTGCAAAATGCTGCTGATCTTCCTTGGAACATGCTCATAGGAGAGCTTCTCTGGTCTTCTGACAAGATGTGGCAGATATTCCTTGCAAGATGCTGTGAGGAGACCTGGTCTAAGCTACCTACCAAGATATACCAGATTCTCCATCGAAGATGCCGATAGAAGACCTGGCTAATCAACCTTGCAAGACATCACTGATGTGCTTGGCAAGATAGAAGACTGCTCTGATCTCCCTTGGATGTGACTACTGATCATCCTTGCAAGATGCTGAGGGCAACCTGATGGAGATGTTCACATGTGCGCATGTATCTCTGCCTTCAACGGGTCTGAACCCCGTGCAGGAATCAGGAGGCCCACAGGTGGGTGAAATAATCCTTCCTCTTCCACTCGGGAAAATTGTGGGTAGGTATGCATAGGGTTCACTTCTCCTTTTTCTCTTCTTATACTTGCTTCGAAAGGTTTGTGGGAAAAAATAGGACTTTTATCTATATTTCATAATTGCACATAAAGACCCTGGTGTAGGCAGAATGCAACGCCCTTAGAGAGACATGTTTGGGGGGGCCTGAATGTGTGTGTGGGGGTGTGGGTGTGCTTGCACATCATATACGGTTGTTTGCATAGCATGGGTTTTAGCAAACACCTCGACAGTCTGTCAACCAGTGGTCTAGGTCAGTCAAACACTGGGGTAGCTTCTCCTGTGCTTATTTTCTTATTTTTATCAAACTCAGCTTGCTCATAAGGAGGTCTGCATGCTGTCGACCAGCTCTGGCTACTCTCTGGTTAAAAACTGCATCTCTACTTACAGCAGATTAGTATGGGTGCTACTTTCATTGCTCCAAGTTTTCATGATTTTTAAAATTATTTATTTTAACATGGGGTTTATATAGAGAATAATGTATTTTAAAGATCTTGGGATGTTCTTGATGAGTGTACGCAAATGTTGACTCTTTGTGTGTGTGTGTGTGTGTGTGTGTGATTGCACATCACACAAGGGACTTTGTGTAGCGTAGGATTTACCAAACACCTAGCAAGTCAGTCGACCAGTGGTCTAGGTCAGGCAAACACTGTGGTACCTTCTGATATGCCAATTTACATGTGTTTCTCACATTGGTGCTGCTCCTAGGAGCTGTGCAGGCCATCAACCAACTCAGGCTACTCAATGGCCAACAAATTCACCTCCTGCTACGCTGCTATAATTCTGAGTCTGGTTACATTTCTCACACGTTTCAGAATTTTCTTTAATTATTAATTTTAAGATCAGATTTTTATAATGAAGAATGTTATTTAAAGACATTGGCCTTTTATCTTGCCATGCAAGTCCAAATGTTAAATTGTATGTGTGTGTGTGTGTGTGTGTATGTGTGTGTTGTGTGTTATTGTATGCTGTAAATCTGAGTAAGACAGATGACTGATGACCAGGCAGGGACTAACAGACAGGCGGACACAGAATATCAGGTGGTGAAAAAAAAACACGTACCCAAATCTGGTGGTAGGCACAACATGCTGATAATACACACCTAGAAGCAGCTGCTGCATGAGATGACCTGCAAAGCTCCTTCACACAGTACCCTTTCTGGAAATAGTCCGAAGCACCAATCCCTAACCCAAAGATGATTGGATCTTCGTTGTGAGATGGGATCAATCTGATGTGCCCTTCCTTGAAAACGCCACTGATCTTCCCTGAAAAATGCTGAGAGAAGACCTGTCTGATCTGCTTTACAAAATTGGTGATGTATCTATCAAGATGCTGGGAGAAGACCTGGCCACATCTTCCTTGAAAGATGCTTTCGATCTGCCATGCAAGATGGTGAGAGAAGACCTACTATGGTGATCCTAGTAAGAGGTCGCTAATCTTCCTTGCAAGATGCCGGGAGAACCTGCTGTGAGCTGTCTTTCAAGAGGTCATTCATATTTCCTAACGGTGCTGAAAGAAGGCCTACTGTCATCTTCCCTGATCTGCCTTGCGAGATGCCGATAGAAGACCTGCCATGAACTTCCTCGCAAGTTGCTGCAGCTCTTCCCTGCAAGTTGCCAGAGAAGAACTGCTCTGAACTGCCTTGCAAGATATCCCCGGTCGCCCTTAAGAGGTGCTGATAGAAGACCTGCTCTGATCTTCCTTTAAAGATGCTTCCATCAGCCTTACAAGATGCTGATGGAAGACCTGGTGTGATGTGTCATGCCGGATTTTGCGGATCTTCTTACCAAGAAGCTGATACAATACTTGCTCGGATCTTCCTTGCAAGGTATGCCTGGCCTTCTGATCTGCTATGCAAGATATTGCTGACCTTCCTTGCAAGATGCTGATACAAGACCTGCTTTAGCCTCCTTGCAAGTAATTCCTGGTCTTCCTTCAGAGGTGCTGAGGGAAGGCCCATTCTGATCTTTCTGGCAAGATATTGCTGGTCTTCCTTGCAAGATGCTGACAGAAGACCTGCTCTGACCTGCCTTTCAAGATGTCACCGATCTTCCTTGGAGGATGCTGATAGATGTTCTGGTCTGGTATTCCATGTAAAACATCCCTTGTCTTCCTTAAATCGTGTTGAGATGAGACCTGTTCCGATCTTATCTTATCTTACACTGCCTGGCGTATCACCTCACCCACTTTCCCATTGCCCATATCCCAGACAGGAGGCTACACATAGATCCCCAAGATCGGTTCTCCCTTTCTACACCCCCTTCCCTCCCGGTGTTGCCAGTCTCACCCCTGGTCCTGAGTGGTCCATCTATCGTAGATTCCCTGTGTTCCAAATCCCTACTGCACCGCTGTGCATCCTCTGATCTAACCAGGTCCGCAAGGCAGAATTGGGATCATGGTAATTGTGGTGGAGGAAGCGTTCAAGAACTAGAGGAAGGTTTGGAGTTTCATCGTTGCTACACTGAACCCTGAGTGACCCATCTCCTCCCCACTACAGATTGTCTACACATTGGACAGCATTTTATCAGCGTCATGAGCACTCTGATGCAGGGACCCCTGGCATTATTTTTAAATTAGAGAAAGATTCCCTGGGGAAACTGAGATTTAGAAGAATCCACATATAACCACAGGAAACCAACCCTGAAGCTCCTGCTGCACCTGCTTCTGGATCTGAGTCCTGTGCTTTGTGGGTCCTGAGCGCCCCCTAGAGATCAGTCTCCTCCCACCATGGGAGGTTTGTGTCTGGGCTCACACTGATGTCCCCTCAAGGTGTCTCTTGCACAGTATTACATGGCCGTGTCCTCAGGTCTCAGGCGGTCCATTTGGAGATAGAGTGTTGTGGTAGTCACCTAATCTGGTGTCAATTTAAGGATTAAGAACGTAGGGGTGGAGTCTAGGTTGTCAATCTGGAGATAGCCACTGAGACTTCCATAGGCATGGCCTTCCCCTGAGAATTCTGGAAAATCTGGTACTTCCTCATTGGAGGTGGGAGACACCTCTCTCTCTGCCACTCCCTGGGAGACAATGCAGAAGACAAGCAACATGGAAGCAACCAGACCTCGGAATCTGGAGAAGCCACAGAGAGACCCCTGCCAGCACTGAGATGCTTATAAGGCCACTGGTCTCAAAGACTTTCTACTCACTGGCATGTGATTGTCCTGCATATGGTTTAATTGTATGTGTTTTATGAGTCTGAAGAAAACTTTATATTGATATCGGATATATGGGCTAATATCGGACTTATGGACTTGATCTGGATTGGACTGGAATGTTTTCTCCATGTTCAATTGCTCTTGTATGTAAAGCCCTTTCTTAGACACATACGTGTGTCCATGGATTTGTTTCTCTAGGCTATCCAGACTAATACGTGTTCTTGGACTTGTCTCTGCAGATAGTGAACTGGCCCTTTACGGAGTCTGTGCTGTGTCTGGTACCACCAGCACTAATAATTCTGCCACCCACTGAAGGCCTTTCCCAGGTGCCTGGTAGATCCAGTTTATGTAATAGTCACTGAGGGTGAATCCGGAGGCTGCACTAGACATCTGCAAACGCAGAGGCACCGTGATTAGACAACACACATACAAACACATGCACTCACTATTATACACACATCAAGCAAGCACTACAATGATTACTACAATCTACAATTATTACAAGCTCTATACTGGGACTGTCCTCTGAGAGCTCCCACATCAGGGTCTGTGGCCGGTTAATCAGCAGGCAGAGAGCTGCATTTGCATGTCCCCTGGTATTCAGAAGCAGAAGAGTAGAGAATATGGGCAAGACTTCTCCCTCAGACTCAGAAAAACACAAGCACTCTCAAAGGAAAGCAGAGCCCTTAAAGAACTGTTTATCAAGCATTGCTTTAATGGTTATATATTATCAATATTTTAAAACATTCGTTTTCAATTTGTAAACTTTATATTACATACACAGCCAATTTTCTAAGTCTGTGGTATGAGAGCTCACAATGCACTTTTTTCTCCTTTCCCTTAAATTGTGGATACTCATGATGATCGTGGACAGCTCTGTTATCTGTTTCTTGTGTGGGCACCTTGATTTTCTTGCCTTCCAGGAATTTCTACAATTCAGTGATATTTTTACACTGGACAGAAAGTTGTTGATAAAACATGTCCACAAAACATCCAGAATGATGTCTCCTCTCTGACTTCCGATCTGGGAGATAACCGTCCTCCTGCTTTTGTTATGATCAGGAAAACTGGCTATTTATCACTCTTCTTTATCTTCTAAAAGAGTCAGTTTTCATATAATCAGCTTACTGGTTGTGTTCCTGTTATTTCTTTTATCTTTGGTCCTATTATATTGACTCCCTCCTATTACCTATGCTATGGATACTACCTATGCATCTTTTTCTAGGTCCATTAGTTGGAAACGGAGGTAATCACTTTCAGAATTTTATTTCTATACTAGAGAATTGTGTGTTGCTCTGAATTCCACTCTAAGTTCTCTTCGGATGAATCCCACAGTATGTTGCTTTGTGATTTCATTTTCCTTTAATCCAGTATAGAAATCCAGGATATGAAAATCATTAAATGCATATTAATGATACAAATAATATAGTATATATCCATGTATTCCTCACTCACACTCACTCACTGCCATGAGTCAATGCAGACTCACGAGGACAGGGTAGAACTGCCCCTGAGCATTTCTGAAGCTGTAACTCTTTATGGGAGTTCAAAGCCCCATTTTCTACTGTGGAACAGCTAGTGCTTAAGAACTCCTAAAATTTCAGGTCATAGCTTAATGAGTAACACTACACCACCAGGGTTCATTTATGCACACATATATTTAATTGTGTTTATGCATACAACATATAAATGAATGAATATTGAAATTGATGTGGTTTTTTTATACATATTAAAGAAGACAAGATGACAGGAGAAAATATTTTGGAGAGAGAGGAAACCCTAGATGCGAACAGGAAGCTCTTTGCTCCCATGCCTCCCCATTGATCTTGCCCAGAAATCTGGCTCCTGTGCTCTGACAGCCCAAGTGTTCCCTATTTACCGATGTCATTATTACAGGGAAGGTTGTACATGCGTTCCTCTCACACTGTAATGGACAGCTGTGCCCTTAGTGGTCATTGAGCTCAGCTGCAGGGAGACAGCTTGGGAGACATACTTCTGGAGCTTGAGAGTGAAATCCATTGAGGCGGGTAATTGTTTTCTGCTGCTCAGACATATTGATAACAACCACTGCAAATTTTTCTGCAGGTTGTGGTAGATCCTGCTCCAGAATATGGAGTCACAAGAGACAGCAAACCTTACGGAGAGGATTTGTGAGGGAGTCGTCACTCATGGGCTCAAATCCTGATGCTCTACCTGTCACGGAACACTCAGAACAGGGAGAAAAATCAATGATAACAATTAATGCAAACCTCTCTTATGTCAACCCATTTTTAGAATCTCTTGATACTATGAGAGAAAAGTAACCGCCAGGCCAAAGAATACCCAAAAGAAAATAAAAACTGAAGAACAATTGATGTACTTCCTAGAGAACTCTGACCACGATGTGGTGTCTTGCACCAAGTTTTGAACTTTAACCTGGAAATTGAAGGGGTGATCTGCATGTTAGAGTCCCAGGAGAAAAAAGTAGAGACACTTTCAATCTGTCTCAAAAACTGAATAGAGAAAGTCTAATGTCTTCCTCTTCTCTGGGATTGGCCCGTTTATTGAGAAATCAAGATTCTTAAGCGGAAGATCAGAGAAACTGTTGGGAAACAGAAAGGAAGGAGAGTGTTAGGAAATTTTGATTTCATTAAGACTCCCAATGGATAATGGATATTTATTCTACCAGGTTTTCTCAGTTCTCTGCATATTCTCTTGAGAGTTCTCTCTTATTTCTTCTTTCTAACATCACATTTAGCATCCGTTGGGACAGTGAAACATGTACAGAGTTTTGAGACTCAAAATGGGTAAAGGACATGAACTTGACCAAAGGACACATTCAAGTTGCAAAAAAAACACACAAACACATTAATTCCCATTATTAATTAGTGCTGTTATTGTTTGGTTCATTGGCTTTGTTTGGTTTTGAGATCATTTCTTGGAATTGTTACAGAATGCCTGGCCATATTTTCTGGAAACATTGTAAACACTTTCATAGAATTGGAAAAAAAACATGTTCGATGCAAGTTGTAGGGTGATTTGTTTATCGTTTCCACTGATTTTCATTGTTCATCACAGTAATATAAAATCTTTGAAAAATTCAGTAGTTTCTCTCTGCAACATGCTGTACTGAGCAAATAAACTGAGATGCTGTACTAAGTGAAGACCAAATCACAATTGTAGGAAGCCGTGTTAATAATCTGTCAGGCAAGTGACATAGTACTACATGTTGTAAGATAGTACGACTTGTAAAACTTACTGATGAAGATCAGGGACTGCTGCTTTCACTTTAGTTTAAAATTCATTGTAAAGAAAATAAACTCCCCACTATGGGACCAATGGAAAATAGCAAGATAAATGGAGATCATATTGAAGTTGTGAAGGAGTTCATCTCGCTTGAAGCTACAATCAATATTCATGCAAGTTTCAGTCAATCAAATTTTGCAATTCATTGAGCAAACCTGCTGCACAGACCTTAAAGGATGACTCTTTGAGGACTCAGATGTACCTATCCCAAACTATGGGTTTCCATTTGTCTCATATGCATGTACAAGTCAGACAATGAATGAGAAAGATGAAAGATTAAATGGTGTATTTGAATTATGGTACTGGTGAATAATTTGATGGTAGGATAGACAGTCAGAAGAACAAAAATAATTGTATACTGGATGATGTACTCTTATAATGCTTACTAGAAAGAAGTGAAGAAGTGATTACTTCATCTCAAGTACTTTGGACATGTATCAGGAAAATCAGAACTTGGAAAATAACATAATGGTTGATAAAGGACAAGGTTATTTTTAAAAGCTGACCTTTAACAAGGTAGATTGGCACAGTAGCTGCAACAAAGGCCTCATACATGACATCTGTGAAAATGAGGCATGATCTGTTTTTCATTGTTTTCTTGATTGTTGCTGTGAGTACAAACTGAGGTAATATGATTTAAAAACAGCAAAATGCAATGCCAATAACAAACATTGGACTCAATGGAGAGGGAGTGAAAGCATTCCCCTTTCAAATTGAAACCAGATAAGTATACCATTATATGCCAATCTTATTTCATATTGTGCTGAAACTCTGTGGTAGTTACATAATCTAGTGTGAACTTGAGACTATTAAAAGTGAAGGGGTGGAGTTTAGACTGTTAATCAGGTCATAGATTGATGACATCATTTGGGGGCGCTACGGAGATAAATAGCTTGCTGGAGGCAGGATACACACTCACTCCCTGCGAGGCATTCCTGCTGACAAGAAACATGGAGTTTCACTAGAGTCCTGCAGCTGGAGAACCACTTGGAGACCACCTGACAGCACTGAGATGCTTCCACCACCACTGGATTCACAAGACTTTCCAGCCACTGGCATGTGATCTTTCTGCATTCGGTGTCATCACATGTGTTACATGCGTCTGAAGAGGAATTTGTAGATTGGTATCAGATATATGGGCTAATATTGGGCCTAGGCACTTGATCTGAACTGGGCTGGGATGTTTTCTCAGCTTTTTTTTACAATTGCTCTTTTATTCAAAGCTCTTTCTTAAACACATGTTTCTCTAGTCAACCCTAACTAACACAAACTCTTAACTATAGCTATCAATCAATACATGTAAAACAAAGGCATCCAAAATGGCAACAAAGAAGTAAAACTCTCTATAGTTGCTGATGGCATCATTCTAAACATAGAAAACCCAAACGCCATAGAAGAAAATTATTGAAACTAGTTGAAAGATGAAAAATTTTCACAGGTTATAAGGTCAACATTGAAAATCCGTTTGATTTCCACATACCAATAGAGAAAGTTCTGAAAAGGAAATAGAAAATCAATGCTATTTACAATAGCCACCTAAAAGATAAAATAAATGGAAATAAACCTAAACAGAGAAACAAAAGTCTTATAGAAAGAAAACTATAACAAAAGCACTACTCCAAGGTATCAAAAGACACACAAATAATTAGAATAATGGACCACGTTCAGGAAGAAGAAGGCTTACCTTTGTGAAAATAACACACTCTAAGCGATCCATGATTATACTAAAATTCTAAACAAGATCCCAGTGTCTAACTTTAAGGGCATGGAAATTGCTGACCAAGTTTTAAAAGAATATACTCATCAAGTTAAAAAAATGAAATGGACTCAGGATAAGCAAGGTCAGAACTACCCACCGGACATACCTCAGAGATCCTGTGGTGTTGTGGATTAAACAGTAGACTATTAATTGCAAATTCTGCTGTTCATGATCACCATATACTCCTCAGGAGAAAGATGAAGCTTTCTGATCATTGAAAGTTTTAGTCTCAGCAATCCAAAGGGACGTTATGTTTTCTCGTGTATGATTTCTGTGAGTCTTCATTGCTGCAACAGCAGTCTTACCCATTTTCTATCACTTATTTTAGTGGAGTATATTTCTGTATATTTACTTTCACAATAGTTTTTCCTTTTCTAAGTTAAGACAAAATAGAAGAGTTTCTACTGGAGTTTCCTCTCAATCAGTTGCTAAGTGGTGGGAACAAAGCCAACCCAAGACACAACAGAAAATCTCATCTGTGATTACACACACACCTGCTTCTGGTTCCTGGGCCTGTTCATTTGGGCCTGAACTCCCCCTGCTGATCTTTACCTCAGTCGCCCCTCCAATACCCCCCCATGTGCCCCAGCTGTCCTGCAGGGTGGTTTGTGTGGGGGCTCACATTGACTTTCCCTCTCCTTGGCTCCTTGCACAGTGGTCATTAGGAGTCACAGAGCTCAGCTGCAGGGAGAACTGGTTCTTGGATGTGTTTTGGTGAGGGACACTTGGTAAAACAAGCAACTAAGAGACAAAATGAGCAATCTCTTCCTCCAAAACCAAGCCCACTGTGATTGCATCTATTCTGACTCATAGGAACCTTAGAAGACTGATTGGAACTGCTCATTAGGCTTTCTATGAGTGTAATTATGTACAGGAATATAAGTCATCTTACTCAGGGTAAACAGTTGGCTGGATTGAATCCCTTGCCTTTTAGTGAGCAACCAAATCTTATCCAACAGCACCACCAAAGCCTTTTATATCTCTGCACCATCAGGCCCATGTTACAGGGTTTCTTAAATGTCACTTTTAGAATCCAAATAATAATATTTTCAATATTATTATATGCATATGAACTTGACTATGAATAAGAAAGGCCATAGTAAAAATGATGGCCTTTGACTTGTAATGTTGAAAAAGAATGAGGAAAGTACTGTGGTGCGGGCTGGCAATAAAACAAGCAGATCTGTTTTGAAGGGAGGACAGCCAGCAAGTTTCTTAGAATCAAGGATGGTGAGACTCTTGATACCAGTCCCTTGAGAAAGACATCAACCATGATAAAGCAGGAGATCAATGACGTGTAAGGTACGTCATGAGATGGATTGACACATTGGCTGTAACAATGGGCTCAAAAATATTCATTGTGATTATGGTGCCGAACAAGGCATTATTTCATTCTGTTATACATTGCATCACTGAGAACTACAACTTACTCTGAGGGACTTAGCATCTTCACACAAAAAAAATCCAAACACACACCATTCTTCCCATGTTGAATGTCAGTGCTGGGGAAAAGGTATATATTTTATGTTGGAAAACACAACTAGCAAAGGGAAATATGTAGCAATACACTGTCTTCATAATAATTCTTAGGTTGTCATTCACTGTGTCTCGGCTAATTATTCATAGTAAATGTCTTGTCTACGTAATGATATAACTTTAAGCACCCAAGGCTGTTTGGGTGCAGGGTGGTTGTTAGACCCTGAATCAAAGAAAAGAACTGTTCAAATAGAATTTTCTTTTCTGTATTACTGATGGGAGACAGTTATCAGGTCTTTAGCCAACGGACTCACTGAGTGGTTTTGAACTGACAATCTTTTGGCTAAAAGCATTTAATCATTGTGCTACATAGTTTAGTGGTCCAGGTTCACCTAAGTATAATTTCCATGTATTGACCTTTACTTTCTGAAGATGAACATTTCTTTCCATGTTGACCAGAGTTAAGATTATATAGATTTCTTCAATGTCGGCATTACTACTGATTTTTGATCCTTGAGTATTTATTGTAGGATGCTGTCCTATACATTGTGTGTTTTTAGTAACAACCTGAACATTATCTCTAGTGCCTGAAACAGCAGCCACAGTTGTGATAACCACAAGTGATTCTAATAAAGGCCAATTACCCTATAAGAAATATCAAAGAAGAATTGATACATTTGGGTTTTGGTGCTAGAGAATAATATTAAATGTATCACAGGCTGCCCGAAGGACAAGCAGGTCTGTCTTGGAAAAAGCACATCTTGGATGCTTCTTGGAAGCATTCAAGTAAGACTTTATCTCCCTTATTTGGCCATGTCGTTAGGAGGAACCAGAACCCGAAGAATGGTCTTGTGCTTGGTAGATTAGAATGTCAATGAAAAGGAGAGAGACTTTCAAGGAGGCGGATTGTCACAGAGGCTGCAAAGATGAGTCAAACAGAGGAATGATTCTGAGTGCACTTCCGGGCAGTATTTCATCCTGTTGTACATGGGGTCTCTGTGAGTTGAAGGCAGCTCAAGGGTACCTAACAAAATCAACGTATACAATATGGTCCAGATCATTGTAAGTTCATATCATTATATCATGTACACTTAAGAATGTTCACTGGAATGAAAACATTGAACATCCACCTGATGGTTTGGAGAAAATTTGGGGCTCACGTGAGAATTTTTCCTGAATTAATATTTTTATAACAAGGCTGGTGGCTTCATGGTTGTGTGTTGGGCTGAGATCTGCATGCCAGTGCCCATTCCAAAGAAGAAAGACAGGGTTTTCTACACCCACAAGCAGTTAGAATCTCAGGAACCAACAGGAGCGTCACTATAATTTGTCATCAACTACATGGCAGTGAGTTTGTTTGTTTTTAATATTTTTAACTTTGACAAAACACAGCACTGACTAATACTCTAAATTGTAAACTGAGATCTCGTCGATACCTATTACTTTGAAGTCTGCCTTTGCATAAAAGGTGAAACAGCCAAAGTCTATTTCACTGAAAAAAAGGCAAGTTGAGATACATTAAGAATCTCTAGATTCTGTGCTTGGTGGTCCCTAGAGAGGTGCTGGCAAGGTGGGGAAACCACAGCTTCTGAGAGGAAAACATCACTGACTTGTCTCTGTCACATCTGCTGAAACCATGACCCGATGTGTTGGGAGCCGATAGCCATTAAGACCTTGGCCTCAGACACGTAGCAGAAACTTGGCCACTTTCTAACAGCAAGCCTTTGTTTCCTGCCCAAATTCGCTCCCACATTCCTAGCTATGTGCTCAGTAGCATGGGCAGTTGCAATAACTGACCTTGTTGCCATTAGTCAAAGTACTGAGCACCCATTGAACTGCAGATATACCATATTAGGAACATTGTGATAAGTTCACCCGGTAAGCCTTGATATGCATGCGGACGTCACCACGAACGTCTTTGAGTACTGTTGCGCAACCTTTGTACCTTATTGGGAACATGTGACTGATTGGTTGTTGTACTGTGCGGTTGTTACACAGTGTGTTGCATTGTAATATGTGCCTCCCACTTCCTCCTCTGTTGTGAATATATACCCAGAGTTTGGCAAAATAAACGGGCCTGATCAGCACTTGTCTTGCCCCATGTCTCTCTTTCTTTCTCCCATCCAGGTTCGTTGCCCCTCTGGGTCACTGCGTGAGGGTCTCGCTGGACGAGACCCTAACATAATACTTCTCTGCAATATGGGTTTTTCATATGTACAGTGAAGTTTTCGGATTCACTAAATCTGTTACTACGTTCCTTACATTCCTAAATCTTCCCTTTACTTTGAATTGTTATATGTTTAATGAGGTGTGAGTATTGAATAAATTAGTTCCTACATTCATTACTAAAATAATGTCTTCTCTCCACTATGAATTCTCATATGTTGATTGAGTTTTGAGGAATTATTAAAGGTTTTTCCACATTCCTTGCACTCATAAGGCCTCTGCCCACTGTGAATACTCATATGTACTTTGAGGTTTGTTGATTGAGTAAACGTTCTCTTGTATTCCTTACACTCATAAGGCCTCTCCCCACTGTGAATTCTCATATGTTGAGTAAAGCTAGCAGATCTAGTAAAAGTTTTTTCTCAGTCTTTACATTTATAAGGCCTACTTCCAGTGTGAACTCGCATATGACTAGTATGATCTGAGGCTCTAAGAAAAGCTTTGCCACATTCCTCTGCTGTGAGTTTTCAAATGTTGAATGAGACATGTGTCTTGAATAAAAGCCTTCCCACAGTGCTTACATTCATGAGATTGAGCTCCATTGGAAATTCCAATATCATCCATGAGTGTTTATTGATCTCCATGGATTTTTCCCGATTCTTTATTGTCACCTTTGCTTTCTTTTAGAAATTCTATTGTAGTGTTCATATTGTTTTTCCCATATCTGTTAACCTTGTCAGCATTGAATTGAGTGTGAAATTGCTTGATTTGCTGTAGTGAAGGTAAATGCTTGAATGATTTTCCATCCCAAAGACGTTCCATGGGATATAAGTGTCCTGGTCTTTTTAATGCAGGAAGAATTGCAATTTGACTGGAGAGCTCATGAATAGTATTTACTTCATATATTCTAGAGGATATCAAGGGAAAATCCTTTCTACTAAAACAAGCAGGTAAAAAGAAGGTTTTTACCATTTTATTATGCCCATAGATAGTAAACATAAACAGTTTACCTCAATTATCTAACAAATCATAAATTTAAATATCAGATACAATCATAATGGTTGGTGAGTTAATAACATTTGGAGGAATTATATAAGTGGGTATATGAGAAATATATTTTAATATTTAAAAGTAATTCACAGGGATTAAAACTATATATGTGCAACAAAATATTTTAAGTGTACTATTAAAATAAATGTTGACACTTTATATTGAGTGCCATTTCTTTAGTCATAATTGTGGTAATTGAATTCATATATATATAGGTTATACATATGTATATGTAACAATATTTGTCATTATATGCTTATATTTTATATTCTAATAGATATATGGATAGAGATATAAGCTGTAATTTAGTGATTCTACTCATTGTGACTCTCTAAGGTAGAATAGACATATTAATTTTTATCAGAAAAATAATATCATATTTCTCATAATGTGTGGCCAATGTGTTAGAACCACTATCTTTCAGTTAGTGATCAAATGCTTAACATAATACACCGCTAGCCTTATGTTTCTGTGACTACATATACATTTATACAAACATACATTTACATTCATCTACAATAACCTGAGATGGCATTAAATGTTTTCTGGAATAATTTCCATTTTTTCATGGATTTTGATTTGTTGATGTACCAACTATGTCTCAAAATTCACTTTGAGTGGATTATGACTCAGTTCAACACTTTAGGTCCATGTAAAAATGTAGCCATAGTTTTCTGAGATGATAGCTTTTCAATGGAGTACAAGGCCTTAGGTTTCTCTCTTGGAACAGGTGGTGGTTTAGAACTGCCGAACTTGTGGTTAGCAGGCAATATCTAAAGAGCAATTGGCAATTAAACACATTTTATCACTAACAAAAGTGTATACAGTTTATAATTAGAAGATCAAATTAAAAACTATGGGACACAATGCAGATTTAACACTAAAGATGAAAAGGGGACTTTTATTTTCCTTCACCACTACACCAGGTGAATTAGGTGTTGGCTACTAAGTCATAGTGCTGCTGAAATGAAAAAAGTTGATCACCAACTTAATATGAGGCGATCTATGCTCAAAAAGATTATTTAGCATCCTCAAAAAAATTTTATGTAGCAATCCACTCTAATTCTTTCTCACTATAAATTCAAATGGACAAAAGTGCAGTGGTTGAATATGTGTAGACAGTGTGTTGATTATGCACAGATATTTATTTGATATCATATGTAACTTATCTTTACATATTTATAATATATATAACAACATATTCCTACATGTACATGTAAAGACAGGGTATTATAAGATGATAAGACAATTTTGGCTCAGAGTGGCTCATCTGTAACTGTTAAAGAAGGAGATTCACAGTGGGGAGAGGCCTTTAGAGTCACTGGCAGGTTTAGAATTGCCACATTTTGTTATTAGATGAGTTCTTTGTCATCCACACTACATATACTTAAAATGTCAAAATACTAGCTTCTGTCTCTTTCCTCATACATGTACTTAAATAACATATCCTTCCAACTCAAATATGGAGCATTGCTCTCTGTCAAATAATTTACACTCACCTCAAAAGTGGGTTCTTGTTATCTTGCTTTACACTTCCATGAAACTTACAGATTTTTTGTAATATGGAGGCACTTGTATCATTTTTCAAGAATTTTACCATTACATCTTCAGTGGTTAGTTTTTTCTTAATCATTAACATATGAGAAGCAGAACCAATTATGCATATTGAAGTTCACAGTATGAAACAAAAAGAACAGCGTTATACACAGACAAGTAGTAGCTATGAGACAAGAAATACTGTGTTGTGTAAATATTTTTTGATATTTTAAACTATGGTCAAAGAGATATTGGCAGTGAAGCATCCTTGAAGATTAACAACAACAGTAACATATGTAGTTTATAATTAGAAGATCAAATTTAAAAGCTATGGTGCACAGGGCAGATGTAACACTAAAGATGAATGTGGTTTCCTTTTCTTTATGAACACAGGTGCTGTAGTAATGTCTAAAATTAATGAAAACACAAGGGCTGTCATTTGTGCAGAATGTTCTTGGGCAACTGAGACTTTTTCTTACAAATTTATCAAGTAAAATTTCTTCCATAAAGAGTTGGTCAATGCTTTCCTGACACAGTGATCCCAAAAGAATTTTCCTCTCCCCTGGCATTTCTCTTATTGCTCTAAGAGAACAAAATAGGTCTTACCAACATACTGCTCCTGACAGAAAAAAGAAGTCCTATTAACATTTCCCTCAAGTTGTTTCAATACTTTTATTTTTCAAGATTTCAAAAAATATGCAGGTGTGAATAATTTGCCAAATAAATTACTTTTTCCCTTTCAGACATTTAATAAATACACTAATACTTTGGTTGCATGATTGGTACACATTGTGCTGGTAACTGGAACATCAGAAGTTTTATATTGATACACTGGTCCATGGGTGAAAAATGAGACTTTGGATATTTCTAATCACATGGCGCTATTCATCTGTCACTGTATCAGAGAATGTTCCATTATGATTCATGTGTGTGTCAGTGGCTTATATTTCAGAAGTGGAACACTTCTTTCTTATTACTAGTCTGCTCAGTTTGGAAGTTCCACAGATACCAGTTTAGCATGGGTAATACTGCTAGCAATTGAAATACTTGTTGTGTAGCTTCCATAATAAAATCATGGAAGTTTAATATTTTGCAAAACTGACAGAGTAGTGGCAGACTGTAATATGTAGAGATTTGTGATCGTGGGAAACTTTGGATATAATTGGAACTGAGAGAAAATTAACTTTATTGTCATATTTAACCAGGTATCCCTATCCCTTATCCCAGTGACTGAGGCAACAATCACCTGTATTTGGTAAACAATACATTAATTTGAAATAAGCTATTCATACCTACTATCACTAAGTTCTTGAAGGTCTCCACCATCACATCTCTGTAGAGTTGCTTCTGAGAAACATCCAGCAGTGCCTATCCTTCAGTGATAAAATCCACGGCTTCACACTCACCAGTCACTGAGTCCAAAAATAGTCCACATATTCAGCTCCATCTGAGGATTAAGCATTCAAACATGTGTGAAAAGAAAGATGCAGCTTAAAGTTCTGATCAACGTTCATTTGATAAGGATTTGACAAATGGTTGTGTGTTCCATAAAATCTACCTTTGGGTTTTGTCATTATCGTCATTCTCGAACCATCTACATTCACTTCTCCAAAGATTTCAACTCAACTCACAGACTTACCAATATGAACACCATTCAAATTTTTTGCGCAAAACTTCCATTACCTTTAATCCTCTTTTCTACTAACTTTGTGACACTTCTGCCAGTATATTACATAGCAAACATCACCGCCCATTTGGACTGTCCAGTGCCAGTCTGTGTCCTATTGTAATAGTTTATGATAGAAACTCTCTACTATAAACACCATTGTCTACATTATATTTTTTTCTGTGTGTGGGTGTGGGTGTGGAGCAACACCTTCCATAGGAAAAAATTAAATATATATATTTAAAAACAAGTTAATTTTGAAACATTAGCAAGAGATACTGACTGGAACTTGTTTGCTTGTTTTAGGCCTCTTATCAACCATTTGTGGAGCTATCATGACATCAAGAAATGAAGGAGCTGGCACTGCCCTTTCTCTCACATCCTCTCTTCAGAGATAAAAAAGGAAAGGCATAACAATGGTCATGCCAAGAAAGCCACTGGCTGCAGGCACACAATTCGCTGCATGAACTGTGCCTGCTGTGAGCCCAGACACAAGGCCATGAAGAACTTTGTAATAGAGAACAGTGTAGACCGCAGCCTTCAGAGATATTTCTATAGCAAATGCCTTAGTGCATATGTGCTTCCCAAGCTGTATGGGAAGTCACATCATTGTGTGAGTTGTGCTACTCAAAGCAAGGTTGTCAGGAACCAGTGACTTGAATCCCAGAACCTTCACATGAAGTCTAAACCTTCCCATCCCATTTTACACCTACAGTACTGTCCAACAACCATCTCCAAAGCCTAAGCAAAGATTAGAAGCTGAAGGGAAACAAACCTGAAAAAAGGGAAATTGTTTGTTAAAAACAAAAGAAAGAAATGAACAAATTGCATAAAAAATCAAATGTACTGTGCAGTATTATGAATAAACAATGTTTCAATAATTACTGTATATTAATTAATATGGTTAAACAAACACAGTGTCTACGTTCCCAAATTTGGAAAACAAGTACTTATCCGCAGACTGGTTGATGTGCATATTAATGTGAATTATACAAAAGAAACATTTAAATTAACCTTCAATATTATTATTATGACACAAATATAAAATGATGCTGAAAACAACTCAGAGACACCTTTAATTCTAGATCAATGGAACTGCCAGAACCCAAGATGCATGTAGAAGAACTTCTGGAATGTGAACTTCTGATATTTGTGGTGATATCAGATGCTTGTTGAATAATATCTAGTAAGATAATACTATAAATATGCTGGTCTATCTTTTGGTACTTATAAGAATCCTTATTGTGAAAAATAGTGGAAGCTATTCAAACAGAATAATGGGATGGTTTTGGGTAATTTAAAATCAGTAGAGATATTATTTTTTTAAATCTGGAAAACTAGACATAATAAAAATGTGGTATCGGTATGGAAGAAAATCAAATTAATAACTTATGGCAAAGTGATATTTATTGATTAAAGTGAATAGACTGTAAAGAGATTACTAATGAAGATCCAAGACTATAGCCTTGTGTATTTATTCAAAAACAGAACAAAGAAAATATCTCACAACTGAACCAATAAAGAGCATTCCTAATAGTTTTTTTTTAATTAAAACATTTTATTAGGGGCTCATACAACTCTTATCACAATCCATACATATACACATATCAATTGTATAGAGCACATCCGTATATTCTTTGCCCTAATCATTTTCAAAGCATTTGCTCTCCACTTAAGCCCTTTGCATCAGGTCCTCTTTTTTTCCCCTCCCTCCCCACTCCCCCCTCCCTCATGAGCCTTTGATAATTTATAGATTGTTATTTTGTCATATCTTGCTCTATCTGGAGTCTCCCTTCCCCTCTTCTCTGCTGTCAATCTCCCAGGGAGGAGGTCACATGTGGATCATTTTAATCAGTTCCTCCTTTCCAACCCACTCACCCTCCACTCTCCCAGCATCGCCTCTCATACCCCTGGTCCTGAAGTTATCGTCCACCCTGGATTCCCTGTGCCGCCAGCTCCCATATGCACCAGTGTACAACCTCTGCCCTATCCAGTCCTGCAAGGTAGAATTCGGATCATGGTAGTTGGGGGGAGGAAGCATCCAGGATTTCGGTGAAAGCTGTTTTCTTCATCAGTACTACCTCACACCCTCAGACCCATTTCCTCTCCTAAATACCTCTATGAGGGGACCTCCAGTGGCCGACACTTGGGCCTTGGGTCTCCACTCTGCACTTCCCCTTCATTCACTATGGTATACACACACTCACACACACACACACACACACACACACACACACACACACACATACACACACACATATATTCTTTTCTTTTTTCTTGCATTATGCCTTATACCTGGTCCCTTTGGCACCTCGTGATCGCACAGGCTGCTGTGTTCTTCTTTGTGGGCTGTGTTCCTTTTGAGCTAGATGGCCGCTTGTTTATCTTCAAGCCTTTAAGACCCCAGACACTATCTCTTTTGATATCCAGGCACCATCAGCTTTCTTCACCACATTTACTTGTTCACCCGCTTTGGCTTCAGCAGTTGTGTCGGGAGGGTAAGCATCGTAGAGTGCCAATTTAATAAAAGAAGTCATGCATTGAGGGAGTGCCTGAGTAGAGCCCCAAGGTCCTTCCGCCACCTTAATACTAAACCTATAAATATAGGCACATAGATCTATTTCCCCATCCATATATATATATATATATATTTGCATGTACATGTCTTTGTCTAGACCTCCATAAATGCCCCTTGACTCCTAGCTCTTTCCTCCATCTCCCTTGACTTCCCTCCTGCCCTACTACCATGCTCCGTCCCCACCTAGGCTACAGCTATACCTCTTCTCTACGCAACCTTATCCTTGCTCATTCCCCACCAGGCCTGCCACTCTCCCCTCACTACCATTTTGGGTCCCATGTTGATCCCTTGTCCCTTTATTTGTTAAAACCACTTCCTTACCCCTCTATCTCCCCAACATTCCTAATAGTTTGAGCAAATTTTAAATAAAAATTTTTATTTTATGCAAAAGGGGCATAGACAAAGAGCTGGTGTATACAAACATTCCTGTGGAGACGTCCAGGTAGTATGGCAGGGGCCAGACCTAATCTAGGGATACATATGGAAGCGAATTCAAAATAAGGGAGCAAAAAGGAAAAAGAACAAAAGACACGAGATGCAGGACAACAGGGTACTAACCCACCAAAGAGGAGGGTATAGTTTATCTCCACAGGGAAATAGGGGCCAGACTTCAGCCGGTGCTCCGTGACATGAATGAAACATACTAGCATGAAGAAGGGAACCAAAAGTGAGGTTTGAGAGGCCGGCCACAATCCCAACTACGTGGATAGTCTCCCCTCCGCCCAGAAGAATGTACTTCAGAGGACCACACTGAAACTACAGCTCAGGGAAAGGGTCATGTCTGATCAGAGCACACAGGTGCAAAGGAAGGGGGTGGAAGAGAGAGCGGGGCACATGCTGGGGCACAGGCTGGGCCACCAAGCCCTGAGGACGATATCCCAGCTCAGAGCAGCCAATACAGAGAGAGGACTATAGGGCTGGCCCCACTATGTGACACAACATCCCTCACTGACCCATAGCACTATGGGGGACAACACTGGAGACACTGGGAATTGTGTCCAATCTGACCCCACCACACCGAGGCAAAACACTAAAGGTGTGTGACAGAATAGCAAGGGGAGCAGAGCATTGAGTTCCAAGGGAATATCAAAAATAAACTTTGGGGCTAGGGAGTGGCACCTCATCACACTCCACCAGAAAACACTCCTAAAGGTCAACAAACAGACTTTGAACTATTACAGCAGTGGTTCTCAAACTTCCTAATGCCAGGAACCTCTAATAGAGTTTCTCATGTTGTGGTGACCCCCGCCCCCAGCCATATAATTATTTTTGTTGCTACTTCATAACTATAATTTTGCTACTGTTATAAATCAGGCAACTCCTGTGAAAGTGTCATTCGATCCCCCCCAAAGGGGTCACGACCCACAAGTTGAGAACTGCTGATTCATAGGCTTTTCTTTTTGTTGTTGTTTTGTTTCTTTTGTTGCTTTGTTTTGCTGTCTTATTTTTTGTGCATATTATTATCTCTGTGGGTCTATACAGATAAGTTAGGCGGGACAAAGAATCTGGAGGAAAAACAATGGAACCGGCAGTTCCGGGATTATCTGGGAGAGGGGGAGTAGGGGAAAGGAAGTATGTGTTTACAAACCCAGGGGCATAGGAACAACAAATGATCCAAAATCAATGGCAAGGAGGAAGTGGGAGACCAGGTAGGGCTTCAAAAAGGGCAAAGTAACTAAGAGGAATTACTGAACCCCAAATGAAGTCTGAGAATGAAAGTAGGACATGAGGAAAGGAATAGGAAATAGAGGCAAGAACTAGGAGGCAAAGGGCATTTATAGACGGCTAAATACAGGCATGTATATATTTAAATATATTTATATATGATGATGTGCATATATATATGATGATGTGCATATATTAGTGTTAAGGTAGCAGATGGACATCGGGCCTCTACTCAAGTACTCCCTCAAAGCCAGAACACTTTGTTCTATTAATCTGGCATTCCATGATGCTCACCTTCCTGACAGGATTGCTGAAGACAAAGCAGTATATAAGCAAATGTGGTAAAGAAAGCTTAAGATGACCGGGTATCAAAAGATAAAACATCCTGTCTCAAAGGCTTGAAGATAAACAAGCTGCCATCTAGCTCAGAAGCAATAAAGCCCACATGGAAGAAGCACACCGGCCTGTGTGAACACAACCTTTCAGTGGAATTAGGTATCAGGAATCAAAGGGGAAAAATCATATCATTGTGAATGACGGGGTGTTCGGAGTGGAGAACCAAGACCCATCTGTAAGCAACTGGACATCCCCTTACAGAAGGGTTGTGGGGAGGAAAGCAGCCAGTCAGTGTGCAGTATACCACTGAAGAAACATACAACTTTCACCCAGCTCTTTGTTCTTCCTCCCCCCTACTACCATGATCCCAAAGCTACCTTTGAAATCTGGCTAGACCAGAGGATGTACACTGGTATAGATAAGAAATGGAATCACAGGGAATCCAGGAGAGATAAACCCATCAGGACAAATAATGAGAGTAGTGATACCATAAGGATAAGGGGAAAGTGGGATAAAAAGAGGGAACCAATCATAATCATATGGGTCTGGGTCTCCACTCCGAACTCCCCATCATTCACAATGATATGATTTTTTCCCTTGGCATCAGCTGTTCATTTTTCCCCTCCCTCCCTGCTCCCCCCTCCCTCATGAACCCTTGATAATTTATAAATTATTATTTTATCTTCTCTTACACTTCCCAGTGTCTCCCTTCACCTACTTTTCTGTTGCCCATCCCCCAGAGATAAGGTTATATGCAGATCCTTGTGATAGCTTTCCCCTTTCTACCTCCCCTTCCCTCCCGGAATTGCCATTCTCTCCACTGGTCCTGAGGGGTTCATCTGTCCTGGATTCCCTGTGTTTCCAGTTCCCATCTGCACCGCTGTACATCCTGTGGTCTAACCAGGTTTTCAAGTTAGAATTGGGACCATGATAATGGGGTGAGAGGAAGTGTTTAAGAACTAGAAGAAGGTTGTGAGTTTCATTATTGCTACAGTGAAAAAAGGTTTTTATTTTATTTGGATCCATAATCCATGGCAAAATCTATCAATAAATCCAAAAACATATTTTTTGGAGAAAATCTTCTATAAAGGATCCACTTGAAGTGTTGAAATCAACACGGGGAGCTTGGCTCAAGTCAGACCATGGTATATTCATTACAACATATCCATTTTTTAAAAGTGGACAATGAGTAAAATTATATATTAATTTATTTTATTTTTTATTTGTGCAGAATATTGAATATACCACAGACAGGAAGAAGAATAAAAAATTTTATCAAGGAAGGAGCACTAATGAAACTTTTGGCTGCTAACTGCTCAGTCAGTAATTTGAAACATCCAGCCACTTCACTGGAGAAAAATAAGGCTTTCTATTCCCACACATAGTTCCAGTGTAAGAAACCCATTGGGACAGCTCCACCCTCTCCTATTAGGCTGTTATGAGTTTCAGTCCTCTCTACCACAGTGAGTTTGTACTTTTTTGTTTTTAGTCTCTTAGAAGAAGTTCAGGAAAAATGTCATTAAAATCAAAGACGTTGAGGTATCATTCCCTCAGACATGGGACATATTACAGGAATGGAATAATCCAGAGAAAAAAAACATGTATTTTTTTTAAGTTTAACCAAAAAAATAGAACCACATTCAATGGCTGTATTTTAACCATAGGGTGTAGTTTAACAATACAGGGGCTAATTATGGCAGGCATAGTGGAAATAGTGAAAGACTAGGCAGGATTTCCTTCTATTGTGCAAAGGGTCACTACCAATGAGGAGTGTGTCTACCAGTCTAAGTATCACCATCAATAAAAAGTAATTCCCACATATTGACCAACTGGATACATTGCCATCAGATTCATTCTGTTAATGAAGTCCTGAGACGATTACATTTCTAAACCATGAAAGAGCTCAATATCCCATTTTTAGAAATCTATAGAAAAGGTTTCACTGCATGAAGTGAATAAAGAAAACTGTAGGGCTGAAGAAATTCTGACACTAGACAATCGGATAATCCATGTCCTCTGGTAGAGCTTGATATCCAGACTCTACTCAGGAAGTTCTGTTGCCCATCCCAATGAACCAAGTCCCAAACTATGAGGTTGACGCCTTACATAACCAGGCCCAAGTCATGTAAGGAAGATCATCCCAGTAATCCAGTGCATTATACCATATATACATTTGATAGCAATAGCTATCACGAAGCTTTATGAAGTCCCGTCTTTGTTCCCCTCCCCTGTCATGCTCTTACATTATAGACAACCCTCAGCAGCTATTGGACATAGTGTTCCCAACAAGTCCTATCTAACCTTTATCTGGATAATGAAAATACCCTAGGCATCTTTAATACCATTTTGTAGCTCAAGGTTCTTGAAGTCAAATTAATGCATTCTTTACATACAAGAAGCAGAAGTTTAGAAAGTTTGGAGTTGGTTGAATGAATTTGGTTCACACACCAGCCAAATGTTGAAATCTTTCTTTGTCATGCATAAACGTGAAAGATAGTATTCCCAGGTTTTAGCTCCCTCAACTGGACGATATTTCTCTCTGGCAAATCTGTGACCTGAAACTTAGCAGTAGATAATGTTGAGTAGGGCAAGTCAGTTTCTTGGCCTGTACTTCTTACCCTAAGTGATTTTTGTGGCCTCAAAACCATGCTCCAATCTGAGTGTTTGCATTAAATACAGGACTCATTCTAAATTTAAGGTACACTTCTCTTTTCTTCAGCCCCCTTAGTTGACATTCATGAAAGACAGGAGATATTTCTTTATCTCAGAGGATGAATGGATTCCAGGTCTTCCCAAAATGAAAACAGTGAATCTGAAGTACTGTATAGACTTGGGAGGTAAATGCTTAGGTTAAGTATAGATCTACATTTTTAAAGGTTATCCTACAACATTAAACCACACAGATGAATTTGATATTATCTTAGGTGATTTTTCAGGCACAACATATTATTTCAGTCCAAGTCAATGAACTCACTGTGTCAACTGTTTTTGTGCCATTAAAACACTAGTATTGTGCTTTAAAAGCAATTTAGAAAAGTATGATATGTGATCAACGGTTTTGTTGCCGTTGTTATTTATTGTGCACTGTTTCTAGAAACAATTATTTCTCTGTTTAAAAACCATTTTATTGGTGGCTCATTCAATTCTCACAATCCATACATACATCCATTTGTCAAGCACATTTGTACATGTGTTGCCATCATAATTCTCAAAACATTTGCTTTCTACTTGAACCCTTTGCATCAGCTCTTCAGTTTTCCCCCTCCCTCCCATTTCCTCCCTCGCTAAAGAACTCTTGATAATTTAGAAATTATTATTGCTTTGTCATATCTTACACTGTCTGACGTCTCCCTTCTCCCACTTTTCTGTTGTCCATCCCCTAGGGAGGAAGTTATATGTAGAGCCTTATAATCAGTTGCCCATTTAGAATTATTTCTTTCCATTTATGTTTTAGTTTATTTTTATACTTCATTATCTGAATATAACACAAACAACCCTTTGCTTTCCAGAACTTAGAAAGATTTTTAAAGAAAATCCCAATATTTTAATGATCATCTAACTAAAGAATCAGAAATTATTTATATGTATTTTAAGTAGTAGTCACACACTTGTTCATGTTTCTTTCTTTCCCACTATCTCATCCAGCTAATTACTATACTTTTATGTGTTGATACCAATGTAAATGTTTCTCTTACTGTGACATTCAACAGATTCTGAGTATTTCGTCAAAGTTCATCCTGCTTCAAGCTCCTTGTATCCCATGGAAACTGTATAATATTTATAATGTGTGAACAAATGTGTATGGTTAGTGTAGCACATTTAGAAGCCCATAGTAATAGAGTGTGGTACCACAGTAGAGTGTGGCAACCAGTGAAAGATGTTTTAGAGGTGGACAACAATAAATAAAATGAAATAAAGCAGGAAATACTAGGGGGACTTGGCTAAGGCAGAGACAACCTTTACAAGAACAAAAACCCAGAGGGAGGTGTATTTTCTAGTCTCTACAACTCTTGTGTTTTAAGGATGGCCAATGTTATGGCTTTTGTGAAAGACAGCACATTACCAATAAGGAATGACAAGGTGTAGGTAGACAGATGATGCTAAGAGTCAAGGTGAATGAGGGAAGAAGCTTAAAAGTACATGAGAAGAAGGAAGGTAATGGCTGATGCAGTCACTCTCTTCCTGCCTGTGGAGAAGAAATGCAAAGCCCTAGACTGTAGGCACAAGGTGCATAGCAGCATGGGGGAACTCCAGGGTGAGGTCTTCTGACCAGCTCTCAGAGGGTCTCTGCAAGCCTGCGGTTATGACCACTTTTAGACAGCAGATAGAGCAACAGCAATCTAGTTGAGAGGAATTACTAATAGGTGGAAGAAGGACAAGCACGATGGTACGATAAGGAGGAAGGTAAAAGGAAACAGAAGAAAGATCTAGGAAGCAAAGCTATGGATAGTGGTATAAGCATAGGTCTGTGCATATGTAAATACATTAATTCTGAAAACAGAGATCTTGACCTACATGCATATATTTATAAGGCAATACACTAAGATAGTAGATGGACTTTGGGACTCTGCTCAAGCCCTCCCTCAATGCAAGAACACTTTGTTCTAACAACCTGACCTTTGATGCTCACCATACCAGCATGATCACTGAAGACAAAATTGGTACGTAAGCAAATGTAGTGAAGGAGAATAGTGCCTGGCTATCAAAATATATACTACCTGAGGTTTTAAAGGCTTGAAGTTTAAAAGAGGCTATCTAGTAGAGAAGCAACGGACCCACATGGAAGAAGCTCATCATCCTGTGTGATCATGAGGTGTCAAAGAGATAGGGTAATAGGCTTCAGAAGACCACAAAGAAGCAAGCAAAACCCCCCAACACATTGCTGAGAATGAGGGGCGTTGTAGTAGAGACGCCACCTCTATCTGTAAAAAATGGGACATCCCCTTACAGAAGGGTCACACTGAAAGGATGAGTCAACCTGGGGGCAGGATAGCACTGATGAAACACAATTATTAGGTTCCTCGAGGCTTCCTCACACCCCACTATCATGACTCCAATTCTGCCTTTCCCTGTGGGCTTGACTGGAGCATGTGCACAGGTACAGAAAAGAGATAAGAGTTCATAACATACCGAATCCAGGAACCGGAATGGGAGTATTGATACCAGTAGGGGAGGCAAAAGGCAGGGAGGGGAGGGGAGGAAAGGGGAGCCAATCACAATGATAGACACATAACCACACACACACACCCCGGGGATAAACACAGAAACCATGGGGGAAACGAGATAGCAGTCAGTGCAAGATACAAAAATAACAATAATTTAATATTTATCAAGGGGTGACAAGAGTGGGGGGAGAGGAAGAGAGGGGATAAAAGGAGCTGAGACCAAGGTCTCAATGGAAAGTAAATGTTTAGAAATGAATGATGGAAATATATATACAAATATTCTTGATACAATTGAATTGTGGATTGTTACAAGTCCCCAATAAAATAATCTTTTAAAAAAAGCACATGAGATGGATTAAGGAAAGAGATAACTTATCATCCATTCTGTCATCTTGGGCTAGCGCATAGGTTTCAAGCTCTCTAAGTAATGTTGACAGAGGGCAAACGACACAAACAAGGAGAGGGCTTATTGCCTTGGGTTCTAGGATATCCCATCCATAGTCTTGGTCTTCTATGGAGACTGGATTAGCTAGTGTCTGGCCTGGAGCTTGAGAATCATGCTTAACCAGGAACTTGGAGGGAGGAAAACAAAATGAGTGTGGTGGCGAGAGGCTGCGCTTCGATAAAGGAGGGCAGCATTAGTCTGAGTGGCTAGTTGGACATCATTGGCACAGCCCTTTTGTAACCCCCAGGGTGTTTCTGAAGGCAGAGGGGTGTGAGGTTGAAGTTATAGGATAAAGCGTGAGGGTTAGGCCCCCTCTAAAACTGATCTGCAAGCCATTCTAATAGACAGATGCACAATTTGTTTTAGACTCTCTTATGCCCAGTCACCATGCATTTCTGGAATCGCCACGTCATCATTCCTCTAGGTCTTAAGGGCAGCCTTCCAGCTCAGGGCTCTGAGACAGGTTGGTTTCAGAGGAAGGTGGGCTTCCAGCTCCCTCCTTGATCAATATTCTTAATCTAAGCTTGACTAAGTATTAACTTCTTCTGGAAAGACTGTCAGCTTATGGAAAATTACAAAACAACTAAAAGGTGATAATAAGTTCAATAGATCAATAGATGCATTATACTGGATAAATCTGCCTAACAAGGCCTCTTTAGAGTGTTGCAAAGTAATGATGTTACTTTGAGGACTAGGTTTATCTGACCCAAACCATGGCATTGCCGATTACCACATATGCATATAGAAGTGGGACATCGAATAAGGGAGAAATAAGAAGAATCAATGTGGTTGAATTGCAGTGCATGGGCCTTCAAATAGGCAAACAAATCTGTTTTGGCAGAAGTAAGGCCAGGATGCTAGTTAGAGGGTAGGAAGTGAGAGCTCACATTAAATACTTTGGACATGTTGTCCGAAGTCACCAGTCCGTGGAGAAGGATGTTTTGTTTGGTAAAGTAAAGTGGCAGTGACAAATAGGAATCCCTGGACTACATGGATTGACACAGTGACTGAAGCAATGAGTTCATCCTAAACTGTGAGGATGCCGCTGGGGTGGGCTGAGTTTCATTCCCTTGTGCACAAGGTCCCTGTAAGATAGAATGGACTCCATCAGAACTATCAACAGCAAGAGCCTCAGAAATTACTGATCAACACCCAAGGCGTGCACAAAATGCTAAATAGTTATGTTTACAAAAGTTATTTCCATGCCATCAAATGCCCAAAAGCTCAGAAGACATTCACTGGAATTTAAGTTCTAGTTTAAAAGAAGGAATGGGCCCTGCCCACTCACTGCGTTCTTCCCTCTGCCTTCCTTCCCCGCTGCGGGACACCTCCTCGTACAGCCCGGAGCCCGGAGCCATGGCCTCAGGCAACACCCTCTACAGCGCCGTGGACCTCCCGGAGATGCCGACCGAGATCGTGGAGCTGTCTGAGATCGAGGTAGAGACCATCCCGGTGGAGACCATCGAGACCACGGTGGTGGGCGAGGAGGACGAGGACTGGGGCGATCGCGGTGGCAGGAGCGGCCATGGGCACACCGGCTACCACCATCACCACCAGCAGCAGCAGTCCATGATTGCGCTACAGCTGCCGGTCACCGTGGACCCGAGCCAGGTGCAACACCACCAGGAGGCGATCCTGGTGCAGACACATGAGTTGGTGGTCGGCGTCGAGGAAGGCTTCGAGGGCCAGATCCCGATCCCAGTTCCAGCGCCGGCCAGCATTGGTGAAGAGGATGACGATGACTACATCGGCCGCAAGAGCAGCGGTAGGGACAGCTCTCGTGGGGCGGCGGCACCGGCAGGGGGGACGTGGGCAACAAGAAGTGGGAGCATGAGCAGGTGCAGATCAATCAAGACGCTGGAGGACCAGTTCTCTGTCACCCTATGGTTGTCAGATGAAAAAAAGGTCTTGACCATGAGACTGGCTGGGGAGCAGATCATTGGGGAGAACTCCCCTCCTGACTAATCGGAGTACATGATGGGAAAGATGCTCCCGCCCGGAGGGATCCCCGGCATCAACCTCTCGGACCCCAAACAGTTGGCAGAATTTGCCAGAATGAAGCCAAGAAAAATTCAAGAAGATGATGCTCCGAGAACAATAGCTTGCCCTCACAAAGGCTGCCCAAAGGTGCTCAGGGACAGCTCAGCCAGGAGGAGTCACCTGCACACCCACGGCCCCGCGTCCACATCTATGCCGAGTACGGCAAGGCTTTTGTCAAGAGCTCAAAGCCAAACGACACCAACTGCTTCGTACTGGAGACAAACCCTTTCAGTATAAGTTCGAAGGCTGTGGGAAGCGGTTTCCCTGGACTTCAATTTGCGCACAGACGTGCAGATCCACGCGGGAGACAGGCCCTAGGTGAACAAGAAGTTTGCTGAGTCGACTAACCTGAAATCTCACACCTTAATACACGCTAAGGCCAAAAACAACCAGTGAGAAACCGTGAGAAGGAAGCTCCTTCTCAGCCCCAGAAGTCTCTTCCAGAAGTGACTGGAAGACAACGCGCCTCTCCTTTGTAGATTGTTTCCAGGAAAGATTTTAAAACATGAATCCTACATACCTAAGGAACATGTTTTGATAAAGTAGTAAACATTTTAAAAACACAAACTTTATTAAGGTGACATTGTTAAGGTACCCTATCTTGCTCCGTAATCTCGTTTAAAAAAAAAAAGTGTTTTTGTAAAGTGTGCTCCCAGCAGGCGAACAGTTCATGAACTTCGCATCAAAAGACAATTCGTTATATGACAGTGCTAAAAACGGGACTTCTTTTCACATTTTTATAAATATGGATCTCACCTGTTGCTTACAATTTTTTAAATTTTGTATTCTCCAAGTGTGCATATTGTACACTTTTGGGGGATATGCTTAGTAATGCTGTGTGATTTTTCTGGAGGTTGATAACTTTGCTTGCACTATATTATCTGTAAAAGAATGGGCAGTTACATGCAAACTTCAAAAGTATTTTCCTGTACAAAAAACATTATATAGGTTTTGTTTGCTATCTTAATTTTGGTTGTATTCTTTTTTGTCAACACATTTTGTATAATTGAATCATGTAGTATCAAATATTAGATGTGATTTAATGGTGTTAATTTAAACTCATTTTAGTTACCTTTTTTCCTCTCCAAATAATACTGCCAGATGCTGACATTGCGTGTGCTCCCTTTGCTTGTTGAGTTACAGAATGTGGTGCTCGGTTGTAGAGTATACTGTACTTTGACTATCAGATGTGTACACCATGTCACAGGGAGGGCGACAATTAAACGGTGGTCCTACAGGCAGAAATGGCAGAACGAGCTCTGTAAGCACAGTCTTGTTGTCTTTTGTTGTCCAGAATGATCCTAATTCTTGAGCCTCCCAGAAATTGGAAGCTAAATAAAGCAAGTCAAGTTTTCCTTAAAAAAAAGAAAAAGGAATGGGTTTCTTTTATTTAAAAAAAACTAATAAAATAAAGGTGATGCAAAACCAAGGTGATGCAAAAATCACTGAGAAATTGCTGCCCCTTGTTGATTTATAACATTCTTCTGGAGGTGAGCTGTAGGACATTTTCTAAGATCCATACAGCATGTCATATGGCAGAGTATTTTCCCAAACTGGGGCTCTGTTTTGTGGGCATCACACAATGATTAGGTGTTAGTGACTATTTTCCTGGCAAGGGGAGTGTAAATCATGTAGTCCTCTAGAATGAGGAGTCAGCTGGAAGATCAGAGGGTCCAGCCAGTTCATGGAATCAATGGTAGTAGAATGAGTTTTAGGTTGCTTGCAAGGGCTATAATCAATTGAATTGAAGTAAAATTCCAGGAGAAACTTCTAGCATAAACAGACCATAGATTAAAGCTTAATACAGAGTACTAAGATGGTATGAAGTTCAAGTTATTGAGTGTAGATATAACAATATTTGTGAGAGGACACTTACCACTACTTTAATACTTTCTTTTAAAAAATCATTGTACTGGGGTTCGTACAACTCTTATCACAATCCATATATACATCCCCTGTATCAAGCACATTAGTACAGTTGTTGCCATCATCATTATCAACACATTTTCTTTCTACTTGAGTCCTTGGTTACCAATACTTTCTATCAGACCAGTAAATACTCTGACACCAATGTTAGATAATGATACTGAAAGAAAACTGTAACCCAATACTGAAAATGTATACACACTAAAATTTCTTTAAAATATTTGGAACAGATTCAGACAACATATTAAAATGATTATATACCATGTTGAATTGAAATTTGTCCCAGAGCCCATTTTACATGAGAAAATTAGCACTGTAATAAGCCCTTTGACAGAAAGGAGGGTCAACTGTCTAAGTAGGCACAGAAACAAAATAGGAACATTTAAAAATCAAAGGCATTGGGCCTCTACTCAAGTCCTCCCTCAGTGCAAGCTAATAACCTGGCATTCTGTGATTCTCATCTTCCCAGCAGAATTGCTTGAGTCAAAAAGGGTGTATAAGAGGAAGAATTTGCACACCCCCTTTAATAGTGAGAGCTTGCAACCCTAAAATATTTGGGTCCATGTGTCTTGGAGTCTCGTGAGCTAACATCTTAAGCTCACAAGATACACTGCAAGTAGGAACTCTATCTTCCCCCCCAAGCTGGAAAGACATCAGTTTCAGGGGCACCCTGTGTGTCCAGTGCCAGGAATTCCTACTCACAGCACACTGGGCTCTTCACTTCTGAAGACCTAAGTCCTCGAAGAGTTACTCCTGATAACAACAGCAGACCAAGCTCTCTCTGATGCTGGCCTGGAAATTAATACCTTTGAGTTCAACCCCAGGGACTTACAGAGGCAAACACCTTGTTCATCCCTGAGCCTGTCTTACATGTCTACTGGTTGAGAATATTTATCATAATATAGGTCCCCCTGCTCAGGTTCCAGGGTCTCTTACCTTTAGGACACACAAAACATCCAAGCACGGATGATCCACTGTCTTTCCACACAGCACAGCCTGATCTGAGATCGATCCACCCCAATTTCAGCACCTTGAATTATCTGCCTCACATGGGTCCTGAGAGTGAGCTGAAAAATAAAGCAGTTAAATCACAATCAGCTGTAATTACTTAATTACTTCAGCATGATTAGTAAATCAACATAATGTAGCCATCCTTGGTTTAGTCCAGCTGAAGGCAGATTAGACCCTAGGTGGATTGCTCTAAGTTGCTGTAGGGAGGCATTCTTAGCTAATTCTTGGGAGCCCCAGGAACATCTTTGCTCACACATGCACATGCACACGCGTGCACACACACAGAGATGCACACAGGCAAATATTCATTTAAAGGGTAGCAAGTAAGAACTTAACCTAAAGAGAATGGGGAACCTCAAGGAAAATAAGAGACAATGGGATGATATTTAACATCAAATGAGGGCACACTTACAGCCCACAGCCTGCCATTGTGTTCTCTGTATTTGCTCCATTAGAAAATGTAATACTTGATGACACTTTTTCTGTTAATCTCAATTATCAGACCAGGTTTGTTCATTAGTAAATTACCTCTTTGGCTAATTTCACTCTTCATTGATCAACCATGATCATCCTTTACGTTTTAAATATGTTTTCTCTCCAGGTTTTAACTGCTTAAAACTTCATGATTTTTTTTTCTTTTAAAAAAATTAATTTATTCTTTTTTTTAACAATTTATTGGGGCTGATACAATTCTTTTCACAGTTCATACATATACATACATCAATTGTATAAAGCACATCTGTACAGTCTTTGCCCTAATCATTTTTTTCTCTTTTCTTCTTTTACATTTTATTAGGGACTCATACAAATCTTACCACAATCCATACATATACATACATCAATTGTATAAAGCACATCCATACGTTCCCTGCCCCAATCATTCTCAAGGCATTTGCTCTCCACTTAAGCCCCTTGCATCAGGTCCTCTTTTTTTTTCGCCCCCTCCCTCCCCTTTCCCCCCTCCCTCATATGCCCTTGGTAATTTATACCTCATTATTTTGTCATATCTTGCCCTATTCGGGGTCTCCCTTCGCCCCTTCTCTGCTGTCCCTCTCCCAGGGAAGAGGTCACATGTGGCTCCTTGTAATCAGTTCCCCCTTTCCAACCCACTCACCCTCCACTCTACCAGCATCGTCCCTCAGGCCGTTGGTCCTGAAGGTATCATCCACCCTGGATTCCCTGTACCTCCAACCCTCATATGTACCAGTGTACAGCCTCTGTCCTATCTAGCCCTGCGAGGTAGAATTCGGATCATGGTAGTTGGGGGGAGGAAGCATCCAGTATCTGGGGGAAAGCTGTGTTCTTCATCGATACTACCTCACACCCTAATTAACCCATCTCCTCTCCTAAACCCCTCTATGAGGGGATCTCCATTGGCCGACACTTGGGCCTTGGGTCTCCACTCTGCACTTCCCCCTTCATTTAATATAATATATATATATACACATACATATATACATATACACATATATACACATACATACACACACTTATATCTTTTTTTTTTTTTGCATGATGACTTATATCTGGTCCCTTGGGCACCTCGTGACCGCACTGGCCGGTGTGCTTCTTCCATGTGGGCTTATTTGTTTCTGAGCGAGATGGCCGCTTTTTCACCTTCAAGCCTTTAAGACCCCAGACACTATCTCTTTTGATAGCCGGGCACCATCAGCTTTCTTCACCACATTTGCTTGTGCACCCATTTGTCTTCAGCGATCCTATCATGGAGGTGTGCAGTCAATGATATGATTTTTTGTTCTTTGATGCCTGGTAACTGATCCCTTTGGGACCACTCGATCACACAGGCTGGTGTGTTCTTCCATGTGGACTTTGTTGCTTCTGAGCTAGATGGCCGCTTGTTTCTCTTCAAGCCTTTAAGACCCCAGTCACTATCTCTTTTGATAGCCGGGCACCATCAGCTTTCTTCACCACATTTACTTGTTCACCCACTTTGGCTCCAGCCGTTGTGTCGGGAGAGTGAGCATCATAGAGTTCCAATTTAATAAAAGAAGGTATTCATGCATAGAGGGAGTGTTTGAGTAGAGGCCCAAGGTCCTTCCGCCAACTTAATACTTGACCTATAAATATAGACACAAAGATCTATTTCCCCAACCTCCTATATATTTGAAGTCCCTTGCCATAAGAGAAATGCAAGTCAAAACAACCATGAGATACCACCTAACATCCCTCAGGCTAGCCCAGATCAGTAAATCAGAGAGCAACAAGTGTTGGAGGGGCTGTGGTGAAATAGGAACCCTCCTCCACTGCTGGTGGTCGTGCAGATTTGTACAGACACTGTGGAAAGCAATCTGGCGATACCTAAAGAAAATGGAAATTGATCTACCTTACGACCCAGCCATCCCTCTACTGGGCATATACCCGGTTGAAGCAGCAAATAAAACACGACCAGTCATATGCGCTCCAATGTTTATTGCGGCACAATTCACAATAGCAAAGACTTGGAAACAGCCTAAGTTTCCATCGATAGACGAGTGGATTAGCAAACTTTGGCACATACACACAATGGAGTATTATGCAGCACTAAAAAGCACCGATGAGCACATGAAACACGTTATTTCATGGGAAGAGCTGGAAGGAATTATGTTAAGCGAGGTAAGCCAGACCCAAAGGGACAGGTACAACATGAGTCCCCTGAGGTAAGTACAATCAGCATGACAGAAATGGGGCATTAATCCACCCAGGGGGAGGGTATGGTTTATATCTCCACAGGGAAAGTGGGACCAGACTTCAACCCAGTGTCGCAAGGTGTGAATGCAATATCCCGGCGTGGAGGACGGAACCGGTGGAGAGGTCTGGGAGGCTGGCCCCAGCACCATAAATTAAGTGGATTCCTGCCCCTCCCCCGAAAAGAACTTGTTCCAAAGGACGACATTGACCCTGCAGCTATGGGAGATGGACATATTTGATCAGAGCACACGGGAGCAGATGAAGGGGCAGGAGGAGAGAGTGGAGCACAGACTGGCCCACCAGGCCGTGATGATGATGTTCCTGAGTAGAGCAGCCAGTCCACAGAGAGAACAACATGGCTGGCCCTACTATGAGACATGATGCCCCTCAGTGACTAAGGGCGATACAGGGGACAGCACCGGAGACACAGTGTGGGAATTGCACCTGACCTGATCCCACCACACCGAGGCAAATCACTGGGGGAGTGCAGCGGAACAGCAAGGGAACGCAGTGGCAAGGTCCCCAGGGAATGCTGAACGTGGTCTTTGGGGCCAGGGTGTGGTGCCCCAACAGACTGGACTGGAAAACGCTCCTAAGGGCCAGAAAAGATCCCTGAACTAACTACAAGCTTTTCTCTTGTGAACTGTTTTGTTCTGTTCTTTTTCAGTGGTTTGTTTTGGTTGTTTTGTTGTCTGGTTGTATACTGTTGCTTTGTGTTCCTCTCTCTAGTTTTCGTGCATGTTAGTGACTCCACAGGTCTGTCTGAATAGGACAGGCTGGATGAACTATCTGGATGAAAAACAACGGGACCGACAGTTCCGGGGGGACTTGGGGTGGGTGGGTAGGGGGAGTAAGGAAGTGGTGTTAACAAACCCAGGGACAAGGGAAAAACATGGGACCCCAAATGGTAGAGAAGGCGGAGTGGCAGGCCTGGTGGGAAATGATCAAGGGTAAGGTTGCTTAGAGAAGAGGTATACTCTAGCCCAGGTGGCGATGAAGCATGGTAGTAGGGCAGGAGGAAGGTCAAGGGAGATGGAGGAAAGAGCTAGGAGTCAAAGGGCATTCATGGAGGTCTAGACAAAGACATGTACATGCAAATATATATAGGAGGTTGGGGAAATAGATCTTTGTGTCTATATTTATAGGTCAAGTATTAAGGTGGCGGAAGGACCTTGGGCCTCTACTCATGATTTTAATTTATGCATACTCAGAGGGCACTATAACATTGTGGCAGAGCATAATGACCAACGAAAACCAATTGACTATATGCGGTCTTAAAGGCTTGAAGATAAACAAGTGGCAATCTAGCTCAGAAGCTACAAAGCCCACTTGGAAGAGGTACACTAGCTTGTGTGATCACGAGTTGTCGAAGGGATGAGGTAGCAGGCATCAAAGAACAAAACATTCTCTCATTGTGAATGAGGGGGAGTGCGGAGTGGGGACCCAAATCCCATCTGTAGGCAACTTATGATACCCTTATGGAAGGGTCAAGGGGAGGCAACAAGCCAGTCAGGGTGCAGTGTAGCAACAATGAAACATATAACTTTCCTCTAGTTCCAAATTCTCCCTCCCCCCCACCCCCTGCGCCCAACACACACTACCATAATCCCAATTCTACTTTACAAATCTGGCTAGATCAGAGGACGTACACTGGTAGAGATAGGAATTGGAAACACAGGGTATCCAGAGTGGATGATCCCTTCAGGACCAGTGGTGAAAGTGGTGATACTTGGAGAGGGGAGGGAGTGGGGATGGAAAGGGGGAACCAATTCCAGGGGTCTACATATAACCTCCTCCCTGGGGGATAGACAACAGAAAATTGGGTGAATGGAAATGTTGGAAAGTATAAGATATGACAAAATAATAATTTTTAAATTGTCAAGGGTTCATGAGGTAGGCGGGGAGGGAGGGGGAAAATGAGCTGATGCCAGGGGCTGAAGTGTAGAGCATATGTTTTGAGAATGATGAGGGCAACGAATGTACAAATATACTTTGCACAATTGATGTATGTGTGGATTGTGATTAAAAGTTGTATGAGTCTCAATAAAATGATTTAAACAAACAAATATAAAGGTATTGGTTTATTATATCTTTTTAATATATTACTCATTTGAGGATATTTTAATGCAATGGATTCACAACGGATGGTAAGTGATTTTGTATTCATAGTTAATGGCAAAAAAACCTGGTTGATAGTGTCTAGGGTTTATCTGATATTTTTACTGGGAAAATGAGTATGTTTATTTATAAGGTATAAAATAAGTAAGTAACGTATAAATCTTGTGGAGTTTTCTCCTTAAAAGTGTAGCGAATTGCACATTTTCAGTAAAGCACACATTTTCATCTGTACAGTTTCCATGTTAGAACAAGACTTTCCAAATTAGAAATAAACTATTTTAGTTGTATCAATATCATTGGCCTGTTCAAGAAAGTTTTGAGTCAATGCATACCAGTGCCCAGTTTGAAAATTTTGAAGAAGATTGATTTCTGGATAATATTTTCTCAAGCTTACATTTATTGGAATTAAGAAAATCTGTGGGTAACTTTTTATCCTCACATTCTTTGGCTACAAAATATGAGTATGTTTTTCCACATACAATGAGTACAATATTACAATGAGTAAAATAATATTCAACTGAGGAAAGCCCTTCGAGCATCCCTGTCAACAAGTTTAACCCTGTTAAACCACCACAATGACTCTCTTCAATGATACACTATCAAGTTTATGAAATTGAATGTCTCATTTATGAAAACATGTTTGTATATGTTCAATTTTAGATACTGTACCCGATCTCTTCACATGGCAGCAAATAATCATAGGTCTATCGTCCTACACTCTTGAGGTAGTTAATTTATTGTGCCAACCTGGCCGATAAACACATGTGGGATTAATTAAAGGGCAGAGAGATAAATGGCTTGGTGAGCCTCACCTTTCTTGCTTCTTGCTCTTTGATCATTAGACCAGTGTGCGGCTGCCTTGCTTGCTCTGTGCCTTAATTTGTATTCTACACTACCTGTGGGACACCTAACCCATCGACTGTGTCGCTGTAATTTGAGGTATCTTCAAGACCTGCTCCGCCACACTATTGGAATGTACTTCTCTTGAGCTGTTGGACTCTGTCATCTGGCTGACTGTTGGTGTCCTACCTGCCTTGCTGTTTGCTGCCTGTGGCCAGATAGCCTGAATTACTCTACAGAGGATGACCTGGCGGCCCTCAGGATTAGAAGTACTGCCACTGTCTCACAGCGGTCTCATGGGAGTGAGTTGCACTGAGCCATTTGTACTGCTATATAGATTAATTATTTCTTATGTTATCTATCTCTCTATGTATATATATATATATATATATATATATATATATATATATATATATATATATATATATATAATTATTAGCATTATGGTTTTGTTTCTCTGGAGAACCCTGTATAACATAATTGTTAATGCAAGTGTGTTCATATGCTCAAAAAATAAATGCTCACCTCAGCCCCATGACGCAAAGACCAAGGTATATTAAGTGCATACACTTCATTGGGGGAAATGTTTGTAAAAGAGAAAGTGCAGAGAAGACCATGGAGACTGGAAGATCACTCAGCTAAGACGCAAATCTTACCTTGAGAGAAGGAACAAAAAATAAGAGATAGGAAAAAATTTCTTAAATGTCAGTGTAACCCAGCGATGCCCAGTAAGTTGACTAGGTTACCTCAATACAAAATCACCCATTAGAGAATCACCTTCTTTCTCATAGACAAATGTTTGTGCTTTGTTCTTCTTGCACTTGGCTTGGGCTAGCCCTTAGAACTCTGTCTTATGTACAAACCTTGTGGTAGAATTCGGAAGCAATGTCTCCGCCTTGTCTCATTATGCTCAGTGTGTTGGAATGGAATGACATTCTTAGATTTGCTTGTGCTGTTATATGTTTATATATGAAAACATGTTCATATTTTCTAGTAAGAAACATTGATATATAGGATGTCTTTTATTTATGATGAGATTGAAAGAAATGTTTTCTCATTAGTGATATTCTCATAGGCGATAATTTCACATTTTGTTTCCAAACAATATCCTGCTCTTGTTTGCTTAGGACTTTCATTATATTTCCTGAAGACTGGGTCACTCTTCTCTCTTTGGTTCTCTTCAAAGATAAATTTTCAGTTTGTTTTTGGAGTTAGTTATCTCAGCACATTAGATTCCCATTTGACATTTTCCTCAAATATTTTTCAGGGACAGTAATTGTATATATTTTTACCATGTTACTATTATTTCTTGCTACCCTCCATAGAGTCAAAGATGTTGACTATTGCTGTACATTCTTCTCTCGCATACGGATGCATCTCTTGTGTCCTTATCAGGATATTTTTTAGAGTTTGTCAGTACAATCTAATTTTTCTCATCTCATATACTGATAGCAGAATGAGTGGTTTAATCACATCAACTACTATGAGGAAGGCAGATGAAGCTGCTTATTTTCTTAAAGACTTACAGTCTAGAAAACCATAAGGGTTTCTACTCTGTCTTTCAGGGACACTATGAGCTACAATTAACATAACAATAGGGGGTAATTGAGTTTGTTGATTTGATTCATTTTTTATTTAGTTTCATTTCCTCCCCTTTATGTAAACACAACTCTGATGGTATCTAGGGGAGACTTGAGTAAGCCTTGGTGGTCTCTGGAATTCTCCCCTTCAGGCTCTGTACTCACTTTCAGTAACAACTGGTGTGTCCAATGTGAGTCAGTTTCCAGGGGAGGGCTTTCAGTTGGTTGCACAAATTAATCTGATGGTGGCACAATATCCTATGCTTCATGAGGAGCTGATTGGCCATCTCTAGAAGCAGAATGAACTGAAAGTGCGGGAGAGTCCCTGTGAATCCAGGAGGCACTATCCTCCCTGCAGGGAGAGGGCAGTGCTGTTGAAGGAGGCACTCAGGATCCAGTGAGCACAGGAACCAATGTCTGATGTCAGTGCTCTTTGACTGTCAGGGTTGGTTTCCTGTTGTGGTTGTTTGTTTTTATTTTATTTTATTAGGGGCTCATACAACTCTTATCACAATCCATACATATACATACATCAATTGCTTAAAGCACCTCCGTACATTCTTTGCCCTGATCAATTTCAAAGCATTTGCACTCCACTTAAGCCCTTTGCATCAGGTCCTCTTTTTCTATTTCCCCTCCCTCCCCGCTCCCCACTCCCTCATGAGCCCTTAATAAATTATAGACTGTTATTTGGTCATATCTTTCCCTATCCGGAGTCTCCCTTCGCTGCCTTCTCTGCCGTCCGTCTCCCAGGGAGGAGGTCACATGTGGATCCTAGTAATCAGTTCCCCCTTTCCAACCCACACACCCTCTACTCTCCCAGCATCGCCCCTCATACCCCTAGTCCTGAAGACATCATCCACCCCGGACTCCCCGTGCCTCCAGCTCCCACAGGCACCAGTGCACAACCTCTGCCCCATCTAGTCCCGCAAGGTAGAATTCGGATCATGGTAGTTGGGGGGAGGAAGCATCCAGGATCTGGGGGAAAGCTGTATCCTTCATCGGCACTACATCACACCCTGACTGACCCATCTCTTCTCCTAAATCTCTCTGTGAGGGGATCTCTAGTGGTCGACAAATGGGCTTTGGGTCTCCACTCTGCAATTCCCCCTTCATTCACTATGGTAAGATTTTTTTTTTGATGATACCTTCTCCCTGATCAATTTGGCACCTCATGATCGCACAGGCTGGTGTACTTCTTCCGTGTGGACTTTATTGCCTCTCAGCTAGATGGCCGCTTATTCACCTTCAAGCCTTTAAGATCCCAGACACTATCTCTTTTGATAGCCGGGCACCATCAGCTTTCTTTGCCACATTTGCTTGTGCACCCGATTGTCTTCGGCGATCGTATCATGGAAGTGTGCAGCCAATGATATGATTTTTTGTTCTTTGATGCCTGATAACTGACCCCTTCGGGACCACGTGATCACACAGGCTGGTGTGTTCTTCCATGTGGGCTTTGTTGCTTCTGAGCTAGATGGCCGCTTGTTTATCTTCAAGCTTTTAAGACCCCGCACACTATCTCTTTTGATAGCCGAGCACCATCAGCTTTCTTCACCACATTTACTTGTTCAGCCGCTTTGGCTTCAGCAGTTGTGTCGGGAGGGTGAGCATCGTAGAGTGCCAATTTAATAAAAGAAAGTATTCATGTATTGAGGGAGTGCTTAAGTAGAGGCCCAAGGTCCTTCTGCAACCTTAATACTAAACCTATAAATATAGAAACATAGATCTATTTCCCCATTCTCCTATATATATTTGCATGTACATGTCTTTGTCTAGACCTCCATAAATGCCCTTTGACTCCTAGCTCTTTCCTCCATCTCCCTTGACTTTCCTCCTGCCCTACTACCATGCTCCGTCCCCACCTGGGTTACAGCTATATCTCTTCTTTACGTAACCTTACCCTTGATCATTCCCCACCAGGCCTGCCACTCCCCCCTCACTACCATTTTGGGTTCCTGTTGTGGTTTTGAGATTCTTTTTCATCTCCTACTTTTCCCGGGAGATCTCTCTCTATTAATTTTTCTGTGTCCACCCCTACTATGTATGGATTCAAAAGTTGCATTGAATAACAAGTAAATAGCTTCACTTGCAGGAAAACTAGTCCATTAACAGAATGAAAACTGTTTTTCTGGCATCACAGAGTGAGAGTTCTGATGAACCGTTGAGAAACCCCGTAGAATTGTCTATCAGACTCGAGTCAGATGAGGTGAATGAGGGCCATAAATTCATGTGTTTGAACACTGACTTTTCAAACCAACAAATAGATGCCTTCAGGAAAGACCTGTGATTTGAATTGATTCTGAAATAATAGACTCATGGCAAAGACTACAGTGCAATTCTCTAATTCCAAAACTCTGAGTGTTGAAGTATAGACTACTGAGTGGGTAATGTATGGACAGTGACATATAAAAGCATAATCTGGTTCACGTCTGATCCTCTCCTTCCTGCAGAAGTGTGTCAAACCCAACAATGGTCTGAACCCTTATTTGTCCTTTTCTATTTTCTTTCTTTCCTTCTTTTTTTTCAACTTGAGCAACTTATGATCCATGCTTTATCATTTATATCTCCAAAGGAGCATGGCCACAATATCAATCACTCTGTTAAAGAGCATGTGTTAATTTCCATCCTGCAAGATGCAGAAACAAAGTCAGGAGAAAATCTGTGCAGATTTTCCAGGGGAAACATCTGTGTGAGAGAAAATCCAGAAGAGGCCAGGGGAGAGAGAAGGACTGTCAGTCTATGACACGAGCCAAAAGGGGTTTCAAAAAGTTCATGGAGAAATGTAATTAAATGATAATGGATTTTTTTTCATTAACTTTGGAAGACTACTTGTATGGTCTTGAGGTAAGGAGAGAGAGGGAGTATGTTGGGCAGAAATTGTATTAACTATTGTTCCGTTCAAAGGAAGTTCAGTATGGCCATTGGATGTTCTAATTGAATGGGTTCTGTGATCCTTTGTGACCACTCTAGTTTTACAAAATGTAGGATGCATTCTCAGGCCTGACAGATTCTTGGTAAAGTTTTATGAAGATAACCTGGTCTTATTTTTTTTTCCTCTTAGCATACACATAAAATGGTTGGATTATATTTCTTCTATTGGTTATATTGAATTGGATATTTCTCAATCCAGAGAGATTCACACGTGTGATGACTTTCAATCCTGTTTAAGACCCATGCCTCTATCCCCTTTTCCTGGGAATTTTATTACATGCACTAGAGACATTAAAGCTCTGTGTCATTTAACATTATGTATCTGTTGTACATTTTATCATGAATGTTGGAGTTTTACTAAGAACATACCAGGACTAATTTTATTTTTTTTTCAATCTTCAATCTTGGTTGGTCAAATCTATGTTTTCTACAGAAAGCGAACATATTTCTCTTAAGAAACAGTTTCTTAATTAGTAGTGTGATAGACACACCAATATTTAGCTGTTGAAATCTATTACGTGACTTATTTTGCTTAAGCATAAAGATAAATGTAAGACAAGTGTATGAGTAGACAAAGTTGAAAATAATGAAGTAATTTTTATGAAAGTCACTGAAAGCATGTTATCCTTTATTCTTTCTTACAACTCAGAAATGAGGTTGAAGCTTCTCTACCCACGTTAAGAGGGTGATAGGACTGAGATTGGAAAATGCTTGCTTACTGTCAACCAAAACATTTTACACGTTCATTAATTTTTTTTAAATGAGTTTCTTCCTATATTTGTAGGTTACGACATAGCAATCCCTGTGGCTCAATGTTCAAGCTCATGGATGTTATTTGAAAAGGGAGCCATTAACACCCACCATCAGGTCCCTGTGAAAATGAAAACTGACAAGCTGCATCCACAAAGATTACAGTCTAGGGAGCCATATGGGTTCAGTTCTAGTCTGTAGTAAAGAGTGACCTTGAATCAAAATGGTCAATCCATTAAAAAAATGTCACGGAAACTAGACAGAGGAAAACAAAGCAACAATATACAACTGTTGCTTTGTTTTCCTCTGTCTAGTTTTCGTGCATGTTAGTGACTCCACAGGTCTGTCTGAATAGGACAGGTTGGATGAACTATCTGGATGAAAAACAACGGGACCGACAGTTCCGGGGGGTCTTGGGGTGGGGGGGTAGGGGGGTAAGGAAGTGGTGTTAACAAACCCAGGGACAAGGGAAAAACATGGGACCCCAAATGGTAGAGAAGTGGGAGTGGCTGGCCTGGTGGGAAATGATCAAGGGTAAGGGTGCTTAGAGAAGAGGTATACTCTAGCCCAGGTGGCGATGAAGCATGGTAGTGGGGCAGGAGGAAAGTCAAGGGAGATGGAGGAAAGAACTAGGAGTCAAAGGGCATTCATGGAGTTCTAGACAAAGACATGTACATGCAAATATATATAGGAGGATGGGGAAATAGATCTATGTGTCTATATTTATAGGTCAAGTATTAAGGTGGCGGAAGGACCTTGGGCCTCTACTCAAACACTCCCTCAATGCATGAATACCTTCTTTTATTAAATTGGAACTCTATGATGATCACTCTCCCGACACAACGGCTGGAGTCACAGTGGGTGAACAAGTAAATGTGGTGAAGAAAGCTGATGGTGCCTGGCTATCAAAAGAGATAGTGACTGGGGTCTTAAAGGCTTTAAGATAAACAAGCGGCCATCTAGCTCAGAAGCAACAAAGTCCACATGGAAGAACACACCAGCCTGTGTGATCGAGTGGTCCCAAAGGGATCAGTTACCAGGCATCAAAGAACAAAAAATCATATCATTGACTGCACACCTCCATGATAGGATCGCTGAAGACAAATGGGTGCATAAGCAAATGTGGTGAAGAAAGCTGATGGTGCCCGGCTATCAAAAGAGATAGCGTCTGGGGTCTTAAAGGCTTGAAGGTGAACAAGCGGCCATCTAGCTCAGAAGCAAATAAGCCCACATGGAAGAAGCACATCGGCCAGTGCGATAACGAGATGCCCAAGGGACCAGGTATAAGTCATCATGCAAAAATAAAAAAAGACATAAGTGCGTGTATGTATGTGTATATATGTGTATATGTATATATGTATGTGTATATATGTATATATATATATATCATATTAAATGAAGGGGGAAGTGCAGAGTGGAGACCCAAGGCCCAAGTGTCGACCAATGGAGATCCCCTCATAGAGGGGTTTAGGAGAGGAGATGGGTTAATTAGGGTGTGAGGTAGTATCGATGAAGAACACAGCTTTCCCCCAGATCCTGGATGCTTCCTCCCCCCAACTACCATGATCCGAATTCTACCTTGCAGGGCTGGATAGGACAGAGGCTGTACACTGGTGCATATGAGGGTTGGAGGTACAGGGAATCCAGGGTGGATGATACCTTCAGGACCAAGGGTGTGAGGGACGATGCTGGTAGAGTGGAGGGTGAGTGGGTTGGAAAGGGGGAACTGATTACAAGGATCCACATGTGACCTCTTCCTTGGGAGAGGGACAGCAGAGAAGGGGGGAAGGGAGACTCCGGATAGGGCAAGATATGACAAAATAACGATGTATAAATTACCAAGGGCATATGAGGGAGGGGGGAATGGGGGGGGGAAGAGGACCTGATGCAAGGGGCTTAAGTGGAGAGCAAATGCCTTGATAATGATTGGGGCAGGGAATGTATGGATGTGCTTTATATAATTGATGCATGTATATGTATGGATTGTGGTAAGAGTTGTATGAGTCCCTAATAAAATGTAAAAGAAGAAAAGAGAAAAAAATGATTAGGGCAAAGACTGTACAGATGTGCTTTGTACAATTGATGTATGTATATGTATGAACTGTGAAAAGAATTGTATGAGCCCCAATAAATTGTTAAAAAAAAGAAAAAAGAAAAGATTCAACAGAAAAAAAAATGTCACGGTATATATTAAAGTTAATGTTTCCTCCAATTTTGAAAGTAAAATTCACTATGACATTTGGCAACTAACTAATAAGGACAGTTATGAATTAATGTTGGCAGTGACTTAATTCACACATTATGCAGAATGGACTATAAGTCAAATATAAGCAATTCACAACTTAGATCTAGAGAGACTGACCTAGATATGCCTGCGGAGTTGGGTCCAGGAGCAAAGAAACTTCTCATTATCAAGTGTGATGCTGTCCGGATTCTTCCTAAATAATAGTAACTTCATGTCATTTTTTCTGGTGCTCAGTATTCTGAATTCTAGTCTTAGTCAACTGTTTATTGACTGAGTCAACAAATTAATGGCAAATTTGCTCATTATGATGCTACTTATGTATCACAAACACTTTTCACTTTGTTTTTAAAGCTTGACAGATTTTACTGAGACATCTGGCTTCAGGCATTACTTTCATTATGCTTTTGAAATAAATTAACTGATATTTATGTTTGCTTTATTCACTGCTGCACCTGCTTTACTCTATTAGAGTGCGATCATCTCTTTAGTCTTCTCACTCTTTGTTTGCAGATTTCAATGTGCTCTGCAGGGCATTTCGTCCCACGGTCTCCTCTAATATGAAAAAGGACTCTTTCATTCAGCACCCCATTTCCACAACCATGTGTCCTGTCACTTCAGTTGGACAAGCTACAGCAGTTTGTTAAAGAATGTTGATTGGTTGGGTGACTGAAAAAATACTCAGTTCAGTTTTTCAATATAAAATGAATCATGAAAATCTTCAAAAAGTCTAGCAAATTAAATTTGAGATGTTACAATGCTACACAGGCTAAAAACTAACCACACAGAAATTTCATGATATAATGAGATCGATGTATTCAGATAAATAAGAATCTCATGTTATTACTTATTATTTCTGCATGATGGAAACATTTATTACTCTTGTTCTCAGAGCTGAGTCTTGTGAGGATTTATCCTAATCTGGCAAGAGTTAGAAAATGTTAATGTTCACTATATGTCTTTTTTTTCTCCTCAGAGGAGCAGATTCTTCACTTTCTAAATTGTTATGCTGGGAATCTGGATGGTGATGATGTGAGAGAATGGGAATTTTCTGTGTGATCGTCTAATTGAGCCTGAATATGTTATGGGACCTTCGTAGTGGGACTCTGACTTTCATGCCTGTGCTGTAGTTTATATCTTCACTGGTCGGTGTTTCTTTCCTTCATGGCAGTATCCATAACCTTGACCTTTCACTGTTTATCCCTGTTGACTATTCCTATTCGCCCCACCCCCTCAACATAGGCATCATGGATAAGATGTGCGGTGTGTGGTTGATTGGAGAAATATTTCACCCCCAGCTATGAAAAGGTAATACAAATGAACTTCCTCTGGTGCAAAATCTTTCAAGTTGAGAATGGTCTTCCTCTCCAGGGCCAGAAACACGAGGACTTGTTTTGAATATTCACTGGAGAACCTGGGCAGGGTTTGCAGTTAGAGCCCATAGAACATGGGGCTCCGCTAGTGGCCGGCCCCAATGGTTTCTCAGTCACGTAATCAGTACTCAGCCCCTAGAAATTTATCACATGTTAATTTACATATATATTTTTAAATACATGGTTTCAGTGTTTTCTGATCTAGGTAAGCAGATTACTGCTCTGCCTCTCTGAACGCACCTCTCTCTAGATTTTGGGTGGAATTTTGATACGTCAATCCATGTCAGTTCTCTGATGTGCGCATGTAGGGACTCCCATCATCTGTGCATCTGTGATCCACATTGCAGAAAAGGAGCGTATGGCTGACCCAGAGGAGGATGAGACAGGCCAAGAGAGACAGCGCAGGGGTCCACAGTGGAAATGGAGTTGCAGGGGTCCAGAGAGGACCCAATGTGGGCACACAGGCACAGAGCTGTGGTAATCTCCATGCGAATAGATGTTATGGGGGATGAGTGCAAGTCTCATGGCCCAGCATCAAGCAAACCTGATTGACATTTTATCACCCCTTCTGCTTTGTACCCAGGTTCTTCCAGCTGAAACCTGGAAACCAGTCCCCTGGACTTTAAATGAAAACCATCCAAAGGTTAGTGGGTCTCATGAGCTCTTAGCTCTTGGATTGTTTTAGGACCACTCAGACAAAGCAGTATTTTCATTAAAATGTGTACTATACTCTTCAAATTTTGCCAATTTTGTAGTTATATATACTGATATTATGGATTTTCTCCCTCTCTTTTTTTCTTTCACGGTGCTGATATTATTTAATAAAAATTTTCACCTTTTGTTAATCCTGTTAATGTATCTTTATATATTGCAAACTAACTGAATTTATTTATGGAATAATATCAGACATATGGTGATAAAGATAATTTCCTTTATTTTTTAAAAGACATTTTGTATGGTTTTTGATGTGTACACACTTTTATATTATTCAATTGCTTGCTTTTCAATTTTTCTTCCATTGTGTTTTGTGGACCATTTTTATTGTTTTATTCCCTGCCTTCTTTTAATCATTTTACTAGGGGTTCATACAACTCTGATCACAATCCATACATACATCAATTGTGTAGAGCACATTTGTATATTTATTGCCCTCATCATTCTCAAAACATTTTCTCTCCACTTAAGCCCCTGGAATCAGCTCCTCATTTTTTCCCTCCCTTCCCACTCTATCTCCCTCATGAACCCTTGATAATTTATACATTATTATTGTTTCACATCTTGCACTGTCTGAAGTCTCCCTTCACCCACTTTTCTGTTGACTGTCTCCCAGGAAGGAGGTCACATGTAGATCCTTGTAATCGGTTCCCCCTTTCCAATCTACCCTCCCTCCACCTTCCCAGTGTCGCCACTCACACCACTGGTCCTGAAGGGATCATCCATCCTGGATTCCCTGCGTTTCCAGTTCCTATCTGTACCAGTGTACATCCTCTGGTGTAGCCAGATTTGTAAGGTATAATTGGGATCATGATAGTGGAGCAGGAGGAAACATTTAGCAACTAGAGGAAACTTGTATGTTTCAGTATTGCTACATCACACACTGACTGGCTTGTCTCCTCCTGGAGACTCTTCTGTAAGGGGATGTCCAGTGGCCTACAAACGGGTTTTGGGTCTCCATTCCGCACCCCACCCCCTTCATTCACTATGATAAGATTTTTTTGTTCTTGTGTACTGGTTTTTATGTGAGTAGTGGAAATAAGCATAATTTATGCCTGCTAAAATGATACTTTTGTATAAAATCTTTTAAACGAGTATGAAAAGCTAAGATCATGGAAGATATAGGTGGCTATTTGTGAATACACGCTCATTACATTAAAAGTGAGAGAGAGGAGGATACAGTAAAATGAATAAGACTCTCCCAATCCCAGGAGTCAGTGAGAAATCACTTCACAGACCAGAGGAATAGCCCTGGTAGCAGTTACATAATTTCATGTTAACTCGATAAATAAGTGTAGGGGTGAAGTCTAGCCTGTCAATCAGCTCACAGCCTGAAGATGCTTACTTGTGGGTGTGGCCTTCTCATGAGGATTCTGGGAATTTCCTCTCTCTTGGGAGGCGGGACACACCTTCTCTGTGCTTCACCTCCCTATGGGGAGGCACATGCAGAAAGCTGGAGGAACCACATGGAGACACACACCAGCACCGAGCGGCTTCCATTGACATTGGATCCACAAGACTTTCCAGCCACTGGCCTGTGCTCTTCCTGCACTCATCATCACTGAATACACTGTGAGTCAAGAGAAATGTATGGACTAGTATTGGACTTGTGGGCTAATATCAGACTTATGGACTTGATCTTGACTGGGCTTGAATGTTTTCTCAACGTACAATTGCTCTTTGATATAAAGCTCTCTCTTAAACTCTCTGGATTTGTTTTTATAATCAACTTCCCCTAAAACAACCCCCTCGAATGTTCAGTGTTAGTGTCTGAGAAGTTGATTTTGTCACCTCTCACCTATGAAGTGAGTGAAATTATAAGTGGATACATCTGTACCAGTCATGACCAGCTGTGAGCTCACTTGGTGAGATATTCCCACGATTAGCATCAGGATTCCAGAATGCCCTTGAGAAGAGCAGCTCAGCTATCACTATGTGTGATGCTCTATAGCAACGGTCTCAATGGGGTCAAAACCCCTTTGGGGTCGAACAACCCTTTCACAGGGGTCATCTGATTCATAAAAGCAGCTAAATTAGAGTCATGAAGTATCAATGAAAAATAATTTCATGGTTCGGAGGTCACCGCAATATGAAGAAGTGTATTAAACGGGCGTGGCATTAGGAAGGTTGAGAACTGCTGCTCTAGAGTTATCGAGGCTTCTTATTATTTATCACTGATTTAGACCAGGAATACATTTATGAATGTGAATTATATGCACATATGAGAGCTCCATAGAGTTGAAGGTTGAAGCCATTCCCCTGGGAAAGCATTAAGCAAAGATATTGCCACGTAGGTTGCTCCCAAACCACTGACAACAAAGTGCACTCATGAAGGGGTGATTGTGGGGCTTCATTTTCCTATTGACAGTCGCCCTGGGTAAGATAAGACATGGGGCTGAGGAGAACACTGCGGCAGCTCCAGGGCCCTCACCTTCTGATTTACATCCTCACAGGTGTTCAGGTGTGCATGCCCAAATGCAGTTAGTGCAGTCTGGGGCTGAGGTGAAAAAGCTGGGAGATTGGTGAAGGTGTCTTGTAGGACTTCTGGAAGCCCCATTCACCAGTGATGGAATGAACAGGGTTTGACAAGCACCCAGAAGAGGCTTTCAGTGGATGGACTGGATCAACACCCACACTGGGTAGTCAACATATGTCCAGGGATTCACACAGGCCTCTGTCTTCTCCTTGGATGCCCCCATCAGCACAGCTTATCTACGGATTAGCAGCCTGAAGTCCAAGGACACTGCCACCTATGACTGTGTGAGACAGGCGCTGTGAAACCCACATCCTGAGAGAGTCAGGAAGCCTGGGGGGATGGCAGCTGTGCTCACTGAGGCAGGGACTCTGAATATTTAATGGAAACCTTTATTTACTTGTTTCACATTTTGAGATGAGAAACAAAGACAAAATACTTCCTGGAATTAGCATAAAGTTTCTGTGAAATGAAATCACCCCTCAAGAGAGGAGGATAAAAATACCATGGTGTATAAGTTTTGTTCATCAATCTGTGTAAATAGTTCCGTTACAGCACTAAGAACTATGCAGACTCTGAAGGGTTGATTCAACATCTGCAGAGACAATGACATGAACACAGGTCATCTGCAAATGGACAGGAAGAAAATGAAAGACAAGACCCTCTGTTGTTCTGTGAGAAAATGAGAGGAAGTGAGTGTGATCCCAGACACAAACTCCCTGCTGGGAGGGAGCTGGGAAGCAGAGGGTGCTCAGTACCCACAGATCACAGGACACACTCAGGAGCAGGTGCAGAGGGACAGTTTCAGTGTTGGTTTCCTGTTGTGGTCTGGGGATGCTTCTCCATCTCGCTGTCTCCCTCAAGGGTTTTCTCTATTTTTATGACATAGGAATACAATGTTATGTATAAAAATATTTAAAATCAGACCTATTGCATGTAGGATGTATAATAATGGAATTGAAATCTCAGCAAAAGAAAGTGGGGAGGAAGGACCAAATAAAAATATAATTTTTATTTATTAGTGTTATATTGATATGCTAAACTTGGCAGCACTTGCATTGTTCAAGTAATGCTTGATAATAGTTGTATTAATTGGATTTCCTTGAAGGCAGATATAATATTATCACAGTGAGTACTGTATTTCATGATGGGTTTATCAAAACCTTTCTGACAATGAGTGCCTTTCTCTTGACTGTGCTGTTCCCCGCATAGTAAATCGTATGATTTTCTGATCAAATTGGCCCATACTGGTCAGTGCATTTATGCTCACTGATGCCTCGGATACCAATCAATACACATGCATACCATTTAATTTTTGTTTGAAGTATTCAAATTACAAGCTCTAGTCCTTAGAAGACTTTTGCAGCTGTTTCTCTGTACCTTGAGTGATGCCCCATCAGCAAATGAAGATCCTGACAGCTCCACTCCCAGAGGCTTTACCCAAATCACGTCATCATGGAAATCAAGATGATTTCAAGAAATCAGTCTCTCTTCAGTCACATTTTGAGTGCCCTCGAACCTGAGGGTCCCATCCTCTGGCAGTAGCTTCAACAATTTCCTACTTCCTTTGCCTAGGCTTTCAGTATTCAACCATGCTGCAAAGTTATGCATAAGGCTTTAGCAGCTTCTTCCTCTGAAGAGGGGAGAGGGGTCCTTCTGCATTGTCTGTTCTTACTCTGAAAGATTTGCTTAAATCTGCTCACTTTGGGTGGCCCTGCTGGCATTTGATATAAGAGTGACATATCTTTCAGCATGTCAGCAAAACACAAGCCACCACAGTATGACGAACTAACAGACAGGTGGTGAGAATATATCATTATTTCTTCAAAGTATATCAAACAAGTTCTGGCTAATATTTTAAATGCAATAAATAAATAACAGCATAATACAACCAAATAATGTAGTATTTCAATTCAGCATGTTCAATGATAGACTTAACATTGAAATAGAAGATCCATAAGGACATCATGAATCAAATAAGTAAACAAATAAATGGGTATAGTAAACTAGAATCAGTGACCAACATATAACATACTCCACCAAGAACAAAATATATGCTCCCATTAAGCCGAGATTTATTTCATAAATAAAGTTAAGCATGAAATAGATGGAAAAAGGAACACAGATAGATAAATACAGATAGATGACAAATACAAGATATGGACAGTATATACAGAGAACATAGATGATAACAAAATTAATAGTTCAGTAGATTGGTAGACCAATTAACAAATTTATGATAGATAGATAGATAGATAGATAGATAGATAGATAGATAGATAGATAGATAGATAGATAGATATAGAGCAGAGATTGGAAATGCATAGAAGGATGGGAGAGGGAGATACAGAAACTCAATCAACAGACTCCAGTGTCATTGTGTATTCGGGTTCAGGGATTTGGGCTGAGTCCAGGCAGAGGGTGTTCAGATAACACTTTTTTCTATCTTGAGATACATTGAAGACTAAATGCACAAACTACAACATGAGGTGTTTCATAAGGAGTAAGGTGTTGTACGTGGATGTTATAAAACAATGACTCACTCTTCAGGAGATTTTCTTAAGAAACTGGGTTCCCACAACAAGAATATATCACTTATTTGATGCGTGTGGTGATACAGATAAAAGTAGGTAAGGAAAGCTATGTGAGACCAGATTGTAAGCACCATGAAGGGAAGGTTGGGATGTATTGCACAGGGTCTCAGGCCAAACAGGCACATGACCCAGATTCAAGATTCAGTGTGTGATGAGGAAGATACAGGGTTCCTAGAAAAATTGGGGCCTCCCCTGTCTCATTTTCCCCTGTGTCGTTGTTTTTAGCCCTCTTCCTGCCCCTGAGAACCAAGATTTAGATGTTTTTAGCATGACCTTCAACTCCAGAGAACAGAGGGAGGAGAATGAGGCATGGAAGTTGGACACATTCTCTGGGTTCTTGTTTGTTTCTTGGGAGACCCCGAGTACATAAACTACACCCTGGGGTGCTCTCTCCTCATCAGGAGAAAACTGAGGGGAAATGTTTTAATTTTCTATTCTCTTTATTTTTTCTTGTGGATTGCATGAAGGTATACTGAGAAGATTGGTGTTCATTCAAAAATTCATTCACTTTGTTTCATTTCATTGACTGCAATGAAATACACACTAATTTCTGTTACAATTACCTTTTCTTTGCAAACATTCTGAATTTTTCCCTGGATAAATATTGCCTTTATAAACTTACAAGTTTGATTGTTCTAAAGTCATTGTATCTCCCCAGGTCTATTACTCCCTTGTAGGCTTGTCAGTTATCTGGCTGGAAGTTTTTCCAAGGGCTGAGTTCAGTCCCAGACCTTAAGCGACGCTGACAGCCATATTCTCAGGACTTCCACAAGTCTACCCAACCAGGAAGCCTAATCTTTGTATTTTTCTTTTCTTTGTGTGTGTGTATTATTTAACTTTTTGTCCCACTCTACCCAAGCCCTTCTAATGCTATCTTTTCCAAATAAGTGAGTACTGATAGCAAGGCACCATCTCTTTCTTCTGGTCTTAGTGTTCAGGGGACTTGTATCCATGATTCATTACAGCATTGGACAAATGGTTTCCATGTGTCTTCAATGATCATCACTCTGGAAAGGGAGAGACAATTAGCTGTACTTCATGTGGTTTAATGTCCCCAGTCACTACTCTCAAAACCCAGACATAGGATATTGTCTTTGTGAGCTGTTATGTCAGTGGTTCTTGGTGTTCCCCAAACCCCAAGGCTCCTCCTCAGAGAGAGAAAAAGTTAACCCACTTATTGTTTACTTTAGTTTAGATCAGAGAAATGTTTAGGGACAGATTATTAAATTGATGAAAGTGAAATGTTCCCAATGTTGGACTTTTAACTTCTCTTCTGAACAGAGCTACACTGTCAGAGAGACGGTGAAAAGGGCCAGATTGACCATGAGTTTTCAGAGAGTGACACACTCATCTTTGGCTTTAATCTGCTCAGATTTGTCTGACACTCAGAGTAAAGCTGACATTCCTTCCCTGATATTTGTTTCCTCTCCTCAGGCAGCAGGAAGCACAGGGCAGACAAGGGCGCTAGGAGGCACCTGAGAGTCTTTCGAGAAGGTGCCATTTGGGAAATCAGATTCCTCAAAGTCTTCACTAAGGAGACAGAGGTAATTGTGATCCTGGACATAATTCCCACAGACAATAAGGAGGGACGGTCTGTGAGGCCCCAGGCTCCTTGGGCTGCAGATTCACACTGGGTTTGAAACCACTCCTCCCCGGGTGTGGACTGGGAGATGCACTGAGTGGAAGTGCTCTGCATGGGAGAGGTGCTAGTGCTAGTGACCATCTTCTCTCTCTCTCTCTCTCTCTCTCTCTCTCTCTCTCTCTCTCTCTCTCTCTCTCTCTCTCTCTGTTGCAGGATGTAACTAGGATCAGGTTCTGTCCCTCCCAGCAGTCCCAAGACCCGCACCTCACCCTGCCTTGGGTTTCCAGTGTTATAAGGCTGGAGGAGTCTAACATGGAGGGCAGGACAGAAATATGCAAAGTGGAAGACATCCATTTTAGACCCACAGGCTACCTCCACAGGGGAATCTCCCTCATCACCCAGTTGGGGACCACAGTGTGATTCCTTTCCATACTCCTTGCAAGATGGACTCTGCCATCCTAGCTCTCCTCATTGCTCTTCTCCCAGGTCAGGATCGCCACAACGTTTGAGATGAATGGAGGATGTGTGTGTGTGTGAAGAGGGAATCTCTGATCTCTGAATCCTATCTCCACAGGTGTGTGCACTCAGGTGCAGCTGGTGCAGTCTGGGGCAGAGGTGAAGAGACCTGGGGAGTCTTTGAGGATCTCCTGTAAGGCATCTGGGTACAGCTTTACTGGAAGCTGGATCAGCTGGATTAGGCAGCCACCTGGAAAGGGCTTGGAATGGGTAGGAATGATATAGCCTGGTAGCTCTGATACCAGCTACAACCCATCCTTCCAAGGAAAAGTCACCATCTCCACAGACAACTCCATCAGCACCATGTTCCTGTAGTGGAGCTGCCTGAAGGACTCAGACACGGACATGTATTACTGTGCAAGGCACACAGTGAGTGAAACCCCTTCCTGAGAGGAGCAGAAACCCTCAGCCTAATGCAGCTGCAGAGCAGGAGTCTCAGGCATCTCTCAGTTCAGCACCAGATGACACAGTCTGCTATCTCCTAGAGAGTGAGCACATGAGTTCATGTCACAGGCCACTGATATGACAGGGAGACATCTCCCCACATGGGGGCACTGATGCAAGCAGTGTTGTACAATCACTTAGAAAACATGTTCTTCTTAGTTGAACTCCTTTCTATTAACTTCCCTTTTTTCCCACCTATCTTGCTGAAGCCCCCGGGAACCCTTATTCTACTTATTGTCTCTGTAGATTCACCCATTCTGCACTACGTAAATTGAAAAACATATAAAAAGATATCAAGAGAGTCAAAAATGCTACTAACAGTGACTGAACACACCAGAAATAAACCCTACAGGTATAAAACAGAACCAGAAAATATTAAAACCCAAATTAATCAGAAAGGATATCAAAGGGGAGATCAAATGACAAGTTTTTAACCATCAAAGCCAGATGAGTCATTCTAACCTTCTACAGTCATCTCTTCAATACTCTCTCTGACCATCAGCTTGTTCCACCCCTCAGTCATGGTGAGAGGGAAATCACTGGAGGTGTATTCCCTGTGAAGATCCTGCAAATGTGTTTGAGCTTTCTCTGTCATCCACAGCCTTCTGCAGGTCACAATCTCAAAGTTTAAGCTCTGACACTAATCCCTCCTTTGGATTTGGATGATATAATTTGCAATCCTTGTAAAACTCTGGAGAGCCTCATCTGTCTCCCTCAGGATGTCTGGTGCATTTTATCTGCTGACCTTGCACTTAGCATTCTTTTTTTTTTTTTTTATTTCAAAAATAAAATTTATTTCACAATCATTTGCTAGAGTAATATGTTACCACAAGTCAATAGAAACAGATTTTGACAGAACCATGACATATTCAGAGCTGTAAGTTCACCACGAAGGACAACTTAGTAAGATCTTCTCTACTTTGATGAAACATAAACCCTCTATAAAAATGTGTATCCTTAGCTCTTAGAAAGATGTTTAAAGAACTTGTTGGCATTAATTGTCAGTGAGTTAACTCCAATTAATGGTGAACTTATGAATTAAGAATAAAACATTGCTAAGTACAAATGCCATTATGATAATTTTTAGTTTAATCGAGTCATTGTTTAGGCTATTGTGACAAATAGTCTAATTGGGTTTGTTGTTTTATCATTCTTATTTTTTTTAAACATTTTATTAGGGGCTCATACAACACTTATCACAATCCATACATAGACATACATCAATTGTATAAAGCACATCTGTACATATTTTGCCCTAATCATTTTCTTTTTTTTTTTTTCTTCTTTTACATTTTATTAGGGACTCCAACAACTCTTACCACAATCCATACATATACATACATCAATTGTACAAAGCATACCCATACACTCCCTGTCCCAATCACTCTCAAGGCATTTGCTCTTCACCTAAGCCCCTTGCATCAGGTCCTCCTTTTTTTCCCCCCTCCCTCCCTTTTCCCCCCTCCATCATATGCCCTTGGTAATTTATACCTCGTTATTTTGTCATATCTTGCCCTATTCGGGGTCTCCCTTCCCCCCTTCTCTGCTGTCCCTCTCCCAGGGAAGAGGTCACATGTGGCTCCTTGTAATCAGTTCCCCCTTTCCAACCCACTCACCCTCCACTCTCCCAGCATCGTCCCTCACTCCCTTGGTCCTGGAGGTATCATCCACCCTGGATTCCCTGTATCTCCAACCCTCCTATGTACCAGTGTACAGCCTCTGTCCTATCCAGCCCTGCAAGGTAGAATTCGGATCATGGTAGTTGGGGGGAGGAAGCATCCAGGATCTGGGGGAAAGCTGTGTTCTTCATCGATACTACCTCACACCCTAATTAACCCATCTCCTCTCCTAAGCCCCTCTATGAGGGGATCTCCATTGGCTGACACTTGGGCCTTGGGTCTCCACTCTGCACTTCCCCCCTCATTTAATATAATATATATATACACATACATATATACATATACACATAAATACACATACATACACACACTTATATCTTTTTTTTTTTTTTTTTGCATGATGCCTTATACCTGGTCCCTTGGGCACCTCGTGATCGCACTGGCCGGTGTGCTTCTTCCATGTGGGCTTATTTGTTTCTGAGCGAGATGGCCGCTTGTTCACCTTCAAGCCTTTAAGACCCCAGACACTATCTCTTTTGATAGCCGGGCACCATCAGCTTTCTTCACCACATTTGCTTATGCACCCATTTGTCTTCAGCGATCCTATCATGGAGGTGTGCAGTCAATGATATGATTTTTTGTTCTTTGATGCCTGGTAACTGATCCCTTTGGGACCACTCGATCACACAGGCTGGTGTGTTCTTCCATGTGGACTTTGTTGCTTCTGAGCTAGATGGCCGCTTGTTTATCTTCAAGCCTTTAAGACCCCAGTCACTATCTCTTTTGATAGCCGGGCACCATCAGCTTTCTTCACCACATTTACTTGTTCACCCATGTTGGCTCCAGCTGTTGTGTCGGGAGAGTGAGCATCATAGAGTTCCAATTTAATAAAAGAAGGTATTCATGCATAGAGGGAGTGTTTGAGTAGAGGCCCAAGGTCCTTCCGCCACCTTAATACTTGACCTATAAATATAGACACAAAGATCTATTTCCCCAACCTCCTATATATATTTGCATGTACATGTCTTTGTCTAGACCTCCATGAATGCCCTTTGACTCCTAGCTCTTTCCTCCATCTCCCTTGACCTTCCTCCTGCCCTACTACCATGCTTCATTGCCACCTGGGCTAGAGTATACCTCTTCTCTAAGCAACCTTACCCTTGATCATTTCCCACCAGGCCTGCCACTCCCCCTTCTCTACCCTTTGGGGTCCCATGTTTTTCCCTTGTCCCTGGGTTTGTTAACACCACTTCCTTACCCCCCCTACCCCCCACCCCAAGTCCCCCCGGAACTGTCGGTCCCGTTGTTTTTCCTCCAGATAGTTCATCCAGCCTGTCCTATTCAGACAGACCTGTGGAGTCACTAACATGCACGAAAACTAGACAGAGGAACACAAAGCAACAGTATATAACCGGACAACAAAACAACCAAAACAAACCACTGAAAAAGAACAGAACAAAACAGTTCACAAGAGAAAAGCTCGTAGTTAGTTCAGGGATCTTTGCTGGCCCTTAGGAGCGTTTTCCAGTCCAGTCTGTTGGGGCACCACGCCCTGGCCCCAAAGTCCACTTTCAGCATTCCCTGGGGACCTTGCCACTCCATTCCCTTGCTGTTCCGCTGCACTCCCCCAGTGCATTGCCTCGGTGTGGTGGGATCAGGTCAGGTGCAATTCCCACACTGTGTCTCCGGTGCTGTCCCCTGTATCGCCCTTAGTCACTGAGGGGCATCATGTCTCATAGTAGGGCCAGCCATGTTGTTCTCTCTGTGGACTGGCTGCTCTACTCAGGAACATCATCATCACGGCCTGGTGGGCCAGGCTGTGCTCCACTCTCTCCTCCTGCCCCTACATCTGCTCCCGTGTGCTCTGGTCAAATATGACCATCTCCCATAGCTGCAGGGTCAATGTCGTCCTTTGGAACAAGTTCTTTTCGGGGGAGGGGCAGGAATCCACTTAATTTATGGTGCTGGGGCCTGCCTCCCAGACGCACTTAGCATTCTAATGTGAAATCCGCTATGGCACCAAGGAGAGTGAACTTTTATGTAATATTTATTTTTTATGTTTATTACTTGTGTACTTCACTTTGAGTTCCTAATTATTTGCAAGGCATGTAGTTGTAACTTAATTAGAAATGATATATTAATTGTACTTTAGGTGTTAAATAATTTTAACAATTTTAAATTTAAAAATGGCATGATTTATGATAATTTTAGGTAATTACACTTGACCGACCAAAATTGATCTCAATTTTCTGCACTTCACTCCATCAAAGATTTTGTTGGGTGCTTTTGAGTCAGTTTTACTCACAATGGTTCTGTGCACAACAGAACAAATAACTAAACTGCCAAGTCCTGAACCATCCTCACTTGCTCTTAAGTTTGAGACCATTTTTTCAGCCGCTCTATTTGTGCATCTAATTGAGTGTTTCCCTATTTTGGTGACACTCTGTCAAACAGGATGTCCTTTTCAAATATGTGAGAAGTCTTGCTGCTCTCAATGAGAATAAAGAACATCCTGACATATTGGTCTGCAATTTCCTCCACTTGTGACTCATTTGCTATCTTTTGGAATCAGAGTTGTCCTTCCAATGAGTGTTCCCTTCATTGTGACTCCTATGAGTGACCTTATTTGTGAATCCGCTCACCAGAGAGGTCATTCCAGTTCACCCCTTGTCAGTGTGGGGCTCTGTATGCCTGGAAGCATTGCTTCAACATAAACAGAGACAAGGGGTAGCAGGCGTCACTAAGGACAGGTCACAAGTTTAGACCCAGATGTCTCCACAATTATTTTCTCAGACATTGAGAACATGAGTCAACCACTACCCACAGTGCACAGGGAATAATGCAGACAGACACCTCCAGAGACCCGAACATGCACTTTAATAGAGCCATGAGCTCAGGGCATTTAAAATCATTCATTGCACTCATGAATCTGTACATGCCTGTATTTCATTGTCAACAGATTTTGAGTCGCAGATAGTGTGAGAATGATCATCTCTTTCTCACAATGGAAATTGGGGCATATAGGATGCTAATGAAGGTCAGTGTTACTTTTAATATTAGCACTGCAAACAGAATGCTAGTTCTTCCTTTCAATATTGCAGAAAGGAGAAAATTTAGAGAAAGAGAAAAAACAAAAAGTCAAAATTGTCTCTGGGGATGCTGAGAGCAAAGAAAAAAGGCCCTAATTCCAACAGGAAATCCTCCCTGTAATCCATCTGTGGCTGTCTAGGGCTGGGTGTGTGTGCTCAGTGGATCCCACATGCCCCCTGCTGCCCAGTGTCTCCTCTGCAGGGGAGGTTTGTGTCTGGGCTCACACTGACTTCCCTTCACTGTGTTCCTTGCACAGTGATACATGGCCATGTTCTCAGCAGTCACGAAGCTCAGCTGCAGGGAGAACTGATTCTTCGATGTGTCTCTGGTGATGGAGAGTCAGCTTTGGAAGGATGGGTTATAACATGTACTACCCTCATAGCATATCTCTCCCATCCACTGCAGCCCCTTCCCTGCGTGCTGGCCAATCCAGTTCCAGCAGTAACCACTGCTTGTGATGGAGACACCAGAGACAGTGCAGGTGAGGGACAGCTTCTGGGAGAGCTTCACCAGTCCTGGACCCGTCTCCTGAAGCCGCACCTGGGACAGGACGCCTGCAAACAAAAACAGATGGTGCCTGTCAGTCACTTGAAGTCACACCCATCCCCATATACGCAGGTCAGATATCTGAATCTATCACCTTGGGGAACTGTCACCAGGCACAGGAGAACACACAGCAATAGCATCTTTAGACCACAGCTCTGCTTTCCCAAGAGACCCACAGCCGAGTCTGAAGAGAACTGATAGCTTTCCAAGCCTAAGGGTGAGAATTTCATGAAGAAACTGTATTGTACTTCATCTGCTCTATAGCCCTGCGGTTAATCATATGTTACACAGTGGGCCACTTAAGAGAAACCCAATCCAGTTGATACTGACTCAGGGTGATCCTGTAGGACAGTGTAGAATTGCCCCCATGATTTTCTGAAACCATAATGCTTGATAAGAGTGTCTAGCCTCACTTTGCTCCCGGGGAGCAGCTGGTAGGTTTGAACTGCCGACATGGCAGTGATCAGCCCCACACTTAACCTCTACACTGCCAGGCTTGCCCATAGCTGAACAATAGGCTGGCCTATAGGCCGGGGTGAAAGCAAGTAACACCAAGGGGGAACGTGCTCCTCAGCCTTCAACCCTAAGAGATCAGACGGGCAGCATTTTCCCCAAAGCAAGTGTCCGAAGTCAGAAGGAGCAGGCAAGCTGCGGAGTGGAAATGGGGTGAGAGTAGGGAGAGATCACAACCAATGTCATGAAACGTGGTATAAATTGTCCAATGGGAAAAGAACTTGCGTTGTCGGCTTTCACCTAAACCACAAGGAACTGTTCAAAAGCGTGAAGGAAAACTGCCCAGTGGGCATGCCATGGCCTAACTGCTAGGATTTAATAGTTGTAGGAGACAGAAGTCATAACATGTCAGGGTGCAGCGGTGATCTGTCAAGAGGCCATTTTGTGCACTGCCACCGTGATGCCATCGTGTTTCTGGATCATAATGTTCCCGTTATCTGACACTAAACACACCACAGGGATATCAGTGGGGTCAGAGGTTAGCTTAGCTGCTTGCTGAGCTAATACTGATAGCACTCCCGCATGCTCATCCGATAGGGTCCCACGGCAGCCCAGGTTCAGTCCTTGTGAATCTGTGCACAGGACGCCGACAATGGATGGATTCTTCCTTGTGTCCTCCAGGTGCTGCTCCAAGGTCTTCTCCATCCCACCCATGGCCCGTGAGACCCGCTGTGCCTAAAGTGTTTTTTTTTTTTAAAGAACACCATGGAATAAATAACCCTGCTACTTTCTTGCTTCAATTATTTTGAATAGAAGTGTGCTTTAAGTCATTTTCTTTTTCTTTGGAAAGAATTGAGGCTAAACTCTTGTGTTAGTCTGGGTACTTTAGAGAAATAAATCCACAGCAACTCATGTATAAGAGTTTTATATAAAGGTTAAGTGCACATCAAGAAAACATCCCAACCCAGTGCTGTCCAAACCCCAAAGTCCAACATTAACCCATTAACCCATATGCAAGACACCAGTTCACAAAGACCTCTTCTATCTCACAAAACAGACACAATGATGCTAACTGCAGGAGGAAAACTGAGTCAGTGAATGGGTAAACCTTCTTAATCATGCCTTATTTATACTCAATTTCTTACACCTTGATGATTCGGGAAAATCAGCTGCAGATCGGTTTTGGCACCCTAAATCTAATTCACAATTTGCCATGGCTAAATGGAAAGATCCTATAAACAATTCATGGCACGGACCAGACCCAGTACTTATCTGGGGAAGAGGTTCCGTTTGTGTCTATTCTTAAGAGCATAATGCAGCAAGATGGCTACCAGAAAGACTGGTCAGACAAATGGATCACAAACCTGAAGTAATACCCTCCAGGGAGGAGTCAACCCCCTGAGAGATCGTTCTCGTTTTGTGTTTTTACAGGTTCAACAAATATACGTTAGCCCGAAGACCCTTCTACTCACAGATGTGGACCTTCACCTCTTGTCTTGGAACCAGAATCGCAGCATTCACCCCCCACTTGCTGCAGTCCCAACCTCCAACCCTATTTCTTATAATACCAACACCACCCCGCCTCCCCAAACTCCTATAATTGTCAATGATGTTCCCCTTTATTTACCTCCTGGCACAACCCGAATTCCGTTTTGTTACTCTGCGCCGTCCTCATCCCTTTGTAATAACTCTCTCACACTCACAACAGAAGCAGTTGCACCCAATGGCTTTTTCTTCTGGTGTAATCATACCCTCACAAAACATTTGAGTGCTTCACTTCCATCTTCCTTATGGTGTACGCCTGTTACTTTGGTTCCCCAATTAACTGTTTATACCACTGCTGAATTTCAATCTAAAATTTCCCCTCACCCCCTTTACAAGTCAAAAAGAGCTATTTTTCTCTCTGTCCTAATGGGCCTTTCATTGGCCTCCTCTGTTGCCGCTGTTGGTTTTGGAGGAGGAGCACTTGGACATTCTATCACCGCCACCAACGATCTGGTCGCCCGCCTTCAAGAAGCTCTGGATAACTCTGCACCGTCTCTGGCGTCTCTCCAACGACAAATCAACTCTTTAGCTCAAGTTGTTCTGCAAAACCGGCGTGCGCTTGACCTTATTACACCCGAAAAGGGGGTACTTGTCTGTTTTTACAAGAAGAATGTTGTTATTATATTAATGAATCGGGATTAGTTGAGGAACGGGTGAACAATCTCAATAAGATCAGCAAGGAACTACTTAATTTCAGACGCCCCCAAATTTGCTCAACTCAATGAATTGGTGGTCCTCGCAGTTATTTTCGTTTCTTGCCCCCTTCATAGGGCCGGTAATTGTTTTGCTTGTTGTAATTTCTTTGGGGCCCGTCATCTTTAACAAACTTATGTCTTTTATCAAACAACAAATAGAGGCCATCCAGACCAAGCCAATACAGGTTCAATACCATCACCTTGAGATGATTAGTCGGGGTGGCTCGGTATCTGACGATGAGTATGCATCACCAGTAAGACCCTCTGCCCTTATGAGATGAGTTGGATAGCCAATGACAGGTAAGACTTGTTGCCCCTGACACCAACCTAAGACAGGCCTTTGTTCGCCTCCACCTAAGGTGGATAAGATGGGTTCACAGAAGCCGAAGACGGGTAAGGGTCGGAGCCGCACCTGGCAGCCTAAGACAGGCACAACTCCCTAAGGGGATCTTTCATTTCCTAAATACATAAACAAAAAAGGAGGACCTGTTGGGAGCCGATAGCCATTAAGACCTTGGCCTCAGACACGTAGCAGAAACTTGGCCACTTTCTAACAGCAAGCCTTTGTTTCCTGTCCAACTTCTCCCCCACATTCCAAGCTACATGCTCAGTAGCGTGGGCAGTTGCGATAACTGACCTTGTTGCCATTAGTCAAAGTACTGAGCACCCACTGAACTTCAGTTATAACATATTAGGAACATAGTGATAAGTTCACCCGGTAAGCCTTAATTTGCATGCGGACGTCACCACAGATGTCTTTGAGTACTGTTGCGCACCCTTTTTACCTTGTTAGGAAGATGTAGCCAATTGGCTGTTACACAGTAAAAAATTGTGCCTCCCACTTCCTTCTCTGTTGTAAATATATACCCGAAGTTTTGGCGAAATAAACGGGCTTGATCAGCTCTTGTCTTGCCCCACGTCTTTGTGTCTCTTTTCCATCCAGGTTTGTTTCCCCTCCAGGTCACCGTGTGAGGGTCTCGCTGGACGAGACCCCAACAAAACCCCAGAAGCAACAAAGCCCACATGGAAGCAGCACACCAACATGTGTGATCATGAAGGGCCGAGGGGACCAGGTTTAAAACAACAAAGGCGGGGGGGGGGGTGGAATATCACATGACCATGAATGAGGGGAGTGCATGATGGGGATCCAATGCCAATCTCTAAACAGCTGGACATCCCTTGCAGAGGGGTAGTGGGGAGGAGATGAGTCACTCAGGGTTCAGGGTAGCAACCATGAAACTCATAACCTTCTTCTAGTTATTGAATGCTTCCTCCCTCCCAATTATCATGATCCCAATTCTGCCTTGCCGAACTGGTTAGACCAGAGGATGCACAGCAGTGTAGTAGTGATCTGGAAACACAGGGAATCTAGGACGGATGAACCCCTCAGGAGCAGTGGTGACAGTGGCGACACCGGGAGGCAAGGGAGTGTAGAAAGGGGGAAGCGATCTCGGGGATCTATGTGTAACCTCCTCTCTGGGGGATGGGCAACAGGAAGGTGGGTGAGGGGAGATGCTGGGTAGTGTAAGATAGGATAGAGTAATAATTTATAAGTTATTAAGGGTTCACGGAGGGGGAGAGGAGGGGAGGGAAAAAAGGAAAACGAGCCGATTCCAGGAATCCAAGTGAGGTAATTCAAGCTCAAAAGGACAGGTATAACATGAGTCCCCTGAGGTAAGTACAATCAGTATGGCAGGAATAGAAGAACAGACACTTATCTCGCAATAAACGGGTAGAAGCATAGATAGTTGGGGAGAGGGCAGACCACATCCAGGGAGGTAAATGAGAGCACAACATAAAGAATGGGAAGGGGTGCAGGAGGAGGGAGAATCAGTGTCGGGAGAAACTGAGTTGATGACACGGGGGGTAGGGGGGACAGGGCACTAATCCAACCAGGGGGAGAGTATTGATTATGTCTCCACAGAACGAAATGTGCATACAGACTCCACCATGACATGCCAAACCAGGAGGCCAATGTAACACGCAGAGGAACTCACAAAAAGACTGGACTATCTGTCCGGCCCCAACCAGAATCAGCCTGACCCCCAACATGGCAGGGAGTGCCACAGAAAATGAAAACAGATCATCTGGTGAGGGAAAGGGACTGACCTACCATACCCTTAATGAAACAAGCAAATGAAGGGGGAGCACAATGTTACGGAGTTGCGCCCAACATAGACCACTGACCCACAAGCAGTTGTGAAGTAACAAAGCAAAACTTTATTACAGAAAGACAAAAAGACAAATAGACAAAAAGACAAATCCGGATTTGGGCTACAGCATGGCCACGCAGGGTCCAACACTGCAGCGTCTGGCCAAATTTTTCTTTCCCTTTTATACCCTTAAAACCAGCAAGGCGAGCGGGTAGAGCAAGATAACAGGGATGCGGGTAGTTCGGCACGTCCTGCTCAGCTTATCTTGGACCAGATGATCTTGCAAAACTTCTTGCTCACATTTACCAGCAGATAGTTGTAAGGTCACAGTGACTTGCTTTTCCAAGATAACGTACCTCTCTGAGAATGGGGGGTGGCACTTAGCTTTTCAAGATGGAGTAACTTAAGACAAATTATTTTATTCTATTAAGCCGTAACACACATTAGGGCCACTAAGCTCAGAGGACAATAGCCCAGCCCGGAGCGGCCAATGTACAGAGAGGACCATATGTCTGGCCCCACTGTGACATGCAACATCCAGCATTGACCCAAGGCCCTAAATGGGACAGCACTGGAGACACAGTGTGGGATGTGTCACCGAGCTGACCCCACCACATTGAGGCAAAACACTGGGGGCGTGCAATAGAGCAGCGGGGAAAGCAGAGCAAGGAGGTCCCGAATGAGTATCAAGGGTGGACTTTGGGGCCAGGGTATGGCACCCCATCAGACAAGTCCGGAAAAGACTCCTAAAAGTCAACAAATGGAACTTTTCTTTCTTTTTTTTCCTTCTTTTAGATTTTGTATGTCAGTGGCTTTTTAGTTTGTTAGTTGTCAGTGTTGCTGCCATCATCACTGAGTCCTAATGTACCACTTTGTTTGGTGCTGTTGAGGCCACTAACAATTTTATGTGCATATTATTATCTTTGCAGGTCTATCTAGATAAGATAGGCTGGATAAACAATGTGAAGAATAAAACAACAGGACTAACGGTTGCGGGGGGGAGGGGGGGGGCGGGGCATGGGAGAGTGGGAGGTGGGGTAAGGGAGGAGGTGTTGGCTAATGCAGGGACAAGGGAACAATGAGCAGTTCAAAACCAGGGGCAGGGGGGGAATGGGAGGACTGGTAGGGAGGGACCAAGGGACATGTAACTGAGAGGAAGTACTGAAATAGAATGAAGGCTGAACATGTAGGGGGCCTCCCTGAGGGCGATCAGCTGTCAGTCTGGCAGTAGGCCCCACTCCCTGCTGTTAAAGACAATTGACGCCTGCAGTCATCTATCTGTTTCCGGTAGGTGGGGTTTAAACCCTACTGATAATGGTTCCTATGGAGATCCAGAGAACAGGTCAAGCAAGGTCAAGCTGCCATACTAAACCTAGGATCCACCCTTCTTGTCACATGTATATCCCTAATCCCTCCTCTTCCTATTGCATGTATGTCCCTAGACCACCCCCTCTCATTACTGTATTACCTATAGGACAGCCCCTTCCTGTGATGTATGTCCTCACCTGTAATTGGGGGGGCTTGCATGTCCCCAGTGAATAGAAAAAGCCTGGACTGACATTAAAAATCTCTCTCTCTTTCCCTCCACGTGGACCATCAGGCAGGGCTGGGGTGAACATACTACCATGAATTGTGCCTGACTCCATTTATTTCAATATTTCTATTCTATCTTTCATGCTCTCAATTACTTTACTATGATCTTTACTTATCGCTGTACAATTGCGCCTCCCGGACCCGTAATAATGTGTTACGGGCTGGATTCCTCTGACAGCAAGCATGTACATATGTAAATATATTTATGATTATGGTGGAAATAGATTTATGTGCATATATTTATAGGTTTAGTAGTTGGGAAGCAGGTGGACATTGGGCCTCCACTCACACATTCCCTCAATACTAGAACACTTTGCTCAGCTAAACGTTCATTCCATGATACCCACCCTCCTGACATGATCGCTGAAGACAAACGTGTGCATAAGCAAATGTGGTGAAGAAAGCTGATGGTCACAGGCTATCAAAAGATATAGCATCTTGGGTCTTAAAGGCTTGAAGACAAACAAGCAGACATCTTGGAAGCAAAAAAGCCCACAGAGAAACACACAAGCCGTGTGATCATGAAGTGTTGAAGGGATCAGGTAGCAGACACCAAAGAACTAAAACCGTCATTGTGTGCTCACCTTCCCCATATAAACACTGAAGACCAACGTGTGCATAAGTAAGTGTAGTGAAGAAGGCTGATAATGCCCGGCTATCAAGAGATATAACGTCTGGGGTCGTAAAGGCTTGAAGGTAAACAAATGGCCATCTAGCCCAGAAGCAACAAAGCCCACATGGAAGAAACACACCAGCATGTGTGATCACAAAGGGTCGAGGGGACCAGGTATCAAGCACCAAAGGGGGGAAAATCATATCGTGAATGAGGGGAGTACACAATGGGAACCTAATGCCCATCTGTAGACAACTGGACATACCTTGCAGAGGGGTAGTGGGAAAGAGCTGAGTCATTCAGGGTGCAACGTAGCCTTGATGAAACTCACAAGGTTCCTCTAGTTCTTAAACGCTCCCTCCTCCCACTATCATGATCCCAATTCTACCTTGAAAATCTTGTTAGACCAGAGGATGCACAGCTGTGCAGATGGGAACTGGAAAAACAGAGACTCCAGCACAGATGAACCCCTCAGGACTAGTGGTGAGAGTGAAGATACCGGGAGGGAAGAGGGAAGGGGAAACCGATGACAAGATCTACATATAACTTTCTTCCTTGGAGGATGGGCAACAGAAAAGTGGGTGAAGGGAGATACTGGGGAGGGAGAGGGAAAAAAGAAAGAAAAATGGCAGCTGATTCCAGGAGCCTAAGCGGAAAGCAAGAGTTTTGAGAATGATGAGAGCAACTTATGCATAAGTGTGCTTTACACAATTGCTGTGGGTGTGGATTGTGATAACAGTTGTATGAGCTGCAATAAAATGATTTTTTTAAAACCCAAAATACAATACATGGTAAAAATTGTGCATCAATGTATGCATCTGTTTCCAAGTTATCATGTGTATAAAATTCATAAATGAGTGGTTTTTACAGTACCTATGGTGTTTTAAAATAATGTAGAAAGTGTACTTAGATGAAATTCTATGCTTTCATGGAAAGAATGATAACAACAATAATTTTGTTCTCCCTTCTCCCTCACTGCACTTAACAAGAGGTTTGACATCTGTGTATGCCCATCCCAAATAACCCATGTCAACTAGTTCTATTCTTATGTGGATTTTTATGTCCCCTTACTGTATCTCCCATATCATAAAAGTGATTTGTTCTCAGTGGCCATAGAGTTCAACTACCAGGAGAAGCATTATGTGGACTTGCTTCTGGAGTTCTTGTCAACCTGAGATGGCACTTAGAGATGATGCATAGTATGTGTGTTAGTCCAGGTAGACTAGAAACAAATTCATGGAAAGAGCTTTATATAAAAGAGGAACTGAATATTTAGGAAAATCCCAGCCCAGTCCAGATCAAGTCCATAAGTCTGATATTAGCCCATATGTCTGATACCAATCTGTAAATTCCTCTTCAAACTCATGAAGCACATGCAATGTGGTCGAATGCAGGAAGATCACAGGCCAGGGGGTGGAAAGTCTTGTGGATCCAGTGGCGGTTGAGGCATTTCAGCACTGGCAGACGTCACCACATGGCTCCTTCAGCTCCGGACCTCTAGCGTAGCTCCATGTGTCTTGTCAATGGAAATATCTCACAGGGAGTGAGCCTGTCTCCGGCCTCCAGTGAGCTATTTTATCTCCTCCTCACCTCCAAATGAGATCACCAAACTGTGACCTGAATGACACACTAAAATTCACCCCTTCAATCTTAAGACTCTCATATTAGCAGCAGATTATGTAACTACCTCTGCTACCAATGCTTACCGTTAATAGATATCCTGACTCCTTCAGAAAGTGCAAGTAATCCAGCTCTGGCAATATTACCTAGACAAGGAAAATAGTAACTGATGACAAATAATAGACGCCTCATTCATGTCCACATATTTTGAGAATCTCTTGACACTCACAAGGAAAACACTCAGAGGAAAATCTTGGTTTCTGGACAAGGTCCTTGGTTCCTAGAGAATCTTGACCAGAGGTTGAAGCTTGAAGAGTCTCACCAAGTTTTAAAATTTAATCTGGATGGTCATCTACATGTTAAAACCCCACATGTAAACTAGGCAAGTGTCAGGACTGCCCTCCATTTGGTGTCAGAAACTGGATGGAAAATCAGCCCTCCCTCCCCAGTGGTAGACCTCTAGTTGTTAAGAATTTAGGGGCCTCCTGTAGTAGGTCATTGAAATGGCTGGTCTACAAAGACAGCGCTGTCCCTGAGAATTGTGAGTGGACATGCAGCCCCTACCACGATGCACCAAACCATGAGGACAACGTGGCCACATGGAAGGGTGCATGAAAAGAGAGAACTACTGGGCTGGCCCCACTCAGAGCCAAACTGACCCACTCCTGGGAAGTGGGTGTGGCAGAGAGCAGAACTGAACCTACAGGTTGGGGAGAGGGGCCAGCATGCCACACCCACATGGAGGCAGACAAAGAGGGAGGAAGAGAAAGAGAGAGCCAGACTGGACCCCATGCTGGCACACAAGGCTTCCAGGATGAAGTCCCTCGGGGGGCTAATGGGACACAGAGGGGACTGGGCAACCGACAACAACACATCACACTGTCCCCTTACTGGAGCACACTGCAACAGAGGACATTTCTGGGGACACATGGGGGAAAGTAGCGCAGTCTGAACCCCCCAAAATAGAACGATTCGAGTAAGGAACATACCAGATCAGCAGCTGGAGCAGGCAGAGTTATGAAGCCACTGAGGAGCCCCCAAGGGGTGCTCCAGGCCAGGAGGGGCAGCACCCGGACAGTCTTGAAGGCCAGGGACTAGATCTAGGATTTTTGTATATTTCTTCTGTATATGTGCAGAGGCCCAAAGTTCATCCCCTACCCCTTATTTATTTACTATTTCAATTTTTAGAAATCAGTTTTGTCTATTAATAGTCAATGTACCTACCTATATAGGATAGGCACATGAGGCATGCCTGAGGCAAGAGCAGTTGGAGCAAAGGTCTCAGGGAGACCTGGGAGGTGGTGTGGTAGGTGAAGGGGGAGGTGAGCAGGCTGCACCATGGATGGGAACAATGTGGGTGTTGGAGTCAACAATACAGAGAAGGTAGGGATACAAGGCAGGGGGTGGAGGGTGTCGGAGCAACAGCAAACTAGCTAAGAGGAGGTACCAAGAGGCAGAAATAAGGGGGAAATGACAGTGAGGTAGGGGGAAGGTAAGAGGAAACAGAGGAAGGACGAAGGAAGCAAAGCAATGGATAGAGGTATAAACATGGTGTACATATGTAACTACATTAATCCACAAAAATAGAGGTATTGAAATCTGGCAATACACTGTGGTAGGGGATGGACTTTTGCCCTGTGCGCATATCCTCTCTCAATACAAGAACACTTTGTTCTAGCTAATCGGCAGTCTGAGATGATCACCCCCAGGACACAATCACTGAAGACAAAATGAGTGCATAAGCAAATGTAGAGAAGAGGGCGATGGTGACCGGCTATTAAAAAAAATATAGCACCTGGGTGCTTAACGGCTTGAAGTTATACAAGCCACCATTCAGCAGTGAGGCAACATGTCCACATGGTAGAAACATACTGCTGGTGCGATCATGAGGAGTCATAGGGACCTGGTAGTAGGCATCAGCAGACACATTACAAACAAAAATATATTGTTGTGAACAAAAGGGGTTGGAGCAGAGATCCAAATCCCATCTGTAGACAGTGGAATAATCTCCCCACAGAGGGCCCACAGGGAGGGGAAGAGTAACCAGGGTGCAGTAAATCATCGATGAAACACAGTATATTCCTCTGGTTCCTTGAGGCTTCCTCACCCCCGCTATGATGACCCCAGTGCTGCTTCCCATTCAGACTAGATTGGAGCATGTACAAAGGCATAAAAAGGGATGGGAACTCCCACCACACGGAATCTAGGGACCAGGGTGGGAATAGTGATGCCAGAAGGGTATGGGGGAGAGGAGGTGAGAAAGAGGGAACCGATTGCATTGATTGAGACATAACCATACACTCCTCTACAGGGGGAAGAACAACAAAAAACATGGGGCCAGGGAGACAGCGGTCTGTGTGAGAGATGAAAATAATAATGTACAATCTATCAGGGGGTTATGAAAGTGGTAGGGGGTAGGAGAAAAGAGCTGATATCAAGAGCTCAATAGAATTTAAATATCTACAAAAGAATGAAGGCAACATATGCACAAACATGCCTGATTCAATTGATGTTGTATGAGCCCCCAATACAATGACTTAAAAAAAGAAGAAGAAGCCTGCTTTAATTAAGAAAGACTTTCTGGCCTCATTTCTAAGCACACATCTGTCTTCATCCTAATTTAGCACTACTTCCAAGAACATTGGGACAACACATATAGTAGAGAATTTTGTTTAAAAGGAACCACAAATTGGAGATTCAACCTTGGGTAAATCTCTCAGCATCCCACTGGATCCTTTACCTGGACAATGGCCAGGAGAATAACACACACCCTGCATGAGAGGTGGAATGAAGGGAGTCACCACCTTCCCAGATGATTTACTACCAAGGGGTTTAAAAACTTTGTGGAATAATTGAATACTATTGAAATTATATCATAATCTTTGAAAGAAGATTGCATTTTCCATGAACATGCTAAGCCCCATGTAGTTGTCTTCAGTATAACAATCCATATTGTTAATGCCTTACGTCAAGAAATAGTTTTGTGTGTGTGTGTTTAAAAAGGTGAGAAAATTTAGAGTTAGACTTCGTTAGAGAGTTTATGAGGAAATAATATTTCAGATGCTAGATTATTGAGTGTTTAAAGTGTTTACAATGCTCCTTTCCCCACTCCATCACTGGTAGTCCACATTTCCAGAAGAAATCAAACTGCAGTGTGCATACCATCTCCTCCTCTAAACAGGTAACTGAGACTTGAAGCTTGTCACCACATCCGGAAATCTTTTAAGCTAATGGTACAGGAAGGGGTATGATACCAATTGTATGGACCATCCTTCTCTCATAATCACTCCTAAATAACATCTTAAGTGAGAACGCTATGTCAAGTCAGGAACATTAAGAGGACATTCTTCCAGAAATTCCATGATGGACATGATCTGAATGGAAGGGCAGAAAAGGAAGACAAATCCATGCTGTAAGCAAATGTTATCACTCTAAGGACACTTTGCTGAGGATCAATGATTCATTGTTAATAGTAAAATACATCTAATATTTCACTGATTTTTTACATTTAAATTGGGCTCTTATTTGTTTATATTCATTCCTTTGGATAAATACCTGTCCATTAATAGTATATAGTTACTGCTTTTATAAATTACCATCAGAACTCCCCATGGGGAGATGAAATAATTGAATTCCCACAGATCCTCTATCTAGACAATCCTTCCATTAGCTTTATCACAATCATGAATCCAGGAACAGTGGTAACATAGCCTATAATGCTTCTTTTTTCCTGTGGCAATGCATTCATGAAGAATAGAGAGAGGAAAAAATCATCATAATTCAAAGTCATCTAAGTTTGTAGTCGCAATAAAAGGAGGAACCTTCTGGATGTTGTTCTTTGTGGATTTAAAAGAAACCAAAGGTACTGGTAAGGATCACATTTATCCTCCCATGAATCTAGCTTTGGGGTAGTTGCTTGGTCCAGTGCGTACTGTGAGCCCCTTGCTGACAACCTATCATTACTCTCAGGCCAGATGTGTCTTATAACCACTCTGGGTCTCCCAAAATATTATCTCTCCTGGTTCTAGTGGTTCAGTTTGCAGTCTGTAGTTAGTACCTGGAGCTGTCTTTTTACATATCCTGAGCATGGATGGTTGAGCTACATGTGTGGTCAGCACATCTGTTATTTCTGATCATCCTCCATGGTAGACTTATCCCACCATTCTCTGTAAATAATCTTAGTCAGTTTTCATCACAGCTGCTCACTGTATTTCCATGCAGTTTTATTTTCATGATGTCCCAGAGTTATAAATATGTGGATCATAAAACAAATCATGAGGCATAGAGTAAACTCAGATTCTGTGAGGTAATTCAAGATGACACACGAAATAACCCTCCCCAGCCTTTTCTGCACTTGGTCTGCGAAATGATAGGGCCGATGTCTCTGGTGTAAGGGCTTCCTTCCTGTGGAGGTTTTGTGTGTGAGCTCCTATTGACTTCCCTTCACTGTGGCCCGTGCACAGTAATACATGGCCGTGTCCTCAGTTCGCAGGCTATTCATTTGTAGATACACTGTGCTTTGGGTGTTATCTCTGGAGATGGTGAACCGGTCCTTCACAGAGTCTGCATATATTGTCTTACTGCCATCATTCCATATAACTCCCACCCACTCTAGTCCCTTCCCTGGAGCCTGGCGGATCCAGTGAATGCCATAACTGCTGAAGGTGAAACCAGTGCCTACACAGGAGAGTCTCAGGGATCCCCCAGGTTTTCTCAGGTCTCCTCCAGACTCCACCAGCTGCACCTCACAATGGACACCTGCAAACATACACATTGGATTCAGGAAACACTGTCTTTCCACCCAGTTTTGCCCATAGAACAATCAGCTCTTATTATTCCCTAACCTTGTTGAATGATGAAAAGGATCCCCCAGAGCAATTTGAGCTTCATTCCGGGGCTTTGGGGTCAAGGAAGCTTGAAAACAGCACTGAACTTGCCGCAGGACTCCTTGTTGAGTGCTCCAGGGACAGGTTCTGCATAGAGCTTATGCAATGAGGACGGGGCCCTGTTTGCATGCCCCTCCCTCCCTGTCAAGAGTTATTTGATTCCAGTGTCATACAAAGAACAGATCTCTGGCTAGAAAAGTGCCTTGGGTGCATGGTGGGAGGAGTGAGTGCAGCAACATTCACAAGAGGAGTCTCCTATCGAGTCTGACTCTATCTATGAACTGAAGCACGGAGGGAGACACTCATGGAGCTACCAGTGGTCACAGATGGTGTTACAAACATCACGCACACATGGACCCTTCCTTGTGATTTCCCCACAGCCAATTCTTCCCAATTCTTGTTCTGGTTTTTAGTTTATATAGACTTGTTGGAAATTCAAAGTTAATGTCTAAGTATTGGTTCAGCATGAAAAAGTAGAGGAATGAAAATTGCAATTAGTATTTTCTGTTATGAAATAATATGATGATGATGTTTCCTCTTTTATTCAGCAATGGTAAAGAGAAAAGAGATAATGCTTTTTAAAGATTTATTGACAGGTGAATAAAAAGATATATTTTTCATTATCTTACATTTGTAGTTATTTATATTGGCACTTATATTTGCTTTGTAGTCAATGTTGTATAATAAGTTTATTTATAATGACTCATTATAAAATTTTAAAAATACATATACAAGGAAATGTTTCTCAAAAGCATCACCTTAGAAAAAATGAAGCTCCATAGTTAATATCTTATTGGCTATAATTATTGTAAGAAAACATCATGATACAAACATCAAATTAAATGATGTGAAAAAAGCCATATTAATAGATTTATATTTTACTAAGTATGGGAATTTTTTTAGGTAAATGTATGTTTGGTGTGTGTTAGATACGTGAATAAGAACACGAATGTTTCGTGGGAAAGATGTTTTCTGTGCAGGAAAAGGAAATAGACTAAATTTAGAAATCCTTCCTCAGGCTCCCTATGCACCTTGTCACTACAGTGGATTCTCATTGCCCTTGAAGCCCACTTAACAACCTTGCTAAGGTGTATATTTGTCTGAGTTCTCAACACACTCCTCTTCCTGTCAAATACAAAGTCATATGCTCACAACTCACAGATCTCACTGCAGAGAAACTGGTTTCTGGACAGAACCATTGAGCATGAAAGTCTTCTCTGGGATGATGTTTGCAGACTGTCCTGCAATAAAGCCTGTAGTGTGCTCTGTGGCTGCACTGAGCACAGGAGGTGTCCACACAAAGGAGGCCAAGGCAGTAAGGCATGGAGCTCCGTAGATACACTTTGAGACTCAGAAGAAAGAGACTATACAGGATTCAGGTGTGCCCGATCCATACCATCTTATTTTCAGTTTCCTCATATGCATGGAAGTTGGACAGTGAGAGGAAACTCAAAAATAGGAATTGGTGCATTCAAATTATGTTTCTGATAAAGATTGTTGAAAATAACATGACTTTTCAGAAGAAAAATTAACCTACCTTGGAAGGACAACCTGAGAGATACTTAGAAGCAAGAACGATGAGCCTTATCCTCATGTATGTTGAACATGTCATCATGAGTAAACAGGCCCTGGGGAAGGACATTCTTATTGTTAATGTTGGACAGCAAAATAAAAAGGGGGGAGGGTGATCATCTAGAGATGGATTGACACAGTGGCTGATCCCATGGGCCCATTCAGAACAGTACTTGTGAGGGTGGCAAAGGACTGAGCAGCATTTGATCCTCTTGCACAGAGGCTCTAGGAGCCTGAAAGGATTCAAAGCCACCCAACAATAGCAACTGCAACCTATTTCGTTGGTCCTGGAATTGATTCAGATGACACATGTTAAGGAACAAATACTTAGGGAAGCTATTTTAGGAATTTTTACTAAACATACATATACTTCTTGTCTTGAGTAACAAACTAGGTTTCAGATGATGAAAACCTACGTCTTTTATGGTTCACACTTTCTTATATGATCATTCCAGGTTGAGAAGTGCATTCTAGGTTCACACCCTTCTATTTCCTTTAAAAAATGTTATGGCTTCATTGTCCCCAGTAGATCTTGCTTGCCTTTGAGTTGCTGTGTGATAGAGTCTGGTCATTACTTCTGAACATGGCAATCTAATTCATCCATTTATTGAAGAAACCCTTCATTGGACGAATTTATCACTCTTTTAGAATATCAGTTTTCATTAGATGTATAAGTTTGTATTTGTACTTTTAATTTCATTACATGGGTCGAAATGGGGTCCCCTTATCACCAATTAAATCCAGCAAGAGGCTGCATAGAGGAAATGGACATTCAAGTGTAGTTTGTGCCTTAGGTGTGCACACGCAGCGAGGATTAACTGTGGCTTACTCATGAACGTCTGTGCATTACATGTTTCAAATACATGTGTGATCATTAAAATAATAAAGCTTGAACACAGAATTATCAAACAGAGTATTGTATCCTCAGATTTACATTATGAACTGTAAAATCTGTTGTAAAGCACTAAGGCCCTTTCTTTATTAATGTCCACAGGGAACACATAGGAGAAAATACTGATGTTAGCTGATGAGTCAGTTCTGACTTCTAGAGATCCTAAATACAACAACAATGAAACACCACCCGGTGCTGAGGCAGTCTCACAATCGTTCTTATATTTGAGCCTAAGGTTGTCGCCCCTGTGTCCATCTGTCTTTTCCAGAATCTTCCTGTTTGAGTGAATGAAATACCTGTAATGAAATATAAACCTATTATTGCATACATGTTATCAAACACACAATCTCATACATGTGAAATGTGAACACCCACTAGCAGGAAACTCACATAATGACATTTGTATTCTAACAGTCTTATTAATATACTCTGAACAAATTAGCACATCTACTAGAATTAACAAACCGTCATACAATACTCACTCAGATTAATAAATATACATGCATTCACATAAGAAAGGAAAACACAAAGGCACATACTAAAATATACTATAGTAATAATAATAATAAAATAAATGCAGACCAGACTACAAATTCTGTCACATAGTATAACATATTAACGCAATGAGTAGTTCATGTGTATTAGCACACAAAAAAACACAGACATAAAGTAGATAAAAGAACATATACACACTGGCCCCAGCATAAGAAATTAAGTGGATTCCTGCCCCTCCCCAAAAAAGAATTTGTTTCAAAGGATGACATTGATTCTGCAGCTCTGGGAGATGGACATATCAGATCAGAGCACACGGGAGCAGATGAAGGGGCAGAAGGAGAGAGTAGAACACAGCCTGGCCCACCAGGTGGTGAGGATGATATTCCTGAATAGAGCAGCCAGTCCACAGAGAACAACATGGCTGGCCCCACTATGAAAAATGATGTCCCTCAGTGACTAAGGGTGATACAGGGAACAGCACCAGAGACACAGTGTGGGAATGGCACCTGACCTGATCCCACCACACTGAGGCAAAGCACTGGGGGAATGCAGTCGAACAGCAAGGGAATGGAGTGGCAAGGTCCCCAGGGAATGCTGAAAATGGACTTTGGGGCCAGGGCGTGGTGCACCAATGGACTGGACTGGAAAACACTCCTAAGGACCAACAAACAATCCTTGAACTAACTACAATCTTTTCTTTTGTGAAGTGTTTTGTTTTTTGTCAGTGGTTTGTTTTTGTTGTCTGGTTGTATACTGTTGCTTTGTTTTCCTCTGTCTTGTTTTCCTGTATGTTAGTGTCTCCACAGGTCTGTCTGAATAGGACAGGCTGGATGAACTATCTGGAGGAAAAACAATGGGACCGACAGTTCCGGGGGGACTTGGGGTGGGGGGTAGGGGGGTAAGGAAGTGGTGTTAACAAACACAGGGACAAGGGAACAACCTGGGACCCAAAATGGTAGTGAGGGGGGAGTGGCAGGCCTGGTGGGGAATGATCAAGGGTAAGGTTACGTAGAGAAGAGGTATAGCTGTAACCCAGGTGGAGACGGAGCATGGTAGTAGGGCAGGAGGAAAGTCAAGGGAGATGGAGGAAAGAGTTAGGAGTCAAGGGGCATTTATGGAGGTCTAGACAAAGACATGTACATGTAAATATATATATGAGGATGGAGAAATAGATCTATGTGTCTATATTTATAGGTTTAGTATTAAGGTGGTGGAAGAACCTTGGGCCTCTACTCAAGCACTTCCTCAATGCATGAATACTTTCTTTTATTAAATTGGCACTCTACGATGCTCACCCTCCCAACACAACTGCTGAAGCCAAAGTGGGTGAACAAGTAAATGTGGTGAAGAAAGCTGATGGTGCCCGGCTATCAAAAGAGATTGTGGTTGGGGTCTTAAAGGCTTGAAGACAAAGAAGCGGCCGTCTAGCTCAGAAGTAACAAAGCCCACATGGAAGAACACACCAGCCTGTGTGATCATGAGGAGCCACAGGGACCAGGTATAAGGTATCATGCAAAAAAAAAAAAAAAGAATGTGTGTATATATATACACATATGGTATATATGTGGTATATACATATACCATAGTGAATGAAGGGGGAAGTGCAAAGTGGAGACCCAAGGCCCATGTGTCAGCCATTGGAGATCCCCTCATAGAGGGGTTTAGGAGAGGAGATGGGTCAGTCAGGATGTGATGTAGTACCGATGAAGAACACAGCTTTCCCCCAGATCCTGGATGCTTCCTCCCCCCAAGTACCATGATCCAAATTCTACCTTTCAGGACTGGATAGGGCAGAGGTTGTACACTGGTGCATATGGGAGCTGGAGGCACGAAATCCAGGGTGGATGATACCTTCAGGACCAGGGGTGTGAGGGGGGAGGCTGGGAGAGTGGAGGGTGAGTGGGTTGTTAATGGGGAACAGATTACAAGGATCCACATGTGACCTCCTCCCTGGGAAATGGACGGCAGAGAAGGGGGGGAAGGGAGACTCCGGATAGGCCAAGATATGACAAAATAACGATGTATAAATTATCAAGGGCTCATGAGGGAGGGGGGAGTGGGGAGGGAGGGGGAAAAAGAAAGGACCTGATGCAAAGGGCTTAAATGGAGAGCAAATGCTTTGAAAATGATTAGGGCAAAGAATGTACGGATGTGCTTTATACAATTGATGTATGTATATGTATGGATTGTGATAACAGTTGTATGAGCCCCTAATAAAATTGAAAAATAAAAAGAACATATACATCCTGATCTACAAGAATATGGAGGTCTGTGACTGGAAAGTTTTCTCTGTAGGTAGAGGAAATAGGAACCTAATTTAACTAATCCTTCTTAGCCTTCTCTGCATTTCTTCCCTAAGAGCCTCTGTAATCTATGGGCATTGAATGACCCCTGAGCTCCACCCGCTCCCAGCATGGGTATTTGTGTCTGGGTCCCCACAGCCTTTCCCTCTGTGTGTCTGACTCAGAAATATGTGATCATAACTATAGCAGTCACAGTGCTGAGGGAAAATCAGTCCCTGCGCATGGCTCTAGAGAAGGATGTTCTGATCTCAATAATATGTGGAGGCACAGCCATCCACAGAACTTGGAGGTAACCTGTGGGTACCCTGAACAGAATAGGACGTGTATAGCAGAGACAGGGGGACACAGCACAGGAAGGAAGGTGAGTTCTGTGGAGGCATATTGAGACTAAGCATAAAGGGTGTCTTGTCTCTCTTTTCCCACTCTTGTATCAATATTCACAACTACTAAATTAAACAAACAAACAGTATTTGGAGCAAAAACTGACACCCAAATTAGTCTGTGGTGGACAAGGGCAGACAGGAGCTGTGAATTAATAAAATGAACAGAAATATGCTGCTGTGTCCTTGAATTTCAGATTGTGCATTTGAAGTTATAGTACATTCTTACCATTTTCTCTGTAGATGGTGAATTGGCCCTTGGAAAGTCTGTGTGGCATATCCTACCAACAGTATCAATGTATGAAGCCCACTGCTGCCCCTTCGCTGGAGCAAGGCAGACCCAGTGCATATTATAAATACAGACAGTGAGTGCAGAGACTGCAGGGGAGAGTCTCAGAGAAGCCTCAGGCTGCCTAAAGTCTCCCTCAGATGCCATAGCTCCACCTCACAATGGACACCTGCAAACACAGACATCCTGAGCATGAAAATCAAAACATAGTCACTGCCTGTCACTCTCACTCGTGCCCACTCATACACACTTGCTCTCCATCAAAGCACCTTTTAAAAGGGAAAATTGAGTTCAATACAGACTCCACAGTGAGTTGGTTCAGTTCTGAATGTGGGCACCTGGGAATTCCAGAGCTGGAACATCTCTCTAAGACCTTCAGAGTTGGAACTGAGATAGTTTTTATCAGCAGAGGAAGGGGTCTATTTGCATATCTCTGCAACTTTAGCCATTAGTGATGTTGAATGACTTCTGAGACGGTCACTCCAAGACTAGATAAGAATGTTCTAGGTACCTTGGAGAAACCTGCGCATGGGGTTCAATTACACCATAGGCTGCTAAATGCAAGGTCAGTCATTCTAAGTTGCCAATGGCTCTGTAGGAGAAAGATAATGCTCTCCACTCCCATGAAGGTTTACAGACGCAGAGCCCAAAAGAGCAGTCATACTCTGTCCTATAAGGTTGTTATGAGAAAGAATTGACTTAATGGAAATGTCAACCTGCAGTTAGAGGCACTTCCTAGAAATGCGCTCCCTTCCGCACATCCCCTTAATTGTGCTGCTCATTCTTTTCTTGATGCAGTTAAATGTTCCCTGTAGAAATATATATTTAATCTGAGACAAGCTTCCCTTGCTAATTCTGTTTTAAATTATCTTTTGGAAAAGGAAAATCATATGCTAAAAGGAAGACCTTCCCCAGAACCCTCTGAACCTGACCTTAATTATTCCCTTGAGTTGTATATCACAGTGGTTCCCAGTATCATTTATTCCCTGAAGGTACGTTGTGCCTTGACTCAGCTACTTTCCCTCAACAAGGCCTCTGCATACCAAGCAGTTAAAGGAACCGAGTTAACCTTACAAGTTCTATAGATGCTGACATCTCTGCATCCTCCAGAGAAGCCAATGCTGTTTGTGAATTTGCATAACACATCGGGAAGTTTCTAAGGAGTCTTCCATAAACCCAAAGGAAGTTGCCCATGTTTGAGCGGATGATTGAATTATCAAAATTCAGGTATTATGATTTATAATATGATGTGCTTCCTAATGACCATGAGTCTCATTGATGCTTTATTAAGAATCTCACAACTTCAGTTTCTCCAACTTTTAAAATTCTGTACAACTGTCAATGTTTTCAGGAATGTTAAAAAACGTTTTGCTTTGTTTTGTTTTCTCCTCACTGGAGATATTTGGGCTGACGGGAACACACATACAGTTTCAACTTACTTTTATTTGGGAGAAAGAATAAGGATGGAGAGAAGCTGAATGTGTTGAAAGAACCACAAGAATATCAGAATTTAATAGCATAGAGAGATCAATTGTCCTTCTGAGATTGGACTTCAACTTATCCCATTTAATGTGTTTCTCCCCTGTCTTCTCAGGAAGAACCAGGGCTTTTCATTGTTAGGATCTTCCCTGCAGGAAAATAACAGACGTGAGCTCTGTAGTTGCTGAGTCAAGTCCCTGGAGAGGTTCTTGAGACACAGGAGGAGACAATAACTCATCATCCCCTGCACCTGCGCCTGTCGCAAAAAACTCTCCCATGTGCCGTAAGCTCCCTCTGCTGCCTGCTCAGTCTCCTAACACTCAAGATGTTTGACCACTTCCCTGTCACTGTGTCTCCTGGTACTTTCCGTACAAAATACATGCCAGTGTCCCCAGGTTTCAGATTGTTCAGTTAAAACATATTCAGCTGGTTGAGCTATCATGGTTGCAGTGCGTTGATATGTGAAGACTGGGTTGACTCTATGTCTGTCATCACTAGATTTTTTTGCCACATAATACAGGTTTGTCTCTCAGAGCCTGATAGATCTAAAAACATGATCTCTGCAGACATGAAAGTTAGGTATAACACTGTGAGAAAGCATTCCCAATCCATGACTGCCTTTAACAGCTCTGCCTGCATTATCATACCTAGAAATACGGGGGGGGGTTCATTTTAAAGAGTTCTAAGATGAAAGTACTGTTTTTGATGTTGAAAGTTCTCACAGGGTAGGATATCCATGACCCCAAGAAAAATCCGGAAGGGTGTGACCTCCACAGGCATCTCTGATCAACATGGGAAGGATGAAAGCCTAAGGAAGCCTGACCTTCATGTGTGACTTGAAACTACGCTGCCATGTTTTACTGCAGGTAATTCATATGTGCTGTGTTTGTGGAAGCAGAAGAAAGATGGCTCTGAATAGGAGCAGCTGAGTAATGGCCCCTAGAGGAGATTTTCCTGACCTGTGTTCTGCAAGGTCAATTTCTTCCCTTCATCATTTGCACTGTGGACAAACAAGTCCTCTCTGAAAACCATAGGCAGGTTGATAGAGATGCACAAGGTTGGCCTGAGGTGAGAATCACAATGAAGGGAATTCCTGGAGATGCCATTTTCCTTGGAATGTTCCACTTTCTCTCTGGGCAGCTCAGTCCTACCCTTAGGACAAGGGTAGCCCATGAGATGTGCAGGCTGTTGGGTTAAAGTGGGAGGTAAAATGCTGAACATTTCTGAGCATCTGCTTCTCCTAAAACAAACAAACAAACAAATAAACACTTTATTGACACTTTTTCCACATATCATACAATTCAATAATTCAACCATATCAAAAAGAGTTGCATAATCTTTGCTACAATCAATTTTAGAACATTTTCTTTCCCCCATAATCATTATTATTCATGCAATATATTCCACATTTTTTCAAAAATATGCACAACAAAACATTCACCCATTCAATGATGTCTACATTTATAATTCAGTGTCATTGACTCGTCTTTTCATGTTGTACAACCATTGTTTGTATCCCTCTGAAAATTGTACTACCACCATTCAAATGAACTCATTCTAAGCAGAAACACTTCTGCCTTCACCCATGACAACCATAGATCAAGCTTGTTTAAGCAATTTTCTTGATATAATATTCACACTTCCATAGTTAAACCACTTCTACAAAGAGTAGTATATGCATCCTCACAATCAGCTCTGATGCTTGTCCCTCCCTCCCCTCCCGCCTCCACTGATCACTCCCCAACCCCCCTCCCAATTCCACATAAATAATTGGCTCAGTTATTGTCTCTATGATTCCATTTCTTGTGTGCTTCCAAACAGGAGACAAGAACAGAAACAAAACAAACAAAGACAAAATGAAACGGAAAGAAAAATAATAACAACATAAAGATACAAATAAAAAATAATAAGTACAAAAAAGAAGATAGTCACAGAATTGAACCTCTAATACCATCTCTCCATTGATCTTGGCTTTAATCATTTGGAATCTTTGGATCATACTCTGAAGATCACGACTTTGGTGTACAGTCATCTGTGCCTCCCATACCAGGGTGTTTTAGCTTTAAGTTTAACAGAACAGTTCAGTTCTTTTAATAATAGCATTGTAGGAGAGTCTATTAAGTTGGGGTAATCTGGAGATGCTGCTGAGTGGCAGGAGTTATTTGGTCTTTTCTATTTCCTGCTCAGTGACTAAATGTCCCCATCTGAGGTTGATCCTCCACTACAGAGGCGTTATTTGTTTTAAGATGTACAACTGAGCAAGTGATAAAGAGTACATTAGCACTAACAAGTCATGTCACAACATTGCCTGGGGCTGCACATTACATGATTACATAGTCTGAGAACAGGTGTCAGCCTTTGCCTTTGTGTCTTTGTTGATAGTGACGTCACACATTATTTGCCCTTTTGAGATTGACCGCTTCACTCAGCATGTTTCTAGGTCTATGTCATAATGAGCTTTTTGCTTTCTCCACTGTTTTTAGACATGTGAATATCCTAGAAAGACTTGATGAATAATATTTGAGAATGATTTCTTGGTATGTGATCATGATATGCAGAACACAGTCCTGTTCATATATTTCACATACCATAAGTTATTTATTATTTAAATGATTTCAGACAGTATGCATGCTCATTTGCTTAGCTTAGTTCACTTAACTAATTTTATTTACATGGGGATAGATCCATAAGTTAATATCTAACCAGCATGAATTTATTTTAATGCTAAACATTGAAATAAATGTTGAGCATTAAACACATGTATACCGCATGAACACATGAATACCGCAATTTATATATCTGTTTCTGGACATTCAGGGTGTTTTTCTTTATTGAAAAATTTGGGGTGCTTTTATAATGAAACTACTATACAGATTGAAAAACAAAAAGAGAGAACAGAAAAGGGAATTCAGATTCTTATTATTTAAATCGCAATAACAAGCATGGCCATTCTATATAATTTTCTTCAAAACAATGGTAAACTTAGTAGCATTAAAAACAACAACAACAACAAACATCATATTCTGAGAGAGAGTTGCCATTAGGAAGGAAAAAGACCAAGGTCATAACTTCATTGAAGTAGAAGCCTTGGATTACATTTAAACTTTATAAAGGTTAGCCTGAAACATTTAATAAATAGTTTGAACTTTCTTGCGCTAAAGAGAATAGGATTTCCCAGGAGCACCGACTTAATATAATACTTGTTTTACAGCAGAGCATTCCCTTAGGATGCCAATAATAAAACTAGATTTCCTTCTCCTCCCTTGAGTGGCTAGGGTAGGACAAGAGTCATCAGTGCTCAAATGCAACCTGACCTCCCTCTACTGACTCAAAATGACTGAAAGACTAGGCATAAATTCATAAAAATCCACATATAACAGAACAAGTCTGACATCATGTCCAGAATCAATGCTCTTTACTTTGCTTAGGCATAAAATCTTCAATCTGAAGAGGAAGAACATAAAAATTTGTAGCTGAAGGTACTGTGGAAACTTTCTGCAGCAAGGGAATGAACAACCTGGAAGAAAAGGTGCTCTGTCCCACGGGAAAGGGCAGGCGGGGCTTCTAGCCCAGTACCTTTTCAGATCCCAGTTCAGGATGCCTGCCTTACAAAGAGGCTCAGTCAAAAGATCAGAAAAATGTCCCATGGCCCAAATCCTCCCTCAACATGACCATCATCAAGTAAAAATAACACCAAGTGCATCAGGGAAGTTAAAATCAAGATTTTTTTCCAAGCGAAGACATACCCAAACATTAAAAAAAAAGATGTTTTATAGAGGAATCTGATACCTTTGGGATTTTTAATAAAGATTAATTTTATCTGTGATGGAGATTGCAAATAGTTAAAAACAAATGGAGCCCTGACTATATATTCACAAACATTGAAAATAAGTCTAACAGGAGTCAGATCATAATCAGTTCTCAAGTGAAAGCATCATACTTAACATAATATGCTGATATGTATGGTCATTTTTAACATACCCATCTATCTACAAAAAGGAATGGATAATACGAAAGTATAGGATTGTAATTGATACAATGTCAACATGAGATTCACACTTGTCACAGAGATGGGTACTATAAAGTTAAAATATGAAACTCTAAATATGATTATGTTAAGAAATCTAATAAAGGAAAATGTCATCAAATGTGTTATAAATAGTATGATGAACAAAGTCACAATGAAGAGGCCCTAATAAAAAGAAAATCATGAAGTGACAATTATTGGAGACAATTATAATACAAAAATAAAGGACACTTCTACACAATTATGCAAAATATGCTTTAAAAACAAAGAATACACAGAAGAGAACATAATGGAGAATAGTGCAGAACAAACTCCTTATTTTTACTGGAATTTAGGAATCACACTACCTTCTCCCTGCCTCCTTTCACAGCGATACATAGTAAAATGGCCTGTGCAGCAATGGAGCTCAGTTTTCAATGAACTTGACTATGAAAGGACTTAATGGGGATGTGCATTCAAGACATCAGAGTAGGAATGTAGTCTGTGCTCTCACCATGCCATAGCACACAGCCCAACCACTGATTTAAGAGAATCTAGAGACAGAGGAGGTGAGGCACAACGTCTGTGAGTTTTACAAGCCTGGTTCAAACTGCACCTGGAGAATGAGTCAGGTGCACAGATAAAGCACCCCCCCCCAAACCTCCATGTTTAAATTCCTGAGCTTCTCACCTCTGAGAGCTGCCCCCAAGAAGAGGAAGAAACCGAAATCTTCTTGGGAACAAAATCCATGATTCTGAGGTGTATTAACCAGAGTGAGTAAGCTCTCCATTAAACAATGTATCATGAGACTCTTTCTGACTGACTATGTGGAGATTTGCATGTGAGTGGTCCCTTTGTAATAAAGTCAGAAAGGGGCTCAGCTGGGATGAGAAGGTTGGCTGTTCCCTCAGAGAACTCAGTCCTGTCCATGACTTCTCCATTCACCAGAACCAGCATTTCCAAGTTACAGAAAGTGATGAGGAAGATGGTTGAGAGGTAAATGTGGCTTAGGATGGAGAATGACTAGGAAAAAGACAGTGATTCTCTACTTATATATTTATAAGACACTCATAACACACCCAAGGACATTTAAACGGTCAGATATACATTTTCTCGTCTGCATTAGATTACAGTAACATTATTAAATATAAAAAACTTTGAAGATCAGCTAAATCTAGCAATCTCACTGAATTCAGCCCAAATTAGCTCCAATTCAATGTGTGTTGTAAATAGGAATGGCTTTTGTGAGTCACTAAAAGGAAAGGCTTTTCTTTTTTTACATTTTATTAGGGGCTCATACAACTCTTATCACAATCCATACATATACATACATCAATTGTATAAAGCACATCCATACATTCTTTGCCCTAATCATTTTCAAAGCATTTGCTCTCCACTTAAGCCCTTTGCATTAGGTCCTCTTTTTTCCCCCTTCCTCCCCGCTCCCCCCCTTCCTCATGAGCCCTTGATAATTTATAGATTGTTATTTTGTCACATCTTGCCCTATCCGGAGTCTCCCTCCCACCACCCCCTTCTCTACCGTCCATCTCCCAGGGAGGAGGTCACATGTGGATCCTTGTAATCAGTTCCCCCTTTCCAATCCACTCACCCTCCACTCTCCCAGCATCGCCCCTCACTCCCCTGGTCCTGAAGGTATCGTCCACCCTGGATTCCCTGTGCCTCCAGCTCCCATATGCACCAGTGTACAATCTCTGCCCTATCCAGTCCTGAAAGGTAGAATTCGGACCATGTTAGTTGGGGGCAGGAAGCATCCAGGATCTGGGGGAAAGCTGTGTTCTTCATCGGTACTACATCGCACCCTGATTGACCCATCTCGAGAGAGAATTTTATATATAAAGGCTAAGAGTACATTAAGAGAGCATCCCAACCCAGTGCTGTCCAAACCCATGAGTCCTACATTACCCTATATGTCCGATACCAATCTACAAAATCCTCCTCAATTTCACTAAACACATGCAATGACACTGACCTCAGGAGGAAAGCCAAATCAATGAGCGTGTAAGCAGCTCAGCGCTGGCAGGAGTCTCCACGCAGCTGCTCCAGCATCCAGGGCTGCATCAGGGTAGGTCCATGTAGGTTTTCCTCAGGGATGTCTCACAGGAAGTGAGACTTGCCATCAGAAGCAGGGACCTGTCTAAGACAGCTGCATCCTGGTCTGACCACCCGAGAGCAAAAGACCCAAGAAGAAGAAAGGCAAGGCTCACTGAGCCATTTATCTCTCTCCCTTAAATTAATCCGACATGTGTTTATTTGCTAGGTTGGCACTATAAGCCTTACTTATCTCAGGCCCCATTTGCCTGAGTCAGGTTGGAGATTGCCCAAGGGTCATGAGAACTCTCATACAGGGACTTCTAGCAGAATCATGTCCTGGCCTTAAGGGAGAGGCTGTTTATTGCTCTATGGCAGACTATATTCTCCTGTTACAAAATAACTTTTGAATAAATAGGTATCAGGAAAAAAGGCACACAATCATTATGTTTAAATTAGGAAGTGATTCCCTAGGGCAACTGTGACATTTAGAAGAATTCACAGATCACCATAAGCAACCATCCTTGAAGTTCCAGCTGCACCTGCCCCTGGTCTGAGTCCTGCGCTTTGTGGATCTTGAGTGCCCCCTCGAGACCAGTCTCCTCCCTGCAAGGGAGGTTTGTGTCTGGGCTCTCCCTGGCTTCCTGTTTCTCTTGCACAGTAATACATGGCCATGTCCTCCACTTTCAGGCTGTCCATTTGAAGATAGAGTGTGTTCCTGGCGTTGTCTCTGGAGATGAAGTCTGCATAGTATAGCTCACCACCATCACCACTAAAGTATGAGACTCTCTGCAGGCCCTTCCGTGGAGCCTGGCGAAACCAGTGCATGACATAGTTACTGAAGGTGAATCCAGAGGCAGCACAGGAGAGTCTCAGGGACCCCCCAGGCTTTCTCAGATCGCCCCAGACTCCACCAGCTGCACCTCCCCCTGGAAACCTGAAAACACAGAGGCACCATGATTAGACAGACACATGTAAAACAATTGCACTCACAATTATACGCACATACACATACACAGCAAGGTCTACAACATTTAATGTGCCAACATTGATGCAAATAAATTCCAACATTGGTGCAAAATTCATTATGTGTCCTGTGGACTAGCTCCTGGGCTCAGAATGGAAATAGCAGAGACTCCAGAGACTGGGACTGTCCTCTAAGATTTCCTAAGTCAGGGGCCATGGCCAGTTTATCTGCAGGAAAACAGCTGCATTTGCATGTCCCCTGATGTTTAGAAGCAGATGAGTACAGAATATGGGCAAGCGTTCTCCCTCAGACTCAGACAAACACGAGCACTCTCAAAGTAAAACAGAGCTCTTAGACAAGTTCTTTAATTGTTGTATATTATCAGTTTTTTAAAAGTGGTTTTTACATTATAAACTTTATGTTGTATACACAACTAACTGTGTGGTATGAGAGCTCATAATGCATCCTTTCTCTTTTAAAAAATAATTTTATTGGGAGCTAGTAAACTCTTATCACAATCCATACATCAATCCATTGTGTCATGCACATTTGTACATTTGTTACCAACATCCTTTTCAAAACATTGTCTCTCTACTTGAGCCCTTGGTGTCAGCTTCTCATTTTTCTCCTCCCTGACCCACCCTCCCTCTCTCATGAACCCTTGATCATTTATAAATTATTATTATTTTTGTCATGTCGTACCCTGACCTATCTCTCCCTTCACCCACTTTTCTGTTGTTCATCGTCTGCTGGGAGGTCGTTAGAGATAGATCATTGTTATCAGTTCTCCCATCTTCCCCTTCCCCTCCTGGTATTGCTACTCTCAATATTGGTCCTGAGGGGTTTATCTTTCCTGGATTTCCTGTGTTTCCAACTCAAATCTGGTCTAGCCAGATTTATAAGGTAGAAGTGGGAGTCATGATAGTTGGGTGCGGAAGGAAGCATTCAAGAGGAAAGTTGTATGCTTCATCAGTGCTATACTGCACCCTGACTAGTTCATCTCCTCCCCACAACCCTTCTATAAGGGGGTGTCCAGTTGCCTACAAATGGGCTTTGGATCTCCACCCCGCACTCCCCCTCATTCACAATGTTATGATTTTTATGTTCTTTGATGCCTGATACCTGGGATCCCTTCAACACCTCATCATCACACAGGCTGGTGTGCTTCTTCCATGTGGGCTTTGTTGCTTCTGAGCTAGATGGCCACTTGTTTATCTTCAAGCCTTTAAGACCCCAGAAGCTATATCTTTTGATGGCCAGACACCATCAGCTTTCTTCATCACGTTTGCTGATGCACACTCTATGTCTTCAGCGATTCTGTTGGGAAGGTAAGCATCATGGAATTCCAGGTTAATAGAACAAATTTTTCTTGTGTTGAGGGAGTAGTTGAGTAGAGACTCAATGTCCATTGGCTACCTTAATACTAAACCCATAAATATATGTACATAGATCTATTTCCCCATCCTCATATATAAATATATTTACATATGAACATGCCTGTATTTCAACCTCCATAAATGCCCTTTGCCTCCTAGTTCTTTCCTCTATTTCCTTATACTTCCTCTGTCACAATATCATGCTTAACTTTCATTTGGGTTTCAGTAATTCCTCTCAGCTACATTGCCCTTGTTAAAGCCCTATCAGGCCTCCTATGCCCTCCTTGCCATTGACTTTAGATCACTTCTTTTTTCCTTCTCCCTGCATTTGTTAACATCCACTTCCTTTCCCCAACCTCCCCCTCTCCCATTTCCCCTTGAAACCCTCTGTCCTGTTGTTTTCTCCTCCAGATTGTTTACCCCACCAAGCTTATCTAGATAGACATGCAGAGATAATAATATGCATCCTCACTTGTCCCTTTAAAACGGTGGATACACATAATGACGGTGGACAGCTCTATTATTTGTTTTTTGTGTGGGGACAAAACTAAGTATTTTTTTTCTCTCCAAAGAATTTTCACATTTAGTAATATTTTAAACTTTGTGCATGAAATTGTTCATAAAACATCTGTAGAAAACAAATGGGATGGTGTCTCCTCTCTGGTTTCTGATCTGAGAGATTCGGACCTTTCTTGTTTTGTCATGATCAGGAAAATTGAATATTTATCAGTTGACTTTATCTTCTAAAAGGGCCAGTTTTCATTTAATTACCTTACTAAGAGTGTTCCTTCTATTTCATTTATATGAGCATATATATATATATATATATATATATTAAGCACCTACCCTCTGCCCTGCTAACCTGTTATATGGCACATTCATCCTTCTCTAATTACATTAGATGGAACTGAGGTCGTTATTTCAGAGTTTCATTTCTACATTACACAGGTGTTTGTTGCTACAAGTAGCCCACTAGTTTCTCTTCAGTTGAATCCAACAGTTTGTTCTGTTGTGCCTTCATTTTTATTCAGTTCAATATAGCCATCCAGGATATAAAAATTCTTAAGTACATATCATAGTTATAAATGGCACAAAATGATTTTTGCCAAACTTGACTTTCATTTTGGCCATTTTACATGTTTATAATTGTAGAGCCTGCTGTGTGTGTGTGTATAATTGTGAGTGCATTTCTTTGTATGTGTGCCATTAATCACGGTACCTCTGTGTTTGCAGGTGTCCAGTGTGAGGTGCAGGTGGTGGAGTCTGGGGGAGATCTGAGGAAGCCTGGGGGGTCTCTGAGACTCTCCTGTCTCTGAATTCACCTTCACTAGCTATGAAATGAACTGGGTCCGTCAGATGCAGTGGGTCACATGCATTAGTAGTGCTGGTGGTAGCACATACTACAGAAACTCTGTAAAGGGCCAATTCACCATTTCTTGAGACAATTCCAAGAACATGCTCTATCAGCAGATGAACAGCCTGAAAACTGATGACACAGCCATGCAAGAGACACAGTGAGTTGAAGTCAGTGAGAGCCCAGACACAAACTTCCCCTGCAGGGAGGAGACTGGTCTCCAGGGCACACAGTGTACAGGATCAGACCCAGAGGCAGGTGCAGACGGTTTTAGTTTGGGGATTTTACTCATCTCACAGTGAACTAGGGAATCTCTATATTGTTTTTTTTCATGATTATGTACCCACCCCTGATATCTCATAATTCAAAAGTTTTCATGTAAAAGTAGGAAATATTCTCACATGCCAAAAAAGCATCTGTCCTTTATAGTGGGGGAAAGACCCCGTCAGGTTTCACCAGCATCAGCGTTCTGACAAAGGTCAAGAATAGATTTTTCCAATGAGACTCAGGGCAAATGAAATCCCTAGAAATGGATAATTGGGAAGTTTACACTCATGTCTGAAAGATGGTAGTTTGAACCCACCCAGTCATGCCTTATGATGCAGGACTCACGATCTGCTTCTTGTTATCATTAGGTGTCATCAATTTGCCTTCAGCCCATAGCGATCCTATTCACAACTGAAACAAACACTGCACAATCCTATGTCGTCGTCACAATTATTCCCATGTCAGAGCCCATTGATGAAGGCATGTGTCAATCAAGCTCATCAAGAGCCTTCCTCTTTTTGCCAGACCTCAATTTTATTCAACATGATGACTTTTTCCAGGGACTTGTCTCTGCTGACAATATGCCCAGAGTGTGTAAGACAGAGTCTTGACATCCTTGCGTCTGTGGAGCGCTCTGGCCATACTTCTTTCAATACAGATCTATTTGTCCTTTAAGCAGCCCATGTTACTTACAGTATTTTTCTCCAGCACCACAGTTCAAATGCATTGATTCATTTTCATTCTTCCTTATTCAGTGTCCAACTTTCGCATGCATCGGATGCAATGGAAAATATCATCATTTGGGTCAGGAACACATTAGTCCTCAAAGGATCATCCTTGCTTTTCAATACTTGAAGGTCTTGTACAGCAGAATGCAATACATGTTTTGATCTCTTGACTGTTGCTTCCATGAACATTGATTTTGGATCTGAGACAATTTCAACCTTCTCTCCGTGTATCATGATGTTTCTTATTGCATCAGTTGTGAACATTTTGGTCTTCCTTACATTGAGTTGTAATCCATACTGAAGGCTAAAATCCTTGATCTTCATCAGTAAGTGTTTCAATCCCTCACTTTCATCAGGTAAATTTGTGTCATCTGTATACTCCAGGTTGTTAATTTGCCTTTCTCCAATCCCAAGGCCCACACTTCTTCATATAAGCCAGCTTCTCTGATGATTTGCTAAGCATAGAGATTGAACAAGTATGGTGAGAAGATACAACCCTTTCATACCCCTTTCCTCACTGTATGCCATGCAGTATCTCCTTGTTCTATTCATACAGCTGCCTCTAGATCCATGTGAAAGTTCCTCATGAGCACAGTGAAATGTTCTGGAATGCCCATTCTTCTCAAGGCTATCCACAGTTTATTATGGTACACTCAGTCAAATGCCTTGACATAGTCAATGAAACATAAGCAAATATCTTTCAGGTATTCTCTGCTTCAAACCAAGATCCATCTGGCATCAGCAATCATATCCCTTGTTCCAAATCCCCTTTTGAATCCAGCATGAACTTCTGGCAGTTCTGTCAGTGCACTGCTCCAACCGGTGTTCTTTGATCTTAAACAAACTTTTATGTGTATGATACCACTGATATCATTCTATAGTTTGAGCATTCTGCTGGATCCCTTTTCTTTGGAATGGGCACAAAAATGTATCTCTTCCAGGGTGCTGGCCAAAAAGTTGTCTTCGACATTTCCTTGCATAGTTGAGTGAGTGCTTCCAGTGGTTCTTCTGAGACATTTTGATGGGGATTCCGACAAGTCCTGGAACCTTGTTTTTGGCTAATTCATGCAGTGCAGTTTCAACTTCTTCCTTCAGCATCATTGGTTCTAGCTCATATGCCACCTCCTAGATAGTAGAATATAAACTAGTTATATTTGGTATAATGTCTCTATGTATTCTTTCCCCTTTCTTTTGATGCTTCCTGCATCATTCATTAATGAATGCAGGAATCATGATCTGCTTGGGAAGGGTTAATCGCAGGGATTGACACAGAGTGCAATTCCTTCAATATGATACTCTCTGGGATCCAGTTTAAAACCAAGAGTGTGGGTCCTTCAAGGGCAGTAATATCTAATAGCAGGATGAGGTTGACCTCTGACCCTTTGATTCACATAAGAGTGTGTGAGTCAAGTTTAGGTGCCTAAAACACTAGATGTTCAATATATGATGAAGTAATAAGCCTAGCTATGGCTTATTTGAGCCAGGCTAACACAGGTGTTTCTTGTATATCTTGGTTGTCAGAGCAAGTTTTATTTAGGTCCAGAAGGTGATTATACAATTAATTCAAGTCAGGATAGTCTCTAGAAAATTAATACATTGTGTCACTTCCATTTGTCTCAGTGTATGTCTTTTCATATTGGAGCTTAGTGTGTAACCCAAATCCTCAAGATTTCACTGGGAGTAGGGACAGGGCAATATTTTATTTAATTATTTGGTATGATCTCATTCACACTGTCAGTTTTCAGTGACACATAACCATCATTGTTGAATGCTCAGATGATTTTTCAATATAATTAGCCTCCTGGCTCAGGCCATAAAATCAACCTGCCATGGAATTGATGTTGACTCATGGTGTCACTATAGAGCATAGTTGAAATGCCCTTTACTTTTCCCAGGACTTATATCTTCATAGGAGCAGCCTGCCACCATAGCTTCTTCTGCCTCCCAATGCAGAGAGTTCATCTCTACGCAGTTGTCTTACCTCTTCTGACATCATACAGAAGGGATTCTACTGCCCCAAATCATTAATTTCCCTTAATTCAATCTTATGTTTTTTACCTCTATCTGTCCAAAATCCATCCAAAATGACCCAAGAAGCCAGGACACCAGTACTAATTGCACAAAATCCATTTCATGAAAATTTTAACTAAATTGTGTATATAAGCTGTCATAAAAAAACAAACACTATTGTCATCATGTGTGTGCCTAAGAGAGTTTATGTTCCTCGCATCTTTCCTTCAAGGAAAGAGCCTGAAGGTCTAAGATGCTGCTGCAGATATCCAACTGTGTGCAGAGAAAAAGTAGGAACAGGAGTGAACAACTATCCCCAAAACTTATTAATGACAACTTTCTAAAAAATTCAATTGCTTTAGAGTGATATGAATACCTTGTACTCCACAGTAAATTTTAAACATCTACAGCACTAAAGTTGTATTCCATGAAGTGATATTTTTCCATATTAGTGACTCACTCAAAGTCATTCTGATATATAGCAGATATTGAATTGGACTTAGTTTTAAATGCTATGTGATTTATAGATTTCAATGATCCTCAAACTATGGAATTCAGTGTAATTTCTGGATTTCAATATCCTCAAACTTTGGTATATTCGGTGTTCCATGAGATAATGGAAAAATAGAAATGATGGGTATTTTATAAATCTGTAAATCCCTGGGAGTTGACATTCATAGATCATATTCCCAATGCTATCCTGCCCCTTGGAATTTTCTACCTCTTTGAGAAATTCTTTTAGCATCAAGCTTGGCCTAGATGAAGAGGACCCCAGGCTTGGTGAATGGAAAACACAGGTGGAGGATTGTGTTCTCCTGAGGGTACAGTCAACTTTCAACTCCAAGAGGAACCTATTCTCACCTCTACTACAAAGCTGCCACTGACACTCATATCTCCATTTACTTCATCAGGTGAAGCCTCAGAATACATTTATTTATAATTATGCTCTTTATAAGTTGGTGTAATATTTATGGGAATATTGGACTTTATTCACAAGAGCATGGTATATGATTGTGCCATTTTGCTCTTGGTGGCAGCACACAGATGCAAGTAGCTCAGGGATTCAGACACAAAGTTCTTTTTTAAAAAAAAACATTTTATTAGGGACTCATACAACTCTTATCACAATCCATACATACATCAATTGTATATAGCACATCTGTACATTCTTTGCCCTCATCATTTTCAAAGCATTTGCTCTCCACTTAAGCCCTTTGCATCAAGTCCTCTTTTTCCCCTCTCTCCCTGCTCTCCACTCCTTCATAAGCCGTTGATAATATATAGATTATTGTTTTGTCATATCTTGCCCTCAGACACAAAGTTCTGGAAATGCATCGCACTACCCAATGGTTCACTGGATTCTCCCTTGCCTGAGGTCTCCGGTCCCACATACAGATGCAGGAGTTGGCCCAGATCTGGTGTGATAGGTAGGCTTATTGTGCCAACCTGCCAATAAGAACATGTGGGAGTAGACGATCACAGTATGCTTTGAGGGCAAAGAGATAAATGGCTCAGCAATCCCCACCCCTCTCTCTTGATCTCTGGTGTTTGGACCAGCGTGCAGCTGCTTTAGCTAGTTCTCTGCCTAGCTAAAGGCAGAGAGCTACACTACCCATAGGACAGCAACATGTCGATTATGTCGCTAGAACTTGTGGTTCCTTCAAGACCTGTTTCCATGTTGCTGTTGTTCACATGGCTTGATCTTGAGTCTGTCGGATCCTGTTGTCTTGCATCCCTTTAGTTTCTTACTTCCATCTGGGCCTGAGCTGCTGTTGGTGACATTCCCCGCCCCCCGCCCCCCACCCCTGCTGCTGTTTGCTGCTTGTGGCCTGACTCCTTGCATTGCCCTAGGGAAGACTCAGTCGTCTGCTTCATTGACGCAGCAGCCCTCATGAGTTGAAGAGGGACTACCAGTATATTAACTTCCACAGAAGTGAGTTGAACTGAGCACTCTGTACTGCTGTGTGGACTAATTATCTGTTGTATTCCTTCATGCTGTATCTATCTATCTATCTATCTATCTATCTATCTATCTATCTATCTATCTATCTATCTATCTAATCATTAGTGTCCTGGTTTTGTTTCTCTAGAGAACTCTTTACATCTGGTGAGATTCACAGACCTTGTCCTTCACTTGTGATTTTTTTTCCACTTGTGAATTCTTTAGAGGGCCTTCAATCAGCTTTTCTGAGAGGTGGAATTGTCCAGGCTCCATTAAAGAGATGGAAAGTTGTCATTATAATATGGAGGGGTGAAATTATAAGACCACTCTGATGTCTTGAGTACAGGTCACCAGAGACCCCTTCAACAGTCATGTTTATTTAAAGCTGAGTTCTACTACTGCTGGTGACATTCCCATGTATTTCAAAAAATGCATTTGAATTGCAGTGCTAGAGAAGACTATTTTAATTACCATGCACCGCTAAAAGGACAAACAGACCTGCATTGGAGGAAGTCCAGATTTCTCCTTAGAAGCAAGGAGACAAGACTTTGTCTTACATATTCTGGACATATTGTCAGTAGAGATCAGGTCCGGGAGAAGACATCATGTTCAAGATAGTTGTGGGGTGGTGAAAAAGAAGAAGGCTCTCAAAGAGACTGATGGACCTAGGGGCTCCATCAATGGGTTCAGGCATACGAAAATTTGTGAGGATGACGCAGGACTGTGCACTGTTTGGTTCAGTTTTACTTATGATCCCTATGGGTGTGAGGCAATTCAATGGCACCTAACATCAACAAGGAGCAGATCAGATCATGAGTCCTACATCCTAAGGCATCACTGGGTGGGTTCAAACCACCAACCATTCAGACATGAGTGTACACTTCACAGTGAGCCCTTTCTTGGGACTTCAGTTGCCTGAATTTTAATGTCATAGCTAACAATTATACAAATAGCATTCATATATAAAACAGGTATACATGCACACATGATTTAGTGTATGACTAAAATCTACAAATTAGTGAATATTGCAATATCTGTGGGGTTTTGTCATGAACATTAAGGTAGAGGACATTATTGGAGCAACTATTTTGGAGGGAACGGAAACCCTAGACATGAACAGGATGGTTCCGTGCCTCCCCTCTACTGTGGCCCCAGAAGTCTTGTCCCTGTGTTTTCTAAAACCCATGTGATCCCTATAGACCACTGTCATTATGGCAGGGACATTGTGTTTGTAATGGCACTGAGTCCTCTCACTGTTGCTCTCACACAGTAATGGACCGCCGTGCCCTCGGGGTCATTGTGTTCAGCTGCAGGGAGAACTCCTTGGTGGACATTCTTCTGGAGCTCTTGGCGGAGTTTCTTCTACTGGAATATATTGCTCACAACTACTCCAACTTCTTCTGCAGGTTTTCACAGTTCCAGCTCTGGCAACATGGAATCATCAGAGACAGCAAAGCTTAGAAAGAGGATCTGTGAAGGGTTCATCACCCCTGGACCCAAATATTAGGGAACCAGGAACAGGGAAAATACTCACTGATGACAAGTAATGGAAACCAAATCATGTCAACCTATTTTTGGAATCTTGACACGACTAGTGGGAAGTACCCACTAGGCAGAAGAATCTCCAGAGTAAATTCATGACTTATGGACAAGGTCTGTGGATCGTACAGGACCCTGCCCATTATATATTGCTTTCACTATGTTTGAAATTTCACCTGGAAATGGATGAGGTGCTCTGCATATTAGAAGCCTGTGGAATAAAATAGCGATGTTCATAGTTTTCTCAGAAGCTGAAAATAGAAAGTATGACCCCCATCATCTTCTTTGGGATAAAACAAAGCAAAACTCTCTGCCATCGAGCTGATTCTGACTCATAGCAACTCTAGAAGACAGAGTATAATTTTATGTTAAAAACACTCAGGAAAAAGAAATATGTGACATGTTACCAACACGATTCTTGTTGAGAAACAAAGACAGGAGCTGCATGAAAGTGAACGGGGACCGATCTCCTTGGAGCAAGCAAGGACTGAGCTGAAAGATTCCCCAAGGAAAGCTCCTGAACAAAACAGTGGACCAAGCTTACAGTTTTAGACAACTATTCCAATAAATTGGTATGCCAATGTATAGGATGATGAATGTTTAACACATTTCACAGGGTTGGTCATGAGTACAAATTAGGGTGGGGTTACGATTCTTAACAAGATAGGCTCTTTGTAGCTCTTGGTTCCAGATGTCTTATTTGGTCTGGTGACTTATCTATGGTGATTTTTGGTTTCTTGAACAAAGTTCTTCTGTTCTATGTGATCTTTGACCAGAAGGTTAGGGATTTTTTTTGTGGACATGTTAGCCGGTCCAGGTTAGTGAAAACTGATACTCATGTGTTGTAATGGGATATTTTTCTGAGGAAAGGACTCAACAGAGGCAGGGTCTCAGGAAGGAAAATGCAGAATAATTATAGGCAATAAATGAGGTATTCCAACATCCTGTGGCAATATCCCATATCCAAGGGTAAGTTGGACAAGCTGTGGGATCTGCATTGTTACGCAAAGTTAAGAAGATTGGGGGATGGGCTCAAATAGAGTGTATAACGTTCATGGTTGTTCTTATTCTGTTGTCAGATTCTCTCTAGATATTTATTATATTTACAACAAATAGAATCTTGCCACAAAAGATAGTTATTGAAGGCATAAAGATAATGTTTCCCAGAGATGGTAAGTTTATTGTTATTTATTATTTCCTGTCTCTCTCTCTCTCTCTCTCTCTCTCTCTCTCTCTCTCTCTCTCTCTCTCTCTCTCTCTCTCCCTCTCTCTTTCTCTCAAGGAATTTGGCAATGATTTGTAGATATCATTTCTCAAGAAATGTACATAGTATTTTCTTTTTCTGTTTCCTCCTTCCAAAGAACAAACTGAAGTTTGAGTTGATAATCAAAGAGTTTATTGAAGGAACCAAGCAGTTCTGGAATGGACAGTAATAGTTGTAAGGATGCATGGAGTACTGCAGTGAAGGACATTTTCAGAGTTTAAATTTTAGAAGATCCTGGAACTTACAAGAAAACTCCAATTATTTGATCTTTATTACTTTTGTCTCAAATAGACAAGGCAATATTGAAGTCACTTTGTAAAGACTGAGCAATTTTAAAGAGTCTCATTTGTTTTCTTTTTAAATATTGGGGTGAGAATGAATGCTCTTCCTCACAGCTGTTGTGAGAGAAACTGGGAGGAAGGAAGGAGGATGCCTGGAGGTTTCCTGAGCTATGCTGATTTTAAAACTCAGTTCAAAATAAACAGTAATCATATGTAGTTGGAATCTTTCCTGCATCTTTTGTAGAAGCCCCTCCTTGTTTGAAGAGAGTTCTTCTGCTCTCTTCAGAGGGGGAAAATGTGTTGATGGGGAGAAAGTCACTCACAAAATCATGACTGGGGGAAGGGTGACTAAACACGGCCTCAGTTCTGACTTCAGGAGGAAGAGAAGCACCATGATTAGGATACAGAAAACAATGAAATTATAAAACCTTACAAGATTGGATCACAGCCCTCTCATTTCCAGATCTGATTGATGAAATGTTAGCCTAATACTCCAATAAAGAAGACCCCCAATAAGAGGAATTGATTCAGTGGTTGTAACAACGGGCTCTAACATAATAGTAATTGTGAGGATGGATACGTAAGATCCTGAGAAAGTTCTAAAATGAGTAGGTCTCTCTTCTCCTATCCAGAAGTGGCTTACCAACACTCCTCAGAATTCCTTTACATTACCTTTTTTGACACTACAAGTGAGTGGTCAGAAATAAGTCATCAAGGTAAAAAGTATGTGAGATTCAAACTGAATTTAGTGGTCTCATTATGCTCATTTGAATGAAGGTCCCAGTAAAGGGTGCTGCCAATGCTATGGATTGCCAGAAGAACAAACCAATCTGCCTTGAAAATGTACAGTCAGATGTTCTTTGGGCTCAAGGATGGCAAGACTTTGTCTCATGTACCTTGGACATGTTGAGAGGAGAGACAGTCCCTGGAAAAAGACAACATGGATGGAAAAGTTGCACAGCAACTCAATGAGGAAAACTCTCAAGAAGATGAATAGACACATGGGCTACAACAATTGGCTCAGACTTAGCCACAATGTTCAGGATGATGCAGGACTTGGCAATATTTTAGTCTGTGAGCATAAGGTCACTGATTCAGACCTGACAGGAAAGCACTGTGTTAGTCTGGGTAGATTAGAGAAACAAGTCCACAGAAACTCATATGTATTTAAGAAAGAGTTTTACATAAGAGTTAAGTGTGCATTAAGAAAGCATCCCGACCCAGGCCAGTCCAAGCCCATAAATCCGACATTCGCCCATATATCCAACACTGATCTACAAAGTCCTCCTCAAACTCACAAAACACATGCAATAATGCCAAATGCGGGATGAAAGTCAAATCAGTGAGTGTATAAGCATCTCAGCACTGGCAGGGATTTCCAGACCCAAGTCTGCATCTTGGTAGGTCCATGTGGCTTCTCCTCAAGGATGTCTCCCAGGAAGTGAGCTTTGCTAGCTGAGACAAAGAACTAGCTAAGGCATCTGCACACTGGTCAGATCATCAGAGAACAAGAGACCAGAGAACAAGAAAGGCGAGGTTCACCAAGCCATTTATCTCTCCAACCTTTAATTAATCCCACTTGATTATCGGCCAGGTTAGAACAATAAACTGGAACTATCACAAGCAACTAACTATCTATCAACTAACTATCAAGCAACTAACAACAACTTGTGCAAACCTCGGCCTCAGAATTCAATCCCTAAGTTAAACTCGATTTAATAGCAGTTTATTATAAGTTAATGCAAGAATACAAAGTACAAGTTTCTTAATTTGCTGTCCGCAGTGTGTACTCCTGATGCTGCAACACATCACAGGACCTCACTGGGGCTTCATGCACTTCCTTTGTCTTGTTTCAAATTTGAAAATTTGTTAGAGTACATGATGTGTTGATGCACCAATGCTATTTCTCCTTTGAAATAAAAAATTAAGCCCGCTTCTATGTGAAGGACAGACGTTGCTAACTTTTTTAGCTGGGATGTGGATAGACCCCTATGAACAAGGAGAAAAATCTGAAAACCAAATCTCCATTTCAAGTTGACTTGCTCAAGAGCATCATCATCCTTAAGCACTGTTTATAAACACCCCTGGCCATGTTGCCCAGGAAGAGAGATTTTGATGAACAATGTCCTCCTGAGTTCTACTATTATATAAATATTTGTTCTCTGTTTTGTTAACTGTTTTACTTGGGGACAGGCTGTCCAAATCACCTTGACTTCATAAACAAATTTAAATAGGATAATGCAGATCGTTTGCACGTTTGTGTGTTTGTTCAGATATACTCCCGTGGGCTCCCAATCAGTAAATCCTTATAAGAGCAGGCAGCCCCATCTTTCTCCAAAGAAATGACTGGTTGATGTGGACTGACAGCCTTGTAGTTAGAAATATACACGTAAATCACTAAACAAACAAAACTCAGGAAATTAACTATGGGCATCACATGCTGTATATGGAAATTTAAACATGTCTCATATCCTTTGACTTGGTTCATTGGACAATGTGTGGAATTAACAGGGTTACACAGGAGTAATATGTTTGGGGGGTTCTAAATTCATGTTAATTGAGTCTGGAAATACCCCTCTTAATAACTTTCTCTATGAGTGACTTATTGGCCACATCACACACTGTGAGCCTCACCCTGCTTTTCCAGTGGCTGCCTCCATGCTGATGGTAAAAAAGCCAGGAAACCACCTTCCTGGTTGTATCCTAGCTTGCCTGCCCTCAGGATGGCCAGTGAGGCTTGGGGAATAACATCCCAGGGGGACAGGTGTACTCAATGGGAGCAGGTTCAGTGTTTCCTTGGTCATATATCCTATTAAAAAAGACTTTTACCACAGAACTCTGATCACTAGGACTCTGAGAACAGTGGAGTAGTAGGTCTGCACCAGACAGACATAAATAGAAGAAACAGGGGAAAGATAAATAAATAGAGACGTAGAAGTAAATTCTGGAGACTCTATGCCTTTAGCTGTGCTGGGGTACAATGAGGCACATCCTTGTACTCAAAACGTCATCATACATATGGGATACTGGTTATTCACATCATGACAGGGAGGTTTTGGAGAAATTGGGAGCTAATAACATGAGTACAATTAAGAAGAGAATGTGTATGGCATGTGAATTATATATCAATAAAACAGTTAAAACACAAAGTAAAAGCTCAAACTATTACCTCTCCTCCATGCATAGTCTTTTGTAGGTGCATCAGTCAGATCCCAACTCACGGCAGAGCCATTTGGCAGGGCAAAGCTGCCCCACAGGGTTTCTCAGGCTATTGTCTCTGCAGGAATGGATGGCTGGGTCTTTCTTCCATAGCTCTGCTTTAAGTTAGCTGCTGAGAACTACTTAATGTAGTGCCATCAGGGCATCCTCCACACATACTCTGGCTTCCCATGACCTTCTTCCCATGTAATAACTAGGACATTCGCTTGAAATAGAAAACCATTTTGTGTCAATATTCAGTCTAAAATGTTCCAAGTACTCCCACTGTCTTTGGGAATGGTCCATCTTTCTGCAAGATGCAGACATAAGCCTTCCCTCTCCACCTCAGAATCAAAGGTTCAGTCACAATGATCTCTATAAATTCCCTCAAAATTGCCAGGCTCTCGCCTATCTCATAATAGTCCTGAAAAGCCTTGGTGGCCTAGTGGATATGTGTTGTGCTGCAAAACTACAGGTCAGCAGTTCAAAACCATCTGCTGCTCTTCAGGAGAAAGATGAGGCTTTCTACTCTAGTAAATAGGCACAGTCTCAGACACCCACGGGGGTAGTTCTACCTTGCTTTTAGGGTCACTGTGAGTCAGCATTGAGGCTATGGCAGTGAGTTTGTTTGATTTTGTTATTTTTCTCCTAACTGGAGTCCTTGGATGGAACAGTCAATGCACGTGGCTGATCAAGAGATTGCAGTTCCAATTCACAAGCAACAACACCTGGAAGAAAGTCCTGGCATCGTACTTCAAAAATATAATGACCATTGAAAACCCAAGAAGAGTATCTTTCCACTGACACACGCAGGTCACTGAGATTGAGAACCCCCTGGATGGCAACTGGTTGTTTCACTTTTGGCTAACTAGCTTCTACTTAAGGAACCCTCATGGCATAATGTGTTATGTATTGGGCTGATAAACACAAGGTCACCAGTTCAATGCCACTAGCTGCTCTGTGGGAGATCAATGATACTATCTTTTGCCAGAAAGAATTTCATAGCTTCCAAAACTTATTTGGCCACCTGGCCCTTTACAGAAAAATAATAATTGCTCAGCACTTCTCTGGCAATTGAAAACATCTGTAGTATCGCCCGTAACCTGGGATAAAGTGTAGGTGTCTGCTGTTGCAACCTCCCTGCATCATTCCAGTGATCCCCACTTCAACTTCAGGGGAGTGCTTTTGCCCACTTTGGGAAACACTGACTTACAGGCTGGGGAAACACCAAGGGGAATTTCTGTGTCCTAGAGGGTCCTGATGAGTCAGAATTGACTTGTTGGTAGTGGTGTGGTTTTAACTTACACTCCTCCAGGTCTAAGCAGCAAGGATGGTTCATCTAGAGTCACACTGAAGATGAAATCTCAGCCTTGCTACTTACTGACTCTATGAACCCAGGAAAGTTCACCTAAGTGTCCTAACTGTTATGATTAAAGGATTCCATCCCTTTCAAGTTTTCCTAACATATGGCCAGTTCCCACATGTTTCATTGTTCTTGTGAAATTCTGTCTTGGGAAAAGCATACAGGTTTTGACTTGTTTTATTAACAGTTCAGTTATAAAAAATAATTCCTTGCTAGTGTCCAAAATGTTTTACCTCACATAAAAACAGAGGATAAAAAATGGCTCGGTGACCCTCACCATTCTAGTTCTCGGGTTTCTTGCTTTCTGGTGGTTGGACCAGGATGCAGCTGACTTAGCCAGTTCCCTTCTTCAGCTGGCAAGGCTCACTTTCTGAAAGACATCCCTGAAGAGAAGCCACATGGACCTACCCCGATGCAGCCCTGGGTGCTGGGGCAGCCCTGCCAGTGCTGAGATACTTATATGCTCACTGATTTGGCTTTCCTCCTGCAGTCGGTGTTATTACATGTGTTTTGTGAGATGGAGGAGGACTTTGGACATATGGGCTAATGTTGGACTTGTTGGTATGGGCAGCACTGGGTTGAGATATTTTCTTGATGTGCACTTACCTTTTATATAAAACTCTCTTATACATGTTTCTGTGGATTTGTTTCTCTAATGTACCCAGAATAACACAATGATTGTTGTTGTTTATTTTTAATGGAATAATGCACTGCAGTCTGAAATTGCAGTGATAAGTGTTTCATTGGGTCCTGATACAGTCTTTGAAACATGGGAACACTGGCAAAATATTTCATTCTTGCCTCCGTGAGAGCTGTCTCCAGAGATTGTAACAGGAGAAGACCTGTGTTTCCTGGATGTCTTACAAATAAGAAGGTGAATGATCTTGGTCTCTATTCAAACATAGATAAATGATCCAACAAAAGTAATTTTGTCAAAGAAGGGGCTTATGAAGCCCTTTTTTTTGGGGGGGGGGGGTTGGAGGAGAGTCTGAATATGAGACCATTTAGCCACCACAGTGGGATTCTGAGGGAGGTAATCCTGTCTCCTGTTTGAATATTTGGGTGCATGTGATATGTTCTCTTTGCTTTTGTTGAAGATTGCGGTTGGGAGAACTGACTCATAGTGGAGTGGTTCTCAAGCCTGGTTACACAGTATAATCACTTATAACAGAGCTTTAAAAAAATCCAACGGGCCATACCACATTCCAAATCAATTAAACTTCTGAGGTGAGAGCTAGGTGATTCCTGAGAGAAGTTCATATGAAGAAGAACTAAGGTGTCCACTTGTGGGGAATTAGTCACTGCAACCTCATGAATAGCAACAGAATTCTTTCATATATAGTGCCAAAAATAAGCCCTCAGGACAGAACTCAACTCACTGCTAGTGAATCGATGTCAACTCTTAGTGACCCTATAGGACAGGATAGAAATGTCCCTCTGTGTTTCCCAGACTGTAACTCTTTATGGGAGTAGAACCCTGTCTTTCTCCCAAGGAACATGATGGTTTTGAAATGCTAATTAGTAGTAAGTACACCGATGCATAACCACTACACCACCAGGGCTCTTTCTAAGGATAGAAGGTACTCAAAATATGGTCAGGGAAGAGCTGTCAGCTCAAAGCAGATTTGATCATAATGACGTGGGTGGAGTAAGTCCGTTGAGACCTTCATTTGTTGATAGAGGAAACAGCGACAATTATCTAATCATTGAAACTCAGAATTATGAAGTATTAATATAGAAAAACTAGAAGTCATAAAATATTACATGGAACTCATAAAGATCAATATGCTAGGTGTTAGTGGGCTGAAACGGACTGATATCTGCCTTTTTGAATCAGACAGCCAAACAGTTTGCTATGCTGGGAATGACACATACAATAGGAATCACATTAACCTTCCTGAAGAACGTTTCAAGATCTACCTGAAGTACAACGCTATTGTGATAAAATACTATCTATCTGCATACAAGAAAATCTAGTCAATACGGTTATTTAAATTGATGCACCAACCACTAAAGCTGATGATGAAGAAACTGATGAATGTTACCAGCACCTTCAGGCTGAAATTGATTAAACACACAATCTAAACACATGGATAATTATTGGCAATTGGAATTCAAAAGTTGGAAACAAAGTGGAAGGAACAAGTAAAATTGGAAAATATGGTCTTGGTGATAGAAATAAAGCTGGAGATCACATGGTAGAAATTTACAAGACTAACAACTTCTTCATAGCAAATACTTTGTGGGCGCACAGAGGAATCAAATTGACTACATCTGTGGAGAAGAGAAGATGGAGAAGCTTAATGTCAGCAGCTAATATCAGTCTGGGAGCCAACTGTGGAACAGACCATCAATTGCTAGTAGCTAAGCTCAGATTCAAGCTGAAAAAAATTAAAACAAGCCCACAGGAGCCAAATACAACCTGGAGTTTATCTCACCTGAATATTAAGGTATTGGAGCATATTTGACTCACTAAACACTAATGACAAGACACCTGATGAGCCATGAGATATCACCGAGAACATGAAAAAAGCAAAAGGTCATTGAAGAGACAGGAAAGAAATGATCAAACTGGATGTCAGAAGAGACTCTGAAACTTGCTTTTAATCATGGAGCAGCTAAGGCACTTCATAAGAAATGATGTCAAAGAGCTGAACAGAAAATTTCAGAAAGCAGCCTGAGAAGTATTATAATGAAATGTGCAAAGGCCTAGAGTGAAAAAAACAAAATGGAAGAGCATGTTCACTATAACGTAAATTAACTTAAGAAAAAATACAAGCTTTGAGGTGCTCTATTGACATATTCTCTGGGGAAAATATTGAACGATACAGGAAGCATCAAGTGAAGATGGAAAGAATACACATTATTCTACCAAGAAGAACTAGTTGGCATTCCACCATTTCAAGAGGAAGGATATAAACAAGAACCAATAGTACTAATGGAAGATATTCTAGCTGCACTGACAGAATTAGCCAAAAACCAGTTGCCCAGCATTGACTGAATTCAATAAGAAAGTTTCAACAAATTGATGAAGCACTGGCACCATCCGTGGAATGATGCTTTGGGATTCTGGGACCCTGCTGGAATGATGCTCTGAGAGATCCGTGGTCCCACCAGAACAATGCTATTTAGGGTTCTGACCACACCAGAAAGAGGCTCTGGGAATTCGGGACCTGCCAGAAATATTTTCTGGTGTATCTAAGACCTCTCCAGAAAGATGCTTTCCCACCGGAGAGATGCTCTGGGGGAGTGGGCTCCTCCGGAACCATCATCAATCAAGAGCATGTTTCTATGGGGGTCCTGAAAACCTCCTTTCCCCAAGCACACTTCTTGCGATGTTCTCGCTCCACAACACCCCATCCGCCTACTCCCAGCATAGACTGGTGCCAACAAAAATTAAGAAAAATTATTGTTAGTAGGCATTGTGTTTGGCCCTAGAGAATCTTTATAATAAAATACTTACTTGAAGCATAAACTCTACTGAGGAAAACAAACCATTTAGATTGTAATAAATGTGAATTTATAAATAACGTGCTATAGTGGAGCAGAGGAGTGAACTCTGATAAGATGTGAGAAGGCTAAACATTTAAACTGAGACCCGAGCGAAAAACGAGCCATGTAGAAAACTGATGTTTTCATAGATTGGAAGACTGATTATTATCGACAACTGACTTACAAATTCAACCTAATTCCTCTTAAGGTTTTAGTTTTTTTCAGAAAATGACAAGCTGATTCTAAAATTTCTATGGCCATGTCACGGTTTTAGTGTAGCCAAAATAATCTTGAGAAATAATAAAATATAGGTGGAGAATGCACATTGCCTGATATGAAAGCTTATGAAAAAGCTATAGTAATTAAGATAGTGTAGTCCTAACATAAAGGTAGACATATTGATGGAATATAATTGAGAGTCCAGAAATTCAACCTCATATACCTATAGTTAATTGATTTTAAAAGAGTGCCCAGAGAAGTCACTATGATTTCGGCAAATGCTGTTGAAACTAGATATTCACAGGAAAAAGAATGGGTTTTGACTCCGACCTTGTACCATATGCAAACACTAACTCAAAATAGACCTTAAGACCTAAATGAAGGAGCCAAATGTATAAAACCCTTAATAGAAAACATATACATAAATGTTTGTGACCTTGGATTAGGAAATGGTTTCTTAAGTTTCTTCCATTTTAAGCAATTATGATATCTTAAGCATAAGTAACCCCACACAAATGTACTTAAGTTGAACTTCATCAAATTAAAATCCCTTATAATTGGAAAGACACAATCAAGAATTTGAAAAAGGCAACCTTCATCAGTAAGTACTCGTGAGATATCTAATCATCTAGTATTCAGAATATATAAAGTGTTATCAGTCAACAATTAAAAAACAATTGATTAAAAATTGGTCAAGAAGAGTCACTTATCTAAAGATATAAATATTTTTAACAAATTATACAACTCTAGATTGAGTCGAAAATTTCTGTAAATTGTTTGTTGATGAGAGCCAAAATAATATCTTGAGACTATCCGATCTGAACTTAGGGAACATTTCACCAGACTTAATGCAATGAACACTAATGACCCGGTGAGCTGGGAGTGGGGGAAAGGATGGGGGCATGGGATAACAGGAACAGTATATAGGAAGGAAGCAAAAAGGTCATTAAAGACAAGAAATCAAGAAAAAATCAAAGTGGATATCAGAAGAGACTTTGAAATTGCTCATAATTGTAGAGTAGCTAAGGGAAATGGAGAAAATGATGAAGTCAAAGAGCTGAACAGAAAATCTCAAAGGGCAGCTCAGGAAAACAAAGTATTAAAGAATTAATCATTTGGCAAATGAAAATGACAATGAAATGCAACTCACACATACAAGAAGGCTCTAATAAAACAAATAACAAAAATTGTCTAGGATGTTACAGAATCAGTGTCCTCAGGCACTGAAAGATGGTACAGCCTCTTTGAGAAACAGTCTGGAAGTTCCTCAAAATACTAAACATACCACCACGTGGTGGTTGTTAGATGCCATCCAATCAGTTCAGACTCGTAGCGACCCTGTATATAATAGAAAGACTGCATGATCCTGCACCGTCCTCACAATTACTATTATGTTAGAGTCCATTGTTACAACCACTGAATCAATTCCTCTTGTTGGGGGTCTTCTTTATTTGTTATCCTTCTACCAAATACGATGTCCTTCTCCAAGGACTAATAACATATCCTTTTGATAACATGTTCAAAGTATGAGAGAAGTCTTGGCATCATCGCCTGAAAGAGCCATTCAGCTGTACTCCCTCCAAAACACGTTAATTCATCTGGCACTCTATTGTGATTTCAATATTCCTTATCAACATCTAGTTCAGATGCACCATTTCTTCTCAGGTCTCCCTTATTCATTGTTCATTTTAAACATGCATCTGAGGCCATTGGAAATACAACAGCTAGGTTAAGGAGCATCGTTGTCTTCAAAGTGGTGTCTCTCCACTTTCAATACTTTAAAAAGATCATTTGCGACACAATTTCAGGCAGCAGTGTTCAGGCAGCAGATAAATGCAATGTCATTCCTCTTCAATTCTCATTTCCTAGCATAGTAAACCATACAATCCTGATTAATGGATGTTTCAATAGTGCCTTCTCAGTTTGAGTTATGTCATATTACTCAATGAAGGTCACCAAAATACTTGCTTCATCTAGATCAGTGGTTCTCAAACTTCCTGACGCCATGACCCTTTAATAGTTTATCATGTTGTGGTGACCCCCCGAATCATAAAATGATTTTCATTGCTATTTCATGACTAATTTTGCTAGTTATGAATCAGGAGATCCCTGTGAAAGGGTCATTTGACCCCCAAGGGGTCATGACACACAGGTTGAGAACTGCTGACTAGATTATTATGGTCAGCTCTACTTGGAGATAATATTGGAAGTGACCTGTCACAAGAATAAACCAAATCTGTCTTGGAGGAAGAACAACCAGAATGCTCCAAAGATGTGAGGATGGTAAGATGTAAGTCTCACGCATTTAGACATGTCGTCAGGAGAGACCAGTTTCTGGAAAAGAATATCACACTAAGTAAAATAGGGGATCATAGAAAAAGAGGAAGATCCTGAATAACATTGGCTGTCACATGGGCTCACACACAATTGTAGGGATGGCCCGGAACTGACCAGTGTTTTGTATGTAGGGTGACTATGAGTTGGAGCCAACTTGAGGATGTCTGAGAAGCTATCTTTTGAGGAGGCAACTCTTCCCTAATTCTTGAGTGTCTTCCTCTCTGAGGGACCATCTACTGGCACTGTATCAAATGATGCTCTGCTGCTATTCGTCTTGTTTTCAGTAGCTAATGTTTCAGAGGTGGTCAGCCTCTCAACCTTAGTCTGTGTGAGTCTGAAAACTCTGAGTCCTGACTACCATGGGTGGTATTTGACAAAGCAGCTGGCATAGCTTCCAGCATGACACAAACCACCACAATCTGACCAACTGACAGATGAACAATGACATCCATTCTGATCGTGTATAGACCCAAAAGACTTGAAAGCAGATCCTCAAAGAGGGACGGGCATACCATTGTTCATTGCAGGAATGTCAGCAGTAACCAAACAGCTCCAATAAGATAAATGTTCGTCAAGAGATGAACATACAAACAAAATGTAAATACAAGTACTGCTGTGCCAGTAGAAGAAATGAAATCTGGATACAGTAAGGGCAGAGCTTGAAGACATGCTGAATGGAACAAGCCAATCACAAAAGGAGAGATATTGTATGACTTCATGTATGTAAAAAGACAAGAAAAAGAAAATGTTTAGATATCAAAATTTATTAATAATTACTATGGTCAGGATAGAGAAAGTGGCGGGTATGGTTGATGGAAAAACTACATGGATCATGGAATGGTACCCTTAAAACAGATTCTTGTAATTGCTGACAATAAGGTTAAAACCTGGAAAATAAACAGGCAAAAGCTGGGTGATAGATATACAAGAGGGCTTCAAAAGCTTGTGAGAAACTTTCATTATTTTCTATTTTATTTGCATCACTGGGGCTAATTCTTGCTGCTGATTTGTTTGCTGGCCTGCTCTGGCACCTGCAAGACCAGGACCAGGGCCTTCCTGAAAGCTGGAATAACATGGTCCACTGGGGAGAGCAGTGTTCCCCAGGCCCCATACTCACTCCAAGCAGAGCTGCCTACACCTGTAGTTGCCAGGAGCCAGCAGAGCACCCTGTCTTCCCAGCCCCCAACCCCCCCTTCCTTGCAGCCAGCTCCACCTTGCAGTAGAGGTCATTGGAAAGCATGGCTACAGTAGCTTCTTCTTTGGTCTCAATATTTTCCAGGTTGTAGTCCAGCTGCTTGGTCATCTTGGGAGAGCTTGCTGCGACACGGAGGGAAAAGACCCAGCCAGTCAACTTAGCAAGTTATTCCTGGGGCCCTTCCTCAGGTAAGCAACGCAAATGTCTGCATAAAATGCCCACATCCTGCCTCCTGATCCACATCCACGAGGTCCCCAAGCTTACTCCATCCTCTTCCCTACCCTAAACCTGCACCCTCGGTCACATGTATGACATCATCTATTCTGATGCCCATATTATAAAGCAGCATTAGCTTTATCCTTTCACCTTATATGCTACCAAGTCCTGCCAACCACCTCCACCCCCATCTTCCCCCAACCTAAAATGGCCCTGACATACATCTCCCATCAGCCCCCACTACAATCCCTATGCCACATCCATATTCTTGAGCTATCCCAACAACCTCCCCACAGCTCTCCCTGCTTCTACACCTGCACCCTTTCTCCAAGTACCTGCACCAGGCTCCACGCTGAAGCCCCAGTGATATACCTAATATTGCCATGAGCATGTCACTGCTCCACTCAACTCTCTCCAAAGGTTCCCTGCCCTCATCAGGAAGCCTGATATGAGTTCTACGAGGCGAGTTAGCACCAGGACTTGGCTGGCCTGTGTCCAGCTCCTTCTTCTTGTCCTTTCAAATGTCTGTGTCCCTGAGGTATTTGAAAGGGAGGACAGGCCCAAGCAATTGTCCTGGACTTTCATCCTCAGCTGTAAGTGTCCCATGGCCTCATTTCCACTTGGTCCAGCATCATTAGGATGTGTGTGCATGCCTCTGCAGCACGGATCACAGCAGCAGCCACTGACTGACTGCCAGACCTGTACTGAGTCACTTAACCCACAAACATCTGGCCCACTTTAGAGACAAACCACTAGGAGCTCAGTGAGGCTCAAGGACTTTCCCAAGGAAATCAGCTAATGAATAGAAGCACTAGAATTTGATCTGAATCTGACTGTAGGGCCTATCAGCCTACACAGACATGCTGGAGGGCTTTGTCTCTACACAGGAGCTGGCATCTACAAAGTACAGTGTGAACCTTCATGGAATGAACAAGAGCAGATCTCTGCACATGAATCACCCTCCAAATTCAGGCAGGGACTGGAACAGAACTTCCCCTTAGTGAGATATCAAAGTTTATTGGTGGTTAATAGGGTCAGTATGCAGAAAGTGGGGAGTGGAAGGTAAGGGTGATGGGAAAACTACAAGGATCATGGAATGTTAGCTTTCAAACTGGTTTTTATAATTGCTGTCAATAAGGCTTAAACCTGTAAATACTGAACAGGCAAAAGTTGTGAGATAGATACAAGGGGGCTTCAAAAAGTTTGTGGGAAACTTCCATTATTTTCAAATTTGTTTGGAGTCATCACTGGGACTTTTTCTTGCTTCTGGTTTCTTTGCTGGTCTGCTTTTGCACCTGCATGACCAGGTTTAGGGCCTTCTTGAAAGCTGGAATGACACGGTCCACTGGGGTGAGTGGTGTTCCCCAGGTCCCATACTCACTCAAGGCACAGCTGTCAACACCTGTAGTTGTTCAGGAGCCCGCAGAACCCCCGCCAACTCCCCAGCCCCGAAACCCCACACCCCCTTACAACCAGCCTCACCTTGCTGGTAATTGAGAAGCATGTCTACAGTGGGTTCTGCTTTGTTCTCTATTTTCTCCAGGTTGTAGTCTGGCTGCTTGGCCATCTCGGGAGAGCTTAAGTCAGGCTGGCCCTTGCTGCGACACAGAGGGAAAAGACGCAGCCAGTTCATTAACTGCCAGTCAACGTAGCAAGTTATTCCTGGGGTCCTGACTCAGGTAAGGAATGCAAATGCCTGCATAAGATGCCCACATCCTGCCTCCTGATCCTCATCCAGGTCCCCAAGCTTTAGCTACATCACAGAGCTGAGTGTCAGCTTTATTTCTTGCCCCTGTATGCTACCAAATCTTGCCAGCCACACCCCTCTATCATCTGCCCCAACGCAAAATGGCTCCGGATATTTCCCATCAGCCCCCACTACAATCCCTATGCCACGGCCACACCTCCTTCTTAAACTATCCCAACAAGCTCCCCACTGCTCTCCTTGCATCCATACCTGCACCCTTCTCCAAGTGCCTGCACCAGGGTCCGCACTGAAGCCCCAGTAATATACCTCATGCTGCCATGGCCATGTCACTGCTCTGCTCAACTCCGTCAAAGGTTCCCTGCCCTCATCAAGAAGTAGGATGAGTTCTGGGAGGCCGGTTAGCACCAGGACCTGGCTGACCTGTGCCAGCTCCTTCTCCTTGTCCTTTCAAATGCCTGTGCCCCTGAGGAATTTGGAAGGGAGGACAGGCCCCAGCAATGTTCCTGGACCTTCATCCTCAGCTGTCAGTGTCCTATGACCTTCATTTCCGCTCACCCGAGCTTCATTAGGATGTGTGTGCATGCCTCTGCAGCACAGATCACAGCAGCAGCCACTGACTGCCTGCCAGACCTGCACTGAGTCACTTAACCCACAAACATCTGGCCCACTTTAGAGACGAACCACTAGGAGCTCAGTGAGGCTCAAGGACTTTCCCAAGGAAATCAGCTAATGAATAGAAGCACTAGAATTTGATCTGAATCTGACTGTAGGGCCTATCAGCCTACACAGACATGCTGGAGGGCTTTTGTCTCTACACAGGAGCTGGCATCTAGAAAGTACAGTGTGAAACTTCATGGAATCAACAAGAGCAGGTCTATGCACATGAATCACATTCCACAATCAGGCAGGGACTGGAACAGAACTTCCCCCTGGCCAGGGGGCTATAGGAAGTCCCATGTGGCCTGGGGATGAGCTTTCCTAGAACCACTAGATTGGGAGGTGGAGAATTAAGACTACAGTAGACATCAGGTGTCCTGGTGTCTGGTGGGTTGCATGCTGGGCTTCTAATCACAAAGCCATCAGCTGGAAACCACTGGCTGGAAAAAGATGAGGCTTTCTAATCCATTGAAGAGTTACAGTCTGAGAAACGCCTACAGGCAGTTCTACCCCGTCCATAGGGTCGCTGGGTCAGAATCACTGGCAGTGAGTTTTCAGGGGAGTACTGCCTCTTGTCATGCCAGCACGTTTTCAACGAATGGCGTGGAACACCAGGCCAACCCCTCAGTCTCTCGCTGGCAGAGCCACACCTCACCTGGATGATCTCCTTGAGCAACTCTACGGCCTCCTTCAGCTCCCAGATCTGGGTCATGGCTTCCTTAAAGCTGGAACTTTTCCTAAAATCGCTTATTCAAAACCAAAACAACAAGAATCCCCAAACGAAGCAACATACGCAGGGAAATCATTAGAATAAAGATAAAATGACTCGTAGACAGTTAAAATGGAGTCAGCATACATCTAAACATAGGGCAAGCTACTAGAAACTTCTTCAGAGGTAACAGAAACAGAAATTTCCCTCTGGGCAACAAGCAGGAGCAGCTCCCACACTCCCCCACACTAACACATTTGCAGAAATAATGGAACCAGTTCAATTGCCTGGATATCTTTTACTGGCTACTTTCTCTGCATGAAAAGCAATTCATTATTGATGGCAATTTTCTCCTGTCCTCTTAAAGAAACCTTCTCTCCAGCTGTCTGTCCTCCACTAAGAAGCTTTCCTCCAGCTTCTTTCTACTGTTAAATACAAACAAACAGGCTTTTGTAAAAATTAAAGAAGCAACATGCAAAAAATTTTAAGAGTGTATGTGGGACCGGGGGATCTTCCGTACTTGAGGGGTCTTGCCCTTTTTTGGAGACTTATATGCTTTCCCAAAGAAAGACTGGCCCTCTCTTTGGTTGAGTTCCTGCTCACTGAACCCCCCATCTTTGTACAGTTGGGCCTGTCTCTTTCTCCTTTTACTTGCCACCTGCCATACTGTTGACTGATAGCCACCAACCTCCCTTGAGGTCCCAGTCCTGGACTTACCCCAGCAACTTGGGAATGCCAATCATGTCTCAATGCGCGGTAGGTGCGCTGGAATATCACTTCAACACCCTCAAGGGTAAGCCCGTTCTCCCGCCCTTCAGGCTGTCAAGAATGAGCCAGGGAGTTTCCAGACCGGGTTCACCCCTCCCTCTCCCCTTCCCCACTCCTGGAGAAGACACCGCACAGGGGACAAGACTAGGCAAACCTAAGGAGGTAGCCATAAAACATTTTGTGCTCCAGCTGCAGTCACTCGCTTCCTGAATAGCATTCACATTGTGGTGAGAGAAGCCACAGACCCGCGGCTCACCTGTGAGCTGAAGACATTCTAGGAGTCTCAGGGAGGAGGCACCGCTGTGTGAAAGGAAACAATGGAGGGGGGTAGACAAGCAAAATTGCCGCAATGAATCAGGAACACCGACGCCCAAAGCCCCAGTCTGGGATCCTCCTTTCTCCAACACGAATTCTCCCCAGGAACCCCAACCAATCCCAAAACTGGGGGGATGGAACCAGCCCCTGGGACACCCTCCCACATCTCACCACGCGGGGGGGGGGGGGGGGGGGGGAGGGGGGAAGGACGCTTGCACCCCAGCCAGGCTGCTGTGTGCACCAGGGTACCCCCAACCGGTCACCAGGCGACCCCTCACCTTGGCGTGCCTACTACACAGTGCTCAGGCTGCTGGCGCTTCTCTGGCACTACGCCCCAGGCACAGCAAGCAGGAACCGCGATATGACCCGCACTTCCGGCTAGGACACCGCCACTTCCGGCCCATCTCAGCGTGCCCCGGAATGGGAGGAGAATAGTCATGGGTGTGATCCGGAAACACGTAAGTGAAAAAACAGGCAGGAGTTATGACTTCATTAAGCTGCATAAACATTCAGGAAAATAAGAATCTTACTTGATATGGCAGAGATTAATATGACATCATTCCCACCAACGTTATTTGAAAGTTTGTTCTTCATTACACTGACCAAACAGGAAGGGATTGTGATGAATTGGAAATAATAAATGTGTAGGTCTTAGTGGGAAAAAACACGCAAACACCCAGATTCTTATCCTGACAAACGGTTAGATTGTTATCAGATGTATGATCAAAGTCACATACCTCACAGACAGCACTGAGTGAGCTAAAGACACCAACTTCCCTATGTGACAGTGAATATCCACATGGTAAAAGGTGTGCTCAAGGCCACATAAAAGAATAAGCAATATACTTCTACCATAACAACACAATTTTAATGTTATACGAAACAAACTGAATATTTTCTTTTTTTTCTTTTTAAACATTTCATTAGGGACTCATACAACTCATCACAATCCATACATACCTCAATTGTGTAAAGCACATCTGTACATTCTTTGCCCTCATCATTTTCAAAGCATTTGCTCCACTTAAGCCCTTTGCATCAGGTTTTTTTTTGCGCCTCCCTCTCTGCTTCCTCCTCCCTCATGAGCCTTTGATAATTTATAAATTATCATTTTGTCATATCTTGCTCTGTCCGACGTCTCCCTTCATCCCCTTTTCTGTGTCCAAACTGAATATTTTCTTCATCTCTTGGATACCGAAATACACTTTAACTTCCATGTGGTGATTATGCATGTCTGAGACTGAGAAAATAAACCCGTCTAGTTTTGGACTGATGTTTATAAGGAAACTACCTGCTATGGTAAAGATGAAACAGTATGTTCTATAAAATGGGAAAAAAAACAAAAGCCTAAGGAGCTTTTACTCTGCTATCTATGGTTCTATGAGTCTATAATTCATATGACAGGCCTGACTTTATTGTTCTTTAAATGTATGTTCTTATTCATATACGTAAAACCTTAGTGTGTTTGTGTATTTGAAAACTGAAGATAAATACAATAGTAACGTCACATTAAAAACTGGTGCTTGGTAAAGTAGAGGGACAGCAAACAAGAAGAAAATTTTTTAGAGTGACAAAGGCTGAAACAATGGGCTCAAATATACGAAAAATTATGAAGATGGTATAGGACAGGCCAGTGTTTGTTCCTTTGGTGCACAGGGTAAGTATAATTTAGAACTCACTTAATGACACCAAACAATTACAACTTCCATTCTACACTGGCTCTGAGTACAACACGTACTAAAATGTTAGAGTATATTTTTAAATACGCATTAATGTAATAATCATTCAGAACAGTTGTTGGAAACATATAATCATGGTTTTAAAATATATAACTGCAAGATTAATCAAGAGTTAAGGACAATATTGAACAACTGCACATTTGCATGAGATTTTATTTTTTATTTTAATGCATGAGAAACTTTAATACACAATTTTACAACTGAAGAGAATGTGGGGTAAACGCATTTAAAAATACACTCTACAACGGGATATATTATACTGGTGTTTTAACAACACAGTAACAAATTTGATGATTTCTTGACTATAATTAATTGAGGAGAATGATTACATCATACACCCTAACAGTTTATGTACAGATTTGTGGAAATGGGATGGATTGAATTACAGAGCACCTATCCCTGCCTTTGAGTTCATATTTCACCTTGACTGAGTGGGATTATTACCAAAGAGACAAGGATGTTTCAACATTAGAAAAAATATTAATGTAACCGACTATATAAACAGGAGAAAAATAAGAACGCTCTGATCATGTTAATAGGTGCAGAAAAGATATATGACAATATCCAACACCCATTCCTGAAAAAAATACTCAATAATATGGAAACGGAAGGGAGAGACCTCAACACAACAAATGTATTAAAGGAAACACTGTTGGTGAAAGATGACTGGAACTTGCTGGAAATAAGACACTTATGCACACAGAAAAGTTTCATCAAAAGAGTAATACAGAACCCCCAGATTGGGGGGAATACGTCTTTAGCAATGAGGAAATGGAGACAGAGGGGGAGGGGAAGAGGAGGAGAAGAAGACAAGTGTGGCATTTTCAGGAATCTCTTATCTAGATGCTCACCTGAGCATGCACCTGGGAAAAGGAGACTGGAATCTGGGTGGTCTAGCATAGGGAGCAGAACCTTTTGTGAAGGGTCTTTCCGATGTGGCTCTTGAGTCTACAAGGCTTAGGCCTCTTCTTTGACTTGCGTGATTGGAAGAGTTCATGTGAAAGTCATATGGTGCCAGGAGAGACATGGTCAAGTGGAGCAGATGGCATCAGGTGCTGTCAGGTATGTCTCTGTAGTACATGCAATGGGAGTGTCTCCTGGGGATATTCCCAGTTGGGATGCCTGCTCTCTACCCACCACGTTCTGTCAGCTTGCCTTTCTGTCATGGCTTGTGTGTTGTTTTGTTTTAAATGCAGGCAGGGTCACCCAAAATGAACAGGTTTCGGCAGGGCTTCCAGACTATGAAACTAAGAAGGGAAGGGAGACTCCGGATAGGGCAAGATATGACAAAATAACAATCTACAAATTATCTAGGGCTCATGAAGCAGGTGGGAGCGGAGAGGGAGGGGAAAAAAGAGGACGCGATGCAAAGGGCTTAAGTGGAGGGCAAATGCTTTGAAAATGACTAGGGCAAAGAATGTTCGGATGTGCTTTATACAATTGATGTATGTATATGTATGGATTGTAATAAGAGTTGTATGAGCCCCTAATAAAATGTTAATAAAAAAAAAAGAATGAATCAGTCGCCACTCCAGGTGCTGAAGCTCACCTCTCGGCCCCTCCCTCCCCATCTCTGCCAGGTCACACCCCTTAGGACAGACTCTACCCCACCCCCTACCTAGGTGATGCAATTTCCTGTTGTACCTACTTCCTCTGACTGAAAAGGTTCACAGTGAACTTCCCACAAGTGTAGGTGAGTCTCTATGTTTCTATGTGGATTCCATGGGCGGAGTCCCCTGCAGGGTGACTACCCCAGCGGTGTCTTGCTTCTTGAGGACGTTACAATACCCGCACCCTGTTGGCCCCAGTTCCAGGATGCCACGATCCCTGGGACATTTCCATTTAAATCCTTTTTGAGCTGGGTACAGGCCTCAGAACATTCACGCATGGGAATACTCTGCCTCCTTTATCCTGCCCAGAACCCCTCATGGACCTTCACCCCTCAAGCCAGAAAGGTCCGATTGGAGGTAGGTTCTTGTCAGGTGTCCGCTCCCTCCATGTCAGGTGTCAGGCATGAGAGCAAGGGACCCCAGAGTGGCCTTTACCGAAAGGAGAGGCCAGCCTTGCAGTCATCAGGCCACCCCACTGATGACTGAGGTCTGTTTTAGAGCTAAACTTCCCAGCACCTTGCTTTGCAAATGGGCGCCATAGCAGTCACAGCCCCAAACACGGGCAAAGTTTAAATCCTCACATAGAGTCAACCTCCACTGAGTGCGTTCTGCCCAGGAACCAAGGGTGTAGGTAATCTGGCCCTCAGGCAGAGGGCTTTGAAGAGTGGATTATTTTAACCTCTCCAGGCCGCCCAGGGAGGGGCAGTCTCTCTTGGAGGTTTGCCTGCATGTGTATCATTGATGGAGGTCACCAAACAGTATAGGGGGGTCGCCTAGACAGGAACCATGTCCTATCAGCCTTTCCCTGACTGCATTGGTCAGGAGGCCCTGGATCCATCTTGTAAGCCCACTATCTAAGGATGGAAGTGCCTGTCATTGTGATGTATTCATTGATCACCAATCATGCTTTTGTGGAAGTTTCCTTTGCCCTGCCCCACCCCCACAACCTCTTTAATTCATATCTCAATTGTAAACCTGGCAAGCCATTTCCACCTCCTGTTGGTGGCTTCCCTCATCCAGATAGATGATTTGTTTGTGTCTTTACTTTGTCTTTGTCTCTTAAGATTTAACAAATATTCTCTTTAAACTATATTTAAAATGGGGTCTCCTTTTTACTCTAAAACATCTGTACTGTGTGTGCTTCCTGAATCATTTCTGCCCATCGGAAACTAGATTGTGCTCAGTTTTTGAGTGCAAAAGGGACTCCAATCTCAAATAAAATTTAAGGAGAACACTTATTAATGATCAGAAATAATTCGGTGGAGGATTTAATCTATGGGGATACCCTTCAAATGGACTTTAGGCATGCACTGCTTTCCACAGCCCTTTACTAACTGGGGTGCTAAGATTTTAAACTCTAATACAGCTCCTGGGTTTTGTCTCTGCTGATGCTGTACCTTTCCACTTGGAGTGTGAAGAGCACCTTAGCTCAGAGATTGGTTGTGTTAATGGCTCATCTCTCTTTATCACTGTGCTCTTCCACCAGTGCCACCACCCCCTTATCTTCCCTTGTGACTTGTAGAGCATTGCTGGCCCAGATTTAATGTCCACCCATTTTATTAATAGGGAACTTTGGTTTCCTTTATCATTCTTTTGATTTGCAGAACCCAGCAAATATTTTATTTGTTTTCAGGTCCTTTTGTGTATCAAAATGGAGAAAGAATAGCTTTTCTTCAACTGTAAAAAGTTTCAGTTTTGAAAATACAGAGGGCAATTCTACACTGCCCTATAAGGCCACTATGAGTCAGAATTGACTCGATGGCAGTGAGTTTTGGTTTTGTGCATTAATATTATCTTTTAGTGACTCATGCCTTCAAGGTAAACAATTTTTTGGTTGTTTTGAGTTATTTTCACAGTGACAAAGTATTTAAAGTGTTCATTTATCAGTTATCCTAGTGGATACAGAAATGTTTCATAGAACCCAATTCTAATTATGTAAATTTATTTAATCCTTTTGATTGATTTATTTCATTTGTTAACTGTTTCATCTTCAATTTGTTTCATTTGACTGTGTAAGAACTGTGTCCTACTAAGGTTAGCTCCTCATTTTAAAAAATTGGGTCACAATTATTCCTAATACAAGGTAATATTCAGATGTATAATTCTTATATTTAGTAAGATGTCATCTTAATTAAAATAAAGTTACCATTTTCTATCTCCCACTGCATAGGAATACTTAATTGTTCTAACCCTTTATCCAAGTATACTTGATAAAGGCTTGTTTTATTCACTGCTTTATTGTTCTCAGGTGCACTCTGTTTGTGATGCCATAGGACCTTAAAATCTTCCTTGTGGTTTCTAGGCTATAATTAATATGTGACCAGATTGCCACATCGTGGGATACAACTGCTTACATTTCATGGAGCTGCCATACATTTACTGTAGCAGTAGGACTTCTTCACTAACTTATTTAGATAGGCCAAATTCTCAGGAGGCTTACATGTTTTTCACTATGGGCACGGTGGTTCTTAATGAAAATTATTTTTGCATTTCTGATTTAATCATATTTTCAACATAAAACTAATGTGCATGCATAGACATGAGTATGCTTTCATCATGTTTAGTTTTCCCTTTGGTTAGGTGCCATGCCATGTTAATTCCATCTCATGGCAACTTCATGTGTTATAAAGCACAATTCCATAGCGTTACTGGAGTATCATTTGTGGAAACAGATCTCCAGTCCTGTTTTCCACAGTAATGCAGGTTGAATTTAACCCATCAACCCTCAGTGGAATAGTCTAGTTCAAGCTGTTTGTGCCACCTACAAACCTTCATTGTCCTTAACCCCCAAAAGCAAACTCACTGCCACAACGTCAATTCTCACTCATAGTGTTCCTATGTAGGTGTCTGAGATTCAAAATCTATACAGGACCCACCAGCCTCGTTTTCTTTTACAGATCTGCTGGTGGAGTTGAACTGCCATCTTTGAGGGTAGCAAATGAAGCCAGGATTCTCCCCCACCCCTAGAAATTAACCCAGCCAAACAGATGCCATCAAACCCACACCAACTCCTGCAGACTCCATGTGTGTCATTGCACAGGGATGTTGCAGAAGTGTTTCAGTTACTGGTTTCTCAAAGTGCATCACCCAGGATTTCTTCCCAGAGACTCTGAATCTCTCCATGAGCACCTATCCATGGTAACCATTATAATGCTCAGGGACATCAAAAATTAAGCCAGGCATACATGCATGCATGTACACACATGCCAGAACCTATGGAACCTGGCATTCTTTCAGAAAAGGAAAACTCAAAACTATACAATGAGGTTGAATTTTTAACTATAACATGAGAATCCACCTTTTGAATATGCAAATTTTGCAGGACTCAGAAAAATTAAGCCATTCTCTTAATTTTCAGCTCTCATAATTTCTATTTTAATCATACAGATATACTGTATCCTAACTGGTCTCTTTACCATAGCTAAAGAATACAATTAATATTAACTTAAATAGATCTTCACGAGAGACACTCTATGTAAATTTCTTAATATTCTCTCTGAGTTTTCATGGAAGATAAACAGGTTTCTTAAAGATTTTTAAGATATATAATTGAGGAATTATAAAATATTTATAACATTATTCTATTTAACATAATAATACTTCAGTCTTTAGCATTATCTATTAGGAACAGATATGCAGAGGCTTCAAAAGGATCATGTATAAATTCCATTATCTTTATTCCATTTTTCCATGATCTTTTTGAAACCCACGTATGCATTCATGGCATGAAAGATTGACTACCAATGAGCTCCTTGTATTTAAATTAGATAATAATTTGATAAATAGCCATCATTTGGCCCACCATTTGATTCTGTATGGTGACCATTGTGGTTTCAGAGTAAATCTATACTCCATAAGACTTTTAATGGATAACTTCTGAAGGTATTTTCTCCTGGAACAAATTCTTTTGGTCTCTTAGTTAATTCGATCACATCCTTCAAATCACAGTTTTCAATGAATTCAATTAATTAGACTATTTAGGGCCTAGGGTGAAAACCACCACTAAACAGAATGACCCCGTAGGCAGGAACATATAATGATTTCACAGTAGAAATCAATTGAGAACGTACTTACCTATGTGTACCTTCCCCTGTTTTGAGGACCGATGTTTGCTCTGGTTCTAACTAAATTAATTAGAGACATTGAAAACAATACCTTTCTTATTGTTAGCTGCCATCTAGTTTTCTCCAGTTTATAAGAACACGATGCACCCATGGGGATGTAGTAGGTTATGTGTTGGATTGCTAATCACACGTTCAGTAATTCAAAACCATTAACTGGTTGCAGTTTCAGAAACACACAGGGCCTTTTGTACTCTGCCCTGTAGAGACTTTATATGTCAGAATTGACTCAATGACAGCTCACTGTTTTTTAATAGGCAACAGAACAAAACCATGCCCTGTGACTTCAGTATTCTGAGTTCAATATGGTCACCTTTTTTCTTGGGGATTGTAATGGTGATTTTGAGCTCTTCACATATTGGTCATAAACCTGAAAGTCCTCATTTGCATTTCTTCTAACTATGCCTCTTTTGTTTTACTTTTTTGCTAGTGTTTCTTCATGATCCATTTATTTTTCCAGTTTGGGAATTTCCATGTATACTTATTGCTAATGAGCATTTCATTTCATATATAAAATGTTCGTATATAAACATGTATAAACCACTTTATTTTGCCAACTTCCATGAATCAGACGCAAATGCCTTAAAAGTTTATTGAAAATGTGCTTGTGATTCCTGGTTTTGCCTGTCTACCTACCTTAGTTCCATACATTTAGATAAAGTCTGAAAGAGCAGACAGTTCCACATATATAATTAGCAATGTGAATTTCTTGACGGCTTAGATTTGGGTTCAATTTAGGGTTATAGAGTGCTAGAGACAGAGTCTGTGTGAGATTGGAATCTAGGTCCTGGGATTAATTTTCCTGGTTGAAGAACAAGAGTCAATGGATAGAAACAGAACATAAGTGTCATGAGTCAAGAGTCAGATGTTGGTGAACAGATTAAAGGGCTTTGTGTTTAGAATGTGTCGTGCCTGCCAGCTTATGTTTGGCGTTGCTTAGAGGATTATGTGTTATGGTATAAAGATATCGAGTTAGGGTTTAAACAGTATAGTTTTGGAAAGTGGTTTCTGGTATTGAGACATTGTGTCATAAAGTTAGGATTAAGGTTGTAGAATATATTCAAAGTTGTGTTCCTGATTCAAACAATTGGGATGAATGAATTAGGTTAGTTTGAGCGTGGATGGCAGGGGTCTTCAAGCATTTTATGCAAGGGGCCAGTTCACTGTCCCTCAGGCCGTTGGAGGGGCAAACAGTAGTTTAAAAAAAAACTATGAACAAATTCATATGCACACTGGACAGGTCTGCCGCTAAGCAGGACAGACAGAGGTGACAAAAATAACTGGTGGGTCTGACAAATATCCTCGGCAGGCCGCATGTGGCCCGCATGCCGTGGTTTGAGGACCCCTGGTGTACTGTGTTAGGATTTCTTAAGGGAATCCTAATTTTTCCCCCAGTTGGCTGTGGGTATCAGGGAATGCTCAGGGTGCTAATAGACATTGTGGATGTAAAGAGCTTTTCAGGTGGTTAGGGGTTCAGTGTTTTAGGATATTAACAGTATGCTGTAAGGGTGCTCAGAGTGTTAAGGTGTAAGGGTTAATGGTTTGGGAGTTGTTGATTAGCAATTAATAGTTAGTGGGTTAAGTTTCAAAAGTTATTTTTGCGTGTTGAAATGCAGCATACAATGTTTTTATATTTATTACCTATTTATGGCATATTTTGAATACTTTATGAATATGAAAATTAATTTATAATTAGATGAAATTTTATTTCATTTTGGAAGCCTCTTTTCTTCCTTAAAATAATCTTATTTTGATTGCTCTAATTAGAACATACAGTCAATGTTTAATATCAGTAGTGAAAGTGAACATTTATGTTTGTTCTTTTTCTGAGGTGGGGTGATGTTTTTCTCTTTCCTCCTACATTTTGACTTTTTAAAAATAGGAATGTGTATTAGCATATTCACATATTGAACTATATTGTTTCATGTTAGATTTGCCGAGGTGTTTTTTTAGCATGAAAAAAGCCTTTGACTTTGTTTAGTATGTTTCATGTGTCTATTTAGAGAGCTAATCCTTTTTTTTTTGCATTAATTGCTATATTACAGTGCTTATTTTTTATGTTAAATCAACTCTGGGGAAGATTCCAATTAATCATGGTATATAATTATTTCAGTATGTTGTCTGACTCAGTTCCCAATATTTTCAAGCAGTTTTTCATGTAGATCCATTATAAATATTGGTCTACACTTTTATTGAAGTATCATTATCTGACCTTGTTAACAGTTTATTACTGGTCTCAGAAAATTTTAGTAAGTGTACTCTCACAACTATTGTTATGTTTTCACCCAATAACTTGAACTTAAGGAAAAAAGTGTTTATTCATTCTGTGTGAATCCTCTGATCTTTAATCTGTTTTAGAGTTAGCCTTGAGGTTTCTCATGGATTTTAATTGTGATTCAGTTGATTCTGGACCCTCTGAGCATCTTGAAACCCACTCAACACATAGATCACTTGTTCTGGAGGGATCCTCAGGTCTGCCAGCTGACCCCTCAGTGTAGAGCAGTGTTTCACAAAATTCCTAATGCTGTGACCCTTTAATACAGTTCCTCGTGTTGTGGTGACCCCCCAACCATAAAATTATTTTTGTTGCTACGTCATAACTGTATTTTTGCTACTGTTATGAATCATAATGTAAATATCTGAGATTCAGGATGTATTTCCATTGTTACAAATTGAACATGATTGAAGCTTAGTGATTAATCACAGAACAACATGTAATTATATATTGTGAAGTATTTCTTCGAATTATAAATAAATGAAAATTTGTCTTGAAGCCTGGTGTAACATGGGTAACAGTCTTCACGTCAGGGACTCATGTGTGTGTATCTGCATGTTGGCAGACCTGCCTGGAGATGGATCTTAGGCGTCCCCTGTGAATGGGTTGTTCGGCCCCGAAAGGGGTTGTGAACAACAGGTGGAGAACCACTTGCGTAGAGGGATAAATGATTTATAGTACTCTTGATGGACAAATAGTCACTCACACCTGAGTGACTGTGTGCTACCCTCATACTTGGGCCCACGATGGGAAATACTCTGCCATAAGACATGCTGGGTGGTTCATAGAGAAGTGCTTTCAGCCCACCTTCAGGAAAATGGTGTAAATCAATGAGGGAAAGGAATTCCTTAGTGATTTTATCATCACTTTGTTCTTTTTTTTTTTTTTTAGCAAAGGCAACCCATTCCTTCTTTTTAATAAGAGAGTTTATGTTCTGGCAAAGTTCACATGAAAGGTTTGATATCCATTACCATGGAAATAACTTTTGTAAATATAACTATCACACTAGTATTTTGTGCCTGTCTTGTGTATTGATTAGTGGTTTCTGAGTTTGTCGATGTTAGGTGTCATTGAGTTGATTCCACATCGTAGGAACCCAGTACACAACAGAAGGCAACACTGCGTTCTCCTTTAACAGACTCGAAATTTAGGATGAGCCCATTGTTGCCGCCACTGTGTCAATCCATTTAGTTGAGGGATTCCTATTTTTCTCTACCCCTCTACTTTACCGGACATACTGTCCTCCAGGGACTGCTCCCTTCTGACAACATTGTCCAAAGTATGTAATATGGGCTCTCACTCTCGTTACCTCTAACTAGCATCTGAGCTCACTTCTTCGAAGACAGGCTTGTTTGTGATTTTGGAGACCAATGTTATTTCAGTATTCTTGGCCATCACTACAATTCAGTGAAACCAATTCTTCTTCAGTCTTCCTTATTCAGTGATCAACTCCCACATATGAAGCTATTGACAATCCGGTGTTTTGGGTGAGGTGAACCTGCTCCCCAATGTAAGATCCCTGCTCTTCAACACTGTAAGCAAGCCTAATAAGGTTTATTTATCCAATACAATGTATCTATTGATCTCTAGACTGGTGGTAGAATGACTATCACCATTCTGGTTTTGTTGTTGTTGTTGTTGGAGTTTTTGCATAAGCTAACAGTTTTCTGGAAGGAGTTAGAACTTAGTCAATCATAGGTTAAGAATGTATTGTTTACTGAGGGGTTTCGAATGTAACCTTTCTCTGCAATGGACCAAAATAAGATCCCTGAATTGAAGCCTGTTCTGAAGACTTGGTGGTATGGTGAGCCTTATATTTAAGGTATGCTTGATGACTGGGCATTAAACAAATTGTGCTTTTCTCTAGTAGCCTCGCTTGCTGATTAGTTTTAAAGGAGTACTAATTTGGCCCACACAGAAGAGAAGAAAATGGAGCAGAGTGCAGTTCAGACCCCTTTCTTCACCTGGAGTTCTGGAGTCACACTGCCTTCTCCCAGCCTCCTTTCACAGTGATGCCTGGCAATGGCCTGCACAGGAATGGAGCTCAGCCTTCAATTAATTTGACTATGAAAGTGGTCACTGGGGTCATGTACTCAAGACATCAGGATAGCAGAACAGTGTGTGCTCTCACCACTGCATAGCACACCGACCTACAGCTGATTATAGAGAATCTAGAGACAGAAGAGGTGAAGCATGGCATCTGTGAGCTTTACAAACCTGGTTCAAGCCCTGCAGCTGCACCTGGAGACTGTGAGCCACGTGTGCAGGTAAAGCCCTCCCAAACCTTCAGGTTTCAATTCCTGAGCTTCTCACCTTTGAGAGCTGCCTCCCAAAAGAGGAATAAGCCAAAATATTCTTGTGAACAAGGTCCAGATTCTCAGGTGTATTATCTAGAGTGAGTCAGCCCTACATTAAACAGTGTATGATGAGATTCTCTCTGATGGACTATGTGGAGATTAGCATGTGAGTGGTCCTTTGTAATAAAGTGAAAAAGGGCTTCATCTGGGATGAGAATGTTGGCTGTTTCCTCATGGACAGAACTCTGTCCTGTCCATGACTTCTCCATTCACCAGGACCAGAGTTTCCAGGCCACAGAAAGTGATGAGTGGTATGGCTGAGGAGGTACCTGTGACTGTAGGATTGAGAATGACTAGGAATAAAGCTGTGTTCCTCTGTTGTCAGTGACTTATGTATTTATAAGCCACTCATAACAAATCCAAGGACATTTAAATGTTCAGATACTCATTTTCTTTTCTGCATTAGATTATGGTAACATTATTAGATACTCAGAAGTTTGAAGATCAGCTAACTCTAGCAATCTCAGTGAATTCAGCCCAAAGTGACTCCAATTCAATGTGTGCTGTTAATAGGAATGGCTTTTGTGAGTCACCAAAAATGAAGAACTTTTCTTCAAAACCTATACTCCTATGTCTTTTCAGAGTCATTCTAGTGTGGAAAGAGTACATGTTACCCTAAAGCAGAAGTAGGGTAAGCTGACTAAAAGGACAAATGTGAACCCTCTGGGTGAAACCAGAAATAGTGGGCTGACATTCTGTGGGACTGAGCAGGTGGGCTCTCTGAATCCAGAATTTGCACAGATAAGTTCTTATCGGTCTTGACCCTCCTGGGCTGAACGTTCTGGAGGACAGACAGAAAATACTAGCACCCACAGATTGATAAATTAGTGAATTTATTTATTTGCAGATGGGTTTCCAGAAAATACAAAAAAAAAAATACTGGGCCACCATTGTTAGGAAAACCAACCAAATCAAACCAAACAGTAATTTGAAGAAACAACCAAATAAAAATAGGCTGCCTGCCTAGATTTTGATTAAATGGTTGTCAGAATACCTCAGAAAGTATGAGGGAAGAATATACTGTTACATTTTCAGCCAGTAGTCAAACACCTATTATTTATAGTTCCCTTTACCCCAGGCCCCATTTGGCTGTGAGTCGGACTGAGAAGTACTTATCTATGAGACATGAGAACTCTGATGCAGAGACCCCTGGCAGAGTCATTTCCTCTCCTTAGGATAAACAGGCCGATTGTTGCTGTAGAACAGAATATATTTTCCTGTTACAATATAACTTTTGAATTCACAGATAAAAGGTCTAGGCATGGATTCTTTTTCTTTTTTCATTAGAGAGGGATTCTTTAGGGAAACAGATTTAGAAGAATCCGCAGATCCCCACAGGAAAACAGACTTGAAGCTCCAGTGGTCCCTGCTCCTGGGTCTAAGGCCTGTGCTCTGTGGGCCCTGAGCGCCACCTAGAGACCATTCTCCTCCCTGACTGGGAGGTTTTTTGTATTGGCTCTCACTGACTTCCCCTTGCTGTGTGTCTTGCACAGTAGTACATGGCCGTGTCCTTGGCTTTCACACTGTCCATTTAAGATGGAGCATGTTCTTGACATTGTCTCTGGAGATGGTGAATCTCCCCTTTAGGGAGTCTGTATAGTATGCACTACCACCAGTATCAATACTTCAGACGCACTTCAAGCCCTTCCCTGGAGCCTGGCGGATCCAGATCATTTCATAGCTATTGAAGGTGAATCCAGAAGCTCAATAGGTGAGTCTGAGACCCCCCGGACTTTCTCAGATCACCCCAGATTCCACATCTGCACCTTATACTTGATACCTGCAAACACAGAGACCCGTGATCAGTCATCACACACAGACATACTAAGGTACTCTCAATTACACACATACACAGCAGGGTCTACAATGATTACCATGTAAAATGGTCAAAATGAAAGCCAAGATTGGCACAAAATTCATTATGTGTCTTGTGTACTAGCTGGGCACAAAATGGGAACAGCAGAGACCCCAGAGACTGGGACTGTTCTCTGAGATCCCCCACATAAGGGGCTGTGGCCGGTTTCTCAGCAGGCAGAGAGCTGCATGTGCATGTCCTCTGATATTTAGAAACAGATGAGAAGAGAATACGGGCAAGAGTTCTCCCTCAGTCTCAGAGAAGTACAAGCACTCTCAAGGGAAAACAAAGCTTTTAAACAGCTTGTTAATCAAGCATTCCTTTAGTTGTTGTATATTATCAATATTTTAAAACATTTTATTAGGGGCTCATACAACTCTTATCACAATGCATACAAATACATACATCAATTGTACAAAGCATATCTGTACATTCTTTGCCCTAATCATTCTCAAAGCATTTGCTCTCCACTTAAGCCCTTTGCATCAGGTCCTCTTTTTTTCCCCCTCTCTCCCCACTCCTCCCTCCCTCATGAACCCTTGATAATTTATAGGTTATTGTTTTGTCATATCTTGCCCTATTCGGTGTCTCCCTTCACCCCCTTTTCTGTTGTCCATTCCCCAGGGAGGAGGTCACATATAGATCCCTATAATCGCCCCCCCCTCCAACCCACTCACCCTCTACTCTCCCAGTATCACCCCTCATACCCCTGGTCCTGAAGGTATCTTCCACCCTGGATTCCCTGTGCCTCCAGCTCCTATATGCACCAGTGTACAACCTCTGCTCTATCCAGACTTGCAAGGTTCATTTCGGATCATGGTATTTGGGGGGGAAGAAGCATTTAGGATCTGCGGGAAAGCTGTATTCTTCATTGGTGCTACATCCCACCCTGACTGACTCATCTCCTCCCCTAGACCCCTCTGTGAGGGGATCTCCAGTGGCCATCAAATGGGCTTTGGGTCTCCACTCTGCACTTCCCCCTTCATTTTTTGATGATTCCTTATACCTGATCCCTTTGACACCTCGTGATAGCACAGGCTGCTGTGCTTCTTCTATGTGGGTTTTGTTGCTTCTGAGCTAGATGGCTGCTTGTTCACCTTCAAGCCTTTAAGACCCCAGACACTATCTCTTTTGATAGCCAGGCACCATCAGCTTTCTTCACCACATTTGCTTATGCACCCGTTTGTCCTTGGCGATCGTATCATGGAGGTGTGCAGCCAATGATATGATTTTTGTTCTTTGATGCCTGATAACTGATCCCTTCAGGACCACGTGATCACACAGGTATTATCAATATTTTTGAAAGTAGTTTTCAGTTTATAAACTTTATATTATATACACAGTAACTTTGTGATATGAGAGCTCACAATGGATTCTCTCGTCCCCTTTAAGATGTGGATATGTGTGAGGTTAGTGGATGATTCTATTATTTGTTTCTTTCATGAGAATATTTCCCCCTCTGCCTTCCAAGAAATTTCTCCATTGAAGTGGTAATTTTATACTGTGGGCATGAAGTTATCCATAAATAAGCGACACGGCATCTGCTGTCTGGTTTCCAATGTGGAGGTTTGGGTCCTCCTTCTGTTGTCATGATCAGGAAAAGTGAGTGTTTGTCTCCTTACTTTGTCTCCTCACAGAGGCCACTTTCGTTTAATCAGCTTACTAGTTGTGTCCCTTCTATTTCATTTATTTCAGTCCTTATACTTATTTATTTCCCCCTGCTACCTGTGCTGGGGCATACAATTCCTTTCTTCTAGTTCCATGAAATGGAAACTGAGGTAATTGATTTGAGAGCTGTATTTCTATATGATACAGATGTGTGTGGCTATGAATTCCTCACTAAGTCCTCTTTGGTTGAATCCCACAGGTTATAATGTTGTGCTTTCGTTTTCATTCAGCCCAATACAGCCGTGCAGGATGTAAAAATCATTAAATACATGTCATAGCTATAAGTCATACATCTCAATGTGTGCATCACTCACACTCACTCACACCCATCGAGTCAATGCAGACTCATGGCGACCCTGTAGGGCAGGGGAGAACAGCCCCTGAGTATTTCGGAAACTCACTCTATATGGGAGCAGAAAGCCCAGTCTTTTCCCTGTGAAGCAGCTGGTGGTTTCAAACTGCTGACCTTCTTTTTTTTTTTCAGCCAATTAAGTAATCACTATGCCACCACAACTCATGTAATTATGTATATAAAGTATAAATGAATTAATATTATAAAGTACATTAAATGTAGTCATAAATACTAAGGTAGAATATATCGATTGAGAAAATATCTTAGAGGGAAAGAAACCCTAGAACTGAAGAGGAAGCTCCTGGCTTCCATGACTCCGCTATTGCCCTTGCCTGAGAAGCCTGGTCCTCTGCTTTGTACAACCCATTATTTCAGTGCAGTTTGTGTATGGGATGGCACTGGGTCCTCTGACTGTCAGTCTCATGCAGTAATGGACAGCTGCTCCCTCAGTGCTCATTCAGTCAGCTGCAGGAGAATTGCTGTCTGGACATTTTTTAGAGCTTGAGAGTCAACTCCTTTGATATGGAAGATTGTTGTCTGTTACAAAACCATACTGTTAACAGCTGTTCCAGCCTCGTCTGCCTCTTTTGGCAGATCCAGCTCTGGAAGTATAGAGTCACCAAGATTTCCAACCTTAAGGAGTGCCCATCACTCCTGGACTCAAATCCTAATGCCATACCTGTCACAGGACACCTAAGAAGGGGTAAACAATCAATAATGGCAAATAATGGCAATCTCTTTAATGTCAGCCCATTTTTAGAATTTCTTGACACTACCGGAGAGAAGTAACCACCAGACTGAAGAATATGCACAATAAAAACAGGATTTATGGACAAGTTCTGTCGAGGCTAGAGAACTCTGCCCACCATATGATTTTTCCTTGAGTTTTGAGATTTAACCTGGAAATTGGATAAGATATCTTCTGATGTGTGAAGCCCTGGGGATAGGATGGGAGAAGTAGAAAAGTGTCCAGTCTAATGCCCTCCTCTTCCCTGGGATGGGTCTTCATTTATTGAGAAATCAAGAGCTTTAAACTGAAGATCAGAGAAACTGTTGGTCCACAGTGAGCATAGAGAAAATAAAATGTGATTTCATAGAAACTCTGACTAATAGTGGACATTTATTCTACCCTATTTTTACATTTCTCAGCACATTCTCTGGGGAGTTCACTCCTCTTTCCTTATCTTAACATCTCACTAAACATGAGTTGGGACCGAACATGTGGTAACAGTTTTGAGACTCAAAATGGACAAAGGACACGAATAGGTACTTCACTAAAGAATACATTCAGTTGCCAACAAACGCAGACGAAAATTTATTAAGTCACATTACTCATTGCTGCGGTTCTTGTTCGATGATGTCCAGTTGGATTTCGCTCATTCTGACAATACAGAACACGTCCTGATCTATGGCATTCCCTCAACCATTCTGTTTGAACCCGTTCTTACAGAGATCATGTAAATCAATACAGTGGAGGGTTGTTTGTTTTCTTTTTACATGAACTCCTGTTCAGAAATCCTAGCAAGAAAGTACAACACGCATCTCCAGGAACTGCCCCTCCTGATTACATATGCAAAGTATATGGCAGGCCATCTCCCCATTCTGACTTCTAAAGAGCATTCTGGCTATACTTCCTTCAAGACAGATAGGTCATTGTCATTTTCACAAATATGGAATGTTACTCATACTTTTTACTCATTGATCTTTTCTAGTATTGTTTAGATTCTCGTTTCCCAGCTCTCCTGTGGGCTTTTTGAGGCCATTGAAAATACCACATGCCCCTGAGTTCTCAAACAGATTTATTTTCTTTTAAAAAAATCATTTCCCCCTACTATATATCCTTTGTGTCCTTATATTCTCCATTCTCTTCAAAGGTGTTCATCAATATAAATGGTTCCATTTAAAAGTGTCCCACAAATTTCTTACATTAGGATTCTTAAAAATGGATGTTTCTTTTAATTTAGTGTCGAGAGATTTGTCTAAGTTCATTGATTCAGGTTTCCATTGTTTCAACTTTACAACGTTTATCTTTCAGACTTATTTATTTCAACTATCTTAGTGTTTCTCTTTTGGATTTGTTTTTGAAGTTGTTGAATTATTCCTAAATTTTATGGGGGTTTTTTTTAGATATTTTAAGTTTTTTTCTTCTATCGCCATTTTTTGTTTTTATGTAGCTTGTTTTGGGGAAACATTCCTATAATTGTTTAAAACATCTGACCATAATTCTTCTGAACTCCCTCATGAGGAGCTCTAATCTGGAAAATCTCCAGTGTCTGTGACTGTCTCCTTTGCTGGTCATATGTAAATGGACTTGATAGTATTCCCTTTGCACTAGTTGTAGTTATGGAAAGTTCAAATGTTGTAGCTGTTGCATGTTCAAACTTATTCAGAGAAAGGATTGATAACAAACTAAAGATGGTCCCTAACCCCCTTCAGAGCCCCAGTCTCAGGTTGGCTTCTGTAGTTGCCGGAGGTGGAAGTGAATGACACAAATGGTGCCTTCTACAAAATTGTCTTGAAAGAAGGAAGAAAAGAACTTCCAAGACATTCAAACTGCCCACCTGGTATCCATCTCTGTCCCAGTGGAGGGACTGGAGCTTTTATCTTCACCCCAGATGAATGTCACAGCAAGGGCCCACGTCAATGGAAAGCTTCCCTCTAAAACAGGGAACTACTGTGTGGCTTACCCATTAACAAACTCCAGGGCTATATTGGAAGCAGTACAACCAGAATGCTCCTTAGAGACGATGTTGGTGAGACTTCATGTCCCATATGTTGGACATGTTGTCAGAAGAGACCAGTCCTTCAAGAAGGTCATCATTCCTGTTATAGAAGGGCAGTAAAAAATAAGACCCTTAACAAGATGGATTGACATCGAGGCTGCAACAGTGGAATCAAATATATGAACAATTGAGAGGACAACACACAGGCAGCATTTCTTCAGTTGTACATAGGATCTCTGTGAGTGGAAACAGACTGAATGGCCCCAAACAACAAGAGATGCAGGGATGTAACAAATCACAGCCTTTCTCATGCTATGTTCAGCCAGGTTTGCCCTCTTCCTGTGGGGACTCTCTCTCAGGGAACAGAAGAGGAAGTGGTTCCACCATCCTCCACAGCGGTGTGGATGGAGGACAGATCTCACTTCTCTCTCTAAGTCCTGGGAAAAGAGTGCTGGGTGAGGGACTGTACAGCATGGACTTTTGTGGACCACCTGGAAATTGCCACTTTCTCGGACTACTTGAACAAGCTTGCTCCCTCCAACATGTCTGAAATTCAAAACAGCGTTATAATTCTTCTCTGTTTTTTTATTGTTTGCTTGTTTGTTTGTTTGTTTTGCAGTAGTTATTGTTTGTTTGTTGTGAGATCTTTACTTTGAATAGGTGGTTAATGAGTGTCTGGCTATGTTTTCCTAGAATAATTTTCAACTCTTTCAAGGAATCTTTTTTAGCATGTATGCTCGGTGCAATCTGTGGTGTGATTTCTCATTGGCTTCTTAAATGTATGCTAATCGTGCATGACAGTAATATGGCATCATCGAAAACTTCAGTAGTTTCTTTGTGCATCATGATATGCTGAGGAAATAATCTAAGAAGTTGTCCTGAACATGGAAGAACACGGAAATAAGATCGAAGCAAGCCTTATTAACACCCTGTAGTACACAGATAACATAATACCACATGCCAGAGGGTAGTATGACTTGAAAAACTTGAGGATTCAGACCAGGGACTGGTGGCTTAACTACAGATTACAGCTCAATGAGAGAAAACCAAAATCCTCACTATGACACCAATAAAAATTGCCATGAAAAATGGAGGTAAGTTTGAGTTGTCAAGGATTTCATCTCACTTAGATCTCCAATCACTATTCACAGAAGCCGTGGACAAGTGATGCATTTCCCTGGGCAAATCTGCTGCCCAAGACCTCTTTAAACATTTATAAAGCAGCGTCTATTTGAGGACTAATATGTACCAGGACCAACCATTCAAGTAAGACTTTATCTCCCTTATTTGAGCATGTCATTAGCAGCACCACAACCCGGAGAATGGTCCTGTGCTTGGTAAAGTAGACTGTCAATGACAAAGAGAGAGTCTTTCCAGGAGATGGATTGTCACAAAGGCTGCAATGATGAGTCCAAACGGAGGAATGATTGTGAGCAGAGTGCACTTCCGGGCAGTATTTCATCCTGTTGTACACGGGATCTCTGGGAGTTGAAGCCAATTCAACGGTACCTAACAATTCAACATGTTCAATATTACTTAGGTCATTCTAGGTTACATAAACATACACTTGTGAGTGTTCACTGGAATGGAAACATTGAACCTCCATCTGATGGCTTGGAGAAAATTGATATTTTTTCCTGCATTAATATTTTTATAATGAGATTGGTGGCATAGTGGTTATGTGTCAGGCTGAGATCTGCATGCCAGTGCCCACTCCAAAGAAGAAAGACCAGGCTTTCTATTCCCATAAGCAGTTAAAATCTCAGAAACCCACAAGGCATCACTATAAATTGTCATCAACTTGATGGCAGTGAGTTTGTGTGTGTTTTTTTTAATATTTCTAACTTTGACAACAAACAGCAAGAGTTTGTACCCTGAATTGTAAACTGAGATTTCATTGATACCAACACTTTGAATTCTGCCTTTGGATAACTGATGAAGTAGATGAACCCAATTCCAATGAAAAGAAGGAAGGTTCAGATATATGAAGGTTCCCTAGAGTCTGTGCTTGGTGGTCCCTAGAGAGGTGCTGACAAGGTGGGGAAACCACAGTTTCTGAGAGGAAAACATAACTGACTTGTCTCTTTCACATCTGCTGAAACCATGACCTGATGTACTAAGGTTTGTGCCTGGGCTCACACTGACTTCCCATCACTGTGTTATCTAGCACAGTAATACATGGCTGTGTCCTCAGGATTCACGGAGCTCAGTTTTAAATAAACTTGGCTCTTGGACGTGTCCCTGGTGACAGTGACTCGGGACTGGAGACCTGGATTATAGTATGTGCCCCCACCACTCCATATTCCACCAACCCACTCCAGTCCCTTTCCTGGAGCCTGGCGGTTCCACTGCACACCATAGCTGGTTAAAGAGAATCCAGAGACAGCACAGGTGAGAGACAGTGTCTGTGAGGGCTTCACCAGTCCAGGGCCTGACTCTTGTAGCTGCACCTGGGCCGGGACACCTGTGGATAAAGAGAAACACAGTGAGTCATGTGCTCAGATGCTACCTCCCCAGACTTCATGTATGAATGAATCCCTGAAACACTCACCTCCCAGAGTCGCAACCAGAAAGAGGAAAACCCACACACAATTCATGTTCATGTGGATAAGATTTGTGTCACCCAGAGAATGCTCCCCAGGGTGAGAAGGAATATGAATTTAAGAACATTCATGCTGTGGTTTCATGGGACTGGTATTTGCATGTGGGAGGTGCACTTGTATGCAAAGGTGGAAAGGCCTGAATGGAGCCTGTAGCTCTGGACCTCAGGCTAGAAAAGCAATGCTGGTGGAGTCCTTGGGAGAACACAGTCCTCTCTCTGAGCTCTTCACTCTACCAATCATATGAACATCTGTGCAGATTTTATGTTCAATGTAAATGTATGTCCTTCCCAATCTATTGAAATTAAGACAATCTCTATCCTCACCATGTTTGAGGCAGTAGAGCTACCATAGTGGTCAGCACAGCAGTTCTCGCTGACCAGACACTGAAGTCCTTACCCAGGCTCCTGTCCTCACTTCTTTCTTCATTTGGTCCAGAACTGGTGGGTCCTTAGCACCCCTGCAGGTGAGCTTTCTCCCTGAGGTTAGTTTTCTGTCTGTACTCATACTGACTCTCCCTCACTGTGAACAGTTTTGGAGGTAGAGAGTGCTACATCTTGCAAACAATCTGGATTGGATGCAGCAGGAGCAAGTATGATCTATAGATATACATATTTATATAGATATTATATTGAAATATATTCCACAATAAAATACTGATTAAGAAAGAAATCTGCCTGAAAGACAGTAACATTATTGCACAGAGTTGACATAGTTAGTTTATTGTGCTAACCTGGCCGATAAACACATGTGGGGTTAATTGAAGGGCGGAGGGATAAATGGCTCAGTGAGCCTCACCTTTCTAGTTCTCAAGTTTATTGTTTTCTGATGTTCGGACCAGGGTGCAGCAGCTTAGCAGTTCCCTGCTTCAGCTTTCAATGCTAACTTCCTGCAAGACATCCCCAAGGAGAAGCCACATGGACCTACCCATATGCAGCCATGGGTGGTGGAGCAGCCATGTAGATACCCCTGCTAGCAATGAGATGTTTACCCATTCACTGACTCAGTTTTCCTCCTGCAGTTAGCATCATTGTGTCTGTGAGATAGAAGAGGTCTTTGTGGACTGGTGTTGTGCATATGGGTTAATGGGTTAATGTTGGATGTTGGGGTTTGGACAGCACTGGGTTGGGATGTTTTCTTGATGTGCACTTAACCTTTATATAAAACTCTCTTCTACATGAGTTTCTGTGGATTTCTTTCTCTAAAGTTCCCAGACTAACACAAGATTTTAGATTCAATTCTTTCCAAAGGAAGAGAAAATGACTTAAAGCACACTTCTATTGAAAATAATTGAAGCAAGAAAGTGACAAGGTTATTTATTCCATGGGTTTAAAAGAAAACACTTTATTGGGGGCTTATGAAATTCATCACAATTTATATATATATATTATCAAGCACATTTGTACATTTGTTGCCATCATCATTCTCAAAACATTTGCTTTCTAGCTGAGCCCTTGATATCAGCTCCTTACTCTTTCTCCTCCCTCCCTACTTCCCCTTCTTCATGAACCCTTGCTAATTTATAAATTATTATTATTTTGTCATATCTTACACTGTCTGATTTCTCCCTTCACCCACTTTTCTGTTGTCCATCCCCCAACGAGGAGGTTATATGTAGACCTTTGTAATTGGTTCCTCCTTTCCACCCTATCCTTCCTCCACTCTCTCTATCACCACTCACACCACTGGTCCTAGGGATCATCCATCCTGAGTTCCCTGTGTTACGAGTTCCTATCTGTACCAGTGTGTACCATCTCTGATCTAGTCAGATTTGTAATGTAGAACTGGGATCATCATGACATTGGGATGAGGGAAGGAAACACTTAGGAACTAGAGGAAAGTTGTATGTTTCATCATTGCTACACTGCAGCCTGACTGTATCGTCTCTTCTCCCCACCCCTTCTGTAAGAGGATGTCCAGTGGCCTACAGAGATGCTTTGTGTCCCCAGTCTGCACTCCCCCTTATTTACTATATGATTTTTTTGTTCTTTGATGCCTGGTACCTGATCCCTTTGACACCTCGTGATCTCACAGGCTGATGTGTTTCTTCCATTTGGGCATGTAACTTCTGAGCTAGATGGCCGCTTGTTTACCTTCAAGCCTTTAAGACCCCACATGATATATCTTTTGTTAGCCAGGCAACATCAGCTTTCTTCACCAGTTTTGCTTATGCACCCATTTGTCTTCAGAGATCGTATTTGGGAAGGTGAGCACACAATGGTATGATTTCTGTTTTTTGATGCCTGATACCTGATCCCTTTGACCCCTCACGATCACACGGGCTGTTGTGCTTCTTCCATGTGGACTTTGTTGCTTCCCAGCTAGATGACCTCTTGCTTACCTTCAAGTCTTTAAGACCCTAGATTCTAGATCTTTTGATAGCCGGGATCCATCAGCTTTCTTCACCATATTTGCTTATGCAATCACTTTGTCTTCAGTGATTGTGTTGGGAAGGTGAGCATCATGGAATGCCAGGTTAATCGAACAAAGTATTCTTGCATTGAGGGAGTACTTGTGTGGAGGCCCAATGTCCATCTGCTACTTAATACAAAACCTATAAATACGTGCACATAGATGTATTTCCCCATCCTCACATATAAATATATTTATATATGTATATGCCTTTATTTAGACCTCTATACATGACCATTTGCCTCCCAGTTCTTTGCTCTGTTTCCTTTAATTTCCTCTTGTCCCACTATCATGCTCAGCTTTTATTTGGTTTTTAGTAATTCATCTCGGTTACATTACCCTTGATGATGCCCTACCAGGCCTTTTACACCCTCCTCACCACAGATTTGGATCCCTTGTTGTTCCCTTGTCCCTGGGTTTGTTAACAACACTTCCTTTCCCCCCCAACTCACCCTCTCCCATATCCCCCAGGAACTGTTGGTTCTGTTGTTTTCTCCTCCAGATTGTTTATCCATCCTATCTTATTTAGACAAACCTGTGGAGATAGTAACATGCACAAAAACAAGACAGAGCAAACAAAGCAACAAAAGAAAATAAAACAACTACAAGAACATAGAAGAGCCTGTCGTTAGTTCAAAGACTCTTTGTTGGCCTTTAGGAGTATTTTCTGGTGGAGTCTGATGGGGTGTCACACCCTTGTGCCTCGCCCCAAAATCTAGTTTTGCTACTGTGGTAGTTTGAACTTCGTTGCTCTGTTCCCCTTGGTGTTCTGTTGCATGCCCTTTGAGTTTGGCCTCAAATCCCCACACTATGTCTCCAGTGTTGTCCTATGTAGGGCTATGAGTCAGTGAGGGATGTCATGTCTCATAGTGGAGCCGGCCCTATGTGCTTCTCTGTGGATGGGCCGCTCTAAGTGGGAATATTGTCCTCAAGGATCAGTGGGTCAGGATGTGCCCACTTTCTCTTCCTCCCCCTTTATTTGCTCCCATGTGCTCTGATCAGACATATCCATCTATTTATTCCATGTTAAGGAGGACCTTATCGAGTCAGAATTCTATTTCATGGGTTTCTGTGATGTGTGTGATAGGAAATTTTATAGCTGTTGGAAATTTTGAACACAATGATAATGTAATGCCACTGAATTATTCAGGAGAAGAATGTTGAAAATATTATTTTGTTGCATATACATGTACCATGAGAAAAATAAGAAAAAGTGAAAAAAAAAGTGAAAGATAATTTTTCACATATAATCAGAAACTGATGGAAAGCCTTGATTTTACAACAATACTTCAAAAAACAAGCTGAAATATTGAACCAGAAAAGAGATGATTATATAAGCAGAATTTGAATTTAAAAAATTATTAGCAATGGAAAAGTCATTAATAATTTATTTATTTATTTTTACCCCCAAACCATTTTATTTGGAGTTAATAATCATATCAATTCATAGCTCAAGTGTATCAAGCAGTATTTGTACATTTTCTGCCAAAATTAGTTTCAAAACACCCTCTTCCTTCTTGAACTCCTTGGCATCAGCTCCCTTTTATCCCACCCCCCACTGTATGCCCCAGAATCTCTTATTCTCTTTGCTATCTCTATATATTCATCCATTCCGGGTTTCATCTAATGTAAAACAAAAAAAACTAACAAAAAATCAAGAATGTTACCCACAAAGACAAAATACATCTGAGATAAACCCAAATAGGAATTGGAAATTGAGGAAGCAGGCAGTCCAAAAGCAGTTTGCTGTCCTTCCCCAGAGTCCATCATAGACCGAGGTGTGCTTTGGACCAAATGTGTCAGTCTGGCTACTGGACTCGACCTTGCTGTCTGACTGCCTTTCCCAAGGCTTCTGGATCCAAAATCACTCTTTAGTCGCTGGCATCCTACAATGTATCTTTACTACTTTCTTCTGAACACATGCTAACATTCCCCAAACTGATTGTTATACACATTACATGGAATAAAAGAAAACAAGAAAAATAACACAATCAGCTCACTGCCTGCCAGTAGATTCCACCTCATAGCACAACCATTTTGTTATCTCTGCTAGTGAGGAGGGAACACTGTTCTTTAACTGCAGCACATACAAGGGATGCTTATAGACCTCCATCCATCCACTGGCCACAGAGTGAGACTGCTGATTGTGCAGACTGGTGTCCACTCCTGATGATGGGCCGACTCTGTCTCTTCCCTGGGTGAGCAAACTACTGTTATATACAATGCCTGTGTGTAAGCTGAGCTTTTGCTGGTGACCTTGGACATTGTTTTAACAGAAATATACTGTTAAGATATCCTTACAGTACAAAAGAAGGGAAAAATACAAATGTAAAGAAAATATGGTTATTTTTATCAAGCTACCTTTTCAATTGAGCACACTAGAAAAATATATTTTAAAAGAAGACCCAAAGTGTTAGTAAAGGTATTATAATACCATAAATGATGCCGCAGAAAAAGATGGCATCATTAACCTAAAAACACAATGTAGGAAATTCTATGGAAACCAAAATAATGGGTGGAAAAGAACAATTCCTGACAATAGTATATTAAATATGATTAAACTAAATACAGAATACACAGAAAACAAAGTAGCTATTGGAAGGTCAATATCTATATCCCACTGGCACCAAGTGAATTCTGACTCATAGTGACCATCTAGAGCAGAATAGAACGGCTCCTTAGGGCTTTAGGCACTATAAAATGTTTTAACTGAGAAACTGGCAAAAATATAAATGAGATACATATTAGATAACTATATCAATGTTAGATTTATTATTTAATGTGTAATATTATTTTATTAAAATAATTTTGAACAGTATTCAAAATAAAAATATTTTACATTTGTCCTGCAACTAATATCTTTGAATGTTCTATTTCTTTAAAAAAAATCATTTTGGACCCGGGGAAGATGGCCGACAGGGACACCGGCATACTCTGAGAGCTCCTCCAAACAAAGCGGGATTGGCGACCAGGTAGCTGAATAGTAAGAGTCTGGTGAGTGAAATATCCCCCTGGGACAGCACCCCAGTCCTACCCCACGTATTTGTCCTGAGCAGGGGTCTAGGTGAAAGAGGACCAGACTAGTGGGACATCTCTGGCCACTAAGCTGCCGTGAGCTCACTGGTGACCGGCCTAGGCTCCATCCCCAAACCGGACGCCAGCCCAGAGCCGCTTGCTTGCCCTGCCTAGACAGGCGCAGCAGGTCACGATCCCCTACTCCAGAGGCACACTCCCCACTCGCGGATCCCCACTGGGAGAGAAGCTTTCCTCTCCCGAAGTTCCCCTCTCCCCGCAGGGCAGCTATCTGCCCTCGGGCCCACGTCCCTCCCTCCATTCATCCAAGCTCAGGGGAGCGGACCCGCGGGTTGTCTGGCGACCCCCACGGGGGAACATCCACCCGCACCGCTGCCGCGGACCTCTCCACCTGCCCTCCGTGCGCCGGCCTCCCACCCCCGCCCGCCCCCGCCAGCCCCTGGCAGCCTAGCGCCAGCTCCACTCCTGGCGGGGACCCTGCGCTGAGCACTTCCCGCCAACAGGAGCCATAGCCCAACCCGCGCCTGTCCCGGACCCTGAGCTTCCGCGGAGCGCCGCGCCTCGCGCTGCTGAGTCTGCCCACCAAGGGCCCCTCCCTGCGCAAGGCACAAGAGTAGGTGCCCTCCCCAGGGTGCTGCGGGGACCCCGCCGGCCGCGACTCTGAGCAGAGGAAGGGCGCCATTGCCCCCTGCGGTTTCGCGCCAAGCCTCCGTTGCCAGCGCCATTACCCCCTGCGGTTTCGCGCCAAAAGGGCGGAGAGCGAACACCATTGTTCCCTGCAGTGTCCCGCAGCTGCCTGCGCAGCTATCCAAGGGGCCTCCCCGCGCCCGCTCACAGCCCGGGCAGATCAAACATTTCACCTGCAGTGGAGCCTGGGTCTCGGCTTTGCAGTCCCTGAGGAGCCGTCAGTGAGCTCCAGAAAGCTCTCACCACCTGGGGCCCTGTTGGGTCCCCAGTGCCAGCCCTAAGCCTGCCGCAGCCCGCCCCAGCCACCCCAGGAGACGGCACAGTGGCCTGAGCCTCCACACAATAAGGGTTACTCCTGTCTCCCAGAACCATGGGGCCTATTAAAGGATCAGTAGACTCTCAAGTGCATCCTAGCACCCATGTCTGCCTTGTGCTTCCTGCTGCCTGAGGAGAGGAAACAAATCTCAGGGAAGGAATGTCAGCTTTACTCGGAGTGTCAGACAAATCTGAGCAGATTAAAGCCAAAGATGAGTGTGTCACTCTGAATACTCATGGTCAACCTGGCCCTTGTCACCGTCCCTCTGACAGTGTAGCTCTGTTCAGAAGAGAAGTTAAAAGTCCAACATGGGGAACATTTCACTTTCATCAATTTCATAATCTGTCCCTAAACATTTCTCTGATCTAACTAAAGAAAATAATCAGTGAGTTAACTTTTTCTCTCTCTGAGGAGGAACCTTGGGGTTCGGGGAACACCAAGAACCACTGACATAACAGCCCACAAAGACAATATCCTATGTCTGGGTTTTGAGAGTAGTGACTGGGGACATTAAACCACATGAAGTGCAGCTAATTCGCTCTCCCTTTCCAGAGTGATGATCATTGAAGACACATGTAACCATTTGTCCAATGCTGTAATGATCATGGATACAAGTCCCCTGAACACTAAGACCAGAAGAAATAGATGGTGCCTTGCTATCAGTACTCACTTATTTGGAAAAGATAGCATTAGAAGGTCTTGGGTAGAGTGGGACAAAAATTCAATAATACACACACACACAAAGAAAAGAAACATACAAAAACTAGGCTTCCTGGTGGGTAGACTTGTGGAAGTTCTGAGAATATGGCTGTCAGCGTCGCTTAAGGTCTGGGACTGAACTCAACCCTTGGAAAAACTTCCAGCCAGATAACTGACAAGCCTACAAGGGAGTAATAGACCTGGGGAGATACAATGACTTTAGAACAATCAAACTTGTAAGTTTATAAAGGCAATATTTATCCAGGGAAAAATTCAGAATGTTTGCAAAGAAAAGGTAATTGTAACAGAAATTAGTGTGTATTTCATTTCAGTCAATGAAATGAAACAAAGTGAATGAATTTTTGAATGAACACTAATCTCAGTATACCTTCATGCAATCCACAAGAAAAAATAAAGAGAATAGAAAATTAAAACATTTCCCCTCAGTTTTCTCCTGATGAGGAGAGAGCACCCCAGGGTGTAGTTTATGTACTCGGGGTCTCCCAAGAAACAAACAAGAACCCAGAGAATGTGTCCTACTTCCATGCCTCATTCTCCTCCCTCTGTTCTCTGGAATTGACGGCCATGCTAAAAACATCTAAATTTTGGTTTTCAGAGGCAAGAAGAGGGCTAAAGACCACAAAAAAGGGAAAAAATGAGATAGGGGAGGACCCAGTTCTGCTAGGAAACCTGTATCTTCCTCATCACACACTGAGTCTTGAATCACGATCATGTGCCTGTTTGGCCTGAGGCCCTGTGCCATACATCCCAACCTTCCCTTCATGGTGCTTACAATCTGGTCTCACATAGCTTTCCTTACCTACATTTATCTGTATCACCACCCGCATCAAATAAGTGATATATTCCCATTGTGGGGACCCAGTTTCTTAAGAAAATCTCCTGAAGAGTGAGTCATTTTTTATAACATCCATGTACAACACCTTACTCCTTATGACACACCACATGTAGTAGTTTGTGCATTTAGTCTTCAATTTATCTCAAGATAGAAAAAAGTGTTATCTGAACACCCTCTGCCTGAACTCAGCCCAAATCCCTGAACCTGAATACACAATGACACTTGAGTCTGTTGATCGAGTTTCTGTATCTCCCTCTCCCATCCTTCTATACATTTCCAATCTCTGCTCTATATCTATCTATCTATCTATCATAAATCTATTAATTGGTCTACCAATCTACTGAACTATTCATTTAGTTATCATCTATGTTCTCTGTATATACTGTCCATATCTTGTATCTGTCATCTATCTGTATTTATCTATCTATGTTCCTTTCCTATTTCCATCTATTTCATGCTTAACTTTATTTCTGAAATAAACCTTGGCTTAATGGGAGCATATATGTTTTGTTTTTGGTGGAGTATGTTATATGTTGGTCATTGATTCTAGTTTACTAGACCCATTTATTTGTTTACTTATTTGATTCTTGATGTCCTTATGGATCTTCTATTTCACTGTTAAGTCCATCATTGAACATGTTGAATTGAAATACTCCATTATTTGGTTGCATTATGCTGTTATCTATTTATTGCATTTAAAATATTAGCCAGAACTTTTTTGATATACTTTGAAGAAATAATGATATATTCTCACCACCTTTCTGTTAGTTCATCATACTGTGGTGACTTGTGTTTTGATGACATGCTGGAAGATATGTCACTCTTATATCAAATGCCAGCAGGGCCACCCAAAGTGAGCAGATTTAAGCAAATCTTTCAGACTAAGAACAGACAATGCAGAAGGCCCCCTCTCCCCTCTTCATAGGAAGAAGCTGCTAAAGCCTTATGCATAACTTTGAAGCATTGTTGAAAACTGACATCCTAAGGAAAGGAATTAGGAAATTGATGAAGCTACTGCCAGAGGATGGGTCCCTCAGATTCGAGGGCACTCAAAATGTCACTGAAGAGGAGCTGATTTCTTGAAACCATCTTGATTTCTATGATGACGTGATTTGGGTAAAGCCTCTGGGAGTTGAGCCGTCAGGATCTCCATTTGCTGATGGGGCATGACTCAAGGTAGAGAGAAAAAGCTGCAAAAGTCTTCTAAGGACCAGAACTTGTAATTTGCATACTACAAATTTAGGGAAATTGGAAGTGGTCAAAAAATTAAATGGTATGCATGTGTATTGATTGGTATCCAAGGCATTAGTGAGTGTAAATGGACTGACCAGTATTGGCCAAGTTGATCAGAAAATCATAGGATTTACTATGCTGCGAACAGCACAGTCAAGAGAATGGCATGGCATTGTCAGAAAGGTTTTGCTAAACCCATCATGAAATACAGTACTCACTGTGATAAGATTATATCTACCTTCAAGGAAATCCAATCAATACAACTATTATCAAGCATTACTTGAACAATACAAGTGCTGCGAAGTTTAGCATATCAATATAACACTAATAAATAAAAATTATATTTTTATTTGGTCCTTCCTCCCCACTTTCTTTTGTTGAGATTTCAATTCCATTATTATACATCCTACATGCAATAGGTCTGATTTTAAATATTTTTTATACATTAACATTTTATTCCTATGTCATAAAAATAGAGAAAACCCTTGGGGGAAACATGAGATGGAGAAGCATCCCCAGACCACAACAGGAAACCAGGCCTGAAACTGTTCCTCTGCACCTGCTCTGGAGTGTGTCCTGTGATCTGTGGGTCCTGAGCGCCCCCTGCTGCCCAGCTCTCTCGCAGCAGGGAGTTTGTGTTTGGGATCACAATCACTTCCTCTCACTTTCTCACAGAGCAACAGAGGGTCTTGTCTTTCATTTTCTTACTGTCCATTTGCAGATAAACTGTGTTAATGTAATTGTCTCTGCAGATGTTGAATCAACCCTTCATAGAGTGTGCATAGTTCTTAGTGCTGTAACGGAACTATTTACACAGAATGATGAACAAAGCTTACACACCAAGGTATCTTTATCCTCCTCCCTTGAGGGGTGATTTCATTTCACAGGAACGTTATGCTAATTCCAGGAAGTAATTGTCTTTGTTTCTCATCTCGAAATGCGAAACAAGTAAATAAAGGATTCCGTGAAATATTCGGAGTCCCTGCCTCAGTGAGCACAGCTGCCATCCCCCCAGGCTTTCTGACTCTCTCAGGATGTGGGTTGCACAGCGCCTGTCTCAGACAGTCATAGGTGGCAGTGTCCTTGGACTTCAGGCTGCTAATCCGTAGATAAGCTGTGCTGATGGGAGCATCCAAGGAGAAGACAGAGCCCTGTGTGAATCCCTGGACATATGTTGACTACCCAGTGTGGGTGTTGATTCAGTCCATCCACTGAAAGCCTCTTCCGGGTGCTTGTCAAACCCTATTCATTCCATCGCTGGTGAAGGGGCTTCCAGAAGTCCTACAAGACACCTTCACCAAACTCCCAGCTTTTTCACCTCAGCCCCAGACTGCACTAACTGCATCTGGGCATGCACACCTGTGAGGATATAAATCAGAATATGAGGGCTCTGGAGCTGCCACAGTGTTCTCTCCAGCCTCATGTCTTTTCTTACCCAGGGCGGCTGCCAATAGAAAAATGAAGCTCCACAGTCACCCCTTCATGAGTGCACTTTGTTGTCAGTGGTTTGAGAGAAACCTATGTGGCAATATCTTTGCTTAATGCTTCCGCAGGGGAATTGCTTCAGCCTTCAACTCTATAGAGCCCTCATATGTTCATATAATTCACATTCATGAATGTATTCCTGGTCTAAATCAGTGATAAATAATAAGAAGCCTTGATAACTCTAGAGCAGCAATTCTCAACCTTCCTAATGCCACGACCCTTTAATACACTTCCTCATATTGTGGTGACCTCCCAACCATGAAATTATTTTTCATTGATACTTCATGACTGTAGTTTTGCTGCTTTTATGAATCAGATGACCCCTGTCAAAGGGTTGCTCGACCCCGAAAGGGGTTTTGACCCCGTTGAGACTGCTGCTCTAGAGCATCACAGGTAGTGATAGCTGAGTTGCTCTTCACTTACACACGTCTCTTGTAATTTCACTCACTTCACAGGTGAGAGGTGAAAAAATCAACTTCTCAAACACTAACACTGACCATTCAAGGGGGTTGTTTTAGGTGAAGTTGATTAGAAAAACAAACCCAGAGAGTTTAAGAGAGAGCTTTATATCAAAGAGCAATTGTACGTTGAGAAAACATCCAAGCCCAGTCCAGATCAAGTCCATAAGCCTGATATTAACCCATATGTCCAATACTAGTCCGTACATTTCTCTTGACTCATAGAGTATTCAGTGATGATGAGTGCAGGAATATCACAGTCTAGTGGCTGGAAAGTCTTGTGGATCCAATATCAGTGGACGCCTCTTGGTGCTGGTGTATGTTTCCACGTGGTTCCTCCAGCTTTCTGCATGTGCCTCCCCACAGGGAGGTGAAGCACAGACAAGGTGTGTCCCGCCTCCCAAGAGAGAGGAACTTCCCAGAATCCTCATGAGAAGGCCACAACACAAGTAAGCATCTTCAGGCTGTGAACTGATTGACAGGCTAGACTCCACCCCTACACTTATTTATCAAGTTAACATGAAATTATGTAACTGCCACCACGGCTATTCCTCTGGTCTGTGAAGTGTAGTGATCTCACCGACTCCTGGGGTTGGGAGAGTCTTACTCATTTTACTGTATCCTCCTCTCTCTTACTTTTAATATAATGAGTCTGTATTCACAAATAGTCACCTTATCTTCCATTAACTTAGCTTTTCTTACTCGTTTAAAAGAATTGAAACAAAAGTATTTTAGCAGGCATAAATATGCTTATTTCCACTACTCACATAAAAACCAGTCTACAAGAACAAACAAATCATAGTGAATGGGGGGGGGGAGCGGGGGGGAGTGCGGAATGGCGACTCAAAGCCCGTTTGTAGGCCATTGGACAACCCCTTACAGAAGAGTCTCGGGGAGGACATGAGCCAGTCAGGGTGTGATGTAGCAATGCTGAAACATACAAGTTTCCTCTAGTTGCTAAATGCTTCCTCCTCCCCGATTATCATGATCCCAATTCTACCTTACAAATCTGGGTAGACCAGAGGATGTACACTGGTACAGATAGGAACTGGAAACACAGGGAATTCAGGGGGATGATCCCTTCAGGACCAGTGGTGTGAGTTGCGACACTGGGAAGGAGGAGGGAGGGTGGGTTGGAAATGGGGAACCAATTACAAGGATCTACATGTTACCTCCTTCTTGGGAGGCAGACAATAGAAAAGTGGGTGAAGGGAGACTTCAGACAGGGTAAGATATGACATAATAATAATGTATAAATTATCAAGGGTTTATGAGGGAGGTAGAGTGGGAAGGGAGGGGGAAAATGAGGAGCTAATTCCAGGGGCTTAAATATAATCCAACCATCTATGTATATGCTAAGAGAAAAATATAAGAGCAGGTTATCTTCATAAAAATCTATCAAGAATCTATCAGGCCTAGAATGCCTCCTTCATTTTCTAAAACTACAGTGGTAACAAAGGATCACGGAACCCATTGACAATATTGTGCAGATGTTTCAAGCCCAGAGGGGGAGCCCCCACATAAAGTCCAGCAAAACAAGAGATTGTACATCATTTTCAAAGGAGGATTTTTTTTTCAATTAGAACATCCAATGGCCATACTGAACTTTCTTTGAACTGAACAATAGTTAATACAAATTCCGGGCAACATGCTCCCTCTCTCTCCTTACTTCAAGACCATATAAGTAGTCTTCAAAAAGTTAATGGGAAAAAAATCCATTATCGTTTAATTACATTTCTCCATGAACTTTTTGAAACCACTTTTTCCCCCTCCTTTCATAGACTGACATTCCTTCTCTCTCCCCTGGCATAATCTGGATTTTCTCTCACACAGGTGTTTCCCCTGGAAAATCTTCACAGATTTTCCCTGACTTGCTTTCTGCATCTTGCGGGATAGAAATTAACACATGCTCTTTAACAGAGGGATTGATAATGTGGCCGTGCTCCTTTTGAGATATAAATGATAAAGCATGGATCATAAGTTGCTCAAGTTTTAAAAAAAAAAAGAAGGAAAGAAAGAAAATAGAAAAGGACAAATAAGGGTTCAGACCATTGTTGGGTTTGACACACTTCTGCAGGAAGGAGAAGTCAGACATGAACCTTATTATGCTTTTATATGTCACTGTCCATACATTACCCACTCAGTAGTCTATAATTCAAAACTCAGAGTTTTGCAATTAGAGAATTGTACTGTAGTCTTTGCCATGAGTCTATTATTGCAGAATCAAATCACAGGTCTTTCCTGAAGGCATCTCTTTGTTGGTTTGAAAAGTCAGTGTTCAAACACTTAAATTTATGGCCCCCCTTCACCCCCTCTGACTCAAGTCTCATAGACAATTCTACAAGGTTTTCTCAGCGGTTCATCAGAACTCTCACTCTGTGATGCCAGAAAAACAGTTTTCATTCCGTTAATGGACTGGTTTCCTGCAACTGAAGCGACTTACTTGTTATTCAATGCAACTTATGAATTCATACATAGCAGGGGTGTACACAGAATAATTCATAGAGAGATGTCCCCCGGGAAAAGTAAGAGGTGGAAAAGAATCTCAAAACCACAACAGGAAACCCACCCTGACCGTCAACCAGCACTGACATCAGACGCTGGTTCCTGTGCTCACTTGATCCTGAGTGCCTCCTTCAACAGCACAGTCCTCTCCCTGCAGGGAGGTTTGTGCCTGGACTCACATGGACTCCCCCGCACTTTCAGTTCATCCTGCTTCTAGATATGGCCAATCAGCTCTTCATGGAGCATAGGTCTTTGTGCCACCATCAGGTTAAATTGTGCAACCTACTGAAAGCCCTCCCCTGGAAACTGACACACATTGGACACGCCAGTTGTTACTAGTACAGAGCCTGAAGAGGAGAATTCCAGAGACCACCAAGGCTTACTCAAGTCTCCCCTAGATTGCATCAGAGTTGTGTTTACATATAGGGGAGGAAAATAAAACTAAATAAAATAAGAATCAAGTCAACAAACTCAATAACCCCCTACCTATTTTTATGTTAATTCTGACTCATAGTGTCCCTGAAAGAGAGAGTAGAAATCCTTATGGTCTCTAGACTGTAAGTCTTTAAGCCAGTAATCAGCTTCATCTGCTTTCCTTATAGTAGCTGATGTGATTAAACCACTCATTCTGCTATCAGTAGATGAGATGAGAAAAATTAGATTGGACTGACAATCTCTAAAAAAATATCCTAATAAGGGCAAAGGAGAGGGATCAATATGGGAGGGAAGAATGTACAGGGGAAATCAATGTCTTTGACTTCTGTGGAGAGGAGCAAGAAATAATAACAGTAACATGGTAAGAATATATACAATTAATGTCCCTGAAAAATCTTTGAGGAAAATGTCAAATGGGAATCTAATTTGCTGAGATAACTAACTCCAAACATGAACTGAAAATCTATCTTTGAAAAGAACTAAAGATACAGATGTGCTTTATACAATTGATGTGTGTATATGTATGAACTGTGATAAGAGTTGTATGAGCCCCTAATAAATTGTTTAAAAAAAACAAAAAAAGAAAGGAAAGAACTAAAGAGAGAAGAGTGACACGGTCTTCAGGAAATGTAATGAAAGTCCTAAGCAAACAAGAGCAGGATATTGTTTGGAAACAAAATGTGAAATTATCACCTATGAGAATATCACAATATCACTAATGAGGAAACATTTCTATCAATATCATCCTAACGAAAAGTCATATTCTATATCTATGTATCTTACTAGAAAATATGGACATGTTTGCATATATAAATACATAACAGCAGAATCAAATCTAGGAAGGTAATTCCATTCCAACACAATGAGCATAATGAGACAAAGCAGAAACATTGCATGTAAATTCTAACACCTGACACACAAGACAGAGTTCTAAGGGCTAGTCCAAGCCAAGTGCAACAAGAACAAAGTACAAATGTTTGTCTATGAGAAAAAAGTCGTACTCTAGGGTGATTTTGTATTGAGGTAACCTGGTCAATTTACTGGACATCGGCTGAGTTAGACTGACATTTAAGAAAGTTTTTCCTACCTCTCATTTTTGGTTCCTTCTCTCAGGGTAAGATTTGTGTCTTAGCTGACTGATCCTCCAGCCTCCTTGGTCTTCTCTGCACTTTCTTACAAACATTTCCCCAATGAAGTGTATTCACTTAATAAACCTTGGTCTTTGCATCATGGGGCTGAGATGAGCATATATATATATATATATATATATATATATATATATATATATATATATATATATATATATATATTTATATATTTATATATTTATATATATTTAAATTATTGAGCATATGAACACATTTTCATTAGCAATTAAGTTAACACACTTACATTAGCAATTAAGTTATACAGATTTCTCTAGAGAAACAAAACAATAATGTTAATAATTATATATATATATATTAGAGAGAGATAACATAAGAAATAAACAATCTACAAAGCAGTACAAATGGCTCAGTGCAACTCACCCCCATGAGACAGCTGTGAGACACAGGCAATCCTTCAAATCTTGCAGGCCACCAGGTAGTCCTCTGTAGAACAATTCAGGCTATCTGGGCACAGGCAGCCAACAGCAAGGCAGGTCACCAACAGTCAGCCAGATGACAGGGTCAACAGCGCCCAGCTCAAGAGATGTAAATTCCAATAGCATGGTGAAGCAGGTCTTGAAGATACCTCAAATTACAGTGACACAGTCCACAGGTTAGGTGTCCCACAAGTAGTGTAGCTTTCAAATTGGGGCACAGAACAAGCAAGGCAGCTGCACACTGCCCTGATGATCAAAGAGCAAGAGACAAGAAAGGCGAGGCTCAGCGATCCATTTATCTCTCCATCCTTGAATTAATCCACATGTGCTTATTGGTCAGGCTGGCACCATAAACTGTCTACCCTGAAAAGTGTAGGCCGATGGAACTATGATTATTTGCTGCCATGTGAAAAGATCAGGTACAGTATCTAAAATTGAACATGTGCAAGCATGTTTTCATGGATGAGACATTCAATTTCATAAACTTGATAATGTATCATTGAAGAGAGTCATTGTGGTGGTTTAACCTGATTAAACTTGTTGACAGGGATGGTAGAAAGGCTTTACTCAGTTGAACATTATTTTACTCATTGTAACATTCTATTCATTATATGTGCAAAAATATGCTCATATTTTATAGCCAAAGAATGTGAGGATAAAAAGCTACCCATAGATTTTCTTAATTCCAGTAAACAAACACTTGAGAAAATATTATCCAGGAATCAATCTTATTTAAAAATTGACTCAAAACTTTCTTTGAACCTGCCAATAATATTGATACAACTAAAATATTTTATCTCTAATTTGGAAAGTTTTATTTTAATGTGGAAACTGTACAGGTGAAAATGTGTGTTTAAAAAAAAGAAAATGTGTGTTTTATTGAAAAAGTGCAATTCATTGGATTTTAGAGGGGAAACCCCCATAATATTTACATGTTACTTACTTGTTTTATAACCTATAAATAAACATACACATTTTCCCAGCGAAAAATATCAGATGATCCCTATAACACTGTCAATCAGGTTTTATGCCAATAACTGTGAGTACAAAATAACTTACCATCTGTTGTGAATCCACTGCATTGAAATATCTTCAAATGAGAAATGCACTAAAAAGATATAATTAAGCCAACACAACTTTTGTAATTAGTCAATTGGTTTTTTCTTTTTTAAAAATCATTTTATAGGGGCTCATACAACTCTTATCACAATGCATACATACATCAATTGTGCAAAGCACATTTTTACATTAATTGCCCTCATCATTCTCAAAATATTTGCTCTCCACTTAAGCCCTGGAATCAGCTCCTCATTTTTACCCCTCCCTACCCACATCCTCCTCCATCATGAACACTTGATAATTAATAAATTATTATTTTGTCATATCTTACACTATCTCTCATCACCCACTTTTCTGTTGGCCATACCCCAGGGAGGAGGTTATATGTAGATCCCTGTAATCAGTTCCCCCTTTCCACCCCACCCTCCCTACACCCTCCCAGTATTACCACTCTCACCACTGGTCCTGAAGGGATCATCCATCCTGGATTCCCTGTTTCCTTTTCCTATCTGTACCAGTGTACATTTCTCTGGTCTAGAAAGAGAATTGGGAACATGATAGTGGTGGTGGTGGTGGTGGTGGTGGTGGTGGTGAAGCATTTAGGAACTAGAGGAAAGTTGTATGTTCCATCATTGCTACCTACACCCTGACTGGTTCATCTCCTCCCCATGAACCTTCCTTAAGGGGATGGCAAGTTGTTTACAAATGGGCTTTGGGTCCCCACTCCACAAGTTCCTTCATTCACAATGACATGATGCTTTGTTCTTTGATGCCTGATAACTGATCCTTTTGGCACCTGGTGATCACAGGCTGGTGTGCTTCTTCCATGTGGGCTTGGTTGCTTCTGAGCTAGATGGCCACTTGTGTACCTTCAAGCCTTTAAGACCCCAGACAGTCAATTGGTTTTCATTGGTCATTATTCTCTGCCACAATGCTATAGTGCCCTCTGAATACTCATAAATAAAAAACGTGATGCTTTACACAGTCCAAATCTGGAGAGAAAACATATTTAAACCATAAAGGATGATCATGGTTGATCATTGAAAAATGAAGTTAGCCAAAGAGGTAATTTACTAATGAACAAACCTAGTCTGATAATTGAGATGAAGAGAAAAAGCATCATCAAGTATTACATTTTCTAATGGAGCAAATATAAAGAACACAATGGCAGGCTGTGGGTTGTAGGTGGGCACTCATTTGATGTTAAATATTATCAATTGTGCCTTATTTTCCTACAGGTTCCCCATTCTGCTTACCTTAAGTTCTTGCTTGCTACCATTTAAATTAGTGTTTGCCTGAGTGTGTGTGTGTGTGTGTGTGTGTGTGTGTGTGTGTGTATGTGTGTGTGCGCGCGCGCGCAAAATGTTCCTGGGCCTCCCAAGCAGTAGCCAAGAAAGACTTCCTACAGCAACTTAGACCAATCTCCCCAGGGTCTAATCTACCTTCAGCTAGACTAACCCAAGGATGGCTATTCCATTACATAATGTCGATTTACTAATTATACTGAAGTTTATTAAAGGTGATTGTGATTTAACTTGTCGCTACCTTCCCTGCTTTATTTCCCAGCTCACTTTCAGGACCCAGGTGAGACAGATATATCAAGGTGCTGAAATTGGGGTGGATCAATCTCAGATCAGGCTATGCTGTGTGGAAAGAAAGTGGATCATTCGTGCTTGGATGTTTTGTGCGTTCTAAAGGTAAGAGGCCTTGGAACCTGGGCAGGGGGACCTATCTTAAGACAGGTACTCTCTACCAGTAGACATGTAAGACAGGCTCAGGGAGGAACATTCAGGTTTGCCTGTGGAAGTCCCTGGGGTTGAACTCAAAGATATTAATTTTCAGGCCAGCATCAGAGAGTCCTTGGTCTGCTGTTGTTCTCATGAGTACCTCTTCGAGGACTTATGTCTTCATGAGTGGAGAGCCCCAGCATGCTCTGACAGCGAGTTCCTGGTACTGGACACACAGGGTGTCCCTGGAATTGACACCTTTCCAGCTTGAGGGTGAGGTTAGACCTCCTACTTGCAGTGTGTCTTGTGAGCTTACGATGTTAGCTCATGGGAATCTCCAAGAGACATGGAGATTTTTAGGGTTGTCAGCGCTCACTATCAAAGCGAGTGCAAATTCTTCCTCTGAGTCTCTTTTCCTAGGTCTGAGAGAAAGACCAAGGTCAAATTTGAAAAGTGGAGTCACGGATTCCAATGTAAGCACCTTTAATTTGCTACCTCCTCCATCTCTGGTAATGTGAGTGTCCCCTGGGAATGAGGAGAATAAGGGGTCGATGACAGAATAACCAGTAATTTGTTTTATTTAGCATGGGTTTCGCCCTATCCTCCAGGGATAAACCAGGTTAAATAGTGAATTACAAATTAGTGCATAAGTACTATCCAACCCTCAGGCATCTCGCTTACTGGGTAACATCCCTGCATATGTCTAACAGCAGAAAAGAATCCTTAAGGCCAGCACACAGTAGATCAGAGATCAGCAAGAGACCTGTGATAGCCCTTGACCATGATGTTGTTTGTCATATTTAAACTTTATATAACACTTCTTTACTTTTCTAAGTTCCTTGAACCAGATGTAAATGACTTAAAATTAATTGAAAATATTTTTGTGATTCTTAATTTTGCCTGCCAACATACCCAATTTCTTCTCACTTGTCTAAAATCTGAGAAAGAAGACAGTTCCATACACATAATTAGCAACATGAGTTTTTGAAGTATTAGATTTGGGGTTCTGTTTAGATTTGTAGTGTGCTAGACTCAGAGTCTGTATTAAAGATTAGAACCTAAGTCCTGGGATTAATCAGTGTTCCAGGTTCAAGAACAATTGCCAAGGAATAGAAATAGGAATTAAGTGTGATGAGTCAGATGTTAGTGGATATTTTAAAGGGTTTTATGTTTTGAAGCTTTAATGCCTAACAGATTGTGTTTGGAGTTGATTAGGTGCTTATGTGTTACAGTATAAGGATGTAGAACTAAGGTTTAAAGATTCTTGTTTTGGGGGTTGGGTCTCTGAATTTGAGATTTAGGGTCATGAAGTTAGCTTTAAGGTTATAAAATATATTCAACCCTTTGAGATGATTTTAAAATTGGGATAAATGCATTACAGGAGAAGAGAGTATGGTGGTAGGATTGGTTAAGCATGCATTGAAGGAGTGCTTGAGAAGAGGTCCAAGGTCCTTCCGCCACCTTAATAATAAACCTAGAAATATAGGCACATAGATCTAGTTCCCCATCCTCATATATATATTTGCATGAACATATCTTTATCTAGACCTCTATAAATACCCTTTGCCTCCTAACTCTTTCCTCTATTTACCTTGACTTTCTTCCTGCCCCACTATCATGCTGTGTCCCCACCTGGGTTACAGCTATACCTCTTCGTTTCATTACCTTACCCTTGATCATTCCCTACCAGGCCTGCCACTTCCACCTCACCACCAATTTGGATCCCATGTTGTTCCTTTGTCCCTGGGTTTGTTAACATCACTTGCTTAACCCCCACATCCCCCTATCTCTAGTTGCCCAGACCTGTCGATCCTGTTATTTTTCCTCCAGATAGTTCATCCAGCCTATCTTATTTAGGCAGATCTGTGGAGATAATAACATGCACAAAAACAAGACAGAGGAAAACAAAGCAACAGTATGCAACAAAATAACAAACCACTGACAAAGAACAAAAACAAAACACATCAAGAAAGTAAAGCTTGTAGTTAGTTCAAGGATCGTTTGTTGGCCTTTAGGAGTGTTTTCCAGTCCAGTCTGTTGGGGCATTCCGCCCTGACCCCAAAGTCCACTTTCAGCATTCCCTGGGGACGTTGGCACTCCATTCCCTTGCTGTTTCGCTGCACTCCCCAAGTGCTTTGCCTCGGTGTGGTGGGATGAGATCAGGTGCAATTTGCACACTATGTCTCCGGTGCTGTCCTCTGTAGTGCCTTCAGTCCCTAAGGGGCATCATGTCTCATAGTGGGGCCAGCCATGTTGTCCTCTCTCTGGACTGGCTGCTCTAAACAGGAACATCATTCTCACGGCCTGGTGGGCCAGGCTGTGTTCCACTCTCTCCTCCTCCCCCTTCATCTGCTCCCGTGTGCTCTGATTAGATATGTCCATCTCCCGGAGCTGCAGAATCCCGGAGCTGCAGAATCGTCCTTTGAAACAAATTCTTCTGGGGGAGGGGCAGGAATCCACTCAATATTTGGTACTGGGGCCAGCCTCCCAGACCTCTCCACTGGTTCCCTACTCCACGACAGTATGTGCATTCACACCTTGAGGCATTGGATTGAAGTCTGATCCCTCTTTCCCTGTGGAGATATATACGATACACTCCCCTTGGATGTGTTAGTCCCCCATGTCCCCACTCCCCTTTCCTTCCTTATATTCATCCTTTTTTTTCCATTTCCCCACCTCCTCCCCAGTTGTCTACCATGTGCATCCCTGGATTTGATCTGGTCTCTGCCATACTACACAGTCTTCACCCCAAAAATGTTTGTATACTGTAGCTTTTTCCCTATGCCCCTTCTGCAATATTTTTTTAATACTTACCTCAGCGGACTTGTGTTGTACTTGTCCTTTGTGTCTGACTTACTTAGCATAATTTCCTCCAGTTCTCCCCATGCCGCTATGTGCTTCATACATTCATCACTGCTTTTTAGTGATGCCTTGTACTCCATTGTATGTATATACCACAGTTTTTTAATCCAATCGTCAGTTGATGGAAATTTTGGCTGCTTCCAGCTCCTTGCAATTGTGAATTATGCCGCAATGAACATTGGAGCACGGATGTCTGGCCTTGGTTTGTTTCTTGCCTCTTCTGGGTATATGCCCAGTAGGGGGATTGCTGGGTCATATGCTAACCATTTCCACTGTTTTAGATATCACCAGATTGACTTCCATAGTGGTTGTACATGCGTACAGGTCCACCAGCAGTGGATGAGAGTTCCTGTCTCCCTACAGCCCCTCCAACACTTGTTGATTTCTGATTTTTTTAATTTGGCTACCTTTGAGGGTATCAGGTGGTACCTCCTTGTTGTTTTAATTTGCATTTCTCTTATGGCTAAAGATCGGGAACATTTTCTCATGTTTGTTGGCCATTCAGATTTCTGGCCCTGTGAAACCTCTGTTCAAGTCCTTTGCCCACCTCTCGAGTGGGCTATTAAGTTTTTTTTCTTTTTGGAAGCTAGCAGAGTATTGTAGATTTTAGTAATACGGCCTTTGTCTGATGTGTCATTGCTAAAGATGTTTTCCCAGTGTGTGGACTCTCTTATTACTCTCTTGGTGAATTCGTTAGATGTACACAAGTGTTTTGTCTTCAGTATATCCCATTTGTCAATGTGTGCCTCCTCTGTGTGTGTGCCCTACCCTATTTCTGATAGTCTGTGTATTCCCTGTGCTAAAGTTCTCAAGTTGTTCACAATTACCTCATTGATGGCCCTAGTAGTTTGGGGTTTAACTTCAAGGTCTGTGATCCAGCTTGAGTTTATTCTTTTGCATGGAGTGAGATAAGGGTCTTGCTTCATTTTTCTGCAGGTAAATATCCATTTTTTTCCAGCACTGCTTGTTAAAGAAGGCATCTGCTTTCCATTTGATATTTTTGGGACCCTTATCAAAGATCAGCTGTCTCTATGCTGATGACCTTATTTCTGGGTTTTCAGTTCTTTTCCTTAGGTCTGAGTATCTGTCATTGTACCAATACCATGCAGTTTTGAGAACTGTGACAGTACAGTATGTTCTAAAGCCAGGTAAAACTAGCCCTCCCATGGTGTCCTTTTTCTTGAGGAGTTCTCTGCTAATTCTGGGCTTCTTCCCTCTCCATATGAAGTTGGTAATCAGTTTTTCCATCTCTTTGAAGAAAGATGAGGGTAATTGTATCAGGATGGCATTAAACTTATATAGTGCTTTTGGCAGAAGTGACATCTTAACTATAATGAGTCTTCCAATCCAAGAGCATGGGATATTCTTCCATTTGTTGAGATCACTTTTGGTTTCTTGTAATAGTGTTCTATAGTTTTCCCTGTATAGAGCTTTTGTTTTTTTCAGTCAGGTATTTACTGAGATATTTCGCTTTGTATTTGGCTATTGTGAAGGGTACCATCTTTTTTATCTCTTCTTCTGTGGTCTTATCCAATGTGTATAACAGTCCGTTGGACTTCTGTTTGCTGATCTTGTATCCTGCCACTCTGCCAAACTCCTCTATTGCTTCCAGTACTCCCATTGTGGAACTTTTGGGATTTTCCATATATAAAATCTTATCATCTGCGAATAATGATAATTTCACCTTTTCCTTCCCCAAACAAATACCTTTGATGTCTCTTCTTTGCCTTATGCTGTTAGCTATAACCTCCAGGACAATATTAAATAGGAGTGGGGACAAGGGGCATCCTTGTCTGGTCCCCCTTTTCAATGGGGTTGTGTTAGTCTTTTCTCCATTGACTACCACGTTGTTGGCTGTTGGTTTTTCATATATAGCTTGTATTGTCTTTAGAAACTTTCCTTTCATTCCTATCTTCGTAAGTGTCTTAAATAGGAATTGGTGTTGGATGTTGTCGAAAGCTTTTTCTGCGTCTATTGATATTATCATGTGGTTCTTATAGTTTTTCATGTCAATGTGACGAATAATACTAATGGTCTTTCATATGTTGAGCCATCCCTGCATCTCTGGTATGAATCCCACTTGGTCATGGTGAATTATTTGTTTTATATACTTTTGTATTCTGTTGGCTAGTATTTTGTTAAGGAGTTTTGCATCAATGTTCATTAGGGATATTGATCTGTAGTTTTCGATTCTTGTGGGATCCTTGCCCGGTTTGGGTATCAGAGTTATACTAGCTTCATAAAAGGAGTTTGGGAGTTTGCCATCTTTTTCTATGTTATGTAAAAGTTTGTGTCGGATTGGTGCTAGTTCTTCCCTAAATGCTTGGTAGAATTCCCAGTAAAGCCATCTGGTCCAGGGGATTTTTTGTTTGGTAATCCCTTGATAACATTTTCTATTTCTTCTATTGCTATGGGTCTGTTGAGATTCTTGATGTCCACCGAGAATAGTCTAGGGAGGGATTGTTTTTCCAAGAATTTGTCCATGTCTTCCAAATTGTTGAATTCATTGGAGTACAATCCTTCATACTACTGTGTAACTATCCTTTTGATTTCATTAGAGTCTGTTGTAATGACCCCTCTTTCATCCCTTATTCTTGCTTTTGAGATTTGTTCCCTCCTTTCTTTGGTTAAGTTTGCCATTGGTCTATCGATTCCGTTTTTGCTTTCAAAGAACCAACTTTTAGCGGTATTAATTTTTTCCATAGTTTTCTTATTTTCCCTCTCCTGGATCTCAGACCTGGTTTTTATAATTTCTTTTCTTTTACCATTAGTAGGATTGTCCTGCTGACTCGGCTCTAGTTTTTGTAAATTTTGTGGCAGCGTATCAATCATGAGTCTCTCTTCCTTTCTCAGTTATGCATTTATTGCTATGAACCTTCCTCTGATGACTGTCATTGCGCCCATTTTCATTAATTTCTAGAAATTTCCTAATTTCATCTCTGATCTGGACCAATATGCACTTCTTTTGCAGTAGAGTTATTCATCCTCCAATTGTTTGCTCTTGTTTTCTTTGTCTTCCTTTTGTTGATTTCCAGTCTTATGGCTCAGTGGTCAGAGAGAGAAATCTGTATTATTTCAATGTGCTTAAATTTATGTATATTTGCCTTATGCCCCAGCATGTGTTCTATCTTCGAATATGTACCATGGGGACTTGAAAAGAATGTGAAATTTTTTGTATTTGGTTGAAAAGCTCTGTAAATATCTATTGCGTCATATTGTCTAATTGTGGAGTTTAGCGCTCTAGTTTCTTTGTTGAGTTTCTTTCCCTGTGATCTATCTTTCTCAGTGAGTGGTGTGTTGAAGTCACCCACACTATAATAGTTGAGTCTGTGATTTCTTTCTTAATCTTTTGGAGTGTTTGGTTGACGTATTGAGCTGGTCTCTCATTCGGGGAATATATGTTTACAATGCTTAGTGGTTCATTGTCTACGATTCCCTTGAGCATCATAATTATCCCTCCTTATCTCTTTTTATGGTTTCCACTTTGAGGTCAATTTTTTCTGAGATTAGGATTGCAACCCCTGCTTTTTTGTATTGCTGTTTGCTTAATAGGTCCCTCTCCAGCCTTTGATTCTCAGCCTAATTTTTGTCTGTAGCCTTGAGATGTGTCTCCTGTAGGCAGCAGATTGATGGGTTGTGTTTTCAAAGTCAGTCTGCTAGTCTCAGTCTTTTAATCCCTGAGTTCAGGCCATTGATATTCAGGGTTATTATCTCCATCTCCAGACTCTGTGATGTCATCTTATACCTTTTTTGTTGGGAGTTTTCCTACTTTCCTTTCTCATTAGTGTGTGTGTTGTGTGTGTGTGTGTGTGTGTGTGTGTGTATCATCCTTGACTTCTTTCCATCCTTGAACCATTGCTATCTTGGCGTCTTTTTTTTTTTCTATGTTGCCCTCTGGGTGAGGTTGTTCTATGAGAAGGTCTCTTATTTATGCTTGGTGAGTGTTGTTCTTCTGCTCATACTGAGTCAGCAAGGATCTTTTGTAAGGCTGGGTTTGTTCTAACCTATTCTTTGAGTTTTTCCTTGTCTGGGAAAACTCTTACTTCTCCATCAATCTTGATCGATAATTTGGCTGGGTAGAATATTCTTGGATTTGCGTTGTTTTCCTTCAGTTTTTGGAATATGGTACTCCACTCTGTCCTCTTTTTCATAGTTTCTGCTGATAGGTCTGAGCATATTCTTATGTGGGAACCTTTATATGTGATTGCTTCTTTTTCCCCAGCTGCTCTCATGATTTTCTCCTTTTCCTCAAAGTTGGATAGTTTAACTCTTAGGTGCCTTGGTGATTTCTTCTTGGGGTTCAATCTTGTTGGTGTTCTTTCAGCCTCCTGATTGGTGGCTGGTTTTCATTCTTTAGGGTTGGTATATTTTCCTCTAAGAATTCTCTTGCTATTGTTGCAGATGACTTCTTTGTTGTGTCTTTCTCAGGTAAGCCAATAATTCTAATGTTGTTCTGCTTCATAGCATCAGCCATAGCTCTTAGGTTTTCTTCAGCTTCTCTGATGATCTTATTAGTTTTTTGTTCCCATTTATTAAAGTCTGCTGGCTGTCCTCCAAGTCACTGATGCATTTCTCTGATTCCTCCAATCAATTCTCAAGGACCATGTTTCTGCTACTGTTTTTTGTTATCTCTTCTCTAAGCTCCTGTATTTCCCTTTGGTGTATGGCTTTTATCTCCTCCATCATTTCATCCTTTTTCTGTATTGTTTCCCTCATATCCTGTATGACACCAAGCAGCATTCTGAGAATTTCTTTGTGTGGCATCTCAATGTCTGCTTCTTCTATGCATGTTGTTATGTTCAGGACACCTTCTGTCTTTGCCTTTTGTTTCTCCTGTTTTTTTTGTTGTTGTTGAGGTCATTGAGGCTGATGGCTGTTTACGTTGAGTTGTTTTAGAGGGACCAGGTGCCATGTTCCAGGCTCTCTCTGGGAGACTTATAGGAATGCTTCTTTGAACTGCCTACAGCTGATTTTACTATGGGATTAACCTACCACTTTATTGTCCTGTGGCTTCCCTACCAGGGGACTGCCCCAGAAGGCTGGTCGGTTGCCTGCCTTGATGTTGCAGTTTGGGCAGAATTTCCTGCAATTGCTTGGAATGTGGATAAGTGTTGGCTGAGCTGCCTCATGCCCCCAGGTACACAAGCAGGAATTCCCTGGTGAAAAGTTGGGCCAAGTATCCCCTGGAGAGAAAGCTGGCCTTTCCCTAGCCTTGGGCTACCTATGCAGGGTGGAGCTCACCTAGCTGGGTGTGGCACAGGCGTAAATGCCCTAGGGCAAAGGGAGTGTTCTGTAGGTCAGCAGTGGTGTGTGAGAGAACAGAAAAAAAAGAGGAGAAAAATTAAAAAGTAAGACCGTTTAGACTGTACAGGTTTTATAGGGAAGTGAGTGAAGCAAAAGCAACTATATAGCTGAGTCTCACTCCCTCCCTGTGGATCTGCAGGGACTAACTCCCTGCCCCAAGCCCCAGTGGCAATCCGCAGCTGAGCCGCAAGAAGAGTCACAAGAAAGCCTTTGAGCAGCCGTTAAAGAAGTGGGGGGACAGAGAGCAGAGATGTAAACAGAAGCAACAATGTAGATGAACCCCATCCCTGCCAGTGAAGCTGTAAGGTTCCTGTCCCTGCCCTGAGGCAGGCAGGGGAAAACGGTGACTGTGTTGAGACCAAGTCCCACTACAGACACCAAATGGTCCCGGCTCAGGCAGATATAGTGGCTGGGCTCCAATTGGTCCTGGCTCTGGCAGATACAGTTGCTGGGCTAAGGCCAAGTCCCAGCCGGATTCCACTGAGGTAAGCCAAAAGCCCCCAGCCCGTCAAAGTCCCGATGATCTGTGCCTACTTATCTTTATGATGCTCCTCCTGCGATCCAGCTGCGTTGAATTTCCCTCTAAGCAACCCTCCTAGGCTGGATTCTGTGGAGTCCCTCTGGTATGTGTCATTCTGCCGCCATCTTCCAGTAAGTCTATAAATTATTTTTCTTATAAAAATTACAGAACCTTATAAGTGGTTTTATGTCCTTATTGATAAGGACAACAAGCGATCTCTGCACTGCCTGCTAAGGGGATAACCAAAGGACCTGTTAGGTCTCTCTCTCCGGGACTAGATTTCAGCCTCGGTCCTTGGCTCTGCACGAGAAAGATATCACGCCGAAACCGGCCTTGTGATCCAAGTGAATTTACTGAGAGGTAAAAGAAGCTTCAGGTTTTACGCGGAACCCATAGGATTCCTTTGACCATGCAGCCTGGCAGAGACTGCCCCAGGTCACGCAAGGATCCCTCTCCTCCCACGAAGATGACCAGACCTGCCAGGCAAGGGTTCCCGGGGAAGGCGTGGTGAATGACCCCAGGTCCATCCCATTGGCTGAATTGCAATCACCTGGCCCAGGTGGGCTGCTCCAGGTGTAACGCCCATCCGACAGGTTTGTCCTATGCTGGCTCTCCTGGGCATGCGTAAAGGGACTTCCCAATTCCCTAGGCTAAGCTGCCTAACAGACCCTGTGAAAGAAGATTCTCTAACACCTTAATCTTGAAACCACGCCCCAGTAAACATCTGGTATCAGACTGTACCAAAGATAATTCTCACCCAGAGTAGCATCCCTGATAAAACTGAAGGGAACGAGGTATGCGAACCAAAGACAAATTCAGTAAATAATTAGAGAGCTGACTGACTATTTCTGCAGAGCAGCAGCACCCTCCAATTTGAAACTTCCATGAAAAACCTAGAAGTGTTCCCCTAAGCAATATGTCTTCTCACCTCAAGAGGGGGACCCACTGTCCTTCCAGAATGAAGGGCATCTTATCTCAGTTTAAGGCGTTTTTCACAATTCACAAGAGAAACCCGCTTAATTTCTTTTGAGGTGACTCTGTGCTTTAATAATCTCATGGCTTGACTCTTTGCTATCGTGTGTGTGTGTGTGTGTGTGTGTGCGCGCGCGCACGCGCGCAAAGCTTAGCTCCAGACCCGAACCAACCACATGAGTTTTGAACTTACTAGTTCCTTCAAGGGTGAAAGGCTGGGAATTGAACTTCATGATTTACAGTCTCAGAAATCCTAAAAAGGGTCACTGGGAAATAGAATCAAATCCACGGTTATGGGTTGATGAAGTCTTACCACCCGTTATTCTTCCCCCACTCCCCAATAAGTCCGACACTCTCTTTCAGTTCCCTCTTTGACCCTTGGGAAGAAATCCAGCCCTGGGAGCCATGTGTATATGTTGTAGCAGCAAGGTGGCCTGGAGTCCATGTGTCAAGGGTGTCTTTATCGCAGCATGCACCTCCGTAAGGCTGTTGTTAGGTGACCTCAAAATGATTTTGATCATAGTCACCCTGTGTACTATAACAGAACAAAACACTGCCCCGTCCTGTGTCATGCTCAAAATTGTTCTTATACTTGAATCCATTGTTGCAATCACAGTGTCAATCCATCTCATTGAGGGCCTTCCTCTTTTTTTGGATACCCTTCTGCTTTACCAAGCATGATGTCCTTCTTCAGAGATCGAGCTCTGCTGAAAGCATGTACAAAGTATGTAAAACAAAGTGACACAATCCATGTCTCTAAAGTATATTCTGGGTGATGGTTGATCAACATGATAAATCCAAGTAATACAGCTGAATGCAACATATGAAAAAATTTTAAAAGTACAATTATGTGATGCTATATATTTACCACAATAAACAGCTTAAAAAGTAACTGACACATGAAAATTTCATCAGACAGCCAGGCATTGAGCAGAATACTTGTCAGAACAATAATTTATTAACATATGATATAAATGAAGGATCTTAGCACAAGTAACTCCATTTTGATTTTGGACCTATGTTAAGTTCTTAAAACTTACCCTGTACCTTCCACCCCTCCCTTGTATAAGACCAGCATATTTTTACTTCTAGACGCTTGCTCAGCTAGTTTGCCCAACGCCCACCAAATTCCCAGATTACTTCCTTTTCTTACAATCCCTTGTGTAAGCATAGTTATCCCCTTTTTTTCCCCTGTGCCTGTCAGAAAGGGGTATAAAAACGCGACTCACACTTCCCTCTGCGCGGCTTCAATAACTCAATGCCCTGAGTTGCTGATCCCGCCCGCAAGCTTCTCAATAAAGCCGGCTTCTAAAACTTTTTAAATCTGATCTCTGGTTCTGTTTCACGCCCAAATAAACCTTACATTTATGGTGCCGAGAACCCGGGATAGGTGTGTGGCTCCCCCCTCCTTTGGGGGTCCCCTGAGAGCCCCCCTATCTCCCCCAAATCTCCAGGACCTTCAGCGCTTAGACGCGCTCAACACCAACCTGCAGCTGCCCTGGTGAGTTCCCTTTTTTCTTTCCACTTCTCTCTATTTATCCAAGCTTGGTTTCGGTTTTTGAGCTCCGCGAAGTCTTCCTGTCCGAGATGCGGCCGCGCCGGGAATTCTCCTTCTGTTGGCCCCAGGGGCCTTGGGGAGTGATTGTTCTTGAGACGTCTTGGCAATCCCTTCCCCACGTCTTTCACTGCTGTTCCAGTCAGGACTCACTTAGGGACGCCTGAGTGACTCCTGCCTGGTCCTGCTCACCAGGAAAACTGAAACCTTGTTTCTGCTCACTCCCTCTCCCTCTTTCCGTGTAGCCTTTTACCTAATGCGCTGGCATTCACTTTCTGATGGTCCCACCACTAGCAGGAGTGTTGGCAATAGGCCTCACGGCAGCTGCCACCTCCAGACTGGACTAACTCTCAGAGGGTTAGCCTAGAGCTGTTTAACCTGGCTGTGTACTTCCTATTCATACCTCTGCAGTGTCTATAAGCTGCATCTCTATGTCTTCTCCTCCCTTTTATTCTCACCATGGGCGCCAGGCGCCTCCCCCTCAGACTGGACTAACTCTCATAGAGTTAGCCTAGAACTGTTTTATCTGGCTGTGTATTTCCTATTCACACCTCCGCACTGTCTGTAAGCTGAATCTCTTTATCTCACTCTCACCATGGGCACCAGGCAGTCCAAAATTAACCCATTGACTCCACTGGGCTGTGTCTTAAAAACCTTCTCCAGCCTTGGGTACACCCAGACCTTGTGAAAGAAAAAACTTGTTTTTCTTTCCCAAGTTGCCTGACCCAAATATCAGCTCGATAACCAGTTGCGTTGGCCTCTGACTGGCACTTTCAATTTCAACGTATTACAGGACCTGGACAATTTCTGCAGGAGGACTGGTAAGGATTCTGAAGTCCCCTATGTGCAGGCTTTTTGAAACTTGCGTTCCCTGCTCCCACCCCGAGCTCTGTAGCCACTGTTCCACCCACCAAATACTGTTAGCGCAATCCCCTCAGCAGAAGGAACCTGACATTCAAACCCCTGAAGAGCCAGCCAAGCTCCTCAGCACACCGCTCTTGCCACCCTATCAGTCTCCCCTGCCCACTGCGCCTTCCTGTCATCTGTCCGATAGTTCTCCCCTGTCCTCACCGGTCGCCTCTCCATCCGATAGTTCTCCCCTGTCCTCACCAGTCGCCTCTCCGTCCATTAGTTCTCCCCTGTCCTCATTGGTCGCCTCTCATACCCGTTTTCACAACCCTTCCGCTGTCCTTTGCCCATTAAGAGAGATTGCAGGAACAGAGGGACTCATCCGAGTCCATGTCCCTTTTTCCTTACAGGACCTGTCACAGATAAAGACCCACCTGGGCTCTTTCTCAGCAGACCTCTCTCAATTTATTAACAAAAACTTACTTACCTTACCCAAACGTATAATTTTACCTGGCATAACATCCAAGTAATCCTTGCTTCTACCCTTACCACTGAAAAGAGCGTTAGCAAGTCTCTGATGCAGGCCACCAGCTAGCAAACAAAGACCACGCTATCAACCCAAATGTCCCCTTGAAGGCACATGCCATCCCACTAAAAAACCCCAGTTAGAATTACCAGCCTGGCCATGGGTCCGACCTTCCCCACACACAAAAAAAACCAAACAACCTAATGCTCTGATACCTCATTAAAAGCTTAGAAACAGTTTCCTGCAAGGTTGTCAACTATGACAAACTAAGGAAAGTCACCCAAAAGGCAGATAAGAACCCTGCTCTCTTTCTTAACCGCCTCCAGGAGGCACTCACAAAATATACTCGTCTAGACCCAGGGTCTAGAAGTGGGGCTTCTATTTAGCCTCTCACTTCATCTCTCAGTCAGCTCCTGACATTAGAAAAAAGCTAAAAAGGGCTGAGGAGGTCCCTGAAACCCCTATACAGGATCTGGTAAAAATGGCATTTAAAGTTTTCAACGCCCGAAAGGAGACAGCTGAGGCCACTCGCCAGGCAAGGGTCCAACAGATGGTTAGCCTCCATTCCCAAACCCTGGTAGCAGCCCTAAGGCCGGCAGGCAATCCTGTCCATCGCCGCGCTCCTTAGGGGAGCCAGCGCCTACTGCCAGGAGCCTGCTTCAAGTGTGGCTGCGACGGCCACTGGGCAAAAGCTTGCCCCAAACCCAAGGCTCCTACCAAACCTTGCCCGCTGTGCAAATGGTCAGGCCACTGGAAGTCAGACTGCCTGACCCTGGCTCTGCCCCTGGCCCTGCAAAGCCGAGGCGCCGAGATCCAGGAAGTTCCAGACACAGAGCTACAAGGTATGGAGTTGCTGGGATTCATGGACTGAAGAGGCCCTAGCTCCTTGACTCTGGTAACCCTCGCCGAGCCCAGGGCCACGCTCCAGGTAGCGGGTGAGTCCATCTCTTTTGGTGGTTACGGGCACTGCCTATTCTGTGATCCCCTCTCACTCGGGCCCTACTTTTCCTTCCCAGATTTCTGTAGTGGGAGTTAATAAGTCCCCCTCAACCTTTAGGCAAACCCAATCGCTGTTTTGCGTGTTTGATAAAACTCCATTTTCGCACTCCTTCTTGGTTAACACCCTCTTAAGTCAGGCCAGCTCCACAACCTCATCCCTGTCCCCAGTTTCCTATTTCAAAAACCCACCGACTAAGCCTAAGGTTACTTTTATTAAAAACAAAACTGGAATTGTTTAGCAGATCCAAGCAGAAGTAAAGAAGGAGTTAAACCAAATGCTCTGCTTCAGAAACCACAGCTTCAACAGATAGCTTCCTTTTAACTCTTCAGTGTTAGTTAACAAAAGGGAGATTAAAAAAAATCACTGAGTTTTCATTGAAATGTATTAGTAACTCTCTTAAAACAATGTCTTTATGTTTTCCCAAGTTCCGAGCTGCAATGAGTAAACTGAAAACACAGTTGCCCTTGTTAAAATAAGATTAGTTCCAAGAAATTGTCGATTTTATTAGGATGTTAATATTACACTATGCAAGCGATTACCTTTTGCTCTTACCCGTTTGTGCGCGGACCCCCGCCCCCGGGAGCTGTCCGGCCTCAGTCCATTTGAAATACTTTATAGGCGACCCTTCCTTTTCTCCCCTTTCCCTCCCAGTGACAGCCCTCCATTAGCCCCATATTTACCATATTTTTCTTTACTCCGCAACCTCCTTAGACAACACGTTAACCCCGTTATCCCTGAACCTTCTCCAGCCTCTCCCAACCTCCCAAAGTCAAGTACACCCTGAGACACCGTATTAAATCTTTAACACCCAAACCTTTGGCACCCCAGTGGGAAGGTCTGTACACTGTCATTCTCACCACTCCCTCGGCTGTCAAAGTAGCTGGTCTACACTCTTGGATATACCTCTCCAGAGTCAAACCGGTAACCAAAGTTAATCGTGATCCCCAGTGGTCTGTTCAGTCTACTGGTCCTATGTCTCTCCGCCTCACTGGCCTCACCAAACCAGCCAGCTAAGCCAAGCATTAACTTCCCCTTTCGCCTGGAGGTTTTTTTCTCACTGAAAATGTAACTAACCCCCAATATCGCCAGCATCACCTACTCACAGGAAAAAGTTATCTCCTAGCCACAGCTGATTGCCTGGTCACCAGTTATTCCGGTCCAGCCTACCTTATTTTCACCTGTTCAAACACAGTTCCAACTCCCCAAACGTGCACGTTCTCCCAGAACCAACTTCCCCCATCGTTTGTTTTCTATATGACCAAACCTCTAACCCCGCTTGTGCACAAAAATGGGTAAAACAAAACACAGGGTGCCCCTGAAGGTCCTGCAATATTCACCATGCTCTCCCCTACCCTATAACCAAATCCCACCTGTTCTTTTGGTCAGAAACACAATTCCCCTTAACCATTCCTGGCCCATAAAACAACAGGTAGACCAAACCAGTCAAGGAAGGCTTGTATTTTAACTCCCACAGCACATATCCTAATGCTAAACTGTTCATATAAAGGTCGCTAGCCCAGGTCCAATCCACCATCCACCGTAATATTCAGATCCAGGAACATCAACTCATTAACCAAATTTCTAAACCTGATTCTCTGTTCTCCTGGCTCACCCTGTTGCAACAGGGACTAGCCATCGCCAACCTTGCTGGATTAGGCAACCTTTCCACCTGCCTCATGTGTGCAGCCCTGGAATGCCCTCCTCCAGCAGCAGTCCCAGTTCCCAGCTGGTCATCTGCACTTAAGGTCTCCACCATGCAACCCATAATTATCCCCAATGTCCCTCTATACTTCACACCAGGGTACTCACAGGTGCCGTTTTGTTACTCCAGTGCATCCACTCAACTGTGCAATACCACAATGCCATCCTCCCAGCCAATAACAGCACCAGCAGAATTTTCCTTATGGTGCAATTATACACTCACCAAACATCTTAACATCAGTAGCAGGTCTGCCTTCTTGTGCCTACCTGTCACTCTAGTTCCTCAGCTCACTGTCTACACCCCAGCTAAATTCCAGAACAAATACACCCAGACACATAGTCACCGCAGTAAAAAAGCAGTTTTTCTCCCGGTTATTGTAGGCCTTTCCCTAAGCTTCCCCAGCAGTCACGGTGGGACTGAGTGGTGGCGCCCTGGGACACTCCATCACCACAACCAATCAGTTAGCCAAACGCTTCCAATCAACATTCAATATCTCTGCAAAATCCTTAGCCTCCTTACAAAAACAAATAACTTCTGTTGCTCAAGTTACCTTACAGAACCGCCGCGCTCTGAACCTCCTCACGGCAAAAAAGGGAGGAACCTGCCTCTTCCTCCAGGAGGAATGCTGTTATTACATCAGTGAGTCAGGAATTGTGGAAACCAATATCCAGACCCTTAACAAACTAAGCTGTGAGTTACAGAGCACCAGGACAACAACAGATGAAACTTCTCCCTGGTGGAGCACTTCTCTGTACTCCTTTTTAGCAGTCCCCTTAATAGGACCCATAAATTTAATTACACTTTTACTTTTAATTGCTCCTTGTTTTATCCAGTTTTTCCAAAACAGGCTCCGCAACATCACCCAAGCTGCAGTTCACCAAATGATGTTGCAGCTGCATGAACCCCAATATGAAACTCTCTGGAAGCCTCGATATGAATTCCCCCATCGTGTGTCGACTCTAGAATCCCAGTACTCCGCCTTACAAAGCACCCCTCCCCCTTAAATCGTCGTCCATGGTCAGCATGAAGCAGTTACGGAAAGACAACACCGTCCATTTTCCCTATAGGGTGGAGTCTGGGATGAAGGATCTTAGCACAAGTAACTCCATTTTGATTTTGGAACTATGTTAAGTTCTTGAAACTTACCCTGTACCTACCCCCCCTCCATTGTATAAAACCAGCATAATTTTACTTCTAGACGCTTGGTCAGCTACTTTGCCCAACGCCCACCCAATTCCCAGATTACTTCCTTTTCTTACAATCCCTTGTGTAAGCATAGTTATCCCCTTTTTTTCCCCTGTGCCTGTCAGAAAGGGGTATAAAAACGCGACTCACACTTCCCTCTGCGCGGCTTCAATAACTTAATGCCCTGAGTTGCTGATCCCGCCCGCAAGCTTCTCAATAAAGCCGGCTTCTAAAACTTTTTAAATCGGATCTCTGGTTCTGTTTCGCGCCCAAATAAACCTTACAATAAAATCTGAAGAGAAGTCATGGTATAAATCAGAAATTTGAATCTGTGTGTGTATATTTACTACTACTAGCACTCTGATTGTCAGTGAAGATAATTCTTAAAAGTCAATAATAGTAGACATGCATTATAAGTTTGCAATATAGGCAAATGTAAGTGTTATAACAAAGAGGGAACAGGTAGGAGAGAGGAATGGGACATTTTGACTGGTGCAACTAAGGAGTAGGTTCTAACAGTGCACCTCTAGCTAGCCTCGTGTCTCCAAGTTTTTAATACTGTGACCTACGATATGTAGGATGCACTCAACTTATTAATATTTATTTACATCTACGTAGAGTGCTGATAAACAAGTGCTTTCCTGTCTCAATACCATGACCCAAGTAAGACAACCAAGGAAACACCAATTTCTTCTCTGAATGAGAAATGAGAAGATTATCAAGGGCATGCTCTCTCTGTGACTTGCATGAAGGGAATTTCATGAGAAAAACTCCTCTTATCTCTACAAACTTTTTTTGAGCATTTTATTAGGGGCTCATACAACTCTTATCACAATCTATGCATATACATACATCAATTGTGTAAAGCATATCTGTACATTCTTTGCCCTGATCATTTTCTTTTTTATTTTTACATATTATTAGGGGCTCATACAACTCTTATCACAATCCATACATATACATACATCAATTGTATAAAGCACATCCATACATTCTTTTCCTTAATCATTTTCAAAGCATTTGCTCTCCACTTAAACCCTTTGCATCAGGTCCTCTTTTGTTTTCCCTCCCTCCCCACTCCCCACTCCCTTATGAGCCCTTGATAATTTATAGATTGTTATTGTCTCCACAAACTTTTATGGGTATTTAGCAACTCAAACCACACAGTGGAGTTCAAAGGAAGAATTTTCCTGTGCCTCATTCTTTATTAATTATGAAAGTATTAAATAAGAGAAAAGTTTCATTTCTTATATAAAATACATTTCAGTTACAGATGGAAGACTGAAAAATAAGTACAATTACTTGCTGTGTGTTTGAAATCAAAATATAACATACATCACAAAATGTAAAACAAATAGGGAATATGGATAAAAGTCTCAGAAAGAAGATAGGTAGAATTTCTCTGTTGTCAATTCTTCTAAGAAAGGCTCCAGAAGAGGAGGAAGAGTATTGATCAAAATCAAATATTAATTTATTACACATAAGTATGACAATAGTTTTATAAGTACCATTTACCAGTTGAATCTGTAAAACAACATATCCCAAGCCTCTGTGTCTGTGATGATAATCAAATAAGACCAAGCAACCTTTACTAAAAATACATAAAAGTGAGTAATCCCTGAGAACTTGCTCTTCCCACTTCCTTGTCTTAACGACAGGGAATATGAAAGATCAAGGCACCCTTCAAGGCACCCTTCAATAAAGCTCCAGCTCTGATATTGTAGGTCTTGCCAGTGGCTAAGAGATACAGACTCTCTTATGGTCAATTTTGTATCCATGATATAGAATGTGGTTTTTCTGGACCTCGGATGTGCTTCACAACAGGTTTTAAAAGTCAGTCTTAGATTTTACTCTCTTTTTTCCCTCAAGGTCATCCAAGGGGGCTTCAAAATATTTATGAAATAATTACATTATCTTTTCATTCTATTTTTCCAAGAATGTTATTCCTTGAATCATTGAATGAACACACTCCCACTCTCAGTGGTCCCCTCTGCATTTTCACCCACTAGGCATTTCTCCAGCACGATTCACACAAACTTATTTCTGCCTCCGTTTTGCATCTTGTAAGAACAAAACTAACACATACTCTTAAACATTGCCAAATATAAACTGAAACACACCCCTGAATAAGGGGACCTTGTTGAACAGAGAGAAAGAAATGAAACCAGGACAAAAATAGACCCCCAACCAGTGCTGAGTCTGACATGCAAAATTCCAAATGAAGAGGAGGTCACATGTGAACCACATCCTGTTTTCTCTGTTACTGTTCATAATCTAACCATCCACTGGACTCTAACCTGAACCTCAGTGAGTGTCCCATTGAGGAATGCTCTGTGTTTTCTGCTCTGAGTTGAACATTTCAGAAGCAGGTCATTAGACCTTTCTCCTAAAGCATCACTGGCTGCCCCCCTGCATCACACCAGACACCCTCTCTGCCATGAATCTAATGGGAGCAGACTGCTCAGGGTTTCCATAATTCTGGGACCCCTTGCAGAATAATTTCACTTTAATAAGAGGCAATCAAAACATTGTTTTCTACATGTGACCATATTTCTCCTGTTACAACTTTTGTATTCACAGATCTCAGAGCATGTCATCATAAAAAAATATACAGATCTTCTGGGGAAACTGTGACATGGAGAAGAATCCTCAGAACACACTAGGAAACCAACTGTAGAACTCCATCTACACCTGCTCTTGAGACTGAATCCTGTGCTCTGTGGGGCATGGGTGTACCCTGAACTCAGACCACTTCTTGCAGGGGAGGTTTGTAGCTGACTTCTTCTCATTGTGTCTCTCACACAGTAATACACAGCAGTGTCCTCAATTTTCAGGCTATTCATTTGAAGATGCAGCATATTTTTGGCATTGTCTCTGGAGATGGTGAACCGCTCCTTTACCGAATCTGCGTAGTATGTGATATCACCATTAGGTCTGATGTATGAGACCCACTCCAGGACTTTCCCTGGAGCCTGGCGGAACCAGCTCATGCCATAGTCACTGAAGCAGAATCCAGAAGCTGCACAGGAGAGTCTCAGAGACCCTTCAGGCTCCCTCAAGTCGCCCCCAGATTCCACTAGCTGTACATCACATCGGACACTTGCAAAAACAGAGACCCTGATCAAGAAAACCATCATGCACACCGTATGTTTCTCACTCTTGCCCATTCACACACACTTGCTTTCCATAAAATGACCTGTTAAAATCCCAACAAGAAAAAACCAGCTCAGTACAGAGTCCATGGTGACTGCTCTAGTAACTGAATTGGGACACCTGGGAATTGCGTGGCTGGGGTTCCTCTCCCATGGGTGCAGCATTGGGGCTGAGCTGCTTTTATTCAGCAGATGGAGAGGTTCTATTTGCATACCCCCCTCCTTATAGCAACGTGAGGAGTTGTATGTACTTGGAAGGCAAGTATGAGTGCACTATGGGAGTTGGGTAGGACACAATAAAAACAGACTGAAGCAAAGGCTTTATTATGTGACTCTAGCATGTTAAACTGCGTGAACCCAGAAATTTAATTTATATGTAAGCAGAAAAATGTGTGTGGGGGTGATTTTATCACCTCTATTTTATAGTATAACACACTGAAGTGTTAAAACTGTGCTGTGCAATACTCAAGGGACATACATTGTAATCCTGTTCAAAGTTCTTTGAATTTTATCTACACAAAAAGTCAGAAGGGTCAAGATCAGTGTGCTAAACGGTGGATGATGTAAGATTTCCATATGGAATTATCTTAGGTCTGCCCATAATATGCTATAGAATATGTTGCTAGAAGGAAAAAAAACATGTATATGTATATACATTTAACCCAAGTAATCAGTATGTTTACTTTTAAAACATCTGTCAAGTGTACCCATTTGCATACCAAAAACATCATCAAAACCTCTGAGCAGAAATCTCTGCCTAATTAATGAGTCCTGTACATGTTAGGACACCACTGTTTTGGTAGAACCTTCTTTATGAAAGACACCAGCATGAGACTAAGATGAGTGTGCTACTAAGAGAACTAGTCCCAAACAATCACAGAAATATAAATACTAACAAAAGCTACCTAAAAGAAGAAAAACAAAGGGAAAGCAATGCCTTTCATATCTCCAAAATCAGTGAAATAGCTAGCATCAACAACCAGAGATATAAAGAACTTATAAAATGAAAATTATCAGCAGTGCAAAAATGGAAAGACTTAAAATATAATCATCTGAGCCGGCTCACGCTCCAGATTTTATGCAGAGTCAAAGAAGGAAGTTGAGAAGTAGACACTTTTGTGGCAACCAGCTGTTAAAGGTGGCACTCATAAATATCGCCCATGTGTGGAGGCCGTCTGCTCATTTCCATTGATAATTCCTTCAAAATCATGGCGCTTTGGGGTGTTGTGGGATATATTTTGTATTTTTTGGTTCCTAGATAAGTTTAAAATCTTGATAAATTGCAGAAAAACACATTCTCGTTACTTCACATTTGTAGTTATTACATATAGTTATTTATCAATGGGGAATAGTTAATATTAGAGTTTTAATTAAAATGGAGACTTAGTGTGAAATATTAAAATGGTACAAGTGTAAAGAATACATGATTTCTTAAGTGTGTTGAATACTAATTGCAACAGAGTGAATTTCCACAATGGATATCTTGTAGACCACTCATGAATGTAAAGAAAGCATACTGAGACACTTTGTAAGATGAAATAATAGGAACATCACATAAATTCTGGGTAGACTTGTACATCGTGGGATCTGAGTTTGTTTAGGTAAAATGTGTATTTGTGTGTATGTGTTGGGCATGTAATAGAGAACATGAAATATGGATACTAACAAGAGCTACCCAACAAAAGAAGAAGAACATAGAAGAAGAGCAAAGGGAAAGCAATGGGAAAGTTATTTCCTGTGCAAGAAACTGGAAGGGAATAATTTAAGGAACCCTTCCCCACACTCTCTCTGAACATCCTTAACAGGAAGTTCCTGTGATCCTTCAATCTTCAGTGCACCCTGGAGACTAGCTCCCTCCCAAAAATACTGCCAGGGGACCTGTTTTTCTGAAGTCTCATCTTCCCCTTCCTGTGTGTCTTAAAAGACTAAAACAGGGCCATAGTCCCAATGGACACAGAGCTTAATAGCAGAAGGAACTGGTTTCTGGATCTGTAGATAGAAACGGAAAGTCTTCTGCCCAATGAAGGTTGATGACTGGGCATCAAGGTCTACATTAAGTCATGCAGTGAGCTCTGTGGGTGCACGAACCTGTGCCCAGAATAGGAATGCAAGGTAGAAAGTGTCTAAGCTCCATGGATACACTTTGAGACTCTGAAAAAAGGACTTCTGCTTCTTTCAAGCCTTATCCCAATATTAACTCTGATAGAACCCTTGCCACCTGCCATCACTCATTCAATAATAAAGTCATTCATTACACATTTTCAAAATGCCTCTATATTCTCAGGACCCATCGGTCCAGAGAGTTCTGCTCAACTACATTTTCTCCAGGTGTCCTAGGGTTTTCACTCTGAACTCACACTAGGGATACATCCCATTGTCTGTTATGGCACAGGTGACTAATTATGTGCATTTACCTAGGTACTTTTGATTCAAATTTCTGTCCTATCTTCTGCTCAAGAGACCAGAGACGATTTATTCTCAGCTATCTTTTGGTAAAGACTCTTCAGATTGGGGGTGGGGGGATCTCACTGTTTAAGTGGAAACTATACATTCTTAGAGAAATCTTGCCTTTACCATCCCACATGCTTCTGCAATTATCCTAATGTGTATACGATCTTGAATATCCACTACCATCTCTGATTTCCGCAGAAGAAACAGCATGTGGAGTATGCAGGCTGGTGAGAACATAGTAGGTACCAAGTATGCTGGCGCTGAAACATGAGGAAGCAACTTCTCTCAGTTCATCACCCCAAAATATAGGTTTGTCCTTACCCTGTGGCCTGTTTTATCTTCACCTGCAAATACCTACTCACAGCTACATAAGGTTGAGTCTTGATTGGTGTGCTGCAAATAATATGTGCCAGGTAAGTCATAAGTTGGTTTATTTCTCAAGCAAGTGGGCCATTTAGGGGTGATCCCATGCTCCTCTATTTCTCCCTACATCCCAAAGTCGTCTTCAGTGAACTCTTACAGTGAAATCCTAAATTTTAATATACCTAACCTTTAAATATGGAGACACTCTCGATTCTATGGGGCTTTAGTACTTGACCTCAGCCCACACTAAACCTTTATACTTTTGCTAGAAGTTTTGTCCCTGAGGGCACATCTTCCCTTCACATTGATCAAACACAATCTGAACGCTATAGAGCTGACATGAAAGCAGGTACTGAAGGAAGATGGTGAGGGGTCTCATGGCATTTTCACTAATTATGTTTGGTATGTTTAAATTCAGACAGCCAATTGTTTCAATCATGGACTAGCATTTCGATCAGACTCAGCGTGACCCATCAGAAAACCCAGGTTCTGAAAAGGTTCAGTGACTGAAATAGTTGAAACCATTAGCCCCATAGCATCGTGGAACAGTGGTCACTTCAGGACTGTGCTTCTCAAGTTCTCACCCCTGAGGACTTGGAAGACAGTGGTTCCTCTCCTGGTGCATTTGAGGGCTCTGATCAAAGCCATGGTATTCTCCAAGGAAATATATATGAAGACCAAGAAGAATTAATGCATTTGAGTTGTAGTGCTGAAGAAGAATATTTAAAGTACCTTGGACTGCTAAAAGGACAAACTGATCTGTGTTGGAAGAAACACTGTGAGAGTGCTCCTTAGAGGCATGGATGACAAGATTTCGTCTTGTATGCTTTGGACATATTGTCAAGAGAGACCAGTCCCTGGGAAGGACATCATGTTTGGTAAAGTGAAAGAGCATCAAAAAGAAGAAGGCCCTCAATGAGATGGATTGACACAGTGACTACATCAATCAACAGGCGCTGACATGGAAACAATTCTGAGGATGACACAGGACTGTGCAGTATTTTATTTTGTTGTTTGTAAGGATGCTATGGGTTGTAATAGACTTGATGGCACCTAACTACAACTTTTGTTATCATATGTGATAAATTTAAAAACAAACAAAAAATAAAACAAAAACTCACTGCTGTCAACTCATACACACAGTGACCCTATATCATCATCCCAAGGCTGTACATCTTTACAGCGCATGTTAGGTTTGAACTGTTGACTTTGAAGGTAGCAGCCCAAGACATAATCCACAGCTTGTGGCCTACTATGTGCTTACGTATTCAATTTTAGGCAGTCCCAGTTGCCTAATTTGTCGTGTGTGTGTGTTTTTTAGTTATGGGTGGTAGTGTATTTATAGCAAGTATTATAATCCCCACATTTGGACACTTTTTCTCCAAAGATCTTCTTAGATTTGGCCTCAAATTCAAGTCTTTGTTCAATCTTGAGCAAGTTTTTATATCTGGTGGAATAATGGATCCCTTTCAGTTTCCTTCAAACACATATTAAGGCTTTTTTAACCACCATTTGTTAAAGAGACCATCTCTTCACATTTAATGTATTTTAGCCTGTCATCAAAGATCAGTTACTTGCAGGTACATGGATTTACTTGACTGCTGAATCATGTTCTATTGACATACATGCCTGTCAGTGTACATATCTTCCTCCAGCCAATTGGAGGAAGAGCAGCTGTCATATGCAGATGATACAACCTTGCTTACTGAAGCTGAAGAGTACTTGGAGCCCGTAATGATGATGATCAAATACTACAGTCTTCAATATTAAGTATAACTGCACCAAAATAAAACAAAATCTCCACACCTGGGCCAAAAGTCCAGCTCATGATAAGTGAGACAGAGATTGAAATTGTGAAAGCTTTCATTTTAGTTGTATATACAAAGTACATAGAATTAGCATTCAAAGGATCAAATTGTGGCATTAGACAAATTTGAGACTTAGATCCTATTGACATGTTTAAAATAAAGTCAAAGATGCCACATGCAGAGCTAAGGTGTTCCTGGTCCAAACCCACTGACACTGAGTTTATTCTGACTCCTAGTGAACCTAAGGATTGAGTCGATCTGCTTCATGGGGTTTCCAAGGCTATAACCATTTCCAGAATCAGACTGTGCCCTGTTTGCCCATCTTTATTTCTGTGGAGCGACTGCTCCATTCCAAACCATCACCTTTCAGGTAACAGATTATCGCTTAACCCATGAAACATCAGAATCCCCTGTGCCTGACACAAACCGTTATGTTTCAGTTACTTCATATGCATAAAAGCTAGCTATTTACAGATAATTCCTATATTACAGGTTTGTTGTGCGGATCACATATATAAATTTAAGTGTGTGATATTGTAAAATGTGTAAATAAGTAAAGTCCAATGTGCAATATTATCAATGTCCTATCCATCACATAATATTTCCTTTAGACTATTTTAGGAAACAGTTGATTTGCTTGCCAAAAAAGAGTTTACAGAGATAGTGTTAAGTTCTGTACTCCTATAAAACTGGAAACACAGGGAATGCAGGACAGATAAACACCTCAGGACCATTAAGAAGATTAATGATACCAGGAGGATAAGGGGCAGGTGGGGGGAAAGGGGAACTGGTCACAAAGATCTACATATAACCCCGTTCCTCAGAGATAGACACCAGAAAAGCAGGTGAAGGGAGACGTTGGTCAGTTTAAGACATGATAGATTAATAATAATGTTTAAATTATCAAGGGTTTATGAGAGAGGGGGGTGGGAGGGAGGGGAAAAACGAGGAACTGACACCAAGGGCTCAAGTAGAAAAAAAATATTTTGAGTATGATGAGGGCAACAAATGTACAAATGTGCTTGACACAATGGATGTATGTATGGATTATGATGAGTTGTACAAGCCCTCAATAAAGTGATTTTAAAAAGAAAAAAGAAGTTCTGCATTCCTGATGTGGTTTGCCTTATCATTCCACCATTTTTTTGAATTTTCAAAATTCATAATTAATCAGTATCTATCACTAATAATGTCCATAGACATATTAGGTCATTTACAAACTTGGTTCTCAGAAATATGAGCTCTAATAAAACTTACAATTTTATCATTTAGATCTATTTATTCAAAATCGAATTTAGATACAAAACAATATTTTCATATAAACACCAAAGGCATCACTGAAAGAAAACATTGACTTTCATAAAGAAAACCAACTACTACTATCCAAAGATGGAGTGATGAGCGATGTCAGATGATGGTGCCATTTCTCTTTCATTATTAACTTTCTGTGATAAATGTGCACAGGGGGAAACGAAACACACAAAGCATGCTTGCTAAGAAATATGCATCTATACTTGTTACTTTCCTTAGTTACAAAACTCATAAAGATGTAGCTATCTCATCTACAACAAAAAGTACCACACCAAACTTCTACAGTGGACAAACATCCACTTTTTACTCAGTGAACATGGAAGTCCACATTTGGGGAGAAATGACCAAGTTACAGCTAATTTTCACAACCACTACAGCTGTCCATCAAGCCTATTCGTGGACAATCTTTTGCAAGGATGACATAATATAACATCAAACACCACCAGTATACTATATCTACACTGAAACCTTGGGTTACTTTGTGTTTCTAGCCATGGGTAAATTATCATTTTTCTCACAAGAGTCTAAGGGTGGGGAATAGAAATAAGCTTGCACAAAGTCACCATGTTTAGTAGGTGGTGCCTTCTCTCCTCACCTGAGTAATGACAATGGGTAGGGAACATTCACTTCTAATGACAAATGCTTTTATTATGATGAAGATCCACCTGATCTCCTCTCAATGCAGGAGAGCTTTTATGTGTATTTTGACGTGTACATGTGTATACACTGTTAAGTTTAATTGAAGTGTACACATAAAAATGAGCACCCATGATGATTTAGTCATCAGGGAAATATTTAAAAATAAAAGGGACAGAATACCATAAAGTTATAATGATCAGACAGACTGTTCAAGCATAGGTGATTGATTTTGAAAAGTATCAGATTGATGAGAAAACACTAAGAGCTGTTATGTATAATATATACATAATGTATAATGTATAATATATATACATAACAGCTCTTAGTGTTTTATTGGGATCTCTTACAGATATCATAACATTCCATAGCTCAATCACATAAAGCAGTGTTATACAATTGCTACAAAACACCTGCTATATTATTAAAGTATTTTAGTACAAATGAAATAAAATGCATAATGACAGATAAAGGCCTATGCAAAAACACTGATGCATATATATATGTACACAGTGACATGCATGCTCACACAAACACACAAGCTTACATTGTAATACCCAATAGCTAGTGCACACACTGATTTGGAAATGTATACTAAGGTGCATTAGCACACCACATATACTAATGAGCATACTAACATCCATACATACATCAATTTCCACACATCAGAACATACACTAACAAACATACATATAAGAAACACCCACAGTAATACCGATAGAGAAACAATACCTGTATAACATGTTTCAAACATAGAAGACAAACACAAATATATTGGCATTATAAAAAAAGACATTAAAACATATTATTACACATAGAATAACACACACTGACTGCCACCCGCACATTCACACACGCAGAAATACATACCTAGGGCATCAGATACAAGCACAAATGTCCACACATGTACAAGTACAAGAATGGAGAAATCTGTAGGACAGATGGTGTCTGCAGAAAGAGGAGCTCTCTAATTAAAGACATCCTCTCAAGGTCCCTTTGCATCTTCTATCAAGAGGGAGACTGTGATCCCTGGTCCCATATACTCTGTGTCCCTTCAGAGACATTTGTGTCTGAGCTCCCAGTGACGTTCCTTCTCTGTTTCTCACACACTATTTCCACAGCAGTAATAATGCTCATCCGCTCTGCACTCAGGACGGATTGATAGATATTCTATTAGTTTCCCCTTCCTGATCTCTGTGCTTGAGCTGACAGATGAGCACATGCTCAGGCCAGGGAAATCAGAGGAGCTGCCTCCACCAGCTGCACATTACATTGGACACCTGAAACCGCAGAGACAGGACACCCTGGTCAGGGAAGCCATCACATATAAGCACTGTGTCTCTCACTCACACTCACATATGTGTGCTCTCTATGTAATGACCTGTGAGAATAGCTACAAGGAAAACCCAAACCAGCACAGACTCCATGGTGAGTCCAGGTGTTCAATATTGATCACTGAGTGGGGACACCTGGGAATGCTGGGGTTGGAGCTTCGCCTTCACAGCTATAGTCTAAGGACTAGGGTGGATCTCATTAACATATAATGAGATGAATGAGGTTAGTAACATAATGAGGTGAATTAACATATAAAGGGGTGAATTTGGATGTCCTTCCCCTATTTGTGTGGAGTTGCATGATTCTGAGCAGGTCATCAGAGAGTGTCTGATTCAGTGAGGAAGGGCCCAATTATAGCATTCAGGACAACTGTTCAGTTTCTCAGGAGAGAAATGCCTCAGTCCTTGGCTTCCCAAGAGAAAGAATTTATGTGGAAGCCTGGTCTGTGATCCACGTGAGATTTTTTTTTAAAGGATAGAAGTTTCAGGTTTTACACAGGCACCCTCGGGGCACATGCACGTGTGGAAACCTGAGGCCAGAGAAACTCACAGCAAGTCCAAGAGCCGCTGGAAAAGAGGGAGGTGGCTTCAGATTCTGCCTTTTCCAGGGCCCTCCCCTGGGAGCCGTGGTCATGGTACTGGATGACCTCATTGACTGAATTAAGCTCAGCTGGCCTAGATTGGGACCCTCCCAAGTGCACTGGTTTCCTGTCACCAAGGCCTGAATGGGTGCATGCCCTCTATCCTTGAGGGCTTCCAACTGCCTGTAAGGGGGGAAGGGAGGCCTTGGCCTGTAGAGGGACAACCCCAGGTTTCTACCACTAGCTACCTAACATCTCCCTAGTGAAGAAGTGTGGACCCAAATCATTGGGGGTACTGGGCAATAACATCTCTAGCTACTTCCTGCTGGAAAATGGGGCACAAAGTGGGGCTTTGAGGCCACACCCTTCCTATTCTGTGGGAAGGGGTTGTCCACTCAGGGCCCCTGATGGAGGAGGTTGGGGTGGTCCTGGAGCTGCTGGTCCTGAAGCTGGCACACGTGGCTCAGAGACATTAGTAACCTGAGCACTTCTAGGAGAAACAGACAAGTGGACAGTTTAGGTGACACAGGGGTTAGGTTTTGAGATGGCAGTGCCCTTGGAGATAGAGGTGAGTGTCACAGGAAGTTTAGAAAGGAAATCTTAGGGCTGACAGGCATGGGGGCTAGTTCACTTTAAACATAGGAATGGTGTAAAAACATTTATTGGCTGAAAGACTGTGATAGGTCTGAGGTAGGGTTTTCTGTGGAACACTAATCTGTCCTGAGGTGGCAGCGAAGCACCCCCAACAGCCCTCAGGTGTGCTTGTGACCCACTTTTGAGGGGTCTGGGTGCAACAGTTTCCCCGGTTTCACCTTGCTGCCACATTGACTGTTCACCAGTGGTTCCAAACCCGCTACAGCTCTCCTGCTGCTTCACTGGACAGGCCGGGCCGATCTTCAATGAGCAGCTGATTACTGGCCTGTGGGCCCCTCCCTCTTGGCTATCTGCCATAGGACAGGGGACACCCTGGTGGCCAGCTTGCTTGCCGGTGTGTCATGGCCCTTGGGCAGCCTGTTCCAACTAGGGCAGTCCTGTGCCCAGTGGCCCCATTCCTGACACACATGGCACTTGGCACTTTGTGGTCATGGGTCTGGGAAACCTGGGAGGAGGTTGTGGGGCAGTTAGCAAGTTACAATAGTCTCTGGTTCATTCTAACTGTGGAATGTTCCATAGAACTTCACTGCTGAATACACATTAGGATGGGTGACTTGCACATTCATCTGAGCGGGACAGTAGATTTGAGAATCTACTGAACGCAGACATTAGTTTAACAGAAATATGCTGTGAAGATGACCTTAAACTACAAAAGAAGGGGGCAATACATCTGAAAGGAAAAATGTTTTTGTTTTCTTTTAATAAATCCACCTGGTAAAGTATAAAGAGTAAAAATAAAATTTTAATGGAATACCATTACCATGGTAATAAATATATTATAAATGGTATTATAAAAGGTAGTATCTCTTACACAGCATCTCCCTTGACCCACGTGTCTGTTGTCCATCACCCTGAGAAGGGGTTATATGTAGATCCTTGTGATCGTTTCCCCTGACAAAATAATAATAATTAATCAAGGTTTTGTAGTGGGGTGGGGCAGGGAGGGAAGTGGAAAACGAGGAGCTGATGCCAAAGGCTCAAGTAAAAAGGAAATATTTTGAGAATGATGATGGCTACAAATGTGCTTGACACGATGGATGTATGTACGTATTGTGATAAGAGTTGTACGGGCCCCCAAGAAAATGATTTTAAAATAAATAGATAGATAGATAAATAGATAGATAGATAGATAGAGGTGTAGAAAAAGATGGCAAAATTAAAACACAGTGTAGGATATGATATAGACAAGAGAATAATAAGAACAAATCCTGACAATAATATTAAATATAATTATACAAAATACAGAATATGCAGAAAACAAATTAATGGAAATAAGGAACAAAAATAGGACACACATTGAGAAACTCAGTTACCATAACCCAATGGCAACAAGTGAATTGCATCTCCTTGTAGGGAACTGCGTGTCCCCCCACCCTGGATTTGAGCTATGTATGACCTTTATGAATTTACTCTCAGTTTACTGCCATACAAACTGCCCTGAGATTTTACTGCCCTTTGTATCTTTCCCGCCAGAGGGTGGCTGCCTTGACCCTTGCTAGGATTGGTGCGCTTTCACTAGCAGCTGCTATGCTCATTGGTCAATACATGACTGATGGCATCTCCCCCCACAGGCACCAGATATGCTTCGTTAGCATACTTACCTGTTCGCCTTATTTGGAGATGCACGACTATTGGCTACCTCAACTGTACCTTATTTTACATGGGATGTAATGGTGCCCGCCTTTGCTGGCTATTTAAACATCTGCTCTCAGCCCAATAAATGAGGCTTGATCAGATTCCTGTCTTGCCTCCATTTCTCGCGCCCTTGCCCATCTTCATTCCCAGCCCCTCTTTCAGGTATCCACGTTGTTAATGTCCCGCGGCACGGACATTTCCTAGTGAGTGGCCCTCTAGGACAGAGTAGAGCTGCTCCTTTGGGTTTCTGACACTGTAAGTCTTTGGGGGAGCAAGCAGCCCTATCCTTCTCCCTTGGAGTGAATGATGGGTTCAAACTCCTGATCTTCCACTTAGTATCCCAATGTAAAATCCACCATGCCACCAAGGATAGTGAATTTGTATGCAGTGTATATATAGTCTTTATTATTTATTTATTACACTTTCTTTTCCTACTTGTTTGATAGCCATACTTAATTTTGAATAATATATTCATTGAATTTAAATTGATAAATAATTTTAAGTTTTTAAATTTTTAAAATATTGTGCAATATATTATTATTTTAGGTAATTACATTTGACTGAACAAAATTAATTTCAATTTTCTGCACCTCACGCCATCAGACATGTTGTTAGTTGCCTTTGACGCAATAGACAAAAGAATGACGCAATAGACAAAAGAACAGAAAGAAAAACTGCCAGTTCCTGAACCATCCTCACTCTTGTTCCTGTTTGAGACCATTTATGCCGCCATTCTGTCTGTGAATCTAATTGAGCATATTCCTTTTCCTTGCTAACACTCTACCAAACAGGATGTACTTCTCCCGAAATTGGCCCCCTGATAACATGTTGGAAATATGTGAAGAGATTGACGGTTTTCTATTCCACAGAGAACGTTGAGATACTACTCTGCCATGCCCTCCCCTTGGGGTGCACTTGCTTCTTTTTAGAATCAAAGCTGTCCTTTTTTTTTTAAACGTTTTATTAGGGACTCATACAACTCTTATCACAGTCCATACATATACATACATCAATTGTATAAAGCACATCTGTACATTCTTTGCCCTAATCATTTTCTTTCTTTTTTTTTCCTTTTCTTTTTTTTACATTTTATTAGGGACTCATACAACTCTTATCATAATCCATACATATACATACATCAATTGTATAAAGCACATCTGTACATTCTTTGCCCTAATCATTCTCAAAGCATTTGCTCTCCACTTAAGCCCTTTGCATCAGGTCCTCTTTTTTTTCCCCTCCCTCCCACTCCCCCCTCCCTCATGTGCCCTTTGTAATTTATACATCGTTATTTTGTCATATCTTGCCCTATCCGGAGTCTCCCTTTCCCTCCTTCTCTGCCATCCCTCTCCCAGGGAGGAGGTCACATGTGGAAACCTGTAATCAGTTCCCCGTTTCCAAACCACTCACTCTACACTCTCCCAGCATCGCCCCTCACACCCTTGGTCCTGAAGGTATCATCCACCCTGGATTCCCTGTGCCTCCAGCCCTCATATGTACCAGTGTACAACCTCTGCCCTATCAAGCCCTGCAAGGTAGAACTCGGATCATGGTAGTTGGGGGGAGGAAGCATCCAGGGTCTGGGGGAAAGCTGTGCTCTTCAACGGTACTACCTCGCACCCTGACTGACCCATCTCCTCTCCTAAACCCCTCTATGAGGGGATCTCCAGTGGCTGACACTTGGGCCTTGGGTCTCCACTCTGCACTTCCCCCTTCATTCAATATGGTATATATATATATATATATATATATATATATATATATATATACACACACACACATACACATATTCTTATTTTTTTTGCATGATGTCTTATACCTGGTCCCTTGGGCAAATCGTGATCGCACTGGCTGGTGTGCTTCTTCCATGTGGGCTTTTTTGCTTCTGAGCTAGATGGCCGCTTGTTTATCTTCAAGTCTTTAAGACCCCAGACACTATCTCTTTTGATAACCGGGCACAATCAAAAGCTGTCCTTCTAATGAGCATTTCCTTCACTGTGACCACAATGATTGATTTCAGAAACAAGTCCCCTCAAACACACAGGTCACTCCAGTTCACCTGTTCCCAATGTCAGGTCTCTCTCTATGCCTGGAACACTTGTTGTTTCTGCATAAAGGGAGACAATGCAAAGCAAGCAGTGTCACTAAGGACATGTCACAAAGTTAGCCCCTGAAGTCTTCACAATTATTCTCTCAGACACAGAGGACCTTTGTCAGTCACTACCCAGAGTGAAAAGGAGCAATGCAGATAGACACCTCTTGATAGACCTGACCTTGGGTTGTAATAGATCAGTGACAACAGGGCATTTAAAATCATGGATTGAGCTCATTATTTTGTACATACTTGCATTTCATTGTCAACAGATTTTGAGTAACAGAGAGGGTGAGAATGTCCATGAAAATTTGTTTCTTAGGAAGGAACATGGGTCATATAGGATGATAATGAAGTGTCAGTAACTTTTAATATTTGTACTGCAACCAGAGAAATCTAGTTCTTCTTTTCCAGCTGCAGTGAGAAGAAAATTTAGAGAAAAATGAATAAGTAAAAGGAAAACTTTCCCCATGTGGAAGCTGAGAGCTGTGAGAGGAAGACCTAATACTAATCCTCCCTGTCTTTCATCTGTGTCTGTCTAGGGCTGGATGTCTGTGCTCAGTGAGTCCTGCGCGCCCCCTGCTGCCCAGTTTCTCCCCTGCAGGGAGGTTTGTGTCTGGACTCACATTGACTTCCCCTCACTGAATCCATCCGTTGCACAGTAATACACGGCCGTGTCCTCAGCAGTCATGGAGCTCAGCTGCAGGGAGAACTGATTCTTCTATGTGTCTCTGGTGATGGATAGTCGGAGTTGAAAGGATGGGTTATAACTTGTATCACCACTAGAGCATATCACTGCCATCCACTGCTGCCCCTTCCCTGAGGGCTGGCGTATCCAGCTCCAGCGGTAACCACTGCTTGTGATGGAGTAGCTAGAGACAGAGCAGGTGAGGGAGAGCTTCTGGGAGGGCTTCACCAGTCCTGGACCCGACTCCTGAAGCTGCACTTGGAGCAGGAAGCCCCGAACAAAATCAGACTGTCCTGTTGCTCGCTTGAAGTCACAACCTTCCCCATAGACCCAGGGCGGCTATCTGAATCTCTCACCTTGGGGAACTGTCACCAGGCACAGGAGAGTACACAGTAATAGTATCTTTAGACCACAGCTGTCTAGCTTTCCTAGACCAAGGGTTAGTTTGTACCTTGGTGTCTGCAGAATAATTTTCATGTGAGGGAGCCCTGGCCTTATAAGCAGAAAGTGATACAGATCAGACTCCACTCTTTCTTCGGAGCCCATTGTGAAATCACCCTTTGTTTGAACTCATATGCATGTTACTCTAAAATTAAAGAAGTTTTTCCTGAGAGGTATGTGGTAAAGGTCAAAGAATGCTCAGAATTTCTGAGCTCAGTGTTCTCTACTTCCAGCCCCTCATAGCCCCTACCCTGCCTTGGGCTCCTATGTGTCTTGGGCCCCTGACAGTGGGCAGGATAGAGTCAATTGGACCCTAACTCATCTTCATTTTTTCTGGATACCCTGACACCTCTTAATTAACCTTCTTGTAGTCCTTAGTAGTTTTCCTTGTGTGGGAATAACCTCTTTTAAAAGTAGGAATACCAGATTAGTCCCAAAGAGTTGGGGTTGATAATGTCCCAAAGGTCCAACTCTTCTGTAAAGCCATTCATTTCCAATTCCCACCCACTCCTCCCTTGAGGTCCCCTCATGAATCTGGGTTCCAATAATCACTGCAACGTCCAACAGAAATTCATTAAAGTTTGAGGAAATGAATCACGTGGTGGTGGGGTCTGATGAGTCCAAATTCCAAAGATCAGGAAAGGGTAAACCAAACACTGGGTAGAAGGGACACGGTCCACTCCTACCTTTGCATTTTTTTATGCACATCTGACCTGAAGCTCTGGTAGAATGTTTACAGTAGGAATTGTCCTGCTACTAAACTTATTCAGCCAGGATTTTTCCAACATTGGGTCATGGTCATCAGCTCCACTGCTCTTACACACAATACGCACACTACATCCCAGAACCTCATGACTGAGGTCAACCTCAGTGCAAGTAAAGACATTCAAATGTCATAAGGTCTCGGGGAAGAACATGCCACCTGAAAAAGTTGGACTTCAGACAAAATAATGTTTTAACTCTGTAACCTCTAAAAATAATGCAAGATTCTGAATACACACACACACACATCTTTGTTTGCTGGAATATCCAAAATGATGCAAAATCAGTAGTTGAGTCCTGATTTTAAGTATAAAGATTCAGTAGAGCAGTAGACAGAAAATAATCATTTGAGAAAATAATCAGAGTAAGAAGAAAAGCCAAGAACAGTGTTTTAAATCTTGAACCAAAAGACATTTTCTTGAGACCCAACAGGCACTGATCATTAACATTATGTCTATCCATGCAACTGATCCTCAACATTTAGAGAATGAGCGCAGACACTTTTGTAAATGTCCCTTACCCAGAGGTCTCTGGTCCAATTGACATGTGAGCATCTCCAACCAGAGACAGTCTCTCCATTTGTGTTCTGCACACAGCCCCATCACAACTGCTCATGGGTCTCACCTTAAATTTATTCCCTAAACTCAAGTATTGTCTAATTTTGGAAAAATGTTTATATTATTGACTATAGGAGCTGTGGCACTATCTCTAAACATGGAATTTTAAAGCTCAATCCCAATTTATTTATTTATTTTAAACATTTTATTAGGGGCTCATACATACAACTCTTATCACAATCCATATATATACATACATCAATTGTATAAAGCACATCTGTACATTCTTTGCCCTCATCATTTTTCAAAGCATTTGCTCTCCACTTAAGCCCTTTGCATCAGATCCTCTTTTTCCCCCCTCCCTCCCAGCTCCCTCCTTCCTCCTGAGCCCTTGATAATTTATAGATTATTATTTTGCTCAATCCCAATTTATTTCTTTCCTCTTAACAAATTTTAAAACATTTTCCCCAGACTTGGTGTTGACATCATCCATTTACTGATTAATTAGAATATCTGTATACCTCCGACTTAATACATATTTTACAATGGGGAAATCCAAGCACAAGGCGTTGGTCACCTGGACTTCTTTGGGCCAAAATTTGCTGAAGGGAATAAGCAATTCCTTTGAAATAAAGACACATCAGTTTCACTAAAATCCAGGAGTTCAAGCATAGGACATGCTAGCATTTTTCATTTGGAGATCACTAAGTCAGTTCTCTTTTTATATGCACACTCACATAGTGTCACTTGATTCTGTTCATTTCACCAAACCTCCATCTCAACATCTGCTCTTGGTGCTTGCCTGACCAGTTTAAGCTTGAGACCGTGATGTAGCTGCACGCTAGTTCAGAACACTGCCATCTCTGAATTTGACTGCCACGATCGTCTCAGATAATTTCATAGCAGTGGTTAGTAGGGGTCTCCTTAAGTGTCACCCTCATGACATTATCCATCTGCACATCACTTTCCTGTCAGGTTTGGTACACATGTTCTCCATGAGCTCCTGAGCGCTCCCTGTACTCTGAAGGAGCAACACATTGAGCTCCTCTAGATGCAGATGTTCTAGGTTTGTTTTGCAGTCCCCCAGCTCCTGGGGTTAGGCTTGGTCGGTCACTTAATCAAGGTGCACTGTGTCTCTCAAAGGTCTGAAAGGTGGAAATGATAGAAACTATGGCTCCAAGAAAAATGCAATCATATTTGCTCCAGTTGTCCATTGTTGTACACGGAATAGACATACAACACTGCAGCTTAAAATTACAAGTGCTTTTTTTTGCTTTTTAATTTGTTGCTTGGATTTTATTTTTACTCTTCTAGTGTACAAATGTCGATATTTAGTAGTTCGCTTTCATCATGTTGTCTTCTTTGTGTGTAATTTCTTTGCTATACTTGACAGTGTATGAACGCCCTGCAATAGGGCACTTACATGTGTCTCTGCTTCCTTATAGATGGTCTCTATAGCTCTGGGATTTGCATTAGGTCCTTGATCATCTGGTGCTTGTTTTGTACAAGAGATGAGGCTTCGGTTGTCTTTCATTCTTCTGAGGGTGGCGATCCAATTGTGCCGGCAAAATTGTTGAAGAGAATGTCGCTCTCATTTATAAAATTACTTGGGTTTTTGGTGACGTTCAGTTGCCTGTATATGGATGGATTATTTATTAGTTTTCTATTCTGTTCCATTGGTCAACAAACCTATCATTGTACGAGTGACAGGCTGTTTTGACTGCTGTGGCTGTGTAATCGTTTTATAGCTTGTTTGTGTGAGGCCCCCTAACTGGTTCTCAATATTTTGGGGTTCCTTGATTATACTATGATTCTCCATATGAGGTGAGTAATTATTTTTTCCATTTCTTTAAAGAATTAGGTTGGCATTTGGTTCGGGATTGCGTTGTATTTAAAAATAGCATTGGTTAGTGACACTTCCGTGGTACTGAGCGTCCTTATCCATGAAAATGGAATACTGAGAATGTGAACAGATTTGCACTGGGAATCATAAACATTCCTGAATCATATCATCGTGCTGAACAACAGACACAGAAAATAGATAAAGACACAAAGAGACTTCGGACCAGTGCGGAGTCTGACCTGCACACTTCTCACCGAAGATTAGAGCCATATGGGAGCCACAATCTGCTTTAATGTGGTTCATTCTCTATCTAGCCGCCTGCATACCTCTAACCTGGAACTCAATGACATTATCAGGGAATTCGATGGAAGCCTCTGCTCTCAGTCTGTCCTTTCCGCAGCACATCATCGTCTTTCTCTTCAGGCATCATTTGGAGAGTTTGAAGAACCTGTCTTTCTGATCCAATTCAAAATCTAACCTCTGGCAGCACCCAATCACTGCATCTTTACGAAATCTCATTAGATCTGAATCTCCAAGTTTCCCTGAGTTCTTCTGGACCCTGCTCCTGAAGTCCACTTGGCTGAGTAATTTTCCTCCATACAGAACGTTTTCTTGTTACAATACTACTTCTTAATGTAGAAAATATCAGGGACAGGCACTGCATTGTAATATTAAAACACAGACAATCTCTGAGAGATGGAAAGAATACCGATAGCACAACAGGAAAGCAGCCCTGAACCTTCATCTGCACCTGCTCCTGGGCCTGAGGCCTGGGCTCTGTGCGTCCTGGGCGCCTCCTGGGGGACTGTTTTCTCCCTGCAGGGGAGGCTTGTATCCTGGATGAATCTGAATTCTCCGCACTGTGTTGGTAGCACAGTAATACAAAGGCATGTCCTCGAGTTTCAGGCTGTTCATATCAAGATACACCATGTTCTAGGAGTTGTCTTTGGAGATTGTCAATTGACCTTTCACAGAGTCTTTGTATTATGTACCACACCCATGCCATGGACTAATTCTTGAGACCCACTGCAGGTCCTTTCCCAGAGCCGGGTGGACCCAGATCATGGTATGGCTACTTTTGGGCAAACTAGAGGCTACACAGGAGAGTCTCAGAGACACTTCAGGTTTCCCGAGTCACTCCCATACTCCACTAACTACACCTCACTCTCAACATCTGCAAGCACAGAGAGCCTGGGCAGGAAAACTATCTGACATACCGTGTCTCTCACACCCAACCACACAAACTGGTTCTTGACAAAAATCACCTGTTAAAACAACAACAAGGACAAACCCCTTTCAGCACAGACTCCATGCTGTCTGTGCTGTGCTCAGTCCTGATCACTGAGTGGGGACTCCTGAGAATCCAGGAGCACTTCCAGAGCTGCAGGGTTGGGATCGTGTTGGCTTTCATCAGCAGAGGGAGGGGTGGATTTGCATGCCCTCCGACTACATAGCAATAAATGAAGTTGCATGATGTCTGAGATGTGCTTGTTATGTTCCTACAACAGATCTGAGTGTTTTAGATGTGCTGTGAAAAGCACAAGGAGAATATCATTAATAACATATATTATGTGACTTTGTTTTGTGTGTGTGATGTTCTAAAGCAAATTATCATCACACATTAATTCATTTTATTTTTCTGTTTACATTCAAAATACGTGTGTAGATTATATATCTGATAGAAATAATACTACAAACATAAATGTAAAAACTGTACTTTTATATCTTTGAAGAACACAGTATGTTCTTTCTTAATATCCTTTGAGATTTTGGGACCAAATTATTTTGGAAGGGGTAAGATCATGGTTGTAGGGTGGATGAACAAAAGTTTCCAAATGAAAATTTCAGGACATTCCTTTGTACCCTTGAAGAATAAGTAGGCACAAAGTCATGAATGGTTAAAAAAAAAAGTAAATACATACTTGGTGCAGATTCTTTGCCCCTTTTCTCACAAGTACAGGTTTACATTTTCTTACTATTTTTTCATATGAGCCCTGGTCATCACCCTGTAACCTTTTTGAATTTCTACATGATTATCCACCAGGACAGGTGCCCTGAAGGAAATAGACCAATTATTGGGCAGTTAGAATGTATTCTTCCCACTAAAGCATTGTGTCCTGAATGAAGGCAGGATTGGATTTCTGGGTCATGTGGTTGTTGTGTTTGCTGTGCACAGGTGCTGCTGAGTTTGTTCTGACCCACAGTGACCCTATGCACAGCAGAACAGAACACTGTCTGGTACTGCATTGTCCATACACAAGTTCCTATGTTTGAACTGTCTTGGGGACAGATCATTAAGGACAAGTGGGGGAAAAATTTCATCATCAGCTATAGGAAAAGCCCAGCAGTTTAAAATGCATTATCTATGAGAAATGACATAAAAAGTACCAAAAATATCATGAAGCATTTCAAAATATGCTTATTTGTTTTTTTAATTGGCAGAAGCTCAGGCTTTGCTTATGATCATTTGCAAAGCAACATCGGAATGGTGTGGGGACATTCTGTGAACGCCTCCCCTTCATGTCAGAGAAGGCTGAGTTGGGACAAGTAACTGTGGGGTGTATCTCCCTGGGGAAGCACAGAACTGCATGCGGAGATTTTCAAGGTAAAACATGACTCAGCGTGCTTAGTGGAGAGTGTAGGGGAGATGCCACATTGTGAAAAGGTGGCCTGAAAGATTCATAAAGGGGAGATATGGAAAGGATGACCCAAGAGAAAAAGACACATTATGGTGTTGCAAGAGGCAGAGGGCAGGGTTGTGTCAGGTGACAGGAGATGGACTCTATCAGGAAAAGAAAAGCAAATAAGAGTTTGTTGTTTTCTGTGTCATTCACCTTAAGACCTGCAGTCAGGGAAGATGTTACTGTGATGGAAACTTCCAGCACCTTTCATGTTGAAAGAATGTGGTGAGACTGAGGAGGAACAAACATAGGGATATGGGAACATGAATATCCAGGGGTGAGGAGGAATCCGTTGTCCGTGGAGTAGAGCAGAGAAGGAGCAGAGTTGTGAATGGGAGGCGGGGACGGGAGTGGAGTGCTAGAAACTGTGATAGGGGAGGGAAGTCAGTCTTGGAGAGGCGTGCTATCACAAGGCTGCTTGAGGAAACCAAAAAAATGCACTTCACCCAAGCCAAGCATTTTCAATGGTCTCATACACATGTTAATGTTGCACATGGAAAAAGGACCACCAATTGTGAATTGATGCATTGAAATTATAATGTTAGTTTAAAATATTGAGAGTACCATGGACTGACAAGAGAATCAATAACCCCATCTTCAAAGAAGTACAGCCAGAATTATTTTCAGAGGCAAGCATGGTGAGACTTTGGACATGTTATCTGACAGACTTGTCTCTGCAGAAGGACCTGAGGCTTGGTAAAGTGGAGAGGCAGTGGTAAAGAAGAAGACTCTGGAGAAGATGATTCCCATCGTGGCTGCAACAATAAAAATGATTGTGAGGATGGCACAGTCTCGGGCAGTGTTTCATCCTCCGCTACAGAGCGTGGACAACATCTAACACCAACAACAATATTGCATGGGTATGTGGGTGAAGGCACTCACTGATTTATGTGGCCAGGAAGTGTCCCTATAATAGGGAACTCTTTCCATAAAAGGGCCTGATGTCCTTGGGCTGCCCACATTTTCCATGTTTTTCAGGAAGCTGTCTTTTGGCGTATGGGGGGCACGCGTCAATGAACAACCAGGACAGACACTAAGGGCTTTTGCTGCTCTCATACCTTCCCGTGCAAACTCATCCTGTCCTGAGCCAGAAGGTGAACTTGACGACATTGGGTCAGTTCATGGTACAGAGGACACACCTCAACCTAGGGAGAAGCTTTGACTGAGGACAGTTCTCTCTATAAGAAGGCACAGTAGAGCTGTAGGAGCTGGATGCTCCAGCCTGTGAGCAACCTCTGGGTTTCGAGTGGAGGCAACAGCAACATCTGTCAACAACTGGTAATTTGGGGGCAGATAGTGGAGAAATAAATTTATTCAAAAGGATCTAGCAGAACAATTCCAGAACTATCTTTTCCTGGTTCATTCAAACTCAATGGTGAAATATACAACCCAATACAATAAAACACATTTTAAAACTACAATTATTCACTTTTGAAAAGTGTATATTTTCCTCGAGATTTTATGCATCAACATATTGAATAGATTTGATCTTAGTTCCTATCAGTTCTTCATAGATTCCTATCAACAATCATGTACTCAGGATTGCTTGCTTCACTGAATACTTGAAATGTTGGACGTGGCAGGTTCTGGAAGCTTATAATGTTCCCCGAGTCCATGGGAAAGTACCCCTGTAATGACACTGCCTGGAGTGACTCGAGTCATTTGAAGAGGACTTTACAAAGTTGCCTACAAGGAACCAAATGGTATATTCTGGAAGATGAAGTGATGAGCTCAAATTCACAGCAAGCATTGCTGGTGGTACAGTGTGTCGAACATGGGCTTGGTAGCCATACATGTTTGTGATTCAAATCTGCCAGCTTCTCCTAACGAGCAGCACTGTGCTTCAGAGAGGCAGGGAAACACTGCTCTCCCGTCCACTGGTGTGAGACAGAAATGACCCCAGGGATGGGAATGGACTTTGGACCCATTGAATTATTTTCAATTTTACCAGTAAAGATAATAGAAAGATACCTATATAATCTCCCCCAAACCACTACCTCCCAGCACTTCCTGTTTTGTCTCCTTGCATGACACATAGTAATCATCAATGAACCAATATTGATATATTATTATGAATTAAAAATCTGATTTGTTTGGATTTCCTTAAATCTTCCTTAGGGTACTATTCCTGCCATAGGATTCCATACAACACATCATATTACATTTAGTCATCATGCCCCTTTAGCTTGCTCTATGTTGTGACAGATTCTGAGAAATTGCTCTCTATTTTTAAAATTATCTTGAAAACTCTGACACGTGTTTGTCAGATTTAATTTTTTTGTTGTTGTTGGTTGGTTTTGGAGAATAGCCTGTGATTGGAATCTGTCTATGTTATTGTGACAGGATATACACTGTCACAAACTTATCAGTGTTGATTTGACCTAGCTCACCTGGCTGAGGAATGGTTTGTCAGAGATCTCCCTTATAAGAATGCTCAAGAGAACAGCTCGGAGGCTGGGGAAGATGGCCGACAGGGACACCCGCATACTCTGAGAGCTCCTCCAAACAAAGCGGGATTGGCGACCAGGTAGCTGAATAGTAAGAGTCTGGTGAGTGAAATATCCCCCTGGGACAGCACCCCAGTCCTACCCCACCTATTTGTCCTGAGCAGGGGTCTAGGTGAAAGAGGACCGGACTAGTGGGACATCTCTGGCAACTAAGCTTCCGTGAGCTCACTGGCGACCGGCTTAGGCTCCATCCCCAAACCAGACGCCAGCCCAGAGCCGCTTGCCTGCCCTGCCTACTCCAGCGGCCCACTCCCCACTCCCCACTCGCGGATCCCCACGGGGAGAGAAGGTTTCCTCTGCCGCAGTTCCCCTCTCCCCGCAGGGCAGCGAACTGCCCTCGGGCCCACGTCCCTCCCTCCATTCATCCAAGCTCAGGGGAGCGGACCCGCGTGTTGTCTGGCGACCCCCACGGGGGACCATCAACCCGCACCGCTGCCGCGGACCTCTCCACCTGCCCCCCGTGCGCTGGCCTCCCACCCCCGCCCGCCCCCGCCAGCCCCTGGCAGCCTAGCGCCAGCTCCACTCCTGGCGGGGACCCTGCGCTGAGCACTTCCCGCCAACAGGAGCCATAGCCCAACCCGTGCTTGTCCCGGACCCTGAGCTTCCGCGGAGCGCTGCGCCCCGCGCTGCTGAGTCTGCCCACCAAGGGCCCCTCCCTGCGCAAGGCACAAGAGAAGGTGCCCTCCCCAGGGTGCTGCGGGGACCCCGGCGGCCGCGACTCTGAGCCTGAGCGGAGGAAGGGCGCCATTGCCCCCTGCGGTTTCGCGCCAAGCCTCCATTGCCGGCGCCATTACCCCCTGCGGTTTCGCGCCAAAAGGGCGGAGAGCGAACACCATTGTTCCCTGCAGTGTCCCGCAGCTGCCTGCGCAGCTATCCAAGGGGCCTCCCCGCGCCCGCTCACAGCCCGGGCAGATCAAACATTCCACCTGCATTGGAGCCTGGGTCTCAGCTTTGCAGTCCCTGAGGAGCCGTCAGTGAGCTCCAGCCAGCTCGCACCACCTGGGGCCCAGTTGGGTCCCCAGTGCCAGCCCTAAGCCTGCCGCAGCCCGCCCCAGCCACCCCAGGAGACGACACAGTGGCCTGAGCCTCCACACAATAAGGTTACTCCTGTCCCCCAGAAGCATGGGGCCTATTAAAGGATCAAGGAAAAATCAACAGACCACATCACTCCCAACAAAAAAATCAGAGAAACGAGGCACTTCAACAGACCTAACGTCACTCATAGAAGAAACAGATATAGATCAGCCACAAAAGGAAATCTTCAGAACTCTGCTTGCAGTAATACAGGAGCTAAGAGAAGCAAACCAAAATAAGGATGCAACGATAGAAGGGATGAAATGCACAATAGAGGGGATGAAGACCACAATAGAGGGGATGAATACTACCCACCAAAAGGAACTGCAGAAACTAACAGAGGAGGTAGCAGAGACCACACAAAAGGTCACAGAAGCTATATCTAGGCTTGAGGAGGCTGAGAACCGTATCAGTGAACTCGAGGACGTTCAAACCAAACGAAGCAAGCGAGAAAAACAATCAGATAGGAAAATTAAAGAAACAGAAGACAGCCTGAGATCAATGACAGATGCTATGAAGAGGAATAATATTCGAATAATCGGTCTACCGGAACACAACATAACACACAAATCGACCACCAAGATATCAAAGGAATTCCTGGAAGAAAATTTCCCCAACCTAACAAAGGAGAATCCGACTCTCATACAGGAAGCAGAGAGGACGCCGGCTAAGCTAATCACCAAGAAGAACACGCCAAGGCATATAATTGTAAAATTATCCAACTTAGAGGAAAAAGAGAAAATTCTACGAGCATCAAGAGAAAGGAAGACCGTCACATACAAAGGAGCGCAGGTAAGATTATGCTCAGACTTATCAACAGAAACCATGAAGAGGAGGAGAGAATGGAGCAACATCTTCCAAAAACTGAAAGATAAAAATGCCTCCCCCAGAATCCTATACCCTGCCAAGTTATCCATTAAGATAGAGGGTAAGATAAGGGTCTTCCAGGACAAGGAAGAACTCAAAAAATATACTGCAAGTCACCCGACCCTGCAGAACATACTGGCTGACTCACTATGGCCAGAAGATCAAGCTCCAACTAGAACCACCAGGAGACCACCATATCGCCCATCTCCATCTAGAAGCCAACATGCCAGCAACACGTAGCAGGACAACACGGTCTCAGATGGAAAAGAGGACAGGATAGAAACCCTCCACTCAAACGCAGTACACTGATATGAAGTAAGATAGGCAAAGACCCAAAACACAAAACAGAATATGGCAACCATGAAGCCAGAGATTGTAATAATCACTTTGAATACAAATGGGCTCAATTCATATGTTAAAAGAAAGAGGATGGAGGATTGGATTAGAAAACATAACCCATCAATCTGCTGCCTGCAAGAGACACACCTTAAGCAAGCAGACAAGCATATGCTGAGAATAAAGGGCTGGCAGAAAGTTTACCAAGCAAATGGTAACTCCAAGAAGGCAGGAGTGGCTATCTTAATCTCTGACAAAATGGATCAAAAGATCCAAAACATAAAAAGAGACAAAGAGGGACATTACATAATGCTCAAAGGCTCAGTAAACCAGGAAGCAATAAGCATACTGAATATTTACGCACCTAATAATGGTGCGGCAAATTTCGTCAAACAAACTATTAAAAAAATGACAGAAGAAATCACGGAAACAACAATAATAGTGGGGGACTTCAACACCCCACTATCAGAGAAAGACAGGTCACAGGGAAAGAAGCTCAGCAAAGAGGCCAGAGAGCTAAACAATGTAATTGGGCAACAGGGCCTGATAGACATCTATAGAGCTTTTCATCCAAAAGCAAAGGGTTCACATTCTTCTCCAATCCACACGGATCTTTCTCAAGAATAGATCACATGCTGGGGCACAAGGCCAGCCTGAGTAAATTCAAACACATAGATATTATCCAGGCGTCTTTCTCAGACCACTATGCCATAAAGCTGGAGATTAATAGGAGGGCACCCAGAAAAGCAAGGGCCACCAATTGGAGAATAAACAACGATCTCCTGCGACATGAATGGGTTAAGGTCCAGATCAGAGAGGATATCAGGAAATTTCTAGAAACTAATGAAAACGAGCATACAACATATCAAAACTCATGGGACACTGCAAAGGCAGTTATCAGAGGTAGCTTGATATCACTGAATGCATACATGAAAAAAGAAGAAAGGCGTATGACAGATATGTTAACACAAAACCTCCAACAACTAGAACAGAGTCAACAGAACTACCCCTCCAATAGCAAGAGAAAAGAAATAATAAAAATCAGGGCGGAGTTAAACCAGTGGGAAGACAAAAGAACAATGCAAAGGATTAACGCAACTAGAAGCTGGTTTTATGAACGAATTAATAAAATTGACACTCCCCTGGCAAAGCTTACCAAAGATAGAAAGGAACAATCATCAATAGCCAGGATGAGGGATGAATCGGGGGCAATAACAACAGACCCCAATGAGATAAAAAGGATAATCACAAAGTACTATGAAGGTTTGTATTCTAATGAATTCAAAAACCTGGAAGACATGGATAAAAATTTAGAAAAACAATCTATCCCTAGATTATCTGAGACAGAGATCAAGAACCTCAACAAACCCATAGCGAAGGAAGAAATAGAGAGTGTCATCAAAAACCTACCAAGGAAAAAGGCCCCAGGGCCAGATGGCTACACAGCAGAATTTTACCAAACATTCAGGGAAGAGCTGACACCGATCCTCCACAAAGTATTCCATAACATAGAAAAGAACGGCAAGCTCCCAAACTCATTTTACGAAGCCAGCATTACTTTGATACCCAAACAGGGAAAAGACCCCACAGGTGTAGAGAATTATAGACCAATATCTCTAATGAACATAGATGCAAAAATCCTTAACAAAATATTGGCCAATAGAATACAAAGGAACATCAAACATATCATTCACCACGACCAAGTAGGATTCATCCCAGCGATGCAGGGATGGTTTAACATCCGAAAATCCATCAATATCATACACCACATCGAGAAGAAAAAGGATAAAAACCATATGATAATATCCATAGATGCAGAAAAAGCATTTGACAACATCCAGCATCCATTCCTAATCAAAACACTCATGAAGATAGGATTGGAAGGTAAGTTCCTCAAGCTCATACAAGCCATCTATGAAAGACCAACAGCCAACATCATAGTCATTGGAGAAAAGACAAGAACAATACCACTGAAAAAGGGTACAAGACAAGGATGCCCCCTGTCCCCTCTTCTATTCAATATCGTTTTGGAGGTTCTGGCTAACAACATAAGACAGCGGAAGGACATCAAAGGGATCCAGTTGGGAGAGGAGGAGGTGAAACTATCGTTATTTGCAGATGACATGATCCTATACATTGAAGACCCCCAAAACTCCACAGTTGGAATACTTACAGCAATAGAGGAATACGGAAGAGTAGCAGGATACAAGATCAATAAACAGAAGTTGGTAGGGTTTCTATACACATCGGACAGGGCCATGGAAGAGGCGATTAAGAGGGAAGTACCCTTCACAGTAGCCAAGAACAAACTGAAATACCTAGGAATATACTTAACAAAAAATACTAAAGACCTTTATAAGCATAATTATAAAACCCTGTTACAGGAAACCAAAAGTGACCTTCACAAATGGATGAAGCTCCCCTGCTCATGGTTAGGTAGGCTGAACATAGTAAAGATGACAGTTCTTCCTAAAGCACTCTACAAGTTCAATGCTATACCAATCCAATTACCATCAACCTTCTTCAAAGAATTGGAAAAACTGACCACCAACTTCATATGGAGAGGGAAGAAACCCAGAATTAGCAGAGAACTCCTCAAGAAGAAGGACACAATTGGAGGACTCGCCCTACCTGATTTTAATGCCTACTACACAGCTACAGTGGTCAAAACAGCATGGTACTGGCACAATGATAGACACTCAGACCAGTGGAAAAGAATAGAAAGCCCAGGAGTAAAATCATCAGCATATAGACAACTGATCTTCGACAAGGGTCCCAAAAACGTCAAGTGGGAAGCAGATGCCCTCTTTAATAAGTGGTGCTGGAAACAATGGATATCCACATGTAGAAAGTTGAAACAAGACGTCTACCTCACCCCATGCACAAGAATACACTCAAGGTGGATCACAGATCTAGAAGTCAAACCCCAAACCATCAGGACCATTAAGGAGGGAATCGGGACTAATCTCAGAGCACTGGCCCAGGGAGCACATAGGCTCACTGCAACAGGGAAGGGGACACACACAGGTGATCTGGAAATCGACAAATGGGATCTAATAAGAATAAAACACCTGTGCACCTCGAAAGACTTTGCCAAGAGGGTGACAAGGCAACCCACAGACTGGGAGAAGATTTTTAGTAATGACACATCAGACAAAGGGCTCATTACTAAAATCTACAACACCATCATGACCTGCAAAAAGAGGAAAACAGTTAACCCCCTAAGGAAGTGGGCAAAAGAAATGAGAAGAACTTTCACTAGAGAGGAGATCAATATGGCCAATAAATATATGAGAAAGTGCTCGAAGTCCCTTGCCATAAGAGAAATGCAAATCAAAACAACCATGAGATACCACCTAACACCCCTGAGGCTAGCCCAGATCAGTAAATCAGAGAGCAACAAGTGTTGGAGGGGCTGTGGTGAAATAGGAACCCTCCTCCACTGCTGGTGGTCGTGCAGATTTGTACAGACACTGTGGAAAGCAATCTGGCGATACCTAAAGAAAATGGAAATTGATCTACCTTACGACCCAGCCATCCCTCTACTGGGCATATACCCGGTTGAAGCAGCAAATAAAACACGACCAGTCATATGCGCTCCAATGTTTATTGCGGCACAATTCACAATAGCAAAGACTTGGAAACAGCCTAAGTTTCCATCGATAGACGAGTGGATTAGCAAACTTTGGCACATACACTCAATGGAGTATTATGCAGCACTAAAAAGCACCAATGAGCACATGAAACACGTTATTTCATGGGAAGAGCTGGAAGGAATTATGTTAAGCGAGGTAAGCCAGACCCAAAGGGACAGGTACAACATGAGTCCCCTGAGGTAAGTACAATCAGCATGACAGAAATGGGGCATTAATCCACCCAAGAGGAGGGTATGGTTTATATCTCCACAGGGAAAGTGGGACCAGACTTCAACCCAGTGTCGCAAGGTGTGAATGCAATATCCCGGCGTGGAGGAGGGAACCGGTGGAGAGGTCTGGGAGGCTGGCCCCAGCACCATAAATTAAGTGGATTCCTGCCCCTCCCCCGAAAAGAATTTGTTCCAAAGGACGACATTGACTCTGCAGCTCTGGGAGATGGACATATTTGATCAGAGCACACGGGAGCAGATGAAGGGGCAGGAGGAGAGAGTGGAGCACAGCCTAGAACACCAGGCCGTGATGATGATGTTCCTGAGTAGAGCAGCCAGTCCACAGAGAGAACAACATGGCTGGCCCTACTATGAGACATGATGCCCCTCAGTGACTAAGGGCGATACAGGGGACAGCACCGGAGACACAGTGTGGGAATTGCACCTGACCTGATCCCACCACACCGAGGCAAATCACTGGGGGAGTGCAGCGGAACAGCAAGGGAATGGAGAGGCAAGGTCCGCAGGGAATGCTGAAAGTGGACTTTGGGGCCAGGGCGTGGTGCCCCAACAGACTGGACTGGAAAACGCTCCTAAGGGCCAGCAAAGATCCCTGAACTAACTACAAGCTTTTCTCTTGTGAACTGTTTTGTTCTGTTCTTTTTCAGTGGTTTGTTTTGGTTGTTTTGTTGTCTGGTTGTATACTGTTGCTTTGTGTTCCTCTCTCTAGTTTTTGTGCATGTTAGTGACTCCACAGGTCTGTCTGAATAGGACAGGCTGGATGAACTATCTGGATGAAAAACAACGGGACCGACAGTTCCGGGGGGACTTGGGGTGGGGGGGTAGGGGGGGTAAGGTAGTGTTGTTAACAAACCCAGGGACAAGGGAAAAATATGGGACCCCAAATGGTAGAGAAGGGGGAGTGGCAGGCCTGGTGGGAAATGATCAAGGGTAAGGTTGCTTAGAGAAGAGGTATACTCTAGCCCAGGTGGCGATGAAGCATGGTTGTAGGGCAGGAGGAAGGTCAAGGGAGATGGAGGAAGGAGCTAGGAGTCAAAGGGCATTCATGGAGGTCTAGACAAAGACATGTACATGCAAATATATATAGGAGTTTGGGGAAATAGATCTATGTGTCTATATTTATAGGTCAAGTATTAAGGTGGCGGAAGGACCTTGGGCCTCTACTCAAACACTCCCTCTATGCATGAATATTTTCTTTTATTAAATTGGAACTCTATGATGCTCACTCTCCCAACACAACGGCTGGAGCCAAAGTGGGTGAACAAGTAAATGTGGTGAAGAAAGCTGATGGTGCCCGGCTATCAAAAGAGATAGTGACTGGGGTCTTAAAGGCTTGAAGAGAAACAAGCGGCCATCTAGCTCAGAAGCAACAAAGTCCACATGGAAGAACACACCAGCCTGTGTGATCGACTGGTCCCAAAGGGATCAGTTACCAGGCATCAAAGAACAAAAAATCATATCATTGACTGCACACCTCCATGATAGGATCGCTGAAGACAAATGGGTGCACAAGCAAATGTGGTGAAGAAAGCTGATGGTGCCCGGCTATCAAAAGAGATAGTGTCTGGGGTCTTAAAGGATTGAAGGTGAACAAGCGGCCATCTCGCTCAGAAGCAAATAAGCCCACATGGAAGAAGCACACCGGCCAGTGCGATCACGAGGTGCCCAAGGGACCAGATATAAGGCATCATGCAAAAAAAAAGATATAAGTGTGTGTATGTATGTGTATATATGTGTATATGTATATATGTATGTGTACATATATATTATATTAAATGAAGGGGGAAGTGCAGAGTGGAGACCCAAGGCCCAAGTGTCGGCCAATGGAGATCCCCTCATAGAGGGGTTTAGGAGAGGAGATGGGGTAATTAGGGCGTGAGGTAGTATCGATGAAGAACACAGCTTTCCCCCAGATCCTGGATGCTTCCTCCCCCCAACTACCATGATCCGAATTCTACCTTGCAGGGCTGGATAGGACAGAGGCTGTACACTGGTACATATGAGGGTTGGAGGTACAGGGAATCCAGGGTGGATGATACCTTCAGGACCAAGGGCGTGAGGGACGATGCTGGGAGAGTGGAGGGTGAGTGGGTTGGAAAGGGGCAACTGATTACAAGGATCCACATGTGACCTCTTCCCTGGGAGAGGGACAGCAGAGAAGGGGGGGAAGGGAGACCCCGGATAGGGCAAGATATGACAAAATAACGAGGTATAAATTACCAAGGGCATATGAGGGAGGGGGGAAAGGGGAGGGAGGGGGGGGAAAAAAAGAGGACCTGATGCGAGCGGCTTAAGTGGAGAGCAAATGCCTTGAGAATGATTGGGGCAGGGAATGTATGGATGTGCTTTATACAATTGATGTATGTATATGTATGGATTGTGGTAAGAGTTGTTTGAGTCCCTAATAAAATGTAAAAGAAGAAAAGAGAAAAAAATGATTAGGGCAAAGACTGTACAGATGTGCTTTATACAATTGATGTATGTATATGTATGAACTGTGAAAAGAATTGTATCAGCCCCAATAAATTGTTAAAAAAAGAAGAAGAAAAAAAGAATGCTCAATGCAGCCCCAACTAAGAAGTACACTATTAAAGAATCCAGATTTTATTTTATTATATATGTATTGTCATAATAATAATGTGATATATGTCATATAATTCGATAGCTCAATCACATACAGCAGAGTTGTACAATTTCTACCACAATCAGTTTCCAAACATTCTTTTTCTGCATGGACTCCTTGACTTTGTCTCCACTTCATCCCTCCTCCTCCATTGTACCCCCCTCCTCCTGAAAACCTTATTCTATTTGTTGTGCCTATAGGTTCATCAATCCTAGGATGCATATAAAAAAAGGAAAAACATATAACACAAATTCAAGAGGGTGACCTCCAATGACATAATCCCTCTGAGATACATCCCAATATGGACAAGCAAAAACCAAACTAAATACCACAAACCAAAAATACAGAAAATGTTGGAAACCAGATCAGGTTCAGCCTCATCAGTAGATCAGGAGGAATCTACTGACAAAGTATTAACTGTTCAAGACAGATTTACGTTTTTTATTCTTTATACTCATCTCTCCAAAGCTGTCTGGTAACCACTTTTCTCCATTCCTCAATTGTAGTTACAGGGACTTCTCCGGAGACTTATTTCCTATGTTGTTCCACAGATGAATCTTGGGCTACCACTCTCAAGCATCACAATTTAGACTCTGATACTAGTTCTTCCTTCAACTTCAGATTAAATGGTTTACCATCCTTCAGTGACTGATGATGGTGTGCTTCTTCCATGTAGGCTTAGTTGACATCTCACTTAAAGGGCCGCTGGTTTGAAAGCAAGCCTTTAAGACCCCAGATGTGAAGCAAACATATTTGAATGTTTTGTTATTTTTTGTTTGCTTGTTTGAAATAGATGGTATGAAGGCAAGATTGGGGCAGAGGTCTGTGGATCACTGTTTGTTCATAGAGGGAAAAAGAAGAGCAGAGCAGTGGGAAAACATAAGAACAGCAAGCAGAGCACAGAGCTGGTGTGATTTTTCTCCTAACACCGGCTCCGCGAACCTGGGTATGAGCTCTGACACTTGGGCTCTGGGCACAACCTTCAGCCTGAGCCTTCGTCAGACTGCAGGGTAGGCTTGTGTCTGGGCTCACACTGACTTCCCCTCCCCGTATTTCTTGCACAATAATGCACAGCTGTGTCCTCAGCAGTTAGTGAATTCACTCGCAGGGAGAATTGGTTCCTGGCTGTGTCCCTAGAGATGGAGCTGCGACTCTTGAAGGAAGAGCTGTAGTGTTACCACTAGCACAATCTCCCCAACTTACTGCAGCCCATTCCCTGTGCACTGGCGGGTCCACTCCCAGCAGTAACCACTGGTGGTGATGGAGAATCCAGAGACTGTGCAGGTGAGTGACAGGGTCTGTGAGGGCTTCACCAGTCCTGCCCCTGACTCCTGCAGCTGCACAAGGGACAAAGAAAACCACAGTGAGTTCCAGACAGACCTACCGTGCCTTGTTCTGATCTCTAAAATCAGGGACGATCTCACCTGGGGCTGCAGCCACCGGGCAGAGAATGAGACGCAGCCACACCGTATTCTCCTCTTGGAGGATCCTGCCTTGCTCACAAACTCCAGTCCTCACTGAAAGCGGCACTGACCTGCCCAAGCTTAAAACCCTCCTCCCTCCATGGCTGAGTGATTTCCATGTGGGGGTTTAGAAGTCATACAAGAACAGTCTGTAGAGAGGACTCGGTACATCAGCTGCCTTTGAATACAGTTTTTTCGGTGTTTCCCTGGTCCTGACAGAGATGACATTGAAGTGGACCACATGTAAGGAGAGGTGGAAATCCAGGGGAAATGATCACCTCCCAGCACTTCCATTGCTTCTCCTCAGGTGATGCTGGGGGTTGTCTAGAAGGTGCAAACACTCAGTTGGGAACCACTACGGATTGTAGCACACAGCCAATGACATTGTGAATGTCACACATGAGGAAAGAAGCCACGCCCGGGAGAAATGCCCACTCTCCACTCAGATGCTCCTGCACTCCTGGGTTTGAGAAAAGTTTCCCCAGTGCAAGAGATAGCTCCGTGTATCCCAGTGACCTAAGGACAATGTTCTTTCCTTGTATACAGAAGAGACTAACTGCCTAAACTCTTATGGATAGGACAATATCTTACTTATTGTTCACTATTGGACATATCTAGGTTCTACTATCCATTGTAATAGCTGCACAGTTCAGGGACAACTTGTAATGCGGCAGGGACAACTCGTTGCTCCAGAGACAGCAGGCCTCATAGAAATGCAAAAAGCCCCTGGCATTGCTAACACACCTTCCCACCACCCTCCACTCCCTCCACTAAGATACGCTCACCTGCCTTTTTTTAGCTTCTGTCATCCACTGGCCTGCCAATCCCCAACAGCCTCCTGTGAGTAATCCCTTTCTTGTAAAAGTCTGCAAGACCCCAGCTGTGAAGGCTCAGTTTCTGGATACGCACCCACTGACTCAAGGCTGGCCGCCCAAAGTTCTTCCTTTTTGATAATACCCGATTGTTGTTGGCAACGCCTTCAGCAACTCCAGGAAGAGTAGTTCCAGTTAGAAATGTCACTGAGTTCTTTGTCAGGACATGTTACAGTTCCGTCAAGTCTGCTGATACATGCCCGTAGAGCATACCACTCAGTTATAAATATCAAACTGAAAGCATTCCGCTCGAGCTCCTTGAGGCACCCAACTCCAGTAAGCCTCATCCGGGAGGCACTCAGTGCCAGTTTCTAGGGTCAGCGAGCCCAACTTTCTGAAGGAGCCTCCAGCAGCAAGCCTCCTGCCCAAGAACAGTCATGTTAATTTACTCTGTGGATTGGGAAGTGCATCACGGTTCCACGCCCTGTCTCTGATGGGATAGCTGTCATCTGGATTGGGGAGGTCCGCTATGCAGGGATCACAGAACTGGAGAATTCCATCCATCCAAGACTCTTGTGGGTAATGCCATCCTTCCTCCTGCTTCTCATAGGGCTCATTTTATAGACAGTGGGATCTTCTCCAGGGAATCTTATTCTGAAATTACTCAGGTGAACCCCTTCATTATAGCTCCCCCACATTCCTACTAGACCCAAGCAGGGAAAGGTCATTTTATGGGAGTTAGAAACATGTCTGGAAGAGTCACATTAAAGATGTCATTTCCCCTGAAAATGTAAAGAATTTCAAACATATTTTCCTAATGACAGCATCCAGGAACTCAGCTTTCTGTGTTGCAAAGTGTGGAAAATGTGATTATTTTGAAAGTTAATATGTTCCCAAAGTAGGATTATTTTGATCCCCTCCTTCCAAATAAATGAATTATTAGTAAACCTCAGTTGCATTCAGGAATACGTTTTAAACAAAGTAATTTTATTAAGAAGAATTACATTGGTGACCTGGATGATGTATTCTTTTGCACCGAATAAGGTGGTGTGGCTGGCACCTGAGGGTGGAGAATTCTATGAAGTAGGGCAGGGAGTCAAGTAGGCGTCAGAGGGAACTGTGGTCTGAACTGTCACGTGGGAACTTAATCCTGGATCCAGCTAGTTCCACACTCATACCGAGCAACTCATGATACCCACGTTAAACCATGCTCTGAAATTTAAAAACAGTGACGACGGCTCAAGAAACAGTCAAAAGAAGTCTTCTAGAACCCTACAAGTACTGATTTCAGTTACCAGGTAAGCAAGTAAGAACCAAGCTTTAACAAGCTGTTAATCATTGTTCCAGAAGACAAGCTGCAAGTTATCATCGAAGTGACAGAAGAGTGGCATAAAGCCAGTTTGCTCACTGATGAGATCAAAGACAACTCAGAACTTCCACGTGCTTTGACAGTGGCTCATAGTATCAAAGAAATTCCACTTGTCATCCCTTTGCTAATGATGTTTATTTTATTGGTTTGGCAATATACATCATTCTTGTATAAGTCTTCTATAAACTTTTATAAATATACGTATAAAAAGTCCTAACTTTTGACCAGTGCAACAATTTACTGATGATCTTTTAGACCTCCATCAGGGACAAGGCCCAGACAATTACACTTGGAGGGACAATTACACTTGTCCCACTGAAGAAAGATATAAACAAAAATATGGTCCCACAAAAGACTGGTGGGCTATTTGGTTGAGCTGTAGGTCTCCTGCAGTTGTTCTCTACATCCTGCAGATGTAAAGCCTCTACTTGGGCTCTTTTTCCAAATTAGGGATGATTTATATTAATCTACACTCCAAAAAATACAGTGAAAACAAAAACTTTTTTGAAGACCTAACAAAGAAAACTCTCATTTTCTACAATTCATGCTATTTTGTCAAGGTCTGAGAGCGCCCAAGTGCAGAATATCTTGCACCAGAGAACCTAAAATATAGACGTTTAGAAATACTGTGCTGCAGGTCTATCTAGATAAGGCGGGGCTTGAAAAGCCTTACTTTCAGACAAAAACTAAACTTGATCATGGTGGATCGGACCACGGCATGATATGATACTTGGCCAGTTGACTTACCTCTTGATTCAACCAAAATTTGCTCCAGGGTCAAATATTTCTCACTTTTTCCACAACAGAAATTTCTTGTCCGAATTTTTAAGTATGGAGGGTGGTCTTTTCTTTCTTACACTTTATTTTAATTTTATACTATTTTAATTTTATTCTTGTTGGTTTTTTGTTTTCTAGTATTCTAATGGGTTTCCAAGTTTGTAAATCACAGAAAGATTGGATGCATAGAGACAGTAACTGATATAATGGTTTATGAGGTAGGTGCATGGGGCATGGAGTAGTAGGTAGGATGAGGTGATTTGGGGAGCAAACAATGAATGTGGGAAATGGGAGAGAACATATAGATTGATTATGATGATATGTATGTACGTATTCATACACATACGATTCTTTTAAAAAGTGATTTAACTAAGTAAGTGTATGCTATGTAGATATTATATCAAGAAAACTACTTAAAAAAAAACTTGACCAGTGGTTACCATGGGTGAAGGAGAAAGGTTTGTTCCTTTTTTTTTTAAAGGGGTGTTCCTTAAGGGACATTTAATTTATATTAATGGTGGTGAGATAATTTGGAAAAGGATATCAATAATGATTTTAAAACATGAGGCATATAATCAAATACACTGATTTATACATATAATGGTTATTGAATGGGGAATTTTTTATTGTGTATATTTTTCCAAATTAAAATTTTAATTACATAAATAACAATGAATACAAGGAAGAAGAAATTTTTTGAAACTATAGTGACGATGATATAGTGTATCATTTTTCTTGACATGATTGAATTATTGGATTGTATTTTAATGTGCATGAAATTACAATAAACCGGCATTTTAAAAAAGAAACAGAAGGTCATCTATCACTTACACAGCTTTTCAGCTTAGGGTTTTGATTAACAGGCTATGCCTCATGGCCCAGTGCCTGTCTTTGTGAATAAAATTTTATTAGCATTTAGATATGTCCACCTCTACTGTTGGCTATTGTTTTCCTATGCACTCAGTAGAGTTGAGTGGTTTTCTCCAACACTATATCAAAAATGGAATGCTAAATTACTTGACCTTAGTAACACTAAAAATAACAACAAGCATCATATTTTGAGAGAGAGAGAGAGTTGCCCTTAAGAAGAAAAAGGCTATGAGGGAGGGAGTAGTGGGAAGGGAGGGGAAAAAAGAAGACTTGATGCAATGGGCTTAAGTGGAAAGCAAATGTTTTGAAAATGATTAGGGCAAAGAATGTACAGATTGCTTTATACAATTGATGTGTGTATATGTATGGATTGTGATAAGAGTTGTGTGAGTCCCTAATGTTGAAAAAGAAGAAGAAGAAGAAGAAGAAGAAGAAGAAGAAGAAGACCAATGTCTGATCTTCGCTGGAGTAGATGTCTTGGATGACGTTTAAACTGTATAAAAGTTAGCCTGAAACTTTTAGTTTGAAATTTCTTGTGTTAAAGTGAATATTTTCTCCCATGAGCCCAACCTTTAGATAACACTTGTTTGATTGCAGCACATTCCATTAAGATGTAAATAATAAGCAAAATAAATTTCCTTCTCTTCCCTTAATGGTGGCTATGGTAGCACTGCCCAAATGGACCCAGACCTCCCTCTCCTGAGTCTAAGCAGAACAAAATAACTGAAAGGCTAGGGATACCTTCATAAAACTCTTCACCTAACTAGCAACAGCCAAACAAGTGTGAAAGCACGGCCAGAACCACCTCTCTTTGCTTTGTTTAAGCATGAAGTCTTCAATCTGAAGAGGAAGACCTTACACATGTGTAGCTGAAAATACTGATAAAAATCTTTTGCAGGAAGGGAATGAACAACAAGGGAATGTGATGGACATTACATATAGTTAACTGCAAATGGTAGCTTGACTATATTATTACAAACCTTGACAATAAAGGTCTATAGGAGTTAGGTCATTATCAATTCTCTAGGGAAAGCATAATATATAACATAATATGCTGATATATATGGTCATATTGAACATGTCCATCTGTCCACAAAAAGCTATGAGTCACACAAAAGAGTAAGAAAGGGATCATAACTTATGAAACATCAAGATGAGACTCCCACTGGACATAGAGATGGGCACTATACAGTAAAATATGAAACTCAAACTAAGTATGACTATACTAACAAATAAGAAGGAAAATGTCATTACATGTGTTATAAATAGTATGATAAGGACACAAAGAAAATGACCTAATTTTAAAAAGTGGAGATTTATTTTTGGAGACAATTATAATAGGAAAAGAAAAAACATTTCTAGCCAATAATGTAAAATATGTTCAAGGAAAACAAAGACATACATACACAGACACACACAGACATAAAGATAATGGAGCAGAGTGCAGCTCAGACCCCTTTCTTCACCAGGAGTTCTGGAGTCACACTTCCTTCTCCCCGCCTCCTTTCAGAGTGATGCATGTCAATGGCTTGGGGAGCAATGGAGCTCAGCATTCAATAAATTTAACTATTAAAGGGGTCTTTTGTACTCAAGACATCCGAGTAGTAACATAGTCTGTATTCTCCACTCCATAGTATATGGACTCATCGCGGATTTAAGAGGATCTACAGACAGAACAGGTGAGGCATAACGTCTGTGAGTTTTACAAATCCTGGTTCAACTCCTGTAGTTATACCTGGAGACAGTGAGGCAGATGCTCAGATAAAACATTCAAAAACGCTTCATCTTTCAATCCTTGAACTATTCACCTATGAGAGCTTCCCCCAAGAAGAGGAAGAAAGTGAAATATTCTCAGGAATATGGTTCATGATTCCCAGTTGTATTATCCAGAGTGAGTAAGACCTAAATTTAAATAAATACATCATGAGACTCTATCTGATGGATTATGTGGAGATTGCATGTGAGTGGTACCTTTGTAATAAAATTTAAAAGGGGTTCATCTGGGATGGGAATGTTGACTGTTTCCTCAGAGAACACAGTCCTGCCCATGACTTCTCCATTCATCAAGACCAAGGTCCAGTTTTTCCAGGCCACAGAAAATGATGAGGAAGATGGTTGAGGAGGTAGACAGGTTTTAGGATTGAGGGTGACTTTAGGAATAAAGACAGTGGTCCTCTACTTTCAATGACTTATATACTTATAAGACACTCATAACAAATTCAAGGTCATTTAAAATGTGTCAGACACACATTTTCTGCATTAGATGATGGGAACATTATCAGATATTCAAAAATTGGAAAATCAGCTAACTCTAGCAATCTCACTGATTTCAGCCAAAAGTGGCTCCAATCCAATGTTTTCTGTAAATAGGAATGGCTTTTGTGAGTCACTCAAAAGGAAGAACGTTTCTTTGACAACTACACTGCTATGTCTCCTCAAGAGCCATTCTAGTGTGGAAAGAGCACCTGCCACCCTAAATCAGTTTACCTTAGACACGAGAACACATTCATCTTACGAAAAGTCACCATTAATAAAGTTATTCACACCTAATCGTACATTTAATACTGAACTTATACTGAAATATCTGAAATTCCTCACCGAAGGCTGTATGTCACTAGATAGTGGGAAAGTTACTGATTTCATACAAAAATTAGTAACCAACTCACCAGAAATCGGGTGAGTTGTTTAACAGGACACATGTGGACTCTGTAGGTGAAACCAGAAACAGTGGGCTGACATCCTGTGGGATTGTGAAGGCGAAGCATCTGACATGAAAAACTGAATGATCCTGTTTGGCCCTAGAGAATTCTCGGAATCCTGATTTTTCATAGATAAGTTAGTGTCTGTCTTGACCATCATGGGCTGAAGATTCTGAAGGATAGATCAATACAACTAGCAGCACCCAGATAGTGAAAGACAATTAGTGAGTGCATGTTTCTGCAGATAGGATTCCAGAAAAGACACACACGAAAATACTAGACGACCATGGTTACGAGAAACAACCAAACAGGAAAAAATAAAAATCACACGCACAAGGAAGAAATAATTCCATAAAAAAGACTGATTGTCTAGATTTTGAATTAAAGATTGTCAGAATACCTCACAAAGTGTGATGGAAGAATTTGTGCTAATTTTTCGGCCAATAGTCAAACACTTAATAGTTTCCTTTACCCAGTCCCCCATTTGCTCTGAGTCTGATTGGAGAGCATTTACCTGAGTGTCATGAGAACTCTGATGCAGGGACCCCTGGCAATGTCATTTCTTGTCCTTAAGGGACAGGCTGTGTGTTGCTGTATGTAATATATTCTCCTGTTACAAGTTATCTTTTGAATTCAAGATATCAAAAATAGGCACAGATTTATTATTTTTAAATTAGAGAGGGATTTCCTAGGGAAATCGAGGTTTAGAAGAATTTGCAGATCCCCACAGGAAACCAGCTTGAAGCCATGAAGCCTTGAAGCCCCAACTGCACCTGCCCCTGGGTCTGAGTCCTGTGCTCTGTGGGTCCCGAGCCCCCTGGGGACCAGTCTCCTCCCTGCAGGGGAGGTTTGTGCCTTAGCTCTCACTGACTTCCTCTCACCGTGCTCCTTGCACAGTAATACATGGCCATGTCCTCGGTTGTCAGACGGTCCATTTGAAGATAGAGTGTGTTCTTGGAGTTGTCTCTGGAGACGGTGAATCGGCCCTTCACGGAGTCTGTGTAATATGTATCACCACCATTAGTAATAGTTGAGACCCACTGTAAGCCCTTCCCTGGAGGCTGGCGAACCCAGGTCATCCAGTAGCCACTTAAGGTGAATCCAGAGGCTGTACAGGAGAGTCTCAGAGATCCCCCAGGCTTTCTCAGATCTCCCCCAGACTCCACCAGCTGAACCTCACACTGGGCACCTGCAAACGCAGAGGCACTGTGATTAGATGAAAAACATACCAGCAAATACATAATAATACAGACACAAAGCAGGTCCTCCTGTGATTACCATGTAAAATGGCCAAAATGAACGCCAAGATTGGTGCAAAATGTATTGTCTCTGGACGAGCTCCTGGGCACAAGATGGAATAGCAGAGACCAGAGTGACTGAGACTGTCCTCTCAGATCTCCCACATCAGGGACTGTGTCCGTTTTATCAGCAGGCAGAGAGCTGCATTTGCATGTCCCCTGATATTTAGAGGCAGTTGAGTAAAGAATATAGGCAAGAGTTCTCCCTCAGACTCTGAGAAACACAAGCACTCTCAAAGGACACCAAACTCTTAAACAGATTCTTTATCAAGCATTGTTTTAATTGTTATACATTATCAATTTTTAAAAGTATTTTTCAGATTATAAATTTTATATTACACACACACACCAAACTTTGTGGCGTGAGAGCTCACAATGCATCTTCTCTCATTCCCCTTAAAATGTGGATTCACATGATGATCATGGACAGATGTATTATCTGTTTCTTGTCTGGAAACATTACTGGTTTCTTGCTTTCCAAGGAATTTTCATATTTCAATGACATTTAAAAAATATGAACATAAAGTTGTTCATAAACATATCCAGACATCAGTCAATGTAAGATATGAAAACATAACAATTTACAATTATCAAGGGTTTGTGAGGGAGTGAGGGTAGGGGATGAAGAGGGAAAATGAGGATCTGATAGGAAGGGCTCAAGTAGAAAGACAATGTTTTGAAAATGATAATGGCAAGAAAGGTACAAATGTGCTTGACACAATGGGTAGATGGATGGATTGTTATAAGAACTGTATGTGTCCCCAATAAAATAATAATAATAAACACATGTCTGGAAACCATGCAGAATAGTTGCTCCTCTCTTGTTTCTGATCTGGGAGATTCCGCTCCCCTTTCTTTGGTCATAATCAGGAAAACTGGATCTTTATCGCTTTATTTCATTTTCTCATATTGTCAGCTTTCATGTAAATTGGCTTACTTATTGTGTTCCTGCTATTTCGTTTGTTTAGCTTCCTTTATTTATTGGTTTCCCCTGCTACCTATGCTGTGGCCTATGCATAGTCATCTTTTTCTAGATTCATTAACTGGATATGGAGCTAACCCATTCCAGAGTTTCACTTTTGTATCAGACAAATAAGCCAAGAATGTCCCCCTAAGTTCTTTTCTGTTATATTCCTTGTTTTGTTGTCTTGTGATTTCATTTTCATTCAATTCAGTATAGTCATCCAGGACATGAAAATCATTAACGTCATGTTAGTGATACAAATACTATCAGTATATATCAATGTGTGCATAATTCACACTCACTCACTGCCATAGAGTCAATGGAGACATGTAGTGAACCTATAGGACAGGGTAGAACTGCCCCTGAGCATTTCTGAAGCTGTAACTCTTTATGGGAGCAGAAAGCCCCGTTTGTCTCCTGTGGAACAGCTGGGTGGTTTTGAATCCATGAGCTCTCAGATCACATCAGGTTAATGAGTAACAGCACACCACAAAGGTCATGTATACATACATGCATATATTTAATTGTGTTTATGCATATAACATATAAATGACTGAGTATTGTGATTTATGTGGGGTTTTGTTCAAAATATTAAGGAAGAGGGGATTCTTGGAGCAAGTAATTTGGAGGAAAGGAAGCCCTACGTACCAGCAAGAAGCTCCTTGCTTCCATGCCTCCCTCATTGCCCTTGCCCCAGAGCCTGGCTCCTGTGCTTTGTGCAGCCCATGTTATCCCTATAGACCGATGTCATTATTGCAGGGAAGGTTGTGCATGGGATGGCACGGAGTCCTCTCACTGTTCCTCTCACATAAAAGGACAGCTGTCCTCTTGGTGGTCATTGAGCTCAGCTACGGAGAGAACTCCTTGTGGACATTCTTTTTGAGTTTGAGAGGTAACTCAATTGAGATGGGTAATTGTTTTCTTCTATTAAAACATATTGTGAAGAACTACTCCAATCTCTCCTGCAGGCATTTTTAAGATCCAGCTCCAGAAATTTGTAACTATCTGAGACAGTAAAATTTGAAGATATTTTCTCTGAGGGTTTCATCACTCCTGGGTCCAAATACTGATGCTGCACCTGTCACAGGACAGCCAAAATAATCCACGAGGACAGCTAATTCAATTCTATTTTATGCCAAACCATTTTTGGAATCTCTTCATACTACTAGAGAGAAGTAATCACCAGGCCAAAGAATATCCAAAACAAAATCAGAACTTATGGACAGGTTGTGTAATTTGTAGAGAACTCTGCTCACGGTGTGATATTTTTGACCAAATTTTGAAATTTAGCCTGGAAATCAAAGGGTGATCTGGATGTTAGAAACCCCAGGAGGAAAAAGAAAAAAAAGTAGAGAAGTCTCCAAACTTTTCTCAGAAACAGAACAGAGAAAGTCTAATGTCCTCCTCTTCTCTGGGATTAGCCTTCATTTATGTAGAAATCAAGGTCCTTAAGTTAAAGAGCAGAGAAACTGTGGGGACACAGAAAGCATAGAGAGTGTTAAGAAATTCTGATTTCATTAAAACCCCCAATTTATAGTGGATATTTATTCTAACATGTTTTCTCATTTCTCTGCATATTCTCTTGAGAGTTAATTCCTCTTTCTTTATCATAACATCTTACTTAATACCAGTTGTGACAGTGAAACATGTACAGTTTTGAAACTCAAAATAAGCAAATGGCATCAGTGGCACTTCACTGAAGGAGACATTCATGCTGTAAAGATACAAATATATTAACTCCCATTATTCATTGGTGCTATTGTTAGATTGGCTTTATTTGCAATTCCAAGAAATTCTCTTGGAAAGGGTGTTTAAAGAATGGCCATATTCTCTTCAAAGCATTTTAAGCACTTTCACAAAGTCATTTTTAACATCTATACTCAATGCAATCTGTGGTGCGATATCTTGTTTGTTGCTTCCATAGGTGTTCATTGTGCATCACAGCAACACAGAATCATTGAAAACACCAGCAGTTTCTCGGTGCACCATGCTACACTGAACAAATAACCCGAAAAGCTGTACTACACAGAAAACAGGACATCTAGGTTGTGATAAGTCCTGCTAATAATATGTGATACACAGATGACATAAAACTACATGTTGTAAGATAGCATAACTTAAGAAACTTACTGATAAAGGCCAGGAATTACTGCCTTCACTATAAATTATAATTCAATGTAAAGAAAATTAAACTCTTCATATGGGGTCAATTATGGGAAATGGAGATAAGATTGAAATTATGATGGAGTTCATCTTGCTTGGATCTACAGTCAATATTCAAGGAAGTCCCAGTCAATCAAGTGATGTGTTTGTTTCATTGAGCAAATCTGCTGCACAGACCTCTTTAAAGATTAAAGAGCAAGGAAATCTCTTTGAGGACTAACGAGGTACCTGGCCCAAGCTATGAAGTTTTCAATGGTTTTATATGCACGTGAAAGATGGACAATGAATGATAAAGCTCAAAGATGGAACGATGTATTTGAATTACGGTACTGGTGAATATTTTGACGGTATGATGGACAACCAGAAGAACAAACTATTGGAAATTGGATGATGTACACTTTTAATGGTTCATAGAAAGAATGGAGGATATGATTACTTCATCTCAAGAGTTTTGGATATGTGTCAAGGAAATCAGAACTTGGAAAAGGACATCATGCTTGATAAAGCATAAGATCATTTTTAAAAGGATGATCTTTAAGAACATAGATTGGCACAGTAAATACAACAAAGGCCTCATACATGACAACTGTGAGGATGAAGCAAGACCTATGCTTCTTTCTGTTTTCTCCAGTGTTGCTGTGGGTCCACACTGATTTGATAGGATTGAAAACAGCAAAACAAAATGCCAATGACAAACATTGCACTCCATGGAGAGGAAGTGAATGCATTCACCTTTCAAATTGGATCCAGATAAGAATACCATTAAATACCAATCTTATTTCATATCGTGCTGCAACCCTTAACTACAGCTATCCATCAACAAATATATAATAAAGACATCCAAATGGCAACAAAGAAGGAAACCTATCTATAATTGATGATGATATCTTTCTAAACATAGAAAACCCAAAAGTCCTAGAAGAAAATTATTGGATCTAACTGAAAGGTTAAGCACTTTCACAGGTATAAGATCAACATAGGAAAAAATAAGTTTGATTATCATGTACCAATATAAAAAGCTCTGTAAAGGAAATCAAGAAAATAATACTATTTATTTTCTTATAAGAAAAAAAAATTAGAATAAACCTAAGCAGAGAAACAAAAGTCTAATATAAAAAACTATTTTAAAAACAGTACTCTAAGATACCAAAACACACACATAAATAGAATAATGGGCCATGTTCATGAATAGGAAGCCTTAACTTGTGAAAATAACACATCTTAAGCAATCTATAATTGTAATTCAGTTCTGATCCAAACCCAGTGTTTCGCTTTAAGGACATAGAAATTAATCACCAAGTTTTAAAAGAAATTACTCGTCAAGTGTTAAAGTAAATAAAATAGACTCAGGATAAGCAAGGTCAAAACCATTCTTCTATACCTAGCACATGCTGTGGTATAGTGGATTACGCAATAGACTATTAATTTCAAATACTGTAGTTCAAGGCCACAATCTACTTTTCGGGAGAAACATGAAGCTTTCTGATCCTGAAAAGTTTTAGTCTCAGAAATCCAAAAGAGCAGTTATGTTTTGCCCTGTACTGACTCTTTGAGTCTTAATTGACTCAACAGCAGTGAGTTGGGTGTTGGGATGGGGGTGGGGGAATCCCTATAACTGCACCTGAGATGGACCTCAGGGAAAAAGGACAATAGCAGTGAGCCACATGTTCAAGTGGATGATCTCTAGACTTTTGAATCCCTAAGACACTCTCCTGTGGAAATGTCCAACAGAACAACGATTCCCTTGTGTTTCAGGGTTTTTGGATGTGAATTAGCCACATTCTAGACAAGATACTAGAATGGATATATAGATAGATAGATAGATAGATAGATAGATAGATAGATAGATAGATAGATAGATAGATATACAGTTTATGATCACACAACAGAATATGTTTCACTAATCCAAGGCAGATGAACCATCTCAAGAGATGATTTTGTAAACATTGCCCATTTGTAAATTAATGAATTGAAACTTGAGGAAACAGTGTTGTCCGACTGTGCAAGATGCACTGTGAAAAAGAGTCGGTTTGAAACCCAATGAAAACCTAACAATATCAACATATGCAATAGTATCGTCATTCTAAGTTAAAATTTATTACATAAACATACATTGTGATCATTCACTGGAATGAAAATATTGGACATCCATCTGATGGCTTGGTGAAAATATGGAACTCACATGAGGATTTCATGCTGCATTAATATGTTCAGGAGAGTCTTGGTGGTATAGTGGCTATGATTGGGCTGAGATTTGCATGTCAGTGGATTGCAACCATCAGCCATTCCATTGGGGAAAAAAGACAAGGGGATGTACAGCCTTAAATATCAGAACCCCACAGTGGTGTGACATTAAATTGTCATGGACTCGACGGCAATGAGTTCATTTTATTTTAATATTTCTAACTTTGACAACAAGCAGCACTGTTTAGTACCCTGAATTGTAAACTGAGATCTCATAAATATTTACTATTGTGAAGTCTGCTTTTGGATAGATGGTGAAAGATAGACAAAGCTCATTCCAAAGAAAAGAAGGCATGCTCAGATGCATGAAGATTCCCTAGAGTCATGTGCATGGTGGTCCCTAGGGAGGTGCTGGCAGGTGGGGAAACCACAGCTTCTGAGAGGAAAGCATCACTGACTTCGCTCTCTTGCATCTGCTGGAACCCTGACCCGTTGAAGGGGAGGTTTGTGTGTCTGGGCTCACACTGCCTTCCCATCACCATGTCTCTGGCACAGTAATACATGGCTGTGTCCTTAGGATTCACAGAGCTCATTTTTAAATAAGCTTCGCCCTTGGAATTGCCCCTGGTGATGCTGACTCAGGCCTGGAGAGCTGGATTATAGTCTGTGCTCCCACCACCCCATATAGCACCAACCCACTCCAGTCCCTTTCCTGGGGCCTGGAAGATCCCGTGCAAAGCATAGCTGGTTAAAGAGAATCCAGAGACAGCACAGGTGAGAGACAGGATCTGTGAGGGCTTCACCAGTCCAGGACCTGACTCTTGTAGCTACACCTGGGCCAGGACACCTGGGGATAAAGAGAAACACAGAGTCATGTGCTCAGAAGCTGCACTCCCAGACTTAATATATGAATCCCTGAAGCGCTCACCTCCCAGAGCTGCCACCAGAAAGAGGAAAACCCACACATTCTTCATGTTCATGTGGATAAGATTCATGACACTCAGAAAATGCTCTCCAGGGTGAGAAGGAATACGAATTTAAGTCCATGCTTGCTGTGATTTCATTTGGGTTCTTGTCAGGCATTTGCATGTGGGAGGTGCATTTATATGTAAAGAAGGAAAGGGCTGAATGGGGCCCCTGGCTCTGGGACTCACACTAGAAAAGCGATGCTAGTGGTGACCTTGCGAGCACACAGTCCTCTCTCCAAGGTCTTCATTTTACCAATCACACAAACAACTGTTCCTATTTTACATTTAATGAAGCTTCATATCCATTATCATTAGAAGTACCCAGATGATCTGGTGAAATTCAAGAGAATTTCTTTCCTCACCATGTGAGGGAATCAAGGCCAGGCTTTCCTGAATATTTTTGTGCATCTGAACACAAAGGGAAACACGTGTCTGTCATCCCTAAAGCTCCTTCCCCTAAGACATTGCAGAATATTTGGAAAGGAAGAAAAGATACTTAAACATTAGCTTCTAGATTTAGGGTTGGAATAAAAATGATTACTAACAGCAGGGTTATTTGTGAATCTCAAAGAAACCACAGCAATAATAAGAAGCTCATTTTTCCTGCCATGAATTAGTAGCCAGGGTGGGTGTTGGGCTCAATGTATTCTGAGAGCCCCCCCGCTGTCAGCATCCTACAGGAGAGGTGCTTCCTGTGCTCACACTGTCTTCCAACTCCTGTGGATGAAATATCAACATTTCCTCTGGCCCTAAGCATTCAGACTATTGGTCAAGACGATTACCTTGAATTGTCTCTGCAGGTTTCCTGCCCTGGGCAGTAGAGCTACCATAGTGGTCAGCACAGCAGTTCTAATTAACCAGGCACTGCACTCCTTACCCAGACTCCTGTCTCACGACTTTCTTCTCTTGGTCCAGAGCTGGGGGGTCCAAAGCATTCCTGCAGGCAGCTTTCTCCCTGAGACTGGTTTTCTGTCTGGACTCACACTGACTCTCACTCACCGTGAAAAGCTTTGGCCATAGAGAGTGATACAAGTTGCAAACACTCTGAATTGGTTACAGTGAAAGTAAGTGTGAGCTATACATAGAGATATTTATATAGATATTGTTTTTTGTTCTTTTTTTACATTTAATTAGGGGCTCATACAATTCTTATCACAATCCATACATATACATACATCAATTGTATAAAGCACATCTGCACATTCCCTGCCCCAATCATTCTCAAAGCATTTGCTCTCCACTTAAGCCCTTTGCATCAGGTCCTCTTTTTTTTCCCCTCCCTCCCCGCTCCCCCCTCCCTCATGTGCCCTTGGTAATTTATACATTGTTATTTTGGCATATCTTGCCCTATACGGAGTCTCCCTTCCCTCCTTCTCTGCCGTCCCTCTCCCAGGGAGGAAGTCACATGTGGATCCTTGTAATCAGTTCCCCCTTTCCAACCAACTCACCCTCCACACTCCCAGCATCGCCCCTCACACCCTTGGTCCTGAAGGTATCATCCACCTTGGATTCCCTGTGCCTCCAGCCCCCATATGTACCAGTGTACAACCTCTGTCCTATCCAGACCTGCAAGGTAGAATTCGGATCATGGTAGTTGGGGGGAGGAAGCATCCAGGATCTGGGGGAAAGCTGTGTTCTTCATAGGTACTACCTCGCACCCTGACTGACCCATCTCCTCTCCAAAATCCCTCTGTGAGGGGATCTCCAGTGGTCGACACTTGGGCCTTGGGTCTCCACTCTGCACTTCCCCCTTCATTCGATATTGTATGTATATATATATATATATATATATATATATATATATATATATATATATATACACATATATATACACACACACACACACATATATATATATATATACACATACATGTATCTATTTTTTTGCATGATGCCTTATACCTGGTCCCTTTGGCACCTCGTGATCGCACTGGCTGGTGTGCTTCTTCAATGTGGGCTTTTTTGCTTCTGAGCTAGATGGCCGCTTGTTCACCTTCAAGCCTTTAAGACCCCAGACACTATCTCTTTTAATAGCCGGCACCATCAGCTTTCTTCACCACATTTGCTTATGCACCCATTTGTCTTCAGCGATCCTATCATGGAAGTGTGCAGCCAATGATATGATTTTTTGTTCTTTGATGCCTGATAACTGATCCCTTCGGGAACACTGGATCACACAGGCTGGTGTGTTTTTCCATGTGGACTTTGTTGCTTCTGAGCTAGATGGCCACTTGTTTATCTTCAAGCCTTTAAGACCCCAGTCACTCTCTCTTTTGATAGCCAGGCACCATAAGCTTTCTTCACATTTACTTGTTCACCCACTTTGGCTTCAGCAGTTGTGTCGGGACAGTGAGCATCATAGAGTTCCAATTTAATAAAAGAAAGTATTCACACATTGAGGGAGTGTTTGAGTAGAGGCCCAAGTTCCCTCTCCACCTTAATACTTAACCTATAAATATAGACACATAGATCTATTTCCCCATCCTCCTGTATATATTTGCATGTACATGTCTTTGTCTAGACCTCCATAAATGCCCTTTGACTCCTAGCTCTTTCCTCCATCTCCCTTGACTTTCCTCCTGCCCTACTACCATGATCCGTCACCACCTGGGCTACAGTTACACCTCTTCTCTACACAACCTTACCCTTTATCATTCCCCACCAGGCCTGACACTCCCCCCTCTCTACCATTTTGGGTCCCATGTTGTTCCCTTGTCCCTGTGTTTGTTAACATCACTTCCTTACCCCCTTACCCCCCCACCCCAAGTCCCCCCGGAACTGTCGGTCCCGTTATTTTTTCTCCAGATAGTTCATCCAGCCTGTCCTATTCATACAGACCTGTGGAGACACTAACATGCACGAAAACAAGACAGAGGAAAACAAAGCAACAGTATACAACCAGACAACAAAACAACAAAAACAAACCACTAACAAAGAACAAAACAAAACACTTCACAAAAGAAAAGCTTGTAATTTGTTCAATGATCGTTTGCTGGCCCTTAGGAGCGTTTTCCAGTCCAGTCTGTTGAGGCACCACGCCCTGGCCCCAAATTCCACTTTCAGCATTCCTTGGGGACCTTGCCACTCCATTCCCTTGCTGTTCTGCTGCACTCACCCAGTGCTTTGCCTCGGTGTGTTGGGATCAGGTCAGGTGCAATTCCCACACCGTGTCTCTGGTGTTGTCCCCTGTATCGCCCTTAGTCACTGAGGGGCATCATTTCTCATAGTGGGGCCAGCTATGTTGTTCTCTCTGTGGACTGGCTGCTCTACTCAGGAACATCATCCTCACGGCCTGGTGGGGCTGGCTGTGTTCCACTCTCTCCTCCTGCCCTTTCATCTGCTCCCATTTGCTCTGATCAGATATGTACATCTCCCGGAGCTGCAGAGTCAATGTCATCCTTTGGAACAAATTCTTTTTTGGAGAGGGGCAGGAATCCACTTAATTTATGGTGCTGGGGCCAGCCTCCCAGACCTCTCCACTGGTTCCCTACTCCACGCCGGAATATTGCATTCACACCTTGCAGCACTGGGTTGAAGTCTGGTCCCATATATAGATATTGTTATTGAGATATATGCCATAATAAAATACCAATCAGGAAAGACATTTGCCTGAAAGACAATCAAAGTATTAAACAGAGGTTAGGGTTCATTCTGTCCAAAGAAAGAGGAAACATACTTAAAGCATAGTTCTATTCATAGTAATTGAAGCAAAAAAAGTTATACAGTTATTTATGCCATGTTAAGGAAGAAATTGTCAAGTCAGAAATCTTTTTTTTATGGATTTCTGTGATGCGTGTGATAGGAAATTTCGCAGCTGTTGGTAATTTTTGAACACAATGATAATCTAATGCCATTTGTGTTAGTCTGGGTACATTAGAGAAACAAATCCACAGAAACTCATATGTATAAGAGAGTTTTATACAATGGTTAAGTGCATATCAAAAATCATCCTAACCCAGTGGTACTCAATCCCACAAGTGTAACATTAGCCCACATGTCCAACACCAATTCACAAAGTCCTCTTCCATCTCACAAAACACACAAAATGATACCGACTGCAAGAGGAAAGCCAAGGAAGTGAATGCGTAAGCATCTCAGCGCAGGCTGTTCCAGCACCCAGGGCTGCATGGGGGTAATTCCATTTGGCTTTTCCTAAGGGATGTTCTTGCAGGAAATGAGCCTTGCAGCTGAAGCATGGAACTGGGTAAGGCAGATGCACCCTGGCCCGACCATCAGACAGCAAGAGACCCTAGAACTAGAAATGTGAGACTCACCGAGCCATTTATTCCTCAGCCCTTCAATTGACCCCATAAGTGTTTAACGGCCAGGTTGGCACAATAAACTATCTACCTCTCCATTGAATTATGCATGAGAAGAATGTTGAAAATATTATTTTGTAGCACATATATGAGAAAAATAACAGAATATAACGTAGTTTTCTTTTTCACTCATAATCAGAAACTGATGGAAAGTCTTGCTGGTACAACAACATTTCAAAAAACTAGCTAAAATATGCAAACAGAAAAGAGATTATGATATAAACCAGAAATTTGAATTTATAAAAATTGTTATCAATGGAATAGTCTTTATTTAATAATTTTATTTATTTTCTCACTTTTTCCCCTCCAAAACCATTTTATTGGGAGCAAATACTATCTGTAGTTCAAGTGCGTCAAACAGTATTGTGCTTCCACAATTAGGTTCAAAACATCATCTTCCGTCTTCAACTAGTGGCATCAGCTCCCTTTATTCAACCCCCACTGTAGCCCCAGAAGCCCTTCTTCTACTTGCTGTCTCTTTATGTTAATCAATTCTGGCTTTCATCTACGGTCAATCAGAAAAACGTATCACAGAAATTCAATAATGCTGTCCCCCAATGACAAAATACACGAGATAAACTCCAATAGGAATTTAAAAATAAGGAAGCAGGCAGTCCACGTACAGTCTGCTGCCCTTCCCCGGAATCCATAACAGACCTACGTGTGCTTCGCATGTGTCAGTCTGGCTACAGGAATGTGAGGATCTTGCCAGTGGACTGTCTTTCTCAGGATTTTCTGGATCCAAAAGCACTCTTTAGTAGCTGGTGTCTTGCAACACACCCTGTGGCTCATGCTGAACACGCAAACTGCTTGTCCTGCACATGACATTGAATACACGAAGCAACAACAACAACAAAAACGACTCCCTGCCTTCCAGGAGACTTCGGCTCACAGCACAACCCTATTTCTCTATCTTTGCTGTTGAGGAGGGAACACTGTTCTTCAACTGCAGCACAAACAAGGCATGCTTGCCAACCTCCATTCCTGCACTGGCCCCAGAGTGAAACCACTGGCTGTGAGGACTGCTGCCTACTCTGTTGGTGAGCTGGCTCTGTCTCTTCTCTGTGTGAGCAAACTACTGTTGCACACAGAGCCTCTGTGTGAGCTGAGCTTTTGTCGGTGACTTCACACTTATTTAACAGAAATCAACAGTTATATTGTGTACTGTACACAAGAAGGGGATTAATTCAAGTTAAAGGGAGAATAAGGTTATTTTTATAAAAGTACCTTGTAAATTGAAGTACAACCAGAAAAATATATTTAAAAGGAAACCATTAACATGTTAATAAAGATTTTATAAATAATATCATAAAATATGTCACAGAAAAAGATGATATAATTAAAATGAAAACACGATGCATGAAGTTCTATGGAGACCAGGATGATGGAAAAAATAGAACATTTCCTGATAATAATATCAAATATGATTTAACAAAATACACAATACACAGAAAACAAATTAATGGACATAAACAAAACAAGATAAAAATTCAGAAATTCGATAACTATAAGCCATTGGCACCAAGTGAATCCCGAATCACAGCGACTCTACAACAGAGCCGAACTGCTCCGTAGGGCTTCAGACACTGTTAATCTTTTGGAGGAGCAAACAGTCTCATCTTTCTTCCTTGGAGGAGCTGGCGATTTCAAACTGCTGGCATTGAACTTTGCATCCCAATGTAAAATAGACAAAAAGGATGGCAAAATAAAAAACTGTCCCAGGGGAGGCTAAGTGCTAAGTGAGAAAGCCCTGATTCCAACAGTAAATCCTCCCTGTCTCTGTGCCTGTCTCAGGCTGGTGTCTGTGCTCAGTGGATCCTGCGCGCCCCCTGCTGCCCAGTGTCTTCCTTGCAAGGGAGGTTTGTGTCCGGCCTCACACTGATTTCCCTTCACTGTGCTCCTTGCACAGTAATACATGGCTGTGTCCTCAGCAGTCACGGAGCTCAGCTGCAGGGAGAACTGATTCTTCCATGTGTCTCTGGTAACAGAGTCGGCTTTGGAAGGACGGGTTATAATTTGTACCACCACTAGAGCATATCTCTCCTAGCCACTGTAGCCCCTTCCCCGAGATCTGGCGGATCCAGCTCCAGCAGTAACCACTGGTGATGGAGTAACCAGAGACAGTGCAGGTGAGGGACAGCTTCTGGGAGGGCTTCATTAGTCCTGGACCTGACTCCCGAAGCTGCACTTGGGACAGGACACCTGTAAAAAAAATGTTCCATGTCAGTCACTTGAAATCATAACTATCCTCGTAGGCCCAGATCAGATAGCTGAATCTCTCACCTTGGGGGACTGTCACCAAGCACAGGAGAACACATAGCAATAGCATCTTTACACCACACCTCTGCTTTCTCAAGAGACCTACAGCTCTGTCTGAAGAGAACTGATAGCTTTCCCAGCACAAGGGTGAAATTGTACGCTAGTTCCTGAAAAATAATTTGCATATGAGGGAGTCCTGTCCTTATAAAGAGAAAGCAATAGAGACCAGACCCCCTTTTATCTTCTGAGCTTATGGTATGGTAACTGTTTGAACTCATATGCATATTAGTCTATAACAACAAGTTTTTCTCAAGAGATGTGTGGGGGAGATCAAAGATTGCCCGGAATTTTTGAGCCCAGTGTTCTCTCCTTCCAGCCCCTCATTGCTCCTGCCCTGACTTGGGCTCCTGTATGTTCTGTGCCCCAAAGAGTGGGCAGGATATAGTTTGTTAAAACCGTGAATTGGACCCCAAACATTTTCAGACCTCACGATCTCCAAGGTCCACTTTTTTTTCCATACACCCTGATCTCTTAATTAACCTCCTCATAGTTCTTAGTAGTTTCCCTGGTGTGGGAGTAACATCTTTAAGACACATGAATATCACGTTAGTCCCAAGGAGTTGGGATTGATAAGGTCCCAAAGGTCCAACTCTTCTTTGAAGCCATTCAGTTCCAATTTCCACCCACTCCACTCAAGGAGATTCCCTCATGTTTTGGGGTTCTGTAAATAAGAGAAACATCCAAAAGAAATTTATGAAATTTTGAGGAAATAAATCACGTGCTGGTGGATTCTGTTCAGTACAAATTCTGACCATCAGGAAAAGGTAAACCAGATGGTATGCCCAAAGGCCAACCTCCACTTTGCAGTTTATTTATGCCCATCTGACCCAAAGCCTCTGGCAGAATGGCAGTCGACATTGTCCCTCTGCTAATCCTTTGCAGCCAGGATTTCCCGTGCTTGGGCCATGGTCATCACTATCCCCACTGCTCTTACAAGCAACACACACACTACATCACAGAGCCTGATGACTGAGGTCAACCTCAGTGTAACTAAAGAGATTCAAGTGACATAGAGTCTCAGGGAAGAACGTGACACCTAGAAAATTTGGTCTTCAGACAAGACAATATTGTAACTCTGTAGCCTTTAAAAATGCAAGATTCTGAATAGAAAACCACTCCCTTGTTTGCTAGGATATGCAGAATAATGAAAATCAGTCGAGTCATTATTTCAAGTACAAGGATGCAGAAAACCAGTAAATGGAAAATAATCGTTAAAAAAAGGCTCAGAATAAGAATAAGAGTCAAGTACAATATTTTAGACTTTGAACCCAAAGACATTTTCTTGAAACCCACAAGGCGCTCGTCATTAAAATTAGATCCATCCATCCAATTGAGCCTAAAAATTTAGAGACTAAACATACACGCTCTTGTAAATATGTCCCTTACCCTGGGGCTCTGGTTGCACTGAAATGTGAGCATCTCCAACAAAAGATAGCCTCTCCATTTGTGCTCTGGGCACAGCCACATCACAACTGCTTATGGATCTCACCTTACATTTATTCCCTACACTCAGGGATTGCCTAATTTTGGAAAATGGTTCATATTATTGATTATAGAAGCTGTGACACTATCTCTAACAATGCAGTTTTAAATCTCAATCCCCATTTAGTTTCCTTCCTCTTAGCAAAGTTTAAAATATTTTCCCCAGACTTATGGTTGAGAACACTCATTTACTGATTAATTAGAATCTGCATATCTCCAAATTAATGTATCTTTTTACAGTGGGGAAATCCAAGTACTAGGTGTTGGTCACCTGGACTTCTTTGTGCCAGAATTTGCTGAAGGGAATAAGCAATTGATTTGAAATGAAGACACATTTTACTCACTACAATCCAGGTGTTCTAGCACAGAACACTCTAGCATTTTTCGTTTGGAGATCATTGAGTCAGATCACTTTTCATATGCACACTGGCAGTGCATCACTTGATCCTGTTCATTTCATCAAAGCCCCATCTCACTGTCTGCTCTTGGTGCTTGTCTAACCGATTCAAACTTAAGACCATAATGTAGCTTGTGTTAGTCTGGATAGACTAGAGAAACAAATCCATGGATACACATATATGTATAAGAAGGAGGTTTCAGACTGGACTGGAAAACGCTCCTAAGGGCCAGCAAACGATCCCTGAACTAACTACAAGCTTTTCTCTTGTGAAGTGTTTTGTTTTGTTCTTTGTCAGTGGTTTGTTTTTGTTGTTTTCTTGTCTGGTTGTATACTGTTGCTTTGTATTCCGCTGTCTTGTTTGTGTTCATGTTAGTGTCTCCACAGGTCTGTCTAAATAGAACAGGCTGAATGAACTATCTGGAGGAAAAACAATGGGACCAACAGTTCTGGGGGGACTTGGGGTGGGGGGCTAGGGGGGTAAGGAAGTGGTGTTAACAAACACAGGGATAAGGGAACAACATGGGGCCCAAAATGGTAGAGAGGGGGGAGTGGCAGGCCTGGTGGGAAATGATCAAGGGTAAGGTTGCGTAAAGAAGAGGTATACTCTAGCCCAGGTGGCAACGAAGCATGGTAGTAGGGCAGGAGGAAAGTCAAGGGAGATGGAGGAAAGAGCTAGGAGTCAAAGGGCATTTATGGAGGTCTAGACAAAGACATGTACATGCAAATATGTATAGGAGAATGGGGAAATAGATCTATGTGTCTATATTTATAGGTTAAGTATTAAGGTGGAGAGGGACCTTGGGCCTCTACTCAAACACTCCCTCAATGCATGAATACTTTCTTTTATTAAATTGGAACTCTATGATGCTCACTCTCCCAACACAACTGCTGAAGCCAAAGTGGGTGAACAAGTAAATGTGAAGAAAGCTCATGGTGCCCGGCTATCAAAAGAGATAGTGGCTGGGGTCTTAAAGGCTTGAAGATAAACAAGTGGCCATCTAGCTCAGAAGCAACAAAGTCCACATGGAAGAACACACCAGCCTGTGTGATCCAGTGTTCCCGAAGGGATCAGTTATCAGGCATCAAAGAACAAAAAATCATATCATTGGCTGCACACCTCCATGATAGGATCGCTGAAGACAAATGGGTGCATAAGCAAATGTGATGAAGAAAGCTGATGGTGCCCGGCTATCAAAAGAGATAGTGTCTGGGGTCTTAAAGGCTTGAAGGTGAACAAGCGGCCATCTAGCTCAGAAGTAAAAAAGCCCACATGGAAGAAGCACACCGGCCTGTGCGATCACGAGGTGCCAAAGGGACCAGGTATAAGGCATCATGAAAAAAAAAGACATATGTGTGTATATGCATATATATGTGTGTGTGTATGTATGTGTGTATATATGTGTGTGTGTGTGTATGTATGTATATATGTGTGTGTGTGTGTATATATATATATATATATATATATATATATATATATATATATATATATATATATATATATATATACCATACTGAATGAAGGGGAAAGTGCAGAGTGGAGACCCATGGCCCAAGTGTCGGTCACTGGAGATCCCCTCATAGAGGGATTTAGGAGAGGAGATGGGTCAGTCAAGGTGCGAGGTAGTACCTATGAAGAACACAGCTTTCCCCCAGATCCTGGATGCTTCCTCCCCTCAACTACCATGATCCGAATTCTACCTTGCAGGGCTGGATAAGGCAGAGGTTGTACACTGGTACATATGAGGGCTGGAGGCACAGGGAATCCAGGGTGGATGATATGTTCAGGACCAAGGATGTGAGGGGCGATGCTGGGAGAGTGGAGGGTGAGTGGGTTGGAAAGGGGGAACTGATTACAAGGATCCACATGTGACCTCCTCCCTGGGAGAGGGACAGTAGAGAAGTGGGGGGAAGGGAGACTCCGTATAGGGCAAGATATGACAAAATAACGATGTATAAATTACCAACGGTACACGAGGGAGGGGGGAGCGGGGAGGGAGGGGGAAAAAAGAGGACCTGATGCAAAGGGCTTAAGTGGAGAGCAAATGCTTTGAGAATGATTGGGGCAGGGAATGTATGGATGTGATTTATACAATTGAAGTATGTATATGTATGGGTTGTGATAAGAGTTTTATGAGTCCCTAATAAAATGCAAAAAAAGAAAAGAGGAGGAAAAAAAGAAAATGATTAGGGCAAAGAATGTACAGATGTGCTTTATACAATTGATGTATGTATATGTATGGACTGTGATAAGAGTTGTATGAGCCCCTAATAAATTGTTAAAAAAAAGGCGATTTATATACAAGAGCAATTGAACATTGAGAAAACATTTCAACCCAGTCCAGATCAAGTCCATAAGTCAGATATTACTCCGTATCTCTGATATCAATCTATAAAGTACTCTTCAGAACCAGAGAACACATGCAATGACCGCAAATGCAGACAATCACAGGCCACTGGGTAGAAAGTCTTTGGATCCAGTGTCATTGGGAATATCTTAGCCCTGGCGGGGGTCTCTGTGGCTTCTCTGGCTTCTGAGGTCTGGTTGTGTCCATGTGGCTTCTCTTCTGCAATGTCTCCCAGGGAGTAGCAGAGAAAGAGAAGTGTCTTCTTCCTCCAAAGAGGAAGTACCGCATTTCCAAGAATTCTCAGGAGAAGGTCATGCCAACAGAAGTCCCTTTGGCTATATCCAGATTGACAGCCTAGACTCCACCCCTACACTCTCAGTCCTTAAATTGACACCAGATTAGGTGACTACCACATTGCTTGCTGCACACTAGTTCAGGTCACTGCCATGATCATCTCAGATAATTTCATAACAGTGATTAGTAGGAGTCTTCTTAAGTGTCAACCACATGACATTATTCACATCACTTTCCTAACAGGTTTGTTACACATGTTCTCAATGAGCTCCTGGGTTCTCCCTGCATTCTGAAGAAGCAACACCTCCAGCTCTTCTAGACCCAAATGTCTGGGTTCCTTTTGCAGTCCCCCAGCTCGTGAGGTTAGGCTTGGTTAGTCTCTTAATTAAGGTGCACTGCATCTCTCAAAATTCTGAAAGGTGAAAATGATAGAAATTATGGCTTACAGAAAATACAATAATATTTTCTCCAGTTTTCTATTGTTGTACACGGAATAGACATACATTGCAACTTAAAATTACGAGAGCTTTTTGCTTTTTATCTGTTGCTTGATTTCCCCTTTAACTCTGTTGATGCACATAAATGTCTGATTTTAGAAGGTCACTCTCATCTATGTTGCCTTCTTTGTGTGTGCTTCCTTTTCTGTGTTTGACAGCGTATGAACGCCCTGCTATGGGGCAATTCATGTGTCCCTGCTTCCTTGTAGATGGTCTTCATAGCTCTGGGATTTACATTAGGTCATTGACCATCTTGTGTTCATTTTTTGTACACGAACTGAGGTTTCGGTTGTCTTTCATTCTTCTGAGGGTGGCGATTCAATTGTGTCAGTATCTTATTGAAGAGAATGTCTCGCTCTCTTTTAAATCCCTTGGGCCTTTGGTGAAGATCACTTGCCTGTATGTGGATGGGTTATTTATTAGTCTTCTATTCTCTTCCATTGGTCAACATACCTATCATTGTCCAAGTGCCACTCTGTTTTGATTGATGTGGCCGTGGAATAGTTTTAAGGTTAATTTATGTGCAGCCCCCTAACTTAATCTCAATAAACATGTCCAGACATCAGTCAGTGTAAAACATGAAAAATAATAACAATTTACAATTATCAAGCATTTGTAAGGGAAGAATGGTGGGAGGCGAAGGGGAAAAAACGAAGATTAAGATAATGTTTTGAAAATGATAATGGCAAGAAACATACATATGTGCTCGACATATTGGATAGATGGATGGATTGTGATATGAGCTGTATGAACCCCCAATAAAATAATTTTAAAAAACAACACATGTCCAGAAACCTTACAGAATGGTTTTTCCTCCATCGTTTCTAATTTGGCAGATTCTGCTCCCCTTTCTTTTGTCGTGATCAGGAAAACTGGATCTTTATTACTTTATTTTTTCTTCTCAAAAAGTCAGTTTTCATATAAATTGGCTTATTTACTGTGTTCCTGCTATTTAATTTATTTAGTTTTTTTTTTTATTGTTTCCTCCCTGCTACCTTTGCTGTGGCCTATGCATACTCCTCTTTTTATAGATGCATTAACTGGCAATGGAGGTAACACGTTTCAGACTTTTATTTAGTAATATGCTAAGAATGCCCCCCTAGGTGTTTTTCTGTTGTATTCCATGTTTTGTTGTCTTGTGATTTCATTTTCATTCAACCCATTACAGCCATCCAGGACATGAAAATTATTAAACTCATATTAATGATACAAATACTATAAGTATATATCAATATATGCATAACTCACACTCAGTCACTGCCATTGAGTCAATGGAGACATGGAGTGACCCTACAGGACAGGGTAAAACTGCCCCCTGAGCATTTATGGAACTGTAAGTCTTTATGGGAGCAGAAAGCCCCATTTGTCTCTTCTGGAACAGTTGGGTGGTTTTAAACTCCTGAGCTTTCAGATCATACCAGGTTAATGAGTAACCACTACACCACAATGGCCATGCATGCATGCATACATATATTTTTATTTATGCATGCAACATATATATGATTGAGTATTGAGATTGATGTGGGGTTTTGTTCAAAATATTAAGGAAGAGAGGATCCTTGGAGCAAAGAATTTGGAGGGAAAGGAAGCCTTAACTACCAGCAAGAAGCTCCTTGCTCCCAAGCTGCCTCCATAGCCCTTGCCCCTAAGCCTAGCTTCTGTGCTCTGTGCAGCCCATGTGTTCCATATAGACCGATGCCATTATTGCAGGGAAGGTTGTGCATGCGATGGCACTGAGTCCTCTCGCTGTTCCTCTCACACAGTAATGGACAGCTGTGCCCTCAGTGGTCATTGAGCTCAGCTGCGGGAAGAACTGCTTGTGGACATTCTTTTTGAGCTTAGAGTTGGGTAATTGTTTTCTTCTACTAGATATTATTGAGAACAACTAATTGAAACTCTCCTGCATATTTTGTTAGATCCAATTCCAGAAATATGTAATTAGCTGGGATGCCAAAGTATAAGGGTATTCTCTCTGAGGGTTTCATCACTCCTGGGTCCAAATACTGATGTTGTATCTGTCACAGGACATCCAAAATAATCAATGATGACAGCCAATACAATTATCTTTTATGCCAAACCATTTTTGGAATCTCTTCATACGACTAGAGAGAAGTAATCACCAGGCCAAAGAATATCCGAAACAAAACCAGCACTTATGGACAGGTTATATATTTCATAGAGAACTCTGCCCATGGTGCGGTGTTTTTCACCAAATTTTGAAATTTGACATGGCAATCAAAGAGTGATCTGGATGTTAGAAACCCCAGATTAAAAAAAAAAAAAAAAAGCAGAGAAGTCTCCAATCTTTTCTCAGAAACCAAAAAGAGAAAGTGTATAATGTCATCCTCTTCTCTGGGATTGGCTTTCATTTATGTAGAAATCAGGGTCCTTAAGCTGAAGATCAGAGAAACTATTGGGATGCAGAAAGCATAGAGTGTTAAGAAATTCTGATTTCATTAAAACCCCCAATTAATAGCGGACATTTATTTTAACATGTTTTCTCATTTATCGGCATATTCTCTTGAAAGTCAATTCCTCTTTATCATAATATCTCACTTAATTCCAGTTGTGACAGTGAAGCATGTCGAGTTTTGAAACCCCAAATAAGCAAAGGGCATGAGTATGTATGTTGTAAAGATACAAATATATTAACTCCCATTAATCATTGGTGCTATTATTAGATTGGCTTTGTTTGTTTCTGAGAAATTTTCTTGTAATTGGTGGTTAAAGAATGACCATATTTTCTGGAAGGCATTTAAAGCACTTTCATGAAGTCATTTTGAACATCTTTACTCAATGCAATCTGTGGTGTGATTTCTTGTTTCTCACTTCCATGGGTGTTCATTGTGCATAACAACAACACAGAATCATTGAAAATGTCAGCAGTTTCTCGGTGCACCATGCTATACTGAACAAATAACCTGAGAAGCTTTACCAAATGGAAAATCCGACATCTAGGTTGTAGTAAACCCTGCTAATTATCTATCATATGCAGATGACATAAAACTACAGGTTGTAAGATAGCATAACTTGAGAAACTTACTGATGAAGCCCAGGAATTACTTCCTTCATTGTAAATTACAGTTCAATGTAAACAAAATTAAAGTCCTCACAATGGGACCAATGGAAATTATGGGAAATGGAGATAAGATTGAAGTTATGATGGAGTTCATCTTGCTTGGATACACAATCAATATTCATGGAAGCTGCAGTTAATCAAATGATGCTTTTCATTGAGAAAATCTGCTGCATAAGACCTCTTTAAAGATTGAAGAGTTAGGTGATCTCTTTGAGGACTAATGAGGTACCTGGCCCAAGCTATGACATTTTCAATTGTCTCATATGCACAATGGACAATGAATGGAAAAGATGAAAGGTGGAATGATGTATTTGAATTACAGTACTGGTGAATAATTTGATGGTTTGATGGTCTGCTAGAAGAACAAACAATTGTATATTGGATGATGCACATTTTAAATACTTAATAGAAAGAAGGGAGGATATGATTACTTCATCTCAAGAACTTTGGATATGTGTCAAGGAAATCAGTACTTGGAAAAGGACATCATGCTTGATAAAGCATAAGGCCATTTTTAAAAGGATGACTTTAAGAAAATAGATTGGCACAGTAACTGCAACTAAGGCCTCATACATGACAACTGTGAGGATGAAGCAAGACCTATGCTTCATTCTGTTTCAAGTGTTGCTGTGAGTTCACATGGATTTAATGGCAATCACTGCACTCTATGGAGAGGAAGTGAGCACATTCAGCTTTCAAATTGTAACCAGATAATGATCCCATTAAATACCAATCTTATTCATATCTTGCTGCAACTCTTAACTACAGCTATCAATCAACAAATATAAAATAAAGGCATCCCAACTGGCAAAAAAGAAAACTTTCTATAATAGCTGATGATATCATTCTAAACATAGAAAACCCAAAAGCCCCAGAAGAAAAATATTGGAGCTAATTGAAAGGTTAATCAATTTCACAGGTATAAGGTCAACGTAGGAAAAATAAATTTGATTCTCATGTACCAATAGAGAAAGCTCTGAAAAGCAAATCAAGAAAATAATACTACTTACACTAGCCACCTATAAGAAAAAATAAATTAGAATAAACCTAAGCAGAGAAACAAAAGTCTTGTACAAAAAAAAAACAGCTAAAAAACAGTACTCTAAGATACCAAAACACACACACATAAGCAGAATAATGGGCCATGTTCGTGAATAGGAAACCTTAACTTGTGAAAATAACACAACTTAAGCAATCTATAATTGTAATGCAGTTCTGACCCAGACCCTGAGTTTTTCTTTAAGGACATGGAAATTAACCACCAAGTTTTAAAAGAAATTACTCATCAAGTTTTAAAATAAATGAAATAGGCTCAGAATAAGCAAGGTCAAAACCACTCCTCTATACCTAGTATATCCTGTGGTGTAGTGGATTACACAATAGACTATTAATTTCAAGAACTGTAGTTCAAGATCACAATCTACTGTTTGGGAGAAAGAAGAAGTGTTCTGATCCTGGAAAAAAAGACAAGGGGATCTACAGCCTTTAATATCGGAAACCCACACTGGCATGACTATAAATTGGCATGGACTCGATGGCAGTGAGTTCCGTTTTTTTTCCTTGAATATTACTAACTTTGACAACAAACAGCACTAGTTAGTACGCTGAATTTTAAACTGAGATCTCATAAATATTTATTACTGTGAAGTCTGCCTTTGGATAGACAGTGAAAGATAGACAAAGCCCATTCCAATGAAAAGAAGGCATGTTCAGATGCATAAGGGTTCCCCAGAGTCACTGTGCTTGGTGGTCCCAAGGGAGGTGCAGGAAGGTGGGGAAACCACAGCTTCTGAGAGGAAAGCCTCACTGACTTCTCTCTTGCATTTGCTGAAGCCCTGGCATGCTGCAAGGAGGTTTGTGTCTGGGCTCACACTGACTTCCCATCACTGTGTCTCTAGCACAGTGATACATGGCTGTGTCCTCCGGATTCACAGAGCTCAGTTTTAAATAAACTTGACTCTTGGAAGTGTCCTTGGTGATGCTGACTCAGGACTGGAGAGCTGGATTATAGTGTGTGCGCCCACCAGCCCATATAGCACCAACCCACTCCAGTCCCTTTCCTCGGGCCTAGCGTATCCAGTGCACATCATAGCTGGTTAAAGAGAATCCAGAGACAGTACAGGTGAGAGACAGGGTCTGTGAGGGCATCACCAGTCCTGGGCCTGACTCTTGTAGCTTCACTTGGGCAAGGACACCTGGGGATAAAGAGAAAAACAGTGAGTCATGTGCTCAGATGCTGCATCCCCAGATTTCATGTAGGCATCCCTGAAGCGCTCACCTCCCAGAGATGCCACCAGAAAGAGGAAAACCCACACACAATTCATGTTCATGTGGATAAGATTAGTGGCACCCAGAAAATGCTCTTCAGGGTGAGAAGGAATACGAATTTAAGTCCATGCGTGCTGTGGTTTCATTTGGCTTCTTATTGGGTATTTGCATGTGGGAGGTGCGTTTGTATGTAAAGGTGTAAAGGGCTGAATGGAAGTCCCTGGTTCTGGGACTCAGACTAGAAAAGCGATGCTCGTGGAGTCCTTGAGAGAACACAGCCCTCTCTCTGAGGTCTTCATTCTACCAACCATACAAACATCTGTTCATACTTTACATTTAATGGAACTTTATATCCATTATCACCAGAGGTACCCAGATGATCTGGTAAAATTATAGAGAATTTCTTTCCTCACCATGTGATGGAATCAGAACCAGGCTTTCCTGAATCTTTTCATACATCTGAACACAAAGGGAAACACGTATCTGTCTTCCATAAAGTTCCTTCCCCTAGGACATTGCAGAATATTTAGAAAGAAGTAAAAGATACTTAAACATTAGCTTCTAGATTTAGAATTGGAATAAAAAAGGTTTACTAACAGCAGGGTTATTTGGTTATTAGTGAAGTTCAAAGCAACCACAGAATAAGAAGCTCATTTTTCCTCCCATGAATTAGTCCCCAGGGTGGTGTTTGGTCAATGTATTCTGAGGAGCCCCCTGCTGACAGCATCCCATTACACACAGGAGAGGTGTTTCCTGGGTTTACACTGTCTTCCAACTTCTGTGGATGAAAAAGCAACAATTTCTCTGGTCATAAGCATTCAGACTATTGTCAGGAGTGTTACCTGGAGTTGTCTCATCAGGTGTCCTGCCATGGGCAGTAGAGCTATCATAGTGGTCAGCACAGCAGTTCTAGTTGACCAGGCACTGCAGTACTTACCCAGGCTCCTGTTTCACTTTTTTTGCACTTGGTCCAAGAGTTCATGGGGAAGAGAGTGTTATAAATGGAAAACACTCTGATTTGATTATAGTAGAAGTATGGTCTATAGATATTGATATTGGGATATATGCCAGAATACAATACAGGTTAAGGAAATCTCCCTGAAAGACAGTGAAGGTATTGAATAGAGTTTATGCTTCATTCTTTCCACAGGAAGAGTAAACATCATTAAGCCAGATTTTAAGCAAGAAATTTAAAGTTATTTATTCCATGCTATCAAAGACAGTGGAAAGCCAAAATTATTTTTTCTGGCCTTCTCTTATGTGAGTAATAGAAAAATTTTCAGATGTTGGTAAATGTTGAACACATTCAAAATCTAATGCCACTGAATTATGCATGAGAAGAATGTTGAAAATATTATTTTGTTGCATATATATTGACCATGAGTAAAATTAGTTAAAACATGACATATAGGTTTTTTTCACCCATAATCAGAAATTACAGAAAGTCTTGCTGGTACAAGGACATTTCAGAAAACTAGCTAAAATATTGAACTTGAAAAGAGATTATGATATAAGCCAGAAATTTGAATTAATAATTTTTAGCAAATCGAAGTGTCTTTAGGTAATATTTAATTAATTTATTTTTCCTCCAAAATCATTTTATTGGGTGCTAATACAGATATCAGATCATTCCACAGTTCAAATCAATTAGGCAGTACTGTATGACTGCTACCACAATCAGTTTGGAAACATCCTTTTCCTTGAACTCCTTGCTATCAGCTTCCTTGACCCCACCTCCACCCACCACTGTATCCCCCAGAAGCCCTTCTTCTACTTGCTATCTCTATATGTTCATCAATTTTGAGTTTCATTTACTGTAAACCATAAAAAAAACATTTTGGTGGTGGACCCTCAATGGAATGGAAACCTCCATCCTGCATAGCCACCCCACCCCCATCCTGACATGCCTGCCTGCCAGCACTTCCTCCTCAGATCTGGATCACACTCACTGGGAAGCCCAGAAAGAGACCCAAGAAGTTAGAATGGCTGTTTCCCTGGACCCAATCTCCATAGTGACAATTGGGGGGAGGGGCAAGGGGTAGGGGAAAGGAGAAGGATGGGGGGACTGAAAGGGAGGCATATATATATAATAGATTTATATATATATATATATATATACATATATATACATATATATATACATATATATATAAATCTATTTTTAGTCTGGAAAGACTTTGTTTAAATGAAAGGTGCACTATCCCTTTTGATTCTATTTTAAAATCATCTAGTGGAAAAACTCCAAGTGTGTTCCAGGTACAGTGAGTTACCAATGTGAAAATGAACTGAACAAACTCATCTTATGCAGAGAGTTCTCAGCCTCTCCCACCCTGAGGGCCCTGGGAGGGCCTGGGGGCGGGCCAGGCACACCAACCCACCCTGTGTAGCTCACTTGTTATCTCCAAGTGGGGAGGTGTGGGGGAGGGGAGTGGGGAAGGTCCATGTTTTCAAGAGTAGGAGAGTGATGCTTAAACACAAATAATTTTTTTCATTTCCAGAAACACTAAAAAAAAAATCAAGTATGTTTCCCCGGATTACAACATATATCTGAGATAAACCCCGATAAGAATCAGAAATTGAGGAAGCAGGTGGTCCACGTGCAGTCTGCGGCCCTTCCCTGGGCTCCATGGCAGACACAGGTGGGCTTAGGACCGAATGTGTCAGTCAGGCTACTGGGATGTGGTGACCTCGCAGGCTGATGCCTCTCCCAAGGCTTCTGGATCCAAACACACCCTTTGAGTGGGGTGTCCTATAACACACCCTATGCCTTCTGCTGAACACTTGCTAACGGATTGTTATGCACATTCCATGAAATATACAAAACAACAAGAAAACCAACTCCTTGCCTTCCAGTAGATTCCAGCTTTTAGCACAACCTCTTTCTGTATCTTTGCTGTTGAGGAGGGAGCACTGTTCTTCAACTGCAGCACCGACAAGGGATGCCTGCCCTGGCCGCAGCGTGAGACCACTGCCTGTGGGGACTGGTGCCCATTCCTGATGATGAGCCGACTCTGTCTCTACCCTGTGTGAGCAAACTGCAGCTGCATCCAATGCCTGTGTGCAAGCTGTGCTTTTGCTAGTGACCTCAGACACTGGTTTAACAGGAATTTACTGTTAGGATGACTCTACACTGCAAGTGAAGGGAATAAGACACTGGAAGGAAGAATAAAGTTATTTTTATAAATCTACTTTTTAAATTGAAGCACAACCAGTAAAAATATATTTAAATGGAGAACCATTAAAATGTTAATAAAAATAGTATAAATAGTATAATGAATGATGTCACAGAAAAAAGATGGCACAATCAAAATAAAACACCAAGTATGGAGAACAGGACATGGGGAAAATAGAGCAATTCCTGACAATGTATTAAATATATTTAAACAAAATTCAGAATACACAGAAGAGAAACAGATGGAGTTAAGCAACCCAAATAAGATGCTAATTGAGAAAGTCCATCGCCATAACACACTGGCACCAAGTGACTGCAGACTCACAGTGACCCTCCAGAGCAGAGCAGAGCTGCTCCTCAGCGTTTCAGATACTGTGAATAGGTTCTTACCATGGAAAAAACTTGCCAATTTTATTATGAAATATGTATAGATAGTTTTAAATCGATGTTAGATTTCTTTTTTAATGTGCAACATTATTTTATAAAAGTAATTTTAAAAATCATTTTATTGCGGGCTCATACAACACTTATCACCATTCATACACATACCCATTGTGTCAAGCACATTTGTATATTTGTTGCCATCATCATTCTCAAAACATTTGCTTCCTGCTGGAGTCCTTGATATTAGCTCCTCATTTTCCTCTCTCCCTCCCCATTTCCCCTCCCTCATGAACCCTTGATAATTTATAAATGATTATTATTTTTTCATATCTTACATTGTTCGACATCTCTCTTCACCCACTTTCCTGTTGTCCATGCTCCAGGGAGGAAGTTATATGTAGATCCTCGTAATCAGTTCCCCTTCTCTACCCCACCTTCCTTCCACCCTCCAGGAATTGCCACTCTCACCACTGGTCCTGAAGAGATCTGTCCTGGATTCCCTGTGTTTCAGTTCCTATCTGTACCAGTGTACATCCTCTGGTCTAGCCAGATTTGTAAGGTAGAATTGGCATCATGATAGTGCAGCGGGGGCGGGGGGAGGAGGGAACTAGAGGAACGTTGTGTTTCATCTTTGCTACCCTGCAACCTGACTGGCTCTTCTCCTTCCTGCGACCCTTCTGTGAGGGTTTGTCCAGCTGCCTACAGGAGGGTTTTGGATCTCCACTCTGCATTCACCCTCATTTACAATGGTATGATATTTTCTTCTTTGATGTTTGGTATCTGATCCTTTCAACAACTCGTGGTCACACAGACTGGTGTGCTTCTTCCATGTGGCTTTTGTTGCTTCTGAGCGCGGTGGCCACTTGTTTATCTTCAAGCCTTTAAAACCACAGATGCTATATTTTTGATAGCCGGGCATCATCAGCTTATTGGGGGCATACATCAATTTTATTGAGCTCATTTGTACACATGGTGCCATCATCATTTTCAAAATATTTTCTGTCTACTTGAGCTGCTTGGTATCAACCACTCCTATAAAAGTAATTGTTAAACATATTCAAAAGAAAAATGTTTAAAAATATTTGTTCAGCAATTAAAATCCTTTAGGTTTTTCTTTTAAACCATTTTATTAGGACCTAATCCAGACATCATACCAATCTATAGTTAAAAATCTTAACCAGTGTTGTACAATCTCTCCCACAATCAGAACATTTTCTTCCTTCTTGAACTCCTTTATATCAACTCTGGTTTGCTTCCCACCTCACTTGCTATTGCCCCCAGGACTCCTAATTCTAGTTATTTTCTCTGCAGATTTATCATTTTAATCTACAACAGTCATCTCTCCAGTACTCTGCCTGATCACGAGGTTATTCCCATTCCTCCGTTAGGATGAGAAGGAAATCACTGAAGGCATCGTCCCTGTGTAGATCCTGAAAATGTAGTTTGAGCATCCACTGTCACCCACACCCTTTTGCACACCGGAATCTCACAATGTAAGCTCGGACACTATTCCCTCCTTTGGATTTGGATTGTATAATTTACAATCCTTGTCAATCTTTGTAGAGCCTCATATGACTCCCTTGGTGTGTCTGGGAGTCTTGAACTGCTTACCTTGTACATACATCCCAATGTGAAATCCACTATGCCACCAGGGAGGGTAGAGTTGTTTATAATCTTTGTATATAGGATTTATTACCTATTCCTGATTGTTTGATAGATACATAGTTAACCTTAATAAGGAATGGTATATGTATTAAATTTTAAATATTAAATAATTTAATACTTTCTGAATATAAAAGGGTGTAATATATTATTATTATTTTAGGTAATTACTTTTGGCTAGCCAGAATTAATCTCAATTTTCTGAACCTCACTATATCAGAGATGTTGTTTGGAGATTTTGAGTCAGTTTTACTCATAATGGCTGTGTGTACAACAGAACAAATACACAAACTGCTGTGGTAGTTATATAATCCTTTATCAGTGTGAAGATTAAGAGTGTATGGGTGGAGTCTAGCCTGTCAATCAGATGGGGCCTCTAGGTAGGCATGGCCTTCTCCTGATAATTCTGGGAAATCGGTATTTTCCTCCTTAAAGGTGAGAGACACTTCTCTCTCTCTGCTCACTTCCTGCGAGATATCCCTGAGATGAAGCCACAGGGACCTACCCGCATGCAGCCCTGGAAGTTGAAGAAGCCACATTAGACCCTGCCAGAGATGATATGATTACAGTTCCACTGGATCCAAAGACTTTCTACCCACTGGCCTGTAATCTCCTGCACTCAGTGTCACTGCAAGTGTTTCTTGAGTCTGAAGAGGACTTTATAGATTGGTATCAGACATATGGGTGAACATGGGACTTATGGGCTTGGATTGGACTGGGTTGGGATACTTTCTTAATGTACAATTATATAAAACTCTCTCTTATACAAATATGCCTGTTTAAGACTTTGCTTCCTTAGTCTACCCGGAAAAATACAACTGCCACATCTTGAACCAGCCTCACTTCCTCCTAAGTGTGAGAAAACTTTTGCAGCCACTCTGTCTGTGCATCTACCTGAGCGTTTTCCTCTGTTTTGCTGACACTCTGCCAAACAGGGTGTTCTTTAGGATCTGGATCCCCTTATCACAGGTTCAAAATATGTGAGAAATCACACTGTTCTCAATTCTAAAGAGTATTCTGTGATATTAGTCTGCAATTTCCTCTTCTGGTGACATACTTGCTATTTTTTAATCAAAATTGTCCTTCCAATGAGTGCTCCCTTCATTGTGATGCCAATGAATGATCTTACTAATGACTCCACCCACCAGGCAGGTCATTCCAGTTCACCTGTTCCCAGTGTCAGGGGTCTATGCTCCATGCTCGGAGCACTTGTGTTTGTATCAAGGGAGACATTAGGTATCAAGTATCACTAACGACAGGTCACCACCATTTTAGGCCCAGAAGACCACAATTATTTTCTGAGACATAGAGGATATTAGTCAATCACGACCCACAGTGCTCAGGGAATAAAGCAGATAGACACCTTGTGAGAGACTGGAACTTGGACTGTAATAGAGCAACGAGCTCAGGACATTTAAAATCATGAATTGCACTCATGAATCTGCACTTGCCTGTGTTTCATTGCCAACAGTTTTGAAAAACGGACAGGGTGAAAGTGCCCGTAAAAATCTGTTTCTGCAGAAGAAAAATGGGCCATGTACGATGATAATGAGGGATCAGAGTCACTTTTAATATTTGTGATGCAAATACAGAATGCTAGTTCTTACTTTCAAGACTGAAGAGAGGAGAAAATTTAAAGAAAAAACAAACAAAAACTGCCCTTAGGGTTACTGAGAGTTAAGAGAGGATGCCCAATTCCAACAGGAAATCCTCCCTGTCATCCATCTGTGCCTGTTTAAGGCTGGGTATGTGTGTTCAGTGGGTCCTGCGCGCCCCCTGCTGCGCAGTGTCTCCCCTGCAGGGGATGTTTGTGTCTGAGATAACACTGAATTCCCTCCAAGGTGTTTCCCTTGCACAGTAATACATGGCCGTTTCCTCAGCAGTCATGGAGCTCAGCTGCAGGGAGTACTGATAATTCGATGTGTCTCTGGTGATAGTCAGCTTTGGAAGGACGGCTTATAATATGTACTATCTCCATAATATATGCATCCCATCCACTGCAGCCCTTTCCCCGAGGGTTGCCGGATCCAGTGTCAGCAGTAACCACTGCTTGTGATAGAGAAACCAGAGACAGTGCAGGTGAGGGACAGCTTCTTGGAGGGCTTCACAAGTCCTGGACCTGACTCCTGAAACTGCACCTGGGACAGGACACCTGCAAACTAAAACAGACGGTCCCTGTCAGTCACTTGAAGTCACAACCATCCCCAAAGACCCACGTCAGATATCTGAATCTCCACCTTGGGGAACTGTCACCAGGCACCGGAGAACACACAGCAATAGCATCTTTAGACTACAGCTGTGCTTTCCCAAGGGACCTACAGCCCTGTCTTAAGAGAACTGATGGATAACCCAGTCCAAGGTGAAATTGTACCCTAGTGCCTGAAGAATAATTTGCATGTGATGGAGCCCTGTCCTTATAAACAGAAAGTGACAGAGCTCAGACCCCTTCTTCCTTCTGAGTCCACTGTAGTGTAACTGAACTCATATGCATGTTTCTCTCAAAAGGTATATGGTAAAGTTCAAAGAATGCCCAGAATTTCTGGGCGCAGTGTTCTCGCCCTCCAGCCCCTCACTGCCCATGTCTTGCCTTGGGCTCCCCTGTCCTGTGCCCCAGAGAGTGAACAGGATATCATTTGTTGAAACTATCAATTGCACCCCATGATATCTTCAAACCTCACACTCTCCAAGACCCATTTTTTTTCTGTGCACCTTGACACCTCTGAATCAACATTCTCATAGTCCTTAGTAGTTTTCCTTGTGTGGAAATAACATCTTTGAGAAGCATTAATACCAGATTAGTCATAAGGAGTTGGGGTTGGTAATGCCCCAAACATCCAACTCTTCTACGAAGCCATTCATTTCCAATTTCCACCCACTCCACCCGTGAAGATATTTCCTCATGTTTCGGGGTTCTGCATAGCACTGCAAAGTCCAACAGAAAATCATGGAAGTTTGAGGAAATGAATCAAGTGGTGGTGTATTCTAGTTAGTCCAAATTCAGAAGACCAGGAAAGGGTAAGTCAGATGCTGGTTCCAAAGGACATATCTCCCTTTTAGCTTTCCATTGTATGTATACACATATGACCTGAAGCCTCTGGAAGATGTTTCCAGTCAGCATTGTCTCCCTACTAATCTTATGCAGCCAGGATTTTTCCTACCTTGGCCCACAGTCATCACCAACCCCACCACTCTTACAAGTAATTTACACACTACATCCCAGAGCCTAATGACTGAGGTCAATGTCATTGTAAGAATTGAAATTCAAGTGCCATAATTTCTCTGGGAAGAACGTGTCACCTAGAAAAGTTGGGGCCAAGACAAGACAATATTTTAATTCTGTAGTCTCTAAAAAAGGCAAGATTCTGAATAGAGACACACACATACCCTTTGTTTGCTGGAATATCCAAAATGATACAAAATCAGCTGTGTCATGCTTTCAAGTATAAAGATTCAGTAGAGCAGTGAATGGAAAATAATCATTTAAGAACCAGAGTAAGAACGAGAACCAAGAACAGTGTTTTAGATCTTGAACCAAAAGACATTTTCTTGAGACCCATTAGGCACTCTCCATTAAAATCAGGTCCATTCATGCAACTGATCCTCAAAATTTAAAGAATAAGCATAGACATCCTTTAAATGTCCCTTAATCAGGGGACTCTGGTTCAATTGAAATATAAGCATTTCGAACAAAGACAGCTTCTCTTTGTGCTCTGGGCTCAGTCCCATCACAGTTCTTCATGGATCTCACTTAAATGTATTCCCTAAACTCAAGGAGTGTCTAATTTTGGAAAAACTGTTCATATTATTGACTACAGAAGCTGTGACACTGTCTCTAAACATGCAGCTTTAAAGCTCAATCCCCATTCAGCTTCCTTCCTCCCAACAAAATTTAAAACATTTCCCCCAGACTTAGGGTTGAATTAGGTGAATTGGCATCTATATATCTCCAAATTAACGTAAATTTTACAATGGCAAAATCCAAGCGCGAGGTGTTGGTCACCTGGACAGCTTTGGGCCCAAATTTGCTGAAGGGAATAAGCAATTGCTTTGAAATGAAGACACATTGTACTCGCTACAATCCAGGGGTTCAAGCACAGGACAATCTAGCATTTTTCGTTGGGAGATCATTGAGCTGCCCTTTTCATATGCACAGTCGCATAGCCTCACCTGATCTTGTTCATTTCACCAACCCCCAATCTCACCATCTGCTCTTGGAGCTTGTATGACCGATTTAAGCTTGAGACCGTGATGTAGCTGCACACGAGTTCAGCTCACCTCCATCTCTGAGTTTGACTGCCATGATCATCTCATAATTTCATAGCAGTGGTTCATAGGGGTCTCCTTAAATGTCACCCTCATGACCTGGCCCATCTGCACATCACTTTTCTAACAGGGTTGGTACACATGTTCTCACTGAGCTTCCGAGTTCTTCCTGCACTTGAAGCAGCAACACATTGAGCTCTAGACGCATATGTTCTGGGTGGGTTTCACAGTCCCCCATCTCCTAGGGTTAGGCTTGGTCAGTCACTTAATCAAGGTGCACTGCGTCTCTCAAAATTCTGAAAGGTGGAAATGATAGAAACTATGGCTCCAAGGAAAATGTAGTCATATTTGCTCCAGTTGTCTACTTTTGTACACAGAATAGACATACAAAGCTGCTGCTTAACATTACGTGAATGTTTTTGTTGTTATTTGTTGCTTGGCTTTCACTTTTTTTCTTTTGATGCACAAATGTCTGATTCTTAAAAAGTCACTCTCATCTATATTGTCTTCTTTGTGTGTATTCCTTTTGCTGTGCTTGATAGTGTATGAACGCCCTGCAATGGGGCACTTATGTGTGTCCCCATTTCCTTACAGATGGGCTCTATAGCTCTGGGATTGACATTAGGCCCTTGATCGTCTTGTGTTCATTTCTGTACGTGAGCTGAGGTTTTGGTTCTTTCATTCTTCTGAGGGTGGTGATCCAATTGTGTCAGCACCATTGTTGAAGAGAATGTCGCTCTCCCTTATAAATTCCGTTGGACCTTTATTGAAGTTCAGTTGCCTGCATGTGGATGGATTGTTTATTCATTTTCTATTCTGTTCCATTGGTCAACATGCCTGTCGTTGTTTGAGTGCCAGCCTGTTTTGACTGCTGTGGCTGTAATGGTTTTAAGGTTGGTTTGTGTGAGGCCCTACCTTGTTCTTATTCTTTTTGGGTCTCTTGTTAATCCTGGACTCTCCGTATAAAGTCAGTAATTGTACCCCCTCCTTTCTTTAAAGGATTAAGTTGGCATTTGGATCAGAATTGAATTGAATTTAAAGGATAACATTGGGTAGTATCGACATTTCCTTTGTATTGAGTGTCCTTATCCATGAATATGACATATTGAGAATGTGAACAGATTTGCATTGGGAAGCATAAACATTCCTGAATCATGTCATCTTGCTGAACAAGAGAGACAGAAAATAGAGATTTCAGACCAGTGCTGAATCTGGCGTGCATGCTTCCTATTAAGCATGAACATCATATAGGAGCCACATTCTGCTTTGATGTGGTTCATTCCCTAACTAACTGCCTGCATGTCTCTAACCTGGAACTCACCTGCCCCAGGTTCTGTGGAGGGTTAGTCTAATCACTATTTGTGACTACTGCAGGCTGCCCTGTTGGGTGATTGCCACATTTCTTGGGTAGTGTTTTAGTCCGGGTTGACTAGAGAAACAAATCCAGAAACACACATACGTGTGTAAGAGATAATGTCATATCAAAGAGCAATTGTACATTACAAAAACATGATATCCCAGTCTAGATCAAATCCATAAATCTGATAATACCCAACATGTCTATACTAGTCCATAAATTCCTCTTTTGACCCACACAGCCATGCAATGATGCTGAATGAAGGAAGATCACAAGCCAGGGTGTGTAAATGCTTGTGGAACCAATGGTGGTGGAAGCCTCTCAGCGCTAGCGTGGGTCTCCACATGGCTCTTCCAGTTCCAGGTCTCTGGCTCCATCAGCATAGCTCCGTATGTCTTGTCAGGAGGAAGACAAATCAGAGAGTATGTGTCTGACCTTCAGTGAGTTATTTTTCTCCATGGTATCTCCGAATGAGGTCATCAAGCTGTGACCTGATTGACAGGTTAAACTCCACCCCTTCACCCTTAGTGTCAAATTGACCCCATGTTATGTAACTACCACAGGTATGTTGTACTGTCTCTGTTATTGGGGAGTTAAGGCTTCTAGGGCATTTGACTCAAGCTCTCTTGACTTGTTCTGAAAGCCAAGTCTATTTGTGCTTATGTTAGCCTCAGGCTGGTCTTGTAGACCTACGTCCCTAAATCATAGCAGCTCCACTATCCAAGCTAGCTCCTGGACTAGAAAATTAGGTCTAGAGATTTGGGGATCTTCACCCAGTCGGCTAGTATTGTGGGTCGATATCACCGGGGAGTCTATCAGCAAATGTTGCTGATCTTTTACTAAATTTGTGTATACTTAAATTTATGCTGATAATCTTGCATTCTGGAAGTAGAGGATATCCCTCTTGAGGTTGTTTTCCACTGATCTTTGTGGAGTTCCTCCCATGTGTGCTACTCGGTTGCCATATTGCTCCACCTCTGAGCTATAGCATACACATACACACACACACAATATACCCACACAAATGTAGACAAAATATATTTCTCCACAATCTTAGACATTTTTACTAAACAAAAAATTAAAATGTAAAGCTATTCTTCTAAACTTTCCCCCAAAGAATTCTATCCTCCTTGATTGACAGCACATCAGAATCAAAGTTCCACAAGCCTCAAGGATGTTCTCTGACTTATGGGGACACACAGAAATATGCAGGGAAGGTCAGCTCTTCAGTGCCCATGGTGTAACGTTTCTCAACAAAATCCTCTATGGACAACCTTTCCTACTCTTGAAGAATGAGCGGGTGCATTGTCATGATAGATAGATGAGAAAATAAAGATCATTTGTGCAACATCCTAGGGTGTTTTCTCAGTAATGTCACGTTTCATTTTCTTTAAACTTGCTCATATTTTTTAATTTTCTCTGTCATGAGAATTTCACTCCAGACCTACCTGTTAGAATCCAAAAAACTGCTCTCATATTCTGAATTGACCTTTATGCCTTGAATATCACACAGATTATTCCCTCAGAAGTAACTGTTTTCATTGTATCTTTCTCTCTGGATCATAGTGATGCATCCAAGAATTATCAATAATTAAGTTTCATTACATAAAAGGGGCTTCATTACTTCAATTTTTTAAAAAAAGCAGTTGTATAATATCATTTTTTGAGCTCATTGATCTGTGTGTACTGGTTTCTGGCACCAATCAATAAATCAAAATTATCACTTAAAAATTTATAATGCTGAACCATGTGGGATTCCAACTTCATTAGTCACCTCCTCAATGGTACCTCAACAGTCTTCTTCCACTAGTACCTCATATCATCCAGTTTCTTCCTTTGTTCTAGTTGGCTTTTTCCCCCTCTTGGCTCATATGTGAATTTTCTCACTATATTATTTATGCTTGATCCATTTTAAAACTGTCTTGTGTGCAGAAGACAGAATTCCTGTTGGCCTACTTTCTTTCTTTATCTTTCTGTCTTTCTTTCATGACTTTCACACAGACAGATGGATTTTAAGCCACCCTAATGAAACCAAGTGAAGTGTGTTACTGAGGAAATGTGGCCACAGACAGCCACTGAGAGCAGAGGCATGTTTAAGCATGTTTTATTTGGCAAAGACACATGAATGCAGAATTTATTTTACTAACTCATATAAACTATAGCTCTTCTTGGCTAGGCTAAATTTTGTATGAATGTGTGGATAAATACAACTGTGAATTTATTAATAACATATCTACATATTTATAAAATACTAAGGGTTCTAGTTTGATTTGGTGAAGATTGTAATGAGTATAATTTTCATAAATTTTCATTTACTCTGCAGACGCACATTTGTACTTATGTGGTAAGTTTTAAGACTGTAGTACAGTTTTTTAATCTTACCATAATTGATATTTTGGGTTGTAAAATTATTTGTGATTTTAAAAATAAGAATCCCTGGATTCTACCTACTACCTCCAGCAGAACTTCCCTAGGTTTGGCAAATTGAGATAAATTTCAAGAATTGAAAGGTGTCTCTGGGAGAAAAAAAATTTCCTCTGCAATGTGCAAGTGTTCATATCAATGTGTATAACATTACCCAGGTCATTCTAAAGAAGATATTGCAGTAACGTAGATTGATGAGTATTCATAGAAATGAGAAGATTGATGATATATGTGAAGGTAGGGGAAAGATTTGTTTTTTTATTGATAAAGATCATTTTATTGGGTTTTTTTACAACTCTTATTACAATCCATACATCAGTTGTTTCAGGCATATTTGTACATAGGTTGCCATTGTTCTTTCTATACAAGTTTCTATTTCTAACTTTCTATTGAGCCCTTGTTATCAGCAACTTTTTTTTCCCTCCATTACTCCTTTACCCAAGATTTAGTTTTAACATGATAAATGTTTGAACCAATTCTTCATTGTTTCTAAACTTAGCCATTAATGATGCTTTTTAGTTCCCTGAACTGAAAACCAAAGTCTCACAATGAAATATTGCTTTGAAATAATTTCTGAGATGATCAGTGGAAGACAAAGTCCATCCCCATGAAAGAAGAGTGGTCCCTGTCATAAAATTTCCCTAGAGTTACTGTGCTTGGGAGTCCCTAGAGAGATGGTGACAAGGTGTGGAAACCACAGCTTCTGAGAAGAATCCCACACCTCACTGCTTTCCAAGGCATCTGCTGAGAAGATAGGGCACTAAACTGAGTGTGTACTGGGGACCCCAACACATCAGCCCCTGCTGGCTGCCAAAAGGACGTTTTGACTTACCTCAAACTTTTTTCCATCACTATGCCTGTCTCTTGCACAGTAGTAGACTGCTGTGTCTTCATAATTTACAGAACTCAGATTTAAATCATCTTGGCTCTTGGAGGTATGCCTGGTGATGCTGACTCTGACTGGAGAGTTGGACCATCATGTGTACTCCCTCCACTCCATATCGTACCAACTCACATCAGCCCCTTTTCTTGAGTCTGGTGGACCCAGTGCACAAGATTGCTGGTTGAAGAGAATCCAGAGACCGTGCAGGTAAGGGACGGGATCTGCGAGGGCTTCACCAGTCCTGAGCCTGGTTCCTGCAGCTGCTCCTGGGACAGGACCCTGGATGCAGGGAGAACCCACTGAACCATCTGTTCCAAGGTAGAATTCCAGACTTCACAGGTAACCTTTGAAGCATGCACCTCTAGGAGTTGCCATCAGAAAAAGGAAAAGCAACACACATTTCATGTCCCTGTGCATGAGGTCCCTGATCTCCAGGAACTGTTCTCCAGGATGAGGAGGAACCCGAGTTTAAGTTCACGTGTGTAGTGTTCTCATGTGGCTGCCTAAGAGGGGTTTGCATATGGTACATGCATTTGTATGTAAAGGTTAAATAAGGAGAAGGAAGGTCCCTGGCTTAGAGAATCACACTGCGGGGAGAATGATGCTGAGAGTACCATTGGGAGTAGACAGTTCTTAGAGTTCTCCACTTCAACTAGTCCATGGTTTTCTTTATCCACATAAGGACATATTCAGGCATCCGGATATAGTTATGGATCCAGGAAAGCTGTAGGAATAGGGTAAATGAACTTATACTCCAAGGTGTGGATGGATATGCTGACAGGTAGCTTCAAAAATAAAAGATAGATTGGTGAACACACCCAAAGATAAATAATTTATGTTAGATATGTGGAGATAATAAATAGATATAAAGAAAGATCTCTCACTGCCACTGAGTCCATTCAGACTCATAATGAACCTGTTGGACAGGGTTTAACTCCCCATGAGTTTCGGAGACTAACTTTTTATGGGAATAGAAAGCCTGATCTTTCTCTGCACAGCAGCTGTTGGGTTTCAACGACTGACCTTAAAGAACACAGCCTCACACATACTCACTACACCACCATGGATCATGTTGGGTCGTGATCCATAAGGTCAGTAGTTCAAAATCCTCACCCACACATCGGAGACACACTGGGCTTTCTACTCCCCTAACAAGTTCCAGTCTCGGAATCTCATGAGGGCAATTCTACCCTGCCCTAAGGGGCCCTGTGAGTCAGCATCAGCTCAATGGCAGTGAATTTTATTCATAAAGATTGACAGATAACGATAAATGGAGAATTAGACCAATAAATATCAAAGAGTCATCGACTCTCCAGGGTTCGCTGAATGGTCACATTTTTAATCATTACAAATGTCCATTCACTCTTTTTGAAAATATTAAATATTCAAAAGTATTCATAAAGGAATTCAATGGTCCATGAACACTGAGTGATGATGAAACTGGAATCAAGGTGCTATTTGTCATACACCTTGAAACATTCATTAACTTGGGCGAATAGTCTGCACCAAAAATATCTTTGGAGTCAGGTGAATTTAAGGGTTATTGTGCAGGGAAATATCTTCATGTCAACATAAATCAGATTTTATTGACCTCTGCCTCTGTGTCTGTCTGTCTCTCTGCCCTAAGTTTACCTCTCTGCCTAGAAAATATTGCCTTTCCCCTGAAATGGAATTTCTTCAGAATCTGTAGATCATGACCTTGAAGGAGAACTTTGGGAAGTAGAAACTATCAGGACTGCAAACAAAAATAGTACATGGTCCTCAGTTCACAACTATGTTCCCGAATAACCAGGATTTCATACTTTGATCTCTGATTATTTCCACCTGCCCCGCAGGGTTAGGATTCACTAGCCCTCATAATCCCTGTTAGCTTAGAAGCTTGACTTCCACCTGCCCCTATATTATTCAAGGTCAGTAGTTTGAAACCACCAGCCACTAAATGGAAGAGAGACTGAGATTTGTATCCCCCTAAAGAGTTACAGTCCCTGAAGCTCACAGAAGCAGATCTACCTGCCTGTAGGGATGCTATTAGTCTGAATTGGCTTGATTGATGACAGTGAGGCTTTGTTTTGTTTCGTATCGTTTATCACATAAGACATCAGCCTGCCACTTAATCCAAGGATTTGGTACTTGTGAACCCTCATTTATCATGGGAGCTATTTCTTGATATCAATCTCCATACATATATACATCTACTTCACTAGGTTTATTCCTCTGGGTAGTGCAGATAAATATGTGTGTGATTAAGAACATTTTCAATTCAGCTAACCTAACAGTGACTTCTAGACTATTTCACTGCATTCAAATATCACCAAACAAAATGTATATCTTTTTTTGTATTTTGGCTTTCATTGTCTATCAACTGTCTAAAATAATTTAGTGGAATGATATCCTATGTGAATATCTATATATCCCCAAAGTAATTGACAGGATTTAAATTCAACTAATTGTTCAGGTAGAAGTAAATGTCATTATTTTCAAACACAAAATTTTAAAGAAACTCATCTTTACTTCAAGTCTTTTTATTTTCCAATTACATAGTACTGAAATTTATTATTATTTCAAGTCTTATCATTGATGTGAAGTTTAAGCACTTGCCTGTTGGAAAAATGTTCATCTTTCTAATCTACCAAGCTACTTTCCTTAGAAAAACTGGCATTCTGTTCAACTGAGGCAGGCTGTTGTACTCTACCAAATGGTGTTGTGATGAGTGTAATATCAACTCAAGTACACCTACCAACAACCGTGATGTCAGTGGCTTATTCATAATTATCAAAATGCCAACCTAGTTCTCTTCAATATTATACTTTATGAGATTTCATGATTAAAATAGTTGTGAAACTTATTTCCTATTTCACAAAGTGGAAAAATAAATGTTCACAATTATATATATATATTCTATGAAACAAGAACAAAAATAAGATGGAATCTTTTCCTGGATAGAACCCAGTTTACATCATTGAAGGATGTTTTGTGGTGCTGGAACTATAAACATCTTAACCAAGAGCCTGCACTGCTTTAGGAGACACTTTGAGTGGCTGTTCATGAAAGAGAGCTGCCCCATACGGTTTTCTAGTCTGTGATCCCTATGGGAGCAGGCCATGAGATCTTTTCCCAACTGAGATACCAACTGGTTTTGCATTGCCCAACTTTTGGTTAGTGTATTAATCTTGGTAGACTAGAGAAACAAATTCACGGACACTCACATGTGTATAAGAGAGAGTGTTATATCAAAATGTAATTCTACATTAAGGAAACATCCCTGCCCAGTCTAGATCAAGTTCATAAGCCCGATATTAGCCCATATGTACAAAACCAATCTATAAAGTCCTCTTCAGACTCACAAAACACATTCTATGATGCCAAATGCAGGAAGATCACAGGGCACTGGTTTAGAAGTCTTGTGGATATAATGGTGTTGTAAGCATCTCAGTGGAATCTCGAGAATCCTCAGGGGAAGGCCTTGTCCACACATAGACCTCCTTTGTTATATCCTGATTGGCAACCTACACTCCACCCCTACACTCTTAATCCTCAAATTGACACCAGATTATGTATCTAGCACAGTTAGTATTTGGGTACTTACCTATTCTGCCACCAAGGCTCTCTGTTCCAAATTTAACTAGGAGGAAATGCGAGGTGGGTAGTGTACTAAGTTCCACGGATAACTTTGAGACTGAAGAAAGGAGCTCTGTTTCTTTTTACCTTAGTCCCAGTTTTAATTCTTTGGTAGAACCCCTGCCTATGCCAACACTCATACAATACTAAATTAATTTTTATATAGTTACAAAATGCCTCTATATTCCCCTGAACTCTTAGTCCACAGAGTTCTTCTGAACATATGTGCATTTTTCTCCAGAAGTCCTCGACCCTTCACTCTGCACGCACTATATTTCTCATGCCCGAGATACAACCCATTGCCCATTATGCCATAGAAAGTTAATGATGTGCATACCTAGGTCCCTTTGATTCTAATTTCTGTCCTATCATCTCCTCAAGAAACCAAAGAGAATCTTCTCTCAGTTCAACTTTTGGTAAGCACTCTTCAAGGGGTAAGAATTACAGATACCAGATGATCAAGGTCATGGAAAGCAACACAAAAGACAGAAAGCAAAGCATGGGAAGGGGGCAGGGTGATCTCTGCATTAAAGTGGAAACGGTACATTCTTAGAGAAATATTGCCCTTTTCTTCCAACATGGTTCTAGAATTATCCTAGTACTTACAGGATCATGTGTATCCACTACTGTTTGAATGTCTTCTCCATAAATAATGAGAGGTTCTGATCTCTCAGATTTCAGAAGAAACGGGATGTGGGGTATGCAGGCTGGTGATAACATGGTAGGTATGAAGCATGCTGAAGTGGAAGCGTGAGGAAGTGTCCTATATACGTATTTGTTCACACCTACATTACACCCAAATGTTGGTGTGTCTTTATCTTGTGGCCTGTTTTGTATTCTCCTGATGCAAATACCTGCTCACAGCTATATATTATTGAGTTCTGAGAGTGGTCTGGTGACAGCAATCTGGTCCAGGTACATAATAAATTGCCTTACTTCTCAAGCAAGTTGGTCATTTAGTGGTGTTCCCATGCTCCTCCATTTCTCCCCATCCCACATTCTTCTTCTGTGAACTCTTGCAGTGAAATCTTCTTCTGGGCTGTCTAGTCTCTGAATATGGAGAGCTCTAGAATCTAGAGTCTAGATTCTGTGGAGCTCTAGTACTTGATTTCAGCCCACACTAAGTCTTTACAATTTTGCTAGATGTTTTGCCTGTGAAGGTGCATCCTCCTCTCATAGTGGTCAAACAACAACTGAACACTATAGTGCTGGCATGAAAGGAAGCACTGGAGGAAGATGGTGAGGGGGTGTCATGGCATTTTCACTCATTACAGTTTTGGGTATACTTATAATCAGGCATCTTATTGTTTCAATCATGGGTAGCATTTTTATTGGACTCAGGGTGACCCATCAGAGTACCCAGATTCTGAAAAGCTCCAGTGATTAAATAGTTGGAGATATTAGCCCCATAGCATTGTGGAACAGTGGTCACTCCAGGGCTGGGCTTCTCTAGTTCTCACTCCTGAGGACGTGGGAGACAGTGGTTCCTCTCCTGGTGCATTTGAAAGGCACCTGCTGAAATGGCTCTGAGAGCTCTGCTCTGCAGTTGTGCCTATCAAGGGTTTTTGGCACCTCAAGATGTGGTTTCCATCGCTCTGTCCCTCACACACTAATCCATGGCCGTGTCTGGTACCTTCACGCTGTTTCACTGCAGGAAGGCAGTGCTGAGGTGTTGTCCTTGGACAAGATGTGGCCTTAGAATGAGGATCTATAGTGTGTTCTTGAATCTTCAGGATCAATCATCCCCACCCACTACAGGCCTGTTTCTGACTTCTGGTCAATCCAGATGATCCAATAGCTACTGGAAAATTCTTATCCAGATTCTTTGCACGGGATATTCAATGTGCCCTCCTACCCCAGACCACTTCACCTGTAGCTCAGGCTGTACCAGATATACCTGGGTAAAGATACTAGTGGAGACATGAGAGAGATCTTAGAGACTCCCTCCACTCCAGCTCTTCTGTGTTCCCAGACAAAGAGCTACCCCTGACCTGGGAACACAGAGACTAGGAGATAGAGACTGAAACAGAGACCCTCCTTCAAGAGAACAGAAAAGGCAGCACTCAGGATGCCAGAAGGGCACTGTAGGAGACTCCTCTAAGGAAGGGACTGTGGTTGTAGATGACAAGTCTCTGATTTTACATAGTACAGCCTGACATCCAGGAGAAACTCTTCAGGGCTCATGACCCAGATATCAGGCACAGCTGGTTTTTTAGCTTATTGAGAATGGCAAAAGAATGCCTCAATTAACACACACACACACACACACACACACATGTATAAGCACTGCAGCAATAGAAAATGCAGAGCAGTGCCTTTCCCAATCTAGTGCACCTTTCAGTTTCCTCTAGTGATGAGAACGGGGAACATCCATGTGGGGCTGCTCCTGAGGGAAAACGGGGAAGAAGTATAAGGGATTCTTCTACTTCTCTGGGTCACCTTTCACGTGCCTTGGTTAGAATATTTCAGTGTTTCCTTGGAGATGGCATCAAGAACTGTGGGTTACAGAAGTTCCTCCCCCAGATACTTAGTGGAACATTGCTGATATTTTTCCACTCCCATATAGATTGTATCTACTGAAAATTAAGTAATTTACAACAAGATATATGGAATGTATTTTATTCACATCTTACCTATGGACCTGGGGCACTATTCAGGTAGGAGACAAGGTAATCTTTGGCCTAAATTCTATTTGAGGTTTCCTACTTCTATTATTTGTTTCAGCCAACTGTAAAAGCACTGGAAGCACTCACTCTCGTGTGCAAGGATTTTTGGAAGACAGCTATTTGGCCAACTGATTGGACAATATTTGTGTCCATTGTAAGAGAGGTGATCCCATAAAATGCTCAAAATATAGAATGCCATTAATGATATTTCAAGCAAGTAATATTTTCTTTAAGACCATCCAACAATGTTTCCAGGAGCATATTGACAGGGAACTGCCAGTAGTTCAGACCAGAGCCAAGAGGATGTGGAACAAGGCATAGCATTCCTGGTGTCAAATGGATCATGGCTCAGAGCAGAGAATAAAAGCAAGAGGTTTACTTGTGTTTCATTGACAATGCAAAGACAGTGTGGATCATAATAAACTGTGGATAACCTTGAGAATGAGGAGAATTCCAGAACATCTAATTGTGCTCATGGATAAACCAGGTAATATTATGTGGCTTAAATTCTGGAAGAGTGTATGTCAAGGTTGTATGTATTTACTGTAAATGTTCAATCTGTGTGCTGAGCAAGTGACCACAGAAGATAGAGAAGATAAGGAGGCATGTGGCACCAAGATTAGAGAAAAACATAACAACCTCTGATATGCAGATGAAACGAACTCCCTTGGTGAAAGTGAGGAATTGAGACACCTGGATCATGGATTGTAGTCTTCAGTATGGATTACAACTCAATATGAAGAAGAAAACAATCCCCATAACTGGAACAAAACTTACATCATGATAAATGAAGAAAAAGTTGATGTCATATATTTTGTCTTGCTTGGATCCACAATCAGTGTTCATGGGAGCAGCAATGAATAAACCAAAAAGCGTATTGCATTAGGTAAATCTTCAGCACAGACGTCTTCGGAGTACTGAAGAGCAAGGGTGCTGCTGTCAGGTCTAAAATGTGCCTGACCAAGGTCATGATTTTCTCCATCATCTCATCTGCATATGACAGTTGGACACTGACTGAGGAAGACCAAGGAAGAATCAGTGCATTTGAATTGTGGTACTGGAGAAGAATACTCAAAGTACCATGGACTACTAAGAAAAATATTGTACCATGGAGTGTTAAAGGGGCAAACCATTCTATGTTGGAAGAAGTGCAGTGAAAATGTTCCTAAGAGGCATGGATGACAAGACTTTGTCTTAGATACTTTGGACACATTGTGAGGAGAAACCAATCCCTGAGAAGGACATCATGTTTGGTAAAGCTGAAGGGCAACAACAAGAGGAAAGTCCTCACTGAGATGGAGTGACACAGGCTGTAACAACAGATGCAAAAATAGAAAGTGAAGGTGGTCCAGGACCAGGAAGTGCGTTGATTTGATTTATAGAGGGCCACTCAATAGCACTTAGTAACATTAAACCAAGAGTTTAAACTAAAACATACTTCCTTTATCTTGTAGTTTGCGTCTTGAAGCACTCAGACTAGCATATACCTTTATTTTTACAATTGTCTTATTAATATGAATATTTTGCATCAGCAATTATGAACCATGTAGCAACCATGAATTAGGTGACATTGCTGAACCAGGAAGAAGAAGAAAAAAATCTAAAAGAGTAGGAGAAAAGGGGATACCAGGGATGTAAGATGTTAGTATAACACTAAGAGCTTTATATTCATGGGGGAAGCATGACATGCACACTGCGGAGAGGAAATTACACACTCGTTTATGTAACAAGTATTCCCATCACTCAGCTGACATACTACAGTAGCATCAATAAATATGCCCCACACACACACACATTTTCCTTTTTAATGAAAATACTCACAGCTACTGAGGCCAGGTTTCTAAAAGATTCCATCATCATATGTCTATAGAGTTTCATCTGAAAAGGATCCAGCAATGCCCATTCTTCCTAGGAGAAGTCCACAGCTACCTCTTCAACAGCCACAGTGTCCTAAAACATCCCATAGATTCTGGTTCGGCAAGGTACCATGCATTCCACTATGTGAAAGCATGAAGATAACAGTCCTGGGAAAGAGAGACCTCACATGGGGATTAGACACAGGGGTCTTGTTCTCCTAAGGTTTACCATCAGGGTCTAGCTACCAGCCTCGTCCTTTCACCCACTAGACCAGCGGTTCTCAGCCTGTTGCTTGAGATCCCTTTGGGGGCCCAACGACCCTTTCATAGGGGTCACACAATTCCTAACAATAGCAAAATTACAGTAATGAAGTAGTAACGAAATTAATTTTTTGGTTGAGGGGTGAGCACACATGAGAACTGTCTGAAAGGGTCGCAGCATTAGGAAGGTTGAGAACCACTGCACTACACATACTTCCTCACTAATTACATGCTATCCCAACAACTGCATTCTTCTGGCATTATGTGTCTATCTCTGTACAGTTTGTCTGTGACCAACCGCAAACTTAGTCTTCTCTATGTGGTTCTGAATAGAAAACAGCTAGAACACATAACATAAATCAGACAAATGATAAAAAATAATAGCCTCAATTCCACATCCACATCCTCTTTCCATTTTAGGGAGGACATAAATTCACCTCCTTGCACAGGACCAACCAGAATATTTATCAAAACATGAAGCACAGGGTGGAAGCAAGATAACAACTAGGAAGCACTGCAGAATTTGTTGTTTTTCCCTTTAGCCCCTCCTTAGCCATTGGAGAGCTGCAGGTATGAACTAGCAAAGTAGCAACCCAAAGCCCTGAATTCATGGTATCCTCTTGGAGAATTCTACATGATCAAGAGCTGGCATATTAACTACTGAAAGAGATGATTATTTGGGGGATTATGAAATTTTTGTAGTGTTTCTATGTTACTCGCCTACTATTCAGTCACTCTACGGTTGCCCTCTTGTGTATTTTGTACCTTTGTGGAGATAGGCTAAGCTATTGAAAAGGGAAACAGTGCAAGAGTGAAAGTTAACAATAGAATATAGATAGCCTCAAAATCTTCCCACTCTGAGACAGAAAGCTACTGTCATGTAATTATTATCGCCTGCTCCCCTCAAAAAATACTGGATACACACATCAATACACACTAAGCTCATAGGATATACTGACAAAAGAGCACAATATGTTCAGTATCATAATAGCATGTCCTTTTTGCTGATTGGGAAAATGTATTTAGGTTCCAATTTTCTTATAAGTTGACTGAACTTCAATGCATTTGACTGTTAAACTGTGTTAGGATTCAAGGACTTACACACCAGGATTTGAGACGGGCCACTGTAAGATTTTTTCACATTTGCAGATCATGGAAGGCAGACTAGCTGAACATGATGACCACCAGCATTCTCTCAGCTGTGGGACTGGCCTCCATGACTTGTCATACTTTTGTTCTCATATTTTGTCAGGAGAGACAAGTCCCTGGAGAAGGACATCTGTGGGGAGCAAGGCCAGCCCCCCACAACTAATCACGGGTTCAGTAAGCGAATTGTACGGTTAATATACATAAAGATTATAATAAAGTCATAGAGAGCATGACAGGTAAGAGATTGACATAATGGCGTTAGACACATTTCATAGTAGCATGCTCACCTCATAGACGGCCATGATCTTATTACCAGACAGGTCCACATACAGCGTGGGCCGAGGGCAGGAGAAGTGCATCAATGTATCGGTCCCAACACGTAGCTAACAGCAGCTTATATCTACTTATTGGACTTGATTACAGGTAACCACAGACATCACAGGAAGGGGTTGAACTATAGGCACTGCAAGCAATAGGAGCGGGGATATACAATGGGCATAGGTGTAACAGGAAGGGGATGAGCTAGGGGTGAACACATAATGGGAAGGGGAGGGACTAAGGGTATATATGTGACAAGGGCAGCTCCCTAAACTCAATATGGCAGCCTAACCTTGATCACCCTTGAGTGGGTTTGACCTCCCTGGGTTCTCCTTCAGAGAAACAATTTACTATTCTCCTTATCAGAAGAGACAGGGCCCTGCTTGTTGTGGGATAAACAGTGGTGTCTGCTTGTTCTGAATGGCTGATAACCCTTAGGGAGAATATCCCCACCTACATATGTTGACCTTCAAGTGTAGTCATTTGACACATGTAACAAGCAGCTAAGTTTGGCATTTATTTGGGGGAGACAACTTGGGAGAAATCCTCTGTTTCCCCAGACATTGTGCTTGGTAAGGTAGAGAGAGGTAAAGAAGAGAAAGGCCTTCCAACAAAATAGATCGACACAGGGGCTCAAACATGGGAACATTTGTGAGGATGGTGCAGGACAGGGCAGTGTGTCATGCTGTTATATAGAGGGTTTTAGGGGATTGGAATGGACACGAAGCCACCTAAAAAAAACATAGAAGAGGCTACACTTGGATACTAATATTTCACGGCATCGTCAACTAGCTATAAGTCACATGAACTGCCACAGTCACTCTCCAATTCTGCTACAACAGTGTTAAGTAATGTCGATCCAAGAAGCCTTTCAAAATCTCATCTACAGCAATGCATCAGGTGACATGTTTAAAGCCTTCCATTCCTTTATGATGAACCAAAACAAGATGTAGGGCTGTCAAGTAAATTCTACCTCATTTTGACCTTCTGAAAGGGAATGAAACTGCTCATTAGTGTTTCCAAGTCTGTAAATCTTCACGGGCCCACGCAGCCTCCTTGGCCTCCCTTGATGGGCCTGGTATGCTGGAGCCACAGAGGGTCTGGCCAGCGGCCCATCGATTAAACCAGTGAACCACTAGGGCCTCTTTCACACAACATGTTCATGATCAAACACTGCATTTATTCAGCAACTATGAATCTCAAATCCTGGTGTGTAAGTCCTTGAATCCTAACACACTTTAACAGTCAAATGCATTTATGAAGCAATTTCCTGCCTGGTCTTCGTAGGAGGAACTCCATTTTGAATCCAACACCTCTATCTTAGCTCTCAAACTTACCCTTTGCTGCCCTTCCCCTCCCTCAGTGAACACCATTTTCAGAATAAGGACTGCGGTCAGCATGGCATGTACCCAGAACACCAGGAGCCCCAGGCAGCTCGCCAGCTGCACCTGCTAACAACAGGAATCCCCCACCCCTCTGCCTTCTCTCTGGCTTATAAAAATTTTGCCTCGGCACCTGTAGGGCGCGGCTTCAATAGCTCAATACCCTGAGTTGCTGAACCCACCCGCAAGCTTCTCAATAAAGCTTGCTTCTAAAACGTTGCCAATTGGATCTTTGGTTCTGTTTCGCGCCCCAATAAACCTTACATTTCCAAAGAGATTTGGACACATTGGTTCATTTAGTCCTTTTGTTTCTTTTAAGTAGATGCTGCTTCCAATGGGATACAGCTGAGGAAAGTCATGAACCATTAAGTCCATGTTCAGTATTGATCAAATGGTAATTGTTACGGCTTAATAGAATAAAATAATTTGTCTTAAGTTACTCCATTTTGAAAAGCTTAAGTGCCACCCCCATTCTAAGAAAGGTATGTTATCTTGGAAAAGCAAGTCACTGTGACCTTACAACTATCTACTCCTAAATGTGAGCAAGAAGTTGTGCAAAATCATCTGGTCCAAGATAAGCTGAGCAGGACGTGCTGAATTACTGCATCCCTGTTTTCTTGTGTAAACACCCTTTCCCATTCCTTGCTCAACCCGCTCGCCTTGCTGGTTTCAAGTGTATAAAAGGGAAAGAAAAATTTGGCCGGACGCTGCAGTGTTGGACCCTGCGTGGCCATGCTGTAGCCCAAATCTGGATTTGTCTTTTTGTCTATTTGTCTTTCTGTAAAAAAGTTTTGCTTTGTTACTTTACAACTGCTTGTGGGTCAGTGGTCTATGTTGGGCGCAACTCCGTAACAGTAAGTTGTTGAATCGAGTCAGCATGCAGGTCCATGTGTCTACCTACAACTAAGTGCCTGTCAACTGCATTTCTGTTCATATTCCGATAGTTTGTATTCTGTCAGTCATCAGTTACAGAGATGATCTAGACATCTTCTGAATAGCAAGAAGAGGAGAGAAAGAAAACAATCTATTCAATTCAGGTAACTGGAACTCTTTGTCATGGAAAAGGCAGGACTCTCAGACAATACTGCTTACCGCAGACTCTTGCACTTATTAGACTGATTGAAGTAATATAACACCCAGGAAAAGCAAGGAGGAAATCCAAAGAAAACAAGATCAATCTGTTCTGAGAGGGCACACCATTCCTAACCCAACAGAGTTCTACCCTGGACACATGAGGTGGCTATGAGCTGAAAATAACTCCAAAGCAACTTACAAAACAAAAGCACAAGGTCAAATGGTAACAACTTGTATGAGAAATGCAACAAAGGTGGGGCCTAAGTACATGCATATGTACATTTTGCGAGCTAGTGTAGGAAAAATAAAATGATCACTTTAGGAAACACTACCCAGTGAACCTTGGTATGATAAGGAAATTCTAACAACATGGGGAAGTTCTGTGATGAGTTTGCAAATGCTCAGTTCAATTTCCATTTCTCAAACATACAAGCAAAGGAGTCAAGGAGAACCCAGGTCTTCATGGGCAGGAGAGGGACGCTCCATGGTCAGTCACTAAATGAAAAGCTCATTAGCAATAAGCATTCATGGAAAATCCCACACGAGAAAAATAAATGGTGCATGAAGAAGCACTAGCAAGAAAGTAAAACAAAAGAAGCAATAGTGAAAAGAAATGCAGAGGAGGACTTTCAGGTTTATGACCAATATGTGAAGAGCCCAAAGTCACCATTCCAGTCTCAGGGAAAAAAAGCTGACCATGTTAAAGTCAGAGTACGGAGGTCACAGGGCATGTTTTTCTTTCTGTTGTACATTTTTAAAAAAAAAGTCATTGGGTCAATTCTGACTCAAAACGTCCCTGCAGAGCAGAGTAGAACAGGCCCTGTGTGTTTCTGAAACCACAACTCTTTAAGGGAGTAGAAAGTCTCATCTGTCTACTGTGGAGCAGTTAGTGACTTTGAATGGCTGAACATGTGGGCACATGTTCAACACACAGCACACTACATCACCAACTCAACACATAGCCCACTACCTCACCAACTCAACACATAGCGCACTACATCACCAACTCAACACACAGCCCACTACATCACCAACTCAACACACAGCCCACTACCTCACCAAATCAACATATAGCCCACTACCTCACCAACTCAACACACAGCCCACTACCTCACCAACTCAACACACAGCCCACTACCTCACCATGGGTGCACAGTGCTGTTATAAATTGGAGAAAACTAGATGGCAACTAACATCAAGAAAGGCATTCTCTTCATTGCCTCCAATTAATTAATCTAGTTAGGACCCAGAACAAATGTCTGTCCTCAAAACAGAGGGTAGGTGAACATAGGTACTCTCTCAGCATATTTCTACTATGAAATCATTTTCTGTACCTGCCTATGGGGCCCTTTGTTCAGTGGTGGTTTTAATCATCTCCCCTTAGTGGTCTAATCAATTGAAATTCATTGACAACAGTGATTTGAAGGAGGTGATGGGCTTAACTAAGGGATAGCCCAAAAGACTTTGGTCCAGGAGGAGAAAATACCAGACCACTGGGCATCAGGAGGGGGTGTACTTGTTATGTTTTAAGGATAGGCAAACCACAGTTTGACCAAATAAATTTTAATAAGGATAAAGGATGTCAGAAAGGTGTATCACTGAAACTTCAATGAAGAAATGCAAACAAGACTGAAATCAATGAAAAATTAGCATGTTCCAAAACAACTCTCCTCCACAAATAATCACTTCCCAAAACTGTCACAAAAATTTTTTTGCACTTCACAAGAGTCCACAAAAACATGAATCTAATTGCATTTAGCCTCAAATAGCTAAGAAGTGGTCAAGAAGAAGGTCTGGCGTTGTCCACACATAACTCCCTGCCACCATGTTTGGCATGTTTGGTCCAACTCACAGCAGAGCTATCACACAAAGCAGAACTCCCTGTAGGACTCCCACGCCTGCACATCTTTAATGGAGCAGGCAGACTCATCTTCTCCTGCACATTTCTGGTGAGCGTGCACAGCTGCCCTTGCAGTCAGCAGCCCAATTTTCAACCCACTGTGACAAAAGGGTTCCTTTGTTCATATACCCCATATGCAATAAAGTATTATAGGAACATATAAAAGACGAACAGAAAAAGAAAAGCAGCCCCAGAAAGGCCCACCAATTTGTACGGGAAGCTAATTCCTGACACATGAGGCAACGCAGGGCTCTGCCTGCAAGCACTCACACTTCAATATGCAGGTCCTTAAATGGAGTCCCTGAGAGGTGAGAGCAACGAAGTGCTCAGCTACCAAACAAATGATTAGAGACTGAAGGCAACCTTAGAAGAAATCAACCAACTTCTGAAGTTAGACAATGAAAATCTTACGAAGCATAGTTTTACTCTGAAACCACATAAGGTGACCATCTAGAATCATATGGTAGGCAAAATGTTTGATATTTACCAATTGTCTACTTGAGATAGAAGGAGCTCATTGGTAGCCAGTCATTCATGCAATGAATGCACAAGGGGCTTTCATAAAGGTCATGAAAAATGGAATAAAGATAATGGAATTTATCCATGAAACTTTTGATGCCACTGCATAGCTGTTCCTAATAGATTATGCTAAACAGAATAAAGTGATACATTTTTATTAATTCCTCAAATATTGTAAATCTTTAGGATACTTGTTTATCTTCCATGAAAATTCAGGAAGAATATTAAGCTGCTTCCATATAACATCTCTTGAGGATCTATTAAAGTTGATACTAATTTTATTCTCTAGCTATGGTAAAGAGACCAGTTAGGTTACAGTATATATGTACGATTCACATACAAACTTGATAACTGAAAATTAACAGAATGACTTTATTTTTCTGGGTCCTGCAAATTTTACAAATTCAACTGTGTGGTTTCTCATGTTACAATTAGAAACTCCACCTCATTTTTTACTTTAGAGTTTTCCTTCTCTGAAAAATTTCCAACTTACATAGGTTCTGGCTTTCCTAAGTGTGTGTACATGCACACATGTGTGCTTTGCTTCGTTTTTGATATCTCTGAGCATTACAGACGGTTAACACGGATAGGTGTTCATTGAGAGATTGGAAGTTTGTGTCTCCTCAGAGTTTCCAGGGAAAAAAAGCCTGGGTGATGCACTTTGAGAAATCAGTCACTGAAACCCCTATGCAACATCCCTGTGCTCTGACACACCAGGAGTCTCCAGGAGTTGGTGTGGATTTGATGGCATCTGTTTGATTTGGTTCATTTCCAGGGGGGGAATGAATTCTGGCCTCATTTGCTACCCACAAGGCTGGCAGTTCAACCCCACCAGCAGATATAAAAGAGGAATATGAGGCTGATTGCTCCTGTATAGATCTCAGACACCTATAGAGGAACACTGAGTCAGCATTGACTTAGTGGCAGTGAGTTAGTTTTGGGGGGTTAGGGACAATGAATGTTTCTAGGTGGCACAAACAGATTGGACTGTTCCCCAGAGGATTGATAAGGTAAACGCAGCCTGCATTACTGTGAAAGAACAGATCTGGTTCCACAATCATGATGCTCCAGAAATAATATGGAGCTGTTCTCCTTTATAACACATGACATAGACACAAGATGGGACTAACTCCATGACACCTAAGCAAAGGGGAAATTGAACATGATGAGCACATATCATATCTATGTATGCACATGGATATTGTGTTGAAAATATAACTAAATCAGAAATAAACATAATTCCCATTAAGAATCACCATGTCTATAATGAACAATATGTCAGCGTGGCCTATCTAAATTAGTCCGTGAAGAAGCCCTACTGCTCCTGTAGTTAAAGGACTGGCAGCTCCATGAAATGAAAGCAGTTGTGTTCTATGAGGTGGCCATCTGGTAACACACTATTAAAGCCCAGAAACCCCAAGGAGGAGTTTAAGGTGCTGTGGCATCATTCACAGAATCCACCGCAGTGCAGTGGACAAAACAAGCCTCTTATCAAGAACACGTGGATAAAAGGCTAGAACATTCAAACATTACCATGCACTGGGGCACAGAGAAAATGGTATCTTATTTCAAATAAGATCCTATCTTATTATATATGAGAATTATATATCTGGATGTTGCGTTGTATTAGAAATAATATGACACAATTTTTTAAATGAGGAGCTATTAGTAGGACACATTTCTTGTACAGCAAATGCAAACAAATTAAAGAGACAGCTAACTTATGAAAAAATAAATCAAAAGGATAAAAATAATTTACATACTTAGAATTTGGTTACAAGAAACTGTTATATCCAGGTCTGAAGACTAATCAGGGCCACACAGGAAAGAACCAGGTGAAAAGCTTTACTGGAGCTGGCTGCCAGGAAACAGCTAGGGTTCCATACATCCGGGCCCCAAGCCCACTACTCGAACTCTGGTTTATAAAGCAACAAACCCTGGGCAGGTGGGAACACTTTCCGCCTCCAATCACAACTACATATGCTGACGAGGGGGGATGGAGCAGCTAGTAAACTTCCTGCTGGTATCCAATATGGGCATGGGCAACAGCCCACTAAAATTTTGAATCTGGTGGGTCTGGGGACCAATGCAGAAATAGCAAGCTTAAGCAATGGAAAAGTAGAGAGGCAAGTGTCAGCAGGTTAGCAAATGAGACTCAAGGTCCTTCAGTCAAAGTATGCAGCCCCTAGGATGTGGATGTATGTCCACCATTAATGATTTTAAAATCAGTCTTGTGGGGAGAGGGGTGGGGTGGGGGATGGAGACCAACTCAATTAAACATAAGCAAGAAAATACAGAAGTTAATTCAGCTGGTTAATTAATAAACATCAGGATATTTCAAAACATTTTCTGTATCCACTAGGATAAATTATAAATGACAGATTTAAATTCTCTGTCACTGTGAAAGTAACTCATATTTGAAAAAGAGTGCTGACCTTGATGGCATTTGCCACTAAAATCTACCATTTCTGACTCATAGTGACCCTACAGGATAGTGTAGAACTGCCATGTGGATTTTCAACACTGAAACACTACAGGTGAAGAAAAACTATACTTTCTCCAGATTAATACATAGAAGGACCGGAAAATAAATAAAATAATTGCTGGATTCTGTAAATCAAAAGGATGACAAAGGAAACCAAAATTCCCTATTAAAAATTAGTGGAGGCGGGCGGTGGGCGGGGCGAGAAAAAAAATTTGTGGATATTAAATCTGGGCCAGAAATACTCTAAGAGCCAAGAGGGATAAGGGGGTGGTGTCAGGGGTGGAAGAGCGCAGTGTTAGAGAGATGAGCAATTAACACAACCAATCTCTGAGGTGAGGCTTATAAGGGGAAATATCCCCACGTGGGATTCTTCACACTCCAAGTGGAAAGGGTGAGCAGCAGCAGACAAATCTCAGGTGCTCTATTAGAGATTAAAGTCTTAGCACCCTGAGAGGTGAAGACTGAGACACAAAGCAGAGATAGAATTCAGCCAGGAATGTGAAGTTAAGAAAGGCTTTTAGGTGGAGAAAGAAATTGCAGGAAGATTCCACAACCCAAGGAGCTAGGTCAAGGAAGTCGCTCCTGGCAGTGGGGCAGTGGGACTTGAACAGGGTCCGAGACAAGGAGACATAAGGGGAAGGAGGCTTTTAGTGCTGCAGCTGCAAGGCCTTGAGTCAGGATGTGTCTGTGAATAAATCATGTTGGTTTTCTGCAGACCTGCTTCCCAGAAGGCTGGGGGAAGAGGCTGTGTGGACCCTTCCAGGAGAAAGAACCTCCTCAGAATGCTGGAGGCAGGGACTGCAAAGTCCAGCAGATCATCCTTCTTCTGAAAAGCTGGGGCAAGGGGACTGCCAAGTCCAGCAGGTCATCCTCTTTCTGAGAGGCTGGGGAGGGGGCTGCATGGTCTGGACCCATTCCAAACACTAATTGGGGTCAGTAAAGGGCTACGGATGGCAGTGTAGACTAAGCCCCCATTGAATTCTTTCTGATCAGTAAGCAAAGAGGTGGATTAAATTTGCCCGGGGGCAGAGGAACTTGGAAAGTGGATACCATCCACATTTCTCCAGCCAATCAGGGAATTCTATAGTCATGAGCCATGCCTTAGCAGTTGAGCCCTGACTGCCTGGCTCAGATGACCCAGGAACAGTCTTGTAAAATGCTCTATCTGGCAATGAAGGTGGCTCAGTTGCGGTCCTGTCTCTGCTTCTGTAGTCCCATTGATAACAATGCTGTACTGATGCTCAACCAATCAGAAACGTGTGACCGTTTCCTCTGTTGCAATCTTATTTCATTAGATTCCCGACTTGACTGTTTCCCTGAAATGCACTATGATCTCCTGTGTCTGTGTATTCTCTTCGTCTCTTTTAAGATTTAATAAATGTTCTCTGTAAATTATATTTGAGATTGGAATTCCATTTTACAGTCTAAATCAGAGCACAAGCTAGTCTCCGATGGGCAGAAATTGTTAGGTTTCTCTCTCTCCGGCCTAAATCTCAGCCTTGGTCCTTGGCTCCACGCGAGAAAGATTTCACGCCGAAGCCGGGCTCGTGATCCAAGTGAATTTAATGAAAGTTCAAAGAAGCATCAGGTTTTACGCGGCACCCATAAGATTCCTTTGACCATGCAGCCTGGCAGAGACTGCCCCAGGTCACGCAAGGATCTCTCTCCTCCCACGAAGACGACCAGACCACCAAGCAAAACAATCCAAAAGACCAAAAGACCAAGAGCCCAAGCGCCCAAGCGCCCAAGCGCCCAAGAGCCCAAGCGCCCAAGAGCCCAAGAGCCCAAGAGCGCCTCTCCCTTCAGGTCCCTGCCTTTTAAAGGTTCCCAGGGGAGGTGTGGTGAACGACCCCAGGTCGATCCCATTGGCTGAATTGCAATCACCCGGCCCAGGTGGGCTGATCCAGATGTAACGCCCATCCAAGCCCACCGGCGGGAAAATCCGGCTTTTGTCTTTTGCTGGCTCCCCAGGGCATGCGTAATAGACTTCCCAGTTCCCTAGGCTAAGCTACCTAACATTCCCCCCTGAAGAGATATGGACCCAAATCTTTGGGGTACTGGACGATGACATCTCTAGCTGCTTCCTGCTGACAAAAGGGCGTAGTGGGGTTTTGGGTCCATACCCTTCCTACTCTGTTAGAAGGGGTTGTCCATTAAGAGCCCAGGATAGATAAGGTCGTGGTGGGTTTTTCTGGAGGCGGTGGTCCTGAAGCTGGCACACTAGGTTTAGAGGCCTTTGTAACCTGAGAACTGGAAAACAAACAAACAACAAGTGAACAGATTAACTGAGACATGGGTAAGATTGTAAGGTGGCAGCGCCCTTGAAGTTAGGTTAGTGTCACAGACTTTGGTCATTGTGAACACAGGAACGGAGGAGGAAAGGTATTCACTGGCCTAAAGGCTGTGAGGGGTTTAAGGTAGACTTATCTGTGCAGCCTTCATCTGTCCTGGGATGGTGATGAAATATCATCCTCAGACCATCCAGTGGCTCAAAGGAGTATCCGTCTGTTCCCACGGTTCCTGTGGGGGAATCTGAGGCTCCTCCACTGTGAGGAACAACTGGAAGCTGTAGAGGGACCTGGATGAGGCCCGATAACTGCAGGTGTGCAGCTTGGACAGCAGGTCTCGACCTATGAGACGAGCTGGACATTCAGGAATCACTAGGAAGCTCTTGCTGCTGGGCCGTCCATACCAGGTGCTTTCAATTCTCCTCCTCCCTTGTCAGCTGCCAGCTGGCCTGTGGGTGCCTCCCCTCCAGGTTTTGGGCCTTAGGACAGAGGCCAGCCCAGTGGCCAGTCTGCAATCAATGGAAGCATGGCGTCTGAGGAGATTCGTTCCGGTCAGGGCAGTTCCTAGCCCAATGACTCGGTTGCCGGCAAATGTAGCACTTGGTACCTGGTTTAAAAGTCTGGGAAACCTGGGAGGCATTCGACAGGCATCGGCTATTGAGTGCAGCTAATATCTGGGCATGCCTAATGTCCTTTCTTTCCTCCTTCTCCCTGGCTCGAGCCTCGCTTTCCTGCTCCCTATTGTAAAAAGCCGTGTTGGCACAAGCAACCATCTCCTCCAAGGTAGCTCCTTCAGGCCTTTGCACTAGTTTTTGGACTGTCTTGCAAATGTCCTGTGCAGCCTGGGTGAGGACTTTGTCCTTGAGCAAGACTTGCCCCTCAAAGGAATCAATATCTACAGCAGTATGATTCTTTAGGGCTTCCTTTAGCCTCTCTAAGAAGCTTACAGGAGACTCGGTAGGTCCCTGGTGAATCGCTGTCACCTTGGCATAATTAATGGCCTTTTGCCTGCCTGACTTTAGTCCACCCGTGATGCACATCAGAAAATGTTCCCGTGCCCACTTGTGCTGAGGCTCACTGTAACTCCACACAGGGTCTGTGAAGGGTACAGCAGTTTCCCCTACAGGGTATTTTTCATTCATCACATGTAATTCCTCTGCAAACTTTCTGGCACCTTTGAACACACGTTCTTTCTCGAAATCCGTCATGGTCTGTCCTGGTATGATCACGACATTTTTCCAGGTTAAATCACAGGCTAGGGTGAGGTACTGGAAGTGTCCTATGTACTGTTGGGTTTGTTAGAGTAACTGCCCAAGTCACTTTTAATTTGCTTGAGTTCAGTTTGGGTGAAAGGTTTGTAAATTGCTTGGGGACCGTGTTCCCCCGCTGCCTCTACTACCGGTAGAATACTCTGGGCTGCTTCAGGGTTGAAGCAACAGTTTCCCTCTTGTCCAGGGTCCCTCAGGGGGTCCTGGGTGCACTGGGCACAGAGATCCTTCTTTCTCCTTAAAAGGAAGAATGCTGTAATAAATGGCACCTCCCACCATTTTCCTAATTGAACAGGATGCATCCGAGGGGGCAATCCCTGGGTATCGGTATCGAGTTGGTCTGTCCCATCTGGAAAGCAAACAACACGATGATTACCAAGAGCTCGATGCCTCGAGGTTGGGTAATCGCAGATTCAGTGCCCACATCTGGAGTGTCGTGAATCTGAGGCCTCAGGCAGGTGCCCCCGCCCAAGGGAGGAGTCAGAGACCAGTCGCGACATTCTAGTCTGACTGCTTTCCAGATTACAGCTATGAGGGCCACTGCATGGCATGGCACCCCGGCCTTCAGAGACGCCTGCTGGCAGGAGCAGACTTCCAAATCTCTGAAGGGAAGGGGGACATCTATCTGGCAGCTCAGGAACCTCTAAAGAATTGGGATCTCTGGCTGGAGCATCCTAGGGGTGGAACCGTATTAGGAGCCTTTCCAGAAAATGTCAGAGGCAACATCATTAGAAGGCGGAAGTTAGCAGTTACTCGGGCCTGGCTTCCGAACGCCTTGGGCCTAGGCCTGGGCCACAGAAGACCAGCTGGCATTAAGGAACAAACCCACACGGGTAGAACACTAATGCAGCATGTTTGGAAGACCAAGGGAAGCTAAAAGGGAAAAGGGGGTAAAGGGGAACATTTGGATCCGGGACTAGAGCAGGGGCTAGCTCCTGGAACCGGAGGAGGGGCTAGCTAACCAGGCACCGCCCCACCATGCAGTTGGAGCAGTGGGCGCCATCTTGGCAGGGTCACGTGCTCCACTGACCTGTAGCAAAAATGGCGGACACCAGGCGGCGCTATGTTGCCATGGGCCCGTGACTCACGGGGTCCGGAAAATGGCGGCCGCCACTTGCGGCCTAGAGGGAGATCAGCATGGGGCAATAGAGATGCAAAGAGGCTTGGGGAATGGCCTTCAGGGAACAGCGTCCCAGCCCCATCCCAGCAACCCAGCCTGGGGAAGACATGCAAACTCCCAAGAAGGCAAGCACAGAGAGACAGACGTAAAATCCCGAACACCAAAAGAAGGAGAGGGGTACGGGAATACATTACTGATGTCTTCATGGGTCGCCTCAAGGAGCCATCCATCTCCCAGATGTTGCCGGAGCACTTCAGCCTGAACTTCTCAGTTGCACGCGATGTTGTACATCCAAGTCACGCAGCAACACTTATGTTAGGTTTCTCTCTCCGGCCTAAATCTCAGCCTCGGTCCTTGGCTCCGCGTGAGAAAGATTTCACGCCGAAGCCGGGCTCGTGATCCAAGTGAATTTAATGAAAGTTCAAAGAAGCATCAGGTTTTACGCAGCACCCATAAGATTCCTTTGACCATGCAGCCTGGCAGAGACTGCCCCAAGTCACGCAAGGATCTCTCTCCTCCCACGAAGATGACCAGACCACCAAGAAAGACAAGCCATAAGACCATAAGACCAAAAGACCAAAAGACCAAGAGCCCAAGAGCCGAAGAGCGCCTCTCCCTTCAGGTCCCTGCCTTTTAAAGGTTCCCAGGGGAGGTGTGGTGAACGACCCCAGGTCGATCCCATTGGCTGAATTGCAATCACCCGGCCCAGGTGGGTTGCTCCAGGTATAACGCCCATCCAAGCCCACCGGCGAGAAAATCCAGCCTTTGTCTTTTGCTGGCTCCCCAGGGCATGCATAATGGACTTCCCAGTTCCCTAGGCTATGCTACCTAACAAAATGGTTGAGGGACATGCAGTCAAGATCGGGGTAAAAAGGAGATCCTCTCTAAATAGAGCTTAAAGAGAACATTTATTCAATCTATGAGACAAAGACAACGCAAAGACACAGACACATCATCTGCATGAGGGAAGCCTCCACCAATAGGTGGAAATGGCTTCCTTGGTTCCCAATTGAGATGTGAAAGAAGATGTGGGGGAGAGGCAGGGCAAAGGAAACTGTCACAAAAGTATGATTGGTGGCCAATCAGTCCATCACACTGACAGACATTCCATCCTTAGAGGGCTTACAAGATGGGTCCAAGGCCTTCTGACTAATGCGGTCAGGGAAAGGCTGATAGCATGTGGCTCCTGTCTAGGAGTCCCCTGGATTGTCTCCAGTTTGGTGACCTCTATCAAGGACACACAGACAGAGGTAAACCTTCAAGACACTGCCCCTCCCTAGGCTGCTTGGGGAGGTGAAGGTCAGCCACAACCCAAAGCCCTCTGCCTGAGGGACAGACTACCTACTACCTTGGCTCCTGGGCAGAAAGCATTCAGTGGAGGCTTACTCTATGTGGGGCTCTGCAATCTACATAAGGACTTAGTCTATGCAGGGATTTGGGGCAGTCACTTCTCTGGTACCCGTTTGCAAAGCAAGGTGCTCAGAAGTTAAGCTCTAATACAGACCTCGGTCATCAGTGGGGTGGCCTGATGACTGCAAGGCTGGCCTCTCCTTTCAGTAAAGGCCACTCTGGGGTCCCCATGCTCTCATGCCCGCGACCTGACATGGAAGGGAGCGGACCCCAGGCAAGAACCCACCCCCAATCACGTCTTTCTGGGGTGAGAGCTGAGGGTGCAGGAAGAGATCTGAGCAAAAAAAGACGCCCGAGTATTCCCAGCCCCAAAGGCTGAGGCCTGTAGCCAGCTCAGATAGGATTTAACAGGAATTGTCCCAGGGGTCGCAGTCACCTGGAACACTGATGGACAGGGTGCGGGAACTGTAATTTCCCCAGGAACCCAGACACAGTTGGGGACGCCAGGCCTGCGGAGGATTCCGTGCCTTGGATCAGCCCAGAAACACAGAATCTCACTTACCCTTAGAAACTCATGGATGCTCACTCAGATCCTTCTCACTCAGAGGAAGTGGTGTCAGCAGGAAATTGTTATCACCTGGGGAGGGGGTGGGGCGGTGTCTGTGCGAAGGGGCGGGGCCTGGAGATAATGAGGGCCACCTGGAGGGAGGGGCCTGAAGGTAAGGCTCAGGACTAAGGATCCATTCTTAGTAGTTTCTTCTTAGTCTGGAAACCCTGCAGAAACCTGTGCCCTTTGGGTGTCCCTGCTTGCATTTGAAACACGTTTGCATTTGAATCCCAGCAACACACAAGCCCAGTCAGAAAGACAAACTATAAGAAAAGTGGTCGGTGGAAGGCATGTTTCCCATGTGGGAATTTCCCCTGAGAGACACTCCAGCAGCTAGGGCCACAGAGACACACACATGACAGAATCTGATGCCATCTGCTCCACTTGACCACCTCTCTCCTGGCTTCCACCTGAACGCCTCTCAACCACCCAACTCAAAGAACAGGCCTAAGCCCTGAAGAATCAAGAGCCACAATGGGGAGACCCTGCACAACCTGCTTCATCCTCAGACAAGGATGTCAGGCTCTGCTCCCTGTGCTACAGCACCCACACCCGAGACTCCTGTCCCTTGATGCATGCCCAGTGAGCATCAAGATGGGAATTCCTGAAAATGCCACAGTTGTCCAGTTGTCATCTCCTCTTCCTCTCCTTCTCCTCCCCAGCGCTCTCCCTCTCCTCACTGCTAAAGATTTATTTCCCCATAATCTGTGGGTTCTGTATGACTCTTTTGATGAAACTTTCCGTTTGAATTAGTGTCTTATTTTCAGCAAGTTCCAGTCAACTAATTGTCCTTCACGGACTGTGTTTCCTTTAATACATTTCATATGTTGAGATCTCTCCTAGCTACTTCTATGTCATTGAGTGTTTTTATCAGGAATGGGTGTTAGATATTGTCAAATGCCTTTTCTGCACCTATTAATATGATCATATGGTTCTTATCCTTAGTCTGTTTATGTAGTTGATTACATAATAGTTTTTCAATACTGAATCATATTTGCGTCCCTGGTAATAATCCCACAGAGTCAAGGTGAAATATGAATTCAAAGTCAAGGATAGGCACTCTCAAACTCAATCCATCCCAAACTACTCTGATGGATGATCTAATCACTTTTCTAATCCAATAAAGTTATGTAATCATCAAATATGCTATTGTTAAAACACCATTATAATATATCCTATTGTATTATATTTTATAAATAATTTTACCCCATATACTCTGTATTCTTAAAATTTTCTTTTAAAGTTTCTCAGGCATTAAAGTAATAAATAAATAAATAATGTTCCTCATTCCAATCTACTACCCTGTTCAATTTGTCCTTGATTATTGCTTCATCTTGCAGATATATATATTAAAACCATGATTTTATATTTTCAATAATTATTCTGGAATGATTATTACTTTACTGATTATTTAAAGAAGAAGCACTCTAACATTTCAGTACTTATCCAAGGGAGGTGGTCGTTAGGGGTCACTAAGTGAGCTCCAAATCATAGTGACCCCGTGTACCACAGGGAGAAACACTGTCCTGTCCTGGATCAGCCTCAGATTTTTCTTATATTTGAGCCCGTTGTTTTAGCCTTTGTCAATCTAAAAAGTTTTCCTCTTGTTTGCTTCCCCTCTACCAAGCACCCCGGTTGCAGTGATTTATCTCTTGTATTTGCCTCTGGTTTGCAAATACACAAACACTCTAAGGTTTTATTTATATGGCATAAGAGAATGCATTTAAAAGAACAATAAAGTCAGAGCTGTCATGTGAATTCTGACTCATAGAACCATAGGGAGCAGAGTAAAATTCTGTAGGCTTTTGTTTTTTATATTTTATAAACCATAATGTCTCATCTTTACCACAGCAGGTAGTGTCATTATAAAAATAGTCCAAAACTAGACAGGTGCTGTAGTGGTTGATTTTCGTGGTCTCAGACATGGATAAGCTCCACATGGAAGTTAAAGTGTACTTGAGTATCCAAGAGATGAAGAAAATATTCCATTTGTTTTGTACAAAATTAAAATTGTGTTGTGTGGTATGAGTTGGGGGTGCCAGCCCCCCACAGTAATCACGGGTTCAGTAAGCACAATTGTAAGTTGGAGATACAATACTTATATATCTCTTATATTAAAGTCATCAAGAACCAGAGAGATAGAAGAGTCAAATAATGGAGTCAGACGCAATTCATGGTAGCATTGCTCACCTCAGCCCTCCTTGGTGGTCCATGTGGAGAGGGGGAAGGGAAGGAGGACTAGTGTAAGGGAAATGGGAGGAGAGGGACTGGAGTAGAGAGGCAGGGGGAGACCAGCAAGAGAGACCCATTGCTAACCCAGGCTTATATACCTCCGGCGGGTGTGCAAGCTCACTCATTAGAGGTAAAGACATGCTTCACTGGGAGGGGCTGCACTATGTTATACAGCAGTGAGGGGAGGTGGTCTAGGGACATACATGCAATAGGAAGGGAAGGGATTGGGGGGAAACATGTGCCAAGATGGGTGGGTCCTACATTTAGGATGGTAGCTTAAGTTTGACCTGTTCTCTGGATCTCCATAGGAACCATTATCAGTATGGTGTGAACTTCACCTACAGGAACCAAATAGATGACTGCAGGTGTCCATTGCCCTTAACAGCAGGGAGTGGGGCCCTCTGCAGTCTGGCAACTGATCACTCTCAGGGAGGATGCCTGTGAGCATCTGACTTCCCCCCACATAAACCCCCTCCATTATTTCCTCCCTAAGACTCTCACTTCAGCTCAAAGGTGAGCCCCAGGGTCTGTTGCTTCTCTAGCCAGGAAGAAGTGAATGTTGTTCAGGAAGCAAGTGGCTGCAGCTAGCACACAAAACATTAGGGCTTCCTTCTGGGTTTGCCCAGTCTTGTCACCTGTGCTTAAGGTGACCAGAAGCCCCGCTTTTGGCGGGCAGTCCCAATTTTTAACATTTTTTTCGGTGGCATTTTAAAAAAGTCCTGATTTTTGGAAAGAATGCACAACAAACTAGGGAAGGTGCGGGGGAGAACGGGAAGGGAATATACATAATACATAACGCCATTCAACAGCTGCTGATTTGTTGCCCGTAGATGTGGAAAATATTATTATTAAAATATATTCTTATTGCTATAGATACACTGTGCACGTTGAAATGCTTAAAGAATTTTGTGAAAATGCGGAAATCGAATATCAGAAAATACTTGGATACAGTAGAACGTGTTGTTTAGCTCTTTTGCCAGCTGTCAAAAGAATTTTGAAAATATATGATCCATCCTTTGAAATCCTACTTTCTATCACAGGATTAATGTCCTAGAATTTTAGAAGAGTTTTTAAAAAAAGAATCTTCAAAATTTTGGCTAGAGTTTGAACACAATCAAGCAGCTCTTTTTCAAAATGCTATAAAATTTACTGAAGGTGACCAAATTTTGGTAATTAAAGTAGCAAATGGAGTTAATAATTTAAAATTTCAGTGTCAAGAGCAGTTAGAAAATAAATTTCTTCTGTTAACTATCCATAATAGTATAAGCCATCTAGAAGAACAAGGTGCAATAAATCGTGCAGATATCATGAATCATGTTAAAAAGTTCTATAGTTACTGCATAGATTATTTAGAAGAGTGGACGGTACATTACAATGACATTTAACATTTTCATTGGGTTTCATTAAAACAAGAATTGGAATGTGCAAAAATCATTCGATCATATTACTAAAAATTTCCCATATAGTATTATTTCTGAAAACGATCTTTTTAATGAGGTATTATTAAAAATATATTGATAAGGAAAAGGTTAAATCTTGGGCATCAGCAAAAATCACAATAGAGAACAAATGGTTAGAAATATTTCCTCATTTTGAAACAAAACATGTTCCATACAATAATGCACTAAAAATTGTGGAATACGTGCTGTCCTTACCAGGAACTAATGCTGCGACTGAATGCATTTTTTCTATGTTAAATAAAGTGTGGACATCAGAAAAATCATAATTAAGTGTTGAGGCTTTGAAAGCAATTTCATGTGTAAAATATAATTTTACAAAATCTTGTGAAAATTTTAATGACATTTCAAACAAAACAGCAATTGTGGGGTCCTGGTTTACAACTGCCAGCACCAGCACCATGACAGGCTGTATAAAACCAAAGTCTGGGGCAGGCTTAAGCTCTAATTTCAGATTCCTGGACACTGAGGTAATTCAGTCAGAGAAGGCATCATCTGTCCCATACTGACCAGTAGGGGACAGCGACCACCACCCCAATTGACCAGTCAAGAAAATACAAGCAAAACTGCTTGCAAACCACCACTGGACAACGCTGATGCCAGAAGTTTTCTCCAATAAATTTAAAGAACAGCAATGGTGGACTGCCACCCATCCTGGCCCCATAAAAGCCCAGGAAACAAAGAACTCAGGGCTGATTCCCTTTTGGATGCTGGGTCCCCACTGCGCTGGGCAGTGGAGGGAGGGAAGACCTAGTTTGAGCTAGCAAATAAACTCCTTTTTCTGCTTTTGCATCTCAACCTGTCTTAATTCTTCCGTGGGCCCAAGGTGAGCTTGCGTTCCCTTCCCCAATCCAACACAATCTACTAAAAAAAATTCACTCAAATGAGAAATATGCCAAAGAACAAAATAATACTATACATAATTTAATGTATTATGTATTTGTAAATTGTACTTATGTTGAAATTCAAAAATATATATTACAATAATATTTTTGCGTTCTATGAAAATTTTTGTTGCTCCATATAGACCAAATTTTTAATCAAGAGCCCAAGAATACCTCCCCCCATTGGTCACCTTATCCATTATTCTGCAAACTGAAAGCAGCACAGCAAAATGCTTAGACAAATAGACCTAAGTTAAGAAGCAGACTAAGACTTGGGACAACAGAGAAGAGGGAAGAACTGTTGTTGCTGGTTTTTAAATTGAAATATGCTTTCTTCCAGAGTTGATAATGAACACATTGCCATGGCAGAGAAATTCACTCTATTTCAGTGTCCAATAGAAATTCTCCTCTGTCAAAAAGTCTTTTAAGTCCATTTCTCCATGGTTGCCTGATGATCCCTGACCATTTTTCATTGTGAGCACAACTTCTGCTTTTTCTTTTTTTTTAAAACATTTTATTAGGTGCTCATACAACTCATCACAATCCATGCATTTGCATACATCAAATGTATAAAGCACATCTGTACATTCTTTTCCCTAATCACTCTCAAAGCATTTGCTCTCCACTTAAGCCCTCTGCATCAGGTCCTCCTTTTTTTTCCCCTCCCTCCCCGCTTGCCCCTCCCTCATGAGCCCTTGATAATCCACAGATTGTTATTTTGTCATATCTTGCCCTATCCGGAGTCTCCCTTCCCCTGCTTCTCTGCCGTCCCTCTCCCAGGGATGAGGTCACATGTGGATCCTTTTAATCAGTTCCCCCTTTCCAACCCACTCACTCTCCACTCTCCCAGCCTCACTCCTCACACCACTGGTCCTGAAGGTATCATCCACCCTGGATTCCCTGTGCCTCCAGCCCCCATATGCACAAGTGTACAACCTCTGCCCTATCCACTCCTGCAAGGTAGAATTCAGATCACGGTAGTTGGAGGAGGAAGCATCCAGGATCTGGGGGAAAGCTGTGTTCTTCATCGTTACTACATCGCACTCTGACTGACCTGTCTCCTCTCCTAAACCCCTCTGTGAGGGGATCTCCAGTGGTCGACACTTGGGACTCAGGTCTCCACTCTGCACTTCCCCCTTCATTCACTATGGTATATATACACACACACACAAACACACACACACATACACACATATACATATACACATACACACACACACACATATATATATATATTCTATTTTTTTTTTGCATGATGCCTTATACCTGGTCCCTTTGGCATCTCGTGATAGCAAAATTCTGCTTTTTCACTGACTGTTTCAATAGCAATGATAAACAATCCTGGCCACAGTGGAGTTTGGGGAGCTAAAAATCTTGTGGGTCATTGACTATCAAGGACAAACCAATGTACATAAGGTATTGAATGGGACATTAGATGAATTCAGATGAAGAAAAAAAAGACAGCCCATGTGATTATAGGTGAAACAATGAAATAGATCAGAAACCTCCTCAGCTAATTTAATAAGGTGTTCTTTCTCTCTGAATTGCTAATTTTTAACCACTCAATGATGTGTTCAATTGTCACTAACACAAGGCCCATTTTTATCAGGATTGTGCCCATTTTTACCTCTGTCTACTTACAACTGTTCTTAAAGGAAAGACAGCCCATTCAATTTTTGTTTGTTTTTAATATGATGTACTTTCTTCCTGAATTGCTAATTAACAGAAGTCTAAGAAGTTGGAAAGCATGCCCTCCACTCACAACTTTTCTGTCGGTTTTTCTTTCTTTCCAGGCTTGTGTGTTGTTGTGATTCAAATGCAAAGGTGTTTCAAATGCAAGCAGGGTCACCCAGAGTGAAGAACTTTTAGCAGAACTTCCAAACTAAGAAAAAACTACTAAGAAAGGATCCTTTGCCACTCCAGGCCCTGAGCTTCACTTCCAGGCCCCTCCCTACAGGAGTCTTTCATTACCTCCAGACCCCGCCCCTTGGGAAAGACTCCACCCCTACCCAGGTGAGGCAATTTCCTGCCAAACTCACTTCCTCTGACTGAGGAGTTGCAGCCTGAGCGTCCCACAAGGGTGAGTCCCTATGTTTCTATGCTGAACTTAGGCTCGGTGTCCCCTACAGGCCTGGCATCGCCGGCTGTGCCCCAGTCCCCACGGATATTACAGTTCCTGCATCCTGTCTGCCCGCTTTTCAGGTCGCCGCGACCCGCTTGGATATTTCCAGTTAAATCCTTTCTGAGCTGGTTACAAGCCTTTCTTCCTTCAGTCTTGGGAACATGCAGGTCCCCTTTTCCTGCCCAGAGCCCCTCATTCACCCTCACCCCTCACGCAAGAAAGGCGCGATTGAGGGTGGGTTCTTGCCTGGGGGCCGTTCCCTCCTTGTCAGTTATGGGGCACGAGAGCAGGGTACTCCAGAGTGGCCTTTACTCCAGAGTGGCCTTTGCAGTCATCAGGCCACTCCCCTATGACCGAGGTCTGTAGTAGAGCTTAACTTCTCAGCACCTTGCTTTGCAAAAGGGCACAGTAGCAGTGACAGCCCCAGATCCCTGCATAGATTTAGTCCTCACATAGATTGCAGAGCCCCACACAGAGTAAGCTTCCATTGAGTGCTTTCTGTCTAGGAAGCAAGGTTGTAGGTAACATGGCCCTCAGGCAGAGGGCTTTGGACCCAGGCTGCCAGGTAGGGACGGTGTTTATTGTAAGCTTACAGGCCTGTGTCCTTGATGGAGGTCATTACAGGTAAAACTGGAGACATTACAGGGGGTCTCCTAGATAGGAGCCACTTCCTATCAGTCTTGCCCTGACTGCAGGGTCAGAAGGCCCTGGACCAATATCAAAGAAGTCTCTGTCATTGTGATATATTGATTGGTCACCAATCATGCTTTTGTGTCGGTTTCCTTTGCCCTGCCGCCTCCCCACACCCCCTTTAGCTCACATCTCAATTGTGAACCTGGAAAGCCATTTCCACCTCCTGTTGGTGCCTTCCCTCATCCAGATGACATGTTTGTGTCTTTGTGCTGTCTGTATTTCTTAAGATTTAACAAATGTTCCCTTTAAACTATATTTAAAATGGGGTCTCCTTTTTACTCTCAAACATCTGTGTGTGCCTCCTCACTCATATCTACCCATCAGAAACTAGCTTGTGCTCTGTTTTAAACTGCAAAAGGGACTCCAATCTCAAATATAATTTAAGGAGAACATTTATTAAGTCATAATAGAGACAAAGAGAATACAAAGGAGATCATTAGTGTAGGTCAAGGAAATATTGAAGTCGAGAATCTAATTGGATAATATTGGAACAAAGGAAACTCACAAGTTCATTATTGGTGGACCATCAATACATCATTGTTATAAGTGGGACTGTAAGGTCTCTCTCTCCGGGACTAGATTTCAGCCTCGGTCCTTGGCTCCACGCGAGAAAGATTTCATGCCGAAGCAGGGATCGTGATCCAAGTGAATTTAATGAAAGTTCAAAGAAGCATCAGGTTTGACGCGGCACCCATAGGATTCCTTTGATCATGCGGCCTGGCAGAGACTGCTCCTGGACACACAAGGATCTCTCCCCTCCCAGGAAGACAACTAGACCACCCAAGCAAGACCCTCTCCCTCTTGGTTCCTGCCTTCTTAAGGGTTCCTGGGGGAGGTGTGGTGAACGACCCCAGGTCGATCCCATTGGCTGAATTGCAGTAACCTGGCCCATGTTTGCTGCTCCAGGTGTAACGCCCATCTCCACCCACTGGCAGGAAAATCCAGCTTTGTCCTTTGCTGGCTCTCCTGGGCATGCGTAAACGAACTTCCCAATTCCCTAGGCTAAGCTACCTAACAGGACTACAGAAGCAGGGACAGGACCATAATTGGGGCATATACACTGTCAGACAAACCATTTTAAAAGACTGGTCCAGTGCCATCAGATGTAGACAGTTAGGGATAAATTTAAGGAATATAGGACACCTTGGATTGGCTGGAGAATGGTGGAAAAGTTGTCCACTTTCCAAGTTCCTCTGCCTCTGGGAAAATTCAAACTATATTCTTACTTAATGATCAGAAAGAATTCAATGGAGGCTTAATCTACAGGGAGACCCTTCAATTAGACTTTATGCAGTCACTCCCATCCACAGATATTTACTAACTGGGGTGCTAAGACTTTCATCTCTAAGACAGCCCCTGAGACTTGTTTCCTAATGTCTGGTGATGCTGCAACTTTCCACTTATTGTGTGAAGAGTCCCACTTGGGGATCTCTCCCCAAATAAGCCCCACCCAGTGATTGATCCTATTATTGGCTCAATTCTCTTTAACACTGCACTCTTCAATCCTACTGTTGTTCTCATGAGTAACTCTTTGAGGACTTACTTCTTCATGAGCAGAGAACCCCAGTGTGCTCTGACAGGGAGTTCCTGGCACTGGACACACAGGGTGTCCATAGGATTGACATGTTTCCAGTTTGGTGTAAAGATACAGCTTCACTTAAAGTGTGTATTCTGAGGTTAATTTGTTGGCGCTCACCAAAATATTTTTTTCTTTTTTATAATTTTTTATAAATCGTTTTATTGGGGCTCATACAACTCTTACTACAATGCATGCATATATCAATTGAGTAAGGCACCCTTATACATTTGTTGCCCTCATCATTCTCAAAATTCGCCTTCCACTTGGATTCCTAGAATCAGCTCATTTTCCTTTTTCGCCCTCACCTCCCTCCCCACTCCCCTCTCCCTAATGAACCCTTAATAACTTATAAATTATTATTCTATCCTATATGATACTGTCCGGCATCTCCCCTTACCCACTTTACTGTTGCTCATTCCCCAGAGAGGAGGTTACATATAGATCCCCAAGATCAGTTCCCCCTTTCTATACCCCCTTCCCTCCCAATGTCGCCACTACCACCACTGGTCCTGAGGGGTTCATCTGTCCTAGATTTCCTGTGTTTCCAGATCCCTACTGCACAGCTGTGCATCCTCTGGTCTAACTGGGTTTGCAAGGTAGAATTGGGATCATGGTAATTGGAGGGGAGGAAGCGTTCAAGAAGTAGAGGAAGGTTTTGAGTTTCATTGTTTCTACACTTGACCCTGAGTGATGCATCTCCTCCCCACTACCCCTCTGCAAGGGATGTCTAGTTATCTACAGATGGACATTGATTCCCCATCACACACTCCCCTCATTCACGATGATATGATATCCCTCTGCCTTTTTTGTGTGAAACCTCGTCCCCCTGGCCCTTCATAATCACATATGTTGGTGTGCTGCTTCCATGTGGGTTTGTTGTTTCTGGGCTAGATGCCTGCTTTTTTAATTTTAATTTTTTAACATTTTATTAGGGGTTCATACAACTCTTATCACAATCCATATATATACAAACATCAATTGTATAAAGCACATCCGTACATTCTTTGTCCTAATTCCTCTCAAAGCACTTGCTTTCCACTTAAGCCCTCTGCATCAGGTCCTCGATGGCTGCTTTTTTACTTTCAAGTCTTTAAGTCCCCAGTCACTATATCTCTCAATAGCCATGCACCATCAGCCTTCTTCACCATACTTTCTTATGCACACATTCGTCTTCAGCGTTTATGTGGGGAAGGTGATCACACAATGATGGTTTTTGTTGTTTGGTGTCTGCTACCTGGTCCCTTCAACAACTCGTATTTACTTAGGCTTGTGTGCTTCTACTCTGTGGGCTTTCTTGCTTCCGAGCTAGATAGCCGCTTGTTTGCCTTCAAGCCTTTAAGACTCCAGACGCTATATCTTTTTGATAGCTGGGCACCATCAGCTTTCTTTACCACATTTGCTTATGCACACTTCTGTCTTCAGCGATCATGTCGGGAAGTTACATCAAAATATTTTAGAGTTCTCAGCGCACACTAGTTGAGGGGTACAAAAAAATCATTCTCTGAGCCTAGGTCTGAGTAAAAGGCCAATCTTAGTTTTGAAAAAATGGATACAATGGTTCCAATGTATGTACCTTTAATTTTCTGCCCCCTGTATCTCTCATGACCTGAGTGTCCCTTGGAAATGAGGGGAGGGAAGGGGTCGATGACAGAATAACCAGTAATTAATATGCCTTATTTAACATGTGTTTCACTACATCTTTGAAGAAGAAACCAGATGAAATTGGAATTTACAAATTAGTAAATCAGAACAACTGCACCCGCAGGCTCCTTGCTTATTGGTTAACACATCCCTGCGTATGTCTAATAGCAGAGAAGTCTCCTTGAAGCTAGGACACAGTAAAAGGAAGATCCACAAGAGACCTGTGATATGGACATGATGTTGTTTATCACATGAACATTTATGAACCACTTTATTTAGTCAACTATCATGAATCATGCTGCTAATCAGAAACTATTCATGATTGAATAGTTTACTGAAAATGTGCCTGTGGTTCCTGGTTTTATCTGTCTACCTACCTTAGTTCCTTACATTTAGGTAAAGACACAGAGAAGCAGCTCCACATACGTAATTAGCAATGTGAGTTTCTTTTCTTTTTAAATCATTTTATTGGGGCTCATACAACACTTATCACAATCCATACATACATCAATTGTGTAAAGCACACTATACATTCGTTGCCCTCATCATTCTCAAAATTTGCCTTCCGCTTGGGTTCCTGGAATCAGCTCCTCATTGTTCTCCTTTCCCTCCCCCTCCCTCCCCCCTTCTTCATGAACCCTTAATAATTTAAATTATTATTTTATCTTATCTTACACTGCCTGGCGTCTCCCTTCCCCCACTTTTCTGTTGCCTATCCCCCAGAGAGGAGATTATATGTATATCCCTGTGAACAGTTCCCCCTTTCTAACACCCCCCCCTTCCCTCCCGGTATCGCCGCTCTCACCGTTGGTCCTGACGGGTTCATCTATCCTAGATTCCCTGTGTTTCCAGATACCATCTGTACCGCTGTGCATCCTCTGGTCTAACCAGGTTTGTAGGGTAGAATTGGGATCATGCTAGTTGGGGGGGAGGAAGCATTTAAAAACTAGAAGGTTGGGAGCTTTATTATTGCTACACTGAACCCTGAGTGACTCATCTCCTCCCTACTACCCCTCTGCAAGGGATGTCCAGTTATCCATAGATGGGCATTGGCTCACCATCATGCCCTCCCCTCATTCACGATGATATGATATTTTTTTCACCCACCTTTGGTGCTTGAAACCTGGTCTCCTCGGCCCTTCATGATCACACATGTTGGTGTGCTGCTTCCATGTGGGACAATGTGAGTTTCTTGATGGGTTAGATTTGGGTTCAGTTTAGGGTTGCAGAGTGCTAGAGTCAGAGTCTGTACTTATGATGGGAATCTAGGTCCTGGGATTAATGTTCCTGGATCAAGAACAAGAGCCAATGGACAGAAATGGAACCTAAGTGTCAGGAGTTAGATGTTAGTGGACAGATGAAAGGGCTTTATGTTTACAATGTGTTCTGCCTAACCTCTTACATTTTGAATTACTTAGAGTTTATGTATTATGATATAAAGATGTATAGTTATTGTTTGAACAGTACAGTTTTGGAAGTTGGTTTCTCAATTTGAGACTTTGGGTTATAAATTTAGGATTAAGGTTATAGAATATAGTCTAAGTTGTCTTCCTGAGTTTAAAAATTGGGATAAATGAATTAGGCTAATTTTTTTAATAAATTGGTGGTAACTATCAGGGAATGCTCCCGGTGTTGATAGCCATTCTGGATGGTGAGGGGCTTGTCAGGTAGTTAGGGTTTCAGTGTTTGAGGAGATTATCAGCGTATTGTACGGATGCTTAGCATGTTAAGGTATAAGGGTTAACAGTTTGACAGCTGTTGTTTAGCAGTTAATGATTTGTGAATTAAGTACCAAAAGTTATTTTTGCATATTGAAATGTAGCCTACAGCGTTTTTATATTTATTACCTATTTATGGCATATTTTGAATATTTCATGCATACAATCATTAATTTATGATTAGAGAAATTTTTATTAATCTTTGGCAGCCTCATCCCTAAAAAAAATCATAAATCTTATTCTGATTGTTGTAATCTTACTGTACAGTCAATTTTTAATATCTGGTGAAAGTGGATATTTTTGTAATTTTTCTGAGGTAGGGTGATGTTTTTTCTCTTTCCTCTAAGTCTGACATTTTGACCTTTTTTTTTAAAAGGAATGTTTATTAGCATATTAACATATTGAATTATATTTATTTTATGTTAGATTTGTAAAGGTTTCTTTTCCTGAACATTAAAAGTGTTTGACTTTGTTTTGTATGTTTTGTGTCTATTTAAATAATTGATAATTATCAATTTTTTGTAATGTAAAAATATTTCTTTACATTAATTGTTATATTACAGTGCTTATTTTATGTTAAATCAACACTAGGACAGATTTCAATTAATCATGGTATATATTTATTTTAAAGTGTTGTCTGACTCAGTTCCCAATCATTTTAGAACTTTTTCATGTAGATCCATTTCCAATATTGGTCTACAGTTTTCTTGAAGTATCATCTTACCTTGGTATCAGGTTATTACTTTTCTCATCGAAAATGTTAGTACCAACAAAAGATCCTTGAACTAACTACAAGCTTTTCTTTCTTGTTGTATTTTATTTTGTTCTTTTTCAGTGGTTTGTTGTTGTTGCGTTATTGTATATTGTTGCTTGGTTTTGCTGTGTTTTTTGCATGTTATTATCTCCGCATGTCTGTCTAAATAAGATAGGTTGGATGAACAAACTGGAGGAAAAACAACGGGACTGACAGTTCCGGGGAAAATGGGATAGGGGGACGTGGGGGGGTAAGGAAGTGGTGTTAACAAACCCAGGGACAAGGGAACAATTGATCCAATTTGGTGGTAAGGTGGTTGTGGCAGACCTGGTAGGGCATGATCAAGCGTAATGTAGCGAAGAGGTATTGCTGAAACCCAGGTAGGTACTGAGCATGATAGTGGGACTGGAGGAAAGACAAGGGAAATAGAGGAAAGAGCTGGGAGGCAAAGGGTATTTATAGAGGTCAAGACAAAGACATGTACATATGCAAATGTATATGAGGATGGGGAAATAGATCTATGTGCCTATATTTATAGGTTTAGGATTAAAGTGGCGGAAGGACATTGGGCCTCTAATCAAGAACTCCCTCAATGTAAGAATACTTCTATTAACTTGACATTCTATGATGCTCACCCTCTTGACACAACCGCTGCAGACAAAGCGGGTGAACAAGCAAATGTGGTAAAGAAAGCTTAGGTGCCGGCTATCAAAAGAGATAGCGTCTGGAGTTTTAAAGGCTTGGCGATAAACAAGCGGCTATCTAGCTCAGAAGCAACAAAGCCCACAAGGAAGAAGATGCTGCCTGTGTGATCACTTGGTTCTGAAGCAATCAGTTACCAGGCATCAAAGAACAAAAAATCATATCATTGGGTGTACACTTCCGTGATACAATCACTGAGGACAAACGGGTGCATAAGCAAATGTGGAGAGGATTGCTGATGGTGCCCGGCTATCAAAGGAGATAGTGTCTGGGGTCTTAAAGGCTTGAAGGTAAACAAGCGGCCATCTAGTTCAGAAGCAACAAAGCCCACATGGAAGAAGCACACCAGGCTGTGCGATCACAAGGTGTCGAAAGATCAGGTTTAAAGCATCATCAGAACAAAAAAATCTTACCATAGTGAATGAAGGGGGAAGTGCAGAGTGGATATCCCCTTGCAGAGGGGCCTAGGGGAGGAGATGAGTCAGTCAGGGTGTGATGTAGTATCCATGAAGAATACAGCTTTCCTCTAGTTCCTAAATGCTTCCCCCCCCCCGACCCCCACTATCATGATCTGAATTCTACCTTGCAAGTCTGGATAGAGCAGAGGATGTGCACTGGTGCAGATAGGAGCTGGAGGCACAGGGAATCCAGGGTGGATGATACCTTCAGGACCAGGAGTGTGAGTGGCGATACTGGGAGGGTAGAGGGAGAGTGGGTTAGAAAGAGGGAACCAATTACAAGGATGTACATGTGACCTCCTCCCTGGCAGATGGACAACAGAAAAGGGGAGATGTCTGACAGGGCAAGATATGACAAAATAATCACTTATAAATTATCAAGGGCTCATGAGGGAGGGGGGATTGGGGAGGGAGGGGGGAAAAGGACCTGATGCAAAGTGCTTAAGTGGAGAGCAAATGCTTTGAAAATGATGAGGGCAATGAATGTACAGATGTGCTCTACACAAATAATGTATTTATAGATTGTGATAAGAGTTGTATGAGCCCCTAATAAAACGTTTAAAGAAAATGTTAGTAGTGTACTCTCACAACCATTGTTATGTTTGTACACAATAACTTGAACTTATGTAACAAAACATAAAGTGTTTATTCATATTGTTTGAATACTCTGATATCTAGCCACCAGAATTTTCAACTTTAATCTATCTTACAGTTAGCCTTGAAATTTCTCATGGAACTTAATTTTGATTCAGTGATTCAGTGACCTTTTGAGTATCCTGAATCCCATGCAACTCTCATAGATAAATTGCTCTGGCTGGATCTTCTGGACTTGTAGCTGATTCCTCGGTGTAGAGGGATAAATGATTTACACTACTCTTGATAGACAAATAGGCACTCACACCTGAGTGACTTTATGCTGCCCTCACACTTGAGCCCAATTTGGGAAATACTCTGTCATAAGACCTGCTGGGTGGATCTTAGAGAATTTCCTTCAGTTCACCTCCAGGAGAATTGTGTAAATCAAAAAGGCGCAGGAATTTCTCAGTGATTTTGTCATGGCTTTGTTATACACTTACACACAGGAAACCCATTCCTTCTTTTTTTTTAAGCATTTTATTAGGGGCTCATACAACTCTTATCACAATCCATACATATACATACATCAATTGTATAAAGCACATCTGTACATTCTTTGCCCTAATCCCTCTCAAAGCATTTGCTGTCAACTTAAGCCCTCTGCATCAGGTCCTCTTTTTGTTTTTCCCCTCCCTCCCCGCTCCCCTCCCTCATGAGCCCTTAATAATTTTTTTAACATTTTATTTGGGGCTCATACAACTCATCACAATCCATACATACATCAATTGTATAAAGCGCATCTGTACATTCTTTGCCCTAATCATTTTCTTTTTGTTTCTTTTCTTTTTTTACATTTCCTTCTTTTTAATAAGAGCGTATGTTCCAACAAATGTTGCATGAAAATTTGGCATCCGTTACCATGGAAATAATTTTTGTAAACATAACTAACACACTGGTATTTTGTGCATGTCTTGGGTACTGATTAGTGGATTCTGGGGTTGTTGTTGTTAGATATCAGTGAGTTGATTCCACATCATAGAGACCCAGTAGACAACAGAAGGAAACACTGCCCTCTTGGCTGCCATACTCACAATTTAGGATGAACCCATTGTTGCCATCACGATGTCAGTCCATTTATTTGGGGATTCCTATTTTTCCCTGCCCTTCTACTTTACCACATACACTATCCTTCTCCAGGGACTGCTCCCTCTGACAACATTGTCCAGAGTATGTAACATGAACTTTCTCTATCTTTACCTTTAACTAGCTCTCTGAGCTTCCTTCTTCTAAGACAGACTTGTTTGTGCTTTGGAGACCAATGTTATTACAGTATTCTTTGCCAGCATTATAATTCAAACAAATCGATTCTTCTTCAATCTTTCTTATGCAGTATTCAACTTCCAATACATACAAGGCTATTGACAATACCATGATGTGGGTGAGGTGAACCTAGTCCTCAACGTTAGTCCTCTTGTATCTTTTGATCTCTTGATGGTTACTATCACTATTCAGGTTTTTTTCGTGTCTTTTGCATAAGCTATCAGTATTTCTGAAAGGAATTAAAATTTAGTCAAGTTTAGATTAAGAATGTTGCTAAAGGAGGGGCATGGAAGCCAACCTTACTCTGCAGCCAACCAATTTAAGAACCCTGAGTTGAAGCCTGTCCTTAAGACCTGGTGGAATGGAGAGCCTTATGTTCAAGGTATGCTTGATGACTGGTATACATGAGAGAGCCTCAAACAACTGTGCTTTTCTCTAGTCGCTTGACTTTCTGATTCATTTCAGAGGAGCACTAGTCTGCACCCTTTATCCTATAACTGCAACCTCACACATCTCTCCTTCAGAAACACCCTGTGGGCTGCAAAAGGGCACTGTCAGTGGTGTCCGACTAGCCACTCAGGCTACTGCCTCCCTATTTTATCACACCGTAGCCTCTTCTCACTACATTCATTTTGTTTTCCTGCCAAACTAGTTCTGCTTGGAGCATGTTTCACAAGCTGAAGCCTATGCACTAGCTTTCCCCCTTCTATAGATGGGACAGCCAAAATCCAAGCCAATATGCCTTCTCCTACAGTTTGTGTTGTTTGACATCTGTCAGCATTACCTAGATCTTGGAATTCAGCATCTAGGCAAAGATGACAAAATAGTTGATCAGTCATCTCTTTTCTGGATCCGTCTTATTCTTTTAAGCTTCTGCCTTTACCTTGGATCTTGGCATTCATCTACCTACCCTTTGCCATTCCTTGACTGTAGGCTGCAGTCTTTCTAAAAGGCTTTAAAATTGGACAACCATTATCACAAGAGCTTAAAAGAGTAGCAAATAAGGTTTCCCCTGGCTTATTTTCTTGTTTAGGATATCTCTGTGTTGGCCAAGGTACCTCTGGGTTGTCCTATTGGTGTCCCTATGTTTCTTGTAGGCCACATCTACAGTAAGTTTCTCTACTTACCTCACTATTGTGCATAAATGGGTTACCCAATGGTAGACATTTCTTCACACACAGTAGATATTGTAAAGAATACACAGGATGCAAGGGGATTGGGGTGGGTTAAACTTGATGAAAAGCTCAGCAGGGATTTGAGTGGCATATGTGAGCAAGATTCAGCTGGATCACTTTAGCCAAATACATCAAGGGCTGTGGTCTGGGGTGCAGTACAGGTTAGTAAAGAGTGTTCTTCATAAAATACTCATTTCTTCAGTTAGATTGCTAGTGAAATGAAGATATTTAGCTTCAATGGAGCTTGAGAATTTGAGGTTTTAAATACTTCCATTTAATTCTGAAAATATTGTATATATAGAATGTGGATCCAAAGTTTAAAAGGATATTTGAGAAATTAGTAAAATTGCTCTGTAAAGATAGAGTGGACTCTGTTTAATGCAAACACCCTCAGATTGGAGCATGGTTTGATCCCAGGGTGTGGGGGTAGTCACTACTTAGTACGCAGAGTACAGGCTAAGAATCTGCCATGTCTTTCTCAACATTGACTCCTCTTCTGTTTCAGATCAATGATTTGCCAGAGAAATATGAGCCAATCTAGGGAGCTAGAAATCTTTTACTACTGTCTTGCACATTGAAGTATCACCAGAGAGGATTTCAACTTCTGACTGGTTTGTGAACCAAATCCATTCACCAGACTCCAAACAGGGTGAGCAAACAGCAGTTCATCTTCTCCTCAAGGGTTTCTATAATTAGAATCCACTCGATGGCAGTGAGTTGGGTTTTAGGTTTGGGTTGCTGATGACAGTGACAACTCAATGTCTATTTGCTGTGTCCCTAATTTGATTAAGTCTCCATTAAATTCTATCTGATCATTAACCAAGCAGCTAGGTCATCTTCCCCTGGGGGAAATGCCTTTGAAATAGATTGCCTGCATTCCTTTCCAGCCAGACCCTCTCCACTTGCCTGCCTAGGTGTATCCTTGATGAAGATCAGCTTCCTGAGGACAAACCGGGGGCCATTGTCATGAGTCTTGCCTTGACTTGCTTTGTGTAAAGGCCCTGGACCTATCTTGTAAGTCCCTTTAATAATGCGCATGTCCTAATCATGGTCCCATTCCTGTTGCTGTAGTCCCATCTGTACATGTGATTTATTAATCTGCCACCAATCATGATCCGTACAATGTCTTTTGTTCTATGTCCTGTTTATTCAGGGTCCCGACTGAATCCTCAGTTGTTATTTTGACTTCATGCTATTGGCTTCCCTTAAATATCTGGTGTGTGTGCATGTGTGTGCACGTGCGTGCATGCGTGCGTGTGCCTTTTGTTATCTTCAAAGTATAATAAATGATCTCCTTAAATTATATTTGACATAGGGTTTACTTTTCTACCCTAGCACACAATTTAGGGTCATAAATGACTCAAGGTACAGTTCTCCTTTCAGACAGAATCTTGACAGACATACCTGCAGGTAAGGTCAGACTCTGCAGCCTCCTGGTCTCTGTCCTGAATGAGCAAATGTTACAAAGTTCTTTTAGCACTGCAGATAAATGGTCACTCCGCCCCTTAGCCTCAGACCAAATGCACTCAGCTCTGTGTGGGTTGGCCAGTCTAGTTCCCAAGAGAGGTACTCAGATGTACACTACTTCACCTACTTACTTCCTGCCCAAAGGCACTGAGCTCTTTTGTTGTGTGACCTATAATCTCATTGTTCTCTCTCAGTCTCTTTGTTTTGCTACCACCATGTCTCTGTTGCTGCTCCTTCCCATCGCTTTCTCTCTTGTATCATAGCTCTCTGTCTTTTGGATTGAAGAGTTTCAATTAGAGAATCTAGGATGTGTCCCCCCATCCCTGCAAGCCACCATGTTTTCTCACTTAGTCTTCCCCCATAAGGAAATGGCCGGGGAGCTCCAAGAAACGCAGACGAACCCGGGCTGATGAGTCAAGGCAATGGGGTAAACCAGAACAGCTCTGTGTAGGGTGGGAAGGCCATTGCGTCCAGTAGTGACTGGCTGTCCGGGGTGAATATCGTGCTGGCAATGGCCTACGGGAACCTGCTGTTTGTACTGCTATTTATTATTGTGTAAAGGCAAATCATGCATTTTGCAATGAAATCTCGGAGGGGCCCTCATGTCCCTGTGAGACACAATGCCCCCAAGGATCTGAAAGAAGAGATTGATATTCAACTATTCAGAGTTCTGGATTGCAAGTAGGAATCCCGGCTCCTTGCAGATGATGATGCCAGGCTATCACAGCTGGAAACCCAGGGAAATAAAAAGTGCTGCAACTGTCTGTCCAAGAGATAACTCTGCACGCCATTCCTGCCTCTGAGATCCCATTTCACAGGGAAGGTCAGCATCCCCATTCCATAAAGGGCAGAAATTTCCATTCCTACCTGCTTGTAACAAGACTACTCCTTTCAAGGATATGCACAAGGCCCTTATTGATACCCTGCTGCATGACTATGAGGCAGTCAGCTGTGGGACAGGGGTCTTTTGTCCAGAGTGAGTCCCTGCACTATCAGGAGGCCCTGACTGAGCTGGCCACTGTGGTCAAAGCAGGAAGTGGGAGCTCTCAGTGACCCCACCAGTCAGCAGCCACAGACCTTACCCAATCTCCTGAAGTCTCCCCACCTTCCTTCCAGTCAGAAGAGTAAACGTGCCAAGCATTTCCTCGAATTGAAGAGCTTTAAGGACAGCTATAATACCCTGGGGAGTGCTCTGATGGACCTCACAGACTCACTGGAGATGAGCCAGGACTGGAGTGTGCTTGCCAGGCAATCCTCAGGTTAGCTGGCTGGTGGGCCTGCACTCTTGCCCGACTCTCCCGATGTGTGCAAGATCATGCCTGGAAGACCTTGGGGGATATTTCTGAACAACAATTAAAACTATTTCCCCCCAACCCCCCAAAAAAGAATCTTGGATCCAGGCTCTTCTTCTTTGATGATAGTGAGATCCCAGTTTCTGTTTCTGAAATGGCTCAATTAAACCGAATGTGATGCCCAGTGTGACTAATTACCATGTTAGGTTTTCAGACATCTTATTTGTGTAGCCACAAGGGTACCAATGTATTGTTGGGCAAGCTGCCCAATCCTCTTAAACCAAAAACCCAAACTCAGTGCTATCGAGTTAGCACTGACTCATAGAGAGCTTATAGGTCAGGGTAGAACTGCCCTGTGAGTTTCAAAGTCTGTATCTTTTTATCAGATTAGAGAGCCGTGTCACTCTTGGGAGAAGAAAGCACCATCTTTCTTTCAAGTTTCCAACTGCTGACTTTGGGGTTAGTAGCCCAACAGTAACCACTATGCCACCAGGGCTCCTTTGCTTCATTCACATTGGCAGGCAACAAACCCATGTAAATATTTGAAAGGAGTTAAGGGGCCATAGCTAGAAAGACTGTGTGCTTGTATAGACCAACTAGCAAACTACATTAGGTACTATAAATAATGCTATACTAAAAGCATTGTTTACCTTGGGATTGAAAAGTGCACTCACTGGGGTGGGGGGATGCATACTTCTTACTTCATTTTCCTCTAAATAAAGTTTCAATCCAATATGATACATAAGTGTTTATTTTGGAGCCCTGGTTTTGACATGTATTAAGAGTTGGACTGCTAACCTCATGGTCAGAGGTACAAACCCACTACCTGCCTGTCATGGCTTTAGACTCTCAGAAACTCTGTGCAGCAGTTTTATTGTGACCTATTGGGTTCTTATACATCTTACTCTACATGATGGTGAGTTTTAAAGTGTTTCTAAAGTGATTATACAATGTATAGTTCCTCTAGAAATTCACTTTCAGTTTATAATAGCTTCTTATATAGGCCATTTAAAATGTTTCCAGATGCTTTAATTAACATAATCATCTTCGAAGTTCACTGATTTTTCATTCACCTTGAGAGTCACGCAATAAGGAATTGATAGTTCTGTATGCTGTCAGGTAGGGATCCAGCTTCCCCCCCCCCCTTCTTTTGGCATGTATATTTGATTGTCCAGTCTCTTTATTATAAAGTCATCTTTTACTCACATGTCTGAAAATTAAGAGTTTTTGATTTATTGGCCATGGTATAAGCACGTTTTCCATCACTCAGTAAGGGCACTGTTAACAGGATTGGGGACTTTGTTTTAAGAAGAGGGACAGAACAGTAACAGCATCTGGACCTACAGGTTATGTATTACTCACATTGTATTCTCTCACCAGCCTGCAAATTGGGTGTCAATAGCAGCACAGAATAAAGAGGAAGAATTGCCTGGTTTGGGTATTATTATTTCTGGGATGTCCCCATGAGAGATTGAAATTTGTGAGCTTCGTTAGAGCTGATCCACATAAGACAAACATAGAGCATCCCAGTTGCTGGCAGTGTTATAAGGACCAAAGAAAATGACCAAGGCTCAGGAGCTTCTGATGCGTTTTATACTTTTCTGTATTTCCTACTGGAATTGTAGAAGCCTGTATAATACTGATTCAGTTCACTGGAAAAGTGGAAATTTGAAATCATAGAAGTTATAAGTAAACTCTGATTCCGATTTCAACACTGGGCAGGAGATTAGGAATATATATATATATTGATCATATACATATTGACATTGAATTAAACTATTGACATTGAACATAATACATCACTGAGAATTGTTTGGATGACATTCTTTCAATTCATTATTCTATGGCCAACCCATGAGAATCAATCAAATGACATGCTCTGCCTAGTTTTGTTTTTTTTAATCATTTTTGGGGGGATCATACAACTCATTAAAATCCATACATACATCTATGTGTCAAGCACATTTGTACATTTGTTGCCATCATCATTCTCAAAACATTTTCTTTCCACTTGAGCCCTTGATATTAGATTCTCAATATTTTCTTCCCCCTTCACCCTTCCTCCCTTACTAACCCTTGATAATATTTAAGTTATTATTATTTTTTCATGTCTTACACTGTCCCATGTTTCCCTTCACCCATTTTCTGTTGTACATCCCCCAGGAAGGGGCTTATATGTATTTCATTGTGATAGGTTCCCCTTTTTTCCCCTACCTTCCCCTGCCCCTCCTGGTATCTCTACTCTCATTATTGGTCCTGAGGATTTTATCTATCCTTGATTCCCTGTGTTTCTAGCTCCTGTCTGTACCAGTGTATATCTTCTGGTCTATCTGGATTTGTAAGGTAGAACTGGCATCATGATAGTGGGGGGGGGGGAGGAAAGAGGAAAGAACTCGAAGAAAGTTAGATGTTTCATTGGTGCTATACTGCACCCTGACTGGCTATTCTCCTTCCCATGACCCTTCTGTAAGGGGATGTCCAGTTGCCTATAGATGGGCTTTGGGTCTCCACTCCACCCTCCCCCTCATTCACAATTATATGATTTTTTTGTTCGTTTATGCCTGACACCTGATCCCTTCGACACCTTGTGATCAAACAGGTTGATGAGCTTCTTCCATATAGGCTTTGTTGCTTCTCAGCTACATGTCTGCTTGTTTGTCTTCAAGCCTTTAAGACCGCAGATGCTGTATCTTTTTATAGCCAGGCACCATCAGCTTTCTTCACCACATTTGCTTTTGCACCCACTTTGTCTTCAGTGGTTGTGTCGGGAAGGTGAGCATCATGGAATGCCTGGTTAATAGAACAAAGTGTTCTTGCATTGAGGGAGTACTTGAGTGGAGGCTCAATGTCCATTTGCTACCTTAATACGAAAACCTATAAATAATGCCCATAGATCTATTTCCCCATCATCATATATAAATATATATATATATATATATATGTATTTGTACATGCCTGTATTAGGTGTCTATTAATGCCCTTTGCCTCCTTTTTCCTTTCTTTATTTTCTTTTACTTCTTGTTCAACTATCACATTCAGCCTTCATTTGGGTTTTAGTAATTCCTCTCAGTTACATTACCCTTGATCAAGCCCTACTAGGTCTCCTACACCCTCCTCACATCAATTTTGAATCACTTGTTGTTTCCTTGTCCTTGGATTTGTTAACACCACTTCTTTTCCCTCTGCCTTCCCTTCATCCATGTTCCCCGCCCCCTGGAACAGTTGATCCCTTTGTTTTCTCCTCCAGACTGTTTATCCTACCTATCTTTTCTAGAGAGAACTGGAGAGATAATAATATGCACAGAAAACAACATAGCAAAACAAAGCAACAAAAGACAATAAAACCAACAACAACACAAAGAAAAGCTTGTAAATAGTTCAAGGTCTGTTTGTTGACCATTAAGAGTGCTTTCCAGTTGAGTCTGATGGGGTTCCTTGGCCTGGACCCAAAGTCTACTTTTGGTGTTTCCTGGGGAATTCATTGCTCTGTTGCCCTTAGTGTTTCTGTTCTGTTGCATGTCCTTAGTGTGTCACCTCAGTGTGGTAGGGTCAGATTGGGTACAATTCCTGCACTCTTTCCAGTATTATTCCCCATAATGCTATGGGTCTGTGAGGGATGGTGTGTCTCCTATTTGGGCTGGCCCTATGGTTCTCTCTGTGCTTTGGCTGCTCTGAGTGGGAATATGACCCTCCAGACTTTGTTGGCCAGCATGTATTCCACTCTCTCTTCCTCTCCCTTCATTTGCTTCTGTGTCCTCTGGTCTGATATGTCCTTCCCCCTGAGCCGTAGCTTCAGTGCTGTCCTCTGAAGTGAATTCTTCTGCTGGAGGTGAACTGTCCACATAGTTGGGATTGGCGCTGGCCCCTCAGACCTCTCTATTGGCTCCCTGCTTCATGCTCGTATGTTGCATTCACATCTTGGTACACTGGGTTGAAGTCTGGTCCCTCTTTCTCTGTGGAGATATAAACAATACCCTCCCCTTGGGTGGGTTAGTGCCCTGTTCCCCTTCTACCAATGTCTTTTTCATTCTCCCCTCCCCCCTTTTTAGTTGGCTTCCATATGTATCCCTGGATGATTTGATCTGGCCCATGCCATACTCCCTGGACTTCACGCCAGGAATGTTTGTATATAGTAGCTTTTTCCTATGACCATTTTGCACGTTAAGCTTACCTCAGCAGACGTATGTTGTACTTGTCCTTTTGTGCTTGGCTTTCTCTGCTCAGCATAATTTCCTCCTGTTCTTCCCATGCAGCAATGTGCTTCATGTGTTTATCACTGCTTTTAGGGATGCGTAGTACTCCATTGTATGTATGTACCATAGTGTTTTAATCTATTCATCTGTTGATGGAAATTTGGGTTGTTTCCAAATCCTTGATTATGCCTAGTTTTTAAGGAGAAATAAGATCACCTCTTTAGGACCGTCCAGTATTCCATGGGATTTTTCTCTGATTAAGTCTCCTTAATGCTTCTTTCTGAAGGTGAACAGCCAAACAGCCCCATTATCATTAATGCATCTAAATTATCATCAATGCATCTCCCAAACAGCCCCGTTATCATTGATGCATCTAAAATGGGACTTGTAGCAATTGTAGTTTAAAAAATGGGTGATAGCTTTTCACTTCCTCTAACTATAGAAGTAGGAGGGAGAATCACCCATCAACACCAGCCCTGATTCATGTGAGGCAGAGTTTAAACAGACCTGTACCTGCCAGTAGTTTTCCAGTTCTGACACCAGTATCTTTCCCACAGTCTTCTGTTACTCAGCTCATTAATTTTTACAGTGGCCATGTGCAAATTACAGTCTAGAGTCACAAGTACAAATCTTATTCAGTAACAGTTTGTAATTTGGTATCAGAATTAATAGGCTACACATTGGCATTCATATTAAAAAACCATGTAGGCAAATTTGCTCTTGTTCAGGGCAGGCCTGTTCTCTCTGTTCCTTTCAGACATTTAGCCCCTGAAGGTAGGCTCATTTCATAGTTTCTTCTCTCTAGGCTCCTCTCAGCTCCTTAAGGGATATCATCCTCTTGATCTTGCCTGCCTGTCCCATATCTTGGCTTAAAAGCCCTTTCTGGACCTGTTACAATTGGCTCTGTCATGTGTCCCTTCTGCCCTCGGCATTATCTCCATTGGTACTCATGAATATTACAGTGCATTGTGCAGGAGCAGTAGTAGACCAATCCCTATGAGGTAGAGGTTCAAGGTGTTCCTTGATTTGCTCTGCAGTATCTCACAAAACTAAATAGCCATCAGGTAAATAACTCTTCAGGATGTGGAAACTGGTGAATATCAAATGTCAGGCAGCAAACTGTTGGCTCATGGAGTGGAGGAAGCTCCCAAATCAGGTCACACAGGCAGCTTACAGTTGCAGGATGTCATGGAAATGGCTCCTGAATGTCTGCAAGCTGGCAAATCCCTAATCCCTGGGTTCATTCTGAACTATGTGGCTGCAGGGGCTAACAAAACCAAATCAGCTGTTCAGATAACAGGCCAGTGTCCCACTGTCTCATCTCAACAATACCTGCAGGCAGTTCTCTCTTTTTTGATATGATGGCTTCTTGGTTCAAACTAGCACCTTCCCTGCTTAGGCCAGATTAGGAGGGGCCCCTTAGAGAGCATGGGATGAAAGAAGGCAGGTGCAAGAGGACCTTTTAGTTAAAGTTAAGTCAATACTGCTCTAAGGTGGCTGAGAAGAATTTGTCCTAAGAATGACAAGAAATGCTTGTCCTAAGGTGGTTTCTAAGAGTTTCCCGCACTCAGGAAGGGACATACACCCTATGAATTTTCTGTTTAGGGATCTGAGTTATAGCTTCTTATTCCTGATCCCAAGTTTTACCTTGTTCATTAATAGTCCACTTTGATCTATGAGTTTTGTGTGGCCATCACAATGGATTATCAAACCCACAAGTGAGACAAAGAGTGTTGTGGGAGGAATGACTTGTGTAAGAATTGACCAAAAATGTTGGAGAGCTGAGCTCTGTTTGACCTCCCCCTCTGCACTGTTCCTGATAGCGGGTGCCACTGAAGGTACAGAGCCTCGTACGCTGGTGATGCTGCTAGGACTCCACATTCCATTGCACAATGTGCTGTAAACTTGTTTATTGATATTAACAGGTGTTTATCTACTTTGTGTGAGTATAAGTCAGCTACTTCTAGCTCATTCAGCTCATTTCACTGGTACTCAAAATTCTAATTTTATGAGTGGGTGGATTACTTTGGTGGTACAGAGGTCCCCAACACTCGAACCTTAGGAGTGACATTGCAATTGTGGCAAATATTAAAAGACAGAGAGAAGACAGCCGGACACAGGGGCTCTCTTCCCATATCAGGCCTGAGAGAGTGAATGTATTTTCAAGTGGGCATATGTAACGGAGCTTACAGATCATTCATAGGCACGCACCTCATGCAGTTAGCATATACATTGTCAATGGTATAAAGTGAGTGAGTATAATATAAGTGAGTAACTTGACAAGCAAGAAGGTGAGTCACCATCTTGACCTAATGCTGCTTGACCTCAAACCTGCCCTGAGCCCTCCCCAGACATTTGCTACATTTTATGGTTGACTGGCTACAGAACCTGATTATTCTAATTTACAGATAACCTTCAAGCACAGTGAAGCAGCTAGGCAGAGAAATGATTCTTCTACTACTGTGTTTCCACCAAAATAAGACACTGTTTTCTATTTATTTTTCCTCAAGAAGACACACTATGGCTGATTTCCAGGGGATGTCTTATTTTTATTAAGTATGGCACAACAATCTACATTTATTCAAATATAGTTAAGTCACCTTATTGTGGAACATCAACCCTCAGTGCTCAGTAAAATGGCAGCCACAGCTTTACTTCTTCCCCCTGAAGACACACAATACCTAAAGCAGAGCGCTCTGCTCCTCACTTCACTGAGGAGACTTTTACATTCACTGTCTATGTCTCCCTCTCTGCCTCAGCTTGCAGCACGCAAAGAACAACCGGGACCTGACAGTGGGGCGCAATCAGGTTGATGGGACTGCCACACCCCTCCCATCATCTCTGAGATAGCAGCTGTCACGATGGGGCAGGTGAGAAGGTTTTTCCATCTTCATTAACTCTCTTTGGCGGTATGCTGCATAGCCACGCCTTTCACTGTCTTATTTTCGGAATATGGCTTATATTGCACAATTACTTAGATATTCTGCTATGGCTTATTTTATGGGTCTGTCTTATTTTCGAGGAAACACAGTATGATAGTTCCTTCTGCTCCTTCATGGAGGTTTATTGTTGGTTGCACAGTATTTGGCCTGGAAAACGTGTATTTGAAAACATTTTTTTTATCAGAACAATGGAGATCTTTCGGAAAATAAGACTAGTTTTCCATGCCCATGGTTGCAAGTGTAGAAAACAAGGTCAAATGCTTTCTACCAAGTCCTCAGTTTACCACACACTATGGAATGCATTAGCATGAAATAGCTTTTATTGCTGTTTTGCTTTCTTTACTGTAAGATATATATATATGTATATATATTTTTTTCATCTTCAAATGGAAAATATGTCATTAAATAGACTTCTCTTACTACAGCAATCACTGACATTCAATGATGTGGCTGTAAAATTCACCCGTGAGGAATGGCAGCTCCTGAACTCTGCTCAGAAGACCCTATATCAGGATGTGATGTCTGAGAACTATCGCAACCTGGTTTCCATTGGTGAGGAGAGTTCTCGAGTTATTGGCCTCCTCACTGGCTTTTCCTATCTTAGGTGTTAAATTCTTTGCAGTGTCTGTGGTTTTCTTAAAGAGGTAGATTCTCATTGCATTCTCTGGTACTAAGTTAGTGATTAAGGTCTTCTACTCTTGCAAGAACACCTTTTACTGTGTTCCTTTGAACATAATTTTCCTAGAAACACAACAGTCTGCAGGCTTTACAAACCTTAGGTTAAAATTGGTGTGTCTAAGATTCTGTAATTTATTATGAACAGGTAATCTAGTTGTTACCTCAGAAGCTTCCTCTCAATAGGAACAAGGAGAAATGTGGTCGTTTTTAGAGACAAGCTATAGTGGAAATTTTTCAGGTGCGTGGTCAAAATACCTTAAGGGGAATTGGCCGGGGAGGTTGATTCAACAGGTAGAAGGCCTCACATCCATCATAGGTGTTGGATAATACATAAAAGTGTGTGCTCCTTCGAATGTGAGACCTCACTTTTCCTACCAGTTGCAAAAAGTATTCCTGTAGCTTTTCTGAAATTAGATTTTAAAATTTCCATTTATTTGATTTACATTATTATATGTCTGTGTCCATAATTTTCTTTAAGATTGTCAAACTTTCCCTTTTATGTGCTTCTACCTTACTATGAAATCCATCTTGCAAGCCTCTCTCCAAACAGAGAAGTTGGAATACATAATTGTCCCCAGAATACAACACATTTCTCCACTATTGAGCAAGCATAGATCTTTAGCTCCCACCATAAATAGGTCTCCATTGTGTTTCCTTAGCTTCCCCCTTGGAGTTTCTCTATTTTTGTTATTACTTCATAACTAATTTTGCTACTGTTATGAATCGGGTAGCCCCTGTGAAAGGGACCTTTGATCCCCAAAGGCTTCACAGCCCACAGCTTGAGAACCACTACTCTAAAGGTTTGGTTTTCATTTTCTCATTTTTTCTCCTCTCCCTTTAATGTTTTCTTGATTCTAGTGACATAAGTTATTTCTGTTTTCTAATGGAGATGGTAAAATTGCCGTCTTTGTTGGAATTGTTTAACAGACAAATTTTTCCATAGTTTACTCTTTTCGATGAAATACATGTGTGACTTCTGTTATTTTCAGGTATCTAAGATCATTTTCCCAGCAAAAAATTGTTATCAAGTTAGGATATTCTTTAGCACTGTACCTTCAATTTTTTTCTACCTGTAAGATTTTTTTAAAAATCATTTTACTGGGGGCTCATACAGCTCTTATCACAAGTCATCCATACATTAATTGTGTAAAGCACATTTGTACATTTTTTACCCTCATCATTCTCAAAGCATTTGCTCTCCACTTAAGCCCTTGGCATCGGCTTCTCATAATTTCCCCTCCATCCCCACTCCTTCCTCCCTCATGAACACTTGATAATTTATAAATTATTATTTTTGTCATATTTTACACTGTTCAATGTCTCCCTTCACCCACTTTTCTGTTGTCCATACCCATATGTAGATCCTTGTAATCGGTTCCCCCTCTCTACTCCACCCTTCCTCTGCCTTCCTGGTATTTGACACACTGTGGTCTTAAAGGGATCAGCTAACCTGGATTCCCTGTGTTTCCAGTTCCTATCTGTACCAATGTACATCGTCTGATCTAGCTGGATTTGTAAGGTAGAATTGGGATCATGATGGGGGTGGGGGGATATAGGGAGCATTTAGGAACTAGAGGAAAGTTGTATGTTTTATCTTTGCTACACTGCACCCTGACTGGCTTGTCTCTTCATCACAACCCTTCCTTAAAGGGATGTCCAATTGCCTACAGATGGGCTTTGGGTCTCCACTCTGCACTCCCCCTCATTCACAATGATACAATTTTTTTGTTCTGATGATGTCTGATACCTGATCCCTCTGATAACTCGTGATCACACTGGTTGGTGTGCTTCATCCATGTGGGCATTATTGCTTCTTAGCTAGATGGCTCAGTTTTTATTTAAGTTGCCAGTTCCTCCAATAATTTTGTAAGTGCAAAGGACATTATTAACATCCTGCTTTCTTTTTTCTTTCTTTCTTATTTTCTTTTCATTAAATGCATGCCTGATGCATATTCCTTACTATGCAGTATGCCTTCTTAAGCCCACACCTTCTTAACAGGTCCAAAACCTAAAAGATGCTTTGCTGCTTCTAAAGAACATTTTGGCTCTATATTCCACCACTGATTTTGTTGTTGTTGTTATTGAAACAGTGCATAGTATATTCAATATTGCTGTCTTTGTTTTCTGTCTTTTAAGTATTCTTTTGGTTTCCATGTGTATGATGTCCATAGTGTCATCCGACAACTTATCTGATCTTCGGTCATTAGTGTTCAGTCATCAGTGTTCAAATCCTCAAGTTTATTCTTTAGATAGTCTCTACGCTCTGTGATCTAAATCCTTTGGCTAGCTTCAACTTGCATTTGAGGAAATTTTATCCGTTAACTTGTGTGTCATTTCTTTCACGAAAGCCACATTTTCCAATTACTCATATTGTTCCCAAATTTTACATTCATCGCTGCACATGATTGTATGGCTGATCAGTGTCAGGATGCAAAAGTTATGCAAAATTTTCAATATATATATTTTTAATCATTTTATTTGGAGGTTTAACAGATATCATAAGATTTCATAATTCAGTCACATTGAGCAGTACTGTACAATTGCCACCACAGTTGCAAAACATTTTCTTCTTGAGCTCCTTGATATTAGCTCCCCTTTATTCTCTCCCTCCACCACCCTCAATTTTTTCACTGTGGAAAACAGAACCTGGATGAAAGTATAAGGCAGCCTTATCTCTATACTCCTGACCACAGGGCTTGAAAGACCAGTACTAGTGTTAGAAGAAAACCTCCACAAGCCCCAAGGATAAAGCTAAAGCTGATAACGCAAAATCTCCAGATAGAGTTTTCTTCCCAACTAACCTCCCTCCACTACAGATGTTCGAATACAGCTCCTACAGGTGGCTGACTTCTTGCTTCTCAGCTAAAAGATGCCTTGCTTTAAAAGCAATTAGCTTCCTTTTGTTGCTATCACTCAAGGAACCAACTATCCTTTTGTCTCTTAAATGCCTTCTGGAAGGGTCCTAAGGGATGGTTGTGTAATTGAAGGGCAGAAATAGAAAGGCACTCACCTCTTCCAGGATGTCAAGTCTGAGCAGGAGAGAGAATGTTCTTTCACCAATTTACCATATATACTCATGTTTATGCCTAGTTTTTCAGCACTTTTTAATGCAGATGTGTTGTAAAATGCAGTTTTTATGATATTTGGGTTGACTTATACTCTAGTATATATGGTATAATGTCTCGAGCATGCAGCCACACCGCACCCCCCCCCCCAACCACACAAACAGAAACACAGACACCTATGTACCTAACAAGGTAGGCAGTGTCTTTAACCTGGAGGTCCCTGAACTATTTGGGTGAGCAACTTAAGTCCAGTGCTGAGGGCAGGTGGGGGGGAGGGGTAACTGTCCCCTGAACAGGGTGGCCAATAACAACAGGTCTGCTCTTATAGCTAAAGCTGGTGGCAGCTAGTAATTAGCCATGTTCTTGTATGAGGTATCATTAAGGTCACACTATAATAAGGGAGTATTGTGGGGATGATTTTTAATTCAGAGAATGTGACTGGGACTCTTTTCCAACTTACAAATGTGAATGCCTTCCTCTTCACAGATACTAGGCCTTGCAATCTTCCTTAATTCTGAGAATAAAGAATTTGTCTCCATCCACCCTCTTCTTGGTCCTCAGTTTCCTACAGCCTGATACTTAGCATGAAGTGTTCTAAAAGTAATCAGGATATTCCCACAATCCAATTTGTCCATTCTGTTGTGTTTGTGCCATCTGGAGGCTGCCACGCATTGCGACTATATAAATTCACTATTAAATGACCTCGCTATCTTATTCTGACATCGGAGATGAGGCCGCTCTACCCCATTTTGCTGTCTCCATCTTCCTTAATTGCACATGCTATTTCTAAGGGCCTGTTTGGTTGTGGGGCTAAATCCCACACTTTATGTTTGCTTTAACAGTTGGTGCACAGATTTAAATAACACTTGTGACTTGTCTTACCTGCATGCATGTGAATATTAACCTACCACTGACAGAACTATACTTCAGAGAAGATCTTGCTATGTACTTTTTGATGATGAATATGACACCAGTATTTTGGATTTGTCAATATCAGCCTTATAAACCACTTGATTATCTAATTAAAAATAGCCAGTACCAGTCTATTAAAGTTTAATAAGCCATATACCATCAATATTTAAACATTCCATTTTGTTTTGACAACATGCAATTGTTCTTGATAATACTTCATATATCCGGTCTTCCAATTATTAGAGGATATATGCAGCGATTTTTTTCTCATTTTCAGTCATGACCTGTTAACCACTTAAGGTCCCCAAAGCTCTCCTCCATCCACATCATTACTGTTGATTGTATTTTGAAGATTTAGTACTTGTTCAGTGTTATTTCGTTGCCATTAAACCTGAGGGGTTCATGTTCCAGAAGTTGATCACCAGGTCTTCCTCCCAGTCCCTATTTCTGGAGAATCCACTAAGACCTGTGGACCATGGATGGTCCTGCTTGTATTTGAAATACTGGGTGGCAGTGCTTCTGGCATCACAGCAACCTGCACCACAGGACAGCACTATAAGATGAGTGCTGTGAGCTAGAATACAGGCTCCATAAACATAAACAATATGTAGCTGTGCCATAGTACCTTTCATATATACCTGTAAAAATGGTTTTCTCCCAAGTAGAAAATTCTGCATTTTTCACATTCCCAGCTTTATCTAGTACTTAGTTGTCTCTCAGTAAAGATTGATGGAATCAATACATCTGTCATCTACCAACTGAAATTAGCAAGCCTTACCACTACTTTGGCCTATTGGTCTCAATGTCTTGTTTGTATTACATTTGTTGTATATTTTCATGGCCTTATTTAAACAAATACCAAATCTGTGTTCATTCATTAATTTCATATCCAACCTTGTTTCTATAATAACTGTTTTTATCATTTGGATTGCTTACATGATTGTATTTCTTCCAGTGGACAATAAACTTTAAGCATAGTGTTTTATTTACATTCATATAAGAGGGTTGTCACTAAAGATTTACCTTGTATCAATGCTTATTTTAAGAGGTCAATTATAAATCAAGATGATGGAAAGATTCATTGTTCTTTTATAGAACTCCAGAAAGATGGTGATCATATGCTCGAATACTTGCAACATGAAAGAAATATGAACAGAAAGGAACGGTGCTATAAATGTAATACATTGGAAAGTATGGTTTCTCAGCACAAAACTAATTTTCCTCTCAAGGAAAATTATGAGATGTTTGGCTTACATGAAGAAATTGTAAAATCAGATTTAATCATTCTGGAATTAAATCAGAACAGGAGCAACAAAGTACAGAAGTCAGCTGTGCTCAATGGAGATGAGAAAACTTTTCGCCATGTTGAACGGGAGCAATTTTATAGTGAAATGAGATTCCCTGAGTGTGAACAATCCAGGCTCATGAAGTCCCAGTGGATTCAGCATCAGGAATCATATGAAATTGACAAACCACACCCAGGTGATAAACGTGGGACGGCCTTCATTGAAGAGTCTTTGCTGTATGAGCACCAGATCATTGATACACTAGATAAGACCTACAGATGCAGATATTGTGGGCAAAAATTCAATAAAATGTTCAAACTTAATGAACATTATCAAAAAGCTCACGAACTGCAAAAGCTATATAAATGCTTAGAATGTGGCAAATGTTATCACAGTAAATCATACCTCAAGAAACATCAGAAAACTCATGCGGCACAGACTGTCTGTGTGTGCAATGAATGTGGGAAAGGCTTCACCAGGAAGAGTCTTCTCACTGCTCATCAGCGAACTCATACTGGGGAGAAACCCCATGTATGTGGTGAATGTGGCAAAGGCTTCATTCAGAAAAACCATCTCAAAATGCATCTACGAACTCATACAGGAGAAAAACCCTATGTATGTCGTGAGTGTGGTAAAGCTTTCAGCTGGAAAAAATCCCTTCTAGGACATCAGGCATTTCACACAGGAGAAAAACCCCATGTATGTGGTGAATGTGGAAAAGCTTTTATCTGGAAGAATGATCTCAGTGATCATCAGCGAACGCATACTGGAGAGAAACCCCATGTATGTGGTGAATGTGGAAAAGCTTTTATTGGGAAGAAGAACCTCGCTGATCATCGGCGAACTCATACTGGAAAGAGACCTCATCTATGTGGTGAATGTGGAAAAGCCTTTCTCAGGAAGGCTGCTCTCACTGTTCATCAGTTAATTCATACTGGAGAGAAACCTCATGTATGTAGTGAATGTGGAAAAGGCTTCACTCAGAAAGCAAATCTCAAAGCTCATCTACAAACTCATACTGGAGAGAAACCCCATGAATGTGGTGAATGTGGAAAAGGCTTTATCAGGAAGAAGGGCCTCAGTGTTCATCAGGGAATTCATACTGGAGAGAAACCCCATGTATGCGGTGAATGTGGAAAAGGCTTTATCGGGAAGAAGGACCTCACTGTTCATCAGGGAATTCATACTGGAGAGAAACCCCATGTACATAGTGAATGTGGCAAAAGCTTCATTCAGAAAGGAGATCTCAAAACTCATCTATGAATTCACACAGGAACCAAAACCCATGTATGTGGTGAATGTGGAAAAGACTTTCTTAGGAAGAATAAGCCCATTGTTCATCAGCAAACTCATCCTGGAGAGAGAGAAATCCCATGTATGTAGTGAATGTAGCAAAGGCTTCATTCAAAAAGCACATCTCAAAACACATCTATGAATTCAAACCAGAGATAAACCTTTCATGTGGTGAATGTGATGCCTTAGTAGGTACATCAGAGATTTCACCAAGGAAAGAAGCCCTTTCCATGAATTATTTGTGGGAAATCTTATATGTAGAAGTTAGGTCTTGTTAAACATGAGAAAATTCACAAGAAAACCTTTCATTGGAGTTAGTGTGGCAAAGCTTTCAAAACAAAGGAAGAGGTTAGGTGGTAGACTTTGGCCTGGGCCAAGCATGGGAACAGACGATTGTGACTTAGCATATCGAGACCCATGTTCATCATTGCTGTCTCTCTACTGATATGGCTCACTGTTTCAAAGAGAGGGCCTTCCAGACATCCACAGGGTGCATGGGTATCTCATTGTTCTTCTCTTTCAAAGAGCTGAACCTGGTGTTTCTGGATCAGAGATGTACCAACTAGTAGAGTATCCACACAGATGACAGTTTTGCGTGCACCACCTGCATGCTCTTTGTTACCCACCCCCACCCACCAGAGACAGCACAGAAGTACAGTAAAAGAAGAATAAAGAAAATAGAAGATGTATGGGAACAATTAGTCCAGAGGATGAATTGACCACAGCGACTCTCATCCTCCACAACCCTGAGACCAGAAAAACTAGATGGATCACAAAAGGGTTCTAAGTCGAGTGGTAGACGAAAGTGGAACAAAACACAAAATCATAAAATAGTTCAGGCTTACTGGTCTGATGGAGACTTGGAATCCACAAATTATGGGCTTTAGTGACTCTTCACTCTGGGACCTGTACCCACTCCTCTGCTTCAGCTTTCAGCCAAACAATATACTGGCTTGGAGGGGAAAGATAACATCTGAGAATAACATACACTCCCGAGAATAATCAACTCTGCACAGCCAAATGGACAGCATTTGCTTAGGGATCAAACTCTTAAAAGCAAGAAGGAACAGGAAAGAAGGATGAAGAGTATAAAAACATAAGGAGGGTGGAAGTGGGAAGAAGGCTGGTATATCTTGGGAATACAATCAATGTATGAATTATTGAATGGAAAACCAATTTACTCTGTAAAGTTTTAAATCATAAAAAAGTTTTTTTGTTTTTTTTTTTAAATGAAGAGCTCATGTCTCATCAACTATTTCATGTAGGATAGTTACCATGTAGCTGTAATGAATGTGGATAGCAAACTTTTACCTGTGTTTCTAAGTTTTCTTTATATAAAGACACAAAATTGAAAAGTGTTAAGTTCAGTTAAGATGGGAAACTCCACAGGGAGCCATATGACATCACATACCTGTGATCTCTTGCAGAAGGAGAGATCTGGCCATGTAGTTACTTTGCATATACTCTCTTTTGGTTTCTCTCAATGTATCAGTAAACTGCATTAGGATTTTAACCGATGTAGTTCTGATTGGCCTTTGTCTCGAAAGGATTCATGTGACAAAAGAGGATTTGTAAAGCAGAGAAACCATATGTATACAGGGAATGTGGCAATGTATATGCATTTAGTGACTGGAAGTGCCTCCAGCATCCAATTACATTTTCTTTGATGTTCCTCAAAGTCCATAAGATAAACTCTGATGCACTAATTGGACAGAAGGGTTGAACAAAATGTCTGCCACATTGTATGACTGCAAATGTATATCCTGCAGGAAATCATGAATACAGAGACTAGGAAAGCCTGGTAGACATCCTGTATGCTTACGTACATTGATATCAAGACCAATATCTGATTTTACATTTGCTCTCTCTCTTGACCCATGTTAACTACGTTAACTGGAGAAATACTGTGACCATAGAGCAGGAATGTGAATGTTCTCGCTCTCACGCAGAATTCTTTGGAAGGTGGATAATCGCAGATGCAGTTAAGTTAAAATATAACCCTTTATCCTTTGAGTTCCTTTTTGACCCATTTAAAATCTATTGTAGTTTTTAATATTCCTCTTTTGGATTGAGCTTTATCTCTTTTACTTTGTTGTTGTTTTTTTTAAATATATTTCTCTCTATGAATTCCATGATAACTAATTGCTGGATCATATGGGATTTCAAGTTCTGATTGTTTGTAGTGCCTCATTCTGTTCCACAGTGGCTGTATGTATTTATAAGTCCACCAGTAGTATATATGAATCCCAATCCCTCCAGATCCTCTCCACCATTTGATTTCCTTCTTTGGTTTGGGCTGGCATTGTAGGGGTTAAGTGCGATCTCATTGTGGTTTGAATTTGCATCTTCCTAAAGGCTAGTGATTGCGAACATTTTTTGTTTGTTATTCACAGGTACTTCATTTTTGGTGAATTGTCCGTTCATACATTTTTCCCATTTTTTCATTGGGTCTCTTGTTATTTTCTTGTTGAGATGTTATAGAGTTCTGTATAGATATGTTTTTAAAGGATATTTTTTAAAATTTAATTTTTTAAAATCATTCTATTGGGGCTCATACAACACGTAACACAATCCACTCATACATCCAACTATCATGATCCCAGTTCTACCTTGCAAGTCCGGATGGACCGGAGGATGTATAATGGTACAGATGGGAACTGGAAACACACAGGGAATACAGAGCTCTGTATATTTTTGCAATTAGCGCTTTGTCCGATGTGTCATTGGTTAAAAAAAACAATTCCCAATCCGTGGGCTCTCATTTTATTTTTTTGTTATTTATAATCATTTCATTGGGGACTTGTACAACTCATCATAGTCCATATACACATCTATTGTGTCAAATATATTTGTACATTTGTTGCCCTCATTCATTCTCAAAACATTTGCTTTCTATTTAAGCCCTTGGTATCAGAGCCTCAAACACCCCTTCTTCCCCACTCCTCCTCCCTCATGAACCCTGGGTAATTTATAAGTTATTAATATTTTATTATATCCTACAATGCCCGATGTCTCCCTTGACCCACTTTTCTGTTGTCCACCCCCCCAGAGAGGAGGTTATTTGCATATCCTTGTAATCGGTTCCCCCTTTGTATCCCACCTTCCCTCCACCCTCCAGTATCACCACACTCAGCACTGGTCCTGAAGGGTTCATCTGTCCTGGATACCCTGTGTTCCCAGTTCCTATCTGCATCAGTGTACATCCTCTGGTCTAGCCAGGTTTGTAAGTTAGAACTGGGATCATGATAGTGCTTAGGGGTTGGGGTGGGGGGGGGTGGTGGGGGAGAAGGAAACATTTAAGAATTAGAAGAAAGTTGTGTGTTTCTTTGATGCTACACTCTACCCTAATGGCTTATCTCCTCCCCGTGACCCCTCGGCAAAGGAATGTACAGTTGCCTACAGATGGGCCTTGGGTCCACACTCCCCCTCATTCACAATGATAGGATTTTTTTTATCTTTGGTGCTTGATATCTGATCCCTTAAGCACCACTTGATCACACAGGCTGGTGTGCTTCTTCCATGTAGGCTTTGTTGCTTCTGGGCTAGATGGTCACTTGTTTACCTTCAAGCCTCTAAGACCCCAGATGCTGTATCTTTTGATAGCTGGGCACCATCAGCTTTCTTCACTACACTTGCTTGTGCACACATTTGTCTTCCGCACGTGTGTCGTGCAAATGAGAATCACAGTAATAGAACACAGTGTTTTAATGTTGAGGGAATACTTGAGTGGAGGCCCAATGCCCATCTGCTACCTTAATATTGAAACTATAAATATATGCACATGGATCTCTTTCTACATCATCATATATAAATATATTGACATATATACATGCCCGTGTTTAGGTCTATAAATGCCCTTTGCCTCCTTGTTCTTTCCTCTGTTTCTTTTTGCTTTGCTCTTGTCCCACTATCATGCTCAGTCTTCATTTTGGTTTCAGTAATTCCTCTCGTTCCATTGCCCTTGATCACACCCTCCCAGGCTTCCTACCGCATCCTTGCCACTGATTTTGAATCACCCATTCCCTTGTCCTCCCTGGGTTGGTTAACACCACTTCCTTTCCCCCACCTTACCATCTCCCATGTCCTCCCAGAACCATCAGTCCTGTTTTTCCACATTGTTTATCCAGCCTATCTTTTCTTGATAGACCTGAGGAGATGATACGCACATAAAAACAAGACAGCCAAACAAAGCAATACAGAACAACAGCAGTAACAAAAAAACCCAATGACACAAAGAATCAAAAACCATTAAAAAAAGGAAAGTCTGTAAATGGTCTAAGGTCTGTTGACCTTTAGGAGTGTTTACCTGTCAGGTCTGATGGGGTGCCACGCCCTGGCCTCAAAGTCTATTTTTTTTATATCCCCTTGGGATAAGTTTGCTCTGTACGCCCTTACTGTTTTGCTTTGGTGGGGTCAGCTCAAGCACAAATCCTACCCTGTGTCTTCAGTGTTGTCCCATGTAGGGCTATGGGTCCGCGCGGGTGTCATGTTTCATGATGGAGCAGGTTATAAAGTCCTCTCTGTGCAATGGCTCCTCTGAGCAGTGCTATTATCCTCAGGGCTTGGTGGTCCAGGTTGCGCTCCACTCCCTTCCTCCCCCTTCATTTGCTTCTGCTTCCTTCTGAGCATGGCAGGGCAGTTTATTTCCCCCATCAAAATGTCTAGTCATTCTCGGTGGCACACCCTTCCATGGTGGGGGTCAGGCTGGTTCTGGTTGGGGCTAACCCTATAGAACAGTCTTTTTATGGATTCCCCCAACTGTTAATTGCCCCCCTGGTTTGGCGCATCATCTTGGGTTCTGTATGCACATTACGATTCTGTGGGGACACAACCAATACTCTCCCCTCGGGTGGGTTAGTGCCCTGTTCTGCCCCTGTCATCATCTCACTTTCTCCCCACCCACATTCTCCTGCCTCCTTTCCCCTTATTTATGTTGGACTCACATGTACCTTCCTGGGTTTTGTCTGATCTCCCAACTACCTATAATCCCACCCATGTATTGAGAGATAAGTGTCTATTCTATTCCTGCAGTGCTGATTGTACTTACCTCAGGGGCCTCATACCTGTCTTTTTGAGATTGACTTACCTCACTTAACATGATTCCTTCCAATCCCATGAAACGCCGTGTTTCATGTGATTGTGCTTTTCAGTGCTGTATCATACTCCATAGTTTGTGCCAGAGCTTACTAATCCCCTGGTCTATCAATGGAAACTTAGGCTGTTTCTATGTCTTTGAGATTGTGAATTGTGCCTCAGTAAACATTGGAGTGCAGATGACTGGTCGTGTTTTCTTTGTTACCTCCTCTGGGTATATGCCCAGTAGAGGGATGACTGGGTCATAAAGTTGATCAATTTCCATTTTCTTTAAGTATCTCCAGATTGCTTGCCACAGTGGCTGTACATATCTACATGACCACCAGCAATGGAAGAGGGTTCCTGCTTCACCACAACCCCTCCAACACTTGTTGCTCTCTGATTTCGGCTAGGCTTGGGAGCGTCAGGTGCTATCTCATGGTTTTAATTTGCATTTCTCTTACGGCTAATGAATGGGAACACTCTCATATGCTTTTTGGCCCTTTTGGATCTCTTCCCTAGTGAAAGTTCTTTTCAGTTATTTTGCCCACTTCCGTAGGGGGTTAACTGTTTTTCTCTTTTTTCAGGTCATGAAGGTGTTGTAGATTTTAGTAATGAGCCCTTTGTCCTATATGTCTTTACTAAATTCCTCTCCCAGACTGTGGGTTGTTTTGTCACCCTCTTGGTGAAGTCTTTTGAGGCACACAGGGTTTTATTTTTATTAAACCCCATTTGTCAATTTCCAGTTCACCTGTGTGTGTGCCCTTCTCTATTTCAGTGAGTCTATGCATTCCCAAGGCCAATGATCTTAGGTTTCCCCCGATTCCTTCTTTGATGGTCCTGATGGTTTGGTGTTTTTCTTCTAGGTCCGTGATCTACCTTGAGTTTAGTCTTGTGCAGGAGGTGAGGTAAACGTCTTGTTTCATTTTTCTACATGTGGATATCTATTTTTTCCAGCATCACTTGTTAAAAAGGCATATACTTCCCACTTGCTGGTTTTGGGACCCTTGTCGAAGATCAATTTTATATATGCTGATGGTTTTTATTCCTGGGCTTTTTATTCTTTTCGACTGCTCTGAGTAGCTGCCATTGTACTAGTTCCATGCTGTTTTGACCACTGTAGCTATGTAATACATATTAAAATCAGGTAAGGTGAGTCCTCTAACTTTGTCCTTCTTGAGGAGTTCTCTACTAATTCTGGGCTTCTTCCCTTTCCATACGAACATAGTGATTGGTTTTTCCAATTCATTGAAGTAGGTTGTTGGTATTTGAATCAAAATAGTACTGAGCTTGTAAAGTGCCTTGGGTAAGATTGTCTCTTTACTATGTTGAGCCTTCCAATCCATGAGCTTGGGATGTTCTTCTATTTGTGGAGGTCGCTTTAGGTTTCCTATAGTGGGATTTTGTAATTTTCCTTGTATAGTTCTTTAGGATATTTTGTTACATATAGTCCTGGGTATTTCAGTTTGTTCTTGGCTATTGTGAAGGGTACTGCCTTCCTGATTTCCTCTTCCATGGCCCTGTCTGGTGTGTATAGCAATCCTACCGACTTCTCTTTGTTGATCTTGTATCCTGCCACATTTCCATATTCTTCTATTGCTGTAAATACTCCCATTGTGGGACTTTTGGGGTTTTCAATACTGGATCATGTCATTTGTAAATAGTGGTGGTTTCACCTCCTCTTCTCACATTTGGATCCCTTCTGCTGTCTTATGTTGTTAGCTAGAACCTCCAGTACGATATTGAATAGAAGTGGGGACAAGGAACATCCTAGTCTTGTACCATTTTTCAGTGGGATTGTTTTTGTCTTTTCTCCATTAACTATGATATTAGCTGTTAGCTTTTCTTAGACAGCTTGTATCAGCTTGAGGAATTTATCTTCCATTCCTATCTTTGTGAGTGTCTTAATTAGGAATGGGTGTTAGATGTTGTCAAATGCTTTTTCTGCATCTATGGATATTATATGGCTTTTTTACCTTGTTTTTCTTGATGTGATATATAATATTGATGGTTTTTCACATGTTAAACCATCCCTGCATCCCTGGGATGAATCTTACCTGTTTGTGGTACATGATATGTTTATATACTTTTGTATTCTATTGGCCAATATTTTGTTAAGGATTTTTCCATGTATGTTCATTAGAGATATTGGTCTGTAATTCTCTATACCTGTGGGGTCTTTGCCCTGTTTAGGTATCAAAGTTATGCTGGCTTCGTAGAATAAGTTTGGGAGTTTGTCATCCTTTTCTATGTTTTGGAATACTTTCTGGGGTATCAGAGTCAACTCTTAATGGAATTCTTGGTAAAATTCTGCTGTGAAGCCATCTGGCCCAGAGAATTTTTTTGTTGGTAGCTTCTTTTTTTTTTTTTTTTTTTTTACAGGGTTTGAAGTCCTCTTTAACCATTGGTGGGAACACTTTACAGCATAAGTAAAAAGTCGAGGAAAATAAATACATCAGCTCCTAGGAGAGTGGACGCAGTGTGGATGGTGTGGGGTGGGCTGGCAGGTGGGGCGGGCGCAGATGCATGATGCAGAGCAGACACGACAGGAGGCTTGGGGGAGGGCAGTGAGAGTCTTAAGTGTCCTAGTGCATGTCCTGGCTGTCGGTCCAGGCGATCTTGCTGGGGGGAGCTGAGCTCTCGCCCTCCAGGTCCACTTGCTCCTGATCTCGCTTCTTGGCAGCGTTCTTTTTGTCCCATTGCTGGTGCAGGTAGCGCAGGAGGATATTGGTTTTCTCGGTCACAATGATTTGTTCAGATTGGTACTCCCGAGTGGGCAGGTAGACTGAGGGCCGTCTGTTCTATGGGAGACCAAGAAGAGTCGGATAAGAAGCTGGGTCCCCACACTCTGAACACAAGGTAGGCAGCCCAACATGCTCTCCGGAGAGGCTGAGCGAGGCTTTGCACACAGAGTCAGCATGGAATCAGCTAAAATTGCTTTTGTTGTAGAAGGGAAATCCTTTCAGAAAATCGGCCATCTTCTGTAGCCACTGTTGCTGCCTCTGCTGTCTCCTCTATTGCTGCCGCTGCTGCTGCAGGCGCCACCACAGCCGCCTTCTCAGCTGCCACCTCACAGTAACTGGTTGGTAGCTTCTTGATGACCCTTTCTGTTTCTTGTGCTATAGGTTTGTTGAGGTTCTTGACCTCTGTCTGAGATAATCTAAGGAGGGACTCTTTTTCCAAGTAGCTATCCATGTCTTCCACATTTCTGAATTCATTAGAATACAGATCTTCATAGTACTTTGTGATTGTCCTTTTAATCTCATTGGGGTCTGTTGTAATTAATCCTGTTTCATCCCTCATCCTGGCTATTGATGTTTTCTCCTTTCTGTCCTTTGTCTGATTCGCCAGTGGTCTGTCAATTCTGTCGATCCTTTCATAGAACCAGCTTTTAGCTGCATATATCTTTTACATCGTTCTCTTGTCTTCCCACTGGTTTAACTCTTCCCTGATTTTTATTATTTCTTTTCTTTTGCTATTGGAGGGGTTGTCCTGCTGACTCTGTTCTAGTTGCTGGAGGTTTGGTGATGATGTGCCTGACATAAGTCTCTCTTCTTTTTATCATATATGTGTTTAATGATATCAATCTACCTCTCATAACTGCCTTCGCAGAATCCCATAAGTTCTGATATTCTTGTACTCATACGTTTCTAGAAACTTCCTAATATCCTCTCTAATCTGGGCCTGTACCCATTCATGTCGCAGGAGATTGTTTTTCATCCTCCAATTGATTGCCCTTGCTTTTCTGGACGTCCTTTTATTAATCTCCAGCTTTATATCATGGTGACATGAGAAAGATGTCTAAATAACATCTGTGTTTGAATTTACTCAAGATTTACTTGTGTCCCAGCATATGCTCTATTCTTGAAAATGATCCATGTGGGCTTGAGAAGTATGTTCTCTTTTTTTTTTTGCGTTTGGATGGAAAACTCTATAAATGTCTATCAGGCCCAGTTGCATAATTACATTTTTTAGGCCTAATTGCATTGTTTAGGTCTATAGCCTCTTTGCTGAGCTTCTTTCCCAGTAATCAGTCTTTCTCTGAGAGCGGCGTGTTAAAGTCAACTACTTTGATTATTGAATCCGTGATTTAGTTTTTCATCTTTTTAGTTTGTTTAACGCAATTTGCCACTCCACTGTTGGGCACATATATATTTAATATGCTAACTCTTTCTTGGTTTACTGAGCCTTAGAGCATTGTGTGGTGTCCCTCCTTGTCTCTTTTAATGGTTTGAACGTTGAGGTTCATGTTGTCTGAGATTAAGATTGCCACCCCTGCTTTTTTTTAAGTTGCCATTATCTTGGTATACATTCCACCAGCCCTTTATTCTTAGTTTATTTTTGTCTGTGCACTTAAGATGTGTCTGTTGCAGGCAATAGATTTGATAGATTATGTTCTTTGAGCCAGTTTTCCAGGCTTTTTCTTTTAATGTATGAATTGAGTCCATTGGTTTTCAGAATTATTATCACAATCTGTGGATTCATTGTTGTCATGCCCTGTCTTGTGTTTTGAATGTTCTCCTATCTCCCTTCATATTAGTGTGCTCTGTTTGTGTGGAGAGTTTCTAACTTGTCTTCTTTTTCTCTGAAGTCCTGTTGTCTTGGAAATTGTTCCTGGCACATTGGCTTCTGGGTAGAGATGGGCTATATGGTGGTCTCCTGCTTGTTCTTGGTGGACGTTGATCCTTTGGCCACAGTGAGTCAGTCAGTATCTTCCACAGGGTTGAGTGCCTTGCAGCATATTATTTCCTTGTCCTGGAAGACCCTTATCTCCCTTTATATCTAATGGATAATTTGACCATGTGGGGAGAGAGGAACTGCAGGAAAGAGAAGCACAGAAACCACAGCCAGTTTGGCAACCAGGAGGGGTTGAGGATAGTACATATCTTTCAGTGGATAAGCAGGGAAGGGTTGGGACTCAACATTCCCTTTCAGAAAGCAGTTTATGGAAGCTAAGATAAGCGTTAATCTTCTTAACTTTGTGAAGTAGGGTGGAATGGAATATGGGACAAAGGGCACATTCTTAGAACAGAAGGATATTGATATTTGGGTAGTAATACAATGTGAAGGGGCAAAACTGGGTGTGGAGGGGAAAGAGGTTACATTCTTTAGTGATAAAAGAGGCCTGGACAGCATTTTCAAAATTCTAAAACGGGGGCATATGAGTCAAGCTTCAGAGAAGGTCTTAAGCACTGCATGCGAACCAAATGGCTGGTGATTCACCCAGAAGGCCTTGGAAGTCAGGCTTAGTGAATTAGTTCCCAAAGGTCTCAGCCTTTAAAATACAAATGCATTTCTGCACTGGGCACAATGGGACACAGTGAATCAAAATCACCCCCATGGATACTAAAGCAGTACTAGTTTTGTTTTGTTTAATTGCTATGAGCATATAGAAACCCTGGGTGCATGGTGGGTGGGGCATTGACCACCTGAATTCCAGCTTCTTGGAAGAATGATTAAAGGGTCTGCCGCCAAATAATTTACAATCCAGACCCTACAATGCCCCTATGAGTTAGAATTGACTCCGTGACCGCGCTTATGGCCTAATTGTATGATTTGAGTGAAAGAGAATGCTTCCTCCCATTTTGTGGAGCTGATTAACAGCCCCAAACTGAAAATATTTCACAGGAAATGAAACGTTGTTTTTCCCCCCACAAAACTTTAACCACTAAGTGAAAACAACAAAAAAGGGACAGCAAACAAATTGTCAGAGTCATTCCCTCTGTCCTTGGTTTCTGGCTTTTTAGGACGTGAGTTTTCACTGTTTCTTCCATAGTCATGGGTGGCAGTGTCTTCATACTATAGTCTGATACTATGAAGATATGATGTGTTTACTGAAATGACCATGGAGGAGACAGTTCCTTCTGAAAGTCCTCAGGGAGGTGCATTGATACAGCGACAGCAACACTAGCCTCAAATGTAGCAGATATTGTTTTCATGATGCTGTATAATTGTGAGGTGACCGGTAGTCAGTTTTGATTCACTGTGAACCTATATACAATAGTTTTAAATGATGCTTGGAGTTAGATTTGGTCAGTCATACTCAAGGTGTACTAACCCTCCCAATATTCTTAAATGTGGAATGATAATAGAAAATATGATTCCAAGGAAAATACAATCCAATTTGCTGATGTTGTGTTCTGTTAATCGGTAAACAAGAATAAAAATGTGCAGGTTAAAATTCTAACTACTTTGTTATTTTTTTGTTTGTTTCTCTGACTCTATGACTAAGAGACGTCATGGAGAAGATCCCATTCCAAATCTTATCTAGTGCCTGATTGAAAAGCTCAACAGATGAATGGAGTCTTTTCTTCCAAGATGGCTTTGTCTTAAGTCTGGCATGCTGTCTTGGCTGTAAGCTAGGAATGCATACAGGGCTGAGGGCCTGGACCTCATTCTAGAACCTGGATCTCTCCTTTGGACTGAGAATCCTTCCATCTTGGTTCCTGAGTGTCTCCTGAAAGTCATGAGGTAAAGTGAAAGTTATATTAAAAATTGTTGATTTTCATTTATATTTAAATAAAAATTATGAAATAGAATTTTTAGATTAGTATGGTCTACAACAGTGGTCCTCAACCTGTGGGTCTCGACCCCTTTGGGCATTGAATTACCCTTTCACAGGGGTCACTTGATTCATAACAGTAGCAAAATTACAGTTAGGAAGTAACAACGAAAATAATTTTATGGTTGGTTGTGTCACCCCAACATCAGGAACTGTATTAAAGGGTTGGAGAATTAGCACGCACAGTGGACAACCACTGGTCTGCAAGATCTGATACCTTATAAATACTTTGGGGTACTATACAATCAATACTACAAGGGAAACTGTAGACAAGAGTTTTAATGGAGAAAAACACCTGTCTTTGCTTCAAGCACTGGAGCACACTACTACAGGACTCCCTAATGTGTCCTCAGAAGCCCATCACCTCTTCTGTCCAGACTCACAGCGGCTGAGGATGGCAGCAGGACCTAGTTTTGGAGACCCACCTGACAACTGTGATGAGCAGTTGTGACTTGAGGATACAATTGTGCTATTGCTGGTCTATCCAGGACTCAGCAAATTTTAGGGAAATGTTCACCATCCTGTATCCTCTCCTCCCAATACCAGTTACTGGGGCCAGATTTGCATCAGGGCTGACAGATCCTTCAGCTTTGCCTTGTTCCCGCTGCATGATGTGCCTCCATGTGTGGCCTTCTGCTCTTTGGTAATAGAAGAATGTTTACTCATATTGCAATGAAATGTTTCAAATTCACTGTTTGATAAAAACTCACACTTCCAGGGTTGTCCTCAAGGAAAATAGTAAGATAGTGTGGAAGCCCCAGTCAATGACAGAAAGCCAGCTTTTAACTCCTCTCTGATCCGTCTGCTGGAACTGAGCCCTGGGGCTGGGAGTCCTGAGCACACACTGAAGCCCACTATCTCCCTGTAGGAAGGTGTGCATATTGAATGATTCCCTTTACTGTGTCTGTTCCTGTGATCCAAGGCTGTGTCCTTAACTTTGAGCCTGACCATTTGAATATGGGGAATGTCCTTGCCATTGTCTCTGGGGACTGCAATTCAGCCATTCATCGAGTGTATGTACGATTTAGTACTAACAATACCAGTAACTGAGATGAACTGCAGGCCCTTCCTTGGCACTGGACGATGTAGTCCATGCCATACTTGCTGGTGCTGAATGCAGAGGCAGGTCAAGAGAGTCTGAGATATGCCTTCTTCTGTCTCAAGCCTTCCCCAGACTCTATCAGCTGCACCTTTCCCTGGACATCTGCAAACAAAGACATTCTTCCCAGGAAACCATCATACATATCCATTGTTTATCTCTCTTTTCATCATCATCTTTTTCTTCTTAAAATTGTAACTGGGTAATCTCAGGCCATCCAACTTCACGGTGACTTGTGTATAATCATACCTGTTTAGTGAATGGGGAGACCTGGGCAGTCCATGGCTGTGACCTCACCTAGAGTTGAAGGGTTGGCCTAGGCTGGTTTTCATCAGCTACGTAATGCATCCTCTTGTCTATCCATGTTATAAGAAAGATAATTGAGGGCCAGATATGACTATTCTGAAGGAAGTAGTAGGCAATTATAATATTTGGAAATATATAATATTTCCTATTATACAAGTTTACTGGTGAAACCTCATAGAGACTAGGAGAAACATTGGAAACCATAAGGATTTTTACCAGACTATAACCCCTCTCATCCATAAGAAATAAATGCCTAAGTGTACAAGCAAATGACACCAAAACAGGAAGTTGTGGTCACATGTGGTAAACTACTGCAGTTGGTGGTGGGGTGGGCAGTGGAGGCCGAGATTAGGGATAAAAAATAGAAGCTATATCCTAGAATAGTGTCAGACATGTTTCCTGGGTCCATGATTGCCCCTGAGGGAGAAACATGGATGCTTATAAGACCACACCTCAGAAATAGGTTCAAAATTCCCCCTTAAGAAGGATGCAAAAAAAAGAAGGATGCAAAATCAGAAGATTAGATTAATTATCCCACCCTCGAGCAAAGCCCCATTACATAACAAACATTAATCAAATATAATAACTCCTGGATTTCACTTGAGAACTCTGCAATGGCAGGTGAAGGGTTTTTGGTTCTTTTATTTTGAGAGATGTGTGTGGGGGGGTGGGCGGTGTGTACGGGAGAGTCCAAAGTCAAGAACTTCAACATCGATACAGAATTGAACCTCTAATACCATTCTCTCTGATGCTCTTGACGTTACCATTTGAAATCCTTGGATCATACTCTGAAGTCTATGGCTTTGGGATAGCAGTCACCTACGCCTCCCATACCAAGGACTTTCAGCTTTAAGTTCAATGGAATAGTTCCATTCCTTTAATAATAGCATTGTAGGAGACTATTAAGTAGGGGTAATGCTGAGATGCTTCTGGGTAGCTGAAGCTATTTGGTCTTTCACATTTCCTGCTAAGTGACAAAACGTTCCCATTCAAGGTGGAGTCTCAACTAAAGAAGTATTATTTCTTTTAAGATATACAACTGAGCAAGTAATAAATAATATATTAGCATTAATAAGTCATGTTACAACAATGCCTCGGGTTTCATAGTAAATAATTACATAATCTGAACAGGTTTCAGGCTCTTCTTTATGTTTTTGCTGATAGTGATATAATATACTATTTGCCCTTTTGAGATTGACTAATTTCACTCAGCATAAGGTTCTCTAGGTCTGTATCATGATGAGTTTAGACATGTATAGTGCACACATAAAAGAATGTCTTAGAAAGATTTGATGGAAATTATTTCTTGTTATGTGATCATGATACATAGATCACAGCCCTGTCCATATATTTCATATACCATAAGGTATTTATTATAAAAATGATTTCAGACCATATTTATGCCCATTTACTTAGCTTAGTTCACTTATGTTTATATGTGGGCATAAACCCATAAGCTTTTATCTAGCCAGCATAAATTGATTTTAATGCTCAACATCTTAGAACATGAATACATATATACAAACACTTTATCTATTTTTATTAAGAAAGCTATTATTCAGGTTAAAAAATAAAAATAGAGGAGAAGAAAGGCATTCATATTCTTAACATCACGAATCACAATAACAAACATGGCCATTCTGTAAACTTTTCTCCAAAACAATTGTAAACCTAGTAACATTAAAAACAGCAACAACAAACATCATATTCTGAGAGAGGGAGAGTTTCCATTAGGAAGAAAAAAGACCAAGGTCTTAATTTCATTGGAGTAGAAGCCTTGGATGACATTTAAACTTTGTAAAGGCTAACCTGAAACATTTAATAAATAGTTTGACATTTCTTGTGCTAAAGTGAATAGGATCTCCCAGGATTATAGACTTAAGATAATACTTGTTTTATAGCAGAACATTCTTTCAAGATGTAGATAATAAATATAGATTTCCTTCTCTTCCCTTGATGTGGCTAGAGTAGTCACTGCTCAAATGCAACCTCTCCTAACTCTAAGCAGAACAAAACAATTGAAAGTCTAGATATAAATTCATAAAATCCCATACCCACCTGATATAAGCCAGAACAAGTCTGAAATTATTATGAGAACCACCTCTCTTGCTTTGTTTAAGCATGAAGTCTTCAATCTGGAGAATAACATAAAATGTTTAGCTGAAAGCGCTGGTGAAAACCTTCTGCAGCAAGGGAATGAACAACTTGGAAGAAAAGGTACTTTGTCCCATACATAAGGACAGGCATAGCTGCTAGCCCAGTACCTTTTGAGGAGGAAAGGAACCATTAGAAAGCCATAGCTCAGATCCAGGTTCAGGATGCCTGCCTAAGAATGAGCTTCAGTCAAAAGACAAGAGAAATGCCTCTTGGTCCAAACCCTGCCACAAACATGACCACCATCAAGTAAAAGTAACAAGAAGGTGCATCGGGGAAGTTAAAATCTAGTTTCTCTCTAGAGAGAGTGCAAGTGAAGACAAAACCAAACTTCAAATCAAAAATGAAGTTTTATAGAGGAATCTGATACTTTGATATTTTTAGTGAAAACTAATTTTAACTCTGATGGACATTGCATGTAGTTAATTGTAAATGGAGCATTGCCTATATTTTCACAAATCTTGACAATAAAAGTCTAGCAGGAGTTAGGTTATAATCAGTTTGCAAGGGAAAACATCATACATAACATAATATTCTGATATTTACTGTCTCTGAACGTTCCCATCTATCCATAAAAAGTAATGGAAAATACAAAAGAATAAGAAAAGGGTCATAATTGATACGACATCAACATGTTATTCACACTTGGCACAGAGATGGGTATTATAAAGTTAAATATGAATCTCTAAATCTGGTGATTATGTTAAAAATCTAAATATGTTATAATTTTCTTAAATCTAAATTTAAGGAAATGTCATTAAATGTGTTATAAATAGTATGATAAATAAGGTCACAAAGAAGATGCTCTAATAAAAGAAAATCATAAAGCAAGAATTAATTTTTGGAGACAATTATATTACAAAATAAGGAGCACTTCTAAACAATAATGTAAAATATGTTTAAGGAAAACAAAGAATACACAGACAAGAGCGTGATGGAGCAGAGTGCAGCTCAGACCGCTTTCTTCCCCTGGAGTTCTGGAGTCACACTGCCGTCTCCCAGCCTCCTTTCATAGGGATGCACAGCAATAACCTGCACAGCAATGGAGCTCAGTGTTCAATGAATGTGACGATGAAAGAGGTCACTGGGGACGTGCACTCAGGACATCAGAGTGGGAATATAGTCTGCCCTCTCACCACCCCATAGCATACCAACCCACAGCTGGTTATAGAGAATCTAGAGACAGAACAAGTGAGCACAATATCTATGAGTTTTACAAGTCCTGGTCCAACCCCTGCAGCTGTACCTGGAGACAGTGGGGCTTGTGCTCAGATAAAGCATTCCCAAAACTTCAGGTTTCAATCCCTGAGCTACTCACCTGAAATCTACCTCCAAGGAGAGGAAGAAAGTGACATATTCTCAGGAATGATATCCATGATTCCCAGGAGCTTTATCCAAAGAGTGTAAGACCTAAATTTAAATAAATATGTCATGAGACTCTATCTGGTGGACTAGGTGGAGATTGGCTGTGAGAAGTACCTTTGTAATGCAGTTAGGGGTTCATCTGGAATGAGAATGTTGACTGTTTCCACAGAGAAAATAGTCCTGTCCATGATTTCTCCATTCACCCAGACCAAAGTCCTGTTCTTCCAGGCCATGGAAAGTGATAAGGAAGATGGTTGAGGAGGGACAAATGGCTTAGCATTGAGAACTTCAGGAATCAAAGCAGTGGTCCTCTAGTCTCAAAGACTTTGATATTTATAAGAAACTCGCATGAAATCCAAGGACATTTAACTTGTAAGATACACACTTTCTCTTCTCTATTAGATTATAGTAACATTATTAGATATTCACAAGTTTGAAGGTCGGATGACTCTAGTGATCTCAGTAAATTCAGCCAAAATTGGCCCCAATTCAATGATTACTATAAATAGGAGTGGCTTTTGCGAGTCACTAAAAAGGAAGAGCTTTTCTTCAACAACTACACTCCTATGTCTACTCAAGAGTCATCCCAGTGGGGAAAGAGTACATGTAACACTAAATCAATTTACTTATGACCCAGGAAGACATTTCTTATCCACAAAGTCATCAATAATGTTATTTACACCTGAGCTCACATTTTATACCGAATCTTTACTGAAATATCTGAAATTCCTCACCTAAGGTTGTGTGTCACTAGATAGTGGGAAAGCTACTGATATCATACAACAAATTAGTAACAAACTCACCAGAATTGGGGTTTTAACAGGACAAATGGGGATCCTCTGTGTGAAACCAAAACAGTGTGCTGATATTCTGTGGGACTGTGAAAGTGAAGATACAACATCTGACATTAAGAACTGAATAATCCCATTTGACCCTAGAGATCTCCCTGTATCCTGAATTTTCACAAATAAGTTAGTGTGTTTCTGAACCACCATGGGCTACAGGTTCTGTAGGACAGACCGATACAGATACAAGATATTAGCACACAGATAATAAAATACAATTGGTGAGTTTATGTATTTTTAGATGGGATTCCAGAACACACACACACACGTGCGTGCAAGTAATAGACCACCAAGGTTAGGAAAAAACAGCAAACACAATAATCAGCAATAAGAACAAAAATTGTGTCATTTGAAGAAATAATTCAATATAAAATAAACTGACTGCCTAGCTTTTAACTAAATCATTAGCTAGGTGATTGCCAGTTACCTCACAAAATGTGAGGGAAAAAACATACTGTTAGATTTTCAGACAATAGTCAAGCACTTAAGAGATACCTTTACCCAGACACCATTTTTCCTGGAGTCTGATTGGCCAGTATTTTATCAGCGTCATGAGAACTCTGATGAAGGGACCCCTGGCAGAGTCATTTCTTCTCCATAGTAGGACAGAATATATTATTCTGATACAATATAGCTTTTGAATTTACAGATATCAGGAGTAGACACAGAAGTAATATTTTTAAATTAGAGAAAGATTTAGAAGAATCCATATATAACCACAGGAAACCAACCCTGAAGCTCCTGCTGCATCTGCTTCTGGATCTGAGTCCTGTGTTCTGTGGGTCCTGAGCGCCCCCTGGAGACCAGTCTCCTCCCACCAGAGGAGGTTTGTGTCTGGGCTCTCACTGACTTCCCCTCACAGTGTCTCTTGCACAGTAATACGTGGGCATGTCCTCGGGTTTCAGACTGTCCATTTGGAGATTGAGTGTTGTGGTAGTCACCTAATCTCATGTCAATTTAAGGACTAAGAATGTAGGGTTGGAGTCTAGGCTGTCAATCTGGAGATAACCAATGAGACTCTATGGGCATGGCCTTACCCTGAGAATTCTGGGAAATCTGGTACTTCCTCCTTGAGATGGAAGACACTCTCTCTGCCACTCCCTGGGAGACATTGCAGAAGACAAGCCACATGGACGCAATCAGACCTTGGAATCTGAAGAGGCTACAGAGAGGCTCCTGTCAGCACTGAGATGCTTACCAGGCCACTGGTCCCAAAGACTTTCTACCCACTGCTTTGTGACCATCCTGCATTTGGCTTCAATGCATGTGTTTCATGAGTCTGAAAAAACTTTATATTGATAATGGACATATGGGCTAATAATGGACTTATGGACTTGATCTGGATTGGACTGGGGTGTTTACTCCATGTTCAATTGTAGGAAGCCATGTTAATCTGTCATGCAAGTGACATAATACTACATGTTGTAAGATAGTATGACTTGTAAACCTTACTGATAAAGATCAGGGACTGCTGCTTTCACTTTAGTCTAAAATTCATTGTAAAGAAATTAAACTCCCCACTATGGGACCAATGGAAAATAGCAAGATAAATGGAGATCATATTGAAGTTGTGAAGGAGTTCACCTCGCTTGGATCTACAATCAATACTCATGGAAGCCACAGTCAATCAAATGATGCAGTTTATTGAGCAAAGCTGTTGCACAGACCTCCTGAAAGGTTGCAAAGCAAGGATGACTCTTTGAGGACTGAGATGTACCTGGCGCAAACTATGTGGTTTCCAATTGTCTCATATACATGTGCAAGTCAGAAAATGAATGAGAAAGATCAAAGATTAAATGGTGTATTTGAATTATGGTAATGGTGAATAATTTGATGGTAGGATGGACAGCCAGAAGAACAAAAAAATTGTATATTGGATAACGTACTCTTATAATGCTTACTTGAAAGAAGTGAGGAGGTGATTCCTTCATCTCAAGTGCTTTGGACATGTATCATGAAAATCAGAACTTTGAAAATAATGTAATGGTTGATAAAGCATAAGGTTATTTTTAAAAGATGACCTTTAACAAGATAGATTGGCACAGTAACAGCAACGAAGGCCTCATACATGACATCTGTGAAAATGAAACATTACTTGTTTGTCATTCTGTTTTCTCGATTGTTGCTGTGAGTCCAAACTGAGTTAATATGATTTAAAACAGCAAAATGCAATGCCAATGACAAACATTGCACTCAATGGAGAATGAGTGAAATTATTCCCCTTTCAAATTGAAACCAGATAAGGATATCAATAAATACCAATCTTATTTCAAATTGTGCTGAAACTCTGTGGTAGTTACATAATCTGGTGTCAACTTGAGACTATTAAAAGTGAAGGGGTGGAGTTTAGCCTGTCAATCAGATCATAGATTGATAATCTCATTTGAGGGTGCTATGTAGAGAAATAGCTTGCTGGAGGCAGGATACGTACTCAATCACTGCGAGACATTCCTGCTGATAAGAAACATGGAGCTGCACTAGAGTCCTGCAGCTGAAGAACCACTTGGAAACCCTCTGCCAGCATTGAGATGCTTCCACCGCCACTGGATCCACAAGATTGTCCAGCCACTGGCATGTGATCTTTCTGCATTCAGTGTCATCACATGTGTTACATAAGTCTGAAGAGGAATTTGTAGATTGGTATCAGATATATGGGCTGATATTGGGCCTAGGGACTTGATCTGGACTGGGCTGGGATGTTTTCTCAGCTTTTTTTTTACAATTGCTCTTTTATATGAAGCTCTTTCTTAAACACGTTTCTCTAGTCAACCCTAACTAACACAAACTCTTAACTATAGCTATCAATCAACACATGTAAAACAAAGGCATCCAAAATAGCAACAAAGAAGTAAAACGCTCTATAGCTGCTGATGACATCACTCTAAACATAGAAAAACCAAAGCCATAGAAGAAAATTATTGAAACTAGTTTAAAGATTAAAAAATTTCACAGGTTATAAGGTCAACATAGAAAATCATTTTGATTTCCACATACCAATAGAGAAAGTTCTGAAAAGGAAATAAAAAAATACTACAATTTACAATAGCCATCTAAAAGATAAAATAAATTGAAATAAACCTAAGCAGAGAAACAAAAGTCTTATAGAAAGAAAACTATAAGAAAAACACTACTCCAAGGTACCAAAAGACACACAAATAATTAGAATAATGGACCATGTTCAGGAAGAGGAAGGCTTGCCTTTGTGAAAATAACACACTCTAAGCGATCTATAATTATAATACAATTCTGAACAAGATCCCAGCATCTGTCTTTAAGGGCATGGAAATTGCTGACCAAATTTTAATAGAAAATACTAATCAAGTTTAAAAAAATGAAACAGACCGGGATAAGCAAGGTCAGAACTACCCACCCGTCATACCTCAGAGATCATGTGGTGTTGTGAATTACACAGTAAACTATTAATCGCAACTTCTGCTGTTCATGATCACCATATACTCCTCAGGAGAAAGATGAAGCTTTCTGATCATTGAAAGTTTTAGTCTCAGAAATCCAAGGGGACATTATGTTTTCTCCTGTTTGATTTCTATGAGTCTTCATTGACTCAACAGCAGTCTTACCCATTTTATATCACTATCACTTATTTTAGTGGAGTATATTTCTGTTTTTCTGTATATTTGCTTTCACAATAGTTTTTCCTCTTCTAAGTTAAGACAAAATAGAAGAGTTTCTACTGGAGTTTCCTCTCAATCAGTTGCTAAGCGGTGGGAAAAAAGCCAATCCAAGACACAACAGAAAATCTCATCTGTGCTCACACACACATCTGCTTCTGGTTCCTGCACCTGTTAATTTGGGCCTGAACTCCCCCTGCTGATCTTTACATCAGTTGTCCCTCCAACACCCCCTGCCCCTCCACATGCCCCAGGTGTCCTGCAGAGTGGTTTGTGCGGGGGCTCACATTGACTTTCCCTCTCCTTGGCTCCTTGCACAGTGGTCGTCAGGGGTCACAGAGCTCAGCTGCAGGGAGAACTGGTTCTTGGATTTGTCTGGGTGAGGGAAACTTGGTAAACCAAGCAACTAAGCTACAAAATGAGCAATCTCTTCCTCCAAAACCAAACCCACTGTGATTGCATCTATTCTGACTTATAGGAACCTTAGAAGACTGATCGTTAGGCTTTCTCTGACTGTAATTATATACAGGAATAGAAGTCATCTCACTCAGGGGGAACCGCTGGCTGGTTTGAATCCCTGGGCTTTTAGTGAGCAAGCAAATCTTATCACACAGCACCACCAAAGCCGTGTATATCTCTACAACAACAAGCACATATTACAGGGTTTCTTAAATGTCACTTTTAGAATCCAAACCATAATATATGCCATATTATTATATGCATATGAACCCTGGACTATGAATAAGCAAGGCCATAGGAACAAGTGAAGGCCTTTGACTTGTGGTGTTGAAAAAGAACGAGGAAAGTACTGTGGGGCTGGCTGACAATAAAACAAACAGATCTGTTTTGAAGGGAGAACAGCCAGTGAGTTCCTTAGAATCAAGGATGGTGAGATTATTGATACCAGTCCCTTGAGAAAGACATCAACCATGATAAAGCAGGAGATCAATGAAGAGTAAGGCACATCATGAGATGGATTGACACATTGGCTGTAACAATGGGCTCAAAAATATTCATTGTGATATGGTGCCGAACAAGGCATTATTTCATTCTGTTGTGCATTGCATCACTGAGAACTGGAACCGACTCTGTGGGACTTAAATCTTAAAAAAAAAAATCAAAACACACAACATTCTTCCCATGTTGAATAACAGTGCTGGGGAAAAGGTGTATATTTTATGTTGGAAAACACACCTAGCAAAGGGAAATATGTAACAATACACTGTCTTTATAATAATTCTTAGGTTGCCGTTCACTGTGTCTCGGCTAATTACTGGTAGTAAATGTCTTGTGTAGGTAATGGAATAACTTTAAGCATCCAAGGCTGTTTGGGTGCAGGATGGTTGTTAGACCCTGAATTAAAGAAAAGAACTGTCCAAATAGAATTTTCTTTTTCTGTTAGCAGGTCTTTAGCCAACAGACTCACTGAGTGGTTTTGAACTGCCAATCTTTTGGCTAAAACTTGAGCATTTAATCATTGTGCTACATAGTTTCGTGGCCCAGGTTCACCTAAGTATAATTTACATGTATCGACCTTTACTTTCTGAAGACGGACATTTCTCTTCATGTTGACCAGAGTTAAGATTATATAGATTTCTTCAATGTTGGCACTACTGCTGTTTTTTGATCCTTGAGTATTTATTGTAGGATGCTGTCCTGTCCATTGTGTGATTTTAGTAACAACCCGGAACATTATCTATAGTGCCTGAAACAGCAGCCACAGTTGAGATAACCAAGAATGATTCTAATAAAAATCAATTACCCTACAAGAAGTATCAAAGAAGATTTGCTACATTTGGGTTTTGGTGCTAGAGTAAAATATTAAATGTATCATGGGCTACCTGAAGGAGAAGCAGGTCTGTCTTGGAATAAGCACATCTTGGATGCTTCTTGGAAGCATTCAAGTAAGACTTTATCTCACTTATTTGGGCATGTTGTTCGGAGGAACCAGGACCCGGAGAATGGTCTTGTGCTTGGTAGATTAGACTGTCAATGAAAAGGAGAGAGACTTTCAAGGAGGCGGATTGTCACAAAGGCTGCAACGATGAGTCAAACAGAGGAATGATTCTGAGTGCACTTCCGGGCAGCATTTCATCCTGTTGAACACAGGTCTCTGTGATATGAAGCCAGCTCAAGGGTGCCTAACAATATCAACGTATACAATTATGGTCCAGATCATTGTAAGAACAAATCATTACATAATGTACACTTGAGAGCATTCACTGGAATGAAAACATTGAACATCTACCTGATGGCTTGGAGACAATTTGGGGCTCACATGAGAATTTTTCCTGCATTAATATTTTTATAACAAGGCTGGTGGCATAGTGGTCATGTGTTGCTCTGAGATCTGCATGCTAGTGCCCACTCCAAAGAAGAAAGACAGAGCTTTCTACTTCCTTAAGCAGTTAGAATCTCAGAAACCCACAGGAGCGTCACTATAAATTGTCATCAACTACATGGCAGTGATTTTGGTTTTTTTTTAATATTTCTAACTTTGACAACACACAGTACTGACTAATACTCTGAATTGTAAACTGAGATCTCATCGATACCTATTACTTTGAAGTCTGCCTTTGCATAAAAGGTGAAACAGTCAAAGCCTATTTCACTGAAAAAAAAAAGGCAAGTTGAGATAAATGAAGATTCTCTAGATTCTGTGCTTGGTGGTCCCTAGAGAGGTGCTGACAAGGTAGGGAAACCCCAGCTTCTGAAAGGAAAACATCACTGACTTGTCTCTGTCACATCTGCTGAAAGCATGACATGATGTACTAAGGTTTGTGTCTGGGCTCACACTGACTTCCCATCACTGTGTCTCTAGCACAGTAATACATAGCTGTGTCCTCAGGATTCACAGAGCTCAGTTTTAAATAAACTTGGCTCTTGGAGGTGTCCCTGGTGATGCTGACTCAGGACTGCAGAGCTGGATTGTAGTCTGTGACCCCACCACTCCACATTGCACCAACCCATTCCAGTCTCTTTCTTAGAGCCTGGTGGATCCAGTCCACACCATACCTGGTTAAAGAGAATCCAGAGACGGCACAGGTAAGAGACAAGGTCTGTGAAGGCTTCACCGGTCCAGGACCTGACTCCTGTAGCTGCAGCTGGGCCAGGACACCTGGGGATAAAGAGAAACACAGTGAGTCATGTGCTCAGATGCTGTATCCCCAGACTTCATGTAGGAATCTCTGAAGCACTCACCTCCCAGAATTGACACCAGAAAGAGGAAAACCCACACACAATTCATGTTCATGTGGATAAAATTTGTGACACCCAGAAAATGCTCCCAAGTGTGAGAAGGTATACGAATTTAAGTACATGTATGCTGTGATTTCATGGGACTGGTATTTGCATGTGGGAGGTGAACTTGTATGCAAAGGTGGAAAGGGCTGAATGGAGCCTGTAGCTCTGGGACTCATTATTAAAGCGATGCCAGTGAAGTCCTTGGGAGAACACAGTCTTCTCTCTGAGGTCTTCTCTGTACCAATCATATGCATATCTGTGCAGATTTCATGTTCAATGTAACTTTATGTGCATTCCCATCAAAAGTACCCAAATGATCTATTGAAATTCAAGACAATCTTTATCCTCACCATGCTTTGGAACCAAGACCAGGTCAACCTGAATCTTTTCGTACATGTGAACACACAGGGAAAAAACTGTATATCATCCCAAATTCTTCTCCCCCCAATATATTTTACAATATTTGGAAAGAGGTAAAAAATACTTCAATGTTATCTTCCATTTTTAGAGTTGGAACGAAAAGGTTTCCTAACAACAGGGCTATTTGTAAGGTTAAAAGAAACCACAGAAATAAGAAGAAGTTCAGTTTTCCTCCCATGAATTAGTACCCGGGGTGGGTGTTGGGTCAATATGTTCTGAGAGTCCCCCTGCTGACAGCATCCCATCACATACAAGAGAGGTGTTTCCTGGGCTTACACTGTCTTCCAACTTCTGTGGGTCGCACATCAACATTTTCTCTGGCCCTAAGTATTCAGACTATTGGTGAGGAGTGTTACCTGGAGTTGTCTCAGCAGGTTTCCTGCCATGGGCAGTAGAGCTACCATAGTGGTCAGCGCAGCAGTTCTAGCTGACCAGGCACTGCAGTCCTTATCCAGACTCCTGTCCTCACTTCTTTCTTCACTTGGTCCAGCACTGATGGGTCCTTAGCATTCCTGCAGGTCAGCTTTCTCCCTGGGGTTAGTTTTACATTTGGACTCACACTGACTCTCCCTCACAATGAACAGCTTTGGATGTAGAGAGTGCTACAAGTTTCAAACACTGAATTGATTCCAGTGTCAGGAAGTGTGATCTATAGATATATATATACATACTGAGATTGAGAGATATGCCACAATAAAATACTGATTTTCAAAAATCTGGCTGAAAGACAATGGGACAATGAACAGAGTTTAGACTGCTTTCTTTCCAGAGGAAGGGGAAAAGTACTTAAATCAGAATTCTATTCAAAAAAAGTGAAACAAGAAATCGATAGAGTAATTTATTCCATGGTAAAGTGTGGAAGGGTTAAGTCGGAGTTCTTTCATCAATTTCTGTTAAGTGTGACAGGAAATTAACAGATGTTGTTAATTGTTGAAACAATGATTAATCTCATGCCACTGAAAATATTTTTGAATATCTATGTACCATGAGAAAAACAAATTTAAAATAAATGACAGATATATTTGTTCACACATAGTCAGAAACTGATGGGAATCTTGTGGGTACAACAACATTTCAAAATGCACTTTAAAATATTGAAAAGGAAAGGGGCTTTTGATATAAGTCAGAACCTTGAAATATGAAAAGTATTATCAATGGAATAAGTAAAGTCTATATTCAATATATTATTTGTTTCAGTGCACTAAAATCACTCTTAAAACAAGAGCACTAGCCATGCATTATTGTATAATTGTAGCACATGAAAAAGTGAAGAGATTCACCAAAGGAGAAGGGATGGGAAGTAGAATTGGAAACTGAGGAAGCAGGCAGTCTAAGTTCTGCACTGTTTTTATCGGAGTTCATAAGAGACCCAGATGTTTTTAGGCCCAGACGTGGGAGCCTGGCTTCTTGAACGTGAGGACCTTGCAGGTTGGCTATTTTTCCCAGGGCTTCTGGACACAAAACCATCCTTTAGCAGCTGGTGACCTACAACACACTCTCTGCCTCTGCTGAACACATGCTAACATTCCCCAAACGGATTGTCATGCACATTACATGGAACATAGAAAACAACAACAAAAATGGACTCACTTCCTCCCAGGAGATTTCAGCTCATAGAACAGCCCTGTTTCCTTATCTTGGCTGGTGAGGAGAGTACAGTGTTCCTCAACTGCAGTGCAAAGAAGGAATGTATGCAAACCACCATCCCTGCCCTGGTCCCAGAGTGAGACCGCTGCCTGTGGGGACTGGTGCCCACTCCTGATGATGAGCCGGCTCTATCTCTCCTCTGTGTGAGCAAACTGCTGTTGCATCCAATGCCTGTGTGTAAGCTGTGCTTTTGCTGGTGACCTCAGACACTGGTTTAACAGAAATTTGCTGTTGGGATGACCTTAAACTACAAAAGAAGGGAAAAATACACCTGGAAGGAATAATAAGTTTATTTTCATAAATATATCTATTAAATTGAAACATAAACAGTAAATATATATATGAAATGAACTGAAATGAAAACCATTAACATGTTAATAAAGATATTATAAATAATATAATAAATTATTCCACAGAATATATGGCATTGTTAAAATAAAAACACCAAATAGGAAATTCTATGGAGACCAGGTTAATATAAAAAATATAAAAAATATTATTATCAGTTCCTGATAATAATATTAAAAATGATAAAGCAAAACACAGACTATGCAGAAAACAAACGAATGGAGGTAACAACCAAAATAAGATATATTAAGAAATTTGATAGTCACAATCCACAAAAGCCAAATGAATTCTGAGTCATAGTAACCCTCTATAACAAAGTATAACTGCTCCTAAGAGTTTGAGACACTGTAAATCTTTTTTAATAAAAAAATTGGCAAATTTTATTATGAAATATATGTTAGAAAATATTATTTAATATTAGATCTCTTTTTCATGTGCAACATTATTTCATAAAAAGTATTTTTTAAAATATTCAAAATAAAAAATATTTTAAAACATTGGGTCAAGAACTAAGATCCTTTAACATTTTTCCAACATTTTATTAGGATCTAGCCCATTCAACATACCATTCTATAGTTCAATCATATCAAACAGTTTTGTACAATCACTACCACAATCAACTTCCAAACACTGCCTTCTTTCTTGAACTCCTTTATTTCAACTTCCCTTTACTCCCCACTACCTTGCCATAGCCCCTAGGAACACTTATTCTAGTAATTGCCTCTGGAGATTCACCCATCCTGGGTTTCACAAATTGAAAAACAGAAAGAGACATAATAAGGAGTCAAAAAATGCTACCAACAATGACAAAATGAAACAGAAACCCTTATATAAAAAAAACTCAACACAGAAAATATTAAAAACCAGACAAGCACAAAGTGTATCAAAAAGGAGATCAAATGATAAGTTTTAACCATTCAAGTCAGATTTATCACTTTATTCTTCTATAGATGTCTCTGTAATACTCTGTTCACCAGATTACTTCCATTCCTCAATTACGGTTAGAGAGAAATCACAGGAGGCTTATTCCCTGTGTAGCTCCTGTAAGGGAATTTTGAGCTTCCACTGTCATCCGCAGCCTTCTGCACACCAGAATCTCACAATTGAAGCTCTGATACTTCCCTTTCCATGGATTTGGATTGTATAATTTACCGTTCTTGTAAATCTTTTTAGAGCCTCAACTTTCTTCCTTGGACTGGCTAGTGGTTTTCAACTGCCAACCTAGCCATTAGCATTCCAAATGTAAAATCCACTAAACTACCAGGGAAAGTGGATATGTACATGATCTTTATTTGTATATATCATTTATTACTTATTTATTACATTTTCTCCCGAATTTTTAATAACCATATAATTGTAAATTAATTAGGAATTATATATTTATTGAATTTTAAATGTTAAAATTTTAACCGTTTCTGAATTTTAAAAAATAGCATAATATATATTTCTTTCGTAATTACACCTGGCTGACCAAACTTAAACTCAATTTTCTGCACCTCACTCTATCAGACATGTTGTTAAGTGCTTTTGAGTTGGTTTTGCTCATAATGGCTCTCTGTACTATAGAACAAATATATAAACTTGCAAGTTTGAACCATCCCCTCTTGATCCGAACTTTGAGACCCTTTTGGCAGCCACTCTGGGTGCGCATCTGATTCAGGGTATTTCTCTATCTTGCTGACACTCTAAACAGAGTGGTCCTCCTGCACACATGTGCACAATGTGTGTGAAATCTTCCCTGTTCTCAATTCTAAAGAGCATTCTGAGCTATTAGTCTGTGATTTCATCCACTTGGGACACAATTGCTGTTTTTTGGAATCAAAGCTGTCCTTCAACTGTGAGTTCCCGTCATCGTGACTCCAGTGAATGACCTGACTAATGACTCCACTGACCAGGCAGGTTGTTCAATTCACCTGTCCCAGTGTCAGGGACCCTTCTGTGCCTGGAACCCTTGCTTCAGCATGAAGGGAGCCAATGGGCAGCAAGCATCACTAAGGACATATCACAAGTTTAGGCCCCAGATTCACCAAAATAATTTTCTCAGAGAAGAATAGTCAATCACGACCCACAGTGCAGAGGGAGCGATGCAGAGAGACACCTTGTGAGACACCTGACCCTGGGCTGTAATAGAGCAATGAGCTCAGGACTGTTAAAACCATGCATTGCACAGATGAATCTGTACATGCCTGTATTTCGTTGTCAACAGATTTTGAGTGACAGGATGAGAATGCCGTGATAATGTGTCTCTCAAGAAGGAAACAGGTCAGATAGATTGATCGTGAAGGGTAAGAATCTCTTTAATATTGTTCTGCAAACAGAGAATGATAGTCCCTCCTTTAAAGTCTGCAGCTAGGAGAAAATTTAGAGGAAGAAGAAGAAGAAGAAGAAAAACTGTCCCTGGGGCGACAGACAGGAAAGGAAACCTTAATTCCAATAGGAAAAACAGGAAATCCTCCCTGTCATCCATCTCTGCCTGTCTAGGGCTGTGTGTCTGTGCTCAGTGGGTCCTGCATGCCCCTTGCTGCCCAATGTGTTCCCTGCAGGGGAGGTTTATGTCTCGGCTCACACTGACTTCCCCTCACTGTGCTCCTTGCACAGTAATACATGGCCGTGTCCTCAGCAGTCATGGAGCTCAGCTGCAGGGAGAACTGATTCTTCGATGTGTCTCTGGTGATGGAGAGTCGGCTTTGGAAGGATGGGTTATAATATGTACCACCACTGGAATATATCTGTCCCATCCACTGCAGCCCCTTCCCTGAGGTCTGACGGATCCAGCTCCAGTAGTAACCACTGCTGGTGATGGAGAAACCAGAGACAGTGCAGGTGAGGGACAGCTTCTGGGAGGGTTTCACCAGTCCTGGACCCGACTCCTCAAGCTTCACCTGGGACAGGACGCCTGTAAATGAAAATAACTGCTCTCTTTTAGTCATTTGCAGTCACAGTCATCCCCATAGATTCCCCATTGATGTCTCAGACCCTCACCTTGGGGAACTGTCACCAGGCACAGGAGAATCCATAGCAATAGCATCTTTAGACCGCAGCTGTGCTTTCCCAAGAGACCAACAGCCCTATCAGAAGAGAACTGATAGTCTTCAGTGCTCAAGGGTGGGATTTTAACCTAGTGCCTGGTGATTGATTTGCATATCAGGGAGCCCTGTCCTTATGAAAAGAGAATGATGGTGAACAGACTCCCATTTTCCTCAGATCCAATTGAAGGTAACTCTGTTTGAATCTTATGCATGTTAGTCTATAATTAGAGATCATTTGGCCTAGGAGGTGTGTGGGAAAGGTCAAAGGAAAGCCCAGGATTTCTGAGCTCACTGTTTCTCCTTCCAGCCCCTCATAGCCCCTGCCCTGCCTTGGGCTCCTATAGGTCCTGTGTCCCAGAGAGTAGACAAGATGTAGTGTGTTGAAAGCAACAGGTGGACACCAGAGTATCTTCATCACCCCACACTCTGCCAACGCCTTTTCTTCTTTACACCCTAGCAGTTTCTTACCAACCTCCCCAACGTCTTTGGGGGTTTTCTTTGGGCCACTGTCATCACCAACTCCAGCACTCCTACAAATAACACAGACACCACCTCCAAGCTCCTGATAGCTGAGGTCAATCTTGATGTAAGTAAACAGATGCAAGGGTCCATGGAGTCAGGGAGGAGGTTTCCAACTTGAGAATTGGGGCTCTATGAAGGAAAAGTTTCAACTCTGTGACTGAAAAGTCTGGGTTTTATTTTAACTCTGGGTTAAAATAAGATCCATCCAGGCAACCAGTCCTCAAAAGTTAGTGGACCACACAGACACTATTTTCTTTTCTTTTTTGTTGTACTTATTTATTTATTTATTTAACAATTTATTGGGGCTCATACAATTCTTATCACAGTTCATACATATACATACATCAATTGTATAAAGCACATCCATACATTCCCTGCCCCAATCATTCTTAAGGCATTTGCTCTCCACTTAAGCCCCTCGCATCAGGTCCTCTTTTTTTTCCCCTCCCTCCCTTTCCCCCCTCCCTCATGTGCCCTTGGTAATTTATACATCGTTATTTTGTCATATCTTGCCCTATCCGGAGTCTCCCTTCCCCCCCTTCTCTGCTGTCCCTCTCCCAGGGAAGAGGTCACATGTGGATCCTTGTAATCAGTTCCCCCTTTCCAACCCACTCACCCTCCACTCTCCCAGCATCGTCCCTCACACCCTTGGTCCTGAAGGTATCATCCACCCTGGATTCCCTGTACCTCCAGCCCTCATATGTACCAGTGTACAGCCTCTGTCCTATCCAGGCCTGCAAGGTAGAATTCGGATCATGGTAGTTGTGGGGAGGAAGCATCCAGGATCTGGGGGAAAGCTGTGTTCTTCATCGGTACTACCTCATACCTTAATTAACCCATCTCCTCTCCTAAACCCCTCTATGAGGGGATCTCCATTGGCTGACACTTGGGCCTTGGGTCTCCACTCTGCACTTCCCCCTTCATGTAATATGGTATATATATACATATACACATATATACACATACATACACACACTTATATCGTTTGGTTTTTTTTTTGCATGATGCCTTATACCTGGACAGACACTGTTTTCAATGTTCCTTTCTCAGGGGACTCTGGTCCATCTAAAATGTGAGCATTGCCAACCCAATTCAGCCTCCTCACTTGTACCCTGGGTCCAGACTTCTGATAACTGCTCTGGGATCTAAACCTCAAATCGATTCTCTAGATTCTAAGATTCACTCATTTTATAACCTATTATAAAATTGACTCGGGACATACCAGAGGGACTCCGCAGAATCCACCCCAGGAGAGTTGCTCAGAGGGAAATTCAACGCCACTGGATCTCAGGAGGCGCATCAAAAAGATAAGTAGACACAGATCCACGGGGTTTTGAGGGGCTGGGGGCTTTTGGCTTACCTCAGTGGAAGCCGGCTGGGGCTCAACACTAGCCTAGCCGCTGTGTCCGCCCAAGCCAGGACCATTTGGAGCCTGTAGCAGGGCTCGGCCTCGGTGAAGCCACAGTTTTCCCCTGCCTGCCTCAGGGCAGGGACAAGACGCTTGAGGCTCCACCGACAGGGATTGGTGTTCAGCTGCATTGTTGCTTCTGTTTGCGTCTCTGCTCTATATTCCCACGCAGCCTTGGAGGGCTGCGCAGGGGCTTTTTCGGGGCACAGCCACAGCTTGCCGCGCCGCGTGGGCTGAGCAGGGACTGAACCCAAACCCCCACAGCTCCATAGGCAAGGATCAAGCTTCAGCTACACCGCGGCGTCGGTTAACATCTCTGCTCTCTTTCCCCCTACTTTTCTGGGGGCTGCTCAGCAGCTTTCTTGAGACTCTTCTTGGGGCTCAGCTGTGGATTGCCGCTGGGGCTTGGGGCAGTGAGTGGGCCCTTGCAGGTCCACAGGCAGGGAGTGGGACTCAGCTGCATAGTTGCTTTTCCTTCCCTCGCTTCCCTGTACCCCGGCACAGTCTGGTCTCACTTTTTAATTTTTCTCCCCCTCTTGTTCCTGAACTGCTCTCTCACACTCCAATGCAGACTTACGGGACACTCCCATTGCCCTAGGGTATTTGCGCCTGGGTCACACCCAGCTAGGTGAGCTCCACCCTGCATAGATAGGCCAAGGCGGGGGGGGGGGGGGGTGGGGGGGGGGAAGGCCTGCTTGCTCTCCAGGGGATACTCCTCAGACTCCTCACCAGGGAGTTCCGGCCTGTGTACCTGGAGACATAAGGCAGCTCAGCCAACACTTATCAATATTCAAACCAATAGCAGGAACTTCAGCCCAGCTTCTGCAACACTGGGGCAGGCAGCTGACCTGCCATCTGGGGAACTCTACTGATAGGGAAGCCACAGGAAGATAAAGTGGTATGTTAATAACCTAGCAAAATCAGCTGTAGGCAGTTCGAAGAAGCATTCCTATAAGTCTTCCAGAGAGAGACTAGAAAATGGCACCTGGCCCCTCAAAAACAAATCAACGCAAACAGCCATCAGTCCCAATGACCTCAATGGAAAAACAGGAGAAACAAAAGACAAAGGCAGAAGATGTGCTGAACATATCAACATACATAGAAGAAGCAGACATGGAGAGGCCATATAAAGAAACTCTCAGAATTCTGCTTGGAGCCATGCAGGATATAAGGGAAACAATACAGAAAAAGGATGAAACAATAGAGGAGATAAAAGCCATACACCAAAGGGAAATATAGGAGCTTAGGGAGGAAATAACGAAAAACAATAGCAAAATCATGTTCCTTGAGAATCGATTGGAGGAATCAGAGAACCGCATCAGTGTCTTGGAGGACAGCCAAGCAGACTTTAATAAACGTGAACAAAAATCTAATAAGAGCATCAGAGAAGCTGAAGAAAGCCTAAGAGCTATGTCTGATGCTATGAAAAGGAACAACATTAGAATTATTGGCCTACCAGAGGAAGACACAACAAAGAAGTCATCTGCAACAATAGCGAGAGAATTCTTGGAGGAAAACTTCCCCAGCCTAATGAATGAAAACCAAGCAACCATCTAGGAGGCTGAAAGAACACCAGCACGACGGGACCCCAAGAAGAAATCACCAAGGCACATAATAGTTAAACTATCCAACTTTGAGGAAAAGGAGAAAATCATGAGAGCAGCTAGGGCAAAACAAGCAATCACATATAAAGGTCACCACATAAGGATATGCTCAGACCTATCAGCAGAAACTATGAAAAAAAAGAGAGTGGAGTAACATATTCCAAAAGTTGAAGGAAAACAACGCAAATCCAAGAATACTCTACCCAGCCAAATTATCGATCAAGATCGATGGAGAAGTAAAAGCCTTCCCAGACAAGGAAAAACTCAAAAAATACGCTACAACAAAACCAGCCTTACAAAAGATCCTTGCCGACTCAGTATGGGCAGAAGAACAACACTCACCAAGCACAAATAAGAGACCAACACATAGAACAACTTCACCCAGAGCACAACAAAGAGAAAACAGGCCCCAAGATAGCAATGGCTTAAGGATGGAAAGAAGTCAAGAAAGAAACACACACAAAACACATACTAATGATAAAGGAAAGTAGGAAAACTCCCAACACAAAGGTATAAAATGACATCACAGAGTCCGCACATTGAGGTAATAACCCTGAATATCAATGGCCTGAACTCAGGCATTAAAAGACTGAGACTAGCAGAATGGCTTAGAAAACACAACCCATCAATTTGCTGCCTACAGGAGACACATCTCAAGGCTACAGACAAAAATAGGCTGAGAATCAAAGGCTGGAGAAGGACCTACCAAGCAAACAGCAATACAAAAAAAGCTGGGGTTGCAATCCTAATTTCCGATTAAATTAACCTCAAAGTGAAAACCATAAAAAGAGATAAGGAGGGACACGATATAATGCTCAAGGGAATCATAGACAATGAACCACTAAGCATTGTAAACATATATTCCCCGAATGAGAGACCAGCTCAATACGTGAACCAAACACTCCAAAAGATTAAGAAAGAAATCACAGTCTCGACAATTATACTGGGCGACTTCAACACACCACTCACTGAGAAAGATAGATCACAGGGAAATAAACTCAACAAGGAGACTAGAGAGCTAATCTCCACAATTAGACAATTTGACCTAATAGATATTTACAGAGCTTTTCATCCAAATAAAAAAAATTCACATTCTTTTCAAGTCCCCATGGCACATATTCGAAGATAGACCACATGCTGGGGCATAAGGCAAATCTACATAAATTTAAGCACATTGAAATAATACAGACCTCTCTCTCTGACCACTGTGCCAGAAGACTGGAAATCAACAAAAGGAAGACAAAGAAAATAAGAGCAAATAATTGGAGGATGAATAACTCTCTACTGCAAAAGGAGTGCATACTGGTGCAGATCAGAGACGAAATCAGTAAATTTCTAGAAACCAACGAAAATGAGCACACGACGTACCAAAACTTATGGGACACAGCAAAGGCAGTCATCAGAGGAAGGTTCATAGCAATACAAGCACACCTGAGAAAGGAAGAGAGACTCATGATGGATACGCTGACACAAAATTTACAAAAACTAGAGCAGACTCAGCAGGACAACCCTACTAAAAGCAAAAGAAAAGAAATTATAAAAATCAGGGCTGAGATTCAGGAGAGGGAAAATAAAAAAAACTATGGAAAAAATTAATATCGCTAAAAGTTGGTTGTTTGAAAGGATAAACAGGATCGATAGACCATTGGCAAACCTAACCAAAGAAAGGAGGGAACAAATCCCAATAGCAAGAATAAGGGATGAAAGAGGGGTCATTACAACAGACCCTAATGAAATCAAAAGGATAGTTACACAGTACTATGAAGGATGTTACTCCAATGAATTCAACAATTTGGAAGACATGGACAAGTTCCTGGAAAAACAATCCCTCCCTAGACTATCCTCGGTGGACATCAAGAATCTCAACAGACCCATAGCAATAGAAGAAATAGAAAAGGTTATCAAGGGATTACCAACAAAAAAAATCCCCTGGACCAGATGGATACACTGGAGAATTCTACCAAGCATTCAGAAAAGAACTAATACCAATCCTACACAAACTTTTCCAGAACATAGAAAAAGATGGCAAACTCACAAACTCCTTCTATGAAGCTAGTATAACTCTGATACCCAAACCGGGCAAGGATTCCACAAGAATCGAGGACTACAGACCAATATCCCTAATGAACATTGATGCAAAAATCCTTAACAAAATACTAGCCAACAGAATACAAAAGTATATAAAACAAATAATTCACCATGACCAAGTGGGATTCATACCAGGGATGCAGGGATGGTTCAACATACGAAAGACCATTAGTATTATTCATCACATTGACATGAAAAAGTATAAGAATCACATGATTATATCAATAGACGCAGAAAAAGCATTTGACAACATCCAACACCAATTCCTGTTTAAGACACTAGCGAAGATAAGAATGGAAGGAAAGTTCCTCAAGACAATACAAGCTATATATGAAAAACCAACAGCCAAAGTGGTAGTCAATGGAGAAAAGACTAACACGATCACACTGAAAAAGGGGACCAGAAAAGGATGCTCCTTGTCCCCACTCCTATTTAATATCGTGCTGGAGGTTTTAGCTAACAGCATAAGGCAAAGAAGTGACATCAAAGGTATTCGTCTGGGGAAGGAAGAGGTACAAATATTGTTATGTGCAGATGATATGATTTTATATATGGAAAATCCCAAAAGTTCCACAAGGGGAGTACTCGAAGCAATAGAGGAGTTTGGCAGAGTGGCAGGATACAAGATCAACAAACAGAAGTCCATCGGACTGTTATACACATCGGATAAGACCACAGAAGAAAAGATCAAAAAGGTGGTACCCTTCACAATAGCCAAACACAAACTGAAATATCTAGAGATACACTTGACTGAAAAAACAAAAGATCTATATAGGGAAAACTATAGAACACTATTACAAGAAACCAAGAGCGACCTCAACAAATGGAAGAATATTCCAAGCTCTTGGATTGGGAGACTTAATATAGTTAAGATGTCAGTTCTGCCAAAGGCACTATATAAGTTTAATGCTATCCCGATACAATTACCATCATCTTTCTTCAGAGAAATGGAAAAACTGATTACCAACTTCATATGGAGAGGGAAGAAGCCCAGAATTAGTAGAGAACTCCTCAAGAAGAAGGACACCGTGGGAGGGCTTGCTTTACCTGACGTTGGCACATACTATGCAGCCACAGTTCTCAAAACTGCATGGTATTGGTACAATGACAGATACTCAGGCCAATGGAAAAGAACTGAAAACCCAGAAATAAAAGCATCAGCATACACACAGCTGATCTTTGACAAGGGCCCCAAAAAGATCAAATGGGAAGCAGATGCCCTCTTTAACAAGTGGTGCTGGAAAAAATGGATATCAACATGCAGAAAAATGAAGCAAGACCCTTATCAAACTCCATGCACAAGAATAAACTCAAGGTGGATCACAGACCTTGAAGTTAAACCCCAAACTATTAGGGCCATCAATGAGGGAATTGGGACCAACTTGAGAACTTTGGCGCAGGGAATACACAGGCTATCAGAAATAGGGAATGAAACAAACGCAGAGGAGGCACAAATCGACAAATGGGATATACTGAAGATAAAACACTTGTGTACATCTAAAGAATTCACCAAGAGAGTAATAAGAGAGTCCACAGACTGGGAAAACATCTTTAGCAATGACACATCAGACAAAGGCCTTATTACTAAAATCTACAGTACACTGCTAGCTTCCAAAAAGAAAAAGAACCAATAGCCCACTTGAAAGGTGGGCAAAGGACTTGAACAGAAGTTTCACAGGGGCAGAAATTCGAATGGCCAACAAACATATGAGAAAATGTTCCCGATCTTTAGCCATAAGAGAAATGCAAATTAAAACAACAATGAGGTACCACCTGACACCCTCAAAGGTAGCCCAATTCAAAAAATCAGAAAGCAACAAGTGTTGGAGGGGCTGTGGGGAGACAGGAACTCTTATCCACAGCTGGTGGGCCTGTAAGTATGTATAGCCACTATGGAAATCAATCTGGCGATACCTAAAACAGATGGAAATAGAGTTACCATATGACCCAGCAATCCCCCTACTGGGCATATACCCAGAAGAAGCAAGAAACAAACCAAGGCCAGACATCTGTGCTCCAATGTTCATTGCGGCACAGTTCACAATTGCAAGGAGTTGGAAGCAACCCAAATTTCCATCAACTGACGATTGGATTAAAGAACTGTGGTATGTACATACAATGGAGTACTACGCATCACTAAAAAGCAGTGATGAACGTATGAGGCACATAGCGGCATGGGAAGAACTGGAGGAAATCATGCTAAGCGAGGTAAGTCAGGCACAAAAGGACAAGTACAACATGAGCCTGCTGAGGTAAGTATTAAAAAAAATTGTTTTAATGCAAAAGTGGCATAGGGGAAAAAGCTGCTGTATACATACATTTCTGGGGTGAAGACTGTGTAATATGGCAGAGACCAGACCAAACCCAGGGATGCACACGGTAGACAATGGTGGAGGAGGTTGGGAATGGAAAATAAAAGGATGAATATAAGGAAGAAAAGGGAATTGGGGGCATGGGGCACTAATCCACCCAAGGGGAGGGTATTGCTTATATCTCCACAGGAAAAGTGGGACCAGACTTCAACCCAGTGCCGCAAGGTGTGAATGCAATATCCTGGCGTGGAGTAGGGAACCAGAGGAGAGGTCTGGGAGGCTGGCCATAGCTCCAAAAATTAAGTGGATTTCTTCCCCTCCCCCCAAAAGAATTTGTTTCAAAGAATGACATTGATTCTGCAGCTCCGGGAGATGGACATATCTGATCAGAGCACACGGGAGCAGATGAAGGGGCAGGAGGAGATAGTGGAACAGCCTGGCCCACCAGGCCGTGAGGAGGATGTTCCTCATTAGAGCAGCCAGTCCACAGAGAGAACAACATGGCTGGCCCTACTATGAGACATGATGCCCCTCAGTGACTAAGGGCGATACAGGGGACAGCACCGGAAACACAGTGTGGGAATTGCACCTGACCTGATCCCAACACACCGAGGCAAAGCACTGGGGGAGTGCAGTGAAACGGCAAGGGAATGGAGTGGCAAGGTCCCTAGGGAATGCTGAAAGTGGACTTTGGGGCCAGGGCGTGGTGCCCCAACAGACTGGACTGGAAAACGCTCCTAAGGGCCAGCAAATGACCCTTGAACAAACTACAAGACTTTCTTTTGTGAAGTGTTTTGTTTTGTTCTTTGTCAGGGGTTTGTTTTTATTGTTTTGTTGTCTGGTTGTATACTGTTGCTTTGTTTTCCTCTGTCTTGTTTTCGTGCATGTTAGTGCCTTCATAGGTCTGTCTGAATAGGACAGGCTGGATGAACTATCTGGAGGAAAAACAACGGGACCGACAGTTCCGGGGGGACTTGGGGTGGGGGGGTAGGGGGGGTAAGGAAGTGGTATTAACAAACACAGGGACAATGGAAAAACATGGGACCCAAAATGGTAGAGAGGGGGGAGTGGCAGGCCTGGTGGGGAATGATCAAGAGTAAGTTTGCTTAGAGAAGAGGTATACTCTAGCCCAGGTGGTGACGAAGCATGGTAGTGGGGCAGAAGGAAAGTCAAGGTAGATGGAGGAAAGAGCTAGGAGTCAAAGGGCATTTATGGAGGTCTAGACAAAGACATGTACATGCAAATATATATAGGAGGATGGGGAAATAGATCTATGTGTCTATATTTATAGGTTAAATATTAAGGTGGCAGAAGGACCTTGGGCCTCTACTCAAACACTCCCTCAATGCATGAATACTTTCTTTTATTAAATTGGAACTCTATGATACTCACTCTCCCGACACAACTGCTGGAGACAAAGGGGGTGAACAAGTAAATGTGGTGAAGAAAGCTGATGGTGCCCGGCTATCAAAAGAGATAGTGACTGGGGTCTTAAAGGCTTGAAGATAAACAAGTGGCCATCTAGCTCAGAAGCAACAAAGCCCACATGGAAGAACACACCAGCTTGGGTGATCGAGTGTTCCAAAAGGAATCAGTTATCAGGCATCAAAGAACAAAAAATCATCATATCATTGGCTGCACACCTCCATGATAGGATCGCTGAAGACAAATGGGTGCATAAGCAAATGAGCGAAGAAAGTGGGTGGTGCCCTACTATCAAAAGAGATAGTGTCTGGGGTCCTAAAGGCTTGAAGGTGAACAAGCAGCCATCTAGCTCAGAAGCAAAAAATCCCACATGGAAGAAGCACACCAGCCAGTGCGATCATGAGGTGCCCAAGGGACCAGGTATAAGGCATCATGCAAAAAAAAAAAAAAAGAATATGTGTATGTATATATGTATATATGTATATATGTATATATATATATATACATACCATATTGAATGAAGGGGGAAGTGCAGAGTGGAGACCCAAGGCCCAAGTGTCGGCCACTGGAGATCCCCTCCTAGAGGGGTTTAAGAGAGGAGATGGGTCAGTCAGGGTGCGAGGTAGTACTGATGAAGAACACAGCTTTCCCCCTGATCCTGGATGCTTCCTCCCCCCAACTACCATGATCCGAATTCTGCCTTGCAGGGCTGGATAGGGCAGAGGTTGTACACTGGTACATACGAGGGCTAGAGGCACAGGGAATCCAGGGTGAATGATACCTTCAGGACCAAGGGTGTGAGGGGCAATGATGGGAGAATGTAGGGTGAGTGGGTTGGGAAGGGGGAACTGATTACAAGGATCCACAAGTGACCTCCTCCCTGGGAGAGGGATGGCAGAGAAGGGGGGGGGAAGGGAGACTCCGGATAGGGCAAGATATGACAAAATAACGATGTATAAATTACCAAGGGCACATGAGGGAGGGGGGAGCGGGCAGGGAGGGGGGAAAAAATGAGAACCTGATGCAAAGGGCTTAAGTGGAGGGCAAATGCTTTGAGAATGATTGGGGCAGGGAATGTATGGATGTGCTTTATACAATTGATGTATGTATATGTATGGATTGTGATAAGAGTTGTATGAGTCCCTAATAAAATGTAAAAAAAGAAAAGGAGAAAGAAAAGAAAGAAAAGAAAATGATTAGGGCAAAGAATGTACAGCTGTCCTTTATACAATTGATGTATGTATATGTATGGATTGTGATAAGAGTTGTATAAGCCCTAATAAAACGTTTTTAAAAATTTTAAAAATAAGATGAAATCCTTGAAAAAAAAATTGACTCGGGAAGCAGTAGCACTCTTTGTAAACACGCAGTTAAAACACTCGATTCCCATTCAGAGTCCTTCCTCATTTCCCTCCCTCAAAGAAAAATTTATTTCTCCCTAGATTAGGGTTGACCACACTCATTTTTTCTGATTGGTTACAATATTTTAATTTATACATAGATATATATATTTAAGCAGCATGAAAATTCAAGAATAAGTTTGCGACCCAGAATTTGCAGAGGGCACTCAGTTACCGCTTTCCAACAAAGAATCATTGGTTTCACCAAAATCCAAGGATACAATCACAGGACACTCACATTGATCACTTAGAGATCATTGAGTTAGTTTCTTTCTCCACTGCAGACTGATATGGTATCACTTAATCATGGTCATTTCAGCCAACTCCACACTCACAGTTTCTGTTGCTACCTGTTAGCTGAGCAGGGTAAGTTCCACACTGTGACGTAGCTGCACACGAGTCCAAGTCACCGTCCTGTCTGAATGTGACTGCCATGGTCATTTCATGATGGTGGTTTGGCTGGGACTTATTCTGTGACATTTGATGACATTATCCCTCCGTATATAACGTCCCTATCAGGTCTACTAAACTTATCCTGAATGAGCTCATGAGTACTCGCTGAACTGTGAAGGACCAACATTTTGAACTCTAAACTCAGTTGAACTGGAATTGCTTTCCAGTGTCCCAACCATGGGATGAGATTTGTCAGTCATTTAATCAAGGTGAATTAAGTACCTCAATATTCTAAATGTGGAAATAATAGAAAATATGACCCCAGGGAAAAACCAATCCAATTTGCTCAAGTTGTGCTATGTTAATTGGTAAACAAGAATAAAACATTGTTGGTTAAGATTATATCTAGTTTATTATTGTTTGCTTTCTTTTTAAATTTCTGACTCTATGACTAAAAGATGGCATAGAGAAGAAGGTCCCATTCCAGATCTTATCTAGTGCCCGACTGAAAATCTCACCAGATGGATCAAGTCTCTTCTTCCAAGATGGCTTTGTCTTAAGTCTGACTAGCTTCCATGGCTTCAACTAGGAATGCATACAGGACTGAGGGCCAGGACCTTGTTCTAGAACCTGGAGCTCTCCTTTGGATGGAACTTCCTCACAACATGGTGCCTGAGTGTCTCCTGAAAATCAATAAAGTTAAAGTTGCATTGAATTTTATTGATTTTCATTTCTATTTAAATTAAAATTAGGAAATAAAGTTATTTAAATGAATATACTATATAAAACCTGACCTATTGTAAATACTTTGGTGGGCTATAGCATCAACACCACAAGGGAAACCGTACAGAAGAGTTTTACTCAAGAGAAAACATCTATCCTTGCTTCAAACACAGGAGCACACTACTCCAGAAGCCCCAAATGTGTCCTCTGAAGCCCATCCCCTCTTCTGTCCTGACTCTCAGTCAGTGGCTGAGGATGGCAGCAGGACTTAGGCAGGTTAGTTTTTAGACCCACATGACAACGGTGATGAACAATTGTGGCTTGAGGATACCAATATGCTTTTGCTGGTCTACCCTAGACTGAGTAAATTTTAGAGACATCTTATCCGTCCTGTATCCTCTCCTCCCAATACCAGTATACCAGTTACTTGGGACAGGTTTGCATCAGGGCTGACAGGTTCTCCAGCTTTGCCTTGTTCCCGCTGCATGATGTGCCTTCATGTGTGGCTTTCTGCTCTTTGGAAGTTAAAGGACATTTCCTCATGTTACAATGAAATGTTTCAAATTCAATGTTTGATACAAACCCACACTTCCAGAGAAGTCCTCAAGGGAAATGGTAAGATAGAGAGGAAGCCCCAGACACTGCAGGAAGCCAGCTTTTAACTCCTCTCTGCTCTGTCTGCTGGAACTGAGCCCTGGGGCTGAGGGTCCTGAACACTCACTGAAGTCCAGTCTCTCCCTATAGGGAGGTTTGCATACAGATGCTTAATTATGCCCTTTCCTGCTGCTTTGTTACTCTGATCCAAGGGTATATGCTTCATTTTGAGCCTGACCATTTGAATATGGGGAATGTTCTTGTCATTTTCTCTGGAGACTGCAATTCAGCCATGCATCAAATCTATATGGGATTTAGTACCAGTAACTGAGAGACACTGGAAGCCCTCCCCTGGCACTAGCCGATGCCGCTCATGGCAAAATTGCTGGTGGTGAATGCAGAGACAGGTCAACAGAGTCTGAGAGAGGCCCTTGCCTGCCTCATGTCTCACTCAGACTCTACCAGCTGCACTTTGCCCTGGACATCTGCAAACGTAAAGACATCCTGCCCAGGAACCCAGCCTCATATCCATTGTTTATCATATTGTTTTCATTACTGAGATTGAAACAAGGGAATCTATGGCCAGCAAACTCCACTGCTAGTTGAGTATAATCATAGCTGTTTGGTGAATGAAGAGACCTGGGCAGCCCATGCCTGTGACCTCTCTCCTAGAGTTGAGGGTTGGCCTAGGCTGGTTTTCATCAGCAGCGCAATGTGCCCTCTTGTGTATCCATCTATTAGAATAATAACTGAGGGGCAGATATACTTTCCTGAGGAAAGCAGTGGGCAATTATAATATTTGGAAATATATATGATTTCCTATTATACAAGTTACTGGTGAAACCTCATAAGGACTAAGAGGAACATGGGAACCATAAGGATCCATAAGGATTTTACCAGAATATAATCCCTCTCATCCATAAGATATAAATGCCTAAGTATACAAGCAAATGACAGTAAAACAGGAAATTATGGCCACAGGTGGTAAACTATTATATATATAGATATAGATATATACTATTATATATATAAACTATGTTATATATATATATATATATATATATATATATATATATATATATATATATATATATATGACAGAGAGAGTGAGAGAGAGAGAGAGAGAGAGAGAGAGAGAGAAGCTATTTCCTAGAAGGGGTCAGCCATTTTTCCTGGGTCCATGATTGCACCTGAGGGCATGCTTGCAAGACCACACCTCAGAAATAGGTTCAAAATGCCCCTTTAAGATGGATGCCAATTCCCGCTCAGAGCAGCTAACCCTCACCAAAGATTTTATGGCCTGCTTCCCTATGATACACGACATCCCTCACTGACCCAGAGCCCTACAGGGGACAACACTGGAGACACAGTGTGGAAATTGCACCCGATCTGATCCCACCACACTGAGGCAAAATGCTAAGGGCAACAACAGAACAGTAAAGGGAACAGAGCAACAAAGTCCCCTGGGAATACCAAAATAGGGCTTGGTGCAGCATCAGACTCAACCAGAGCACACTCCTAAAGGCCAAGAAACAGTCCTTGAACTACCTACAAGATTTTCTCCCTTGTAGTTGTCTTTTTTTATTGTCATTGGCTTGTTGGTGTTGTTGTTGTTGCTTGGTTTTGCTCTGTCTTGTTTTTGTGCATGTTATTATTTCCGCAGGTCTGTCTAAATAAGATAGGCTGGGTGGACAATCTGGAGCAGAAAACAATGGGACCGACAGTTCCAGGGGAACATGGGAGAGGAGGAGGCAGGGGAAATGTAGGGGTGTTAACAAACCCATGGACAAGGGAACAACAAATGATCCAAATCAGTGGTGAGGAGGGTGTACGGATGCCTGGGGGGCATAGTAAAGGGTAATGTAACCAAGAGAAATTGCTGAACCCAAATGAAGAATGAACATGATAGTGGGACAAGAATAAAGTCAAAGGAAATAGAGGAAAGAGCTAGGAGGCAAAGGATATTTATCGAGGTCTAAATAAAGGCATGTAAATATATTTATATATGAAGATGGGGAAATGGATCTATGTGCATATATTATAGGTTTAGTATTAAGGTAACAGATGGACATTGAGTCTCCACTCAAATACTCCCTCAGTGCAAGAATACTTTGTTCTATTACACTGGCATTCTATGATGCTCACCTTCCCGACACAATCACTGATTCTCGACACAATCACTGAAGACAAAGCGGGTGAATAAGCAAAATTGGTGAAGAAAGCTGATGGTGCCCGCCTATCAAAAGATTCAGCATCAGGTGCCTTAAAGGCTTTAAGGTAGACAAGTGGCCATCTAGCTCAGAAGCAACAAAGCCCACATGGAAGAAGCACACCTGCCTGTGCTATTACGAGGTGTAGAAGGGATCAGTTATCAGGCTTCATAAGAACAAAAATCAAGAAGAAGGAACAAGTCAGAGGGCTTGCTTTACCCGACTTTAGCACCTACTACACAGCCACAGTGGTGAAAATAGTGTGGTACTGGTATAACGATAGATATTCAGACCAATGGAAAAGGATTGAAAACTCAGAAATAAAATCATCAGCATACAGACAACTGATCTTTGAAAAGGGGCCCAAAGGTATCAAATGGGAAGCAGATGCCTTCTTTAATTCATGGTGCTGGAAAAATGTATATGGAGCTGCAGAAGAAAGAAGCAAGACCTTTACCTCACTTTGTGCACAAGAATAGACTCAAGGTGGATCACAGACATTGAGGTAAACCCCAAACTATTAGGACCATCAATTAGGGAATTAGGACAAACCTGGGAACCTTGGCACAGGGATTAAATACACTATCAGGAATCAGGAAGGACAGCAATACAGAGGAGGCACAAATTGACCAATGGAACATAGTAAAAATAAAACACTTATGTACTTCGAAAGAATTCACCAAGCGAGTAATAAGAGCGACTACAGAATGGGAAAACATCTTTAGCAATGACACATCAGACAAAGGCCTTATTACTAAAAACTACAACAAGAGAAAAACCAATTGTCCACTGAGGAGGTGGGCAAAGGACCTGAACAGGAGTTTCTCAAGAGCAGAAATTCAAATGATCAATAAATGTATGAGAAAATGTTCCAGATCTCTAGCCATAAGAGAAATGAAAATTAAAACAACTATGAGATACCACCTAAGACCCCCAAAGATAGCCTAATTCAAGCAATCAGAAAGTAACAAGTGTTGAAGGGGTTGCGGAGAGATAGGAACTCTTTTCCACTGCTGGTGGACCTGTAGGTATGTACAACCATTATCAAAATCAATTTGGCGATATCTAAAACAGTTCGCAATTGAGCTGCCTTATGATCCAGCAATCCCCCTACTGGGAAAATACCCAGAAGAGACCAAAAACAAACCACGGCCAGACATCTGTGCCCCAATGTTCATCGCAGCACATTTCACCATTGCAAAGAGTTGGAAACAGCCCAAATTCCCATCAACAGACAAATAGATTAAAGAACTCTGGTACATACATACAATGGAGTATTACGCATCCCTAAAAAAGCAATGATGAACGCATGAAGCACATCGCCGCATGGGAAGAACTCGAGGAAATTATGCGAAGTGAAGTAAGGCAAGCACAAAAGGACAAGTACTACATGAGTCCTCTGAGGTAAGCTCAACAAAAAAAAATTCAAAAGGGGCATAGGGAAGAAGATGTTGTATACATACGTCCCTGCAATGAGGCCCAGGTAATATGGCAGGGGCCCGACTAAACCCAGGGATACACATGGGATACATATGGTAGCCCATTAAAAGGGAGAATGGAAAAAAGGTATTGGTAGCCGGGGGGACAGGGAACTAACCCACATAGTGGGAGGGTGTTGATTGCATTTCCATAGGGAAAGAGAGACAAGATTTCAACCCGGAGCTCCAAGACAAGAGCGCAACACACTGACATGAAGCAGAGAACCGATAGAGAGGCCTGAGGGGCTGGCCCCATTACGAACTAAGTGGACAGCACCACCCTCCCCCCAAGAAGAATCCACTGCAGAGAACAGCACTGACGCTACAGCTCAAGAAGAGGGGAGAGGGACTGGTCTGGTCAGAGCACACAGGAGCCAACGAGGGGTCATAGGGGAAAAAAAGAAAAGAGTGACGCACATCCTGGCTCACCAAGCCCTGAGGACAACCTTCCTGCTCAGAAAAGCAACGCACAGAGATGATCACAGGGCCGGCCCCACCATGGGACACAGCGTTACTCATTGACCCATAGAACCATTGGGGACAACACTGGAGACACACAGTGGGAATTGTGCCCGCCATGAGCTCACCTGGCCAAAGCCAGCCCCTGGGGGCATGAGGCAGAGCAGCGGGGGAAGCAGAGCAATGAAGTCCCCAGGGTTAGAGGCGGTGCCAGGGCATGGAACCCCATCAGACTTGACTGGAAAACACCTGTAAGGAAAACAAACAGACCCTGAACTCTTCATACGATTATGTGCACATGTATGTGTGTGTATGCGTGTTGTTGTTGTAGATATTGTTTTACTTTCTGTTGGTGCTCTGTGATATTCGATCTTGTGATAGTACATAGCATGTCTACCTGGAAGGGATAGGTGGAATAAACAAGCCAGAAGAGAGAACAAGAGGATGACAATTCCAAGAGGACATGGGGGTAGGGGTGTCGGGGGAAAGGAAGCGGGTTTTAAAAAGACCAGGGACAAGGGAATAACAAGTGATCCAAAATCAGTCTCAAGGAGGGTGTGGGAGGTCTGGCAGGGCTGTATCAAGGGCAATGTAACAAGAGGAATTCCTAAAACCCAAATAAAGGCAGAACATGGTAGTCGGAAAAGCGAAAGGTACAAAGAAACAGAGGAAATAACTAGGTGGTAAAGGGTAGTCATAGAGATTTAAATACGGACATATAAAGACGTAAATATTTGCTAGGATGAAAAGATTCATGATACATCAGAGGGTGTGAAGAAATTTTCCACTCAGCATGAGAATTTTTTTTTGCATTAACTATTTTTAACTTTTACAACAAATGGCATTAGTAAGTATCCTGTAGTGTAAACTGAGATCTCATCAATATCTATTACTCTGAAGTCTGCCTTTGGATAGATGTTGAAAGACACACAGCCCATTCAAATGAAGAGAAGGCAGGTTCCAATGCAGGAAATTTCCCCAGAGTCACTGTGCACGGTGTGCCTAGAGAGGTGCTGACAAGGTGGAGAAATCACAGCTTCTGAGAGGAAAGCCTCACTGACTTCATTCCCTGGCATCTGCTGAAAACGGGGCCTAAAGAGAATTCTGAGAAATTAGTTTACAATTTCCACCACTTGTGACACATTTACTATCTTTTGGAATCACAGATGCCCTTCCAATGAATGCTCCCTTCATTGGGACTCCAATGAATTACCTTACTAATGACACCGCCCACCAGACAGGTCATTCAGTTCACCTGTTCCCAGTGTCAGGGGTCGTTCTGTGCCTGGAACACTTGTTTCCTCATAAAGGGAGACAATGGGTAGCAAACATCACTAAGGACATGGCATATATTTAGTCCCAGATATCACCACAGTTATTTTCTCAGACAAAGAGATCACTAGTCATTCGGTGCCAACAGAGCACAGGGAGCAATGCAGAAGGAAACCTCACAGACCTGCCTCTGGACGGTAGTATGTCACTGAGCTCAGTATATTTGAAATCATGCACTGCACGCATGAATCTGGCTATGCCTGTAGGGTGAGAATTACCATGATAACCTGTATTTCAAGAAGGAAAGTGGGTTCTATAGGATGACAATGAAGTATGAGAGTCACTTTAATATTTGTTCTGCATACAGAAAATACTATTTCCTCCTTTCAAGTGGACAGTGAGGAGAAAATTTAGGGTAAGAAAAAGAAAAACTCTCCGTGGAGCCCTGATTCCAACAGGAAATCCTCCCTGTCTTCATCTGTGTCTGTCTAGGGCTGGGTGTCTATGCTCAGTGGGTCCTGTGCGCCCCCTGCTGCCCACTGTTTTCCCTGCAGGGGAGGCTTATGTCTGGGCTCACACTGACTTCCCCTCACTGTGCTCCTTGCACAGTAATACATGGCCGTGTCCTCAGCAGTCACGGAGCTCAGCTGCAGGGAGAACTGGTTCTTGGATGTGTCTGGGTTGATGACTAGACGATCTTTTAGAGATGGCGCATATTCTATGTACCATTTTGAGCTGTAGTAGTAAGTCCTTCCCATCCATTCAAGGCCGCTTCCAGAGTGCTGCCTGATCCAATCCCAAGTAGCACTGGTACTGGAAACAGAGTCCCCCGTGATGGTGCAGGTGAGAGTGATGGTCTGTGAAGGTCTAACCATCTGAGGGCCAGACTCCTGAAGCTGCACCTGCACCAGGCCACCTGGAGACATAGGAAATAAACATAAAACACCCTACCTCTGTGAATATGCCTTGTAGGATTCCATCTTCCCCCAACACTGACCTGATGGGAGACACAGCACTATGAGGAGGAGGAAGGAAGCAGACATTTTGGAGCAAGGTCACCCTTATTCAGCAGTCACTTGAGTCCCTGGTGGGGAGACAGCATTTAAACAGGAAATCACATTAGTGATTTGCCTATGAACACCATTGGCTGGATAAGGTCTGGAGACTGTGAACAGTCCATGGGCACATAGGTCCTGCTGCTCCAAAAGGAGTTTTCTCCAAGACTGGCTCCTGCCGCATGCTGGACCAAGGCAGCTTGCAGACATGGAGGTTATCAGATGCCTAAGCAGAGGCTCAGTTTCACATCTTGCCAGATCGAAGTGTGTGCTCGCTGAAATTAATCAGAGTCCTGGTGTATCTGTGTTCTTTGATATGAACACTTCACATTTTCATTCACTTATTCTTTCTGTTGTTCATTGTGAGCTCTGAGAGCTATTCACACACCAGGAACTCTTCTCCACTGAGGAAAAAAATCATTGAATCAAGCAAGCAAGTCAACAAGCAAGCAAAGAAATATTTGCCTCAAAAACCTAACCCTCTCTCCTTGAGTCTTTTCTGCCTCATAGAGACCCTGTATGGTTGAACAGAACTTCTCTGTGGGATTCTTGGTACAGTTTGACAGTTCATAAATGTACCCTGGGTCTGATAACCTCCTATTTCTGCAAGGACTAACTAGTGATTTTAAATCATCGAGCTTTCATTTAATAACCAGATACATAACCTCAAAATGTCACTTGCCTCTTCATATCTCCTCCCTAAGGGGTCTAATATATTACAGGGCATTATGATGTCACATTCAGGATGAAGGAGCCCATGAAAATAGCCATGGGTCAGAGTTTTCGCTCACATTACATACAAGTGAAGCTGGGCGATGGGTAAAGAAAGCTGGAGAATACTTTGATGGACTTTGAATGATGGTGGTTTTGGAGAAGAATTTTGAAAATACCATGGGGTACTATAAAAATAAATTGATCTTAGAGGGAGTACAGGCATGGAATTTCCTAGAAGTAAGGATACGGATGGTAGCACTTCACCTCACACACGTTGGTCATGCTATGAGGAGAGGGCAGTACCTGGATAAAAAGACTACATGCTCAGTAAAGTCGAGGGTCAGTGAAAAACAGGGACCTCCCTAATGACATGGATTGATGCAACAGATGTAGCCATGAGACCAAGCATAACCAGTGTGATGATGGCGCAACATCAGACCGTGCTCTGTTCTGCAGAAGGTTGGTATCAGTTGGAACAGATTCAAAGGTACCTGAAATAAGCAAAAATGTGTTAAAACACACAACAGTATTCTACACAGGCCCTGGTAGAATGATTGTTTGGGGAAGGGGGTTGGAAATGAATATGTAATGTCATGTTGAAAAACACACTGCACCAAGGGCTCAAATAGAAAGAAAATATTTTGAAAATAATGACAGCAACATATATACAAATGTGCTTGACATAATAGATGGATGTATGGATTGTGATAAGAGCTGTAAGAGCTCAAAATAAAATGATATTTTAAAAAAAAGAAGAACCAACTAATAAAAATTTTTTTAAAAGAAATGTACTCATCAAAAGGAAATGTGTTCCAAGTTTCCAACCCAATTACTGCTGAGAAACAAAGGCAGGGGCTGGATGACAATGAAATGGGGAAGCTTTACTTGGAAAGTGGAAGGAATGATCCAAAAGGAGAATCCTCAAGATAAGATCCTGAAAAAAAAGGAATATAAAAAGAGAAGGAGAATTTTTTTAATTTATACTTTTAGGCATAAGGATCAGTAAGTAAATTTAGGGATTAATGGATATGTACCAGTTTCACAGGAACAATCATGGATATGCACAGGGTGGGGTTGTGATTATTGAAAAGACATGGCTTTTTTGTACTTCTTGTTTCTAAATGTCTTTCCATTTCATCTGATGTCTTTCAAGCACATTTTGGATCCTTGGCCAAAGTCCTGTTTCATGGTGACCTGGAGGTTGGGAATGTCTTTCCTCTGCATGTGTGCCCAGCAGGTTTAGTCCTAAATGATAGTAGGACCCATTCTCAGAGGAAATGGGTCAACAAAGAGAGGGTATCAGGAAGTAAAATGCAGAATAAGTATCGGCAATACATAAGGTATGTATATTTCATAATCTTGTGTCAATATGTCATCTCCCAGGGGAAATTCCTTGGGGAAGTGTGAAATTTGCAGTGTTACACAGGGCCAAGGAGTTTGGGCAGTGGTCTCACACAGAATGTCCAATGACTTCATTGTTCTTATTCTGGAATCTGATTCTTCTTGGTTCCTTTATTGGCAATAAATTATTGGTAATAATTATTGGTGATAAATATTGGTAAAATTTCACCAAAGATTATTTACAACATTAATAAATATAAAATTTCCTTAAGATGGTAAATCTATTGTCATATATTGTTGCTTATTTTCCTTTCCTCCCTTCCTCTCTCCCTCCTTCCCTCCCTCCTTCCCTCCCTCCTTCCCTCCCTCGCATCCTTCTTTCCTTCCTTCCTTTCAGGATGTAGCAGTGATTGATAGACAGCCTTGAGAAAGAATGTGCATACCATTTCCTCTTCCATCATTCCTGTCAAAGAGAAAACTGGGGTTTCTGTTAAAAATTAAAGAGTTTATTTGAGTAACAAAACAATCCAGGGAGTGGCAGTAGTATCTCTAAGGATCCAAAGTACTGATGTGAAAGGAAATTTTCAGAGAGTATACATACAGAGGGATCTGGGAAGTTACAAGAAAATTCTGATTGCTTGGCAATTTATAAAGTTTGAGTAATTTCACAATTATATATATATATAAGTGTGTATATATATTATATATAAATAGGTGTGCTCATAGGCTTCTTGAAGTATGACAACTTTGGAAAGTAATTACAAAAACACTACACATCATCAACAACAAAAATGAGGTCTGACCTATATCTTTGGCAGAAAGCATCTCCTTATGCTGCCCACATAGTTCTTTTGAGCTCCTTCGCAGAATTCAAAAGAAACTCACAAACAATTAGTGGCAGATCAATTAAACACAATCACATGTGGGACTACAGGAGCAGGGAAAGGACCCTGACTGGGAGAGGTACACTACTGTCAAACTGAATAGCTTACAAAATTGGGGCAGAAATCTCTGATGTCCAAGTATGACTTAAGAGCATATGACTCTAGCTCCCCAATATCCATCTAGGACATAACCAGGGAGTGCGTTCTTAACTGTGTCTCCCTGCACTGGCCAGGGTGCTCTCAGCAACCTCGCTCTGTCTGACACTCCTTACATTGCTTTACATTGCAAGTCAGGGACCAGAAATAACTCAGTAGAGGCTGACTATGTGGAGATAGAAGCTGAGTTTAGCTGAGTCTGAACTTAAAGTGTCAAACTGCTATGATTTTATGGTAGAAATATAAACTAGTTAGGGGAATTTTATACTTTGTTTAGCAGTAACTTTGCAAGAACTTCTCCATAGCCCTGACCCAGGTTAACCCCCTCTATCTTGTCTCACTGATTCTCCTGTGACTGTGTGTAGGCATGAGTTGTCATGGGTGCTAGCTAAGTCAAAGACCTAATTCTTACCTTAGTGTCATTTCTGTCCCTACTTGTTAAGATCTGGCACCTGTATACATGGCCGGTCTCATCGATATTTAGGGCCCTAGCACTGAAAGCCCTGAAAAAAAGATCTTAGTTAAAGCAAATTGTTTTCACCGTTTGTAGCTGTCATTCCAAGATTTGTGTCTGTGTGAAAAATTGTTTCACTCAGTCTGTGTACATGTGTGTATATGTGTTAGGCCAGGGTGACTAGAAAAAAATGTAATGACACTCCTATAGGTATAAGAAAGAGCTTTATATCAAGGAGTGATTGTATATCAAACAAACATCCCAGTCCAGATCAAGTCCATTAGTCCAGTACTAGTCCAGGAATCCCTCGTCAAACTCACACAGCCACAAGCAACGATGCAGAGTGCAGGAAGCACAGCCTGGTGGGTGAAGAGTTCTGTGGTGGACGCATCTCCAGGGCTTTGGCAGGTCTCCCAGTGGCCCCTCAACAAGAAGGTGAAAACAGAGAGAGGAAGTTCCCAGGATCATCCTTGTGATAAGGCCACACCCACTAGGAGCTATCATCAGGCTTCCAAAATCCACCTCTTCATTTCTATATCTTCAATTTGACATGACATTGTGTGTGTGTGTGTGTGTGTGTGTGTGTAATCACTTCTAGTCAGTTGGCCACACAACTGTGTTAAATATTACATGGCAAAGGTGAGTGAGTGCTTCCAGTGCCTCATCTGCTTGTTGAAGCATTTCAGTAGGCATTCCACTGCTCCCTGGACCTACTTTTTCACTGATGCTCTTAGTGCACCTTTACCTTTTTCTTGAGTGATCCTGGTTTTTGCTCATATGGTTCCTCTTGAAGCAGTGTGGGAAACAGCTACCTGTCTTTTGCCCTTTGTTCTGTATCCTTGAACAGCGTTCTGCCATTTGTTTAAAAGTTCACTGTAAAGGTGAACTCTCATGTACTTTAGCCTAAAGACCTTTATTATAGACATTTAGAGTCTTTACCACTGGGAATGTTAACATTGTTTTAAAAACTACCAAAAGTCCCATGGAAGTTTATTTCCAATAATTTTGATAAAGCTGCCTCTGAAAGCTCACCCTGGCTAAGAAGGTTCTGGAGTCCCCTGGTGGAGAAGCTGCATTTAAAGATGCCAGGTATTTGTATATGAGTGTCACTGTGAATGGTATACAATATGGGAACAGGGAACAGCTTGCTAAACTCATGGATCACAACTCCACAGGAAGGTTTCCCCAAGAGCTGGTTCCTGAAGCAAGTGGGATGCAGGCAAGTGAAAGACCGAGAAGGTTTCCAGGGCTCTCAATATTATGACACACATAATTTAATCTTTGACTCAAGGAGTGGATGCTGGGTTTGAACCCATAACCTGTGGTTAGTAACTTAATACTTAGTCCACTGCACCATGCAGCCTTTTTATAAACATCTGCTTCAGGGAACCTGTATTACAGGGTAGTGTGATGTCACTTTGAGGATCAATTGCCTCAAATGCCTGTGATATCTGTACAATGGGTAGGGATGACTGCTGAAAAGTCGATGACCAAAATTATGGTTTGGGGGAAGATATTGAAAGTATCAGTGACTGCAAGTAAGGAAACCTTACTTTATCGACTCGGCATCCCTGATATTCTCCTTCAGTCTTATTTTTGTTCCCCAAATGCAAAGGGTATTTAAAAGAACATGATTAGAGTTCTCAAAAAATGTTCGAAAAGGAAAACACTGACGTGAACATTAAATTACATTAAAATACACTGTCAGGAAATAGCTTTTTTTTAAAGATTTCTGTTTTTTATCAGTAATAAATCTGGTGTACATGTACAAGGGACCCTCAAAGTATTTCTTTTTACATATATACTCATACTTTGAATATATTGAGTATATATTCAAATAATATATTACAAATATATTGAAATATTTTTAAAAAATTTTATTAGGGACTCATACAACTCTTATCAAAATCCATACACACATAAATTGTGTAAAGCACATCTGTACATTCGTTGCCCTCATCATTTTCAATGCATTTGCTCTCCACTTAAGCCCTTTGCATCAGGTCCTTTTTTCCCCCTTCCTCCCCGCTTCCCCCTCTCCCCTCCTTCGTGAGCCATTGATAATTTATAAATTATTATTTCGTCATATCTTGCCCTATCCTATGTCTCCCTTCACCTCGTTTTCTGTTGTCATCCCCCAGGGAGGAAGTCACATGTAGATCTTTGTAATTGGTTCCCTCTTTCCAACCCACTCACCCTCAATCCTCCCAGTATCGCCCCTCACATCCCTGGTCCTGAAGGTTTCAACTGCCCTTGATTCCCTGTGCCGCCAGCTCCTATCTGCACCAGTGTTCATACTCTGCTCTATCCAGACTTGCAAGGTAGAATTCAGATCATAATAGTTGGGGGGGAGGAAGCATTTAGGAACTGGAGGAAAGCTGTATTCTTCATCGGTGCTACATCCCACCCTGATGGACTCATCTCCTCCCCTAGACCCTTCTGCAAGGGGATCTCCAGTGGCCGACAAATGGGCTTTGGGTCTCCACTCTGCACTTCCCCCTTCATTCACTATGGTATGATTTTTTTCCCCTGATGATGCCTTATACCTGATCCCTTCGACACCTCGTGATCGCACAGGCTGGTGTGCTTCTTCCATGTTGGCTTTGTTGCTTGTGAGCTAGATGGCCACGTGTTTACCTTCAAGCTTTTAAGACCCCAGACACTATCTCTTTTGATAGCTGGGCACCATCAGCTTTCTTCGCCACATTTGCTTATGCACCCATTTGTCCTCAGCGATCATATCATGAAATATTTTTATTTTATATAATGATATTTGTATTTATTTATTCACTTTAACATATATTTACTTATATTGATATTCACAGTAATTTTCATATTTATATTCATATTTATGTTCACATATATGTTTAGATTCATATGTGTATTTAGATTTAGATTCATATTTACATTGACATGCATATTCATGTTCACACTCAAATTGTTATTCATGTTTATATTTTCAATTATATTTACACTAATATTCATGTTCTTATTTGTATTGATATTTAATATCTGTACTTCCATACATATTCACATGTATATGTGTATTCATATTTAGGGCATGTTTGAGTCAAATTAATCTAGCAACCAGTGATTACTGTTTTCCAGTGCAGTCATAGAGGTCTACCATTTTTATAGTTTGAACATTTTTTATAGCATATGATCTATTTCTTCTTTTTTAATTTTCAGTTGACATCTTGGACATCAGACTTTTTAAACTTAGATAGATAGTGTTCAGGGCCCAGGCCCAATCCCAACTACATGGAAAGCCGCCACTCCCCCCAGAAGAATTTACTTCAGAAGATAGCACAGAAGCTACAGGTCAGAGAGAGGGATATGTCTGATCAAAGCACATGGGAGCAATGAAGGGTGAGGAAGAGGGAGTGGAGCACATCCTGACCCACCAAGCCTTGAGGACTGATATCCTTGCTCAGAGTAGTCAATGCACAGAGAGAACCATATGACCGGCCCCACTAGGAGACATGAAAACCCTCACGAACCCAAAGCCCTACAGGGGACAGCACTGGAGATACAGTGTGGGAGTGGCACCCGATCTGACCCCACCGCAACAAGGCAAAACACTAAGGCCGGGCAATAGAACAGCAAGAGTACAGAGCAAGGAAGTCCCAAAGGAGTACCAAAAATAGACTTTGGGGCCAGGCCGTGGCACCCCATCAAACTCCACTGGAAAACACTCCTAAACGTCATCAAACAGACCTTGAACTATTATGTCTTTGTTTTGTTTTTGCTGCTGTTTTGTTTTCTTTTGTCACTTTGTCTTGCTCTGTCTTATTTTGTGTGTGTATTATTATCTCTGCAGGTCTATCTAGGTAAGATAGGCTAGATAAACAATCTGGAGGAGAAAACAACGTGACCGATGGTCCTGGGGGGGGCGTCAAAGGAGAGGGGGAGGTTGGGGAAAGGAAATGGTGTTAATAAACCCGGGAACAAGGGTACAAGAAGGGATCCAAAATCAGTGGCAATAAGCATGTGAGACGCCTGATAGGGATTGATCAAGGACAATGTAACTGAGTAGGATTACTGAATCCAAAATGGAGGCTGAGCATGATAGTGGGACAAGAGGAAAGTAAAAGGAAATAATGGAAAGAACTAGGAGGCAAAGGACACTTATAGAGGTCACAATGCAGGCATGTACATATGTAAATATATTTATATATGGTGATGGGGGAATAAATCTATGTCCATATATTTATAAGTTTATATTAAGGTAGCCAATTGACATTGAACCTCCACTCAAGTACTCCCTCAGTGCAAGAACACTTTGTTCTATTAAACTAGCATTCCATAATGCTCACCTTCCTAACACTATCACTGAAGACATATGGGTGCATAATCAAATGTGGTGAAGAAAGCTGATGACACCCAGCTATCAAAAGATATAGCGTCTGGTTTCTTAAAGGCTTGAAAGTAAACAAGCAGTCATCTAGCTCAGAAGCAACAAAGCCCACATGGAAGAAGCCCACCAGACTGTGTGATCACGAGGTGTCAAAGGATCAGGGACCAGGCATCAAAGAACAAAAATTCATATCACTGTGAATGAGGGGAAGTACAGATTTGGGAGCCAAAGCCCATATCTAGGCAACTGGACATGCCCCTACAGAAGGGTCTTGGGGAGAAAAAGAGTGCAGGGTGCAGTGTAGCAAATATGGAACACAAACTTTCCTCTAGTTCTTAAATGCTTCCTCCCCCCACCACTATCATGATCCCAATTCTACCTTACAAATCCAGCCCGACCAGATAATGTACACTGGTACAGACAGGAACTGGAAATGCATGGAATCCAGTTCAGAAGATCCCTTCAGGAACAGAGGAGTGAGTGGCGACACTGGGAGGGTTGAGGGATTTGGGGGATGTAAAGGGGGAACCGATTTCAAGGATCTATATATAACCTCCTCCCTAGGGGATGAACAAGAGAAAAGTGGGTGAAGGGCAACATCAGACAGTGTGAGATATGACAAAATAACAATAATTTATAAATTATCAAGGGTTCATGAGTGAGGCAGAAGTGGGAGGGAGGGGAAAATGAGGAGGTGACACTAAGGGCTCAAGTAGAAAGCAAATGTTTTGAGAATGATGATGGCAACAAATGTACAAATGTGCTTGACACAATGGATGGATGGATGTATGGTTTGTGACAAGAGTTGTATGAGCACCACCCCACCCCCGCAAATGATTTTTTAAAAAATAAAGATAGGTAGTGTTTTTCTAGAAATATGTCCACTTATTCTAAATTTTCAAATTCACTGTTGTGATCTTCATAGTTTTGGTTCTGTTGTGATATTGGCCTTTTGATTACTTATTCTTTATATTTGCTTTTCTTATTCCTTTTAATTTAATAAATTTACCAGTAGTTTGTCAAACTTTGTTAATACTTTTAAAGAATTAACTTGTCTTAAGCCCACATGGAAGAAGCACACCGGCCAGTGCGATCACGAGGTGCCCAAGGGACCAGATATAAGGCATCATGCAAAAAAAAAAAAAAGATATAAGTGTGTGTATGTATGTGTATATATGTGTATATGTATATATGTATGTGTATATATGTATGTATATATCATATTAAATAAAGGGGGAAGTGCAGAGTGGAGACCCAAGGCCCAAGTGTCGGCCAATGGAGATCCCCTCATAGAGGGGTTTAGGAGAGGAGATGGGTTAATTAGGGTGTGAGGTAGTATCGATGAAGAACACAGCTTTCCCCCAGATCCTGGATGCTTCCTCCCCCCAACTACCATGATCCGAATTCTACCTTGCAGGGCTGGATAGGACAGAGGCTGTACACTGGTACATATGAGGGTTGGAGGTACAGGGAATCCAGGGTGGATGATACCTTCAGGACCAAGGGTGTGAGGGACGATGCTGGGAGAGTGGAGGGTGAGTGGGTTGGAAAGGGGGAACTGATTACAAGGATCCACATGTGACCTCTTCCCTGGGAGAAGGATGGCAGAGAAGGGGGGAAGGGAGACTCCGGATAGGGCAAGATATGACAAAATAACGAGGTATAAATTACGAAGGGCATATGAGGGAGGGGGGAATGGGGAGGGAGGGGGGGGAAAAAGAGGACCTGATGCAAGGGACTTAAGTGGAGAGCAAATGCCTTGAGAATGATTGGGGCAGGGAATGTATGGATGTGCTTTATACAATTGATGTATGTATATGTATGGATTGTGGTAAGAGTTGTTTGAGGGGTGGAGGGTGAAAAAAAAAAAGAGTTGTTTGAGTCCCTAATAAAATGTAAAAGAAGAAAAGAGAAAAAAATGATTAGGGCAAAGACTGTACAGATGTGCTTTATACAATTGATATATGTATATGTATGAACTGTGAAAAGAATTGTATCAGCCCCAATAAATTGTTAAAATAAAAAAAAATAAAAAAAGAATTAACTTGTCTTATTGATTATTTCCCTGTTTCCTTTTCATTTATTTCTCTTTTTTTTGCTGCAAAAGATCTCTTTATTGTTTTTTTGTTTTTTTAACAATTTATTGGGGCTCATACAATTCTTGTCACAGTTCATACATATGCATACATCAATTGTATAAAGCACATCTGTACAGTCTTTGCCTTAATCATTTTTTTCTCCTCTTTTCTTTTTTTACATTTTATTAGGGACTCATACAACTCTTATCACCATCCATACATATACATACATCAATTGTATAAAGCACATCCATACATTCCCTGCCCCAATCATTCTCAAGGCATTTGCTCTCCACTTAAGCCCTTTGCATCAGGTCCTCTTTTTTTTCCCCCTCCCTCCCCTTTCCCCCCTCCCTCATGTGCCCTTGGTAATTTATACATCGTTATTTTGTCATATCTTGCCCTATCCGGAGTCTCCCTTCCCCCCTTCTCTGCCGTCCCTCTCCCAGGGAAGAGGTCACATGTGGATCCTTGTAATCAGTTCCCCCTTTCCAACCCACTCACCCTCCACTCTCCCAGCATCGTCCCTCACACCCTTGGTCCTGAAGGTATCATCCGCCCTGGATTCCCTGTACCTCCAACCCTCATATGTACCAGTGTACAGCCTCTGTCCTATCCAGCCCTGCAAGGTAGAATTCGGATCATGGTAGTTGGGGGGAGGAAGCATCCAGGATCTGGGGGAAAGCTGTGTTCTTCATCGGTACTACCTCATACCTTAATTACCCCATCTCCTCTCCTAAACCCCTCTATGAGGGGATCTCCATTGGCCGACACTTGGGCCTTGGGTCTCCACTCTGCACTTCCCCTTTCATTTAATATGGTATATATATACATATACATATATACATATACACAGATATACACATACATACACACACTTACATCTTTTTTTTTTTGCATGATGCCTTATACCTGGTCCCTTTGGCACCTCGTGATCGCACTGGCCGTTGTGCTTCTTCCATGTGGGCTTTTTTGCTTCTGAGCTAGATGGCCGCTTGTTCACCTTCAAGCCTTTAGGACCCCAGACACTATCTCTTTTGATAGCCGGGCACCATCAACTTTCTTCAACACATTTGCTTATGCACCCATTTGTCTTCAGCGATCCTATCATGGAGGTGTGCAGTCAATGATATGATTTTTTGTTCTTTGATGCCTGGTAACTGATCCCTTTGGGACCACTTGATCACACAGGCTGGTGTGTTCTTCCATGTGGACTTTGTTGCTTCTGAGCTAGATGGCCGCTTGTTTATCTTCACCTTTTCATTTATTTCTGCTCTATTCTTTAATATTTATTGTCTTCTGGTGACTGATGTTTTACTTAGCTCTTTTTTGTTCTAATTGTTGAAGGTGTGTGTTACCATGCTGAGTTTTGCTTTATTTTTTGATATCTTCATATATTGTTCATAACGTGTGTTCTTAGTATTGCTTCTGAAGTATACCAAAGCTTTTGGTATGCTTATTTTTGTTTTTGTAAGGAATTTAAAATCTTAACCCCTACCATTTCCAAGTAATTTAATGCACACAATTGCTCATTTTCCATGTTAGATTTTATTCTTTTATCTTCCTTTTGTTCATATATAATTTAATAATGCGGTGAAGTAAAATTTATTTGTAATATCACAATTTTTAAAAATGTATTAAAGCTAGCATTGTAGCCTAACGTATGGTTTATTCTGAAGAATGGTACATATGATCATGAGAAGAAGGTACATTGACGTTTTCTCAGATAGTATGTTTCCTCCATGTCTAAGAGGTCAGTAATTGTGGTATTTAGTTCTTCTGTTTCTGTATTGATTTATTATCCAGTTGATATTTAGTGTTGTTCTGTCAAACCCAGTGTGGATGTATTTAACTCTATTACTGTAAAATTATGTAGTTCTATCTTTAAGTCCATAAGAGCTTGATTAATATATTTTGAGGGTCTGCCACTAAATTAATATATACTTATTACTATTTATCATCTTGCTCTTTTGTTCCTTTTATCATATAATGCCCTTATTTGTCTCTCATTAAAGATTTGGTCCTATTTTATTATTAATTTGTATAGACAGTAACACATTTTAAAATTGTAATTGATTAATATTGCTACCCTTGCTTTTTTAATTTACATTTTCTTGATATATTTTCTTCTACCTTTGATTTTTAGATTATATTTGTCTTTGTGTCTTAATTGTGTTTCTTTTTTTTCACAGTTGAGCTTGCTTTATGGGTGGCATGCTGGCTGGGTTGTGGGGGCAGGGCAAAGACTCAGACTGAGCTTATCAAGGGACTGGGGCATGGCGTCCTAGCTGGTGCCAGGATGGGATCAACTCCTTCAGGACGGAGGGGCTATGAGAAGAGGCGGCAGAGAGAGCGAGGAGAGGTGGGGAAGGAGGGAGGGGTGACAAGGGGATGGGGTAGGAAGAGAGACAAAGGGAAGGCAAGGAGGAGACAAAAAGCAGGGCCTGGCTGGGGCTGACATACAAACCAGAGGTGCTCCATCGGGTCAGCAGCAGGAGAGGCTCAAAGGGGAGCCTCCTGGGAAGTGTAGGCAGCCATGAGGGCCCGCTTCAGCTGCTCGTAGGTGACGAACATCACCACGTTCCAGGAACCCAGGCGGAGAAAGGAGGGCATGACCCCTTTGTAGAAGGCCCGGGACCCCTCCTTCTGGAGCATGGTAAGGGCACAGTTGCCAGCGCTGCTGTACTGGCCCAGGGCATAGTTCATATATCTTGTCTTGACCACGTTGACGGGGAGGCGATAACTGTGGTGCAGAAGCCGGCCCCGAAGGCGGAAATGAAATGGCAAAGGAGGTCATCCGTCATGAGGTTGGCCTTCAGGAGGGAATCTTTGATGAGGTCATAGGTCACCAGTTCAGCACAGTTGACAATGGCATTCCGAGCCACATTGGGTGAGGTCCCTTTCCAGAGTCCCTTAAACCCTTCCTCCTGAGCAATGGTCTTGTAGGCATCCACAGTGCTCTGGTATCTTGGGCTACCTCCAGCCGGGGCCTGACCTTGGAACCGGACCTTCACCACATCTGTGGGCTGGGCCACCACCACAGCCAGGGCACCAGTGGTGCTGCCTGCCAGGAGGCGGCTACCGATGCCGGCATGCTAAGAGCCCTTGGTGTAGAACTGCTTGACGGAGTCATAAAGGCCGATGCGAACAGAGGCGAAGCTCATTTGGTGCTGGAGGCCGGCGACCAGCCCGTTGTAGAGGTTGCGGGGGGCCCTCTGTGCGCACCATGGTCAGGGTGGTACCCAGCACGCCGCGGTACTGAGCGCTGGCTATGGCCCGCAATGGCCTTTGGCTTTCTCCTTGGATCTGCAGCCGGACTTTAGCGGTATCCAGGGGGAAGGTGATGAGATCCGCAATGCAGGCGGCTATGCCAGCCCCCAGGAACTTCACCGTGGCGGTCGAGGGCACATCGGTAGCCTTGAACCCAACCATGATGCTGACTTCCTGCTACCTCCCAGTGATGAAGACTGGTGGAGAAGGGGAGGGCACCTTCAATCAGCAACAAGATGAGATAGAGGAACTCTGCCGGAATCCGGACTTGTAAGGTCTCACGATGAGGCCTCCGAAGATCAGGCTTCTCTAAAGACGTCCCGTTCTTCAAAGCCAACAGTGGCGATCAGGATCTGATCTCTTTGGTTTTCCATAGAAAATAGCTGAGATATGGAACACCTATTGGTCATACTATGTATCCGGGCTGCGGGGAGAACACGAGATGCAAATGGCAGTGCGGTCGGCGGGGACACAGTCGGAGATGAAGCCGTCGCGGTGCAGCAGATTTATGGATCAAGCAGATTTATGCTTTTCACTGCCTCTTGAGAGGTGATTGAGTCCTTTTACATTCCATGTCATTATTGATGTGTATGCATTTATTGCTGTCATAATGCATTGCATTTCTGGTTTTTTTTTCCCCTTTGTGGAGTTATTGATTTTTTTCCCTCAAATTTTGTGCCCTGAGTTCATTTTTTTAAGTTTCTGTTAATTTTTTTCATTATTATTTTGTAAGACTCCATGCTTTGTTCTTGTTTTTCTTATGGATTAGCTTTATCTTTTCTTCTTCTTCATCCTTTCCATATTACTTGAGAATTTTGTTAATAATTATATGATTCCAGACAATAATATTGGCATAGAAAATATTTTCTAGATCATTCTAAGGGAAATTTATTGAATAAATATGCATTTTTGAGTATTTATTAGGATGAAAAGATTCAAGATACATCAGAGGGTGTGAAGAAAATTTCCACTCAGCATGAGAATATTTTTTTTGCATTAACTATTTATAACTTTGACAACAAATGGCCCTAGTTAGTTTCCTGGAGTGTAAACTGAGATCTCATCTATACTTATTATTCTGAAGTCTGCCTTTGGATCTCTGGTGACAGACAGACAAAGCCCATTCCACTGAAAAGAAGGCAAGTGCCAATGCAGGAAGTTTCCCAAGAGTCACTGTGCACGGTATCCCTAGAAAGGTGCTGACAAGGTGGGGAAACCACAGCTTCTGAGAGGAAATAATCACGACTTCATTCCCTGGCATCTGCTGAAAACGGCCTAAAGAACATTTTGAGAAATTAGTTTGCAATTTCCTCCCCTTGTGACATATTTACTATCCGTTGGAATCAAAGCTGTCCTTCCAATGAGTGCTCCCTTTATTGTGACTCCAATGAGTGATCTTACTAATGACTCCGCCCACCGGACAGGTCATTCCAGTTCACCTGTTCCCAGTGTCAGGAGTCTCTCTATGTTTGGAACCCTTGTTTCTGCATACAGGGAGACAATGGGTAGCAAGCATCACGAAGGACATGTCACAAATTTAGCCCCAGAAGTCACCACAATTGTTTTCTCAGACATAGAGATCATTAGTCATTCACTGCACGATTCACTGCCAACAGTGCACAGGGAGCAAAACAGAAGGAAACCTTCACAGACCTGACCCTGGGCGATAGTAGGTCACTGAGTACATTTGAAATCATGCATTGCATGCATGAATCTGGCATGCCTGTATTTTATTGTCAAAGGTTTTGAGTCATGGATAGGGTGAGAATTACCATGATAACCTGTTTTTCAAGAAGGAAGCTGGGTTCCATAGGAAGGCAATGAAATATTAGAGTAACTTTAATATTTGTACTGTGAACAGACAATGCTAGTTCCTCCTTTCAAGTTGGCAGTGAGGAGAAAATTTAGAGAGTAATAAATTCTACATTACAAATCTGACTAGATGAGAGGATGTACATAGGCACAGATAGCAACTGGAAACACAGGGAATTCAGGACAGATGACACCTTCTGGACCAGTGGTGAGAGTGGTGATTCCTGAAGGGTGGAGAGAATGTGGGGTAGAAAGGGGGGACTGATTACAAGAATCTAGGTATAGCCTCCTCCCTGGGGGATTGACAGCAGAGAAAACGGTGGGGAGAGACATCAGACAGTGTAATGTATGACAAAATAATAATAATAATTTATGAATGATGAAGGGTTAATGAGGTAGGGAGAGTGGGGAGGGAGGGGAAAATGAACAGCAGATACTAAGGGCTCAAGTCGAAGGCAAATGTGAGAATGATGATGGCAACACATGTACATATGTTGTTGACACAATGGATGTATGTGTGGATTATGATAAGAATTGTACGAGCCCCCAGGAAAATGATTTAAAAAGAAAAACAAAAACTGTCCATGGACATGCTGAGAGATGAAAGAGGGAAGGAAACCTGAGTCCTCCTTGTCATCCATCTCTGCCTGTCTAGTGCTGGGGATGTGTGCTCAGTGAGTCCTGTATGCCCCCTGCTGCCCAGTGTCTTCCTTGCAGGGAAGTTTGTGTCTGGGCTCACACTGACTTCCCCTCACTGTGTTTCCCTTGCACTTAAAGTAATACACAGCTGTGTCCTCAGCAGTCACCGAGCTCAGCTGCAGGGAGAACTGATTCTTAGATGTGTCTCTAGTGATGGAGAGCCGGCTTTGGAGGGGTGGGTCATAATTTGTACCGCCATTATAGCATATGAGTCCCATCCACTGCAGACCCTTCCCTGAGGGCCGGCGGATCCAGTGCCAGCAGTAACCACTGCTTGTGATGGAGAAACCAAAGACAGTGCAGGTCAGTGACAGCTTCTGGGAGGGCTTCACCAGTACTGGACCCGACACCTGAAGCTTCACCTGGGACAAGACGCCTGCAGAAAAAACAGATGGTCCACGTCAGTCACTTGAATTCACAACAATTCCCAAAGACCCAGGGCAGATATCTGAATCTCCACCTTGGGGAACTGTTACCAGGCACAGGAGAACACACAGAAATAGCATCTTTAGACCACAACTCTGCTTTCCCAAGAGACCTAGAGCCCTGTCTGTAGAGCACTGATAGCTTTCCCACCCAAGGGTGAAATTTACCCTAGTGCCTGAAGAATGATTGCATGTGAGGGAGCCCTGTCCTTATAAACAGATAGTAATAGAGACCAGACAACCCTTTTCCTCCTGAGCCCATGCTAGGGTAGCTCTTTGTTTGAACTCATATGCATGTTAGTCTACAGAGAGAGAGAACTTGACCTAAGTGGTGTGTATTAAAGATCAAAGGAAAACCAAGTATTTCTGAGCTCAGTGTTTTCTCCCTCCAGCCCCTCAACGTCTCTGCCCTGCCTTGGGCTCCTGTATTTACTGTACCCCAGAGAGTGGACAGACTATCATTTGTTGAAAACATCAGGTGGACACCAGAGTATCGTCATCACCCACAGTCTCCAAACATCTTTTCTTTCCACTTCAACACTTCCGTATCAACCTCCTCAAAGTCTTCAGGGGTTTTCTTTGGGCCACTGCCATCACCAACACCAGCACTCCTACAAACAACACATCTCAGGTTTTGATAACTAGGGCCAATCTCAGTGTAAATAAAGAGATTCAAGTGGCATAGGGCCTCAGGGAGGAGGTTTCCAACTGGGGAATGTGGGCCCCAGAAAAGAATAGTTTCAACTTTGTAACTTCTAACTGATGCAAGACTGAGATGACAGTCCCTTGGTTTGCCAGAGCACATGCAACATTAGGGCAAAACTAGTCAGGAGTTCAAGGATAAATACATAACAGAGAAGTGAGTGAAAATTTAAGTCACCAGGGGTACAGAATAAGAATAATGATATTTCAGGTTTTGAACAAAAAGACACCCACTTGAGACCCAACAGGCACCCTGAATTAAAATAAGGTCCATCCAGGCACTAGTCCTGATCCTGAGCAGGAGCTGGAAATAAAGGAGGGAAGGCGAGGGACAGATTAAAGGGTAATCACCTGTAATACTTCAGCATCATTAATAAATCGATGTAATTTATACTCCAGGAGCCTTCCTTATTGGAATCTCCAGCCTTTGGTGAGTCCAGAAAATCAGGGGTTCTCAACCTTCCTAAGGCCACGACTCTTTAATACAGTGTCTCATATTGTGGTGATGCCCAAACATAAAATTCTGTTCTTTTTTATCATTTTATTAGGGGCCCATACAACTCTTATCACAATCCATACATACACATACATCAATTGTATAAAGCTCATTGTTACCATCTTTGCCCTAATCATTTTCAAAGCATTTGCTCTCCACTTAAGCCCTTTGTATCAGGTCCTTTCCCCCCCCTCCCTCCCCACTCCCCTCCCTCATGAGCCCTTGATAATTTATAGATTATTATTTTGTCATATCTTGCCCTGTCTCCTTTCCCCCTTTTCTCTGCTGTCCGTCTCCCAGGGAGGAGGTCACATGTAGATCCTTGTAATCGGTTCCCCCTTTCCAACCCACTCACCCTCTACTCTCCCAGTATTGCCCCTCACACCCCTGGTCCTGAAGGTATCATCCACCCTGGATTCCCTGTGCCTCCAACTCCTATATGCACCAGTGTACATCCTCTGCTCTATCCAGTCTTGCAAGGTAGAATTCGGATCATGGTAGTTGTGGGGAGGAAGCATCCAGGATCTGGGGGAAAGCTGTATTCTTCATCGGTACTATATCGCACCCTGACTAACTCATCTTCTCCCCTAAACCCCTCTGTGAGAGGATCTCCAGTGGCCAACAAATGGGCCTTGGGTCTCCACTCTGCACTTCCCCCTTCATTCACTATGATATATTGGATGATGCCTGCCTTATACCTGGTCCCTTTGGCACCTCGTGATCACACAGGTTGGTGTGCTTCTTCCACGTGGGCTTTGTTGCTTCTGAGCCAGATGGCCGCTTGTTCACCTTCAAGCCTTTAAGACCCTAGACACTATCTCTTTTGATAGCGGGCACCATCAGCTTTCTTCACCACATTTGCTTATGCACCTCTTTGTCTTCGACGATGGTGTCATGGAGGTGTGAAGCCAATGATATGATTTTTTGTTCTTTGATGCCTGATAACTGATCCCTCATAAAATTATTTTCATTGCTACTTCATAACTATCATTTTGCTACTGTTATGCATCAGGAGAAACATGTCAAACGGTCGTTCCACCCCTAAAGGGGTCGCGACCCACAGGTTGAGAATTACTGTTCCAGATGAAGGCAGAATAAACCCGGGGTGGATTGGGTGAAGTTGCTGTGGGAGGTGTTCTTAGGAAACACTTGGCACCTCTGGGAACACCTTGCACACACAGACACACATGCACACAGGTGAACACATGAAAATATTAGCAAACAAGAACCTAAAATGTACGCAGAGAGAATTCAAAAGCCAAGTGAAGTAAGAGACCATGTACAATATTTAACTTACAATAAGAGCTCACCCAAAAACCCAGAGCTTAGCATCGTGATCTGCGTGTTCGTTGCATTTATAAAATGTAATACTTGGTGACACTTTTTTTCCAGTTAATCTCATTTATCAAACAAGGTTTTTTCAACAGTAAATAAACTCTTGTCAAACTTCATTGTTCATTGTTCAACCATAACCACCCTTAAATATTATAAATGATCTCTCTCTCTTCCTCCTTTCAGTGTAGACTGCTTAAATTTTTTCATGTTTGTAATTTTTGAATTCTAAGAGGGCACTACAGCATCACCACAGGGCATAATTACCAATTAAAGCAAATTAATTAATTATAAAGATTGTTTAGCTTAATTATGTCTCCTTAATTATGTGTGTCTTATTTGGAGATAAATAGAATGAATGGGATTAACAATGAATGGTAATTTTTTTATCACCATTATTTGCAAAAATCTGCCTGGGCACACAGACAAGACAGTAAGGCCAACATCAGCTTGAGAAATGATGTCCACTGGCTGGAGAGTACATTGTCAGAGGACCATACTGGGGATACATGGTGTGGAGTGAGCCTGGTCTGACCCCCATCTCCCTCCACAGTGGGGTGGACCAATAAGGGAACAGAACAGGTCAGCAATGTGAGCCAAGCCAAGCCATAAAGGCCCTGAGGAGCCACAAAAGTAGACTTCAGGCTAGGAGGAGAAGTTCCCTAAACTCCCCAGGACCGGCGGGGAGAGAGTCATAAAGGTCAGCAGACAGATCTGGGATTATGTATGTTTTTAGGATTGGGTTTGTTTGTTTTTTGCTAGTTTTTCCACCCTTTATAATTCAATCTATTCTTTCAGTTTTGTTTCGGCTTTTGTTGTTTTGCCTACCCATATAGGCAATGGTTTTGGAGGGCCTTGGTTCTGGAGTGTGGGGGAAGGGAGTGCTTATCAAACAATTCCATAGGTAGAGGAACAATTAGGAAATTAAATCAATAATGAGGAGGACTTAGAGATTCTGGGGGTGTTGGAGCAATAGCAATTTAACTGGGAGGCATTACTAAGAGGCAGAAAAGGCGTGAGTGTGATGGTAGAACAGGGGGAATGTAAAACGAAATACAGAAAAGATCTAGGAAGCAAAACTATGGATAGAGGTATAAACATAAGGGTGTACATATATAAATATATTAATTCATAAAATAGAGATATTGACTTATGTACATATAATTGTATGGCCATACATTGAGGAAGTGGATGGACTTTGGGCTTCTGCTCCAGCCCGCCCTCAACACCAGATCACTTTGTTCTAACAACATGGCATTTTACTGTATTGTTATTTAAGTTCAAGTTAATTGGGTACAAACATAACAATGGTTGAGAGACAACAATTAATAACACATTCTATGAGTCCAGTAATATTCTGATACCAGGGTCAGATAATGATACTTCAAGAAACTGTAGACCAATATTGACAATGGAGCTACAAGAAAAAAAATTTTTAATATCAAGAACTGAGGCAGACAACATTTAATATGTTGTCTGACTCAGTTCCCAAATAACTTGAACTTAAATAACAATACAATAAAATGGTATTTATTCATAACTGCCAGAATCTGCACCTGTAAAAATCTTACAATTAGGCTAGAAGTGTCTCATGGAATTTTATTTATTTTATTAAATATTTTATTGGGGGCCCTTACACCTCTTATCACAATTCATGTAGTCATCCATTGTTTCAAGCAGATTTGTACAGAAATTAACAAGACTAACAATAGCATTGACCACACATGCTAATGATCCTCAGAAATCAGGATGGTGACATGTTGTCTCATGTACTTTGAATATGTTATCAGGAGAGATCCATCTTGGGAAAATGATATCATGCCTGGTAAAGTAAAAGGGCAAATGAAAAGAGGAAGAGCCTTTTGTGGATCATTGGTTGCAGCAATGGGCTCAAACATAAAATCCACCGTGAGATGGAGCAGGACTTGGGAGTGTTTCATCTGATTGTACCTAGGTTCTCTGTGAGCTGGAACCTACTTGAGGGCAACTAACAACAACAACACACTATCCACTTTGTCCAAGACTCTCCTGTTTCCAATCTTCCCCATCAGCTAAATCCTGTCCTTGATCTTACTTACATGACTGGTTAGCCTAGCAGGGGGTGAGTTCAGTTCTGGACATGAAAGTGACCAACGGCCATTTCCTTGAGGGTCTTTTTTGTGAGTCTGAGTTTGGGTCCCCATTTTTCTCCCACTCTCTCCAGGACTTTCTAAAGGGATTCCTTTTGGAGCACTTGGTAGCGGTGGCTGGGCACATCCAGTTCTGCCGATCAATCACTAATTTTTGGTGAGCAACCCACTGGAAAGTGGCTTGTATAACTAAGAAATTGTTTGGACTCTAGTTGCATGCTATTGTGGGTGGCTCTACAATGAATGAACAAACCCGTTTGTGAAGAGGGTAGAAGCTGGGCTGCTAACTTTAAGACTAGCAGTTTGGAACCACCTATTACACCACAGGATAACGAATGAGCATTCTACTCCAGCAAACGTTTTCATTCTTGGAAACTCACCAGGGAAGTTCTCCCCTGTCCTATAGTATCTATGTGAGTCTGCATTGACTCGATGACAATGAGGTTTTTATGGTGGAGGTTGGGGAAAGGGAAGTTAATGATTTATCCACAGAAACAGGAAACCTCACATGAAAACAGATGTAGTAGCTACATAGTTTCATTTCAACTTGGGAAATAAGTCTAGGGGTAGAGGGTAGCCTGTCAATCAGATCACAGCTTGATGATGCCTCCTGGTGGGCATGACCTTCTCATGTAGATTCTGGGAATTTCTACTCTTTTTCCCTGGAGCTGGGCTACCCTCTCTTTCTGCTTCACCTTCTTGCTCTTGAGTCACTTGGAGAGCTAGAAGAGCCACACGAGACCCATGCCAGCACTAAATGCTTCTACCACCATTGGATACACAAGACTTTTCACCCACTGGCCTGCGGTCTTCCTGCATTCGTCATCATTCCATGTGCTGTGTGAGTCTGAAGAGGAAATTTTGGACTACTATCAGATATATGGGCTAATATCGGATGTTTAGAGTTGATCTGGATTGGGATAAAATGTTTTCTTATTATCTATTAGTCAGTGATGTAAATCTCTTTCTTACACATATTTGAATGACCGTGAATTTGTTTCTCTAGTCTACCCAGTATAACACAGCAAGTATTTCCAGAGAAGTCACCCTTTAGTTGCAAAACCTAGGCTAAGTTTCCCCAGATCTAAGGATAAGGTGGCTCCAGCAAAACTGGGAACATAAATCAGTTTAATTCAGAAAATATTGCCTGATAAGTGACGTTTGTGGATTCCTGATAAAGTCAGGTAACAGTTTTCTGTACAGCCTGGGGAACTATCTGACCATATTGGGAAACGTAACCGAGTGTTACAAATCACCTTTCTCTATTTTCAGCCAGGAACTTTGGAATCTGACTTGAACTTTCATAAAGGAATTCCCAAGTATAACAGGCATGAAAGAAGCACAATCTTTATGGATGCAAGTTAATCAGGAAATAGTTCACTTTGATCTTTCCCAAAAACACTTATTCTGAGAGTCTCAGCAGCCAAGAGTTACCTGCAGGAAGGAAATTTAAATTTCAGATCACTCAACTTGGAAAAGTCTTCCCCACTGTCCATAACGACCTCTTGGACTGATAGAAACTTGAATGAGTGATACATTAAATTAGCAGAGTGCACGAATCATGATAAGCATCATAGAAGAACAGAACTCTCATGTTTAACTGTCCCCAAAGCTTCCCGGTGAAATCAAACAAGAAGATAGTATAAATTCCAGCTCTATGGACATTAAGTTTAACAAACATTCTCCCATCCACGTTCCTCCATTCCCTTTTCACTGCTCCTGTGAAGGTTTATTTTTAAATTTTGTTAAACTGACATATAACTTACCTAGACGTGCATGCCATTAGGTACTTCTCTTTTCCCCAAAACCAGTCATACACGATAGTGCTTTAGGTCAAAGAATGGACCATCACTGTAAAGGTTAAGCAAGGACCCTAAGTTCTTGCTTCAGACCCATTAACACCTTGGCAGGATTGGATGGGTGGGTGTTTGGAGTTAGTTAGGAGGATGCACATCCGGGGAATCTGATCACAGGCTTACGCACCCAACGTACATTGTTGTATTTCACCCATGTCACCCATACACGCTCTCTGCTATGGGGGAAAGTACTGGAGCCTTGGCCATTGTTATCTGAGTGTCAGCCACTGCTGTGGGCCCTTTGGCGCGGACCGCCTCTCCCTGGCTCCTCCCCGAGCCCTGCCCCAGGCCCGCCACGCCCCGCCCACCCTTGCCAGGAACCTGTGTTAGTGCCTCAGCAGAAATGGGCGGGGCAAGAGCTGCCTTGAAAGGACTGAAGGCAGAGATCCTACTCCTCCCTGACCCAGCTAGCTCCTCCCCCTCCGGGTCACGCCCAGAAAGGGCCGGAAGTGGCGGTGTCTTATACTGAACTGCCGCTCACAGCTAGGATCCCGCTGTCCTTGCTCTGCTTGCGGTGCCAGAGAAGCGCCCACAGCCTGAGCACCCTGTTGCCTGCGCTCCCAGGTGGGAGGCTCTGGGCTCCGGGACATGTGTGTGGGCGGAGGCTGTTTTAGTCCAGCTGACTAGGGTGCAAGCGCCCTTTCTCTCCCCCAGGAACCCTGCCAGCGCTTCTCTTGGTGAGAGGTGGGCGGGTATCCCCAAGGCCGGTCCTATTTCCCCGCTTTCGGATTGGTTGTGGTTCATGGTGGGAGTCCCTGTTGGAGAAAGGGGATCCCGGCTGGGGTTTGGGGCTTCAGGGTTCCCTGATTCTCTCTTTGCGGGTCTCCTAACCCCCCTCCCTTGTTTCCTTCCACACAGCGACGCCTCCTCCCGAGACTCCTTGCACCTCCTCAGCTCAAAGGTGAGTCCGGGGTCTTGTTCTGCTGACCTCTCTCTGGACCCGACCAGAGTCTGTTCTAGGCGCAAGATCTCTTGCTGGTTCGTGACAGAAACGTCTTCCCTGGCTTTAAAATATTGGTGGCCGCCCTTTCTTCTTACTCTTTGTTTTTATTTCTATCTATATATTACTAAGGTTTTTAAAATCATTCCCATTTCATTTCCTTTCTATTCTTTATTGTTTCTGTTCGGTTCAGTTTGTGAAGCACAAAAGGAGTGGATGCCTAGAGATGAAATAACATGCGAGTGTCTGTAAGGATGTCTGGGTGGGGTCGGGGTGGGTTGCTGGCGGAGTTGGGGAGGGTGAGGGGACTTGGGGAGTAAGAATGAAGGATTGAGGGGACTGAACACTACAACTGAAGGTGACTAACAAGTCTGCGTAAAGGCGATTTAATCATAGTGGGAAAATAGACAATGTGAAATCGATTGTGGTAGTGATTGTGGAATGCTTAAGATGGCTGAATTGTGGGATTATGTGGGATATGTGGATTAAGTGCCCCAAAACATGTTAAAAAGAAAAGAAAGAGGATCTCCATCACAAAAGTAATCTAACTAAACTATGCACAGAAGAATCAAAAACCAAACTGAAACAAAGGAACCAAAAACAAGGTAATGCTAAGGTGTTCAACCTCTATTTGGGGGATGAAACTGGAAGTGACCCTGAAATGGGCCCTTGGCATTTGAACGTTGTGAGGCTGAAGGACAATTTATATGGGGCTGGTGTAGTGGGCGTTGGCCCTGGGGCCCTTGGCCAAGGCGCCTCTGCCAGCTGTCCAGGCAGCAGTAGGCTCATGGTCACCAGGATGTCGCAGGCTGTGATGATAGAGCAGTTTGGAATGTGCCAGTTGAGATGCCTGGTCGGCGATGTGCCCAAAGGTGTCTTTGATCAATGAGTGCACAACGCTCATGGCCCTGAACGAGATACTGGAGTCTGAGTGGACCTACTGGAGCATCTTGTGCACATAACACACAGTAGGTCTCCTTGCCGCTGCATTGGCATTTCTTGCTGTGCTCCCTCTGAGCCTTAGGTGCAGCCTCCTTGGGACTCCTCCCTGGAGCAGGCAGGGACTTAGCAGGGTCAGGTGATTTGTTTGACTGGGACGGTACACCTGGTAAAGGTAATGTAGGTGTCCTAAGGCGAGCTGAGGGAGGACAGAAACCTCCCCTGGAGCAGAAATTGTTGAAGCTCACTGGATCTTGATTTTTAGTAGGAATTTAGACCATGAAAGAAGGACCTCTAGATCCCTCTGACCTTTTGGGTTTTCAGCAGGAAGTGTTGGAAAAGTTACCACAGGGATAACTGGCTTGTGGTGGCCAAGTGTTCATAGTGATATCACTTTTTAATCCTTCAATGTCGGATGATTTGATCTAATCTTCCTTGTAAGATGGGGGTGGAGGGGTGAGGGGCAGGAGTAGAGGAGAGGAGGGAGGACAGGAGAGAGGAAGGAGGAGAGAGGGAAAGATTGGAGCTGCCTCCACACTCCCTGATCGCCCCTAGCCTTGAACCCCGGGCAGCCACCTGCTGGACAAGGTGTGTAGGCCAGCCACTGAGTGGGGACTTGTTTTTCTCGACACTACCTAGGTGGTCAATGAGGAGGTCCTGTTAGGAAAATGGGTTGGAGATGCTCACATTGTGCACTTGTGTGTCAGCATGCCGTTTGGATCCCTGGCCCGCTGTCGGCACTCTCCCACCCTGGGGTCCCCAGGCTTTCCCACCTGTCTCACAAACTTGAATAGTTGAGTTGGATCCCATTTTATTTTTGTAGATCTTATCATTGTTTCAAAATGTTTCACACACACAAAAATCTATTTTTAATTTCATTATTTTATTTATGTGATTTTGGTGTGTACATAAGTGCATGTGTGTGTACCATACACATGTTTTTGTAGTATCCTTTTTGATAACCACTAAGGAGGTTTACCAGTAGTTTTGTTAGGGCAAAATGTGTGCTACCTGCTAACTGCATATATAAATCTCCTAGTACTGCTTTTGCCCATTTTAGCCCTGCAGGCAGGCTGGCCGGCTCTCCCTGCTCTCTGGCAAACAGCATCACCTCCTCCTCCTCTTGTGTTTTAGAAGGGTATAGGTGTGTTTGAAAGATGGTCAGCATCTTAATATGTAAGGGTTAATGGTTTGGGAGTTGGAGATGAGCAGTTTATCATTAGGGATTTAAGTACCAAGTATTTTTGTGTGTTGAAATGTTGCCTAGAACATTTTAACATTTACTACCTATAGTATTTATGACCTATTTGGCAACTTTTTAAAAATTTAATAAATCTTTTTATTGGGGCTCATACAACCCTTATCACAATGCATAAATATATCAATTGAGTAAAAGCACCCTTATACATTCGTTGCCCTCGTTATTCTCAAAATTCTCCTTCCACTTGGGTTCCTGGAATCAGCTCGTTTTCCTTTTTATCCCTTCCCTTCCCTCCCCGCTCTCCCCTCCCCCATGAACCCTTAATAGTTTATAAATTATTATTTTATCTTATACTTCCCGGCCTCTCCCCTCACCCACCTTCCCATTGCCCATCTCCCAGAGATTAGAGGAAGGTGATCACACAATGATGGTTTTTGTTCTTGGTGTCTGCCACCTGGTCCGTTCAACACCTTGTATTCGCTTAGGCTGCACACTTCTCTGTGGGCTTTGTTGTTTCCGAGCTAGATGGCCGCTTGTTTGCCTTCAATTGGCAACTTTTTTACATGACATCTTCAATTTATGATGAATAAGGAATTTTCTTTTCTTCTTTTTGGAAGTCATTTTTCTTTTTATTCTTTTTTTCTGATCAATCTAGCTAGTATCATTTTTAATATGAGTGGTGAAAATGGATATGTATGTTCATCCTGATTCTGCGATGGGGTGAACTTTTTTCTCTTTCTCTTACATGTGACATTTTCAATGTTTTTTTTACAAGAATGTATATTAGCATATTGGGTTTTACCTATTTCATGTTAGATTTGTAGTTGTTTTTTTTTAACATGAAAAGCTTTTTACTTTGTTTATTATTCATTCTGTGTCAATTTAGATAATTGACTTTTTCCCCATCACTAGGCATATTTGAGTGTTCATTTTCTTGTGTTAAATCAATTCTGGGATGAATTAGAATTAATCTTGATGCATGCTTATTTTAATATATTGTCTGACTCAGTTTCCTATTTTAAAAATAACTTTTTCATTCAGATCTATTATCAACACTGGTCTATAGTTTTCTTAAAATATCGTCATCTGACATGGGTATCAGGTTATTTCTTGTCTCATAGAAAATGTTACTAAGTGCTCTCTAAAAACTATTGTTATGTTGGAACCCAATAAGTTGAACTTAAGCAACAAAACAGTAAAAAAGTGCTTATTAATCTTATGTGAATACTCTAGCTGCCAGAATTTTTAGTTTTCATCTATCTTACAGTTAGGCTGGAAGTTTCTCATGAAATTTTATTTTGATTCAATTGATTATAGACCTTCTAAGCATCCTGCAATCCAGTGAGTAATTATTGTCAGTCTCTTGCTCTGCTGGATCCTCTGAACTTCCAGCTGAACCCTCAGTGTACAGGACTGCATGATTTACAGTTTCCTAGACAGACAAATAGCTGCTCACCACTTAGTGAGTGTGTTGTTTTAGACTAGAGCCCATGTTCCTGAAAGTACTGTGCCACCTGGCATGCTGTGAGGCCCTTAGAGAACTGCCTTCAGCTCACCAAAAGAATGGACTAATGAGGGGTGGAAATGCCTCAGTGATTTTGTTGTCACCTTGTTTGTTCCAACTTTTTTTAACTGAAGAAACCTCTTCCCTTTTTTTCATGAGAGAAAAAATATCTTTTGTAAACATAACACACTAATGTCTTTGTGTTTGCGCTGGGTGTATATTTGTGGTTTCTGAGACTGTTGTCATCTCAGCTGTCATTGAGTCAGTGCCATCTCACTGGGACCCATTGCACAACAGAACAAAACATTGCACTCTCCTGTGCCATCCTCATAATTGAGGATGAACGCATGTTTTTAAAATATTTATTTATTTATTTATTTTAACTCATTTTATCAGGGGCTTATATAGCTTGTATTACAATCCATGCATAGATCCATTGTGTTACGCACATTTGTACATGTTGCTATCATCATTGTCAAAACATTTTCTTTCTGCTTGAGCGCTGTATCAGCTCATTTTATTCTTCCCTCATGAAGCCCTGATAAATTATAATTTTTTATTGCTTTTTCGTGTCTTATACTGTCTGATGTCTCCCTTCACCCACTTTTCTGTTGTCCAACCCCCTGAGAAGGGGTTATATGTAGATCATTGTGTTCATTTCCCCCTTCACCCCTCACCTACACCTTACTCTCCTGCTATTGCCACTCTGATTATTGGTCCTGATGGGTTTATCTGCCCTTGATTCCCTGTGTTTCTAGCTCTTTTCGGTACCCGTGTGCATTCTCTGGTCTAGCCAGTTTCATACAGTAGATTTGGGGTCATGATTGTGGGGTGGGGGGAGCACTAAAGAACTCGAGAAAAGTTGTATGTTTCATAGGTGTTCTACTAAACCCTAACTGGCTCATCCTTGTGACCCATTCTGATAGTTTAGTTTATTGTGCCAACCTGGCTCATAGGAACATGGTATAAATAATGTTGCAGTTTGATTGGAGGGCAAAGAGATAAATGGCTAGGCAAACCGTGCCTCTCTCTCTCTTGCACTCTTCTCATCAGATCAGGGTGCGCCTGCTAGTTCTCTGCCACAACTTGTGAGCTACACTAAGTGTTGGCCTAACAACCTGTGGATCATGTCGCTAGAGCTTGAGGTTCCTTTGAGAAGTGCTTCATCATGTTGCTGATGTATGCATCACTTGAGCTTGGGACTGTTGGATCCTATCATCTTGCTCTTTGTTGATGATCTGCCCTTTGTTTGCTGCCTGTGTCCAGACTGCCTGCATTGCCGTACATAAGACTCATCTGTCTGCTTCCTTGACCTTGGACCCAGTGGCCCTCATGAGTTGAAGGACTTCCAGTATATTAAATGTTTCATGGAAGTGAGTTGAACTGAGCACTCTATACAGCTGTGTGAACAAATTAGCTGCTATATTCTTTTGTGCTTTATATGTCTATCCATTATATAGAATATATAATAATATATAATGATTATATATTTTATATGTAATAGATGTATGTATGCACATATCGATATATATTCACAAGTGTCCTGGTTTTGTTTCTGTATAACACACCCTTCTGTAAGGGGGTGTCCAATTGCCTACAGATGGGCTTTGGGTCTCACTCCACACTACCCCTCTTTCAAATTGATAGGATTTTTTGTTCTGTGTCTCTGATGCCAGATACCTGATCCTATTGACACTTCATGATCACACGGGCTTGTGTGCTTCTTCCATGTGGACTTTGTAGCTTCTCAGTTTGATGGCCTTTAGGACCCCAGAAGCTATATCTTTTGATAGCCAGGCAGCATCAACTTTCTGCACCATATTTGCTTCTGCACCATTTTGTCTTAATCGATTGTGTCAGGAAGCTGAGCATCATGGAATGCCAGGTTATTAGAACAAAGTCTTCTTTCATTGAGAGAGTACATATGTAAATGACTGTATTTAGAACTCTATAAATGCCCTTTGTCTCCTACTTCTTTCCTCTATTTCCTTTTACTTTCCTCTTGTCCCACTATCATGTTTGGCCTTCATCAGTTTTCAGTAATTCCTCTCATTACATTGCCCTTGATCATGCCCTACCAGGCATCCTACACTCTCCTCAACGTCGATTTTAGATCACTTGTTGTGCCCTTGACCCCAGGCTTACAGCCACTTCCTTTCCCCCACTTCCCTGTTTCCTTTATCCCCCCCAGAACCATCAGCCCCATTGTTGTCTCCTCTGGTGTGTTTATCCTGCCAATCTTATCTAGATAGACATGCGGAGACAATAATAAGCACAGAAACAAGACAGAGCAAAACAACAACAACAACAAAAAAGGAAACAACCACCGGAAAAAAAAGAAAAGACTAAGAATCATTCCAGGTTTGTTCGTTGATCATTAGGAGTATTTTACTGTTGGTTGAGTCTGATGTGGTACCATGCCTTGGCCACTCAGTCTGTTTTTTTGTATTTCCCGGGCACTTCATTGCTTTGCTCCTCTTGCTGCTCTGTTGCATGCCCTTAGAGTTTTGCCCCAGTGTGGTGAAGTCAGATCGAGCACATTTCCCACAGTGTGCCACAGTGTTGTCCCTCATAGCGCTGTGGGTCATTGAGGGATGCCGTGTCTTATGGTTGGGATGGCCCTATGGTCCTCTCTGTGCATTAGGCAATTTGAGCAGGAATATCATTCTTCTGGTTTGGTGAACCATTTGTCGCAGTCACTTTGTTAATCCATTTGGTAGTGGGATTCATGTTTTTCACTGCCCGTCATCTTTACCAAACAAAATATCCTTTTCAAGGAATGATCTTTTCTGATATATGTCCAAAGTGTATAATATGAACTCTCACCATCCTTGCCTCTAAGTAGCACTCTGACATTACTTCTTCTAAAACAGACTTGTTTGTCCTTTGCATGTCCATGGTATGTGGGACATTCTTGTCCAGAACTACAATTCTAATATATTCATTCTTCTTCAGCCTTCCTTTGTTCATCTTTCAAATGCACAAGAGTCAATTGACAATAGCCTGCTTTGGTCAGGTGAAACCAGTCCTCCAGGTAATATCTTTTCCTTTCAGTACTCTAAAGAGGCATTGTTCAGCAGATTTATCTAATGCAATGATTGATCTCTTGACTGTTATACTTTCAGTATTCAGGATATTTGTTTGTTTGGTTTTTTTCTATACGCCAACCAATTTTTTTCTGGAAGGAGTTAAAATTTACTCAAGCTTTAGATTAAGAATTTTGATCAAGGAGGGGCTGTCGGAGCCAGCTCAGGAGTCAAACCGTCCTGAAAGAGGGGGAATGATTATTAGGGTAAAAAGAAGAGATTAAAAGTATTGGGAGGGCAACAGTGAATACTGAAGCTTCGGGTTTGTTTTACATACTCCTTTTATCCATGCAGAAACAACCCGGGGTTTATTATCTCATTGTTAAGCAAGCACATTTGCTACACATAGCAATTCTGTCTTCTGCCAAGGCAGACATCCCTGAGAAAATTAAACAACCTATCTTCCCAGACTTTGCATACTTTCTTGTTCTTTTTTTTTTGTTCTTGTTCTTAACAGTAGGTTCAAAACGTAAAGTCAAAGAAGAAATCAGCAAACACTGACACATAGTTCATGAGACTTATCAGCCGTTTCAAAGCTGAGTCTTAATGGCCTTCAACAGCCCCCGCTTTTTTATTTACTGAAGACGTCTTTACTCAAAACGTCAGCAGATCACTGTGTCTGTCTTAGGTTGTGAAGTCCTGAAATCGCCCTTACCCGTCATCAGTCACTGTCTGCAGGAGACTATGACCTGTCTTAGGTTGGAATACTCAGACTCGATCTTACCCATCTGAATAACCAGCCTCTGCCTTATACTCCTGTTTGGGGAGGGAGTGAAGTATGCAGGTGTACTTCCTGTAATTTTGTTCCTAAAGCCAATAATTCAACCATAACCTTGTGCAGGATCATAGGGAGTATGCATAAGATAAACAACACACACACTCCCGCTGTGACTAGAGAAAAAGCATGTGAGGTAGGCCTCTGAGATTTCCTAACGAAGGGAAAGAATCTTGAAAATGCTGGAGCCAATCCTCAGCAACCTTGTCGACATCAAAATAAAGAGACTTAGCATCTTTTATGGCTAATATTTCTTGATGGAGTTGTAATCAATCTAAAGACTCATTAGCATTGTGCCAAGTACCTTGAAGATGATTCTACACTTTAATCCAGCTATACTGACTGTTAGTGTACTATTTAGGTGTAACACAGATCCATGTATGTACAGCATGGCACTGTAGACTAGACCTGGCCTTAAGCCCCTGCACCTCGTCTCCTAAATACATGACCATGTCATAAAGAGCATTTACTTTTTGTTCTAACTTCCTGTCTATATCTTCTTGAGTACCCAACACATTAGTCACATTTTTGGATAATTCATTTCCACAGTGGGCAGTTTGTAAGATTTGTGAAAGTACAATTGCTGCAGTAGTAGCAGTAGCAACTAAACTTAATATAGCTAAAATACTTGCTATAAGCAAACCTACAAAATGCTTAAATCTGGTTGATGTTTTTTCAGTCTCTTCTAATACCTGTAACCCTCTTTCTGAATACCAAGGCCCAGTAATATTCACTGGCAGCATAACAAAAGAAGGTTGATATAAAATGGCGATGACAATACCTTCAGGGGACCAGGTAATACAATTAGACAAATTGCAGTTATTACAAGACCTGTTAAACTTAGAATCATCATGATCTATAGTAATATTCCCTGCCAAAATTACATAAGGCGATGGTACGCAGGCAGTAACATTTCCCTGTGGTCTGGAGGAAGGGCCCATAAGCTTCATGTCCGCCAAAGCAGCCCCTATTTTCCACCACTGAGTTTGTGGAAAACCCAAGTCTGACCACCAAAGTCCTGCAGACAGCCCCTTTTCCCATTTGGCAGTGTTTTTTTGAGTATTGTTCTGGTTGACAGACCAATCGATATATCTCTCGTTTGTGACGTTATACCTGATGGGCTTGTCCGTGAGACACGATCTCCACAATACGGTTTTATTATTCTTTTGAATCTCTAGTCTACATGAGGAAAAAGACTGTGGAGTGGGTGGAATAACATTTCCTTCACTTTGTACAGGGAGGGCATGAGTCATTAACCCACATCTTGATTTCCGGACCTTCCCAGACAGCAGGAAGTAAGAGTGGTGGATCAGAAACTTAAGCCTAGTACTTCTCACTGAGCCATGTCCCCAGAAGCACTCTGAGGCAAATTACCATCTGCATGGTTTGCAAACTGCACCAACCATTCAGGCAGCCCCCATGCTCCATCAGCATCCTGTGTAAAAACCCAAACATGCCCTCCTCCCCATATTAATAGTGGGTTGGGGCCATTCCTCCAGGTAAAACAAGCCAATGAGATCTCTTCATAGGCTCTTTGAAGTTGGTGGAAGGGACACTAAAGGCAAATCATTTACAATATTTTGGATCCAAGGGCATGGTATAAAAACAATCTTTTAAATCTAAAATGATCTTATATGTATTGGCTGGAATAGCAGAGGGGGAAGGGAGCCCAGCCTGCAGGGCTCCCATAAGTTCCATAGTATCATTAACCCTCCTTTACTGTTTTTCCTTACAAAGCAGCTGCTATCGCAAGCCCCCGAGTAAAGAAAGGTTCAATGTCTGAGCATAGTCTGATATAATCAGACAGGTTGCCCTTTTTTCCAAAAGGTCTCAGCACTGCCTGGCAGGCAGTATTTGCATTTTCAAAAGCCAATTGTTTCCATTCCGCTGGGGGAAGCACCTCCAAGGAAAGTATATCTAATAAAGATTGAGTAAAAGGGGCAGTTGGGCCATATTGGGCACAAGCAACCTTGAGTTCTTTTAGCTGTTTGAAAGGAATAGAAGTAAGCCCTCTCCAATAGTTTGTGTTGTTTTTCATCAGTTAACCTTATTTAGAGAGCTTGAACCCCATTCTCTGGGCAAAGATGATGGAAGATAAGTCATCCTTTTCCTTGATCCATCTCATTTACCTTTAAACTTCTGCATTCACGTTGGCTCTTGGCATCACCCATGTACCTACAACTAGGCATTCTTTTAGTGTAGTGTGCATTCTTTTACAAAGGCTTTATCATTGCCATCCATAAACACAAGAGCTACAGAGAGGAGAAAATAAACATCCCTCTGGGCCTGTTTCCTAGTTAAGGATGTCTCTGCATTGACTAGTTCACCTCTAGGATTTGCTGTTCATGTCCTTCTGTTTCTTATTGTCCACTTCAAAAAGAAGTTTCACTGATTAGCGTACTCTGCTGTGCATATTACTATGGGCCTCTAATGGATTCCCCCAAGCTTAGTAATTTCTTAACACTCAATAAAATATTTTATTCAAGGAGATGTGAGCTCATAAAGTTCGATGAAGAGCTCACATGGGTTGGAGTGAACACACGCAAGCAGGAAACTCACATAAATACATTTCTGTTTTAACAGTCATATTAACATACACAAGCCTACTATGAACAAATCAGCACATATACAAGAACTAACAGATCTTCATACAATACCCTCAGATTAATAAATACACATGCATTTACTTAAGAAAAAAACCCACAAAGACACACTAAAATATACTAGAATTATAATAGAATCAATGCAGAACAGACTACAAGTTCTGTCACATAGTATAACATATTAAGGCACAGAGTAGTTCATGTGTACTAGCACATACAAAAAAACAGACAAAGTGCATACAAGAATATACACACTGAGCTACAAGAATGTGGAGGTGTTTGGCAGAGACATTTTCTCTGCAGGTAGAGGAAATAGGTACCTAATTTAACTAATCCTTCTTAGGCTCCTCTACATTTCTCCCCTGAGGGTCCCTGTTATCTGTGGGCTTGAGTGACCCCTGATCCCCGCCCTCTCCCTGTATGGGTGTATGTGTCTGGGTTCCCATAGCCTTTCCCTCTGTGTGTGTCTGACTCAGAAATATGTGATCATAACTGCAGCATCACAGTGCTAATTGACAGAAAATCAGCCCCTGGGCATGTCTCTAGAGAAGGATATTCTGACAGAACTTGAAGGGAACCTGTGGGTGCCCTGTACAGAATAGGACGCTTATAGCCCATGCACAAGGGGACATAGGGCAGGAAGGGAGGTGAGGTCTGGGGAGGCATGTTGAGACTAAGCATAAAATGTGTCTTATATCCCTTTTCCTACTCTTGTATCAATATGCACAACTGCTAAATTAAACAGCCTTTGGAGAAAAAAACTGACTCTCAAATTAGCCTGTGGTGGACAAGGACAGACAGGAGCTGTGAATGAATAAAATGAATGAACTCAGAGAAGAAAGTCTCCGTTTGGATGAATGGAGAGAGGTGACTTGATCGAGGATTGGGCTACTGGTGGTAAGTTCATGTAGTATGTTGTCTGAATATATATATATATATATATATATATATATATATATATATATATATATATATATATATATATATATATATATATATATATATATATACACACAAAGATAATAAAGTGAGATCCTTTGCACAGCAGGGACTGTTATCCCGAGGAAGGAGGGAATACAGGAGGGTTATTGAAAGCAAGGGATAAAGTTTTTGATGAAGCTGATGATTTGAACAGAATTTGTCCTAGATGCAGGAATTACCAATTACATGGGAAATTTGAGACAATTCAAGGGAAAAACGAAACAAGCTAAGTTTGAAATCATCCTATCATCAGAGGGAGATTGGGTGAGTGTTTCAGAAAGACGGAAGGAGATGCACTGATTCCCTGAGGGATGCTGAGAAGGAGAAGAATCCCCAGACACAACAGGAAGCCATTAGTGAAGCTCCATTTTGACCTGCTCCTGGGTCTGAGTCCTGTGCTCTGCAGATCCTGAGGGGTTCCTGCAGCCTAACCTCTTCCACTAGGGTAAATTCATGTCTGGGTTAACTCTGACTTCTCCTCACTGTGTGCGTTGGTCTGGGTAGACTAGAGAAACCAATCCATAGACACACGTATATTGTGTATAAGAGATTTAATATAAAGGGCAATTGTACATTTAGAAAGCATCTTAACCCCAGTTAGGTCCAAGCCCATAAGTCCATTATTAGCCCATGTGTCGGATACCAATGTATAAATTCCTCTTCATACTTATGAAATACATGCAATGATCCAGAATGCAAGATGATCACAGGCCAGTGGGCAGAAAGTCTTTGGATCCAGTGGCATTGTAAGCTTTTCAGCGGAGACGGGTCTCTACATGGCTTCTCCAGCACCCAGGGCTGCATGGGGTAGGTCCATGTGGCTTCTATTCAGGGATGTCTCACAGAGAGTCACCCTTGTCAGTAGGGTGTCTCCCAGGGATTAGAGAGTCTCTCTTCCACCTCCAAGATGGAATACGGGATTTCCCAGAATTCTCAGAAGGCCATGCCCACGCAGAGGCTTCAATGGCTATGATCCAATTGACAGACTCCAACCCTTCCCTCTTTATCCTCTCAAGTCCCAAATTCACACCAGATTATGTAACTACCATACTGTGCATCTTTTGCACAGAAATACAAAGCTGTGTCCTTGAAGTTCAGGTTTTCCATTTGAAGTTATAGTATGTCTTTACCATTGTCTTTGGAGATGGTGAATTGGCCCTTCGGAGAGTCCTACCAACACTATTCATGTATGAAACCCACTGCCGCCCCTTTTCTGGGGCTAGGCAGATCCAGTGTATATTATAAATACAGGCAATGAATGCAGAGACTGTACGGGAGAATATCAGAGAAGCCTCCGACTGCCTCAAGTCTCCCTCAGATGCCATAGCTCCACCTCACACTGGACACCTGCAAACACACAGACATCCTGATCCTGAAAATCATAACATATTTACTGCCTCTCACTCATGCCCCCTCATGCACACTTTCTCTGCATCAAAGCATCTTTTGAAATTCCAAAAAGGAAAATTGAGCTCAATAGAGATTCCATTGTGACTTGATTTGTTCAGTCTTGAATGGGGGTACCTTGGAATTCCAGAGGTGGAGCAACTGTACAAGAGCTTCAGAGTTGGGACTTGGATGGTTTTCCTCAGCAGGGGAGGGGTCTATTTGCATACCTTCTGCCTATATAGTCATAAGTAATGTTGAATGACTTCTAAGAGAGTCACTCCAAGAGTAGATAAGGATGTTCTAGATATCTTGGAAAGCCCTGCGTGTGGGGTTCATTATGCAGTGTGCTGCTAAATGCAAGGTCAGTCATTCTAAATCTCCAATGGCTCTGCAGGGGGAAGAATTCTCTACACACCCATGAAGGTTTTTAGACTCAGAAGCCTACAAGGGCAGCCCTATTCTATAGGGTTGTTATGAGAAAGAAATGGAAATGTCAACCTAAAGTTAGAGACAGTGCCTTGAAATGTGCCCTCCTCCTCCCCACCCATTAAATGTGGTGTTTATTCATTTCTTGATGCAGTTAAATAAATATTCCCCTAGAAATATATATTTAATCTGACACAAGCTTCCCTTGTCTAATTCTCTTTTAAATTATCTTTTGGAAAAGAAAATTCATATGCTACAAGTAAAACCCTCCCCAGCCCCTTCTAGACCTTCCCTTAATTGTCCCCTTGAGCTGAATATGACAGCGGCTCCTGAGTCTCGCTCCTTCCTTGCAGGTTTGTCTTGCCTTGAATCAAGCTTGCCTTCCCTTCACAAATCTTTTGCACACCAAGAATTTTAAGGTACTGAGTTAAACTTAGAAGTTCTGTAGATGCTGAAGGTCTCTACATTCCCAGAGAAGCCAATGCTGTCTGTGAATTTGCATAACACATCGGGACGTTTCCAGGGCATCTTCCAAAAACTAGAGGAAGTCTCCCATGCTTGAGGAGTTGATTGTGCTCTCCAAATCTAGGTATTATGCTTTACAATACTAATGCTTTCTTTTTTATTAAATACTTTTATTGGGGGCTCTTAGGGCTCTTATCACAATTCATGCATTCATCCATTGTCAAGCACATTTGTACATATGCTGCCATCACCATTTTCAAAGCGTTTGCTTTGTACTTGAGCCCTTGATATCAGTTCCTCATTTCCCCCTCCCTCTCCCACTCTCCCTCTTTCATGAACCTTGATAAATTATAAATTACGATTTTCATATTTTGCATTGTCTGCTGTCTCACTTCACCTACTTTTCTGCTGTTTGTCCCACTGGGAGGGAGTTCTATGTCAATCCTTGTGATTGATTTCCTCTTTCTACTCCCACCTTCCCATTACTCTCTTGATATCCCTATTCTCATTGTTGGTTCTGAGCGGTTTATCTGTCCTGGATTCCCTGTGTTGCGAGATCTTATCTGTAGCAGTGTAAATATTCTGGTCTACTAAGATTTATAAGGTAGGATTGAGGCCATGATAGTGGGGGGAGAAGCATTAAAGAACTAGAGGAAAGTTGTTTGTTTCATCGGTGCTGTAGTGCACCCTGACTTGCTCTTCTCTTTCTTGTGACCTTTCTGTAAGGGGATGTCCAATAGTCTATAGATGGGCTTTGGGTCACCACTGCACACTCTTCTTCATTCACAAAGATATTATTTTGTTCTGGGTCTTTGATGTCTGATACATGATCACGTGTACACCTCATGATCATACAGGCTGGTGTGCAAAGAATGTACAGATGTGCTTTATACAATTGATGTATGTATATTTATGGATTGTGATAAGAGTTTTATGAGCCCCTAATAAAATGTAAAAAAATAATTTGACAAATCCTGGTTAAAGGATATGTTTTTCTCAAGAGAATAATTACCTATTAAAATAATAAATATTGACAAAAATAATATACAACTGTCAATTATTTCAGAAATGGTAAAATTAGGTTTGGTTTGGTTTTCTCTTCACAGGAGATACGTGGGCTGGGATTCACACACATACAATTTCAACCTAAAGTAATTTGGAAAAAATAATTAGGATGGAGAGAAACTGATTGTGTTGAGTGAAGCACATGGAGGTCAGAATTTAACGGCATAGAGAGACTACCAGTCCTTCTGGGATTGATTTCAACTTGTCCCAAGTGTGATTTCTTTCTCCCCTGTCTTCTGAGGAAGAATATGGGCTTTTAATTTTTAGGATCTGCCCTCCAGGAAAATAAGAGGCATGCGAACCTAGTTGCTGAAGGTTCCTTGAAGTGGTCCTCCACATGGGTGAATTGGAAAACTCCAGACACAAGAGCAAAGAAACACTTGGCACCCCCTGCACCTGCTCCTGTGGCAAAGATTGTGTCCCATGTACCCTGAGCTCCCTCTGCTGCCCAATTAGGGTTGTGATGCTTGAGATGTTTGACCATTAAGCCTTCATTGTGTCTCCTAGTACGTTTCCTACATTTTACGTGTCAGTGTCCTCAGGTTTTCAGATTGTTAAAACACATGCAGCTGGTTGAGCTATAGTGGTTGCAATGCATCAATATGTGAAAACTGAGGTGTTGCTAAGACTCATCACAAGGCTTCTGTGCCACCTAACACAGGTCGTGTTTCCCAGAGCCTTTTAGATCTAGAAACATTGATATTTTCAGACCTGGAAGCTAGACATAGCACTTTGAGACATAGCACATAGCTTTCCCAACTCATGACTGGTCTGTAGCAGCTCTACCTGCATGATCACACCTAAGAATACGGGGGGAAATATAATTTAAAACCATTCTAAGATGAAAAGCACTGCTTTTGACATGAAGGTGCTCACAGGGTAGGACATTCATGTCACCAAGAAGAATCCAGAAGGGTGTCACCTCCACAGTCATCTCTGATTAACATGGTAAGGATGAAGGCCTAAGATACCTGACTTTCATGTGTGACTTGGAGCTCTGTTACCATATTTTACTGTAGGCAATCCACGTGTGCTGTGCTTGTGGAAGCAGAAAGAGGATGGCTCTGAGTAGGAGCAGTAATGGCCTCTGGAGGGGATTTTCCTGACCTGTGTTCTGTGAGGTCTATCTCTACCCTTCATCATTTGCACTGACTGGACAAACAATTTCTTCCTGAAAACCATGGGTAGATTTGTAGAAATGCAGGCAGTTGGCCTGAGGTGTGAGCCATAATGAAGGGAATTCCTGGGGATACTATTGTCCTAGGAATGTTCCACTTTCTCTCTGGGCAGCCCAGTTCTACCCTTAGGACAAGGGTAGCCCATGAGATGTGCAGGCTGTTGAGTTAAAGTGGAAGGTCAAATGATGAACATTTCTGAGCATCCACTTCTCTTAAAAAAAAACAAACACTTTTATTAGCACTTTCCCCCTTATCATATAATTCAATACTTCAACCATATCAAGAAGAGTTGTATAATCTTTACCACAGTCAATTATAGAACAATTTCTCCCCCTCCGTAATCATTATTCATGTAATATATTTCACATACTTGCAAAAATGTATGCAACAAAACTTTCACCGATTCAACGCCTTCTACATGTGTAATTCAGTGCCATTGAGTATTCTTTTCAGGTTGTACAACCATTATTTTTATCCCCCTGCATATTGTTTTACTGCCGTTAAACTTAATTTAATGCCCCCTAAGCCAAATCTCTTCCCACTTCACACATGGTAACCATAGATCATTTTCTTTCTTTCTTTCTCTTTCTTTCTTTCCTTCCTCCCTCCCTCCCTCCCTTCTTTCCTTCCTTCCTCTTCTTTCTTTCTTTCTTTTTCTTTCTTTCTTTCTTTCTTTCTTTCCTCCCTTCCTTCCTTCCTTCCTTCCTTCCTTCCTTCCTTCCTTCCTTCCTTCTTTCTTTCTTTCTTTCTTTTCCTGATATAACATTCACATTTCCATACTTAAAACACTTCTAAAAAAAAGTTGTATGCCCATTTTCAAAATAAGCTTAATGCTCCCTCCTGCTTCACAGATCCACTGATTACTCCTCCCCCTTCCATATAAACCATTGCCTCAGTTATGGTCTCTATTCATCCACTCCTTTACTTCCAAACTGGGAGATAATAACAAAAACAATTAAAAACAAAGATATAATTAAACATAAAGAAAAATTATAATGACATAAAGATACAAATAAGAGTAGAGTACAAAACAAATAGAGAAGGTACCTACTTCTCTTTTCCTGTCCTGCTCTTCATCTGCCTCCATGGTTGCTGTGGTAGTTGTATAATCTGCTGTCAATTTGAGACTTAAGATGAAGGGATGGAGTTTAATCTGTCAATCTGGGTGCAGTTTGATGACATCATTTGGAGGCACTGAGGAGAAAAATAGCTCGCTGGAGGCAGGACACAGTCTCATGCCCTGTGAGACATTCCTGTCAACAATGCACAAGGAGCTACGCTAGAGCCCTGGAGCTGAAGGAGCCACGTGGAGACTCTTAACAGCTTTGAGATGTTTCCACCCACCTCCACTGGATCCACAAGACTTTGCACCCACTGGCATGTGGTCTTCCTGCATTCGGCATCATTGCATGTGTTGCATGAGTCTGAAGAATTTATAGTCTGGTGTCAGATATCTGGGCTAATATCAGACTTATGGACTTGAACTGGACTGGGCGGTTATGCCTTCTTAATGTTCAATTTCTCTTTGATATAAAGTTCTCTCTTGTACACATATGAATGTCTGTGAATTTTTTTCCCTAGTCCACCCAGACTAACATAGTTGTGGAGTTTCACATGTTCACTTTCCAGGCACTAGTTAGAGGTGCCCATGGTGTATGACAGGATTTAGCTAGATCCATCCTCTAGGTGATCATATTCTGGGTACAGGATCTTAACATGGCTCTGCTCAAAACTTCATTGAAAAATCAATGAAGATAAGGGCATTACAGCAAAGTGGGGTGAAGAAACCAGATGGTGCCAGGGTATCAATTATCTGGGATCTAAAAGGCTTGTCTTCAAGCAGCCATCTAAGTCAGGTGTCAAGGAAGTCCACAATGAAGAAGCACACCAGCATGTGTGACCCAAAGATAGTGACAATTCAAATGTGATGAAGGAAAAACCTTCAGAGCTCAAATTATGAACATCCAATTTGTCGAAGGGTAGGTGAACAGTGAGAACTCAAAAAAAGTCCATCTGAAGAATATTTAGTCATATTAAACCTCTGGCAGATCCCCTTGAAAAGCTTTACTCTCAGACAGAGATAACTGTGAACTTGATCACAGTGGATCAGACCATGGCATAATATGACAATTGGTCAGTTGACCTACCTCTCGATCCAAACTGTACTTGCTCTAAGGTAAAGCATTTTTCACTTGTTCCATGACAGGATTTTTTTTTTTTTTGCTGAACTTTAAAATATTGATGGTAGTCTTTCCTTCTTTATTCTTTATTTTCATTTTTATCATTATATTATTATTATTTTCTTCTTGCTGTTTTATTTTGGTTTTGTTTTTTGTTGTTTCTATTGGGTTTCAAAGTTTGTAAAGCACAGAAGGCGCGGATCCCTAGAGACAATAACTGATGCAATGGTCTATAGGGTCCTAGGGGAGTAGAGGAGTAGGAAGGGTGAGGAAGTTTTGGGAGCAAACAATGAATGTGGGAGGGGGACAGAACCAAAGAATTCGTTATTATATATATGCATATATACATATAGTACAACATTTTAAACATCTATGTAAATGAATACTATTTTTAAAAAACATTTTATTAGGGACTCAGACAACTCTTAAGACAATCCATACTTACATTAATTGTATAAAGCACATCTGTACATTCTTTGCCCTCATCATTTTCAAAGCTCCCTCCTCCCTCATGTTCCCTTGACAATTTATAAATTATTATTTTGTCATATCTTGCCCTGTTCAGAGTCTCCCTTCACCCCCTTTTCTGTTGTCTGTCCCCCAGGGAGGAGGTCACATGTAGAGCCTTGTAATCGGTTCCCTCTTTCCAACCTACTCACCCTCTACCCTGCCAGTATCACCCCTCACACCCTGGTCCTGAAGGTATCATCCTCCCTGGATTCCCTGTGCCTCCAGCTCCTATCTGCACCAGTGTACATCCTCTGCTCTATCCAGACTTGCAAGGTAGAATTTGGATCATGGTAGTGGGGTGGGGTGGGGTGGAGGGAGGGGTGGAAGCATTTATGAACTGGAGGAAAGCTGTATTCTTCATCAGTGCTATATCACACCCTGACTGACTCAACTCCTCCCCTAGACTGCTCTGCAAGGGGATCTACAGTGGCCAACAAGTGGGCTTAGGGTCACCACTCTGCACTTCCCCCTTCATTCACTCTGGTAAGATTTTTTTTTCTTATGATGCCTATACCTGATCCCTTCGACACCTCTTGATGACACAGGCTGGTGTGCTTCTTCCATGTGGGCTTTGTTGCTTCTGAGCTAGATAGCCGTTTGTTTACCTTCAAGCCTTTAAGACCCCAGACACTATCTCTTTTGATAGCCGGCACCATCAGCTTTGTTCACCACATTTGCATATGCACCTGTTTGTCCTTGGCGATCGTATCATGGAGGTGTGCACCCAATAATATGATTTTTTTGTTCTTTGATGCCTGATATGTGAATATTATATACATATATTTATAAAGCTATATAAAAACAAACAAAGTTTGACCAATGGTTACCATGGGTGAAGGAGAAATGGTTGTTGCTTAGGGGGAATTCAGTTTATATTAATGGTGATGGGATAATTTTGAAAAGGATATCAATAATGGTTGTAAACATGAAAAGTATCATCAAAGATACTCAATTGTACATATAACAGTGGTTGAATTGGAGAATGTTTTCCTGTGTACATTTTGCCAAAAATGTAATGATATGAACAAAAGGAAGAAAAAATTTTAATCGATAGTGATGATGATTGTATGCCCCCCACTTTTTTTTAAAAAAAGAAGCATCTTTATTAATACAGTATTTATTTGTCTCTCTCAAACCTTGAGCCAATTATTTTCCCCAGGCTGCCCGGGGAGGTGCAGGGAAGGGAAATTTGGGCAGAGAGACTTGGGACAGAGAAATGTGGGGGGTAGATATGGCTCCTTCACATGGTAAAAAGGATGAGGAAGGCCACCATCAGGCAGAAAAGCCCGAGGGCCTTCGAGAAGGCAAAGCCCAGGATGGCGTAGGAGAAGAGCGGCTGCTTCAGAGAAGGGTTCCTGGCATAACCAAGGATGAGGCTCCCAAACCCAGTCCCAATACGGGCTCCAGAGATGCCACTCCAACTGTGGCAGCCCCAATGAGCTTGGCTGCTGTGTCAATGTCCATTGAGGTATGCTGGTTTGGAAGCTGTGACTAGGGATCAATCAAGTCAGGGAATGTAGGGATGCCAAGCTGCTGAAGCGCTCTTCTGTCAGTGTCTAGGATGTTTCTGCGCCACAGACGGGACACCTCATCAGCTGGGAGGCATTCCTGACCAAGGGATGAGTGGAGAAGAATTTGGCACTGGCAAAAATTTTTAGGGGATGAGGGGTAGTGGCAGGCGAGCTGCTCCTACTGCAGAGAAAATCAAGACAGGTATATGCCTCTTCTTGATATGATTGAATTATATCATGTGCATGAAATTCCAATAAAACTGTTTTAGAAAAGAAACAGAAGATCATCTGTTACTTACACAGACCCTCATTGAAGGGCTTTGGTTAACAGGCTCATGGCCCAGTGCCTGCCTTTGTGAATAACATTCTATTAGCACACAGCTATGCCCTTTTCTCTTTCCTGCTGTTGTTTTCACAATCAGTAAGGTTGAATAATTGTCTCCAAGTCTATATGACCAATGGAATAATCAATTATAGTTTTCAGAGGTCTTTTTGAAAAAAGAAATTTACTGACCCCTGATCTAGGGGAAGAATCTGGATGAAAAACAGCAAGGCTTGATGAAAAACATAATTCTAAACTATGAAGATTGTTTGACAGGATATAATATTTTTTAAAAATCACTGATAGATAAGTAAGAACTACCAATCCTAATGGGACAGTCGTGACTTGCCGAGCTGTTAAATGAAAATTCAGTCATTCAGACCCACGAACTGCTGTGTGGGAGAATTTGTGGTGGAATAATCTCATAAGGAAATACAGGCTTGGAAATCTTATAGGAGCAGTTCTAGTCTGTCCTCTAGGATTACTATGACTTGGAACTGATCAATGTCAACAGAATTTTAGTTTGGGTGAAAGCAACTTTTTACAATATATTGTACTTGAATAAATGACACCAAGTTTCAAACCACCAACTTTACAGCCATTAGTTGAGGCCTTAACAGTTAGCACTCCACTGAGTCTTCCTGAAAGATATTCAGACTGTGGCAGTTACATGATCTCCTGTGAACCTGCGAAGGGGTGCAGTCTAGCCTGTCAATCAGGTCACGCCTTAATGACCTCATTTGGAAGTGTGAAGGAGATAAATAGCTCGCTGAAGGCTAGATACACTCTCTCCCTGTGAGGCATTGGTGTTGACAAGCCACATGGAGCTATGCTAATGGCAGCCAGAACCTTGGAGCTGGAGGAGCCACGTGGAGGCCCACGCCAGCACTAAGATGCTTCTAATGCCACTGGATCCACAAGACTTTCCACCCACTAACCTGTGATTTTCTTGCACTTGGCATTGTATCATGTATTGCATGAGTCTGAAGAGGAATTTACAGAATGGTATCAGACATATGGGCTAATATTGGCCTTATGGGTTTAATCTGCACTGGACTGGTGTGTTTTCTCAATATACCATTGCTTTTTATATAAAGCTTTTTCCTATACACGTAGGAGTGTCTATGAATTTGTTTCTCCAGTCCACCAGGACTAACACACTGACCTTCTCAAAATACACGCTGATCACCCCTGGAAAATTTCTACTCCCTATGGGACAAGCTCATTTTGGTTGGTTGTTTTTCTCCCTATGAGAATGTTTTATTTTCTTACAATACAACTTTGAATTCACAGATATTAAGGGTAGGAACTGAATCATAAAAAAAAACAAAACATAAATTCCCGTGTGAAATAGTGAGATGAAGAACCCTGGATCACAATAGAGATCCAGACTAGAAACTCCCTCTCCAAATGCACATGATCCAGAATCATTCCTTCTGTTCATGCCCTTACAGAGCCCTGCAACACAGCTCCCTCCCTGCATAGGAGGTTTGTGTCTGTACTCACTTTGACTTCTCTCTGTGTGTCTTCCCCACCATTATACATGGACGTGTGACTGACTTTTAGACTGTCCTTTCGCTGATACGGTGTGTTCTTGGCAATGTCTCTGGAGATGGTAAACCAGCTTTCATGGAATCTGTATAATATGTGATATCAACAGTACTAATAAGACACCCTGCAGGCCTGGAACTTGGCTCATACAGGTCATGGAAAAGTTACTAAATGTAAATCCAGAGTTTGCACATTAGAATCTCAAAAATGTCTTATGCTCTCTCAAGTTTCCTTCAGACTCAACCAGTTGCACATTGCAATTGCCATTTTCAAACAAAATATATGCCGGTCATGAAAACGATCACACATGTCAACTGTGTGCAACTCATACCCACTCACACACACTTGCTCTCAATAACATTACTTATTAAAATAGCTGCCTGAAAAACCCAGCTTAGTACAGACTCCATGATGATTCTGTGTTCATACAAATTGCATAACAGCGACACTTGTAGATTACGGTACTGAGGATCTTCTCCAAGAACTGTTTTGTTGGGATTGGGGTGTTTTTTTATCAGCATAAGGAGGGCCTTTATTTGCATATGCTTCTCCTGGAGAGAATGAGCCCGATTCACAGATAAAGCAGTCACAAAACCCCATGCTTCAATCCCTGAGCGTTTCACCTCTGAGAGTTTCCCCAAGAAGAGGAAGAAACTGACATATTGGCAATGAGGCCTATTTTCCCAGGTGTATTAAATCAGAATAAGAGCTAAATTTGAGTAAATACATCATGAGACTATATCCAATGGACTATGTGCAGATTTGCATGTGAGTGGTAACTTTGTAATAAAGTTTAAAAGGGGTCAATCTGAGATGAGAATGTTGGCTGCTTCCTCATAGAACACATTCCCTTCCGTGACTTCTCCATTCTTCAAGACCAAGGCCTATTCTTTCAGGCCACAGAAAGTGATGAAGAAGATGGTTGAGGAGGGAGACACAAATTAAGTTTGAGAACAGCTTTAGGAATAAAGGCAGTAGTCCTCTCCTCTCAGGGACTTATATCTTTCTAAGATACTCGGAACAAAACCAAGAGCATTTAAATTGTCAGATGCACATTTTCTCTCTGCAATAGATTATGTAAAATTAGATATTCAAATATTTGAAGGTCAGCTAAATCTAGAAATCTCATTGAATTCAGCCAAAAATAGCTCCCATTCAATGTGTGCTGTAAATAGGAGTGGCTTTTGCAAGTCACTAAGAAGGAAGAACTTTTCTTTGACAACTACACTCCTACATCTACTCAAGAGTTATTCTAGTGTGGAAAGAGTACATGCAACACTAAAAAAATTACCTTTGACACAGGAAGACATGTAGTATCCACAAAGTCATCATTAATAAAGTTATTCACACCTAATCTTACATTTCATACAGGATCTTATACCAAAATATCTGAAATTCTTCACTTAAGGTTGTGTGTCAATGGATACTGGGAATGTTACCGGTATCAAACAACAAATTACTAGCAAAGCCACTAGGAGGAGGATGAGCTCATTAATAGGACAAATGTGGACCCTCTGGGTGAAACCAGAAGGAGTGGCCGACATTCTTTGGGGCTGTGAAGGTGAAGATACAACATCCAGCATGAAGAACTGAATGATCCCGTTTGGCCCTAAGCTCTCCCCGAATCCTGAATTTTCACAAAAAGGTAGTGTGTTTCCTGGACTATCATGGGCTGCAGGTTCTGAAGGATAGACTGATATAGGACATTAGCACCCAGATAATAAAATGCAGTTGGTGAATTTATGTATTTTCAGATGGGATTCCAGAAAAGATACACACACACACACACACACACACACACACACACACACACACACACACACACACATGGCCACAAAGGTTAGGAAAAACAACCAAAGCTGTCCTGACCTCTGAGATTTCCCCAAATGTTGGAAACTTGACTGAATAATTTGTGGTAATAGAGCCCTGCGTTCGCACTCTACCCTGGGGTAAAAAAAAGGAAAACAAAAAAAGCAAAAATCAGCAACAACAAAAATTGTGTCATTTGAAGAAACAATTCAATATAAAATAGGCAGACTGCCTATCTTTTATTAAATTATTAGCTAGATGATTGCCAGAATTCCTCAGAGTGCGCTGAAAGAACATACTGTTAGACTTTCAGCCAATACTCAAACACTTAATAGATACCTTTACCCAGGCACCATTTTCCTGTAGTCTGATTGGAAAATGTTTTATCTGAGTGTCTTGAGAACTCTGATGCAGGGACCGCTGGCAAAGTCATTTCCTGTCCATAAAGGTTAAGAAGCGGATTGTTGCTGTGGGACAGAATATAGTTTTGGTTACAATATAACTTTTGAATTCACAGATGCCAGGAGTAGGCACAGAAGTATTATTTTTTAAATTAGAGATTTCCCACCAGGAACTGAGATTTCTGAGAATCCACATATAACCACAGGAAACCAGCCTTGAAGCTCCAGCTGCTCCTGGGTCTGAGTCCTGTGCTTTGTGGGTCCTGCGCACCCCCTGGAGACCAATATCCTCCCACCAGGGGAAGTTTGTGTCCGGGCTCTCACTGACTTCCCCTCACTGTGTCTCTTGCACAGTAATACATGGCTGTGTCTTCGGCTTTCAGGCTGTTCATCTGCAGATACAGCGTGTTCTTGGCATTGTCTCTGGAGATGGTTAATTGGCCCTTTACTGAATCTGTATAGTATGTACTAACACCAGTACTAATGCCTGCGATCCACTGCAGGCCCTTCCCTGGATACTGGCGGGCCCAGCTCATCCGTGGTCACTGAAGGTGAATCCAGAAGCTGCACAAGAGCTCTCCAGACTCACAAGAGCTGCTCAAAGACTCTCCAGGCTTTCTCAGATCGCCCACAGACTACACCAGGTGCACCTCACACTGAACACCTGCAAACAGACACTCTGATTAGATGAATTACATACAAACACATGCACTCACAATTATACACACATACAGCAAGCTCTACAATGATTACCATGTAAAATGGCCAAAATGAAAGCCACGTTTGGTACCAAATTCATTATGTGTCCTCTGGACTAGCTCTTGCTTTCAAAATATTAACAGCAGAGACCCCAGAAACGGGTACTGTCCTCTGAGAAGTCCCACATCAGGGCCTGTGGTTGTTTTATCAGCAGGCAGAGAGCTGCATTTGCATGTCCCCTGATATTTAGAAGCAGATGAGTAGAGAATATGGACAAGAGTTCTCCCTCAGACTGAACGAGTACTCCCAACAGAAAACAGCTCTTAAGCAGGTTGTTTATCAAGCATTTCTTTAATTGTTATCAATGATCAATCTTTTTAAAAAATAGTTTTCAATTTGTAAACTTTATATTACATACATAACAAACTTTCTAATTGAGTGGTATAAGGACTCACAATGCATCCTCTCTGATTCCCCTTATGGAGTGGATTCACATGATGATAGTAGACTGTTCTATTACCTGTTTCTTGTGTGGGAACCTTACTGATTTTCTTTCCTTCTAAGGCATTTCCACATTTCAGTGATATTTGTACACTGTGGACAAGAAGCTCTTCATAAAGCATGTCCACAAAACATGCAGAATGGTGTCTCCTCTCCGGTTTCTGATCTGAGAGATTCCCGTCCTCCTGCTTTTGTGATAGTCAGGAAACCTGGCTATTTATCACTTTTCTTCATCTTCTAAAAGAGTCAGTTTTCATATAATCAGCTTACTGGTTGCGTTCCTGTGATTTCATTTATCTTGGTTACTTTTTTATTGTCTCTCCCAGGCCCGTGCTACCTATGCCATAGATATTACCTATGCATACTCACCTTTTTCTAGTTCCATTAGTTGGAAACTGAAGTAATCAATCTCAGAGTTTTACTTCTACACTATACAACTGTGTGTTGCTATGAATCCTCATTAAGTTCTCTTCAGATGAACCCCACGGTTTGTTGTCTTGTGATTTCATTTAATCCAGTATAACCATCCAGGATGTGAAAATCATTAAACACATGTTCATGACACAAATAATATAGTATATATCCATATATTCATCATTCACACTCACTGCCATGAGCCAGTGCAGACTCATCATGACCCTATAGACAGCGTAGAATTGTCCTTGAGCACTTCTGAAACTGTAACTCTTTAGGGAGAAGAAAGCCCTGTTTTTCTACTGTGGAACAGCCAGTACTTAAGAACTCCTGAAATTTCAGGTCGCAGCTTAATGAGTAACCAAAACACCACCAGGATTCATTTATGCATACATATATTTAAATGTGTTTATGCATACAAAATATAAATGAATGAATATTGAAATTGATGTGGTGTTTTGTAATATTTAGGAAGACAAAATTCTCAGAGAAAATATTTTGGAGGGAAAGGGAAACCCTAGATACTAAGAGGAAGCTCCTTGCTCCCATGCCTCCCCCATTGCCCTTGCCCAGAAGTCTGGCTCCTGTGCTCTGTGCAGCTCATGTGATCCCTATAGACTAAGGTCATTATTACAGGGAAGGTTGTGCCTGGATGGCACTGAGTCCTCTCACTGTTCTTCTCACACAGTAATGGACAGCTGTGCCCTCAGTGGTCATTGTGCTCAGCTGTGGGGAGAACTGCTTGGTGGATATGCTTTTGGCGCTTGAGAGTCAGCTGCATTAAGGCAGGTAATTGTTTCCTGATGCTCAAACATATTGATAACAAGTGCTGCAAACTTTTCTGGTGGTTGTGGTAGATTCAGGTCCAGAAATATGGAGCCACAAGAGACAGCAAATCTTAGGGAGAGGATTTGTGAGGGATTCATCACTCCTGGGCTCAAAACCTGATGCTGTACCTGTCACAGGGCACCCAGGACAGGGAGGGAAAAAATCCATGCTGACAACTAATGTAAGTCTCTTTTATGTTAACACATTTTTGGAGTCTCTTGCTATTACGAGAGACATAACTTCCAGGCCAAAGAATATATGAAAGAAAATAAAAACTTGCGGACAATTATATAGTTCCTGGAGAATTGTGACCAGTGTGGTGCCTTTCACCATGTTTTGAGCTTTTACCTGGAAATTGAAGGAGTGATCTGCATGTTAGAGCCCAAGGAGAAAAAAGTAGAGATACTTTCAATCTTTTCTCAAAAAACCGAAAAGAGAGTCTAATGTCTTCATCTTCTCTGGGATTGGCTTCCATTTATTGAGAACTCAAGTTCCTTACACCAAAGAGTGGAGAAAATGTCTGGACACAGAAAGCTTAGAGAGTGTTAAGAAATTCTGATTTCATTAACCCCCAGCTGACAGTGGATATTACTTCTACTGTGTTCTCTCATTTCTCTGAATAGTCTCTTGAAAATTCAGTCCTCTTTCTTTAGACTAACATGTAAATTAGCATGAGTTGAGATGGTGGACATGTACAGAGTTTTGAGATGCAAATGGGCAAAGGATATGAATAGATACTTGACTAAAGGGGACATTCAATTTGCAAAGATACACATACAAATATGTTAATTCCCATTACTCATTGGTGGTGTTATTGTTTATTTGGTTGACTTTGTTTTTGAGATCTTTTCTTGGAATGGTTACAGAATACCTGGCCATATTTTCTGGAAAACATTTTAAGCACTTTCACGGAATATTTTTTCTAAAACATATATGTTTAATACAACCTGTAGTGTGATTTGTTTGTTTTTTCCATGAATTTTCATTGTGCATCACAGTAATACAGAATCATTGAAAGCTGTAGTAGTTTCTCTGTGCAACACGCTGTACTGAGCAAATAACCCGAGAAGCTGTACTAACTGAAAACTATGACGTCAAGATTGAAGGAAGCCAGGTTCATAATCTGGCACATACAAATGACATAAAACTACATGTTGTAAGACAATGTGACTTGTAGAACTTACTGATAAAGAGCAGGGATTACTGCCTTCACTTTAGATTAAAATTCAATGTAAAGAAAATTAAACTCCCTAATATGGGACCAATGGAAAGTATCAGGATAAATGGGGATAATATTGAAATTTGGAAGAAGTTCATCTCTCTTGGATCTACAATCAATATTCATGGAAGCTTGACTCAATCAACTGCTGCATTTAGTTGAGGAAACCTGCTGCACAGACCTCATCAAAGGTGAAGAGCATGGAAGTCTCTTTGAAGACTCAGATGTACCTGGCCCAAATTATGAGGTTTCCAATTGTCTCATGTGCATGTCAAAGTCGGACAATGAATGAAAAGGATGAAAGATCAAACGATGTACCTGAATTATGGTACTGGAGAATAATTTGATGGTAGGATGGACCACCAGAAGAACAAATAATTGTATATTGAATGATTTGCAATGCTTAATAGAAAGAAGGGAGGAGTTGATTACTTCATCTCAAGTACTTCGGACATTTATTAGGAAAATCAGAACTTGGATAAGGACCTAATGCTTTATAAAACATAAGGTTATTAAAAAAGGTAACCTTTAACAAGATAGATTGGCACAGTAACTGCAAAAAAGGCCTCATACATCACAACTGTGAGAATGAAGCAAGACCTACGCTTCATTCTGTTTTCTCTAGTGTTGCTGTGGGTCCAAATTTATTTGATAGGACTTAAAACAGCAAAATGCAAGGTCAATGACAAACATTGACAATGAAGAGTAAGTGAAGGCATTCACCTTTCAAATTGGAATCAGATAAGGCTATCATTAAATACCAATCTTATTTCGTATTGTGCTGAAACTGGTAGTTACATAATCTGGTGTCAGCTTGAGAATATTGAAAGTGAAGGGGGGGAATTTAGCCTGTCAATCGGGTCACAGCTTGATGACCTCATTTGGTAATGCTATGGAAATAAATAGCTTGCTGGAGGAGGGATACACACTCACTCTAGTTGTGGGATACAAAATACCCCCCAGCTTTGTCTCACACAAATTTCTGACAAACAGAGGTTATTTGTCAGCTCATGGTGGGAGGTCAGATGCTTAGACATATTCCTCCTGCAGACATATTCCTCCTGTTCCACTCTAGGTGGGGTACCCACCCAACTGTTAATGGTTTCCATGGAGAGCCAGGAAACAGGTCAAACCTGCTTGGTGACATACAAAGTTAGGCTGCCATCCTGAGTCTAGGATCCACCCATCTTATCACATGTAAACCCTTAATCCCTCCTCTTCCTATAGTGTATGTACCCCTATATCACCCCCCCACCACTACTGTATAACCTATACCACAACCCTTTTCTCTGACGTATGTCTTTACCTATAATTCGGGGGCTTGCATGCCCCACCCAAAAGAAGATATATAAGCCTGGGTTATCAATAAAAAGCTCTCTCGCCTCACTCTCCCTGGCTCTCAGCTCTCCCTTCATCTCCCTCCATCCTTGCTCCCCTGTTCCCTTTCCCATTGTCCTCCTTCCTCTACCCCTCTCTCCTGCCCTCCTGTCTCCCATCTCCACGTGGACCACCAAGTGGGGCTGAGGTGAGCATGCTACCAGGAAATGTGTCTAACTCCATTATTTCAATCTCTCTTCTAATCTCTCTGTATTCTCTAGGACTTTATTATAATCTTTATATATCTCAACTGTACTATTGTGCCTATCAAACCTGCAATTAGTTGTGGGAGGCTGGCCTTTACCTCACACTCCCTGTGAAACATTCCTGCTGATAAGACACATGGAGCTACACTAGATTCCTGCAGCTGGAGGATCCTGTAGAGACCCCTGCCAGCATTGAGAGTTTCCATTGCCTGTGGATCCACAAGTCTTTCCACCTACTGGCCTACGATCTTCCTGTATCCAGGGTCATTGCATGTGTTGCATGAGTCTGAAGCGGTATTTTTAGATTGGTATTGGACATATGGGTTAATATGGGACGTATGGACTTGATGTGGACTTGGATAGGATGTTTTCTCAATATACAATTGCTCTTTTATATAAAGGTCTTTCTTAAACAGATATGAGTGTCTATGAGTTTGTTTCTTTAGTCCACCCTGACTAACACAAACTTTGAACAATAGCTATCAGTCAACAAATGAAAACCAAATGCATCCTAAATGGCAACAAAGAGGTAAAACTCTCTATAATTGCTGATGACAACTCTCTGTAATTGCTGATGATTTTCTAAACATAGAAAATCCAAAAGCCCTAGAAGAAAATTGTTGAAAGCTCTGAAAAGGAAATCAGAAAATAATATCATTTACAATAGCTACCTAAAAGATAAAATAAATGGAATAAACCTAAGAGAACCAAAGTCTTGTAGAAAGAAATCTATAAGAAAAACACTACTCCAAGTTACCAAAAGAAATGCAAATAATGAGACTAATGGACCATGTTCATGAAGCAGAAGGCTCAGCTTTGTGAAAATAACACACTCTAAGTAATCTATAATTATAATGCAATTACCATTATAATTAACTTCTGACCAAGATCCCAGCGTCTATCTTCAAGGACATGGAAATTACTGACCAAATTTTAAAAGAAATAGTGGGGAGGAGATAGTCACTCAGGGTTCAGTGTAGCAACAATGAAAATCAAAACCTTCCTCTAGTGCTTGAACGCTTCCTCCCCTCAATTCTCATGATCCTAATTCTGCCTTGGGGACCTGGTTAGACCAGAGGATGCACAGAGGTGCAGTGAGGATCTGGAAACATAGGGAATCTAGGACGGATGAACCCCTTAGGACCAGCGGTGAGAGTGGCGACACCTGGAGGGAAGGGGGTATAGAAAGGGAGAACCTATCTAGGGGATCTACATGTAACCTCCTCTCTGGGTGATGGGAAACGGGAAGGAAGGTGAGGGGAGAGACCGGACAGTGTAAGATAAGATAAAATAATAATTTATAAACTATTAAGGGTTCATGGGGGAGGGGGGAGAAAAGAGGGAGGGGTAGGGGAAAAAAGGAAAATGAGATGATTCCAGGAACCCAAGTGGAAGGCGAATTTTGAGAATAATGAGGGCAATGAATGTATAAGGATGCTTTACTCAATTGATGTATGTATGGATTGTGATAAGAATTGTATGAGCCCCAATAAAATGATTTATTAAAAATTACTCTTCAACTTAAAAAAATGAAACAAATCCATCATAAAAAGGCCAAAACTACACAGACACTCCATACCTAGGAGATCCAGTGGTGTTGTAGATTACAAAATAGACTACTATTTGCAAATTCTGCAGTTCAAGACCAGCATCTAATCCTCAGGAGAAAGACAAAGCTTTGTGATCATGGAAGGTTTTACAGTCTCAGAAATCCAAAGGGGCAATGATGTTTTGTCCTGTACAGTTTCTATGAATCTTAATTGATTCAACGGCAGTTAAGTTGGGTGTTTGGGGGTGGGGGGGACAATCCCTATAACTGCACCTGAGATTGACGTATGGGAAAAAGGACAATCACAGTTTAAGTGGATCATCGCTAGACTTCTCTCTGAGTCCCTAAGACAGTCTTCTCTGGAAATGTCCACCTGGAAAAAAAAATCACTCACTTGTGTCTCAGGTATTCTGGATGTGAATTAGCTAGTTTCTAGAGAATATACTAGAACAGATTGATCCAATTGTAAAGCCAAGGGTCACACAGTAGAATATGTTTCACAAATCCAGGCAGATGAACTACCTCAAGAAATGATTTCAAAATACTTTCCCTATGCAAATGAATGGATTGAAATTGAGGACACAACCTTGTTTGAGTGTGCAAGATAAAAACAAATTTTATACATCGTTATTTTGTCATATCTTGCCCTATCCGGAGTCTCCCTTCTCTGCTGTCCCTCTCCCAGGGAAGAGGTCACATGTGGATCCTTGTAATCAGTTCCCCCTTTCCAACCCACTCACCCTCCACTCTCCCAGCATCGTCCCTCACACCCTTGGTCCTGAAGGTATCATCCGCCCTGGATTCCCTGTACCTCCAACCCTCATATGTACCAGTGTACAGCCTCTGTCCTATCCAGCCCTGCAAGGTAGAATTCGGATCATGGTAGTTGGGGGGAGGAAGCATCCAGGATCTGGGGGAAAGCTGTGTTCTTCATCGATACTACCTCAAACCCTAATTAACCCATCTCCTCTCCTAAACCCCTCTATGAGGGGATCTCCATTGGCCGACACTTGGGCCTTGGGTCTCCACTCTGCACTTCCCCCTTCATTTAATATGATATATATATATACATATATACACATACATATATATATACACATATATACACATACATACACACACTTATATCTTTTTTTTTTTTTTTGCATGATGCCTTATACCTGGTCCCTTGGGCACCTCGTGATCGCACTGGCCGGTGTGCTTCTTCCATGTGGGCTTATTTGCTTCTGAGCTAGATGGCCGCTTGTTCACCTTCAAGCCTTTAAGACCCCAGACACTATCTCTTTTGATAGCCGGGCACCATCAGCTTTCTTCACCACATTTGCTTATGCACCCATTTGTCTTCAGCGATCCTATCATGGAGGTGTGCAGTCAATGATATGATTTTTTGTTCTTTGATGCCTGGTAACTGATCCCTTTGGGACCACTCGATCACACAGGCTGGTGTGTTCTACCATGTGGAATTTGTTGCTTCTGAGCTAGATGGCCGCTTGTTTATCTTCAAGCCTTTAAGACCCCAGTCACTATCTCTTTTGATAGCCGGGCACCATCAGCTTTCTTCACCACATTTACTTGTTCACCTACTTGGGCTCCAGCCGTTGTGTCGGGAGAGTGAGCATCATAGAGTTCCAATTTAATAAAAGAAGGTATTCATGCATTGAGGGAGTGTTTGAGTAGAGGCCCAAGGTCCTTCCGCCACCTTAATACTTGACCTATAAATATAGACACATAGATCTATTTCCCCATCCTCCTATATATATTTGCATGTACATGTCTTTGTCTAGACCTCCATGAATGCCCTTTGACTCCTAGCTCTTTCCTCCATCTCCCTTGACCTTCCTCCTGTCCTACAACCATGCTTCATCGCCACCTGGGCTAGAGTATACCTCTTCTCTAAGCAACCTTACCCTTGATCATTTCCACCAGGCCTGCCACTCCCCCTTCTCTACCATTTGGGGTCCCATGTTTTTCCCTTGTCCCTGGGTTTGTTAACACCACTTCCTTCCCCCCCCTTACCCCCCCACCCCAAGTCCCCCCGGAACTGTCGGTTCCGTTGTTTTTCCTCCAGATAGTTCATCCAGCCTATCCTATTCAGACAGACCTGTGGAGTCACTAACATGCACGAAAACTAGACAGAGGAAAACAAAGCAACAGTATACAACCAGACAACAAAGCAACAAAAACAAACCACTGACAAAGAACAGAACAAAACAGTTCACAAGAGAAAAGCTTGTAGTTAGTTCAGGGATCGTTGGCTGGCACTTAGGAGCATTTTCCAGTCCAGTCTGTTGGGGCACCACGCCCTGGCCCCAAAGTCCACTTTCAGCATTCCCTGGGGACCTTGCCACTCCATTCCCTTGCTGTTCCGCTGCACTCCCCCAGTGATTTGCCTCGGTGTGGTGGGATCAGGTCAGGTGCAATTCCCACACTGTGTCTCCGGTGCTGTCCCCTGTATCGCCCTTAGTCACTGAGGGGCATCATGTCTCATAGTAGGGCCAGCCATGTTGTTCTCTCTGTGGACTGGCTGCTCTACTCAGGAACATCATCATCACGGCCTGGTGGGCCAGACTGTGCTCCACTCTCTCCTCCTGCCCCTTCATCTGCTCCCGTGTGCTCTGATCAAATATGTCCATCTTCCATAGCTGCAGAGTCAATGTCGTCCTTTGGAACAAATTCTTTTTGGGAGAGGGGCAGGAATCCACTTAATTTATGGTGCTGGGGCCAGCCTCCCAGACCTCTCCACCGGTTCCCTCCTCCACGCCGGGATATGGCATTCACACCTTGTGACACTGGGTTGAAGTCTGGTCCCACTTTCCCTGTGGAGATATAAACAATACCCTCCCCTTGGGTGGATTAATGCCCCATGACCCCACTACCCTTTTCTTCCTTGTATTCATCCTTTTGTTTTCCTTTCCCCACCTCCTCCACCATTGTCTACCATGTACATCCCTGGTTTTGGTCTGGTCTCTTCCATACTATACCGTCTTCACCCCTAAAATGTTTGTATACAGTAGCTTTTTTCCCTATGCCACTTTTGCTTTAAAAAAAATTTTTTTTTTAATTCTTACCTCAGCGGACTCATGGTGTACTTGTCCTTTTGTGCCTGACTTACTTCGCTTAGCATGATTTCCTCCAGTTCTTCCCATGCCGCTATGTGCCTCATACATTTAGTGATGTGTAGTATTCCATTGTATGTATATACCACAGTTTTTTAATCCAATCGTCACTTGATGGAAATTTGGGTTGCTTCCAACTCCTTGCAATTGTGAACTGTGCCGCAATGAACATTGGAGCACAGATGTCTGGTCTTGGTTTCTTTCTTGCCTCTTCTGGGTATATGCCCAGTAGGGGGATTTCTGGGTCATATGGTAACTCTATTTCCATCTGTTTTAGGTATCGCCAGATTGATTTCCATAGTGGCTGTACGTACTTACAGTCCCACCAGCAGTGGATGAGAGTTCCTGTCTCCCCACAGCCCCTCCAACACTTAATAAAGAGGACCTGATGCAAGGGGCTTAAGTGGAGAGCAAATGCCTTGAGAATGATTGGGGCAGGGAATGTATGGATGTGCTTTGTACAATTGATGTATGTATATGTATGGACTGTGGTAAGAGTTGTTTGAGTCCCTAATAAAATGTAAAAGAAGAAAAGAGAAAACAATGATTAGGGCAAAGACTGTACAGATGTGCTTTATACAATTGATGTATGTATATGTATGAACTGTGAAAAGAATTGTATCAGCCCCAATAAATTGTTAAAATAAATAAATTAATTAAAAAAAAGAAATAAAGATTTCACAATATATAATTCCAAAAAAAAAAAACACAAACAAACAAAAAAAAATTTTTTTAAATGTCCCCAAACCAGGCAACACACTCAGGGAATTAAAATAGAGATAAAATGACTCCAGGTGGGAATACACAGTTAAAATGGAGTCGGCATAAGTCTAAACATAGGACAAGCTACTAGAAACTTCTTCAGAGGAAACAGAAATTTACCTTTGGGCAATAAATAAGCAGGAGCAGCTCCCACACTCCCCCGGCTTTGTAAAAATTAAAGAAACAACACGCAAAATTCTTGAAGAGTGTATGTGGGAAGGGAGATCTTCTGTACTTGGCTCTTGCCCTTCTATCGAGACCAATACGCTTTCCCAAAGAAAGACTGGCCTTCACTTTGGCTGTGTTACTGCTCACTGAACCCCATCTTTGTACAGCTGGGCCTGTCTCTTTCTCCTTTTACTTGCCACCTGCCAGACTGTTGACTGATAGCCACCAACCTGGGTCACCTCGCTTGAGGCCTCCAGTCCTGGAAGGACTTAGCCCAGCTACCTGGGAATGCCAATCATGTCTCAGTGCGCGGTGGGTGCGCTGGAATATCACTACTTCAACAACTTCAAGGGTGGGTGTACTCCCCGCAGACACCCTACTGGCTGGCAAGGAGCCAGGGCATTTCCAGACCTGGGTTCTCCCCCCGCCCCGCTCCCCGGGGGAAGTTACTGCACAGGTCACAACATTGGGCAAACCTCAGGAGGAAGCCCTAACGTTCTGTGCACCAGCTGCAACCACTCGCTTCCTGAATAGCATTCACTTCTTCATAGCGAGAGAAGAAAGGGACCCGGGGCTCATCTTTGAGCTGAAGATGTTCCAGGAGTCTCGGGGAGGTGGCACACTGTATGGAGACAATGTAGGGGGCTTAGGAGAGACCTGCAAAGCGACTAATCGGGAACACAGATGCCCAAAGCCAGTCTGGGATCCCCCTTTCTCCAACAGGTTTCTCACAAGGAATTCCAACCAATCCCCAAACAGGGGGATGGGACCAGTCTCTGGGACACCCTCCCACATCTCACCGTGCAAGGGGAGAGGTACTGGACAAGAGGGGGTGAGGGGAGAAGGGTGCTTGCACCTGAGCCAGGCTGCTGTGTGCGTCAAGGTCACCCCAACTGGTCACCAACACGACCCCAACGTGGGCGCACCTACTACACAGAGCTCAGGCTGCAACACTTCTCTGGCTCCACACCATGCACAGCAAGTAGCAACCTAGCTATGACCCTCACTTCTGGCTAGGACACCGCCACTTCTGTCCTGTCTCAGCGTGACCCGGAATAGGAGAAGCATAGTCATGGGTGTGATTGGGAAACACATAAGTGAAAATTCAGTCAGGACAGACTTCATTAAGCATAGATATTCAGGAAAATATTGATGTGGTAGAGGTTAATATGGATGTAGCAGAGACATAAAAAACAGTAGTTCCTGGTGCTTAAATTCCCACCAACATATTTGAAAGTTTGTTCTTCATAACACTGACCATACAGGAAATAATTCAGATGAGTTGGAAATAATGCAATGTGTAGGTCTTAGTGGGGAAAAAACCCCCCACCAGATTCTTATCCTGAAAAACGGTTAGATTAGTATTACATGTATGATCAAAGTCACATATCCCATACAGCACTGAGCTAAAAGCACCAACCTGTGACATTCAGTATCCACATCGGAAAAGGTGACGCCTGAGTCACTGTGATAGTGGGTCAGGATGTCATTCTCTTACAACCAGAATCTCACAGCTGTGCTCAGGGCCAAATAAAACAATTAACAATACACTTCTACCATATCGACACAGTTGTATACAAAATAAACTGAATATGTTCTTCAGCTCTTGGATACTCGAGTACATTTTAACTTCCAGGTGGTGCTTATACATGTCTGAGACTGAGAAAATCAACCACTGCATCACCTGTCTAGTTTTGCACTATTGTCTATAAGGACACTACTTGCTGTGGTAAAGATGAAACATGTTCTATAAAATGTAAAACACAAAAGCCTAAGGAGCTGTTTCTCTGCTCTCTATGGTTCTATGAGTCAGAATTCACACAACAGCTCTGACTTTATTGTTCTTCTTCTATATGTATTTTCTTATTCCATATATGTAAAACCTTTAGAGTTTTGTGTATTTGCAAACCGGAGGCAAAAACAAGAGATATATCACTTCAACCATGGAGCATGGTAAAAAAGAGGAAAACTTTTTAGATTGAAAGAGGCTGAGACAATGGGCTCAAATATAAGAACAATTTTGAGGACGGTTTAGGGCAAGCCAGTGTTTCTCCCTGTGGTAATAGGATCACTCTGATTTGGAACTAACTTAGTGACACCTAACAACAACCTCTCTTGTACAGGGACTGTATGTACAATAAGTACTGAAATGTTAGAGTGTTTCTTTTTAAAATAGGCAGTAAAGTAATAATCATTCCAGAATCTTTTGAAAAATATAATCATGGTTTTAATATGTATACCTGCAATATGAATCAATAGTAAAGGACAAAAGTGAATAAATGTAGATTTGTACAAGAAACCTTATTTATTATTTTAATGCATGAGAAACTTTAAAAGAAAATTTTATGACTACAGAGAATATGGGGTAAAATTATGTATAAAATACACTCTACAGACCTGCCGGGGGCTTTGGAGTCGATTGAGGCACTTCGCCTCGGGGAGGGAGTCGCTGGCCTCGCTGCCATGGCCAGCCAGTCGCAGGGCATCCAGCAGCTGTGGCAAGCGGAGAAGTGGGTGGCGGAGAAGGTGTCTGAGGCCCGCAAGCGAAAGAAACGGAGGCTGAAGCAGGCCAAAGAAGAAGCTCAGGCTGAAAATGAACAGTACCGCCTACAAAGGGAGAAAGAGTTCAAGGCGAAAGAAGCTGTGGCTCTGGGATCCCATGGCAGCTGCAGCACGGAGGTGGAGAAGGAGACAGAGGAGAAGATGACTCTTCTCCAGACCTACTTCCGGCAGAACAGGGATGATGTCTTGGATTCCCTCCTGAAATTCATCTGTAACATCCACCCAGAAATCCACGAAAACTACCGCATCAACGGCTAGGGAGGAAGGGCGAGCGAGCCTGTTCCGTGCACTGGCAATGCAGGTGCTGCCGTGGAACAAGAAGCTGTCGCAGGGCTAGAGCGCCATTGCAAAAACGCATTACATTATTTCTGTATATTATGGGATAGCTCCTTCTCTGCAGAGTAGCCAACCAAGTACTTTGTGTAGCCTTAGAGTTATCCAAAGCTTTTATCTTTTTACCTCAGATTTCTTACGAATTTAATGGTCTTCATGGTTTACCTGTGCTTTTTAGCTGAAGCAGCAAAACTTTTCTTTCTTAGATATCTAGTACAAAAAATATTCTTTGAAGAAAGAAATGGGTTAAATATTTCATTTCCCTAAAGCTTTCTTTGAAGGTCAGGGGCTTTATCAATGAAAAAAGTAGTGAGTAGCTATTCTGTAACCTGTGTAGACCGCAGCCAGCCTCAAAATAACCCTCTGTGTGTAAGGGTTAGAACCATGAGTACAGGTTTCCCCCGCTGTCCAAAAGTGCAGCTTTCCAGGGAAGGCTTTTGCAAGCGAGTAGACTTAAAGTGGAGAAGTATTTCATGGTAATTTATGGAGGGAATTGTTTTGAGCTTTCCAGAAAACAAACCCACCGAGTCATAGCAAATAACACACAAACCATTATTCATTCCTGGTGTTCACAGGGTGGTTCCAAACCACCCGCTTGATGCTGAGGGAGGGGCCTCCAGCCAAGAGCTCAGGGTGGTCACTTTGCTGTTTGGGGTGCGCTCTGCAAGACACTGAAAGCTCCTTCTTCTGTGCGCCTTTTCTCACACAAACAAAACCCCGTGGGTTTCTCTCCGTGAGCGGAAGAAGGCCCATATGGAGGCCTTTGAGAAATGCAAAGTGGCGGAACTGGAACTTAGGAAAAGTTAGGGAATACCTGTACTCCTCTAGTTTGGGCTGCTTTTAGTTTATAGAAATGACTGGATGTTAACACATAAGAGCTGTTACTTGTCATTGATGTGTAATGGTAATCCTCACTTACAAATAAAGATTCTCTGTAATGGAAAAAAAATACACTCTACAACAGAATATATTATACTGTTATTTTAACAATAAAGGAACATATTTGATGATTATATAACTATTGGTTTAGGTGAGTGATTAGACCATACATCAGACCAGTTTATCTTTACATTTGTGGAAATGGGATGGATTGAGTTAGAGAGTGCCTATCCCTGACTTTGAGTTCATATTTCAACTTGACTAAGTGGGATTATTACCAGGGATACAAGGATGTTTAAATATTAGAAAAAATTAATGTAACCGACCACATATATAGGAAAAATAATAAGAACCATATCATATTAATAGATGCATAAAAGGCATTTGACAATATCTATTCCTGATAAAAACCCTCAATAACATAGAAATAGAAACCTCAACACATGAAATATATTAAATTTAAATATATTAAAGGAAACCCATTCTGTGTAGGACAATTACTTGACTGTAACTTGGTCAAAATAGACACTTGTTCACATAGAAAGGTTTCATAAAAACCTTTCTATGTGAACATAAGAACCCACAGATTGGAGGGAAACAAATCTTTAGCAGTGAGGACAGGGAGAGAGCAGGGGAGAAGAAGACAACTGGACAACTGTGGCATTTTCAGGAATTCCCCATCTTGATGCACACCTTATCATACACAGGGAGCAGAGCCTGAAGCACAGAGAGCAGAGCCTGAAATCAGTGTCTTGAGTTTCAGAGGCGTCCAGGTGAAAAGCAGGAGAGACGTGGTCAGGTGCAGCAGATGGCAGCAGATGCTGTCAAGTGTGTGTCTCTGTGGCCCTAGCTGCTGGTGTGTCTTGGGGAAATTCCCACTTGGGAAGCATGCCTTCCACCCACCACTTTTCTTTCAGTTTGTCTTTGTGCCTGGGCTTGTGTGGTGTTGGGATTCAAATGCAAACGCTTTTCAAATGCAAGCAGGGCCATCCAAAGTAGTCAGGTTTCAGCAGGGCTTCCAGACTAAGAAACTACTAAAAATGAATCCTTTGCCACTCCAGGCCCTGAGCCTCACCTCCAGGAACCTCCCTCCAGGACACCCTCATTATCTCCAGGCCCCGCCCATTCGCACAGAGACCACCCCACCCCCTCCCCAGGTGATTCAATTTCCTGCTGAACCCACTTCCTCTGACTGAGACGGATCCGAGAGAGCGTCCCAAGACCTTCTATGGGTGAGTGAGTTTCTGTGTTTTTGTGCTGATCCCAGGCGCGAATCCCCCGCAGGCCTGGAGTCCCCAGCTGTGTCCGGGTTCCCGTGGACGTTACACTTCACGCACCCTGTCCGACAGCGTTCCAGGTCACCGCGACCCCCTGGGACATTTCCAGTTAAATCCTTGAATTGGTTGCAGGCCTCTGCCTTCGGGCGCGGGAATACTTTGGCCGCTTTTCTTGCTCAGAGCTCCTCCGTACAGAAAGGCGCGATTACGGGTGAGTTTTTGCCGGGGGCTTGTCCCTTTATGTCAGGTCGCGGGCATGAGAGCATGGGGACCCCAGAGTGGCCTTTACTGAAAATAGAGGCAGCCTTGCAGTCATCAGGCCACCCCACTGATGACCGAGGTCTGTATTAGAGCTTAACTTCTCAGCACTCTGCTTTGCAAAGGGGTACCAGAGCAGTGACAGCCCCAAATCCCCGCACAGATCTGGTCCTTGCATAGATTGCAGAGCCCCACATGGAGTGAGCCTCCATTGAATGGTTTCTGCCCAGGAACCAAGGTAGTAGGTAATCTGGCCCTCAGGCTTTGCAGGGTGGCTTAGCTTCACCTCTGCAGGCAGCCCAGGGAGAAGCAGTTTCTCTTGGAGGCTTGCCTGAGTGTGTGTCCTTGATGGAGGTCACCAAACTGGAGACAGTCCGTCCAGGGGACTCTTAGGCAGGAGCCACGTGCTATTAGCCTTGCCCTGACTGCATTGGTCAGGAGACCCTGGACCCATCTTGTAAGCCCGCTATCTAAGGATGGATGTCTGCCATTGAGATGCATGCTTTTGTGAGTTTCCTTTGCCCTGCCCCTCCCCCACACCCTCTTTAGCTCACATCTCAGTTGTGAACCTTGGAAGCCAATTTCCACCTCCTGATGGTGGCTTCCTTGATTCAGATAATGTGTTTGTGTCCCTGGGCTGTCTTTGTCTCATAAGATTTAATAGATGTTCTCTTTAAACTATATTTAAAACGCGGTCTCCTTTTTACTCTACTGCGTGTTCTTCCTTAACCATTTCTGCCCATCAGAAACTAACTTGTGTTCTGATTTAGACAACAAACGGAACTCCAGTCTCAAATATAATTTACGGAGAACATTTATTAAGTCATAAAAGAGACAAAGAGAATACACAGACGCGGACCCGTCACCGGATGGAGATCATTAGCGCAGTTCAGGGAAACAGTCAAGTCGGGAATCTAATGAAATAAGATTGCAACAGAGGAAACGGTCACAAGTTTCTGAATGGTGGAGCAGCAATACAGCATTGTTATAAGTGGGACTACAGTAGCAGGGACAGGACCGTAACTGAGCCACCTTCATTGCCAGATAGAGCATTTTACAAGATTTTTCCAAGTCCTTTTAACCCAGGCAGTCAGGGCTCAACTGCTAAGGCATGGCTCTTGACTATAGAACCCCCCAGATTGGCTGGAGAAAGGTGGATGGTGTCCACTTTCCAAGTTCCTCTGCCTCTGGGTAAATTTAATCAATTTCCTTGCTTGATGATCAGAAATAATTCAATGGAGGCTTAATCTACAGCTATCTATCCTATAGCCGTTTACTCACTGGAGTGCTAAGACTTTAATCTCTAATACAGCTCCTGAGATTTGTGTCTGCAGATGCTGTACTTTTCCACTTGGAGTGTGAAGAGCCCCAGCGGGGGGAATGTTTCCCCTATAAGCCTCACCTCAGAGATTGGTTGCTTTGATGGCTCATCTCTCTTTAAACTGCTCTCTTCCACCTCTGCCGCCACCCTCTTATGATCCTTCTTGGCTCTTAGAGCTTGCTGGCCCAGATTTAATATCCACTCATATTTTTAATAGGTAGATTTGGTTTCCTTTTACATCCTTTTGATTTGCAGACCCCAGCAATTATTTTATTTATTTTCAGGTCATTTTATGTATTGATCTGGAGAAATAATAGGTCTTCCCCTGTAGTGTTTCAGTTTTGAAAATCCACAGGGCACTTCTACTGTGTTCTCAAGGGTCACTATGAGTCAGAATTGATGTGTTAGTGGCACATGCGGTCAAGGTCAGCACTTTTTGGGGTAATTTCAGTTATTTTATTTTCACAGTGACATAGAATTTAAATCAATCATTTATCCTACTGGATACAGAAATTGCTTTGAAATATCCTGGTTTATTAATTAATTTCACTTTATTATTTAATATTTTAATAATTTATTGAATTAATTACAATATTTTATTATTTAATAATTTATTATTAATTTAGCTTCTATATTTTCCAGCTTATGCTTAATTGAGTTGGTCCCCATCGTCTTCCCCAACCCCCTCTCCCCACATGATTTATTTTGAAATCATTAATGGTGGACATACATCCACATCTTAATGGCTGCATGCTGTGACTGAACGACCCTAAGTTTCATTTGCTAACCTGCTGACACTCGACTCTCTATGTCCATTGTTTAAGCTTGCTATTTCTGCTTTGGTCCCCAGACCCCCTGTTAGGTTTATTGGGGTGCAAAACAGAACCAAAGATCCAATTGGCAAAGTTTTAGAAGCAGCCTTTATTGAGAAGTTTGCGGGCGGGTTCAGCAACTCAGGGTATTGAGCTATTGAAACCATGCCCGGAAAAATCCTGGCGGCATTTTTATGCCCACTGTTGGCAGGCACAGCTAGGGAGGATCAAAGCTGGGGAGGATCTGCACACACAGGTGCTTCAGAAGGGAGATGGTCATTAATCTTATCTATATGTCAAGGACTGGTGGAGTGACCATATCTTCAAAGAATCTCCTGGCTTTGGGGATGCTTGGTTCTCAGAAATTGCGGTTTTCAGTGAGGGGAGGGGAGGCCAGGGAGGGGTGAGTTCTGAGAGCTAAGGTGGAGGTGCCGAGCTCAAAATGGAGTCCCTTGTGCCAAGACCAGGCACCCACCAGATTCAAAATGTTAGTGGGCTGCTGCCCATGCCCATGTTGGATACCAGCAGGAAGTTCCCTAACTGCTCCATCCCCCTTAGTCAGCGTGTACAGTTGTGATCGGAGGAGGAAAGTATTCCCACCCGTTCGTGGTTTCTTGCTGTATAAACGAGAGTTCGAGTAGTGCGCTTGGGGCCCCGATGGATTGAGCTCCAGCTGTTTCCTGGCAGCCAGCTCCAGTGAAACTTTGCATTTGATCCTTTTCCGTGTGGCCCTGATTAATCTTCAGACCTGGATATAACAGTTTCTTGGAACCAAATTCTAAGTTTGTAAATTCGTTTTATCCTTTTGATTTAATTTTTTCCTATGTTAGCTCTTCAATTTGTTTGCATTTGCTGTTCAAGAACTGAGTCCTACTAATAGCTCCTCCTTTGAAAATTTGTGTCATGATTATTTCTAATACAAGGCAACATCCAGATATATAACTGTTATATATAGTAAGATAACATGTTATTTAAAATAAGATACCATTTTCTCTGTGCCCCACTGCATGGTAATGCTTGAATGTTCTACCCTTTTATCCACGTGTTCTTGATAAGAGGCTTGTTTTGTCCACTGCGCAACAGTGGATCCTGTGAGTGAAGCCACAGCACCTTACACTCCTCCTTGGGGTTTCTAGGCTATAATTGTGTGTTACCACATGGCCACCTCATAGAACACAACTGCTTTCATTTCATGGAGCTGCCAGTCCTTTAACCGCTGGAGCAGTGGGGCTTCTTCATGGACTAATTTAGATAGGCCACGCCGACATGCTGTTCATTATAGACATGGTGATTCTTAATGGGAATTATGTTTGTTTCTGATTTAGTCATGTTTTCAACACAATATCCATGTGCATACAGAGACATGATATACACTCATCATGTTCAGTTTCCCCTTTGGTTAGGTGTCATGGAGTTAGTTCCATCTCATGGCTATGTCATGTGTTATAGAGCAGAACAGTTCCATAGTGTTTCTTGAGCATCATGTTTGGGGAAGCAGATCTGTTCTTCCACAGTAATGCGGGCTGTTTACCCCATCAAGCCTCAGGGGAACTATCTAGTGCAAGCTGTTTGTGCCACCTTGAAGCATTGATTGTCCCTAGTCCCCAAAACAAACTCATTGCCACACAGTCATATCTGACTCATAGTGTTCCTCCATAGATATCTCATATCAAAATCTATACAGAAGCAACCAGCCTCATTTTCCTTTTGCTGATATGCTGGTGGGGTTGAACTGCCAGCCTGCGGGGTAGCAAATGAAGCCAGAATTCATCCCCCCCCACCGCCCCCAAGGAATGAACCAAATCAAGCATATGCCATCAAACCCACACCAACTCCTGGAGACTCCATGTGAGTCAGAGCACAGGGATGTTGCAGAGGGGTTTCAGTGACTGGTTTCTCAAGTGCATCACCCAGGCTTTCTTCCCTGGAGACTCTGAGTAGACACAAACTTCCAGCCTTTCCATGAACACCTATCCATGGTAACCATTATCATGCTCAGGGACATCAAAAACTAAGCAAGACATACACGCATGCATGTACACACATGTCAGAACCTATGTAATCTGGCAATCTTTCAAAGAAGGAAATTTCAAAACTTTAAAATGAGGTTCAGTTTCTAACTATAACATGAGAAACCACACAGTTGAATTTTTAAAATTTGCGGAACACAGAAAAATAAAGTCATTTTGTAAATTTTCAGCTATTAAATTTTTATGTGAATCGTATAGATACACGGTAACCTAACTGGTCTCTTTACCACAGCTAGAGAATAAAATTAATATCAGCTTTAATAAATATTTACAAGAGATGTTATATGTAAATAGCTTAATATTCTTTCTGAATTATCATGGAAGATGAGCAGGGATCCTAAAGATTTTTAAGATGTACAATATTTGAGGAATTAAAAAGATTTATTAAATTATTCTATTTAGCATAATATTGCAGTTTTGCATAATTTATTAGGAAAAGATATGCAGTGGCTTCCAAAGGTGCATGGAAAAATTCCATTATCTTTATTCCATTTTTCCATGACCTTTTTGAAAGCCCCTTGTGCATTCATGGCAAGAAGGATTAGCTACCAATGAGCTCCTTGTATCTCAATTCGGTAATACTTGATAAATATCAATCATTTTGCCTACCATTGGGTTCCATATGGTGACCGTATGTGGTTTCAGAGTAAAACTATTCTCCGTAAGATTTTCCACGCTAACTTCAGAAGTTGGTTGGTTTTTTCTAAGGTACTGCTACGTTGCTTTCAGTCTCCAATCTTATGTTTGGTAGCTGAGCACTCAGTTGCTCACACTACTCAGGGACTGCATTTAAGGACCTGCATCTTGAGGTGTGAGTGCTTGCAGACAGAGCGCTGTGTAGCCTGATGTGTCAGGAATTAGCTTCCCTTACAAACTGGTGGGCCTTTCTGGGGCTGCTTTTCTTTTTCTGTAGGTCCTTCATGAGTTCCTGTAATGATACTTTATTGTATGTGGGACACGTGAACAAAGGAGCCCTTTTGTCCAGTGGGTTAAATATTGGGCTGCCAACTGCAAGGGCAGCTGTGCACACTCACCAGAAATGTGCAGAGATGAGTCTGCCTGCTCCAGTAAAGATGTGCAGGTGTGGGAGTCCTACAGGGAGTTCTGCTCTGTGTGATAGCTCTGCTGTGAGTTGGACCAGATGTGGTGGCAGGGAGTTATGTGTGGACAACGCCAGCCCTTGTTCTTGACCACTTATTAGCTTTTTGAGGCTAAATGCAATTTGATTCACATTTTTGTGGACTCTTATGCACTGCGAAAAGTAAAATATTTTTTGGTGACAGTTTTGGGAACTGATATATTAGTGGAGGAGAGGTTTTTTGGAACATGCTGTTTTATTTAAATCATTTACTTTGGGCTCAGACAACTCTTATCACAATCCATATATCCATCCATTCTGTCCGATGTCTCCCTTCACCCACTTTTCTATTGTTCATCCCCCATTTGTCTTTAGTGATCATATTGGGAAGTTGAGTACACAATGGTATGATTTTTTGGAACGTGCTACTTTTTTATTGATTTCAATCTTTTTGTATTTCTTTATTGAAGTCTCAATGACACACCTTTCTGACATCCTTTATCCTTATTAAAATTTATTTGTTCAACCTGGGGTTTGACTATCCTTAAAACATAACAAGTACACTCCTTCCTGATACCTTGTGGTCTGGTAATTTCTCCTTTAGGAACAAATTCTTTTGGGCTACCCATTAGTTAATCCCATCACATCCTTCAAATCACTGTTTTCAAAAAATTCAATAATTAGACTACTAAGCGCAGATAAGGAAAACCACCTCTAAACAAAAGGGCCACATCGGTAGGTACACAGAATGATTTCACAGTGGAAATCAGCTGAGAGAGTACCTGTTTTCACCTCCCCTCTGTATTGAGGACAGATGTTTGCTCTGGGTCCTAACTAGAGTAATTAATTAGAGGCATTTAAAAGGATGCTTTTGTTGTTTTTTACCATCTATTTTTCTCCAATTTATTACAACACTGTGCACCCATGGTGATGTAGTGGGCTATGTGTTGGGTTGGTACCCACATGTTCAGCCATTCAAAACCGCTAACTGGTTCACACTAGAAGATGAGGCTTTCTACTCCCTTAAAGAGTTGCCGTTTCAGAAACGCACAGGCCCTGTTCTACTCTGCTCTGTGGGGATGCTTTGAGTCAGATTGACTCAATGACAGTAATTTTTTTAATGTACAACAGAAAGAAAATCATGCCCTGTGACCTCTGTACTCTGACTTCAACATGGTCGGCTTTTTTCTCTGAGACTGGAATGGTGACTATGGGCTTTTCACATATTGGTCATAAACCTGAACTTCCTCATTTGCATTTCTTGTAACTATTGCCTCTTCTGTTTTACTTTCTTGCTAGTGCTTCTTCATGCTTCAGGTATTTTTCTAGTGTGGGAAGTTCCATGAATACTTACTGCTAATAAGCTTTTCATTTGGTGGCTGACCATGAAGCTTCCCTCTCCGGCCCATGAAGACCTGAGTGCTCTTTGACTCCTTTGCCTGTACGTGTGAGAAACGGAAATCGAACTGAGCATTTGCAAACTCATGACAGAACCCTCCCAAGGTATTTTAATTTCCTTATTATGCCAGGGTTCTCTGGCTAGTGTTTCCTAAAGTGATCATTTTATTTCTCCCTCCATTAGCTCACAAAATGTAAATATGCATGTGTTAATGCTTAGGCTCCACCTCTGTTGCATTTCTCATACAAGTTATTATCCTTTGGCCTTGTGCTTTTGTTCTTGTTATTTACTGTGGAGTGTTTTCAACTCATAGCCACCTCATGTGTCCAGGGTTGAACTGTTGGTTTTGGAATGGTGTGCCCTCTCAGAACACATTGGTCTGGTTTTGTTCTGATTTGCTCAATGGTTTTTTATTTGCTCAATCAATCTAATAATCTCTAATATGCAAGATCAGTTGTATGGCCCTGAGGTAAGCAGTATTGTCTGAGGGTCCTGGCTTTTCCAGGACAATGCGTTCCAGTTATCTGAATTGAATAGATTGTTTTCTTCGTCTCCTCTTTGTACTACATAGAAGATCCAGATCATCTCTGTAACTGATGACTGACAGAATAAAAAGCTCTGGGCATATGAACAGAAAAGTAATTGCCAGGCATTTAGTTGTACACACATGGACCTGCATGCTGACCGGTTCAACAAGTTGCCATTTGAGCAATACTGAAATTGTGATTCACATTGGTGACTTCAGCTGTATCCCATTGGGAGCAATGTCTGCTTAAAAGTGACAAGAGGACTAAATGAGCCAATGTGGCCAATTCTTTTTGGAAATTGCCTCAGAATCGTGGTTGCTGAATAAATGCAATGTTTTATTATGAACATGTTGTATGAGAGGCCTTAGTGGTTCACTGGTTTAATCGATGGGCTGCTGGCCAGACCCTCTGTGGCTCCAGCATACCAGGCCCATCAAGGGAGGACAAGGAGGCTGCGTGGGCCCGTGAAGATTTACAGACTTGGAGACACTAGCGAGCAGTTCCACTCCCTGTTTTATGGTCAAAATGAGTTAAAATGTACTTGACAGCAATCCATTTGGTTTTGGTTCATCATGAAGGAATGGGAAGGCTTTAAAACATGGCACCTGATGCACTGCTGTGGATGAGATTTTGAAAGGCTTACTGGATCAACACTAGGTTACATTGCTGTAGCAGAATTGTGGAGTGACCGTGACAGCTCATGTGACTTTATGACATAGCTAGTTGGCCATGCTGTGAAATCTTAGCATAAAGTGCAACCTTTTCTATGTTGTTGTTAGGTGGCTTCGTGTCCATTCCAGCCCCTAAAGCCCTCTATGTAACAGCGCGACACACTGCCCTGTCCTGCACCATCCTCACATGTTCCCACGATGGAGCCATTGCGACAGCCCCTGTGTCGATCCATTTTGTCGAAGGCCTTTCTCTTCTTTGCCTCTCCCTCTCCCTTACCAAGCACCATGTCCTTCTCCAGGTACTGGTGTCTCCTCAAAAAATGTGGGAAGAAAAGTATGACAAGTCATGGAGGCCAGTCCCACAGCTGAGAGAATGCTAGTGGTCATCATGTTCAGCTAGTCTGCCTTCCATGATCTGCAAATGTGAAAAAATCTTACAGTGGCCCGTCTCAAGGCCTGGTGTGTAAGTCCTAGAATCCTAACACAGTTTAACAGTCAAATGCATTGAAGTTCAGGCAACTTATAAGAAAATTGGAACCTAAATACATTTTCCCAATCAGCAAAAAGGACATGCTATTATGATACTGCCCACATTGTGCTCTTTTGTCAGTATATCCTATGAGCTCAGTGTGCATTGATGTGTGTATCCACTATTTTTGGAGGGGAGCAGGCGATAATAATTACATGACAGTAGCTTTGTCTCAGAGTGGGAAAATTTTCAAGATATCTACATATATTCTTTTAAAAAATCATTTTATTAGGGCTTCATTACAACTCTTATCACGATGCATACATACATCAATTGTGTAAAGCACATTTGTACATTCATTGCCCTCATCAATCTCAAAGCATTTTCACTCCACTTAAGCCCCTGGCATCAGCTCCTCGTTTTCCCTCTTCCTCCCCACTACCCCCTCCCACATGAACCCTTGAAAATTTATAAATTATTATTTTGTCATATCTTATACTGTCCAAAATGTCCCTTCACCCACTTTTCTGTTGTCAATCCCCCAGGGAGGAGGTTATATGTAGATCCTTGTAATCAGTTCGTTCTTTCCACCCCACCCTCCCTCCATCCTCCTGGTATCGCCACTCTCACCACTGGACCTGAATGGATCATCCGCCCTGGTTTCCCTGTTTCCAGTTTCTATCTGTACCAGTGTACAGAGGGTATCTATATCCTATTGTTACCTTTCACTCTTGCCCGGTTTCCCTTTTCAATAGCTTGTCCTATCTCCTTGAAAGTACAAAATACACAAGAGCGCAACTGCAGAGTGACTGGAAAGTAGGCAAGTAACATAGACACTTTATGGAAAATTTCATAATTCTCCAAATAATCATCTCTATCACCAGGTAATATGTCACCTCTTGATCACGTAGAATTCTCCAAGAGGATACCATGACTCCAGGCCTTTGGGTCCCTACTTTGTTAGTTCATACCAGCAGCTCTCCAATGGCTAAGGAGGGGCGACAGGGAGAAGCACAAATTCTGCAGTGTTTCCTAGTTGTCATCTTCCTTTCACCCTGTGCTTCATGTTCTGATAAATATTCTAATTTCTATCCTCCCTCCAATGGAACAGAGGATATGAATTTGGAATCGAGGTTTTTATTTTTGATCATTCATCTGACTTACTTGTTCTGACTGTTCTCTATTCTGAAACAGCTAGATAGAAATAAGGCTGCAGTTGGTCACAGACAAACTGTACAGAGATAAACTCATTATGCTAGAAGCATGCAGTCCTTGGGATAACATGTAATTAGTGAGGAAGTGTGTCTAGTGCAGTGGTTCTCAACCTTCCTAATGCTGCAACCCTTTAGTACAGTTCCTCATGTGTGCTCACCCCCCAACCAAAAAATTATTTTCATTACTGTAATTTTGCTACTGTTATGAATGGGAGACCCCTGTGAGAGGGTCGTTCAACCCCCAAAGGAGTTGCAACCCACAGGTTCAGAACTGCTGATCTAGTGGGTGAAGTGGATTAGCTAAACCCTGATGGAAATCCTTAGAACAAGACCCCTGTGTCTAATGCCCATGTGAGGTCTCTGTTTCCCAGGACTGTCATCTTCATCCTTTCACATAGTGGAATGCATGGTACCTTGCTGAACCAGAGTCTGTGGGATGTTTTAGGACACTGGCTGTTGAGGAAGTGGCTCTGGATTTCTCCGAGGAAGAATGGGCATTGCTGTTCCTTTCTGAGAGGAAACTATAGAGACATGGGATGATGGAAACTTAGAAACCTGTCCTTAGTAGATATGAATATTTTCATTAAAAAAGGAAAGATGTGTGTGTATATATATATTTGCGTGTGTTTCATACTCATTGATGCTACTGCAGTATGTGAGCTGAGTAATGGGAATACTTTGTTATATAAACAAGTGTAGTACTTTCCTCTCAGGAGCATGCATGTCATGTTTCCCCATGAATACAAGGCTCTTAGTGCTATACTGATTTCTTATATCAAGTGTGACTATGAGTCCACTGAGTTTCCTTACGTGTTATAAATGTGAGTGTTGACCTTTTGTGCAGAGAGGCTATGTGTGTGTTGTGCCTTGTAAGAGCTCTGTGTTTTAACAAGGTTAACATGATAGCTTTATCTATTTATCCATTGTGTGTCAAGCACAGTTGTACGTGTGTTACCTCATCATTCTGAAAACATTTGCTTTCTACTTGAGCCCCTGGTATCAGCTCCTCAATTTCCCCCCTCCCTCCTTACTGCCTCTCCCTCATGAACCCTTGATAATTTATAAATTATTATTTTTTCATCCTTACATTGTCTGATGTCGCCCTTCACCCACTGTTCTGTTGTCCATCCCCCAGGGAGGGGGTTTTATGTAGTTCCTTGTAATGGGTTCCCCCTTTCTGCCCCACCTTCCTTTCACCCTCATGGTATCACCACTCTCACCACTGGTCCTGAGGGCATCTTCTATCCTGGATTCCCTATGTTTCAGGTTCCTTTCTGTACCAGTGTACATCCTCTGGTCTAGCTGGATTTGTAAGAGAATTAGGTTCATGATAGTGGAGGGGAGGAGGAGCATTTAGGAAGTAGAGGAAAGTTGTATTTTCATTGTTTCTACACTGTACCCTGACTGGCTCGTCTCTTCCCTATGATCCTGCTGTAAGGGGCTGTCCAGTTGCTGACAGACGGGCTTTGGATCCCCAATCTTCACTCCCCTTCATTCACAATATGCCCGATACTGATCCCATCGACACCTTGTAATCCATAGGTTGTGTGCTTCTTCCATGTGGGCTTTCTTGCTTCTAAGCTAGATGGCCACTTGTTTACCTTCAAGCCTTTAAGATCCCATATGCTATATTTTTTGGTAGCTGGGCACCATCAGTTTTCTTCACATTTTCTTTGCACACAGTTGTCTTCAGCTATCCTCTTAGGAAGGTGAGCATCGTGGAATGCCAGGTAATAGAACAAAGTATTCTTGCATTGAGGGAGCACTTGCGTGGAGACCCAATGTCCATCTGATACCGTAATACTAAACCTATTAATATATGCACCTAGATCTTTTCCCCCACCCTCATATAAATATATTTACATATGCACATGCTTGTATTTAGACTTCTGTAAATGCTCTTTGTCTCCCAGTTCTTTCCTCTATTTCCTTTTACTTTCCTCTTGTCCCACTATCATGCTCTGTCTTTAGTTCAGTAATTTCAGGGTTTCAGTAATTCTTAGTTACGTTGCCTTGATCAATCCCTACCAGGCATCTTACACCCTCCTTGCCACTTATTTTGTATCAGGGGAAAGGCCAGCCCCAAACACATCACAGCGGGTCGGTTGGTGCAATTGTACAGTGATAATAAGTAAAGATTATAGTAAAGTCATAGGGAGCATGAGAGATAGAAGAGAGATTGAAATAATGGAGTCAGACACATTTCATAGTAGGATGCTCACCTCAGGCTCACTTGGTGATCCACATGGGGAGAGAAATATTTATTGCTAACCAAGGCTTTTATATCATCTGGGGATGTGCAAGCCCCCTAATTACAGGTGAAGAAGTCCATCACAGGAAAGTGTTGTGCTATAGGTAATATAGTAATGGGAATGGGGTGCTGTAGGGGTTCATATGCTGTTGGAGGAGGAGGGAGTAAGGGTGTGCATGTGACAAGATGGGCAGACCCGAGATTCATCATGGCAGCCTAACTTTGGATGTCACTGAGCAGGTTTTACCTGTTCTCTGGCTCACTATAGAAATCATTATCAGTAAGGTGTACTGTAAACCCACCTTGCAGGGTCCAAATTGAAGCCTTTACGGGGAAGTATCCCATTATCCTTAACAGCAGGGCGTGGGCCCTATTTGTGGTGGGACTAGACAGTCCTCTGACAGCTGACTGCCTTCAGGGAGGTAACTTGACAATCGTTTACCATTAATTGTGAGCAGTGTCCTAAGTCTAATATATATTTGGGGGAGATGACTTGGAGAAATCTTTCTGTTTCCCACTATTTTGGATCACTTATTGATTGTTCCCTTTTCCCTGGGTTGGTTAACACCACTTTCTTTCCCCCACCTCCCCTTCTCCCATGTCATACCCTCTCCCCAACCATGGGTCCTGTTGCTTTTTCCTCCAGATTGTTTATCTGGCCTATATTATCTAGTTAGAAGTGCAGATATAATATGCACACACACACACACACACAAGCACACATACACACAAAACAGCAAAACAAAATGACAAAAGAAAACAAAACAACAGCAACAAAAAAATAGGGAAAAAAGAGAAAAGCCTGTAAAAAGTTAGAGGTCTGTATGTTGACCTTTAGGAGTGCTTTCCTGTGGAATCTGATGGGGTGCCATGGCCTGGCCCCTGAGTCTAATTTTGGTACTCTCTTGGGACTTCCTTGTTCTGCTTCCCTTGCTGTTCTGTTGCACGACACCCTTAGTGTTTTGCTTGGGTGAGGTGGGGTTAGATCGGATGCAATTCCCATACCGTGTCTCCAGTGTTGTCCCCTATAGGGCTATAGGTCAGTGAGGGATGTCATGACTCATAGTCGGGGCAGCCATAGTGCTTCTTTTTGCATTGGCTGCTCAGAGCAGGCATATTGTCCTCAAAGCTGGGTGGGCCAGGATGTGTGCTCCACTCTCTTTTCCTCCCCCTTCATTTTCTCCCATGTGCTCTGATCAGACATGTCCCTTTCCCTGAGCTGTAGCTTCAGTGTTGTCCTCTGAAGTAAATTATTCTGGGGGGAGGGGCAGCTGTCCTCTTAGTTGGGATTGGGGCTGGCCCCTCTGATACTTTTGTTATAAATAGATTTTCATCCACCAAAATTCCACAGACCTAGAGGAACATAGGACTGGCTCAGTGTCAGGGAATTGTTGATTATTTTTTCACACTTTCCTTGTGATGTGTTTTTCTCTAAGACCAGCATGTCAGGTACACCTTTTCGCCCTCATATGACACTAATGTGATGGGGATCTGCCTTAGGCTGGGTTCTCTACAAAAATAAAACTATAGACACTGACATATGCATAAGAGAGAGTTTTTCATCAAGAGAACATCCCAGCCCAGTCCAACTGAAGCCCATGGGTCCAATGCTACCTAGAGCATGCATGGCTCAGTGTGTTCAAATCCCCAAACTTCAGTTTTTGGGTGAGCATCAATCCTATCTGTTGTCCAGCTTGATATATGTGTGTGTATCACATACATATATGTGTGTCTATATAGTCACTCTAATATGTGCACACGAATGCGTTGGTTTAGTTTATTAATTCATCAGTATATGAGGACCTTCAACACTACAGAAAACTACAGGACTCTAAATTCATGCTTTCATCACAGAATGGGTGGAAACAAATTCCCTGTTTCAGGGTTTTAATCTAAATAAGTTTGCACTTCCTTTTCTGTAAGATAAATGCTATACTTTTGATCATGCTGTATTTCTTTTTTTTATTAAATCACTTTATTGGGTCTTGTAAAACTCTTATCATAATCCACACATCCATCGTGTCAAGCACATTAGTACATTTGTTGGCATACTCATTCTCAAAGCATTTTCTTTCTACTTGAGCCCTTTCTGTCAGCTTCTCATTTTTATTCCCCCCTCCTCATGAACCCTTGATAATTTGTAAAGTATTATTTGTTCATCTCTTACACTGCCCTATGTCTTCCTCCACCCACTTTTCTGTTGTCTATCCCGAGAGGGAGTTATACATAGATCATTGTGATAGGTTCCCTCTTTCTCCCCCCACCTTCCCCTTCCCCTTCTGATTAACAATTAATAGTTAGGGAGTTAAGTACCAAGAGCTATTTCAGCGTGTTTAAATGTAGCCTACAATGTTTTAGCATGTATTAGCTATTCATGGCATATTGTGAATATTTTATGTATATTTTAATTAAATTATGATTAAAGGAATTTTTATGTCTTTTTGGAAGCCTCTTCTTCCTTAAAAAAAAGTTAACCTGGTAGCTCTAGTTAGAACATACAGTCAATTTTTAATATCACTGGTAAAAGTGGACATTTATGGTTGTCCTTTTTCTGACGTGGGGTGATGTTTTTTCAAGTATGACTTTTTCTTTTTAGGAATGTATATTAGCATATTAACATGTTGAACTATATCTGTTTTATGTTGGATTTGTAGAGTTATTTTTCCTTAGCATGAAAAGTCTTTGACTTTGTTTAGTAAATTTTTTGTCTATTTAGATTATTAATTCTTTTTTACATTAATTGGTATATATTACAGTGCTCATTTTCTTATACTAAATCAACTTAGGATAGATTCTAATTAATTATCATATGTAATTATTTTCATGTGTTTTCTGACTCTATTCCCAATGTTTTCAAGAACTTTTTCATGTAGATCCATTATCAATATTGCTCTACAGTTTTCTTGAAGTATCATTATCTGACCTTGTTAACAGGTTATTACTGGTCTCATAGAAAATATTAATAAGGTTACTCTGACAATCATTGTTATGTTTCACCCAATAACGTGAACTTAGACAAAAAGAGTAAAGCGTCTATTCATATTGCCTGAATACTCTGCTGTCTAGCTGCCAGAATCTTCAACTTTAGTCTGTCTTACAGTTAGCCTTGAAGTTTCTCATGGAATTGAATTGTGAGTCAGTTGATTGTAAATTTTCTGAACATCCTGAAACCCACTCGACTCTCATAGATCACTTGCTCTGGCTGGATCCTCTGGCCTTGCAGCTGAACTCTCAGTGTAGAGTGATAAATGATTTACACTCCTCTTGACGGACAAACTGTCACTCACACCTGAGACTATGGATGGGACATCCTTGAACCCAAGCCAATAAGCCCACTACTACAGTGTGTGTTGTTTGCCATCAGTCAGCATTAACTAGAAAGCTTGGAATCCAGAATTTAGGTGAAGATGACAAAATGGTTTGATCAGTCATCTCTTTTCTGGATCCATCTTGCATTTTTAAGCTTCTTCCCTCACCTTGGCTCTTACCATGACCCCTTGCCATTCCATGACTGTAAGCTGCAGTCTTTCCCAAAGGCTTTAAAATTGGACATCTATAAACACAAGAGCTTAAGACAGTAGCAAATAAGGATTCCCCTGGCTTGTTTTCTTGTTTACAATATCTCTATCTTGGCCAAGGTACCTCTAGGATGTGCTATTGGTGTCCCTCTGTCTCTTGTTGTCCACCTGTACAAAAACTTTCTCTAGTTACTACACTATTGTGCATAAATGGGCTACCCAACCATAGGGATTTCTTCACACAATAGATATTGTAAAGAATACCCAGGATGCAAGGGGATTGGAGTAGGTTTTACTTAATGAGAAAATCAGCCTGAGTTGGAGTGGCAGATATGAGCGTGATTCGGCTTGATCACTTTCACCAGATATGTCAAGGGTTTTGGTCTGAGGTGCAGTATGGGCTTTTAAAGAACATTCTTCATAAAATAATTCCGTTCTTCAATTAGATTGCTGGTGAAAAGAAGATATTTACCTTCAATGGAGCTTGAGAAATTTGAGGCCTTCAGTACTTCCACTTTGTGGATCCAAAGTTGATCATGATATTTGGGAAATTAGTAAAATTGCTCTGCAAAGATAGAGTGGACCCTCGTTTAATGCAAACCCTCAGCTTTGAGCAGGATTTTGATCCCAGGTGGTGGGGGTGGTCACTATTTAGCGCAAGAAGTACAGGCCAAGAAAGTGATATGCCTTTTTCAACATTGCCTCCTCTTCTGTTTCAGAACAAAGATTTGCCACAGAGAAATACAGTCCAGTCTAGGGAGCTAGAAATCTGGTACTAGTGTCTTGCACATTGAAGCATGACAAGGAAGGACTTCAACTTCTGACTGGGTCGTGAACCAAATCCATTCACCTGACTCCAAGCAGGGTGAGCATCCCTGGGGTTCCTGGGGTCAGCACTGGGCAGAGGAGTTTGAGGGGAAGCAAGAGGGATCTGAGCTTTTGGCGTCTGAACCCAGGAAACACCAGTGTACAAGAACCCAGGCTGCCCCATTGGTCGGGGTCCGAGCAATTTGCGCATCTCCCGGAATGATAGAATTTGCTGGTAATGTAACCGTGTATAATTGTATTAGAACTTAAATTGTGAGCACTGCAATTTGCAAAAGGCGGGTGGCATAGTGGTTACAGATTGGACTGCTAACTGCAAGGTCAGCAGTTCATAATTACAAGTCACCCCTGAGGAGAAAAACAAGGTTTCCAATCTTGGTAAGAGTTATAGTCTCCGAAATCCACAAGGGGCCATTCCACCTCCCTTTAAAGGGTCACTGTAACCAGAATCCACTCTGTGGCACTGAGTTGGGTTTAAGGTTTGCGTTGCTGATGACAGTGACAACTCTGTCCGTTTGCTGCCTCCCCAGTTTGATTAAGCCTCCATTGAATTCCTTTTGATAATTAACCAAGAATGTAGATCATCTTACCCTTGTGGAGAATGCCTTACAAAACAGATTGCCTGCACTCCTCTCCATCCAGCCCCCTCCAAGGGCCTGCCTAGATGTATCCTTGATGGAGCTCACGTAACCGAGGACAGAACAGGGGCCATTGTTATGAGTCCGGCCTTGATTGCCTCAGTTTGAAGGCCCTGGACCAATCTTTTAAGTCTTTCTATCTAATAATGTGCATGTCCCAATTATGGTCCCATTCCTGCTGCTGCAGTCCCACCTGTATCTGATGTATTGCTTTGCCACCAATCATGATCTCTGACATGGCCTTTTGTTCTGTGTCCTATTTATCCAGGGTCCCTACTCTGAATCCTCAGTTGCATTTGAACTGCTAATGGCCTCTCTTATCCATATGATGTGTGTGCGTGTCTTTTGTTGTCTCTTAAAGTTTAATAAATGCTCTCCTCAAATTATATTTGACAAAGGAGTCACTTTTCCACCCTAACACACAATTTAGCATCATCAATGCCTCAAGGTACAGTTCTCTGGGACAGCATCTTGACAGCCGTACCTGCAGGTGAGGTCAGGCCCTACAACCCCCTGGCTTCTGTCCTAAATGTACAAACATTACAAAGTTCTCTTAGTTCTTCGGATAAATTCTCTCTCTGCACTTTAGCCTTATACCAGACACACTTAGCTCTATGTGGGTTGGCAAATCTAGTTCCCCAGATAAGAACTCAAATGTACCCCTATTTCACCTCTAACCTCCTGCCCAAAGGCACTCAGCTCTCTTGTTCCGTGGTCTGGGAATCCCACTGCTCTGTCTCAGGCTCTTGGTTCTGCTGCCACCATGTCTCTGTTGCTGCTTCTCCCCATCACTTCCTCTCTTGTGTCACAGCTGCCTGTCTGCTGGATTGGAGAGTTTCTATGCAAGAATCTGGGATCCAAAGGCCCCTACTCCTGGTTCTTCTTCTTTTAAAAAAAATCATTTTATTAGAGACTCATACAACTCCTAGTACAATCCATACGTACATCAATTGTGTAAAGCACATTTTTACATTCGTTGCCCTCATCATTCTCAAAATATTTGCTCTCCACCCATGCCCCTGGCATCAGGTCCTCATTTTTTCTCCTCCCTCCCCACTCCCTCCTCCCTCATGTACCCTTGATAATTTATAAATTGTTATTTTGTCATATATTTCTATGCCCCATTTTTCTGTTGTATGTCCCCCAGGGAGGAGGTCACATGTAGATCCTTGAAATAGGGTCCACCTTTCCAACCCACCCTCCCTATGCCCTTCCAATATCACCACTCACACCACCAGTCCTGAGGGGATTATCTGCCATGGCTTCCCTGCATTTTCAGTTCCCATCTGCACCAGTGTACATCCCCTGGTCTAGTCAGACCTGCAAGTCAGGATTCAGACCATGACAGTTGGAGGGGGGGAGGAAGCACCCAGAAACTTGAGCAAAGTAGTATTTTTCATGGTTGCTACATCACACCCTGACTGTTTCATCGCCTCCCCAAGACCCTTCTGTAAGGGAATGTCCAGTGGCCTACAAATGGGCTTTGGGTCTCCACTCCACACTCCCCCGCTGATTCACTATGGTAAGATTTTTTGTTCTGATGATGCCTGATACCTGATCCCTTGACACCTTGTGATTGCACAGGCTGGTATGCTTCTTCCATGTGGGCTTTGTTGCTTCTGAGCTAGATGGCCGATTTTTTACCTTCAAGCCATTAAGACCCCAGATGCTATATCTTTTGATAGCCGAGCACCATCAACTTTCTTCACCATATTTGCTTATGCACAAATTTGTCTTCAATATTATCAAGATGAGCGTGCAATGTAATGACTCTTCTCCATCTATCTTGATCGATAATTTGGCTGGGAAGCGTATTCTTGGGTTTGCATTGTTTTCCTTCAATATTTTGAAAATGTTACTCCACTCTCTCTTCATAGTTTCTGCTGATAGGTCTGATCATATTCTTATTTGGGAACCTTTATATATGATTGCTTGTTTTTCCCTTGGTGCTCTCATGATTTTCTCCTTTTCCTCAAAGTTGGATAATTTAAATATTATGTGCCTTGATGACTTCTTCTTGGGATCCAGTCTTGCTGGGATTCTTTCAGCTTCCTGAATGGTTGCCTTGTTTTAATTCACTAAGCTGGGGAAGCTTTCCTCCAAGAATTCTCTCACTGCTGTTGCAGATGACTTCTTTGTTGTGTCTCCCTCCAGTAAGCCAATAATTCTAATGATGTACCACTTCATAGCATCAGACATAGCTCTTAAGTTTTCTTCAGCTTCTCTGATGATCTTATTAGATTTTTGTTCTCGTTTGTTGAAGTCTGCTTGGCTGTCCTCCAAGTCACTGATGCGGGTCTCTGATTCTTCCAGTTGCTTGTCGAGGTCCATGAGTGTGCTACTGGTTTTTGTTATCTCCTCCCTAAGCTCCTGTATTTCTCTTTGATTTATGGTTTTTACCTTTTCTATCATTTCATCCTTTTTCTGTATTTTTTCCCTCATATCCCCTGACTCCAAGTAACATTCTGAAAATTTCTTTCTGTGGCAGCTCAATGTCTGCTTCCTCTATGCATGGCATTAAGTTCAGGACATCTTCTGGCTTTGCCTTTTGTTTCTCTCCTTTTTTGGTTGAGGTTGTTGGGGCTGATGGCTGCTTGTGTTGCGTTGTTTTAGATGAGCCAGGTGCCATTTTCCAGGGAGTCGAAGAGCACTGGCTCTCTCTGGGAGACTTTGAACTGCCTATAGCTTATTTCACTATGGAATTAACCTACCACTTTGTCCTCCTGTGGCTTCCCTCTCAGGGGAGTGACCCAGAAGCGTTGCCTGCTTTGGTGTTGCAGAGGTTGGGCAGAGGCTCCTGCAGCAACTTTTGTTGAGGAGTGTTGGCCGAGCTGCTGGAAGGAGTTCCCCAGTCAGTTGAGCAGAGTATCCCCTGTTGGGGGCCAGCAGGGATTTTTTCAGCCTGCTAACTACACAGGGTGGAGCTCACCTAGCTGAGTGTGGCTCAGGTGTAAATGCCCTAGGCGAAGGGAGTGGTCTGGAGGTTAGCAGTAGAGTGTGAGAGACCAAGAAAGAGGAAAAGAGGAGAAAAAAAAGTTAAAAAGCAAATCAAATGTGCCCATGAGGGGCAGGGAAGGGGGAATATAGTGAAGAGATGGATACAAAGCAAAAATGTAGCTGAGCCCTTATCCAGGCCAGAGGAGCTGCAAGGGTTTAATCCTTGTTCGGAAGTGGTAGCAGCAAGCTGTGGCTGTGTTGAGAAAAGGCCACTGTACAGCCCTCCAAGACTGATAGGGTGACAGAGAGGAGATGCAAAGGTCTAATGCCTGCCCCAAGCCAGGTGGTGGCAAACTGTGGCTGTGTTGACCAAGCCACCCTTCAGGCTCCAAATGGCCCTGGCTCTGGCAGAAACAGTGGTGGGGCAAAGGTCAAGCCCCAGCCAGCCTCCACTGAAGTAAGCCAAAAGCCCCCAGCCCCTCAAAACCCCATGGATCTGTGCCTACTTGTCTTTATGATGCTCCTCCTGCGTTCCAGCAGTGTTCAGTTATCTCTAAGTAACTCTCCTGGGCTGAATTCTGTGGAGTCCCTCTGGTGTTTGTTACTCCTTCGCCATCTTGCCGGAAGTCCCCCTGGTTCTTCTTTTTTGTTAGTAGTGAGATCCCAATTTCTGTCTCTGAAATAACTCAATTAGTTGTAACATGAATTCCAAAGTAACTAATCTGTAGGTTAGGTTTCAGACAGTTTATTTACATAACCACAAGGCACAACGCTACCAATGTATTGTTGGCCAAGTTGCCCGATTGTCTTATATGACAGCCCCAGTGGGTTTCCAAGACTGTAACTCTATAACGGAGTAGAAAGCCATGTCACTCATGGGAGAAGGAAGCCCTATCCTGCTTTCGAGGAGAAATTGGTGGTTTCCAACTGCTGACCTTGCAATTAGCAGCCTGACAATAACCACTATGAGGGACAACTTTTCCTCGTTCACATTGGCAGGCGACAAGCCCAGGTAAATAATTTGGAGGAAGTTAAGGGGGCATAGCTTGACTGTGTACTTGTGTAGGCCACCTGTCTAACTCAGTGATTCTCAACCTTCCTAATGCTGCGATCCTTTAATGCAGTTCCTCAGGTTGTGGTTAAGCTCCAACCATAAAACTGCTTTTGTTGCTACTTCATGACAGTAATTTTACTACTGTTATGAATCAGGCGACCCCTGTGAAAGGGTCCTTCAACCCCCAAAAGGGTCTCAACCCATAGGTGGAGAACCACTGATCGAAATGCATTAGGTACTAAAAATAATGATACATTAAAAACATTATCTATATTGGGATTCAAAAGTGCACTCATTATTGGGGGATATATACTTCTTCATTTACATTTATATGTAATTTATATATGTATAGATATAAATTTCAATCTAATAAATGTCATAAAAGTGTTTATTATGGAGCCTTGTTTTTGACATGTGTTAAGTGTTGGACTTCTATCCTCAAGGTCAGAGGTACACACCCATTAGCATCCTGTCATGGCTTTAGAAGCTTGGAAGCTCTGTACAGCAGTTCTCCTGTGTCCTATCTGCAGCTTAGATGTCTAACTCTACTTGATGGTGAGTTTGAAAGTGTTTCTAAAGTTATTTTACAATTTATAGTTCTTCTATAAAATAATCTTTAGTTTATAATAGCTCTTTATATATCCCATGTAAAATGTTTCCAGATGCTTTAATTAACTTAATCATCTTAACGGTTCATTGATTTGTCATTCTCTTTGAGAGTCACACAGTAAGGAATTGGTAGTTTGTATGCTGTAAGGTAGGGATCCAACTCTGTTTTTTTTTATATTTATATTTGATTGCCCAATCTCTATTTGTTATAAAATAATCTTTTATTCACATGTTTGCAAATTATGAGTTTTAGATTTTATTGCTCATGGTATAAGCATGTTTCCCATTACTCAATAAGGGCACCGTTAACAGTATTGGGGACTTTGGGTGTTTAGAAGAGGGAAAGAACAGTAACAGCACCTGGACCTATTGGTTATGTGTTACTCACACTGTGTTCTCCCATCAGCCTGCAGACGGTGCATCACTAGCAGCTTAGAGGAAGGAGGAAGAGTGCCTTGTATTATTACTTTTGGGATTTCCTCACGAGAGATTGAAATTTGTGAGCATCATTAGAGCTGATCCAGATAAGACAGAGCATCCCAGTTGCCTGTAGTGTCCTAAGGACCAAAGAAAATGGCCAAGGCTCAGGTGCTTCTGATGTGTTTTATCCTTTTCTGTATTTCCTACTGGAATTGTAGGAGCCTGTATAATACTGATTCAGTTCATTGGAAAAGCAGAAATTTGAAATAGTAGAAGTTATAGATAAAATTTTACTCTGATTTCAACATTTGGCTGGAAAAGATTAGGAATATATTGATCATAGGATTAACCATAAACTATTGACATTGAACATAATATACCGCTGAGGATTCTCTGGATAACATTATCTTCCAGCTCATAATTTATTATTCTATGACCAGCATATCTTTCAAATGATATGCTATGCATGGTTTTTAAGGAGAAACAAAATCACTTCTTTAGGAGAGTTCAGTAGTCCATGGGATTTTTGTTTGAGTAAGTTTCTTTAATACTTGTTTCTGCAGGTGACATGTTAACTACTCTCCCACACAGCAGCATTCTCATCAATGCATCTAAAATGAGTCTTGTGGCATTAGTGGTTTAAAAATGAGACAGCATCTCACCTCCTCTAACTAGAGATGCAGGAGAGAGAATCAACCGTCAACATCAGCTCTGATTCGTATGAGGCAGAGCTTAGACAGACCTGTACCCTCCAATGGTTTTCCAGTCTGACACCAGTATCTTTGCCACACTCCTCTCCTACTCAGCTCATTCATTTTTTTTTTTTTTTGCAGTGGCCATGGACTAATTACAGTCCAGAATCACAGGTACAAGTTTTACTCAGTAACAGAGTATAATTTGGTATCAGAATTAGTAGGCTACACATTGACTTTCATATTAAAGAACCATGTAGGCACATTTGCTCTTCTTCAGGGAAGGCCTGTTTTCCCTGTCCCCTATCAGACATTTTTCCTTCTAAAGATAGGCTCATTTCTTAGTTCCATCTTTATATGCTCCTCTCAATCCTTTTGGATATCCTCTTCTTGATCTTGCCTGCCTGTCCCCTCTCTTGGCTAAAAAGCCCTTTCTGGACCTGACACCATTGGCTCTGTCACTCTGTCCCTTCTGCCTTGGTCATTGTCTCCATTGTTGCAGCTCTTGACCCATGAATAGTACAGTTCATTTTGCAGGAGCAGCAGTAGACCCTTCCCTATGTGGTAGAGGTTCAAGATGGTTTATGATTTGCTCAGCAGCATCTCACAAAACTCAAAAGTCATCAAGTAAATAAATCCCTCTTCAAGATGTGGAAGCTGGTGAGTTCCAGATCTATATAAAGGTCAGGAATCAGTCTGTAGGTTTTTCCTCATTGATTTGTTTACAAACACTGATGAACCAGATCATCAGGTCAGACCACAGTCCACTGCCTCACAAAGAGAAGTTGTTGAATCTGGTCAGCTAATAGGTTGCAGGGGCTGAGGAACCCAAATGGGAAGGTCAGACAGCAAGGTAATGGGTCATAGAGTGGAGGAAGCTCTCAAGTCAGGTTACACAGGCAGCTCATAGTTGCCATTCAAGGAAATGCCACATTAATTTTTTAGAAGCTGCAAATCCCTAATCCATGGGTTCATTCTGAACTGTGTGGCTGCAGGGGCTAATAAACCCAAATCAACAGCTCAGATGACAAGGCTAATGCCTCACTGTCTCCTCTCAAACCATGCCTGCAGGCAGTTCTCTCTCTCCCTCTTAATATGATGGCTTCTTGGGCCAACCCAGCACCTTCCCTGCCTAGGCAAGATTAGGAGGGCTCCAGAGATCCACCCAGCAGAATTAGGCTGGGGCGCCTTGGAGAGCATGTGGTGAAAGATGGCAAGTTCAAGAGGACCTTGCAATTAAAGTTAAGATAATTTGCTCCAAAGGTGGCTGAGGAGAATTTGTCCTAAGGTTGTCAAGAGGAGCTTGTCCTAAGGTGGCCTTTAAGAGCTTAGAAAGTTGTTCTGCACTCAGTAAGGGAGATAATGTCTATGAACATTCTGATCTTGGTTCTGACTTATAGCTTCTTGTTCCTGATCCCGAGTTGTACCTTGTTCATTTATAGACCACTTTGATCTATTGAGTGTTGTATGACCACAGCAACAGATTATCAAACCCAGAAGTGAGACAGAGTGGTGTGGAAGGACTGACTTGTTTTAGAGTTGACAAAAAGTGTTGGAGAGTTAGGTATGTTTGACCTCCGCCATCTGCACTGTTCCCGGTACTTATTGCCACTGAAGGTACCGAGCCTCTTATAATGGTGATGCCTCTTATAATGATGATGCCGGTAGAAACCCTAATGCCATTTAATAACAAATAGGTCTTTATCTACCTTGTGTGATTATAAAGCTGAGCTATTTCTAGAACATTCAGATAATGTCACTGGAACTCAAAATTCTAATGTTATGAGTGGGTGCATTATTTTCGGGCACTGGGGTCCCCAACACTCCAAAAGTGATCCTCAGGAGTGACATTGCAATTGTGAAAATATTAAAAGACAGAGAGCAGACAGCCGGACACAGGGGCTCTCTTCCCATGTCAGGACTGAGAGAGTGAATATATTTTCCAATGAGTATGTATAATGGAGCCTACAGATCTTTCCATAAGGCGTTCGTGTCATGCAGTTAGCATGTACATAGTTAATGGGTCATATCATAAGCGGGTAAAATTCTAAACAAGCAAGATGCTGAGTTACCATCTTGACCTAGTGTTAGTTGACTTCAAACCGTCCCTGTGCCCTCCCCAGGTGTTTGCTACATTTATGTTGGGCTGGCTCTAGAACCTGATTGCTCTGACCTCCAGATAACTTTCAGGCATAGTGAAGTAGCCAGGCACAGAAATGATTCCTCTACTATGGGAGCTCCTTTAAGCCTGCTCCTTAATGTGGAGCTAGCTATTGTGGGGGGCACAGTATTTGACCTGGAGAATGTGTATTTGAAAACATTTATTTATCAGAACACTGGAGATCTTTCTAAAATTAGGGCTAGTTTTCTCGGCCGATGGTCATGAATGTAGAAATAAGGTAAAATATTTTGTACCACGTCCTCAGTTAATGATACATTATGGAATGAACTACCACAATAGTTTTTATTACTGTTTTGCTTTTTTTACTGTAAGATATATTTTTTTTAATCTTCAAATGGAAAATACTTCATTAAGTATACTCCTCTTACTACAGGAACCACTGACATTCAACGATGTGGCTGTAAAGTTCACCCGGGAGGAATGGCAGCTCCTGAACCCTGCTCAGAAAACCCTGTATCAGGATGTGATGTTGGAGAACTATCGCAACCTGGTTTCCATTGGTGAGGAGAATTCTCAAGTCATTGACCTCATCACTGGCTTTTCCTGTCTTATATGTTAAAAACTTTGCGGTGTTTGTGGTATTCTCAAAGAGGTAGGTTCTCATTGCATTTTCTCATCCTAGGTTAGTGGGTTAGGTCTTCTACTCTTGAGAGAACACTATTTACTTTGTTCCTTTCAACATTATTTTCCTAGAAATACAAAACTGCAGTCTTTACAAACTTTACGTTAATTTTGGTGTGTCCAAGATTCTGTAATTTCTCATAAACAGGTTATCTAGTTGTCACCCCAGAAGCTTTCTCTCAGTTGGAACAAGAGAACTGTGTTTGGTATTAGAAGCAAGCTATAGTGGAATTTTCTCAGATGCATGGTCAAAATACCTTAAGGGGAATTGGCTGGGGTAGTTGATTGAACAGGGAGAAGGCCTCCTATCTATGATAGAGGTCTGAAAATGCATAAAAGTGTGTGTTACCTTGAATGTGAGAGTTCACTTGTCCAAGATGTTGAGGGAAGTACACCTGTAGCTCTTATGAGATTAGATTTCCATTTTCTTGTTTTACACTATTGTATGTTTGCTTCCATAATTTTCTTTAACATTCTGAAATTTTCCCTTCTTTTATGTTTCCACTTTACTATGAAAATCTGTCTTGCACGCCTCTCTCCAAACAGAGAACTCTGAATTTGTAACTGTCCTCTGAATACAGCACATTCCTCCCCTACTGAGTAAGAATGGATTGCCATTTGCAGTATGCAGCACCATCTTGCATCTTGAGCTCCCACCATAAACGGGTCTCCTTTGTGCTTCCTTAGCTTCCCCCCTTGGAGTTTCTCTCAAGGTTTGGTGTCCATTTTCTCATTTGGTGTCCTGTTCCTTTAAAGTTTTCTTCATGCAGGTGATATCAGTTCTTTCTGTTTTCTTAGAGAGATGGTTAAATTGCCTTCTCTGTTGGAATTCTTTAACAGACATATTTCCCCATAGTTTACTCCTTTTGGTGAAACATGTTTATGACTTCTGTTGTTTTCAGGTATCTAAAATCATCTTCCTAGCAAGAAAATTATCAGCTTAAAGTATACTTTAGCACTGTACCTTACATTTTTTTCTACCTGTAAGATTTTTTTTAAGTTGTCTGTTCCTCCAATAATTTTGTAAGTGGAAAGGGCATGTTTTTTTTTTTAATTAAGCAATGTCTGCTATATATTTCTTACTATGTAGTGTGCCTTCCTTAGGCCCACCCCTTCTTAACAGGTCCAATACACGAAAGATGACCATTGCTGTTTCGAAAGAACATTTTTGCAGTATATTCCAATAGGTTTTATTGCTGTTATTCAAACAATGCATAGTACATTCAATATTGCTCTCTTTTCTTTTCTGTCTCTTGAGTAGCCTTTTGGTTTCCATGTGTAAGTTGCCTTTCATGTCATCCCACATCCCATCTGGTCTCTGTCATTAGTCTTCAGTCAGTCTTTTATTCCTCAAGTTTATTCTTTACATTGTCTCTAAGCTGTGCTCTAGCTACTTTGGCTAGCTTCTACTTGGATTTGAGCAATTTATGATCTGTTCCACAGTTAACCCCTGGGCGTGTTTTGACTTATAAGCTTCTCCACCATTTCTTTCTATAGATGTGGTTGATTTGATTTTCATTTGTTCCATTCCGGAAAATCCATATGTGTAGTTTCCATTTCTGGTGTTTAATAAGGAATTTGCTATGACTTCATCATTAGTCTTAAAATGTTATCAGTGAACCTGTGTGTCATTTCTGTTACTAAGGTCATATTTTCCAACTACTGCTACTTTCCCCAAATTTTACATTTATCAGTGTGCATGATTGTATGTTTGATCAATGTCAGGCTGAAAAATTCATGTGAAAATTTCAATATATATTTTAACATATTTTATTGGGAGTTCTTATAGATATCATAACTTCCCATAGTTCAATTACATGGAGCAGTCCTGTACAATAGCTACCACAGTTTGAAAACTTTTTCTTCTTTAATTCTTTGATATCAGCTCTCCTTTATCCCTTCTCCCCTCAATTTCATTTTTGTTGTGGAAAACAGAACCTGGATGAAAGTTTGAGCAGCCTTATCTCTATACTCCTGACCACAGGGCTTGGAAGACCAGTTCTAGTGTTGGAAGCAAACCTCCACAAGCCCCAAAGCTAGAACTGCTATTGAACAATCTCCAGACAGAGTTTTCCCCCAACTGCCCTCCAGTAAGATGTTAGTATACAGCTGCTACAGGTGCCTGAATTCTTGCTTCTCAGCTGAAAGATGCCTAGCTTTGAAAGCAATCAGGTTCCCTTTGTTGCTGTCACTTAAGGAATCAATTATCTCTTTCTCTCTTAAATGCCCACTGGATGGATCCTAAAGGACAGGTGTGTAATTGAAGGGCAGAAATAAAAAGGCTTTGCATTCTTTCACCAATTTATATAATTTCAGGGCATGCAGCTCCCCCCCACCTCCCACACAAACACAGGCAGACATCTACCTACCTAACGAGGTAGGCAGGATCTTTAGCCTCGGGATCCCTGAAATAATTGGATGAGCAACTTAAGACCAGTGCTGAGGGTAGGTGGAGTGGAGTAACTGTCTCCTGAGCGGGTAGAACAATAACAACAACATGTCTGCTCTTGTTAAAGCTGCTGGCAGATAGTAATTAGCCATGCGCTTGTATGAGGTATCATTAAGGTGTCACTATAATGAGAGGATAGTGTGGCGATGATTTTTAATTAAGAGAATGTGACTGGGACTCTTTTCCAACTTAGTGAATGCTTCTATGTTTGCTTTAATTGGTGCACAAAACTAAATAACACTTGTACTAACTGGTCTTGCTTGCAGGCATATGAATATTAGCCTACCACTGAGAAAATTATGCATCAGGGAAGATATTGCAGTGTGCTTTTGGATAATGAATATGATGCCAATCTTCTTGAATTTGTCGATCTCAGCCTTATAAACCACTTGATGATCTAATTAAAAATAGCCAGTACCAGTCTATTAAAGTTTAATAATGCATACACTATCAATTTTTTACCATTCCTTTTTGTTTTGACAACTTGCAATTTTTTCATGATAATATTGCATGTATGCCATTTTCCATTTACTAGGGGATATTAGCTATTTTTTCTCATTTTCAGTCATGCCATGTCAAGCACTGAAGGTCCCCAAAGCTCTTCCTCCATCTACATCATTACGGTTGACTGTACTTTGAGGATTTAGTACTTGTTCAGTGTTATTTCATTGCCATTAAACCTGAGGGGTTCATGTTCCAGAAGTCGATCACCAGGTCTTCCTCCCAGTCCCTATTTCTGTTGATTCCACTAAGACCTGTGCACTGTGGGTGGTCCTGCTTGTATTTGAAACACTGGGTGGCAGTGCTTCTGGCATCACAGCAACCTGCACGCCACCACAGGACAGCACTGTAAGATGAGTGCTGTGAGTTAGAATACAGGCTGCATAAACATAATTTGTTTCTGTACCATAATCCCTTTCATATATACCTGTAAAAGTGGTTTTCTCCCAAGTAGGACATTCGCCATGTTTCGCATTCCCAACTTTACCTAGCACTTAGCTGTCTTTCAGTAAAGATTGATTAAATGAATACATTTAACCTCTACCAACTGGAATTAGCAAGTCATATCACTCCTGTGGTCTAGTGGTCTCATGTCTTCCTTCTGTTATGTTTGTTGTATGTATTCATGTACCTCTTTAAGCAAATATCAAACCTGTGTACATTTATCACTTTCATATCCAACCTGATTTCTATAGTAACTATTTTTATCATTTGAATGTTTACATGATTGTATTTCATCCAATGGGCAATAAACATTAAGCATAGTGTTTTATTTATAGTCATAAAAGAGGGTTGTCACTAAAGATCTACTTTATATCAATGTGTATTTTTTTTCTTCTTTTTTTTTTAACAATTTATTAGGGGCTCATACAACTCTTATCACAGTCCATACATATACATACATCAATTGTATAAAGCACATCTGTACATTCTTTGCCCTAATCATTTTTTTCTCCTCTTTTCTTTTTTTACATTTTATTAGGGACTCATACAACTCTTATCACAATCCATACATATACATACATCAATTGTATAAAGCACATCCGTACATTCACTGCCCCAATCATTCTCAAAGCATTTGCTCTCCACTTAAGCCCTTTGCATCATGTCCTCTTTTTTCCCTCCTCCCTCCCCTCTCCCCCCTCACTCATGTGCCCTTGGTAATTTATACATCGTTATTTTGTCATATCTTTCCCTATCCGGAGTCTCCCCTCCCCCTTTCTCTGCTGTACCTCTCCCAGGGAAGAGATCACATGTGGATCCTTGTAATCAGTTCCCCCTTTCCAACCCACTCACCCTCCACTCTCCCAGCATCGCCCCTCATACCCTTGGTCCTGAAGGTATCATCCACCCTGGATTCCCTGTACCTCCAGCCCTCATATGTACCGTGTACAGCCTCTGCCCTATCCAGCCCTGCAAGGTCGATTTGGATCATGTTAGTTGGGGGGAGGAAGCATCCAGGATCTGGGAGAAAGTTGTGTTCTTCATCGGTACTCCCTCCACCCTAATTAACCCATCTCCTCTCCTAACCCCTCTATGAGGGGATCTCCATTGGCCGACACTTGGGCCTTGGGTCTCCACTCTGCACTTTCCCCTTCATTTAATATGATATATATACATATATACACATACATATATACATATACACATATATACGCATACATACACACACTTATATCTTTTTTTTTTTTTGCATGATGCCTTGTACCTGGTCCCTTGGGCACCTCGTGATCGCACTGGCCGGTGTGCTTCTTCCATGTGGGCTTATTTGCTTCTGAGCTAGATGGCCGCTTGTTCACCTTCAAGCCTTTAAGATCCCAGACACTATCTCTTTTGATAGCCGGGCACCATCAGCTTTCTTCACCACCTCATTGTTGTTTTAATTTACATTTCTATTATGGCTAAAGATCGTGAACATTTTCTCATATGTTTGTTGGCCATTCGGATTTCTGTACCTGTAAAATTTCTGTTCAAGTCCTTTGCCCACCTTTCAAATGGGCTATTGGTTTTTTTTCTTTTTGGGATCTAGCAGAGTATTGTAAATTTTAGTAATAAGGCCTTTGTCTGATGTGTCGTTGCTAAAGATGTTTTCCCAGTCTGTGGACAATCTTATTACTCTCTTGGTGAATTCTTTGGATGTACACAAGTGTTTTATCTTCAGTATATCCCATTTGTCAATTTGTGCCTCCTCTGTGTTTGTGTCCTTCCCTATTTCTGATAGCCTGTGTATTCCCTGAGCCAAAGTTCTCAAGTTGGTCCCAATTCCCTCATTGATGGCCCTAATAGGTTGGGGTTTAATTTCAAGGTCTGTGATCCACCTTGAGTTTATTCTTGTGCATGGAGTGAGATAAGGGTCTTGCTTCATTTAACTGCATGTTGATATCCATTTTTTCCAGCATCACTTGTTAAAGACGGCATCTGCTTCCCATTTGATATTTTTGGGGCCCTTGTCCAAAATCAGCTGTGTGTATGCTGATGCTTTTATTTCTGGGTTTTCAGTTCTTTTCCATTGGTCTGAGTATCTGTCATTGTACCAATACCATGCAGTTTTGAGAACTGTGGCTGCATAGTATGTGCCAAAGTCAGGTAAAGCAAGCCCTCCCACGGTGTCCTTCTTCTTGAGGAGTTCTCTGCTAATTCTGGGCTTCTTCCCTCTCCATATGAAGTTGCTAATGAGTTTTTCCATTTCTTTGAAGAAAGATGATGGTAATTGTATCGGGATGGCATTAAACTTATATAGTGCTTTTTTCCAGTACTCCCCTTGTAGAACTTTTGGGATTTTCCATATATAGAATCATATCATATCATCTTCAAATAACGATAGTTTCACCTCTTCCTTCCCCAGACGAATACCTTTGATGTCACCTCTTTGCCTTATGCTGTTAGCTAAAACCTCCAGCACGATATTAAATAAGCGTGGGCATAAGGAGCATCCTTGTCTGGTCCCCTTTTTCAGTGGGATTGTGTTAGTCTTTTCTCCATTGACTACCACATCGGCTGTTGGTTTTTCATATATAGCTTGTCTTGTCTTGAGGAACTTTCCTTCCATTCCTATCTTCGCTAGTGTCTTAAAGAGGAATTGGTGTTGTATGTTGTCGAATGCTTTTTCTGCGTCTATTGATATTATCATGTGATTCTTATAGTTTTTCATGTCACTGTGACGAATAATACTAATGGTCTTTCGTATGTTGAACTATCCCCGCATCCCTGGTATGAATCCCACTTGGTCATGGTGAATTATTTGTTTTATATACTTTTGTATTCTGTTGACTAGTATTTTGTTAAGGATTTTTGCATCAATGTTCATTAGGGATATCGGTCTGTAGTTCTCGATTCTTGTGGGATCCTTGCCCGGTTTGGGTATCAGAGTTATACTAGCTTCATAGAAGGAGTTTGGGAGTTTGCCATCTTTTTCTATGTTCTGGAACAGTTTGTGTAGGATTGGTATTAGTTCTTCCCTGAATGCTTGATAGAATTCTCCAGTATATCCATCTGGTCCAGGGGATTTATTTGTTGGTAATCCCTTGATAACCTTGTCTGTTTTTCTATTGCTATGGGTCTGTTGAGATTCTTGATGTCCAACGAGGAGAGTCTAGGGAGCGATTGTTTTTCCAAGAATTTGTTCATGTCTTCCAAATTGTTGAATTCATTGGAGTACAGTCCTTCATATTATTGTGTAACTATCTTTTTGATTTCATTAGGGTCTGTTGTAATGACCCCTCTTTCATCCCTTAATCTTGCTATTGAGATTTGTTCCCTCCTTTCTTTGGTTAGTTTTGCCAATGGTCTATCGATCCTGTTTATCCTTTCAAAGGACCAACTTTTAGCGATATTATTTTTTTCCATAGTTTTTTTATTTTCCCTCTCCTGAATCTCAGCCCTGATTTTTATAATTTCTTTTCTTTTGCTATGAGTAGGGTTGTCCTGCTGACTCAGCTCTAGTTTTTGTAAATTTTGCGTCAGCGTGTAGGTCATGATTCTCTCTTCCTTTCTTAGTTGTGCTTATATTGCTATGAACCTTCCTCTGATGACTGCCTTTGCTGTGCCCCATAAGTTTTGGTACATCGTGTGCTCATTTTCGTTGGTTTCTAGAAATTTCCTGATTTCGTCTCTGATCTGCACCTGTATGCACTCCTTTTGCAGTAGAGAGTTATTCATGCTCCAATTATTGCTCTTATTTTCTTTGTCTTCCTTTTGTTAATTAACAGTCTTATGGCACGGTGGTCAGAGAGAGAGGTCTGTATTATTTCAATGTGCTTAAATTTATGTAGATTTGCCTTATGCCCCAGCATGTGGTCTGTCTTCGAATATGTGCCATGGGGACTTGAAAGAATGTGAATTTTTTTTGTATTTGGATGAAAAGCTCTGTAAATATCTATTAGGTCAAATTGTCTAATTGTGGAGTTTAGCTCTCTAGTCTCCTTGTTGAGTTTCTTTCCCTGTGATCTATCTTTCTCAGTGAGTGGTGTGTTGAAGTCACCCACTATAATTGTCGAGTCTGTGATTTCTTTCTTAATCTTTTGTAGTGTTTGGTTGACGTATTGAGCTGGTCTCTCATTCGGGGAATATATGTTTACAATGCTTAGTGGTTCATTGTCTATGATTCCCTTCAGCATTACATAGTGTCCCTCCTTATCTCTTTTTATGGTTTGCACTTTGAGGTCAATTTTATCCGAGTTAAGGATTGCAACCCTGCTTTTTTTGTATTGTTGTTTGCTTGGTAGTTCCTTCTCCAGCCTTTGATTCTCAGCCTATTTTTGTCTGTAGGTTTGAGATGTGTCCCCTGTAGGCAGCAAATTGATGGGTTGTGTTTTCTAAGCCATTCTGCTAGTCTCAGTCTTTTAATGCCTGAGTTCAGGCCATTGATATTCAGGGTTATTATCTCCATGTGCGGACTCTGTGATGCCATTTTATACCTTTTGTCTTGGGAGTTTTCCTACTTTCCTTTCTCATTAGTGTGTGTTTTGTGTGTGTATCATTCTTGACTTCTTTCCATCCTTAAGCCATTGCTATCTTGGGGTCTGTTTTCTCTTTGTTGTGCTCTGGGTGAGGTTGTTCTATGTGTTGGTCTCTTATTGGTGCTTGGTGAGTGTTGTTCTTCTACCCATACTGTGTCTGCGAGGAATTTTTATAAGGCTGGGTTTGTTGTAACGTATATTTTTAGTTTTTCCTTGTCCGGGAAGATTTTTACTTCTCAAACGAACTTGGTCAATAATTTGGCTGGGTAGAGTATTCTTGGATTTGTGTTGTTTTCTTTCAATTTTTGGAATATGTTACTCCACTCTCTCCTTTTTTTCATTGTTTCTGCTGATAGGTCTGAGCATATCCTTATGTGGAAAACTTTATATGTGATTGCTTGCTTTTCCCTAGCTGCTCTCACGATTTTCTCCTTTTCCTCAAAGTTGGATAGTTTAACTATTATGTGCCTTGGTGATTTCTTCTTGGGGTCCCGTCGTGCTGGTGTTCTTTCAGCCTCCTGGATGGTTGCTTGGTTTTCATTCATTAGGCTGGGGAAGTTTTCCTCCAAGAATTCTCTCGCTATTGTTGCAGATGACTTCTTTGTTGTGTCTTCCTCTGTTGGCCAATAATTCTAATGTTCCGCTTCATAGCATCAGACATAGCTCTTTGGTTTTCTTTAGCTTCTCTGATGCTCTTATTAGATTTTTGTTCACGTTTATTAAAGTGTGCTTGGCTGTCCTCCACGATACTGATGCGGTTCTCTAATTCCTCCAATCGATTCTCAAGGAACATGATTCTGCTATTGTTTTTCGTTATCTGCTCCTTAAGCTCCTGTATTTCCCTTTGGTGTATGTCTTTTATCTCTGTCGTTTCATCCTTTTTCTGTATTGTTTCCCTCATATCCTGCATGGCTCCAATCAGCATTCTGAGAGTTTCTTTGAGTGGCATCTCAATGTCTGCTTCTTCTATGTATGTTGTTATGTTCAGGACATCTTCTGCCTTCATCTTTTGTTTCTCCTGTTTTTTCGTTGAGGTCGTTGGGGGTGATGGCTGTTTGCGTTGAGTTGTTTTTGAGGGACCAGGTGCCATTTTCTAGTCTCTCTCTGGAAGACTTACAGGAATGCTTCTTTGATCTGCCTACAGCTGATTTTGCTAAGGGATTAATCTACAGCTAATTTTGCTATGGGATTAACCTACCACTTCATCTTCCTGTGGCTTCCCTATCAGGGGAGTGCCCCAGATCACAGGTCCACTGCCTGCCCCAATGTTGCAGAGGCTGGGCTGAAGTTCCTGCTATTGGATTGAATATTGATAAGTGTTGTCTGAGCTGCCTTTTGTCCCCAGGTACACAGGCCGGAACTCCCTGGTAAGAAGTCTGAGGAGTATCCCCTGGAGAGCAAGCAGGCCTTACCCTAGCCTTGGGCTATCTATGCAGAGTGGAGCACTCCTTCCTGGGTGTGACCCAGGCGCAAATGCCCTAGGGCAATGGGAGTGCTGCAATGGAGTGTGAGAGAGCAAGGCAGGAACAAGGGGGGGGGGGGAATAAAAAGGTGAGACTAGACTGTGCAGGGAGGGTTACAAGGAAGTGAGGGAAGCAAAAGAAACTATGTAGCTGAGTCCCACTCCCTGCCTGTGGATCTGCAAGGGCTTACTCCCTGCCCCAAGCCCCAGCGGTAGTCCGCAGCTGAGCCCCAAGAAGGGTCACAAGAAAACTGCTTAGCAGCCCCCAGAGAAGTAGGGGGACAGAGAGCAGAGATGTTAACAGATGCTGCAGTGTAGCTGAAACTTGATCCCTGCCTATGGAGCTGTGGGGATTTGGGTTTAGTCCCTGCTCAGACCACGCTGCAAGACTACAGCTGTGCCTTGAAAAAGCCCCTGCGTATCCTTCCAAGGCTGTGTGGGAATATAGAGCAGAGAAGCAAACAGAAGCAACAATGTAGTTGAACCCCATCCCTGCCAGTGGAGCTGCAAGCGTCCTGTCCCTGCCCTGAGGCAGGTATGGGAAAACTGTGGCTGTGCTGAGACCAAGCCCTGCTACAGGCTCCAAATGGTCCTGGCTTGGGCAGATCCGGCAGCTGGACTAGGGTCGAGCCCCAGCCGGCTTCCACTGAGGTAAGCCAAAAGCCCCCAGCCCCTCAAAACCCCTTGGATCTGTGCCTACTTATCTTTATGATGCACCTCCTGTGGTCCAGTGTCGTTGAATTTCACTCTGAGCAACTCTCCTGGGCTGGATTCTGCGGAGTCCCTCTAGTGTGTGTCACTCCGTCGCCATCTTCCCGAAAGTCTCCTCAATGTGTATTTTAAGGGGTCCATTGTATACCAAGATGTTTAAAAGAGTCAATATTCTGTTCTTTTATAGAAATCCAGAAAGATGATGATCATTTGCTTGAGCACTTGCAATGTGAAAGATGCATTGACAGAATGGAATGGTGCTACAAATGTAATATATATTCTCAGCATAAAAATAATTTTCCTCCAAAGCAAACTTATGAGATGTTTGGATTACATGAAAAAAATGTAAAATCAGATTTAATCCTTCTGGAATTAAATCAGAACAGAAGCAACAAAATACAGAAGTCAGTTGTACTCACTGAAGATGAGAAAACTTTTCTCCACAGTGAACAAGAGCAATTTTATACTGAAATGAAATTCCCTGAGTGTGAACCACCCAGGCTCATGAAGTCACAGTGCATTCAGCATCAGGAGTCTGATGACATTGAGAAACCACACACAGGCAATAAATGTGGAAAAACCTTCATTGAAGACTCTGTGTTCTATGAACACCAGATTATTGGTATACTAGATAAGACCTATGAATGCAGTCAGTGTGGGCAAATATTCAAGAAAATGTTCAAACTCAATGAACATTATCAAAAAAGTCATGAAGGACAAAAGCTAGGAAAATGCTTGCAATGTGGGAAAACTTTTCACAGTGTGTCATACCTCAAGGGACATCAGGAACCTCATGTGGCAGGAATGTCCTGTGTATGTAGTGAATGTGGGAAAGGCTTCACTAGGAAGAGTGATATCACTGCTCATCAGCAAACTCATACTGGAGAGAAACCCCATGTATGTGGTGAATGTGGCAAAGGCTTTAGCCAGAAGAGTACCCTCACTGTTCATCAGCGAACTCATTCTGGAGAGAAACCCCATGTTTGTGGTGAATGCGGAAAAGACTTTTTCTGGAAGAGTAAACTTACTGTTCATCAGCGAACTCATACTGGAGAGAAATCCTATGTATGTGGTCAATGTGGAAAAACCTTTCTCAGGAAGGATGGTCTTACTGCTCATCAGCGAACTCATGCTGGAGAGAAACCCCATGTATGTGGTGAATGTGGAAAAGCTTTTATCAAGAAGAGTAAGCTTACTGATCATCAGCGAACTCATACTGGAGAGAAACCCCATGTATGTGGTCAGTGTGGAAAAGCCTTTCTCACGAAGGATGGTCTAACTGTTCATCAGCGAACTCATACTGGAGAGAAACCCCATGTATGTGGTGAATGTGGCAAAGCCTTTTTAATGAAGAGTGATCTCACTGTTCATCAGCGAACTCATACTGGAGAGAAACCCCATGTATGTGGTGATTGTGGAAAAGCCTTTATTCGGAAGCGTGCTCTCACTGTTCATCAGCGAACTCATACTGGAGAGAAACCCCATATATGTGATGAATGTGGAAAAGCCTTTTTCTGGAAGCATGCTCTCACTGTTCATCAGCGAACTCATACTGGCGAGAAACCCCATATATGTGATGAATGTGGAAAAGCCTTTTTTTGGAAGCATGCTCTTACTGTTCATCAGCGAACTCATACTGGAGAGAAACCCCACATATGTGATGAATGTGGAAAAGCCTTTTTTTGGAAGCATGCTCTTACTGTTCATCAGCGAACTCATACTGGAGAGAAACCCCATGTATGTGATGAATGTGGAAAAGCCTTTTTCTGGAAGCATTCTCTCATTGTTCATCAGCAAACCCATACTGGAGAAAAACCCCATGTATGTGCTGAATGTGGCAAAGCCTTTTTAATGAAGAGCGATCTCACTGTTCATCAGCGAACTCATACTGGAGAGAAACCCCATGTATGTGGTGATTGTGGAAAAGCCTTTATTCGGAAGCGTGCTCTCACTGTTCATCAGCGAACTCATACTGGAGAGAAACCTCATGTATGTGGTCAATGTGGAAAAGCTTTTGTCAAGAAGTATAACCTTACTGTTCATCAGCACTCTCATACTGGAGAGAAATCCTATGTATGTGGTCACTGTGGAAAAACCTTTCTCACGAAGGATGGTCTCACTGTTCATCAGCGAACTCATACTGGAGAGAAACCCCATGTATGTGGTGAATGTGGCAAAGGCTTTAGCCAGAAATGTGCTCTGACAGTTCATCAGCGAACTCATACTGGAGAGAAACCCCATGTATGTGGTCAATGTGGAAAAGCATTTTTCTGGAAGCATGCTCTCACTGTTCATCAGCGAACTCATACTGGAGAGAAACCCCATGTATGTGGTCAATGTGGAAAAGCTTTTATCAGAAAGAGTAAACTTACTGTTCATCAGCGAACTCATACTGGAGAGAAACCCCATGTATGTGGTCAATGTGGAAAAGCATTTTTCTGGAAGCATGCTCTCACTGATCATCAGCGAACTCATACTGGAGAGAAACCCCATGTATGTGGTCAATGTGGAAAAGCTTTTATCAGAAAGAGTAAACTTACTGTTCATCAGCGAACTCATACTGGAGAGAATCCCCCATGTATGTGATGAATGTGGAAAAGCCTTTTTCTGGAAGCATGCTCTCACTGGTCATCAGCGAACTCATAATGGAGAGAAACCCATGTATGTGGTGAATGTGGAAAAGGCTTTATCCAGAAGACTGCTCTCACTATTAATCAGCAAACTCATACTGGAGGGAAACCACATAAATGTAGTGAATGTGGCAAAAGCTTCATTCATAAAGGAAATCTCAAAACTCACATACAAATTCACAGTAGTAAAACCCTATGTGCGTGGCAAAGGCTTTATCCAGAAGATTTCTCTCACTGTTAATCAGCGAATTCACACTGGAGAGAAACCCCATGTATGTCGTGAATGTGGAAAAGCCTTTATCTCGATGGCTTCTCTCGCTGTTCATCAGTGAACTCATACTGGAGAGAAACCCCATATATGTGATGAATGTGGAAAAGCTTTCAGCCAGACACAATGCCTTACAGCACATCAGAGATTTGACAAAGGAAAAAAGCCCTTTGCATGAATTAAATGTGGAACATCTTATATGTGGACATCAGATCTCGTTAATCATGAGACATTTTTAACATGAAAACCTTTCATTGGAGTTAGTGTAACAAAGCTTTCAAAACAAAGGAAGAGGTGCTGGAGTTTGGCCTGGGCCAAGTGTGTGAACGGACAGTTGTGACTTACCATATGGGTACCCGTGTTCTGTTTTGCTGTCCCTCTACTGACATGACCCACCATTTTGGCGGCAGATGACCTTCCAGACTTCCACAGAGTGCATGTTCTTCCTCAGATGCATGAAGGTTCCCTAGACTATGCACGGTAGTCCCTGGAGAAGTGCTTACAAGGTGGGGAAACAACAGCTTCTGAGAGGAAAGCCTCACTGCCTTCATTCCCTTGTCTCTGCTGAAACTGAATTTGTGTCTGGGCTCACACTGAGTTCCCATCACTGTGTAACTTGCACAGTAATACATGGCCGTGACGTCAGGATTCACAGAGCTCAGTTTTAAATTAACCTGGTTCTGGGATGTATCCCTGGTGATGCTGACTCAGTACTGGAGAGCTGGATTATAGTTTGTGCCCCCCATTCTCCCATATTATCCCAATCCACTCCAGATCCTTTCCTGGAGAACGGTGGACCCAGGTCACATGATAGCTGGTTAAAGACAATCTAGAGACAGCACAAGTGAGAGATAGGGTCTGTGAGGGCCTCACTAGTCCAGGGCCTGACTCTTGTAGCTGTACCTGGGCCTGTACAGCTGGGGATAGAAAGAAACCCAGTGAGTCATGTGCTCGGATGCTTCACTCCCAGACTTCATGTCTGACTCCCTGAACCACTCACCACCCTGAGTTGCCAGAAAGAGGAAAACCCACACATGCTTCCTGTTCATGTGGATAAGATTCATGACACCCAGAAAATGCTCTCCTGGTGAGAAGGAATATGAATTTAAGTCCTTGCATGTTGTGGTTTCATTTGGGTTCTTGTCAGGCATTTGCGTGTGGGAGGTGCATGGTATGTAAAGGTGGAAAGGGCTGAATGTGGCCCCTGCCTCTGGGACTCACACTAGAAAATCGATGCTGGTGGAGTACTTGGGAGAACACAGCCCTCTCTCTGAGGTCTTCACTCTACCAATCATGCGGACATCTGTGCAGATTTTAAGTTTAATGTACCTTTACATCTATTACCATCAGAAGTACACAGATGATCTGGTGAAATTAAAGACAATCTCTATCCTTACCATGCAATGGAATCAAGACTAGGCCTACCTGAATCTTTTCATTCCTTTGACCATGTAGGGAAACAAGTATATGTCATCCCTAAAACTCCTTTCCCCTATAACATTTCAGAATATTTGGGAAGGGTTAAAATATACTGTGTTATAATCTATGTTTAATATTGGAATAAAAGTGTTTCCTAACAACAAGGTTATTTTTGGGGTTACAGGAACCCACAGAAGTCATAAGAAGGTCATTTTTCTTCCCATGGATTAGTACCCTATGTGGGTGATGGGTATTCTGAGCCCCCTGCAGACAGCAGCCCATCACATACAGGAGAGGTGTTTCCTGGGCTTACACAGTCTTCCAACTTCTATGGGCCACACAGTAACATTTTCTCTGGTCATAAGCATTCAGACTGTTGGTCAGGAGTGTTACCTGGAGTTGTCTCTGCAGATTTCCAAACACGGGCACTGGAGCTACCATAGTGGTCAGCACAGCAGCTCTAACTGCAGTCTGTATCCAGGCTCCTGTGGGGCCTTAGCACCCCTGCAAGTCAACTTTCTCCCTGAGGTTATTTTTGTCTCTGGTCCCTCAGTGTGAAAAGCTTTAGAGGTAGAGAGTGCTACAAGTTGCAAACACTGTGAGCTGGATACAGTGAAAGGAAGTATGATCTACAGACATAGCTCTTTATTACAGATTCTGATATTGAGATATACGCCACAAAAAATACTGGTAAAAAAAATCTGGCTCAAAGACAAAGATATTCGACAGGATGTAGGCTGCATTCTTTACAGGGGAACGGGGAAATATTTAAATCAGGCTTCTATTCAAAATAATGGAAACAGGAATTTTTTTTAATTAATCAATGTTAAGGGGAAAGTTTCTAGTCAGAATTATTTTGTGAGTGGTTTTCTGTTACGTTTGAGAGGAAATTTTGCAGATGTTTGTAATTGTTGAAAACAGTAATCTAATGTCACTGAACTACACCTGAGAAAAATGTTGCAAATAGTATTTTGTTGCATGTTTCATGAGAAAAATATGTTCCAATATATGACAGATAATTTTGCACACATAGCTGGAAACTGATGGAAATTCTTGCCAGAACATTTCAAAAACTTTAAAATATTGAACAGGAAAAGGGATTATGATATAAACCAATAATTGAATTTACAAGAAAAAATTTCTTAATGAAATCGTCTGTTTATTATTTTATTTGATTGTTTGTTTTTTGCCCAAACCACTTTATAGTTAGCTGTGGTAGTCATATAATCATTTGTAATTTGATGAAATTAAGAGTGAAGGGGTGGAGTCTAGCCAGTTAATCAGATCATAGCCAATGTGACTTCTGTGTTGGCATGGCCTACTCCTGAGGATTCTGGGAACTCCTACATTCCTCCTTGGATGTCGGAGTTTCTGTATCTGTCTCTCTCTGTTGACTCCCTGAGAGACATTGCAGCTGACAATACACATGAAACTATGCGAGGGCCCCCAGCTGGAGAAACCACGTGGACCCATGCCAGTGTTGAGATGCTTGCAATGCCACCGGATCCAGAAGAGTTCCCACCACTGGCCTGTGCTCTTGCTGCATTTGGCATCATTGCATGTGTTTTGTGAGTCTGAAGACATATCGGACATATGGTCTAAAATTAGACTTAAGGACTTGATCTGGACTGGGATGTTTTCTTAGTATTTGATTGCTCTCATATATAAAGCTGTTTCTCAAGGACATGAGTGTCTATGAATTTGTTTCTCTAGTCTACCCAGAGTAACACAGATACCATATCATTCTACAGTTCAGTCACATCAAGCAATATTTTATGATTGCTATTACAATCAGTATGAAAACATCCTCTTCTTTTTTGAACTCTTTAATATCGGCTCCCTTTTACCCTACCCGCTGCCCCACAGTACCTCCAAGAAACCCTGTTTGTCTTGCTGCCTCTATACGTTCATCACTTCTGGGTTCATATACTGTTAAACCAAAAAACACATAACAAAACTCAAGAGTATCACCCCCAATTGCAAAATACATCTGAGATGAACCTCCATAGGATTGGAAGTTGAGGAAAAAGGCAGTCCAAGTGTAGTCTTCTGCCCTTCCCTGGAGACCAGGACTGAACCAGATGTGTTTAAGGTCAATTATGTCAGTCTGGCTCCTGGCATGTGGTGACCTTGCTGGATAACTACCTTTGCTGGGCTTCTGTGTTCAAAAATACTCTTTAGGTCTGGTCTCCTACAGCCTGCCCTTTCTACCTTTGGCTGAACACATGCTAACTTTCCCCACACTGATTGTTAAACATATTACAAGGAATACAAAAGACAACGACAAAACTAACGCCCTGCCTTCCAGTAGCTTCTCCCTCATAGCACAGCCCTATTTTGTCATCTTTGCTGGTGAGGAGGGGACACTGTTCTTTTAGCAGCGCAAACGAAGGATGCTTACAAAACAACATCCCCGCACTGGCCGCAAAGTGAGACTCTTGGCTGGGGTGAGTGAGACCCATTACTGATGATGAGCCGGCTCCATTACCTCTGTGTGTGCAAAGTACTGTTGCATGCAATGTTTGTTGGTAAACTGCGTTTCCTGGGGACCGCAGACATTGGTATAACAGAATTATGCTGTTACGTTGACCTTACACTACAATAGAGGGAGATACTATTGGAAGGAAGAATAACGCTAGTTTTATACATGTACCTTTAAATTGAAGCACAGCAAGTGAAAAAATATATTTGAAAGGAAAACCAAGTGTTGGATCGCCATGTGAACAGCTCACTGCTGAGGGATTGCCAAATTTGCGGGTAAGTGACTGGATTGCGACCTGGTATATAATACTGGGTGTCCTTTATATTTGTTTACCTACAGAGAGTACAGTTGGGCTCTCAATCATGCTGTCCCAGTTCACAGCACCTTCCTGTGCTTTGCTTCCGTTGCAGGTGCTGTGGCAACTCCCGGCTGAGCTGTTGATATTTCAGGAGCATCCCACAGAAGCCTGCAGAGAAAACTGGAGTCTTGATGCTGAACCACAAGGTCCGCAGAGGGAGGAGAGCTCCCACAGGTGATAATCCCTAGCTATGCCCAGCTCCCTCCTACAGATGATTAGATCAGGCCACGTGGAGAGAGTCTCAGCACTGGGGAAACGAGTTCTTGGAATCTGCCAGGATCAGGGCTAGGTGTCGGTGGATGTGTTTCTATATGGTTTTGAGAAAGGAATCACAAAACGCCTGGTATTTCCAGGTTTCTGGCACTTTTCTTGCACAGGCCTGGTACCTTTCAGAACTTGTGCCCAGACAGACTGTAGCCTGATCCACTTCTGAATGTACACTCTTCCTCCCTGGGCCATCCACTATACTAGAAAATTTACACCCCAGTATCACGCATAAGCAGCGGATAATTCTGAGCTGTTTAGGAAACCACTGTTATAAGCACAATAAAAGTGCACTCTTCTAAAAATAATTCACAGAGTACATAAGGGACTGTAGTGGATTGATTATACTCCTCCCTTGCCCCAAACCACAATAACCTCTGAAAAGAGACCGGTATCTCTCATGAATATAGATTCAAAAATCCTCAACAAACTTCTGGCCAATAGAATTCAACAGCATATACATTTATTTTTAAAGACCAATATTCTCAGGTCAATGAATCAGGACAGAAAACCCAACAATAAAAACATCCACATACAATTGATTTTTACAATGGCCCAAAAGATATTAAATGGGAAGCAGGTGCCCTCCTCAATAAATGGTGCTAGAAAATCTGGACATCCACTTGGAGAAGAATGAAATGAAATATCTCATTCCATGCACTAAAATAAACTCCAGGTAGATTAAAGACCTATATGTAAAATTCAGAGCTAGCAATATCATTAGTGAGAATATTGGGACATTGCAAGGAGGTCTAGGCCAGGGAATACATGGGCTGACAGAATTAACAAAAGAAACACACTGCATAGAACGTAAAATAAAATGAAGGGACCTATGAAAAAGAAAACTTGTGTAAATCAAGAGTTTATTTAATAAAAGAGTAAAAAGAGAGCCTACTTACTGGAAAAGGATATTTAGTAATGACACATCATATAAAACACTAATTACTTAGATCCACAGAATTTTACAAGGTTATAGCAAGAAAAAAGCTTTTGATAAGATGGGCTAAAGACCTGAAGAAACAATTCATATAAGATGACAGTTAAATCGCTAATAAGACACATGTGGAAATGTTCTATGTCTTTAATCCTTCAGAAATTGGAATCAAAACAACAATGTGATACCAACTAAAGCCCAGTAATGTATCCCAATTTAAAAACAAAACAGAACAATAAATGGTGGACAGGGTCTGGTGGGATAAGGACTTTTGTACAACTGCTAGTAGTCATGTAAATATGTATAGCCACTATGGAAGGAGATATGGCGATACCTAAAACAGGTGGAAATTGAACTACCACATGACTCACCAATACCATTACTGGGCATATACCCCAAAGAAGTAAGAAAGAGATGACTAAGCGACATGTGTTCCCCCATGATCATTGCAGCACAGTTCACAATAGCACGAAGCTGGAAACAGCCTAAATTCCCATCAAGAGAAGAGTGCATACATTTTTTTAAAACTCTGATACAAACACACAATTAAATAATATGGATCCCTAAAAAGGAACATTGAAATACCTCAAGTCGTGGAAGGATCTGGAAGACATGCTGAGTGAAGTTAGTCAAGCACAAAAGGACAAATGCTATTTAAGTTCACTGCCCTTGGAAAACGTAGCAGAAAGGGCACAAGCTCAAGTTTGCATGTCATCAGGCCCTCTGGCTAGGAGCTAGATCGCCTGGGAAAGAGCTGGACCAGTGCCATGAACCACAAATCCTCTGTTCAAGGTAAGTATAGTGGAGGTCATTTGGCTAGAGGGCACTTCCTGATCTCGTGATAGCTGGGATCCATTGGTGAGGGAAAGGGGACAGGATGCTGAGTGGTAGCAATATGGATCTGGGATGAGGTTCCCTGGAGAGGGTGGTGGCCCTCTCAAAGGGGTGAGGCTTAGTGATGGTAGTGGGTGGGCAGCACTGAAGAGGGGAGATGGAACAGTCAATTTTGGGTGAACATAAATGTGTGTCTGTTGGGGTATGGCAAAGGAGAGCTGACAGCCAAGTGGGGGAAGGAGGGACTGCAGGTGCTCTTGGAATCAACAGGTAGGGAGGGTATTTCATGACTTGCACTCGGAGAGCAGAGTTGACCTACGACTCTGGGTTTACCTGGGAAGCCAGGCCAGATGTCACAGAACAGTGGGAAACTGAATCCTGACTCTCAGAGTCCAAGTCATGCTGCAGAGCTGCATCTGTGAGATCCCCAAATGGGAACTCCACTGGGGAAACTGGATTCTACCCCAGACTCACTGTAACCTGAGAATTTAAGCTGGAAAACACATGGTGTCTGGGGTTGAAGAAAACAGCTGTACCATGAGCTGTGTACTATTGGTTGTCAAACAAACAAGTCTTGGTACAGCCAGTGTGCTGTGTTAAGACATGTATTATCCTGGCAACCCTGTGATGGCTGTCCTGTTGTAGTCTGCTTATACCCATTACATTAGACTGTGTCTCAGAGGTGTGCCGCCATTGGTGCTCACCGTCTTGAAGCAGTGTAATTTGTTAATTTTCAAAAAATGAAACCTAGGGATGTTGTGCCCACAGGGAAAGAAAGCATAACAAGGAAAGAAAGGGCGCTTGAAGGGTGGAGGAGACAAAAGGGAGATGATTTCCAGAAGTCTAGGAACCACCCTATCGTTTTGGAAAACATATATGGGTATGCAAGAAATTGCACAATTAGTTTGACAGAATTGAACTATGGAACAATATGACCTATACAGTAGTTCCCAAGTTAAATCATTTCAATTTTATCATATAAAAGGAAATGAAGGAATAGATGAAGGAATGGGTTTGGAGCTTGCACTAAATCCTATCCCCAATTTAAGAACTATCAGTTCAAGCCCACTGAGGATGGCAACGGAGGGACACATGCCAGGGGGACTCTTCAGAATTCAGCCCAGGAGAGTTGCTTAGAGGGAAATTCAATGCTGCTGGATCACAGGAGGGGTATCATAAAGATAAGTAGGCACAGATCCACGGGGTTTTGAGGGACTGGGTGCTTTTTGCTTACCTTAGTGGAAGCCACCGGGGTCTTGACCTTAGCCACTGTATCTGCTGGAGCCGGGACCATTTGGATCCTGTAATGGGGCTTGGGCTCAGCACAGCCACAGTTTTCCCCTGCCTGCCTTAAGGCAGGGACAGGACCCTCGCAGCTCCACAGGCAGAGATCGGGGTTCAGCTACACTGCGGCATCTGTAAACACCTCTGCTCTCTGTACCCCCCATGTCTCTGGGGGCTGCTCAGCAGCTTTCTTGTGACTCTTCTTGGGGCTCAGCTGCAGACTGCCGCTGGGGCTTGGGGCAGGGAGTAAGCCCTGGAAGCTCCACAGGCAGGGAGTGGGACTCAGCTACATAGTCTCTCTTGCTTTCCTCGCTTCCCTATACCCCAGCAGAGTCTAATCTCACTTTTAAATTTTTCTCCCCCTCTTATTCCTACCCTGCTATCTCATGCTCCATTGCGGATTTATGGGGCACTCCCATTGCCCTAGGTCATTTGCGCCTGGGCCACACCCAGCTAGGTGAGCTCCGCCCTGCATAGATAGCCCAAGGCTAGGGAGAGGACTGCTTGCTCTCCAGGGGATATCCTCAGGCTTCCCACCAGGGAGTTCCTGCTTGTGTACATGGGGACATAAGGCAGCTCAGCCAACATTTTTCAACATTCAAACCAATAGCAGGAACTTCAGCCCAGCCTCTGCAACACTGGGGCAGGGAGCTGACCTGACATCTGGGGCACTCCCCTATAGTGAAGCCACCGGAGAATAAAGTGGTAGGTTAATCCCATAGCAAAATCAGCTGTGTAGGCAGTTGGAAGAATCATTCCTATAAGTCTTCCAGAGAGAGACTTGAAAATGACACCTGGTCTCTCTAAAACAACTCAACTCAAACAGCCATCAGCCCCAATGACCTCAACGAAAAAGCAGGAGAAAAAAAGACAAAGGCAGAAGATGTCCTGAACATAACAACATACATAGAAGAAGCAGACATTGAGATGCCACACAAAGAACTTATCAGAATGCTGCTTGGAGCCATGCAGGATATGAGGGAAACAATACTGAAAAAGGATGAAACGATACAGGAGCTTAGCGAGGAGATGACGAAAAACAATAGCAGAATCATTGTCCCTGAGAATCGATTGGAGTAATCAGAACCGTATCAGTGTCTTGGAGGAGAGTGAAGCAGACTTTAATAAACATGAACAAAAATCTAATAGCATCAGAGAAGCAGAAGAAAATCTAAGAGCTATTTCTGATGCTATAAAGCGGAACAACATTAGAATTATTGGCCTACCGGAGGAAGACACAGCAAAGAAGTCATCTGCAACAATAGCGAGAGAATACTTGGAGGAAAACTTCCCAAGCCTAATGAATGAAAACCAGTTAGCCATCCAGGAGGCTGAAAGAACACCAGCACGACGGGACCCCAAGAAGAAATCACCAAGGCACATAATAGTTAAACTATCCAACTTTGAGGAAAAGGAGAAAATCGTGAGAGCAGCTAGGGAAAAACAAGCGATCACATATAAAGGTTTCCACATAAGGATATGCTCAGACCTATCAGCAGAAAACTATGAAAAAAAGAAGAGAGTGGAGTAACATACTCCAATAATTGAAGGAAAACAACGCAAATCCAAGAATACTCAACCCAGGCAAATTATCGATCAAGTTCGTTTGAGAAGTAAAAGTCTTCCCAGTGAAGGAAAAACTAAATAAATATATTACAACAAACCCAGCCTTACAAAAGATCCTTGCCGACTCAGTATGGGCTGAAGAACGACACCACGCACAAATAAGAGACCAACACATAGAACAACCTCATCCAGAGCACAACAAAGAGAAAACAGACCCCAAGATAGCAATGGCCTAAGGATGGAAAGAAGTCAAGAATGATACACACACAAAACACACGCTAATGAGAAAGGAAAGTAGGAAAACTCCCAACACAAAAGGTATAAAATGGCATCACAGATGGAGATAAGAACCCTGAATATCAATGGCCTGAACTCAGTCATTAAAAGACTGAGACTAGCAGAATGGCTTAGAAAACACAACCCATCAATTTGCTGCCTACAGGGGACACATCTCAAGGCTACAGACAAAAATAGGCTGAGAATCAAAGGCTGGAGAAGGACCTACCAAGCAAACAGCAATACAAAAAAAGCAGGGGTTGCAATCCTTATCTCAGATAAAAATGACAAAGTGCAAACCATAAAAAGAGATAAGGAGGGACACTATATAATGTTCAAGGGAATCATAGACAATGAACCACTAAGCATTGTAAATACACATATTCCCCGAATGAGAGACCAGCTCAATACGTCAACCAAACACTACAAAAATTTAAGAAATCACAGACTCGACAATTATAGTGGGTGACTTCAACACACCACTCACTGAGAAAGATAGATCACAGGGAAAGAAACTCAACAAGAAGACTAGATTGCTAAACTCCACAGTTAAGACAATTTGACCTGATTTTTTATATTTACAGAGCTTTTCACCCAAATATGAAAAATTTCACATTCTTTCAAGTCCAGATGGCACATATTCCAGGATAGATCACATGCTTGAACATAAGGCAAATCTACATAAATTTAAGCACATTGAAATAATACAGACCTCTCTCTCTGACCACTGTGCCATAAGACTTGAAATCAACAAAAGGAAGATAAAATAAGCGCAAATAATTGGAAGATGAATAACTGCACTGAAAAAGGAGTGCATATTGGTGCATATCAGATGAAATCAGGAAATTTCTAGAAACCAACCAAATGGAGCACATGACGCACCAAAACTTATGGGGCACAGCAAAGACAGTCATCAGAGAATGTTTCAAAGCAATACATGCACACCTAAGAAAGGAAGAGAGACTCATGATTGATACGCTGAAACAAAATTTACAAAAACTAGAGCAGAGTCAGCAGGACAACCCTCCTAACAGCAAAAGAAAAGAAGTTATAAAAATCAGGGCTGAGAATCAGGAGAGGGAAAATAAAAGTATGGGAAAAATTAATATCGCTAAAAGTTGGTTCTTTGAAAGGATAAACAGGATCGATAGACCATTGGGAAACCTAACCAAAGAAAGGAGGGAACAAATCTCAATAGCAAGAATAAGGGATGAAAGGTGTCATTACAACAGACCCTAATGAAATCACAAGGGTAGTTACACAATACTATGAAGGATTGTACTCCAATGAATTCGACAATTTGGAAGATATGGAAAAATTCCAGGAAAAACGATCCCTCCCTAGACTATTCTCGGTGGACATCAAGATTCTCTACAGACCCATAGCAATGGAAGAAATAGAAAAGGGTTATCAAGGGATTACCAACAAAAGAAAATCCCCTGGACCAGATGACTTCACTGGAGAATTCTATCAAGCATTCAGGGAAGAACTAACAATACAATAATCCTACACAAACTTTTCCAAAACATTGAAAAAGATGGCGAACTCCTTCTATGAAGCTACTCTAACCCTGATACCCAAACCGGTCAAGGATCCCAAAAGAATCAAGAGCTACAGACCAATATCCCTAATGAACATTGATTCAAAAATCCTTAAAATCCTAGCCAACAGAATACAAAAGTATATAAAATAAATAATTCACTGTGACCCAGTGGGATTCATACCAGGGATGCAGGGATGTTTCAACAAAGAAAAGACCATAAGTATTATTCGTAACATTGACATGACAAAGTATAAGAATCACATGATAATATCAATAGACACAGAAAAAGCATTCAACAACATCCAACACCAATTCCTGTTTAAGACACTAGCGAATATAGGAATGGAAGGAAAGTTCCTCAAGACAATACAAGCTGTATATGGAAAACCAACAGCCAAAGGGGTAGTCAATGGAGAAAAGACTAACACAATCCCACTGAAAAAGGGGACCAGACAAGGATGCCCCTTGTTCGCACTCCTATTTAATATCGTGCTGGAGGTATTAGCTAACAGCATAAGGCAAAGAAGTGACATCAAAGGTATTCATCTGGGGAAGGAAGAGGTGAAATTATCATTATTTGCACATGATATGGTTTTATATATGGAAAATTCTAAAAGTTCTACAAGGGGAGTACTGGAAGCAATGGAGGAGTTTGGCAGAATGGCAGCATATAAGATCAACAAACAGAAGTCCTTCGGACTGTTATACACATCAGAAAAAAACACAGAAGAGATAACAAAGGTGGTACCCTTCACAATAGCCAAATGTAAATAGAAATATCTGGGGATATACCTGACTGAAAAAATAAATGATCTATATAGGGAAAACTATAGAAGTCTGTTACAAGAAACCAAGAGCAACCTCAACAAATTAAAGAATATCCTATGGTTTTGGATTGGAAGACTTAATATAGTTAAGATGTTAGTTCTGCCAAAAGCACTATATAAGTTTAATGCCATCACGATACAATTACCATCATCTTTCTTCAGAGAATGGGAAAACTGATTACCAACTTCATATGCAGAGGGAAGATGCCCAGAATTAGAGAACTCCTCAAGAAGAAGGACACTGTGGGAGGGCTTGTTTTACCTGCACATACTATGCAGCCACAGTTCTCAAAACTGCAAGATATTGGTACAATCACAGATACTCAGACCAAAGGAAAAGAACTGAAAACCCAGCAATAAAACCATCAGCATACAGATCTTTGATATGGCCCCCAAAATATCAAATAGGAAGCAGATGCCCTCTTTAACAAGTGGTGCTGGAACAAATGGATATTTACATGCAGAAAAATTAAGCAAGACCCTTATCTCACTCCATGCACAAGAATAAACTCAAGGTGGATCACAGACCTTGAAATTAAACCCCAACCTATTAGGGCCATCAATGAGGGCATTGGGACCAACTTGAGAACTTTGGCACAGGGAATACACAGACTATCAGAAATAGGGAATGAAACAAACGCAGAGGAGGCACAATGACGAATGGGATATACTGAAGATAAAACCCTTGTGTACATCGAAAGAATTCACGAAGAGAGTAATAAGAGAGTCCACAGACTGGGAAAACATCTTTAGCAATGACACATCAGACAAAGGCCTCATTACTAAAATCTTCAATACTCTGCTAGCTTCCAAAAAGAAAAAAAAAACCATAGCCCACTTGAAAGGTGAGCAAAGGACTTGAACAAAAGTTTCACAGGGGCAGAAATCCGAATGGCCAACAAACGTGTGAAAAAATGTTCCTGATCTTTAGCCATAAGAGAAATGCAAATTAAAACAACAATGAGGTACCACCTGACACCCTCAAATGTAGCCCAATTCAAAAAATGAGAAAGCAACAAGTATTGGAGGGACTGTGGGGAGACATCCACTATGGAAATCAATCTGGCGATACCTAAAACAGATGGAAATAGAGTTACCATATGACCCAGCAATCCCCCTACTAGGCATATACCCAGAAGAGGCAAGAAACAAACCAAGACCAGACATCTGTGCTCCAATGTTCATTGCGGCACAGTTCACAATTGCAAGGAGTTGGAAGCAACCCAAATTTCCATCAACTGATTATTGGATTAAAAAACTGGTATATACATACAATGGAGTACTACGCATCACTAAAAAGCAGTGATGAATGTATGATGCACATAGCGGCATGGGAAGAACTGGAGGAAATCATGCTAAGCGAATTAAGTCAGGTACAAAAGGACAAGTAAAATATGATCCCGCTGAGGCAAGTATTAAAAAAATGCAAAAGGGGCATAGGGAAAAAGCTACTGTATAGAAACATTTATGGGGTGAAGACTGTAGTGTGGCAGAGGCCAGACCAAAACCAGGGATGCACATGGTAGACAACTGGGGAGGATGTGAGGAAAGGAAAATAGAAGGATGAATATAAGGAAGAAAAGGGGAGTGGGGGCATGGGGCACTAACCCACCCAAGCGGAGGTTACTGTTTATATCTCCACAGAGAAAGAGGGATCAGACTTCCACCCAGTGCTGCAAGGTGTGAATGCATCATCCCGGCGTGGAGTAGGGAACCAGTGGAGAGGTCTGGGAGGCTGGCCCCAGCACCAAAAATTAAGTGGATTCCTGCCCATTCCCCGAGAAGAATTTGTTTCAAAGGACGACATTGATCTTTCAGTTTCGGGAGAGGGATATTTCAGATCAGAGCACACGGGAGCAGATGAAGGGAGAGGAGGAGAGAGTGTAGCACAGCCTGGCCCACCAGGCCGCGAGGTTGATGTTCCCTGAGTAGAGCAGCTGGTCCACAGAGAGGACAACATGACTCCCACTATGAGACATGATGCCCCTCAGTGACCAATGGCGCTACAGGGGACAGCACCGGAGACACCGTGTGCGGAGTACACCTGACCTGATCCCACCACACCGAGGCAAAGCACTGGGGGAGTGTAGCTGAACAGCAAGGGAATGGAGTGGCAAGATCCCCTGGGAATGCTGAAAGTGGCCTTTGGGGCCAGGGCGTGGTGCCCGAACAGACTGGACTGGAAAACACTCCTAAAGGCCAAGAAACGAACCTTGAACTAACTACAAGCTTTTCTTTCTTGATGTGTTTTGTTTTGTTCTTTGTCAGTGGTTTGTTGTTGTTTTGTTGTCTGGTTGTATACTGTTGGTTTGTTTTCCTCTGTCTTGTTTTTGTGCATGTTATTATCTCCACAGGTCTGTCTAAGACAGGCTAGATGAACTATCTGGAGGAAAAACACTGGGACAGACAGTTCCGGGGGACCTGGGATAGGGGGAGGTTGGGGGTAAGGAAGTAGTGTTAGCAAACCCAGGGACAAGGGAGCAACATGGGATCAAATTAGTGGTGAGGTGGGGAGTGGCTGGCCTGGTAGGGAATGATCAAGGGTAAGGTTGCATAGAGAAGAGATATAGCTGTAACCCAGGTGGGGATGGAGCATGATAGTGGGGCAGGTGGAAACTCAAGGGAAATAGAGGAAAGAACTAGGAGTCAAAGGGCATTTATAGAGGTCTAGACAAACATGTACATGCAAATATATATATGAGGATGGGGAAATAGATCTATGTGTCTATATAGGTTTAGTTTTATGGTGGCGGAAAGACCTTGGGACTCTACTCAAGCATGAATACTTTATTAAATTGGCATTCTATGATGTTCACCCTCCCGACACAACTGCTGAAGCCAAAGCAGGTGAACAAGTAAATGTGAATCCCGGCTATCAAAAGAAATAGTGTCTGGGGTCTTAAAGGCTTGAAGGTGAAGAAGTGGCCATCTACCTAAGAAGCAACAAAGCCCACATGGAAGAACACACCAGCCTGTGTGATCACGTGGTCCCAAAGGGATCAGTTATCAGGCATCAAAGAACAAAACATTATGTCATTGGCTGCAAAGCTCCATGATACGATCAGCGAGGACAAATGGGTGCATAAGCAAATGTGGCGAAGGAAGCTGATCGTGCCCACCTATCAAAAGAGATCTTGTCTGAGGTCTTTAAGGCTTGAAGGTGAACAAGCGGACATCTAGATCAGAAGCAACAAAGCCCACATCGAAGAAGCACACCAGCCTGTGCGATCACGAGGTGCCAAAGGGATCAGGTATAAGGCATCCCCCCCCCAAAAAAAAAAAATCTTACCATAGTAAATGGAGAAGTGCAGAGTGGAGACCCAGTGCCCATTTGTCGGCCACTGGAGATCCCCTCACAGAGGATTCTAGGGGAGGAGATGAGTCAGTCAGGGTGCAATGTAGTATGGATGAAGTATACAGCTTTCCTCCATTTCCTAACTGCTTCCTTCCTCCCTCCCCTCCCCCAACCCACTACCATGATCCGAATTCTACCTTGCAAGTCTGGATAGAGCAGAGGTTGTACACTGGTGCAGATAGGAGCTGGAGGCACAGGGAACCCAGGGTGATGATACCTTCAGAACCAGGAGTGTGAGGGGCGATACTGGGAGGGTAGAGGGTGAGTGGGTTGGAAAGAGGGGACCGATTACAAGGATCTACATGTGACCTCCTCCCTGGGGGACAGACAACAGAAAAGGGGGTGAAGGGAGATGCCGGATAGGGCAAGATATGACAAAATAATAATCTATAAATTGTCAAGGGCTCATGAGGGAGGGAAAGAAAAAGAGGACCTGATGCATAGGCCTTAAGTGGAATGCAAATGCTTTGAAAATGATGAGGGCAAAGAATGTACAGATGTGCTTTATACAATTGATGTATGTATATGTATGGATTGTGATAAGAGTTGTATGAGCCCGTAATAATTTTTTTTTAAAAAATTAAAAAAAACAATCAGTTCGTACATCATGGCCCTGCTTGATCCTCAGCTTAATGAAGTGATCACCTGATATAAGAGTGCTACAGCAAAGTGGTGAAGAAACCAGATGGTGCCTGACTATCAATCAGAACAGTGTCTGCGGTCTTAAAAGCTTGTATTCAAACAAGCACCCACCTAAGCAAGGAGTCCACTAACTCCACACGGAGAAAGCACAGCAGCTCGTGTGACCGACAGATGGCAATTACAAAACAGCAGTACAATGAGGAGAAAAGCAAGAGAGCACAAATTGTGAACACCCAACTTGGGGATGCCTATGGGGATGGTGAGAGCCCCAAACCCATCTGCAGAGCATCTGGTCAGACTGAGCCACTGGCACATAGATCTACTCATAGACAAGAGTCTCCATCAACCTTAATATCAGACAGAGACCATGGGCATCCTGATTATGCAAGGTTGAATTCAACACTTGGCCCGGGGACCACCAAACAGACGAGACTTGAATTTGTTCTGAGCGCAAGCATTTCTTACTGGTTCTATGACAAACCTCTTCCCTGGCTTTTTAAATATTTTTGGTGGGCTTTTCCTTCTTACACATTGTTTGTATGTTTGCCTTTATACTATTATGTTTTTACCCTTACCACCTTAGCGAATTTTTGTTTGTTTTTGTTTGGTCTTCCAGCAATGATGTACAGAGCAGATGCATATTGATAATAACGTCCATAAGGGTCTATAGGAATAGGGAGGGGGAGATCAGGAGGGAAACAGGATTTGGGGAGTAACTAATGGAAATGGGAGGAGGGAGGGAGCACTAGGACAGATTGTGATTGTATAAATCATCTTAGAGACAATTTACCTATGACAGGGCAGGTGGGCAATGCTCTAAAATTGATGTGGGGCCGATTGTAAAATTCTCCATGACAGGATTGAGTAAATAAACTATAAAGTAAACAACATAAACCATTAACATCTTAATAAAGATATTAAAAATATCATAAGTGATGTCACAGATGAAAGGGCATAATTAAGAATGCCATGAAGAAAATCCTGTGGAGACCAAGATAATAGAAAAATAGAACAATTCCTGATAATATTAAATATGGTTAAACAAAATACAGAAAACTACTGGAGAAACGCAACCAAAATAAGATACAAATTGGAGACACAATTTCCATAACCCACTGGCACTAAGTGAACCCACATTCACAGTGACCCTCTAGGACCGAGGAGACTGCTGCTTAGGGTTGTTTCAGCCGCCAGAAATCTTTTTCCTTCATTGAGAAATTGACACATTTTACTATGAAATATGTATTAGATAATCAATTTTAGACTCCCTTTTAAACGTGCAACTGTGTTTTATAAAAGTAATTTTAAAAATATGTTCAAAATAATGTTCTGAAACATTTATCAACTAAGATCCTTTAATATTGTCTTAAAAACATTTTATGGTCTATTTCAGACATCATACTACTCTATAATTCAGTCCTATTAAGCAGTGTTGTACAATCACTACCACAATCCATTTCAAACATTGTCTTCCTTCTTGAAATCCTTTATGTTAACTTCCCTTTACCTGCCACATCCCCTTCCATAGCCCCCAGAACCCTAATTATAATTGTCTCTGTAGATTCACCCATCCTGGTTTTTAAATTTTTTTTTTAAATATAGAAAAAGACCTAACCAGGAGTCAAAAAGATTACCAACAATGACAAAATACAATAGCAATAAACCTGTATCTGGGGAAAAAACCCACAGGAAATATTGAAAACCAAATCAAGCACAAAGGGTATCAAAAGGGAGATCAAATGATAAAGTTTTAATCATTGAAGTCAGATTTGCCATTTTAATTTACTCAAGTCCTTTCTCCAATGCTCTCAGTCTGAGCACCAGGTTGTTCCCATTCCTCAATTACGGTTCAAGGGAGATTCCGGAGGCTTATAACCGGTGTAAATCCTGTAAGTGTGTTTTGAGTTTCCCTGTAAGTGTGTGTTGAGTTTTTTAGTGTCACCCACAGCTTTCCGCACACCATAATCTCACAATTTACGCCCTGATACTATCCCCCCTTTTGGATTTTAATGATACAATTTACAATCCCGGCACATCTTTTCAGAGCCTTAATGCTCTCCCTTGGATTGGCTGATGATTTTGAACTGCTGATCTTGTACTTTGCATTCCAATGTGAAATCCAATGTTGTATCAGTGAGAGTATATTTGTTTATCATGTTTATTACTTATTTATTAAACTTTATTTTCCTGATTTTGATAGCCATATAGTTAAATTTAATAAGGAATGGTATATGTGACCAAGGGTGTGAGGGACGATGCTGGGAGAGTGGAGGGTGAGTGGGTTGGAAAGGGGGAACTGATTACAAGGATCCACATGTGACCTCTTCCCTGGGAGAGGGACAGCAGAGAACGGGGGAAGGGAGACTCCGGATAGGGCAAGATATGACAAAATAACGAGGTATAAATTACCAAGGGCATATGAGGGAGGGGGGGATAAAAGAGGACCTGATGCAAGGGGCTTAAGTGGAGAGCAAATGCCTTGAGAATGATTGGGGCAGGGAATGTATGGATGTGCTTTATACAATTGATGTATGTATATGTATGGATTGTGGTAAGAGTTGTTTGAGTCCCTAATAAAATGTAAAAGAAGAAAAGAGAAAAAAATGATTTGGGCAAAGACTGTACAGATGTGCTTTATACAATTGATGTATGTATATGTATGAACTGTGAAAAGAATTGTATCAGCCCCAATAAATTGTTAAAATAAAAAAAATTTCAAAAAAAAGGAATGGTATATGTATTGAATTTTAAATATTAAATAATTTATCACTTTCTGAATATAAAAAGCTGTACTATATTGTTATTTTAGGTAGTTACTTGGCTAACTAGAATTCATCTAAATGTTCGGTACCACACTTCATCAGGGATGTTGTTCGGTGTTTTTGAGTCAGTTTTACTCACAATAACTGTGTGCCAGAGAGCAAACACATAAACTGCCAAGTCTTGAACCATCCTCACTTGCTCCTGAGTTTGAGACCATGTTTGCAGCCACTCTGTCTGTGCATCTAACTGAGCATTTTCCTCTGTTTTGCTGACACTCTACTAAACAGGATGTTCTTCTCTCGGGACTGGTTCCCAAATAACATGTCCAAAATATGTGAGAAGTCTCACTACTCTCAATTCTGAAGAGAATTCTTAGATATTAGTCTGGAATTTCCTCCTCTCGTGACACATTTGCTATTTTTAAAATCAAAACTGTCCTTCCAAAGAATGTAGACTCTTTATGACTCCAAAGAGGAGTCTCACAAAGGACTCCGCCAAGCAGATAGGCCACTCCAGTGCACCTGTTCCCGGTGTCGAGGGTCTCCATATGCTTTGTTTCTGCATCAAGGGAGACAATGGGTAGCAAGCATCCCTGAAGACATGTCACAAGTTTAGGCCCAGAAGTCACCACAATTATTTTCTCAGACCTAGAGATCTTTAGTCAGTCACTACCCACAGCCCACAGGTAGCAATGCAGAGAGACATCTCCAGAGACCTGACCCTTCAACAAACTTAGATTAAGAGTTAGGATGAGAATGATCATGTTAATCTGTTGACTATTGTACTGTGATTGAGAAGACTAATTCCTTCTTTCAAGCTTTCAGTGAGGAGAAAATTGAGCAAAAAAAAAACACCATCCTTGGGGATGCTGAGAGCTAAGTGAGGGAACCCCGATTCCAACAGGAAATTATCCCTGTCATCCATCCATCTGTGCCTGTTTAGGCCTGGGTGTCTGTGCTCTGTGGGTCTTGTGCGCCCCCTGCTGCTCAGTGTCTCCCCTGCAGGGAATGTTTGTGTCTGGGCTCACATTGACTTCCCCTCACTGCTCATTGCACAGTAATACACGGCTGTGTCCTCAGCAGTCACGGAGCTCAGCTGCAGGGAGAACTGATTCTTCGGTGTGTCTCTGGTGATGGAGAGTCCGGTTTGGAAGAACGGATTATAATATGCATTACCATCATACCTTATATCTCCCATCCACTGCAGTCCCTTCCCCAAGGGCTGGCAGAACCAGCTCCAGCTGTAAACACTGGTGATGGACACACTAGAGATAGTGCAGGTGAGGGACAGCTCCTGGGAGGACTTTACCAATCCTGAGCCTGACTCCTGAAGCTGCACCTGAGACAGGATCCCTGCAAACAAAAACAGATGGTCCCAGTCAGTCACTTGAAGTCACAACCATCCCCATAGACTCAAGTCATATCTGAGACCCCTACCTTGGGGAACTGTCACCAGGCACAGGAGAACACACAGCAATAGCATCTTTAGATCACAGATTTGCTTTCCCAAGAGACCTACAGCCCTGTCTGAAGAGGACTGATAGCCTTCCCAGCCCAATGGTAAATTTTACCTTGGTGCCTAAAGAATAATTTGCATGTGAGGGAGCCCTGTCCTCATAAGCAGAAAGTGTTAGAGAACAGACTCCCCTCTTCCTTCTGAGCCCATTGTAGAGTAACTGCTTGCTTTAGCTCATATGCATGTTAATCTATAATGAAAGAAGATTTTTCTCAAGAGGTGTGTGGTAAAGGACAAAGAATGTCCAGAATTTCTGAGCCCAGTGTTCTCTCTTTCCAGCCCCTCATTGCCCCTGCCCTGTCTTGGACTTCTGTAAGTCCCGTGTCCCAGAGAGTGGGCAGGACAGGGTTTGTTGAAAACATCCATTGGACACCAAGGCATCTTCAGATCACACTCTCCAAGACCCATCTTTTTTTCCTGTCCACCCTGACACCTCCTAATTAATATCCTCATTCCTGAGAAGTTTTACATGTGTGAGAGTAATATCTATTAGAAGTATTAACACCAAATCAGTCCCAAGGAGTTGGGATTGATAATGTCCCAAAGGTCCAACTCTTCTATGATGCCATTCAGTTCCAATTCCCACTCACTCCTCCCTTGAGGTTATCCCCTCATGTATCTGTTTTCTGAGAATCACTGCAACGTCCACCAGAAATCCATGAAAGCTTGAAGGAATCAATCACATGGTGGTGGTGTCTGGTCAGTCCAAATTCTGAAGATCAGGAGGGGTTAAACCAGACACTGGGTAGAAAGATATGCCCCACTCCTAGCTTTGCATTTTATTTATGCACATCTGACCCTAAGCCTCTGACAGAATGTTTCCAGTTGGCATTGTCCTGCTACTAAGCTTATCCGCCAGGGTTTTCCCAACCTTGGGTCATGGTCATCACCAACTCCACTGCTCTTACAAGCAATAGACACACCACATCCCAGAGCCTAATGATCGAGGTCACCCTCAGTGTAAGGAAAGTTATTCAAGTGCCAAAGAGTCTCAGGGAAGAATATGTGGCCTATAAAAGTTGGGCTTAAGACAGATAATGTTTTAACTCTGTAGCCTCTAAAAAAAATGCAAGATACTGAATAGACACACACACACACCTTTGTTTTCTGGAATATCCAAAATGATGTCAAATCAGTTGAGTCCTGGTTTCAAGTATAAAGATTCAGAAGAGCAGTAGGTGGAAAACAATCATTTGAGAAAATAATCAGAGTAAGAAGAACCAAGGACAGTGTTTTAGATCTTGATCTGAAAGACACTTTCTTGAGACCCAACAGGCACTCTCCATTAACATTAGGTCCATCCATGCAGCTGATCCTCAACATTTAGAGAATGAGCGCAGACACTCTTGTAAATATCCCTTATCCAGGGGACTCTGGTTCAATTGAAATGGGAGCATCTCCAACCAAAGACAGCCTCTCCATTTGTGCTTTGGACACAGCCCCATCACAACTGCTCATGGGTCCCAGCTTACATTTATTCCCTAAACTCAAGGAGAGTCTGATTTTGTAAAACTGTTCATATTATTGACTCTAGAAGCTGTGCCACTATCTCTAGCCATGTTGTTTTAAAGCAGAAACCCCTTCAAATACTTTCTTCATAATGTGTCATTTCCAAATAAATGACAGTATAATGTCTTGATAATTTAGAAGAGTCTTTATTTGGTTATAACTGGATAGCTAGAATCTAAAAGTGATTTGTTGTTTGCAGTCCCAAGTTCACATTTCAGTCAATCTTTTAAAGGCATAAAACTTATTTATCCTTTGTCTAAGATGCAATCAAGCATGGACAGAAGCAGAAAGAAAAATTAATGCTACTATTCTTTAGGCTTAGGGAGCATTACAGGACACAGCATTGATTATAACATTCTGGCAACTAAAAAAACCAAGCATGCATTACAGGTACATTCCTTATCATAAAAGAAACAATGCCAAAATTGACTATAACATCCTGGTTACCATAACCATAAGATTAACTACACCATTCTGATTACAACATCAAAGGAAGCAATATTGAATCAGAACAAATGATATATTGAAGAATAGTCAAAAGTAATTGTGTCCAGACCTGGGAACATGGGAGTACATGCTAAAATTAATCACCGGCAGATACTTTCCCATAAGAGGAGGGAGAAAGGATAGGTCAACTAGCAGTCTACATTCTGAGATGGGATGGAGGAACTGGTGAGTCACTTAGCAGCTTACAAAACCAAGGCACTTAGCAGCTTACAAAAATGGAATTTCTTTTGCTAGTCTGCCTCAATAACACAGTTTAAAATATTTTCCCCAGACTAAGCTTTGACACAATTCATTTACTGAATTAGAACCTCTGTATATCTCCAAATATATATATATATATTACAATGTGGAAATCGAAGCACAATGTTTTGGTCACCTGGACTTCTTTTGGCCAGAATTTGCTGAACGGAATAAGCAATTGCTTTGAAATGAAGACGCATAGATTTCAGTACAATCCAGGGGTATAAGCACAGGACACTAGCATTTTTTGTTTGGAGATAATTGAGTCAGTTCCCTTTTCATATGCGCACTCGCAGAGCATCACCTGATCCTGTTCATTTTACCAAGCCCCCATCTCACCGTCTGCCCTTGGTGCTTGTCTGACCGATTTAAGCTTGAGACCGTGATGTAGCTGCACACAAGTTCAGCTCACCTCCATCTCTGAGTTTGACTGCAATGATCGTCTCAGATAATTTCATAGCAGTGGTTCATAGGGGTCTCCTTAAATGTCACCCTCATGACATGACCCATCTGCACATCACTTTCCTAACAGGGTTGCTACACATGTTCTCAGTGAGCTCCTGAGTGCTCCCTGTCCTCTGAAGCAGCAACACATCGAGCTCTAGACGCAGATAGTCTGGGTTTGCTTTGCAGTCCTCCATCTCCAGGAGTTAGGCTTAGTCGGTCACTTAATCAAGGTGCCCTGCATCTCTCTAATTCTGAAAGGTGGAAATGATGAAAAATATGGCTCCAAGGAAAATTCAATCATATTTGCTCCAGTTGTCTATAGTTGTACACGAAATAGATATACAACACTGCAGCCTAAAATTACAAGAATTTTTTGTTGTTTTATTTGTTGCTTGGTTTCCCCTTTTATTCTTTTGATGCACAAATTTCTGATTTTTAGAAGGTCACTCTCATCTATATTGTTTTCTTTGTGTGTACTTCTTTTGCTGTGTTTGACCGTGTATGAGTGCCCTGCAATGGGGCACTTACATGTGTCCCTCCTTCTTTATAGATGGACCCTATAGCTCTGGGATTGACATTAGGTCCTTGATCACCTTGTATTTGTTTTTGTACATGAGCTGAGGTTTCAGGTCTCTTTCATCTTCTGAGTGTTGTGTTTCAATTGTGCCGGCACCATTGTTGAAGAGAATGTTGCTGTCTCTTATAAATTCCCCTTGGACCTTTATTGAAGATCAGTTGCCTGCATGTGGATGGATTATTTATGTTTTCTATTCTGTTCCATTGGTCAACATGCCTGTCATTGTATGAGTGCCAGACTGTTTTGATGGCTGTGGCTGTAATAATTTTAAGGTTGGTTTCTGTGAGGCCCCTACCTTGTTCTTATTCTTTTGGGGTTTCTTGCTTATCCTGGGACTCTCCATATGAAGTCAGTCATAGGTTTTTGTTGTTGTTGTTGTTGCCATTTTCATTTCTTTAAATGATTAAGTTGGTATTTGGATTGGAATTGAATTGTATTTAAATATCTTATTAGGTAGTATTGACATTTCCTTTATATTCAGCATCCTTATTCATGAATATGGCATATTGAGAATGTGAACAGATTTACATTGGGAAGCATGAACATTCCTGAATCATGCCATCTTACTGAAAAAGAGAGACTGAAAATAGATAAATAAAGACACAAAGAGATTTTGGACCAGTTCTGAGTCTGGCCTGCACACTTCCTACTGAAGATGAGAGCCCTATGGGAGGCACATTCTGCTATGATGTGGTCCATTCCCTAACTAATTGTCTACATATCTCTAACCTGGAACTCACCTCCTTCAGTTTCTGTGGAGAGTTACTCTAAGTACTATTTGTGATCACTAGAGGCTGTACTGTAGAGTGATTGCCACACTTCTTGGGTAATGTGTTAATCCGGGTTCACTAGAGAAACAATCCTGAAACACTCATTTGTGTGTACGAGAGAACTTGATACTAAAGAGCAATTTTACATTATGAAAACATCCTATTCCAGTCTAGATCAAGTCCATAAGTCTGGTATTACGCCACATGTCAATACTAGTGCATAAATTCTTCTTTAGACCCACGCAGCCATGCAATGATGTTGAATACAGGAAGATTGCAAGCCAATGGGTGAAAAGTCTTGTGGATCCAGTGGTGGTGGAAGCCTCTCAGTGCTGGCATGGGTCTCCACGTGGCTCCTCCAGTTCCAGGTCTCTGACTCCATCAGCCTAGCTCTATATGTCTTGTCAGTAGGAAGATGAAGCAGAGAGTATGTGCCTGGCCTCTAGTGAGATACTAATCTCAATGGGACCTCTAAATGAGGTCATCAAGCTGCAACCTAATTGACAGGTTAAACTCTACCCCTTCACCCGTAACAGTGTCAAGTTGACACCAGATTTTTTTACTTCCACCGATAGGTTGTACTATCTCTGTTATTGGGGAGCTAAGGCTTCTAGGGCATCCTACTAGAGCTCTCTTGACTTGTTCTGCAAGCCAAGTTATTTGTGCATGTATCAGCCTCATGCTGGTCTTGTAGACCTATGTCCCTGAATCTCAGCAGCTTCACCATCCAAGCTAGCTCCTGGACTGGGAAAATTAGGTCTAGAGATTTGGGGATCTTCACACAGCCGGCTAGTTTTGAGAGTCGATATCAACGTGGAGTCTATCAGCAAAGGTTGCTGATCTTTTACTAAATTTATGTTTATGCGTATAATCCTTCATTCTGGAAGTATAGGATATCCCTCTTGAAGTTATTTTCCACTGGTCTTTGTGGAGTCCCTCCCATGTGTGCTACTCTGTCGCCATATTGCTCTGTTTCTGAGATATATGTTTCTCTACAATTTTAAACATTTTTACTAAAGAAAAAAATTAAAATGTAAAGCTATTCTTCTAAACTTTCCCCCAAAGAATTCTATCCCCCTTGATTGACAGCACGTCAGAATGATAGTTCCACAAGCCTCAAGAAAGTTCTCTGACTTTTGGGGACACCCAGAAATATGCAGGGGAAGGTCAGCTCTTCAGTGTCCATGGTGTAAGGTTTGTCAACAAAATCCTCTATGGACAACCTTTCCAACTCTTGAAGAATGAGCTGGTGTATTGTCATGATAGATAGAAAAGATCCTTTGTGCAATATTCTAGGATGTTTTCTCACTAATGTCATGTTTCATTTTCTTTAAACTTATTCATAGTAATATTCTTAGGTTTTCTATGTCTTATGAGAATTTCACTCCAGACCTACCTGTTAGAATCCACAAAACCGCTGTCATATTCTGAATTGACCTTTATGCGTTGAATATCGACCTAGATGATTCCCTCAGAAGTAACTGTTTTCATTGTATCTTTCTCTTTGGATCATAGTGATTCATCTAAGAATTATCAATAATTAAGTTTCATTACATAAAGCTGGCTTCATTAACTTCAGTTTTCTTTCAAAACAGTTGTGTAATATCAATTTTTTGAGCTCATTGATCTGTGTGAACAGCTTTCTGGCACCAATCAAGAAACCAAAATTATCACTTAAAATTTAAAATACCGAACGATGTGATATTCCCACTTCATAAGTTACCTCCTGAATGGTAACTCGACAGTCTTCTTCCACAAGTACTTCATGTCTGCCAGTTTCATCATTTGTAGCAGTTGACTTTTCCCCTCTTTGGCCCATGTGTGAAGTTTCCACTACATCCCTTATAGCACTTGATCCATTTTTTAACTGTCTTGTGTGCAGAAGACAGAATTTCTGCCGACCTAGTTGCTTTCTTTCTTTCTCTCTTTCTTTCTTTCTTTCTTTCTTTCTTTCTTTCTTTCTTTCTTTCTTTCTCTCTTTCTTTCATGACTTCCACACAAACATGTATTTTAAATCACCCTAATGAAACTAATTAAGTGTGTTACTTAGAAAATATGGCCACAGCCATCCCCCTGATAGCAGAGGCATGTTTAAGCATGTTTTACTTGGAATAAACACATGAATGCAGAACTTACTTTGCTAACGCTTACGTAAACTATAGCTCTTCTTGGCTAGGCTTAAATATGTATGAATGTGTAGATAACTGCAACTTTGAATTTATTAATAACATAACCACATATTTATAAAAGGTTTAGGGTTCTAATTTGATTTGTTGAAGATGGTCATAAGTGTAATTTTCATAAATTGTCATTTACTCTGCAGATGAATATTTGTATTTACGTGGTAAGTTTTAAGGCTATATAGTACAGTTTTTCAATCTTAGCATAATTGATATTTGGGGTTATATGTTTATTGTGATTTTAAAATAAGAATCCCTGGATTCTATCTACTAGTCCCAGCAGAACTTTCCTAGGTTTGGCAAATTGAGATAAATTTCAAGAATATCAAGGTATTTCTGGGAGAATAAATTTCCTCTGCAATGTGAGATTGTTAATATCAATGTGCATAACATTACCCAGGTTATTCTAAATATGATATTGCAGTAACATAGATTGATGAGTATTCATATAAATGAGAAGATTGGTGATATATGTGAAAGCTGGGGAAAGATTTAGTTTTTTATTGTTAAAAGATCATTTTATTGGGAGCTTTTACAACTCTTATTATAATCCATATATCAATTGTATCAGGCATATTTGTACATATGTTGCCATCGTTCTTTTCTAGACATTTACTTTCCATAGAGCCCTTGTTATCAGCTCCTCGTTTTTCCCTCCATTACCCCCTCACCCCAGATGTAGTTTTAACATGATCAAGGTTAGAATCAATTCTGCATTGTTTCTAAACTTTGCCATTAATGATGCCTTTTAGTTCCCTGAACTGAAAATCAAAGTCTCACCAAGAAACATTGCTTTGAAATAATCTCTGGGTGATCAGTGGAAGACAAACAAATCCATCCCCATGAAAGAGGAGTGGTCCCTGTCACATTTTCCCGAGAGTTACAGTGCTTGGGCGTCCCCAGGGAGGTGGTGACAAGGTGTGGAAAAGACAGCTTCTGAGAAGAATCCCACACCTAACTGCTTTCCATAACATCTGCTGAGAAGATAGGGCACTAAACTGAGTGTGTACTGGGGACCCCAACACACCAGCCCCCTGCTGGCTACCACAAGGAACTTTTTGTCTGAGCTCACACTGTTTTCCCATCACTGTGCCTGTCTATTGCACAGTAGTAGACTGCTGTGGCTTCATAATTCAGAGAACTCAGCTTTAAATCATCTTGGCTCTTGGAGATATGCCTGGTGATGCTGACTCAGGACTGGAGAGTTGGAGCATCGTGTATACTCCCCCCACCCCATATCATACCAACCTACACCAGCCCCTTTTCTTGAGTCTGGTGGAACCAGTGCACAAGATTGCTGGTTGAAGAGAATCCAGAGACAGTGCAGGTGAGGGACGGGGTCTGCAAGGGCTTTACCAGTCCCGGACCTGGCTCCTGCAGTTGCACCTGCTACAGGATCCCTGGAAACAGAGAGGAACCCACTAACCCATTTGTTCCGAGGTAGAATTCCGGACTTCACAGGGAACCCCTGAAGCATGCACCTCTAGGAGTTGCTGCCAGAAAATGGAAAACCAACGCATGTTTCATGTCCCTGTGCATGAGGTCCCTGACGCCCAGGAACAGTTCTCCACAATGAGGAGGAACCCGAGTTTAAGTTCACATGTGCTGTGTTCTCATGTGGCTGCCTAAGAGGGGTTTGCATGTGGTACATGCATTTGTATGTAAACGTTAAATAAGGTGAAGGAAGGTCCCTGGCTTAGAGACTCACACTGCGGGAAGAATGATGCTGAGAGTACCATTGAGAGAAGACAATTCTGTCTCAGAGTTCTTCACTTCAACTAGACCAGGGTTCTCTTTATCCACATCAGGACATATTCAGGCATCCGGATATAGTTATGGATCAAGGAAATCTCTAGGAATAGAGTAAATGAACTTATACTCCAAGGTGTGGATGATATTTAGATAGTGTCAAAAATAAAAGATAGATTGGTGAACACACCTGCAGATAAATAATTTATGTTAGATATGTGGAGATAATAAATAGACATAAAGAAAGACCCCTCACTACAGTTGAGTCCAGTCAGACTCAGCATGAATCTTTAGGACAGGGTTGAACTGCCCCTATGAGTTTTGGAGACTAACTTTTTGTGGGAATAGAAAGCCTGATCCTTCTCTGCACAGCAGCTGGTGGTTTTCAACTACGGACCTTAAAGAACACAGCCTCACACGTACTCACTACACCACCATGGATCATGTTGAGTAGTGATCCATAAGGTCATCAGTTCAAAATCCTCACCCATACATCAGAGACACACTGGGCTTTCTACTCCTCTAACAAACTCCAGTCTCAGAATCTCACGAGGGCAATTCTACCCTTCCCTATAGGGGCCCTGTGAGTCAGTATCGGCTCAATGGCAGTGATTTTTTTTTCATAAAGAATTGACAGATAATGATAAATAGAGAAGTAGACCAATAAACATAAAAAAGTCACCCACTCTCCAAGGTTCCCTGAATGTTCACATTTTTAATCATTACAAATGTCCATTCACTCTTGTTGAAAATATTAAATATTCCAAAGTATTAATAAAGGAATCCAATGGTCCATGAACACTGACTCATGATGAAACTGGAATCAAGGTAATTTTTGTCATACACCTTGAAACATTCATTAACTTGGGCGAATAGTCTGCACCAAAAATATCTTTGGAGTCAGGTGCATTTAAGGGTTATTGTGCAGGGAATTTTCTTCATGACAACATAAAGTAGTTTTAATTTTCTCTGTGTGTGTGTCTGTCTCTCTCTATGCCCTAAGTTTACCTCTTTGCCTAGAAAATATTCCCTTTCTCCTGAAATGGAATGTCTTCAGAGTCTAAATATCATGACCCTGAAGGAGAACTTTGGAAAGCAGAAACTATCAGGACCGCAAACAAAGATAATACATTGTCCTCAGTTTACAACCATATTGCCAGATGCTATCGTTTATTGTGCCAGCCTGGCCAATAAACACAAGTAGGATTAACTGAAGGGCAGAGGGATAAATGGCTCAGTGAGCTTCACCTTCTTGTTCTTTGCCTCAGTTTAAAGGGGTACACTACCTGTGGGATGCCTAGCCTGTGGACTGTGTCGCTGTAAGGTGAGGTCCTTTCAAGCCCACACGATTGGAATGTTCATCTCTGGAGCTGGGGACCGACAGTTGATGACAGTTGGGGACCTGCCTTGCTGTTTGCTGCCTGGATATATATAGCCCAGCTCTCTCTACAGAAGGGGACTGGCAACTGGCAGCTCTCAGTCCTTAAAGGACTGCTAGTGTCTCACTGCTTTATAATTTAACTGTTAATTTCTTGTATTATCTCTCTGTATATAATTTAACAGTTCATTTCTTGAATTATATATCTATCTTTATAAATATATTTATATATAATTACTAGCAATCTGGTTTGTCTCTCTAGAGAACCCTGTCCAACACAGAGTAACCAGGACTTTGAATACAGCAAATATATACTAGAAATATCCATGTTATAAAGTGACACTGTGTCCAAGCTTGCTCTCCTTTTGATCTGCACTCTCCTCATACTTTGATCTCTGATTATTGCCATCTGCCTTGCAGAGATAGTATTCACCAGCCCCCATAATTCCTGTTAGCTTAGCAACCTGACATCCACCTGACCCTAAAATATTCAAGGTCAGTAGTTTGAAACCACCAGCCACTACATGGAAAAAAGACAGATATATATTCCCCTAAAGAGTTACAGTCCTTGAAGCTCACAGAAGGAAATCTACCTGCTTGTAGGGATGCTATTAGTCAGAATTGGCTTGATGACAGTGAGGCTTTGTTTTGTTTCATTTTGTCTATCACATAAGACATCAGCCTGCCACTTAATGCAAGCATTTGGTACATGTGAGCCCTCATTTATCATGTGAGCTAATTATTGATACCAATCTCTTTCTAATATATATATATTTTCACCAGATTCATTCCTCTGGCTAATCAAGATAAGGATGTGTGCGTGTGTGTGTGTGTGTGTGTGATATTGAAAACCTTTTCAATTCTGCTAACCTAACTGTGACTTATAGAATATTTCACTGCATTGAAACATCACCCAAAATATTTATACATTTTGTTGTATTTTGGTTTTCATTGTCTATAAACTATGTCTACAATAATTTAGTGCAATGATATATCTTTTTCTTTAATCATTTTATTAGGGACCCATACAACTCATCACAATCCATACATACATCAATTGTGTAAAGCACATTTTTACATTCATTGCCCTCATCCTTCTCAAAACATTTGCTCTCCACTTAAGCCCCTGGCATCAGCTCCTCATTTTCCCCTCCCCGCTCCCCTATCCCCCACCACAAACCACCGATAATTTATAATTCATTATGTTTTCATATATTGCCCTGTCCGACGTCTCTGTTCACCCACTTTTCTGTTACCAGTCCCCCAAGGAGGAGGTACATGTAGATCCTTGTAATTGGTTCCCCCTTTCCAACCCACCCTTCCTCTATGCTCCCAGTATCACCACTCACACCACTGGTCCTGAAGGGATCATCCACCTTGGACTCCCTGTGTTTCCAGTTTCTGTCTGTACCAGTGTACATCCTCTGGTCTATCCAGACTTGCAAGGGAAAATTTGGATCATGATAATGGGGGGTGGAGTGGGGGAGGAAGCATTTAGGAACTAGAGGAAAGTTGTATTTTTCATCGTTGCTACATCACACCATGACTGCCTTGTCTCCTCCCCGAGACCCCTCTGCAAGGGGATCTCCAGTGGCTGACAAATGGGCGTTGGGTCTCCACTCCACACTCTCCCCCTCATTCAGTATTGTAAGACTGTAATTATATCTTTTGTGAATGTCTATATAACCCCAAAATAATTGAAAATTTTTTAAATACAACTAATTGTTCAACTAGAATTAAATGCCATTATTTTCTAACACAAAATTTTACACAAACTCATATTTACTTCAAGGATTTTTATTTTACAATTACATAGTACTGAAGTTTAATATTATTTCAAGTGGTCTCATTGATGTGAAGTTTAAGCCACTTGCTTTTTGGCAAAAGGTTCATCTTTCTAATCCACCAAGATACTTTGCTGAGAAAAATCTGGCATTCTGCTCAACTGAGGAAGACTGTTGTACTGTACCTGATGGTGTTGTGATCAGTACAAGAAGATGGTGTTGTGATGAGTACTCAAGTACACCTACCAACAACCGTGATGTCAGTGGCTTATTCATTATTATCAAAATACAAACCTATTTCTCTTCAATATTATACTTTTTAGATTTCATTATTTAAATACTTATGAAACTTATTTCCTATTTCATAAAATGGTAAAATAAGTGTTCACAATTATATATATATATATATATATATATTTTTTTCTTCCATAATAAAAGAAGAACAAAAATATGCCAGAATCTTTTCTTGGATAGAATTCAGATTACAACACTTAAGAATGCTTTGTTCTGTTGAAACTATAAATATATTAACCACGAGCCCTACATTGTTTTAGGAGAGACTCAGAGTGATGGTTCGTGAAAGAGAGCTGCCCCGTACGGTTTTCTAGTCTGTGATCCTGAGGGGAGCAGGCCATCAGATCTTTTCCCAACTGAGATACCAAGTGGCTTTGCATTGCCTAACTATTGGTTAGTTTGTTACTCTGGGTAGACTAGAGAAACAAATTCATGAACACTCACATGTGTATAAGAGATAATATTATTGTATATTAAGGAAATATCCCTGCCCAGTCTAGATCAAGTACATAAGTCTGGATTTAGATCAAGTCCATAAGTACCATATGTCCAATACCAATCTATAAAGTCTTCTTCAGACTCATGAAACACGTGCAGTGATGCCAAATGCAGGAAGAGCACAGGCCAGTGGGTGGGAAGTCTTGTGGATCTAATGGCGTTGTAAGCATCTCAGCGCTGGCAGGGGTCTGCATGTGGCTCCTCCAGTTCCCAGGGCACAGGATCCATCAGCGCAGTGCTATGTGTCTTGTCAGTAGAGCGTCTCTCAGGGAGTGAGCAAAGAGAGAGTGCCTCCTGCCTCCAAGGAGGAAATATAGGAATTCCCAGAATCCTCAGGGTGAGGCCCTGCCCACACAGAGGCCTCATTCACTATATCCTGATTGGCAGTCTAGACTCCACCCCTACACTCTTAATCTTCAAATTGACACCAGATTATGTAACTACCAGGGTTAGCAGTTGCGCACTTACCTATTCTGTCACCAAGGTTCTCTGTTCCAAATTCTTCTAGGAGGGGATGCAAGGTTGGAAGTATATAAGTTCCATGGATAACTTTGAGACTGAAGAAAGGAACTCTGTTTCTTTCAACCTTTGTCCCTATTTTAATTCTTTGATAGAACCCCTGCCCTCTGCCAACAGTCATACAATACTAAATTAATTCATTACAGATTTACAATATGCCTCTATATTCCCATGAACTCTCAGTCCACAGAGTTCTTCTGAACATATATACATTTTTCTCCAGATGTCCTCGACCCTTCACTCTGAGCACACAATATTTCTCATGCCTGAGATACAACCCATTTCCCATTATGTCATAGGAAGTTAATTATGTGCATACCTAGGTCCTTTTGTTTCTATTTTCTGTCCTATCATCTCCTCCAGAAACCAAAGACAGTCTGTCTCAGCACAACTTTCGGTAAGCATTCTTCAAGGGCTAAGAATTACAGATTCCAGATGATCAAGGTTGACCAAAAGCAACACAAAAGACAATAAGAGGAGTCTGGGAAGGGGGATGGGTGATCTCTGCATTAAAGTGGAAACCATACATTCTTAGAGAAATAGTGCCCTTTTCTTTTAACATAGTTCTAGAATTATCCTAGTGCTTATATGATCATGCGCATCCACTACTGTTTGAATGTCTTCTCCATATATAATGAGAGGTACTGATCTATCAGATTTCAGCAGAAGAAACGGGATGTGGGGTATGCAGGCTGGTGATAACTTGGTAGGTATGAAGCACGCTGAAGCTGAAGCGTGAGGAAGCAGCCTATCTATGTATTTGTTCACATTTAAATCACATCCAAATCTTGTTGTGCCTTTATCTTGTGGCCTGTTTTGTATTCTCCTGATGCAAATACCTGCTCACACCTATATATTATTGAGTCCTGAGTGGTCTGGTGACAGCAATCGGGTCCAGGCAAATAATAAATTGTCTGATTTCTCAAGCAAGTGGGTCATTTAGTGGTTTGCCCATGCTCCTTCATTTCTCCCCATATCACAGTTTTCCTGTGTGAAATCTTTCCGTGAAATCCTATCCTGGGCTGCCTAATCTCTGAATATGGAGATGCTCTAAAATCTAGTCTAGATTCTGTGGGGCTCTAGTACTTGACTTCAGCCCACACTAACTTTTTCCAGTTTTGCTAGACGTTTTGCCTGTGAAGGTGCGGCCTCCCCTCAGTGGTCAAACAACAACTGAACACGATAGTGCTGACATTAAAGGACTCACTGGAGGAAGTTGGTGGGGGGGCTCATGGCATTTTTAAAATCGGGCAGCTTATTGTTTCAATCATGGTTAGCATTTTAATTGGACTCAGTGTGATGCATCAGAGTAGCCAGGTTCTGAAAACGTTCAGTGACTTAAATAATTTGAACCATTAGCCCCATAGCATTGTGGAACAGTGGTCAATTCAGGACTGGCTTGTCAAGTTCTCACCCCTGAGGATGTGGAAGACAGTGGTTCCTCTCCTGGTGCATCTGAGAGGCACCTGCTGAAATGGCTCTGAGAGCTCTGCTCTGCAGCTGTGGCTGTCAAGGGTTTTTGGCACCTCAAGATGTGGTTTCCATCGCTCTGTCCCTCACACAGTAATCCAAGGCCATGTCTGGGACCTTCATGCTGTTCCACTGAAGGAAGGCAGTGTTGAGATGTTGTCCATGAACAAGATGTGGCCTTGGAATGACGATTTATAGTGTGTCCTTGAATCTTCAGGATCAATCATCCCCACTGACTACAGGCCTGTCTCTGACTTCTGGTCAATCCAGATGATCCAATAGCTATTGGAAAATTTGTATCCAGATGCTTTACACGAGATCTCAAAAACGCCCCCCACCCCCCCACCCCCGACGTCTTCACCTCTAGCTCAGGCTGCAGCAGTTGTACCTGGGTGAAGACTCCAGTGGAGACATGAGTGAGATCTTAGAGGCTACCTCCACTCCAGCCCTTCTGTGATCCCAGACAAAGAGCTACCCCTGACCTGGGAACACAGAGACTAGGAGGGAGAGACAGACCGTCCTTCAAGAGAACAGAAAACACAACACTCAGGATGTCAGAAGGGCACTGTAGGAGTCTCCTCTAAGGAAGGGACTGTGGTTGTAAATGACATGTCTCCTATTTTATGTAGTATTATCCTGACATCAGGTAAAAATCTCCAGAGCTCATAACTCAGATATCAGGCAGAACTGGTTTTCAGCTTATGGGGAAGGGCAAAAGAATGTCTCAATTACCACACACACACAATAGAAAATGCAGAGCAGTGCCTTTCCCAATCTAGTGCACCTCTAAGTTTCCTCTGGTGATGAGAAGCTGGGAACATCCATGTGGGGCTGCTCCTGAGGACCACGGGGAAGTATAAGGGATTCTTCAACTTCTCTGGGTCACCTTTCATGTGCCTTGGTTAGAATAATTCAGTTTTCTTGGAGATGACGTCAAGAACTGTGGGTTATAGAAGTTCCTCCCCCAAATACTTAGTGGACCGTTGCTGATATTTTTCCACTCCCAAATAGATTGTATCTACTGAAAATAAAATAATTTACAACAAGATATCTGGAATGTATTTTATTCACATCTTGTCTGTGGACCTGGGCCCTAATCAGGTAGAAGACAAGGTAATCTTTAGTTAAATTTTATTTGAGCTTTCCTACTTCTATTATCTGTTGCAGCAAACTGTAAAAGCACCGGAAGCACTCACTCTCGTGTGCGAGGATTTTTGGAAGACAGCTATTTGGCGTACTGACTGGATAATATTTGTGTCCATTGTAAGAGAGGTGATTCCACAAAATGCTCAAAATATAGAATGTTATTACTGATCATTCAACAAGTAAAATTTTCTTTTAAGACCATCCAACAAAGGTTCCAGGAGCATATTGACAGGGACTGCCAGTAGTTCAGACCAGAGCCAAGAGGATGTGGAACAAGGCATAGCATTCCTGGTGTCAGATGGATCATGGCTCAGAGCAGAGAATAAAAGCAAGAGGTTTACTTGTGTTTCATTGACAATGCAAAGACACTGTGGATCATAATAAACTGGATAACCTTGAGAATGAGGAGAATTCCAGAACACCTAATTGTGCTCATTGATCAACCAGGTAATATTATGTGGCTTAAATTCAGGAAGAGTGTATGTCAAGATTGTATCTATTCACTGTAAATGTTCAATCTGTGTGCTGAGAAAGTGACCACAGAAGCTAGAGAAGATGAGGAGGCATGTGGCACCAAGATTGGAGAAAAACTGAACAACCTCTGATATGCAGATGACACAAACTTCCTTGCTGAAAATGAGGAATTGAGACACCTGGATCATGGATTGTGGTCTTCAATATGGATTACAACTCAATATGAAGTAAAAAACAATCCTCATAACTGGAGCAAAAGCTTACATCATGATAAATGAAGAAAAAGTTGATGTCATATTTTGTCTTGCTTGGATCCACAATCAATGTTCATGGGAGCAGCAATGAATAAATCAAATCACGTATTACATTAGGTAAATCTTCAGCACAGACTTCTTTGGAGTACTGAAGAGCAAGGGTGATGCTGTGAGGTCTAAAATGTGCCTGAACAAAGCCATGGCTTTCTCCCTCATCCCATCTGCATATGACAGTTGGGCACTGACTGAGGAAGACCAATGAAGAGTCAGTGCATTTGAATTGTGGTACTGGAGAAGAATACTCAAAGTACCATGGACTACTAAGAAAAATAGTCAGTGTACCATGGAGTGTTAAAGGGGCAAACCACTCTATGTTGGAAGAAATGCAGTATAAATGTTCCTTAGAGACATGGATGACAAGACTTTGTCATAGATAATTTGGACACATTGTGAGGAGAAACCAATCCCTGAGAAGGACATCATGTTTGGAAAAGTTGAAGGGCATCAACGAGAGGAAGGCCCTCACTGAGATGGATTGACACAGTGGCTGTAACAACAGATGCGATCGGAAAGTGAAGGTGGCCTAGGACCAGGCAGTGTGTTGTTTTGATCTATGGAGGGCCACTTGATAGCACTTAGTAACATTAAACCAAGAGTTTAAACTAAAACAAACTTCCTTTATCTTGGTGTTTGCATCTTGAAGCACTCAGACTAGCATACACCTTTATTTTTCAATTGTCTTATTAATATGAATATTTTGCGTCCGCAATTATGAACCATGTAGCAACCATGAATTAGGTGACATTGCTGAACCAGGAAGATGAAGGAAAAAATCTAAAAGAGTAGGAGAAAAGGGTATACCAGGGCATAGTTGACTCTGATGGACAGGTATACCTCTTTAGGAGATAAAAGAGTCAGATGTGAACATCATTTTGCTCTGACATGCTACTGACACTGAGCCAGATGCTGTGGACTCCCACCAGAAACCCTAATGACGTGCTAATTGAGGAAAACTAATGCAATCTGTGCATTGGGTCTGATATCTTGGGAAAAACTCAACAGAATTATTTTCTATCTTTCAGCTACTAGTCGAGTGTGTAACTGTTTTCTTAACCCAGGAACTTGAGATGCCCTGAAGAGATTGGAAAATTCTCCCCTGGTTTCCCTGAGATTCATCAAGCAATAATCCAGGGAATCTCCGGCAACATTCCCAAGATGTGAGACAGGCTCCTTTCTCGGCAGGCAACAGTACTTTCTCCTGTTACGACTTTTTGGCTTCAGAAATATCAGCCACAGACAAACTGTCACCACAATAGGCGATTCCCTGAGGGAAACTGTGAGAAGGAGAAGAATCACTAGACCAGAACAGAAGACCAGTCCTGAAACTGTTCATCTGCACCTGCTCCGGGTCTGTACCCTATGATTGGTGGGTCCTGGGCGCCCCTGCAGTCCAGCTCCGTCCCAGCAGGGGAGATTAATGTCGGGGACACACTGACTTCCTCTCAGGCTCATTCTCACAGAGTAATAGATGGCTTTTTCTTGGAGTTCCAGGCTGTCCATTTGCAGATACAGCGTGTTCTTGGCATTGTCTCTGGAAATGAAGACTCTGTCCTCCATGGAGTCTGCATAGTTCGCATATCATGATAGATGTATTTACACAAGAGGGCTGAGAAAAAGTTACATACTGATGTGTTTTCCTCCTCCCTTTTTGGGTCACTGGCTTCATTCCACAGGAAATAAAAGTATTTTCCTTTCTTTCTCATGTCTAAGTGCATAACCAGTAATAAAGAAAGATTCAGTTGCTATTCTGGGTCACTGCCTCAGCGCAGCACAGCCCCCTTCTCCCCAGGTTTTGTGACACTCTCAGGATGTGGGTTTCACACTGTGTCTCTTGCACAGTAATAGGTGGCAGTGTCCTCAGACTTCAGGCTGCTCATCTGTAGATACGCTGTGGTGACTGAGGCATCCAAGGAGAAGACATAGCCTTGTGTGAAGCCCTGGGCATATGTTAGTTTCCCAGAGTTAGTGTCGATCCAGCCCATCCACTGAAGCCCTTTTCCTTGCACCTGCCGCACCCAATGAATCCTAAAGCTAGTGAAGGGCTATCCAGAAGTCCTGCAGGACACCTTGACAGACTCTCCTGGTTTCTTCACCTCGGCCCCAGACTGCACCAGCTGGATCTGGGCACTTGCACCTGGGAAGAAGTGGAACAGAAGATGAGTGCTCTGGAGCTACCATAGCATCCTCCCCACCCCAGGATCTTGCCTAGTTACCTAGGGCAACTGTCAGTGGGAAAAGAAAACTCCATAGCCACTCCATGACGAGTGGAGTTTTGTCTCGGGGGTTTATGTGTAACCTATATGGCACTTTCCTCAATGAATGGTGTCTACGGGGACATGATTTCAGCTTTTTACCCTATATCACGCTTGTATTAGCATACAAGCCGAGTTCTGGAATGCCCGGTTCCTGTTCTCCATCAGGTATAAGTAGCACGTTACTGGTGAAGAGTATTGAACACGGCATGGATTGCTAGAAGAACAAACATATGTTTTAGAAGGACAACCACACTCATAGTTAAAAGCAACATTTTCCCTCTACTTTGAACATGCTACCATTAGGGACTATTCCCTGGAGATGGGCATCATGATAGGAGGGATGTGAAGAGTCAACCCCTATTATTTTATGAAGGAACTGAACCAGTTCAGAAGAATCTTAGTTAAGACAATTGTATAGTTTGTTGAGCTATAACGTGACCAGAAATATTCCATCGCTGTGAACCTAAGCTCAACGAGGGACTCTTGGGAGTCTACACCTATTATTTTATGATGGAAATATAACATATTTTGGAAGCATCCTAATTAGTAGAATGGTATAGTTTGTCAAGACACAAGTTAACTAGAAATCTTCCATAGCTGTGATAATAAGATGAACCCTTCCGTCTTGTCTCACAGAGCATCCTGTAATGGTGTCCAAGCACAGATTCACATGGATACCAAAAAGACTCAATTCTTTTTTTTTTTGATTTTTTTTTTAATTTTCACAATTTATTAGGGGCTCATACAATTCTTATCACAGTTCATACATATACATACATGAATTTTATAAAGCACATCTGTACAGTCTTTGCCCTAATCATTTTTTCTCCTCTTTTCTTTTTTTACATTTTATTAGGGACTCATACAATTCTTATCACCATACATACATATATATACATCAATTGTATAAAGCACATCCATACATTCCCTGCCCCAATCATTCTCAAGGCATTTGCTCTCCACTTAAGCCCCTTGCATCAGGTCCTCTTTTTTTTTCCCCTCCCTCCCCTTTCCCCCCTCCCTCATGTGCCCTTGGTAATTTATACCTCGTTATTTTGTCATATCTTGCCCTATCCGGAGTCTCCCTTCCCCCCTTCTCTGCTGTCCCTCTCCCAGGGAAGAGGTCACATGTGGATCCTTGCAATCAGTTCCCCCTCTCCAACCCACTCCCCCTCCACTCCCCCAGCATCGTCCCTCACACCCTTGGTCCTGAAGGTATCATCCACCCTGGATTCCCTGTACCTCCAACCCTCATATGTACCAGTGTACAGCCTCTGTCCTATCCAGGCCTGCAAGGTAGAATTCGGATCATGGTAGTTGTGGGGAGGAAGCATCCAGGATCTGGGGGAAAGCTGTGTTCTTCATCGGTACTACCTCGCACCCTAATTAACCCATCTCCTCTCCTAAACGCCTCTATGAGGGGATCTCCATTGGCCGACACTTGGGCCTTGGGTCTCCACTCAAGACTCAATTCTTATCTGAGTATTATCAACCTTTCTCTACCCACATATTAAGAGTTAGAACCCGCAAACCTCAACTATCTCCAGGAGATTTCGAGTCCCCTAAGTTATTGAACCTCTATGACATAGGATCTTTTGTAAAACAAAACTTCGTTTACCCAATTTTTTTGTCATTTGAAGATTTGAATCTGTCTATAAAATCATTTCACTCAACCTGTATATATAAACTGTGAGAACAAAGGGGAGACAGACAGACATTTTGGAGGAAGGGTCCCCACCCCCCGCCCATGCCCCCCGCTTTTCCCAGGCATGAGAAATAAAACTTAGAATGTTTAGAATATACCTGATTTATGCACAATCTGGCAACAGCCTTTGGGTAATATGAGCCCTCTGTGTGCCCACCCTGTAACAAGCATGTTTGGTAAAGTAGGACAGGAAAAGGCAGAAGACCGTTAAAGATGGGTCGACACAATCATTGCAAACGTGGGCTCATACATCACAGCACTTTTGAGGATGGCAAACTATTGAGTTATGCTTTCTTCTCTTTTATTGAGATATTCTTAGTCTGACCCAATTCCCCCTAACAAAAACAACCACCACAAAGGCAGCTTATTACTATGATGCTGGTAGTGTTTCAGATTACATCTACTAAAAGTCAAATTATTGAAAAATATATTTTATAAATCTGTTTTATCCACATTTGTGCTTATGACCCTTGTTCATATCGAGATTTGGGGCAGTGTAAACTTTGATCACAATTATCTTTTATGTTGTATGCTTCCATTGCCGTATACGATCATTTCTGGTTACAAACTGGGTCTTGAGACCACACCTCTATATTCCTTTTACAAACAGTGTGGTTTCATTGTTCTCATTTACATTCTTAGCCCATTTTGAATTGTTCTTCTTCTTGCTGTTGCATAGTCCAAAACATTGATCCTGACACATTGTTTTGCATGTGAATGTCAAATGCTTCCACAACCATTTGTTGAAGAAACCCTTCTCTGGATGAATTATCACTCTTTTAGAAAATCAACTTACATTAGATATATAGGTGTATTTTTGTACCTTTAATTTTATTACATTGGTCGCTATGGAATCTCCAAGTGAAGCAAATGAATAAGCACTGCACTGCTAACCCAATAGTTATTGATTCAAACTCTCCCAGCAGTGACTTGGAAGTTATGGAAGTCAGGCTTAGTGAGTTAAACCCCAATGCTCTCAGCCTTTAAAACATAAAAAAGCAGTTCTACTATGCACACAATGGGCCACACTAAGTCAGGATCCTCTCCATGGAAACTAAATCTACACCTGGTTGTTTTTGTTTGTTTTTTTTAAATTACTATGAGCATATAAAAACCCTGGAGGTAATTGTGGTTTGGATGTCTATAATCCAGCAACTGGGGAAAACTTAAGTCATTTATCCCATGGAGGTTTACATTCCAGAAAAGAGTATATCAGATTCCTAGGAGTTGGGATTGATTCGATGATAGAAGATTTATGACTTCATAGTATGACTTGAGTCATGAAGCATGTCCCCTTCCATTTTGTGGACTTAGTTTAACAGCCCATAACTGAAATATGTCACATGAAGTGCAAGTTTCCTTTTTCACAAAAATATAACCAGTAAGTCAATTAAAATCTGAAAACAATTTGCCCTGTCCCTGTCCATTCCCAGCACAGCTGCCTTACCCTGCTGGGGTTCTGACATGCCCATGAGGTGGATTTTAACTGTTTCCTACATAGTCATAAGTGACTGTGTCCACAGACTGCAGGCTGACTGAAATGTCCATGGAGAAAGCATATCCTTCTTTGAAGTCCTCAAGGAAACAGATTGAAACTCAAGCTACAACCGTGGGCTCAAATTTAGCAAATTTTGATAGGATCATGTGGTGTTTGTTATTGTTAGGTGCTATGGAGTTAGTTCTAACTCACTGTGAATCTGCATGGAGTAAAAGAAAGTACTGCCTGGTCCTTTGGCCTCCTCACAATAATTATATCTGAGCCCATTGTTCCAGTCATGTGTCAATTCATCTCTTTCAGAGTCTTCCTTCCTGTAGTTTTTGTTTTCCTTTTAAGGAGGGTGTGGGACTAGGCATGCTTCCTTCTGTTGTGCATTGAATTGTTATAGAATAACAATGGAATGGGGAGGATGAATCCTGATATCATTAGGAATTTTGTAAATTGCACAGTAGAATTTACTGCTTTGGGAATCTCCTTAACACAAATTTAGGCATTTCCCCCCACTCTTAACACTGCTTGAACCATACCTTATAAATAATTAACTTTCATAATTACTTCATGATTCTCACTTGCACTGACGTGGTTTTCTTACCGGAACACTACTAAGTAAAAACTTTAATTTCTTCTTTAGAATGAGGAGGGTAAAAAAAAAAAAAGAATGAGGAGGGTAAATTGACTGCACCATGGATGAAGGGTGAAAACTTACATTTCAGATGGCCTTCCCTGTATTGCTGTGAGATAGAATGTTTTCTCTCTTTAATATACAACTTTTGAATTTACAGATATCAGTAGGCACAGAATTCTTTTTTTAAATAGAGAAGAGATTCCCTAGGGAAGCTGTGACTGTAGAAGAATCACTGATTACAAAAGGAAGACAGCCCTGAAGCCATCTGCCCCTGCTCCTGATGTGAATCCTGTGCTCTGTGGGGCCTTAGTGCCCCCTGGTGCCCAATGTCTCCCCTGAGGGGAGGTGTGTGTCTGGGTTCACACTGACTTCCCCTCCCTGTGTTCCTTGTACAGTAATATGCAGTTGTGTCCTCAGCAGTCATGGAGCTCAGCTGCAGGGAGAACTGATTCTTAGATGTGTCTCTAGTGATGGGGAATTGACTTTGGAAGGATGGGTTATCTTTTGCATTATCATCACATCGTTTGAATCCCATCCACCACATTCCCATTACCAATGTATGGAGGATTTGGGGCCAGCAGTAACCACTGGTGGTGGGGTAACAAGAGAGAGTGCCATTAGTGAGAGTTTTGGGAGGGTTGCACTGGTCCTGGAACTGATTCCTGTAGCTGCACCTCAGACAAGACACCTTGACAAAGAGAGAGTTGGCCTTTCTGTCACTATCATCCACTATAGACCCGGACCTGATATTGAGACCCTCACTTTGCGGGAACTGTCAACAGGCACAGGAGAACATCCAGCAACATCATATTTAGACAACTTTATTTCAAGAGAACTGAATGCCTTCACAGCTGGATAGGAGAATTCCACCCTAGGGCCTGGAGAATAATGTGCAGTGTGGTGGAGCCCTGGACTTATCAATAGAGAAGGATTGAGTTCAGACTCCACTCTTTGTTCTACGACCACCATAAGGTAACTAGCCTTTCAGTCTGCAATAAGAGTGGACTTTTAAGAACTTTTCTTAAGATGTGTATGGTAAAGATCAAAGGAAAGCCAACTATTCCTAAGTCCAAGGTTCTTACCATCCTGCCCCCCATCGCTCTTCCCTTGCCTTGGACTCCAGTACATCTTGTGCATTTCTGAGTGAACAGGATCTAGTTCTTGAAAGGATCCGGGAATCTTCATTACCTCACACATTTCCAAACCCATTTTCTTTCTTGACACTCAGCGATCTCTAAATATACTTACTCCAAGTTCTTGGGGGTTTTCTTTGGCTTGTAGTCATCACAAACCACCACCATTCCAACAAGCAACATAAATCTGACACCCACTTCCTGACTGTGTTACTCTGCATAGACTAGAGAAGCAAATCCACAGAAGCTAATATATATATATGAGAGAGTTTTATATAAAGGGTACATGTTCATTAAAAAGTATCCCAACCCAGTGCTGTTTAAGCCTATAAGTCCAACATTAGTCCAAATGTCCGACAACGTTCTACGTACGAAGTCCTCGATCTCAGAAAACACATGCAATGATGCCTACTTCAGGAGGAAAGCCGAATCAGTGAGAGTGTAAGCAACTCAGCGCTGGCAGGGGTTTCCACATGGCTGTTCCAGCACCCAGGGCTGCACCAGGGCAGGTCTATGTGGCTTCTCCTCAAGGATGTCTTGCAGGAAGTGAGTCTTGACAGCTGAATCAGGGAACTGGCTATGGCTGCTGCACCCTGGTCTGACCATCAGAGAGCAAGTGACCAAGAACAAGAAAGTCGAGGCTCACCGAGCCATTTATCTCTCCATCTTTCAATTAATTTCACAGGTGTTTATGGGCCAAGTTGGTGCGATAAACTTTTACTATCTCACTGATCTACATCCAGTCTCAGTTTCTATAGAAAAATTAAAATGAACTACAGATGTAACTCACAAGAAAAAGCAAGGTCTTAACTCAATAACATCTCAGATATCTCTGAGAAGAGACTCTACTTGTTTACTAGAGAACACCCAATATTACACTATGCCAGTCTAGTTGACACTTAAAGTGGCAAGGTCTGCCAGAGCAGTGAATGAGAAATCAACACTTACCAGAAGGGGCAGATAAAAGCCAAAACCAGTGAGTCACATCTTCAATGGGAAGACGCCTGCTGAAGACTGAACAGAGACTCTGGATTCAAATGTAGGCCTGTGCTTCCTACAGGAAACAGGTTCGCAACATTTGGAGAATGACCATGAACACTTTTGTTAATGCCCTTTACCCAAGTGACCCTGGTACATATGAAATGTCAGCATCCTCAAATTCAGTATCTTCATTTATGCTCTGGGCACAGGACTCTAATTTCTGTTTACCCAAACTCACAGATTGAGCATTGTGGAAAATTTTTCAGTTTGACAATTAAGAAGTAGCAACTCAAAACACCTCATTTTAAAGCTAATTTCACACTGTGGTTCACTTTTCATTTCTCTCCTTCCTATCCTAGGTCTCAAAAGTGTCCCAGAGTTAGAGTTGGCCTCCCTCACTTGTATTCTGCTTGGTTATAGTGTCTGTATTATATCACAACTAACCAAATTTTAGCCAAATTCACCTGGCCTTCTTTGAGCCAGTTGCTGTTAAGGGGAATAAATAACTGCTTTGTCAGAAAGAGCTATATCTTTGATCAATATCCAGATATTTAAACACAGTCATGCTTGTGTGTGTCATTTAGAAATTGTGGGATTGGTTCTTTTTTCACACATAGGCTGGAATGGCATCACTTGATACTGGTCTTTTCAACAAAGTACCACCTCATGCCATCTGCTGCTGGGGAATGTCTGACCAAATTAAATCCCAGACTGTGTGTATCTGCTGACTAGTCCAGGTCACCTTCATCTCTAAATGTGATGGTCATGATTGTCTCAGATAAGTTGATGACAAAGAACATGAAATCTGAGGTGTAAATCTATTGATGGTATCTCTCTGAATGGAATGCTCTTATTTAGCATGCAACAAATATTCTTAATAAGCTGGAAAATTCTCCTTAAACTGTGGTAGTCAACAACTTGGACTTTACACTCAATAGCATGGGTTTCTTTTCCACTGCCCCATGCTACAGGGTGATATTTGGTCACTCATTCAATCCAGTTGCCCTTAGTACTCTCCAATTTGGAATTTATAAAGTAATGTGGGCCCAATGAACGGACACTCATATTTATTCCACTTTTCTACTGTTGTAGAGAAATGCATAATTCTTTACATCTTAAAATTACAACTACTTTGTTATTTAATGACTCTCTGATTAAGACATTATGTGGAGGAGAAGGTCTGATCCCTGATCACATGCAGATTCTCCTTGAGAATCTAATGAGTGTGAGAAGATGATACTCTCAGTCACCTCTCTTGTTACCCAAGGCTGTAAGATGAGAGCTAAGCCATAACTAAAGCCCAAATCTCGTTTCAGCACACTGGAGCACCACTGTTTCTCCTGAGGGTCCTCCCAATGTAGTTGCTGTGCACCTCAAGAAAGCCAAAGAACAAAATGACAGTTAGTTTAAATTATATATATTGTTTACATGATATATGTTTCATTTAAACTATATGACATGCACCAATTTCAGTGTCTAAATAGTTTATCAAATTGGCTTTTCTGTCCTCTGAAGTACCAACCTGAAATAGAAGCTGATTGAGAGAATGCCAAGTACCAAGCTATTGAGAAATGCCAAGTACCAGAAGATTTCAAAAAATTAGACTAAGTGTGTGTACCTGCGTGTATAAACTTTATATACATTTATAATCTACTTAAAATGATAGAACAATGACATAAGGGAAGAGATTAGTTGTTGAACTATGTGACCTAAATTCACCTTCCTGGGCTGTGAGCAAGAGAGTGATATGCAGATAGTTTTATATACACAGGTCTATGAATTCTATAAAAAAAATTAGAGACCCTTTCTCTGTAAAACAAAAGTAAACCAGGCAAATTTGCTTCATCTTTATTTCTATGGAAATTCTAAGGAGTACAAAACAGATTTGCTAGTTCTTGATATCTGTGGTATATTCAGTAATCTTTGCCAAAACCATAATTCAAATATGTTAAGTTTTCATTGGTCTTTTAAAATTCATTGTCAACATTTCTTACCTATATCAGGTGATAGAGAATGCCATGGCTGGAGTTAGTCATACCATAGTTCCAAAAATTGCACTTAAAAATTCAAAGAGTTTTTTTTAAGAAATTCATTATACCTTGTTATGTTTCTTGCATTGATATTGATTATAGATTTAAGTGAAATAAATTCCTTGACTGCACTAATTTTTCATTTTATCATGATATTTTTTAATTTAACCACTAGAGAGGACTTCAGGTTTCTTTCTTTTTTTTAAAAAAACATTTTATTAGGGGCATATACAACTCTTATCACAATCCATACATATACATACAACAATCGTATAAAGCACATTTTTACATTCTTTGCCCTAATCATTTTCAGGTTTCTTTATAATGAAATATAAACTACACTGAAGGCTGTAATCATTGATATCCATCAGTGAGTGCTCAATATCTCTTCACTTTCAGTCAGCATATTGGTGTCATATGTGTGTCATAGTCATTGTACGGCTAACTGAAAAGTCAGTTTGCGTTAACCTAGTCTTTCTGTTCTCTTCTCATAAAGATTAACAGTCACAAAACCTAGTACAGCATGGCTGTGAGTCAGAATAGACTCAATGACATTGGGTTAGGGGCTCTATGAAAGACACTTCTAAGAAATATAAAGTAAAAATCATGGAAAGGGTACGTTTGTAGAAACCCACTGAGATAATGGCCTTATATACAAAATATGAACCAAGTCCTTAAAACTCAATAAATAAAGTGACAGGAGACTCATTGTTTTTAGATACTATTTTTAATGTTGAAGCTATTTGGTTGCAATGTAAAAATTCCCTATCATTTATGATCTTTGTAATGTTCTTGATTCCCCTAATCTCTAACATTACGGTGCACACTTGTTTTTCTGTTAAGGCATAAGTGATAGGTAGATAGACGGTAGATTGACAGATTAACAGACACAGATTGCTTGTGTTTGGCATGGTTGTCCAGAGAAGTCAAACCAGTCACTCACTTATATGTAAGAAATAGCTTTATATGAAGAAGTAATTACATATTAACAAAAAATATACCAGCCCAATCCAACTCAAGTCCATGAGTCCGATACTAGTCCATGCGTTCCTCTTTAGACTCATGCAGCCACATGCAATGATGCAGAATGCAGGAATATCACATGATATTAGGTGCAAAATCTTGTGGATCCAATGTCTCTACAGCATAAAGACGAAGACACAAAATTTGGGGGTGACGTGGGGTTCCAATGTTCCTCCTTATGAGAAAACCATGCCCACAAGGAGGTACCATCAGTCTGTGACCTCAGTGACAGGCTAGATTTCACCACATTATATATTTTCAATCTGACATGAAATTATGTAAATTCCATACTGATAGTGATAGATAGATGATAGATGATGATAGATAGATATGACAGATATTTATAGGGATAGGTATTTTAACAGTTTTATTAGTATGTCATCCACATGTCATACAATTCAATAATTCAATCATGTCAAGAAGAGTTGTGAACTTATCACCACTTTCAATTTTAGAACATTTTCTTCTTCCCTGTGCTCATTATTATTCATGAAATTAAGTTTTGTAATTGTAGCAAAAATATACACAGGAAAACACTCTCCAATTACACAATTTCTACATGTAAAATTCAGTGCCATTAATTAAAACATTTCATGTTGTACAAAGATTACTGATTTCCTTTTCCAAATTAATCCACAACCATTAACATAAACTCAATGATCCCTAAGCAACAGTGCTTTCTCCTTCAACCACGGTAATCATTGGTCAAGTTCGGTTTCCTTCTGCTTGTTTGTTTTAGTAGCAATATTCTTCATACAGTATTCAAATATCACACACTTCTATGTAGAGTTAAATTGCTTTTAAAATGAGTTGCATAGACATCATCACAATCATTGCTAGTGCTTCTTCCCCTCTCCTGCACTTACTGTATACTCCCCCAATTCCCTCACTGTCCCTGTCTCCCCTTCACACATCCCCAGTAAACCATTGCATTGTATCTATGCATCTACTCTTGTGCTTCACAATCTGGGAAACCCAACAGAAATCAAAACAAACCGGCAAGAAGAAAATAATACGAATATAAAGATAAAAATAAAGATTAAGAAAGAAAATACCACCAACAATATCTTAAAAGCAAAAAAAACAAAACAAAACAAAAAAAAACCTTAAAAGCCAGAGAAGAAATTACTGTAGTGGAAAAAATGAGAAATATTTGAACCTAGAGCAAATTCATGTTGAGTCAAGAGATGCCACCTGAACAAGTATCATATTATACTATGGTTTGATTTACCATAATCAAGATTACAATGATCTCTGGCTGATAGTAAAGCTGTTCTAGACCCTTTCCTGTGTTTAAAGGGGATATGCCAGAGGATTACTCTCACTAGATGGTTTGCAGATGGATTTGGGGCCCCCACTGTCCTACATACTTTTCTATAATTTTTTTGTGTTTTTCACAATTTAAGCTTTGCTGTTTTTCTCTTCATCATATTTGGATTTTGTTATGATCTGTGCATCACACATGTGCTTCTTCCATGTGGACTTAGTTGACACCTCGCTTAGATTGATGATCGTTTGAATACAGATAGACCACCTGCTCTGACTTCCCTGCAAGATGCCACTGATCTTCCAGGCGAGACGCTGATAGAGGACCTGGTCTGACCTGCTCTGATCTTCCCTGCAAGATGCTGATAGAAGATCAACTCTAATCTCCTTTCAAAATGCTGACAGACGACCTGCTCTGAACTTCCTTGTGAGATGCTGATAAACAATGTCTACAACCCTGGACCAGTGATATCGACTTTTGTGCGGACTGTTCATTTGCTTGATTCTTAGCCCTCACCCTCACTGCTGGCCTCGACCCAGACACAGGGCCACTGGCGGCTGCCAAGTTGGGTAGACCAGCAGTGAGTGGGGACTTTGTCGTTTTTCTCACCTCCAGTGGGAGGTTGACGAGCAGTCTCATGCTGGCAACCCTTGGGAAATGTTCTGATGTGCTCATGCTCTTTGGCTCCCCAGGGATCTGAACCCAGGTCTGCCATCAGCTAGCCCACAGATGGGTCCAACAATTCTCCCTCCTCCTCTTCAGCAAACTTTTGGGTAGTAATGGGTTGGGTTCCATTTTCTTTTTTAAAAATCATTTATTGGGGGCTTATACAACTCTTATCACAATCCATAATACATCAATTCTGTCAAATACATTTGTACATTTCTTTTTTCCAATCTTATTGTTTCAAAATGTTTCAAGAAACAGATCAACCTTTATCTGTCTTTCATAATTTTACTTCAAAACACTGCCTTAATCTCCCATCTGTTCTGTTCAAGATGCATGCGTGTTAGGGGACGCTCTGTGTGTGTGTGTGTGTGTTTGTGTATCCAACATACACACCTATTTGTGCAGTGTCGTGTTTACCAAACACTCGGGAGGTGAGCCGGCCAGTAGTCCGTGTAGGTCAAACAATGAGGTGCGACCTCCTGGCGAATGTGTGCACCTTCCTCCTGACCCTGCTCGTGGGAGCACCGCACGCAGGTGAGCCAGCTCTGGCTCCTCTCTGGCAAACAGTGTCCCCTCCTCCTTTGAATAGTTCTGGATAATGATTTCATTTCTCAAATGTATCATTTAAAAATTTTACGTTTAAAATCAGGCAGTTCATATATAATAATTTTATTTAAAGACCCGGCATTTGTGCGTGTCTGGCATGCACAGAGGGTGATGGTGTGTGTGTATGTGTGTGTGTGCGCGCATGCGCGCGCCAGAAAGAGAGATGAGTCAAGCCCCGGCATGGCCTAACCCAAGAACGGACACACTCACTAAGGTGGTGTAAAAAACACAGCCAAATCCTAGGTTAGGGTCAACATGCTGATAATACCGACTTATAAGCAGCAGCTGAGTGAGAAGACAGGCCAAGCTACTGAGCAGGGTACCCTTGCTGGGGAAAGTTCCCCCCTCCACTCCAGAACCGACAAATGAGAGGATCGTCCTTGCAAGACGCTGGTAGAGGATCAATCTGCTCTGCCCTTCCTTGTGAGACACCGCTCATCTTCCCTGAAAGACGCTGATAGATGACTGCCTCTGATCTCCCAAAAGACGGCGTTCAACAGTGTGGCAGAGGAACTATTTGACAGCAAAATTTTTCTCGTTTTTAGTGCCCTGGAAATATGGCATTTTGACATATAAAAGCATTTAAAACTCCTCAAAGCAAACAGCCTTTGGTATGCAAATTTTTTTTAAATGTCAGGGATCTTGAGAGAGATTAGACTATAAAAGTGGTTATTAAAAATGTCTGAAACAATTCTCTGAAGGTGAGGACAACATGCTAACATGAGTAACTCTAAGGTGAACAAAGACTGTAAACCTAATAGCAAAATAAAGTGCGCACAGCACCTAGTTTTCACTCCATAGATTCCATCCCTTGGCTAGATGGCTCAAGAATTTGAAATTGGTATACATGTACAGTGCAATTGAAAATACATAAAGGGAAACACATAATGAGAAATGAAATGAAAATGTTCCCAATATGATAAAAAAAAGTTGGACAATTTTGAATAGTAACAAAACAATAAAAATTTGGGTTATTATGTAAACTTTAAAAACAATATCCCTGAGTTCTTTCCATATTAATAAAAGGTTGAATGAATAAAGTAAATAGGGACAGAAACATCTCTTACAAAAGAATTTCAAGTGATGCATACAGTCACACACACATATCAATGCACACGCATAGACTAAAGAGTGACGTCTTTCAAGAGCTCATTTTACTTGTACCCACAATTAAATAGCATATTGCATTTGGGGAATCTACTGTGGAAGGTCTCTTTAAAGTGCTAGTTATAAAGATGTCACCTTGAGGAATGAGGCGCACCTGACAGAAGACACAGTAGTTTAACTGGCATACACCTGCAAATGTGTGACCATAGATTAGAAAAAGCAAAGAACCCTTGATACTTTTGGATGATGGCATTGGGGATGGACATTTAATATGTAGTAGATTCCTGTGTGGGAACTAGTGCTGCCAGAGTTCTCTGTAGAAGTGAGCATGGCAGGACTTCATCTAGTGCACTTTGGACACAAGATCAAGAGGGCCAGTCCTTGGAGAATGGCATTATGACTGGTGAAGTAGATGGCCATGATAAATGTAAGGCCCTCAGCAGCTGCCGCAGCAGGCTCAAACACAGTTGGTGACAATTGCTCAGGGCCAGGCAGTGCTTTGTTCAGATGCACAGAGCCCACTCGATGGCACCTAATTACAACAATGCAAACAAACAAACAAACTTAATTCATTTTGCTGTTTGCGTCAGGGAGAACTCAAAATAGCATACACTTAAATATATATATATATATATATATATATATCTTGATATATGAACATGTTTACATTCAGCGCATGAACCATGCACCAGTGCTGAACTAGAAAAAGGAGATGCCAAGTGATAGTTGGCTCCAGCCAGGACACTTCAGTGTGAGAGGAAAGAGGGTCAGATGTGAACGTCATTCTGCTCTGACATGTTACTCATCCTAAACCAGACCCTACTGACTTCACCCTGAAATCCTAAGAGTGTTCCACGTGCAGTAAGCCACTGAGATCTCTACTGTGAGTCGGTATTTCAGAAGCAGATCAACAGAACTGTTCTCTAACATTCAGCTCGTGTTCCAGTGTTGAACTGCTTTCACCACACAGTGCCTCCAGCTGCACTCAATGAGTTTGGGAAAGTTTCCCAGGATTCCTGGGGTTCATCAAACACTAGTGTTTGGAATTTCAGGTGGAGTCATTTTTCTACCATGTAAGACAGGCTACCCTCTCTGCATGGGATAGCATGCCAGGTTAGCACGAATCCCAACAAAACTTAGTTCTGAGAACAGGGTGAAAAATGTTTCTATCTCAAAGAAACACTTAATATTAAGATAAATTTTCATTTATCTGAATATACCCATCACATTTGTAGGCTGATTTTCTGTGTTGCCATACCTCAAATTTAAATCATTAGTCTTATTGAAGGTTTTTAAATTTTATTTACATTGAAAACTGAACAGTATTTTTTTCAATCTCTTGACCAATCAGTATTCTTTACCAAATCGCTGTAGTTTGTCCAGTAGAAGTGCGCAGGACACACGGTTCTGGAAATGGAGTGCTGTGTGAAACAGAGCCCTTATTCAATGACCTGGAGACCGTGGGACAAAATTATTTGCAGAGCTCATTGAAATCTGCAAACTAAGTGAGCAGACTACAATGGATGGATGGATGGAATTTGATAAGAGTAGTACAAGCCCCCAGTAAATTTATTTTAAAAAGAAGAAAAGAAATGTCTAGGAAATGATTTGACATATGTACAAATATTCTTGATACCATTGATGTATGGGTACAAGAACTGTAAGAGCCCTCAATAAAATTTATTCTTTTTTTAAAAATAGTGAGGAGACTTAGAGATGATCACATTCTAATAGAGAATAAGTCAAGTGTAGCAATGAATAAAGAAAACATAAATAGCAATTAAGTAATTTCAAAATATAATGAAATTAAGATGTGAAGTCAGAGGCCTCAGGATAATCTGCCAAGTTAAAAAGACAAATTGAAAATTATTTATGATACCTATGCTGTATCATAAAGAGCAAACTTGTCATTATCCAAAACAGTTGACTAGGACTAGAATTCAGATTAGGAGCCCCAGGAAGAAACATGTGTTTAATATCTTTTAGGGAGAATCCAGACTGCATCATATTTGAAAATGACATGTTGTTTTGTATATGTACCGTCCATTTTGACTAAAGGTCACTCTTTATAGAGACTGGAACTGCCCCCATAGGGATCTCTAACCTGTAATCTTTTTGGACACAGATTGTCAGTTTAATTGTTCAAGGGACCAGCTGGTGGGTGATACCTGCTCACCTTTCAAACAGCATCCACGATCTTGAACTATGTGTCACCAGGGATTGCTACCTCATCATTTACAAATATGTAGAGAAACACAGTTTACAAAAAAGTTTCTTTGGCATGTATAAGGTTTAACTGTAAGCAAGGGTTTTTCCATCTCAATCCTATCACCCACCTACTCTGGGTTGAGAGCAGTAGCGTCTATTAACAGGAAATCAACCTCTATTAAGCAGGAAACAAAGGGAGAACATGCTTTCTGTGACATTCATAAAGATGACTTCATTATTTTCATTTCTTGTTTTTTAGTATTACACTTCTCTTTCATTTACATTCATGCTTATGCAAAATGAACCACATATTATATTTCAACATGAAAACTATCTTGTCTATCACACTATTAATTATGAAAGTTTATAAGAGAACATGTGCTCACATTCTATTGAAAAAACAGAGTGGTTGGTCCTAGTTAGAATACAAAAATGAAATTACCTTTGCCATGTTCACACTCTAAATCCAACATTCATTATAGAATATATAATAAATAGAAAGTATAGACAAGAGTCTTGAATGACTTCAGGGTATGTAATAAATTGGAAGTTGTCTCATATGTGAATGTCAGTAGGTTGAGAAATACCCAACTCAATGTAATCAACAGAAGAAATATATCCCAAACGTCTATACATATGGTAAGAGGGAAAATAAATTTAAAAACTAGGTTTTCTACATAAACATCTATCAAGAGTGTGCCAGGCCTAAGAATGGCCTGCCATTTTGTCAAACTACAGTACGCACAAAGGACCACAGAACCCATCGCCTACATTATGCAGAGATATCAAACCAAAAGAGGAAGCCCCAATTAAAATGAGGAGCACAAGAAATAGTCTGTCATCTCTAGAGGAGAATTTTCCAATTAGAACACCCAATGGCAATGCTGAATCTTCCTTGAAATGCACAACAATTAATATAATTTCTGTGCAACATACCCCCCTTCTCCTTCCCTCAGGATCATAGTCTTCCAAAAGTTGTGGGGAAAAAAGGTAACATTTTACTTTTTAATTACATTTCTCAGTGAACTATTTGAAACTCCATTATCCTACTCTCATAGATTAAAAGTTCTGCTCTCTTCCCTGGCCTCCTCAGAATGGTATGATTTACCTTTAAAATAGAGAGCCAAGAGATCATTTCGTGGCAATATTCAGAAAAAAAGATTAAGATTTTCTTTTCTATAATTTTTCATCCACAAATGAATACACATTTTCCTCCTGTCATCCTTTATATTCAAGGGATATATAGAGATAATAGTGTATAAGTTTATAAGCTCAAAAAAAGTAGATTGGCTTAATTCTGGAAAATTACATGTTACTACTGAAAATGTTCTCTGATGATCAATTTAATAATAATAATAATAAGCCACCATTCCTGGCAGGTATAGGGCACCTATGGGTGGATCTCATTGAATAATAGCTAATATCATTCCAACATTTCTGAAAAATGCCAAGTACAAGAATTTAAAAATAATTACTAAACAATCCTGTATAATAAGTAGTCTACTTACATCAGACTATAATGTTCACTTTGGTTCAGGCAAGATAAATGATTTCTAACAAAAGCTGCCTCTGCAATCATTATATTAGAAATAATTATTATGGGCCCCCTTGCAGCCCATGGCTGAGACTGGCGCTCCCCGCCGCTTCCGTCGGGCACTGCCCGGGGTGGGGGGGGGGGGGAGGTGGCGGGGGCGATGCGGGAGCTGGCGCGGGAGCTGGCCCACCTGCTGGAGGCCGAATGGCAGGAGCGGGCACGAGCCAGGGCGCAGGAGGCGGACCAGCAAGCTCCAGTCCTGGCGCAGCTGCGGCGGCTCTGGGGCGCCCCTCGGGCGGCGGACCCCGCGGCGCTGAGCCTGAACGACCACCCCGCGACCCCCTGCTTCGCGCCCGCCTGGACCCCGCTGCCCTAGCCGCTCCGCTGGCCCCCGCCCCCGCGTCTGTGCTCAGAACTCGGCCCCCTGACGCCGAGGACGCCGGTGATGACACCCCGGACGTGGATCCCGAGCTGCTGAGGTACTTACTGGGACAGCTCCTCACGGGAACCCCGGACCTTGAGACCGAGGCAGCCCCTCGCCGCATCCGCCGGGCAGCCGACCAGGATCTGGGCCCTGAGGGGCCACCTGAGGGCGTTCTGGGTGCACTGTTGCGGGTGATACGCCTGGAGACTCCCGCGCCCAGGCGCCCGGGCGACGTCTCCTGGCACCCTGAGTAATGCTGGAATCGCAGGAGCCCTGTGACCCAGGACTACCCGCCTCACCTCTGACGCTCAGACTGCTTCTACTCAGCATGCTGAGACCCCAGCTACTGTCTGTCTGTCTGCTGCCCCCTAATCTCAAGATCCCCATCAACTGGCCCCACAATAAATATGATATGAAGCAAAAAAAGAAACAATTATGAAAAATATATAGATAGGTCCTAGTAAATGGCAAAATATTTCCAAGGCAAAGTTTTATAACAAAAATAAGGGAGGGATTAGTGCACTTAATACAAATACTGAATTCATATTGTGATAGAATTTTCATAATGCTGGCTTCAGGGAATAACATACTTTATTGAATGAGACTTTTTTGAAAATCAGGGATCCATTCTTCAGTTATTTAAACTGTTCTACTTGAAGACCAAAAACGCGTGGTTAAATATACAAAATAGTTATCAACACAGCTCATTTTAAAGAGCAAAACACGCCCTCCCTCACCAGGCGCGCCAGCAGAATTGAGTCCAGCTGACTAGGGTGCAAGTACCCTTTCTCTCCCCCAGGAACCCTGCCAGCGCTTCTCTTGGTGAGAGGTGGGCGGGTGTCCCCGATGCCGTCCTATTTCCCCGCTTTCGGATTGGTTGGAGTTCATGGTGGGAATCCCTGTTGGAGAAAGGGGATCCCGGCTGGCTTTTGGGGCTTCGGGGTTCCCTGAGTCTCTCTTTGCGGGTCTCCTAACCCCCCTCGTTTCCCTCACGAGACTCCTTGCGCCTCCACAGCTCAAAGGTGAGCCCCGGGGTCCTGTTCTGCTGACCAGACTCTGGACCCGACCAGAGTCTGTTCTAGTCGCAAGATCTCTTGCAGATCCGTGACAAAAACGTCTTCCCTGGCTTTAAAATATTGATAGTGGCCTTTTTTCTTACTCCGTGTTTATAATTTTATCTATATATTACTGTTTTTAACTTCCCACCAAATTTTGTTTCTGTTCGTTATCGTTTCTTTTGGGTTTCTCAGTTTGTGAAGCACAGGAGTGGATGCCTACAGATAAGAAATGATGGGAGGGTTTGTAGGGGATGTCTGGCTGGGGGTGGGTAGTGTCTGAGTTGGGGAAGGGGAGGGGATTTGGGGAGCAACGAATGAAGGAAGGAGGGAACTGAGCACTAAACTAATGGTGACGACAAGAGTCTTTTTAAAGGCGCTATAATCGTGGTGGAAAAAAGATAATGTCGTGAAATTGATTGTTGTACTAATTGTACAATTCTTCTTGAGATATTTGAATTGTTGAATTGTGGGATATGAGCATTAAGTGCCCCAAAAGGTATTCAAAAAGAAAAGAAGGTCTCCATCATGAAAACTATCGAACTAAATAAACTATGCATGAGTCAAAAACCAAAGCGAAACAATCAAACCAAACACTAGGACTTCTTTCTCTGGGACGATAACAGAAGTGGCCCTGAAACGGGCCTTTGGGTTTTGAACGTTGTGAGGCTGAAGGACAATTTCCTTGGAGCTGGTGTAGTGGGCAATGGCCCTGGTGCCCTCAGCCATGGCACACTTGGCCAGCTGTCCAGGTAGTACCAGGTGCACAGCTGTCTGGATGTCCCAGGCCGTGATGTTCGAGCAGTTTGGAATATGGAGTTGAGATGCCTGGTGGGTGATGTGCACGAAGGTGTCATTGGTCAATGAGTTCACGATGCCCATGGCCCTGGACGAGATGCTGGAGTCCGTGTAAACCTACTTGAGCACCTTGTGCACATACACAGAGTAGGTCTCCTTGCTCTTCGCTGGTATTTCTTACTGTGCTTCCTCTGAGCCATAGCTGCAGTCTCCTTGGGGCCCCTCCCCGGGCAGGCAGGGACTTAGCGGGGTCAGGTGGGTTGTTTGACTGGGACAGTACACCTGGAAAAGGTAATGCAGGTGTCCTAAAGCGAGCTCAGGGAGGACAGAAGCTCTTGTGGAGAAGAAGGGAAAAAGTTCGCTTGATCTTGCTTTTCAGTATGAATGCAGACCATGAAAGTGGGGCCTCGTGATCTTTCTGACCTTTTGGGTTTTAAGCAGGAGGTGTCAGAAAAGTTAACACAGGGATAACTGGCTTGTTGCGGCCAACCATTCACAGTGATTTCACTTTTTGTTCCTTTGATGTCAGCTCTTTTTATTGCTGTGAAGCAGAATTCACCAAGCATTGGATGATTCAACCACTAATGGGATACGTGAGCTGGGTTTAGACCATCTTGAGACAGATTCGTTTTACCCTAATGGTGATGTGTTGTTTCTATGGTAACCTTGCTCAGAAGGAGAGGAACCACAGGTTCCATTGGGTGTCTGTGCTTAGTTGAGGAGCCAATGGGGCGAAGCTGCCATCTGTGGGATTAAGACAGAAAGATTCTTAAACTGCAGAAAGGATAGGACACCTCAGGGAGCCTCCATTGGGCTTGGATAACCTCCAACCCTGCCGCCGTGGGCTGTGGCTGTCTGTGGATGAAAGTCCCCACTGTGCGCTGGGACCAGAGAGGTGGCAGCCCCTCACTCGCCTGTCACATACCTCATGTTGTTGGGATCCTGGTGCTAAACTTGGTAGACAACCTGCTTCTTGTTCAGCGTTTCCTATCGAGCACAGCAGCTCCCTCCTTGCGATCTATTGCTGCCTTAACAGGACCTTCCAGTTGACCTCCCAAGTGGCGATGAGAAAAGTAACTACGTCCCCACTCGGTCCCAGAGGAAGGGGACAGGGCTCCTAATGGAGGTGCCCAAGGTGCATGTGCTCATCGCAGCATCTCCAGCCAGTTGCCCGAATGGGCCTCCTGGTTGTTCTCCCAAGTGGTGGTGAGAAAAATGACTAAGCCCCACCTGATGCCAGTCTATGCACCTTTTGCGACAGGAGCAGCCTGAAGTCTCAGATGAGGCCAACAGGGACATTGATAACAGGTTATTTCTCGTCTCCTAGAAAGTATTAGTAAGTGTTCTTTCAAAACTATTTTTATGTGTGAGCCCAATTACTTGAACTTAAACAAACAAACAAAACGGGGAGAAGTGTTTATTCATCATATGTGAATAATCTGGTCTCTAGATGCCAGAATCTTTAATTTTCATCTATCTTACAGTTAGGCAGGAAGGGCCTCATGAAATTTTATTTCGATTGAATTGCACATAGACCTTTTAAGCAGCCTGAAACCCACTCAACTATCATTAGTCTCTTGTTCTGCTGGATCCTGTGATCTTCCAGCTGAACCCTCAATGTAGAGGCCTATATGATTTACACTTCCCTTGAAAGACAAAATGTCACAACCGATGACGGTGTGCTGTCCTTACACTAGAGCCCACATTCATGAAAACACTCTGTCATATGGCATCCCATGTGGAGCTTAGAGAATTGCCTTCAGCTGACCTCCAAAAGAATGGTATAATGAGGGGTAGGAAGTTCTCACTGATTTTGTTGTCACCTTGTTTGTTTCTTTTTATAACAAAAGAAACCTCTTCCCTCTCTTAATAAGAGAAATAAGAACTTGGTAAATATAACTAGCACACTAGCATGTTTTTGTGCATGTCTTGGGTGTTTATTTGTGGTTTCTGGGGATGGTGTCATATTAGCTGTCATGGAGTCAGTTCCATCTCACAGGGACCGAGGGAACAACAGAACAAAGCACTGCACTCTCCTATGCAAACCTCACAATTTAGGATGAACCCATTGTTGCAGTCACGTTGTTAGTCCATTCAGTAGAGGGATTCCTATTTTTCACTGCCCCTCTACTTTACCCAACTTAATGTCCTACTCCAGGGACTGTTCTCTTGATAACTTGTACAAAGTATATTATATGAACTTTCACCATCTTTACTGCTAAGCAGTCCTCTGATATTACTTCTCTGATATTACTTCTGCCAAGACACACTAGTTTGTACCATGGCTATTCATGGTACTTGGGACATTCTTGGCCAGAACTATAACTCAACCACATTGGTTCTTCTGCCTGCCTAATTCAGTTCCCATCTTTCATGTGCAGAGGAAGCCATTGACAATAGCATGTTTTAGTCAGGTGAACTCAATCCTCAAGGTAATAATCTTTTTAAAAAATCATTTTGTTGGAGGCTCGTACAATTCTTAGCACAACCCATACATACAAGCACATATGTACATTTGTTGCCATCACCATTCTCAAAACACTTGCCTTCTACTTGAGCCCTTATTATCGGCTGCTGATTTTTCCCCTCCCTCCCCACTACCTCCTACCTCATGAATCCTTCATAATTCATAAATTATTATTTTGTCATGTTACACTGTCTGATGTCTCTCCCCGCCCTCTTCTCTGCTGTCCATCCTCCAGGGAGGTGGCTATACGTAGATTCTTGTAATCAGTTGCCCCTTTCTACCTCACATTCCCTCCACCCTCCAGGCATTGCCACTCTCATCACTGGTCCTGAAGGAGTCATCTGTCCTAGATTCCCTGTTTCCAGTTGCTATCTGTACCAATGTACATCCTTTAGTCTAGCCAGATTTTTAAGGTAGGATTGGGATGATAGTGGGGGCAGGAAGCATTTAAAAACTAGTGGAAAGTTATATGTTTCATCATTGCTACCCTGCACCCTGACCGGCTCATCTCCCTGCCACAACCCTTCAGTAAGGGGGTGTCTGGTTGGCTACTGATGGGCTTTGAGAGTCCCCTTTGCACTCACCCACATTTACAAGGATATGAGGTTTTTTTGTTCCTTGATGCTTGATACTGATCCCTTTGACAACTCGTGGTCACACGGGCTGATGTGTTTCTTCCTTGTGGGCTTTTGTTGCTTCTGACCTAGATGGCTACTTGTTTATCTTCGAGGTTTAAGACCCCAGATGCTATATCTTTTGATAGCTGGGTGCCATTAGCTTTCTTCCTCAATGTAACATCTTTCCAGCACTGTAAAGTGGTGTTGTTCCCCTGATTCATACAATGCAATGTAGCTGTAGATCTCCTATCACCATATGGGGATTTTTTTTTCATAAACTAACTTTTTCTGGAAGGAGTCAAAATTACTCAACTTAGATTAAGAATGCTGATCAAGGTAGGATTCAGATCATGACAGTGGAGGGGGGGAGAGGAAGGTTTTTGGAACTAGAGAAAAGTTCTATTTTTCATCGTTTCTACATCGCACCCTGACTGGCCTGTCTCCTCCCAAAGACCCTTCTGTAAGGGGATGTCCAGTGGCCTACAAATGGGTTTGCAAGCCTGGATAGACCAGATGATACACACTGGTACAGATGGGAACTGGAAACACAGGGAATCCAGGGCAGATGATCACCTCAGGACCAGTGGTGTGATTGGCGATACTGGGAAGAAAATGGGAGGGTGGGTTGGAAAGAGGGAACTGATTTCAAGGATCTACATGTGACCTCCTCCCTGGGGGACAGACAACAGAAAAGTGGGTGAAGGAAGACATGGGACAAAGCAAGTTATGACAAAATTATAATTTATAAATTATCAAGGGTTCCTGAGGGAACGGGGAGTGTGCAGGGAGGGGAAAATGAGGACCTGATGTCAGGGGCTTGGGTGGAGAGCAAACGTTTTGAGAATAATGAGGGCAGCGAATGTATAAATGTGCTTTACACGATGGAAGTATGTATGGATTGTGATAAGAGTTGTATGAGCCCCTAATAAAATGATTTTTTTAAAAGAATGAATGTTGATCAAGTAGGTCCAACCTTGTTCCTTAACCAGCCTACCTCAGAGCTCTGAGATTGAAACCTGGACTTAAGACCTAGGGGAAGGGTGAGCCTTATATTCCAAATATTTATGACGACTGGACATGACAGAGTCAAAGATAAATTGTGTATTTTTCTAGTAGCCTGACTTGCATACTAGTTTTATAGGGGCACAAACATACACCCCTGTCAAATAACTGCCACTTCACAACTCCCTGAATAAGAAACTCTCTGGGGGTTGAAAAGGGCAATGTCAATGACATCAAACCAGGATATCTAACTAGCCACTTCAGGCTAATGTCTCCCTACTTTATCACAGCTTAGCCTCTTCCCGTCACATTCATTTTGTGTTCCTACCCCTCCAGGCTCCTGGTCGAGCAAGTTTCACAAGTGGTGCCAAGATACTAGCTTTTTATCTCTCCCCAGATGTCCAAAACTATGGGTGAGATGTGGGTGTTATAGTGAGATAATCAGGGGAAAGGATAAAAATATGTAAAGGGGAAGAAATTGTGGGTAGAAAGGTACACAGATAGTATCAGCACTGAAATAATTGATCACACCTCATAATTCTGTAAAATTTTAAAGTACATTGTAAATGTTTTTATAGCAATAAAACTAGCATAAGAATATTGTAGCAATGAGTTTATTGACTTGGCTTGAAAACAGATTCTTCCTGAAAATCACCTATTTTGATGACAAATTAAAGTGTGCGGGTTCCTCTTCGAAGTCAACCATTCAAAACCTAGGCCAACACTCAACTTAAGCATTGAATTCCCAAGGCTATACAGTAATCCAGGGTCATAACTGCCTTTCAGGAACACCTGGAATCCATTCATCCTCTGAGACTAGGAAATACCTGCTTCCATTACAGCAATGTCAATGAAGGGGACCTGATGAAGAGAAGAATGAACTCTATTAGGATAGCATGGGCTCTGTCTTTGAAATAAATACCTCAGGTTGAATCCTAATCTTCAGCTCAGGGGCACAGGGTGATCACTCCTTAGGGAAAGAAGTGTAGGCCAACAACCTGACATACCTAAGTGATAACTCCTCTTCTGTTTCAGGTTGCAGATTGGCCACACATAACCAAAATACAGGCCAGTCTAGGGAGCCAGAAACCTGGGACTGCTGTCTTGCACACTTAAGCATCACAAGGATTTGAACTTCTGAATGGTTGTCAACCAAATCCATTCACCTGAATCCAAATTTCCTAGTGTCTCTGCTTTTTATTTAGGGAGTGCATTGATTTGACTTCCTGAAGCTGTACTACAAAATGGTGAGTACGACAGAAACCTAGGGCATTTGCATTATACAGAGTAAAGTCAGATAGGAATCACTGGAAACCTGAAGTTAGATTATAAGGTAAAAGTGTGATGGGCGGGCAACAAGGGATGGAGCTTTCTGAAGCAGTCTATTGCTATCAAATGCATATGTGGCTCCAAGCACTGGATAACTGATGGTCTTCCTTATGTGCCTTGAGGCTTGTTATATAAGGTATCAGCATCCCAGTTTGGGCCTTGGTTTTTTGAAATTTGCAATAAATTTCCTGAGTAGAGTCCAGATATAAAGATCTATCAGAGGACATGAATTCTTAGCTCATTCAGAGTCACCATTACGTCTTCACTAGTTTTCTTTATTCCGTCAGGCAGTGACATATTTTCTTTAGATTTTTAAAGATGGCAGATGTGGCTCTTACACTGTTGGACGTATTTTCTCATGGCTTCATCAAAAGAATGAGTCTGATTGAAATGTGTCCAGTTGGTCGATAAGTCAGAATTCCTATTCCTTATATTTATTTATGTTGATAAAAAGCCCAGCAGAAACATTCCTCACTGGTAATGTCCCTTTGTTCCACAGAAAAATCCTTCCTAGGCTTGCAGTATCTTTACCTTGCCTTACATAATTAACACAATTATTGTGCTATTATTAATAACACAGCCACTGAAGGTGGTTTATTTTTCTTGAACTTTTTCAAAAAACAAACAATTGTGTCTCTTTCTTCAGAGGATCCCATGTATAACATGGCCCATGTATTGAGGATGATACCTCATCATCTTTGCTTTTTAATAGCATTTGTCCTGTACTTCTTCCAAGAGACCAAAAACAAAAGACACAAACTCACTGCCATAGAAATGATTCCGGGAGGGACCGCTGGGCCAGTCTGGCCGCAGGAGCAGGTGAGGGTGGCGAGGAGTTGTGGAGGCAGGACAGGCAGCCTTCAGGCCCTGCTGCTTAGGGTTGGCCCCCAGCTTTCCCCGCTGGCTCCTGAGGGCCCGTGCTGGAGCCTGCAGCCCCAGCCCAGGGGGGGCGCGCACCCCGCCCAGAGCACCCGTCTGGGCGTCCTTGCCGCCCACAAGGGCGCTCACAGGGCGCTGCTGCTGCTGCTGCTGCTCAGCTTCTACCTGCTTGGCCCGGTCCTGGACTAAGGGCGACTGCGAGGGCCTGCTGTGCTAGACGGAGCCCTGCCGTGGGACCACAACAGCTCGGCCTGTGTCCCACTGCGGTCGCTGCTGCCCAAGTGCGAGCTTTTGCATGTGGCCATCATATGTGCAGGCTATAACTCCAGCGGGGATGTGGTCACCCCGGTCAAATCCCTACTCTTCTACAGGAGAAACGCCCTGCGCCTCCACTTGGTGACGGACGGGGTGGCCAGGAACATCCTGGAGACACTTCCACACGTGGATGGTACCTGCCATCCGAGTCAGCTTCTACAACGCTGATGAGTTCCAGTCCCAGGTCTCCTGGATCCCCAACACCCACTATTCCGGCCTCTATGGGCTCTTGAAACTAGTGCTGCCCGGTGCCCTGCCCTCTGACCTGGCCCGGGTCATTGTCCTCAACAGAAACGTCACCTTTGCTTCTGACATCGCGGAGCTCTGGGCATTTTTTGCTCACTTTTCTGACAAGCAGATGATTGGTCTTGTGGAGAACCAGAGTGACTGGTACCTGGGCAACCTCTGGAAGAACCACAGGCCCTAGCCCGCCTTGGGTATGGATTTAACACAGGCGTCATCCTCCTGAGACTAGACTGGATTCGGCAGGCTGGCTGGGAGCAGATGTGGAAGCAACTGCGAGAAGAGTGCTCCTCACCCCGTCGGCCACCTCTTTGGCTCACCAGGGCATCTTCAATGCTGTCCTCAAGGATCACCCAGGGCTGGTGCTGCTGCTGCTGCTGCCCTGCACCTGGGACATGCAGCTGTCTGACCACACACTGACTGAGCACTGCTACTCTGAGGCGTCAGACCTGACGGTCATGCCCTGGAACTCACCAAAGAAGTTCCGGGTGAAAAACAAGCATGTGGAATTCTTCCGCAACCTCCACTTGACCTTCCTGGAGTACGATGGGAACCTGCTGCACAGGGAACTGTTTGGCTGCCCAAGCCAGCCCCCACCTCAGTCTGCGCAACTGCAGCCCCCCCTGGCACAGCTAGATGAGGACACAGCCTGCTTTGAGTTCCAGCAGCAGCGGCTCACTGTGGCCAGCGCTCACCTCACCTTCCTGCCTTTTGAGCTGTCACCGCCCAGGCGCCACGATATCACCCTGGTGGCCCAGCTCTCCTTGGACCAGTTGCAGATGCTGGAAGTCCTGTGCCACTGACCTGGCCGACGCCGAGGCCCAGCAGTTCCTGCGCTTTGTGGAGGGCTCGCCGGTGCTCTCGGTGTGGCGCAACGTGGCCTACCACATGGTGTACCCGGAGGGGCCCCTCTACCCTGTCAACCATCTGCGCAACGTGGCCTTGGCCCAGGCCCTCACGTCCCACGTCTTCCTCAGCGACATCGACTTCCTGCATGCCCACTCCCTCTAGGACTCCCTCAGGGCCTCCCTTGAGCAGCTGGATCTGGGGAGCCGCCCTTCAAGAGCCTGCACTACCGCCTCCGCTTCCCTACTCCGAGACCAAGCTGCTGGCCCTGCTGGACGCTGGCGCTCTCTTCACCTTCAGGTGCGACGTGTGGCCCCAGGGTCATGCGCCCACGGACTACGCCCGCTGGGGGGAGGCGCAGGCCCCGTACCCAGTGCAGTGGGCAGCGGACTACGAGCCTTACGTGGTGCTGCCGCGTGACTGTCCCCGCTACAATGCTCGCTTTGTGGGCTTTGGCTGGAACAAGGTGGCCCACATGGAGGAGCTGGACGCTTAGGAATATGAGTTCCTGGTCCTGCCGGAAGCATTTACCATTCACGTGCCCCACGCGCCCAGCCTGGGCATCTCCCGCTTCCGCTCCAACCCCACCTACCGCCACTGCTTGCGGACCCTGAAGGAGGCATTCCACCAGGACCTGTCCCGCCGCTATGGGTCCTCTGCCCTCAAGTACCACACTGCCCTGAAGCAGCCCCGGGGTATCTTGTGATCCCCCAGGGCTGGGGCTGCGCTTGCCTGGCTCAGCTGCACCACTGCATGCCGGGAGCTGCCCCTGCCAAGGACATTGCTATTAAGTTATTTATGGTCTACATGGGGAGGGCTGGGGCAGGGCCATCTGTGGTGGGGCCTGAGGTTCACCCATGCTGCTACTCCCCCATTGGGTTCCAGCCTCCCTCTGCCCCAGCCGGTTTGGGGCTGCTTCCCCGTCCCAACGACCTATAGCTCTTTTTTATAATTAATGTTTGTAAAAACCCCTCGTATGCCGCTCTCTCTTGGTTTGGGGACGTGGACTTCTCAGGAAGCCTTGTGCAGCTGCAGTCATGGGAGGGGCAGCAGTGTGGGGGCCAAAGAGGACGGAGGCCACCCACCCCCTGCCCTCCCCTGCCCCAAACCCAACACCATGAGGCCAACAGACTTTATTTGGCTTTATTTAGTAAAATGTTAAAATAAATACAAATTGATCAGCTTAAAAAAAAACAGCAATGATTCCAACACAGAGTAACTTTAAAGTTGTGGGTAGAACTGCCCCGGAGGTTTCTTGCACTGTAACTATGTGTGGGCATAGAAACTTCGCCTTTCTCCAGTGAAATTACTCATACTTTCAAAGTACTGACCCAGAAATTAGCTCACTGCTCCATTATCCAAGATAGGTTTGTGATAAGAATTGTACGAAACCCAATAAAATGATTTTTAAAAAAACCTGTCTCTTCCAATGAGAATTCTGGATGTCCTGCTTCTGCAACAGATCTTTTTGAAGATATTATTTTTATTTATTTTAAGAGGGACACAACTAACTTCCTTTTCTATCTCTTCATTCAGGAACATATCACTTAACATGCTCATTGTTTTTTATCCATCTTTACATACAGCTTGGTGGCTTTTGAAGACATCACAGAAGACCACATTTTATTTAGTCTGTTAATCCAGAGACCACAAATCTGGGATGATTTCCAAGGTCAGCCCCTTCAAACGCCTTGTGAATAACTGCCAGCCTGCCTTTAGGCGAACACAAGTAGGTGATGATCCTGGTAGTATATACACTGAGCTTGTATTCAGTTAGTTTAACTAGTAAAATGCAGAACCATGAAAGGGAGGCCATCATGTGCTTCAATATTCTCAATCTCTCTTCAATTCTTATTTGTCTCATTCATATGCAATCCTTGTATGAATATCCTGTGTGAGAACTTTGTATGAAATTATGTAACCATAAGTTTTCCAGGATATAAGAATCAATAAATATTGGTTTCAGCATATTTGTAAGTCAATGTAGACTAGAGAAAAAAATTCATAGACACTCGTGTATAAGAAAAAACTTTATATACAAGAGCAATTGGGTATTAAGAAAACACCCCAGCCCAGTCCAGATCAAGTCCATAAGCCCAATATTAGCCCAGATGTGCAATACTAGTCCATAATTTCTTTGTTACACTCACACAGCCAAGTAATGATGGATGCAGGAAGATCATAGGCCAATGGGTGAAACATCTTGTGAATCCAGTGGCAGTAGAAGCACGTCAGCACTGGCAGGGGTCTCCACATGGCTCCTACAACTCCCAGGGCTCTGGCTCCATCAGTCTTTCTCCATGTGGCTTGTCAAAAGCGATGTCTAGTGGGGTGGGGGGATGGTCCCTCCCCCAGTGAGCTTTTTGTCTCCTTAGTGCCTCCAAAGAGGTCATCAAGCTGCTACCTGATTGACAGGCTAACCTCCAACCCTTTCACTCTTAACTATGTACATTTTATTTTTTGTGGGGGTTAGGTCAGTTAATTCATTTCCAACTCAACAACCCTATACACAAAAGAACAAACCAACGTACAATATTGAGTCATCTTCATTATGGTTCATCACTCTGAGCCCATTATTGAAGCTATTGTCATTCCGTCTCCTCATGGGCCTTACTCTATTTGACTGCCCTCTAATTTGCCAAGTATGACACCCTTTTCCAAGTACTGGACTCTCTTGATATCATGTTCAAAAAATGTGAGATTAAGTACCATCATCCTTGTTTCTAAGGAATAATCTGGATATACGACTCCAAGAAAGATTTGTTTGTTCCTTTGCCCAAACCAAAACCACTAGCATTAAGTCAGTGCTGACTAATAGCGACCGTCCTGTGGGTTTCCAAGACTAACGGTTTACAGGAATAGAAAGTCCAGTCTTTCTCCTGCGGAGCTTCTGCTGCTGGTGGTTCATCAGTTAACCTTTACTCTGCGATCCACATGGTTGGTTCCTTTGAGAGTCCGTGGTAATTCCAGTATTCCTCAATAGCACCGCAGTTCACATGCAATGATTCTTCATTCTTCTTTATTCAATGCTCAACTTTCACATGCACATGAAGCAATTGAAAATACCATCACATGAGTTAAACTTGGTATGAAGACATATGGCAGTAAATTGGAAGTAAAGACATGGTTACCCAATTTAGCATTATTTTTGGTGATTTGGATGTTGTCTGATCTCACCACAACATTCCATGGTTTAAATATAGACTAACGTAGGTGTCATAAATCAGAAGAGATAGGCCCTGGTGTGTGGTGGATATTTTCATTAGCTATCTATTTAAATAGTCATTTATCCTCCTTTCTGTCTGTTTGTTTCTTTCTCTGTGTTGATATCTGCCTCTATCACTGGGAATAAAAATGTTCTCGCTCTGTGGCTGCATATAGCTCCCAGAACAAACTACACTCTTGTGTGGATTCAGAGAACTCTGCAGCAGATAAAGTGAAGACTTCAGAAGAAATCTGGGTTACCCTAAAGGCGCTGCAGCAGCATTCTTTGAGTGGGAGGAGCAGACCCAGGGGCCTCACTTTATCCTGTTCACCTTGATGTACAAATGCACACCCAACATGAAAATACCTCTTCGGCACCCACATGAAGCCACAGCACGCATATACTTAAATTCAAAATACTCATTACTCTGGAGAGCATTTTGGGGTGTCCTAAATCTTATCCACGTGAACATGAAGCATGTGTGGGTTTTTTCTGGTGGCAACTCTGGGAGGTGAGTGCTTCAGGGATTCCTACATGAAGTCTGGGGATGCAGCATTTGAGCACATGACTCTGTTTCTCTTCATCGCCAGGTGTCCTGGCTCAGGTGCAGCTAATAAGAGTCAGGCCCTGGACGGGTGAAGCCCTCACAGACCTTGTATCTCACCTGTGCTGTCTCCGGATTCTCTTTACCTGTTATGTGCACTGGATTGCCAGGCTCCAGGAAAGGGCCTGGCGTGAGTTGGGGTAATAACATGATGGGAAATTACAATCCATCTCTCCAGTCACGAGTCAGCATCAACAAAGGGCATTTCCAAGAGCCAAGTTATTTAAAACTGAGCTCTGTGAATCCTGAGAACACAGCCGTGTAGTGTGCTAGAGACACAGTGATGGTAAGTCAGTGTGAGCCCAGACACAAACCTCCCTGCAACAGGCCATGGTTCCAGGACATGCATGAGAGAGGAGTCAGGGATGCTTTCCTCTCAGAAGCTACGGTTTTTCCCCCATGATTTCAGCACATCTCTAGGGATTGTCATGTATATACTCTGGGGAATCTTCATGTATCTGAAAGTGCCTTTTCATTGGGATGGGCTTTGTCTATCTTTGACCATGTATATAACAGAGTTCACACTTATATGTCCTGATATGTCTGCAATTGACTGTACTAACTAGAATTATTTGTTGTCAAAGCCAGAGACATTCCAAAACACCAAACACCACCACAGAGTCTATGCCAACTCAACAGTGATGCCATTGTGAGTTTCTGAGATTATACCTGTTTACAGGAGTAAAAAGCCCTCTCTTCCATGGAACATCTGGTTATTTTAAACTGTTTACGTGCAGATCTCTGCCCAAAGCATAACCACTTTACTCAAGAGGGATCCTTAAAAAACCTTAATCCAGGAAAAATCTCTTATGGGTCCCAAATTTTCTCTAAGCAATCAGATGTATTCATACATGCTCACACATGTATATTTACATAATTTTAACTTACAGTGACCTGGATTATATTGCATGTGTTGATATTTTTGGGTATGCTTGAGTTGGCTTCAACTCAGAGATCCTATGTAGAACAGGATGAAATGCTGCCTAGACGTGCACTATCCTAACAATCATTCCTCTGTTTGGACTGATCATTACAGCCTTCTCATTGAAAGTCTCTTATTTTCATTGACATTTTACTTTACTAAGCACAAGACTATTCTCCAGGGACTAGTTCCTCATGATGACATGACCAAATAAGTGCAATGAAGTCTTACTTGAATGCTTCCAAGAAATATTCAAGATGTTGGACAACAGAAAAATGGGTGGGAGACATCGGACAGTGTAAGATATGACAAAATAATAATGTAATAAATTATCAAGGGTTCATGATGGAAGGGGGAACGGTGATGGAGGGGAAAATCAGGAGCTGATAATAAGGGCTCAAGTAGAAAGCAAATCTTTTGAGGATGATGGCAACACATGTACAAATGTGCTTCAGACAATGTATGTATGTATGGATTGTGATAAGAGTTGTACGAGCCTCCAATAAAAAGATTTTTTTAAAAAGAAATATTCAAGATGTGTTTATGTGAAAACAGACCTGCTTGTCCTTCAGACCACCCATAATATATTTAATGGTATTCCCTAACACCATAACCCAAATGCATCAATTCTTCCTTGATATTTCTTACAGGGTTTGTAATTGGAGTCACTCTTAGTTTTCACAACTGCGGCAGCTGTTTCTGGCATGACAGATAGTGTCCGGGGTGCTTCTAAAATCATACAATGCATAAGGCAGCACCACACAATAAACACTCAGGAGCAGAAAATAGCAATAGTGCTGACATGGAAGAAATCTATGTAATGCCTAAACATGGGGCAACAAGAAGATAAACATTCATCGACAGAAATAAAGGTCGATGCATGTAAGTTATACTTAGGTAAACCTGGACCACAAAATTATGTGGTACAATGATTAAATGCTCAACTTTAGCCAAAAGGGTGGCAGTTCAATTTGTTAAAACATCTCCCCTTTCCCCCGGCATCGTTACTCAACCTGAGAAGAATCTTGTGTGCTTTGATTTGTTTTTGATGTTGTTAATGCCAAAGTCCATTCCAATTCTAAGTGATTCAATGTGCAACAGAACAAAATAATGCCTCCTGAGCCCATTGTTACACCACCGTGTCAATCCATCTCATGATGTAGCTTCTTCATTGATCCCCTACTTTATCATGAGGATGTCTTTCTCAAGGGACTGGGATCATGATAACGTTGCATGAAACATAGTCTCACTGTCCTTGATTCTAAGGAACTCTGGCTACATTTCACTCAAACATTTCTTTTATTGAAAGGTTGTCCCACGGTATTTTCATCATTATTTTTCAAAACCATAAGTCAAAGGTCATTTTATGGCCTTCCTTATTCATATAATATTAAAAATTATGACTTGGCTTCTATAAGTGACATTTAGGAAACCCTGTAATATGGGCTTGTTGGTGCATAGATATAAAGGGCTGTGGTGGTGCTGTGGGATAAGATTTGTTTGCTCACCTCAAGGTCAGGGATTCAGTCAACGGTTCCCCGAGTAGGATGATGTTTATTGCTGTAAATAACTACAGTCAGAGAAAGCCTAATGAGCAGTTCTCATCAGTCTTCTAAGGTTCCAATGACTCAGAAGAGATGCAATCACAGTGGGTTTGTTTTTGGAGGAAGAGCTTATTCGTTTCCTAGCTCGGTTGCTTGCTTTATTGGTTTTCCCTCAGTGCAGAAGAATGTTTGGTGTATGCATAGCTCTCAGATCCCACAAAGAATAAATTAGTTCATGAATTAGTGGATGCATATGTTCAAATCAAACCATAATGCTGCACTGGAACTCATAATTTTCTAATTGAAAATAATGGAATCTAAGGAGCTTACTAATTCAAGGCATGCCTGTGGGTCACATCACTCCCATCTCTGTCATCCAACTTGTTTCAACAATCAGCTCTGGAGACACTTTCTTGTGGAGCTTACTAATTCAAGGCATACTTGTGGGTCACATCACTCTGTGATCCAACTTGTTTCAACAACCAGCTCTGGAGAGACTTTCTCGTGGAGCTGTGGTGCCTGTGCATTAGCATACTATTCATAGTCCCCACCTCTTATACCAGCCAGGATCATTCCTCGGCAAATGCCTGTTGTGGTTTCTTACTTAATGAGACCACCATCACCGCCCTGCAATCGGGATTCCAGAGCCTTCTGAGTCAGGGAGCCTTTGATACAGAAATGTCTGCCTCTCTTCTCTTCCTCCCCCTGATGGTGGTGGGTCTCCCATCAGGTCAGTGACAGGGAGATGCAGTGGGTCACAGCAGATTCAAAGGCCCATGGGTCCTTTAATGCTTGTTCCAACCTTGTTTATCCTGGGTCTATTTGATTGTTTTTTAAACTTCATGAGTAATTTCCATGTCCTTAAAGAAAGATGCTGGATCTTGTTCAGAATTGCATTGTAATTATAGATCGCTTAGAGCAGTGGTTCTCAACCTGCCTAATGCCGTGAACCTTTAACACAGTTTATGTTGTCTTTCTTGCTACGTCATAACTGTAATTTTGCTACTGTTAGGAATCGGGAGAACCCTGTGAAAGGGTCGTTCAAACCCCAAATGGGTTGTGACCCACAAGTTGAGAACCATTGTTGTAGACCATATTAGCCTAAATAATTTTATTTCATAATTTTAATTTAAATGAAAATCATTAACTTTTTATATAGCTTTCACTTTCTTTATCTCATGAGCTTCAGGAGACACTCGGGGATCATGTTGGGCAGAATCTCAGTCCAAATGAGAGATCCAAGTTTTAGGTCAAGGCCTTGGCCCTCAACCCTGTATGTATTCCTAGCTTACAGCCAGGACAGCATGCCAGACTTAAGGCAAAGCCATCTTGGAAGAAAGGCTCCATTCATCTGTTGAGCTTTTCAATCACGACTAGATAAGATCTGGAAGGGGATCTTTTCCTCCATGCCATCTCTTAGTCATACAGTCAGAAAAACAAAACAATAACAAAGTATTTTGAATTTTAACCTACAACTTGAACTACATTGGTTAAAATCCTAATGTAGTTTACTGACACGCTGAGAGAAATGAAAGAGGGTATTTGCAAAGTCACTACATTGCCAGAGCTTTCCTTCTGCATGAGATCACTGGTATGTGGTGCCATATGACTTCCTGTGGAGTTTCCCATCTTGACTGAATTTAAGGCTTATCAATTTTGTGTTTATATGAAGAAAATTTAGAAACACAGGTAAAAGTTTGTTAAACTTTGTTACATTACGGCTACATGGTAACTGTCCTACAAGAAATCATTGATGAGGCATGAACTCTTCGTTTTTTTATGATTTGAAACATTACAGAGTAAATTGGTTTTCAATTCAACAATTCATACATTGACTGTGTTCCCCGAGATATATCGGCCTTCTTCCCACTTCTGCCCTCTCTTAGTTTTTATATTATTCATCCTTCTTTCCTGTTCCTTCTTATTCCACAGTTTTTATCCATAAGCAACTGCTGTTCCTTTGATTTTGTACAGTTCATCTTCCAGGAAGTGTATGTTATTCTTCCCCTCCAAGCCTGTATATTATTCGGCTGAAAGCTGAAGCAGAGGAGTGAGTGCAGGGCCAAGAGTGAATGGCCACTAAAGGCCATAATCTGTGGATTCCAGATCTCCTTCAGACCAGTAAGCCTGATCTATTTTATCATTTTGGTTTTGTTCCACTTTCTTCTCCCACTCGATTCAGGGATCCTCTTTTGTGATCCCTTTCAGAGTAATTAGTAGTGGAAGCTGAACACCATCTAGTTCTTCTGGTTTCAGGGTGGTGGAGGCTGAGGTTTGTTGTGGTCCATTCATTCTCTGGATTAATTGTTCCCATACATCAAAGAGCATGCAGGTGGGGAAGGCTCAAGTGGAATCAGGGTGGGCATTCTACTGCTTGGTATAGCTGTGATCCGGAAACACCAGGTTTCACTCTCTTGCCACTGAAAGCTGGAAGAGCAATGAGGTACCCATGTACCCTGTAGAAGTCTGGAAGATCCACTCCCCACAAAGGTGGGTCATGTCAGCAGTGCTTAACATGGGTTCCCATAAGTCACAATTGTCTGTTCCTATGCTTGGTCCAGGCCAAACTCTAACACCTCTTCCTCGGTTTTGAAACCTTTTTTACACTAACTCCAATGAAAGTTTTTCTTGTGGGGAATTTTCTCATGTTCATCGAACTCAGATTTCCACATATAAGATTTTCCACATTTAATTCATGCAAAGGGCTTTTTTCCTTTGTGAAATCTCTGATGTGCTGTAAGACATTACATCTGGCTGAAAGCTTTACCACACTCACCACATACATAAGGTTTTTCTCCTGTAAATTTCTAGATGAGTTTTGAGGTTTCCTTTATGAATGAAGCGTTTGCCACATTCACTACATATATGGGGTTCATCGCCAGTATGAGTTCGCTGATGAACAGTGAGATAAGTCTTCTGGATAAAGCCTTTGCCACATTCACCACATACATGGAGTTTCTCTCCAGTATGAGTTCGCTGATGACCAGTGAGAACAGTCTTCTTCATAAAGGCTTTGCCACATTCACCTCATACATGGGGTTTCTCTCCAGTATGAGTTCGCTGATGAACAGTGAGAATATCCTTCCTGAGAAAGGCTTTTCCACATTGAGCACATACATGGGATTTTTCTCCAGTATGAGTTCGCTGATGAACAGTGAGCGCATTCTTCCAGATAAAGGCTTTGCCACATTCACCACATACATGGGGTTTCTCTCCAGGATGAGTTCGCCGATGCACACTAAGCTTACTCTTGCTGATAAAAGTTTTTCCACATTCACCACATACATAGGGTTTCTCACCAGTATGAGTTCGCTGATGAACAGTGAGAACAGTCTTCTGGATAAAGGCTTTTCCACATTCACCACATACATGGGGTTTCTCTCCAGTATGAGTTCGTTGATGCACAGTAAGGCTACTCTTGCTGATAAAAGTTTTCCCACATTCACCACATACATGGGGTTTCTCTCCAGTATGTGTTCGTTGATGAACAGTGAAAGCATTTTTCCAGATAAAGACTTTTCCACATTCACCACTTACATGGGGTTTCTCTCCAGTATGAATTCGCTGATGAGCAGTGAGACCATCCTTCCTGAGAAAGGCTTTTCCACATTGACCACACACATGAGATTTCTCTCCAATATGAATTCGCTGATGAATAATAAGCTTTTTCTTCAGGATAAAAGTTTTCCCACATTCACCACATACATGCGGTTTCTCTCCAGTATGAGTTCACTGATGAACAGTGAGAGCAGTCTTCTTCATAAAGGCTCTGCCACATTCACCACATGCATGGGGTTTCTCTCCAGTATGAGTTCGCTGATGAACAGTAAGGTTACTCTTGCTGATAAATGTTTTTCCACATTCACCACATACAAGGGGTTTCTCTCCAGTATGAGTTCGTTGATGAACAGTGAAAGCATTCTTCCAGATAAAGGCTTTTCCACATTCACCACATACATGGGGTTTCTCTCCAGTATGAATTCGCTGATGAGCAGTGAGACCATCCTTCCTGAGAAAGGCTTTTCCACATTGACCACATACATGGGGTTTCTCTCCAGTATGAATTCGCTGATGAGCAGTGAGACCATCCTTCCTGGTGAAGCCTTTCCCACATTCACTGCATACAAAGGACAATCCTGCCACATGAGGTTCCTGATGTCCCTTGAGATATGATACACTGTGAAAACTTTTCCCACATTGCAAGGATTTTCCTAGATTTTGTCCTTCATGACTTCTTTGATAATGTGCATTGAGTTTGAATGCTTTCTTGAATTTTTGCCCACATTGACTGCATTCGTAGGTATTATCTAATATATCAATAATCTGCTGCTCATAGAGCACAGAGTCCTCAATGGAGGTTGTCCCACATTTATCGCCTGTGTTTTTTTTCTCAATTTCATCAGACTCCTGATGCTGAATGCATTGTGACTTCATGAGCCTGGGTGGTTCACACTCAGGGAATTTCATTTCAGTACAAAATTGCTCTTGTTCAATGTGGAGAAAAGTTTTCTCATCTTCACTGAGCACACCTGACTTTTGTATTTTGTTGCTTCTGTTCTGATTTGATTCCTGAATGATTAAATCAAATTTTACAATTTTTTCATGTAAGCCAAACATCTCATAATTTTCCTTTGGAAGAAAATTGTGTTTGTGCTGAGAAACAGTACTTTCCAAAGTATTACATTTATAGCACCATTCTGTTCTGTCCATGCATCTTTCACATTGCAAGTGCTCAAGCAAATGATCGTCATCTTTCTGGATTTCTATAAAAGGAAAGAACATTGACTCTTTTCAACATCTTTACAATGGACATCTTAAAAGTATGCATTGAAGCAAAGTTGATCTTTAGTGATATCCCTATTATATGAATATAAATAAAAGGCTATGATTAATGTTTATTGCCCACTGAAGAAATACAATTTTATAACAATCCAAATGATAGTTATTGTAGAAAAAGTTGGATATGAAAGTGATGAATTAACACGGATTTGGTATTTGCTTAAAGAGGTACTTGAAAATGTTCATCAAACATAATACAAGGAAGACACGGAGATCAGTAGACTGCAGGGGTGCTAAGGCATGATAATTCCAGTTGGTAGAGGTCAGATATATTCACTTCATCAATCTTTACTGAAAGACAACTGAGTACTACATAAAGTTTGGAATGTGAAAAATGCAGAATGTTCAACTTGGGAGAAAACAACTTTCACAGGTATAAATGAAAGGTATTATGGTACAGAAACATTCTTTATGTTTATGGAGCCTGTATTCTAGCTCACACCACTCATCTTTCAGTGTTGTCCTGTGGTGGCTTGCATGTTTCTGTGATGCCAGAAGCACTGCCACCCAGTATTTCAAATACAAGCAGGATCACCCATGGTGCACAGGGATTAGTGGAATCTCCAGAAATAGGGGCTGGGAGGAATACCTGGTGATCTATCTACTTCTGGAACATGAACCCTTCAGATGTAATGTCAATGGGATAACACTGAAGAAGTACTAAATCCTCAAATTACAGTCAACGGTAATGATGTGGATGGAGGGGAGCTCTGGGGACCCTCAGTGGTTGACATGCCATGACAAAAAATGAGAAAAGAAATAGCTACAAACATCCTCTAATAATTGGAAGTTTGAATATATGAAATTGTATCAAGAAAAAAATTTCAAGTTGTCAAAACAAAATGCAGTGTTTAAAAATTGATAATATATGAGTTATTCAACTAAATAGACTGGAGTTGGCTATTTTTAATCAGATAATCAAGTGGTTTATAAGGCTGAGGCTGACAAATTAAAGAAGACTGGCATCATATTCATCATCAAAAAATACACTGCAAGATCTTCCCTGAAGTACCATTCCGTCAGTGGATGCTTTAATACTCATATGCTTGCAAGTAAGACCAGTTACTGCAATTGTTATTACATTTGTGCACCAACTGTTTAAGCAAACATAAAGCATGGGATCCATCCCCACAGTCTAAAGGGCTCATAGGAGTAGCGTGTGCAATTAAGGAAGATAAAGCAGACAGCAAAACAGGGTAGAGTGGCTTCATCTCCGATGATGGAATAAGATAGCAAGGTCATTTAACAGTGAGTTCATATAGGAGCCAAGTGTGCACACCTCCAAAAGGCACAGGCACAACAGAACGGACAAGTGGAAATGTGGGCATATGTTGAACTCTTTTAAAACACTTCTTGATAAGTATCAGGCTATGGGAAACTGAAGACCAAGAAGGGAATGGATGCAGACCGATTCTTTATTCTCAGAATTAAAGAAGATTGCAAGGCCCGGTATCTGGTTGGAGCAAGGCATTCACATTTGTAAGTTAGAGAAGACTCCCAGTCACATTCTCCTAATGAAAAATCATACTCACAATATCCTCTCATTATCATGCTTCCTTAATGATGCCTCATACAAGCATCATTACTATCTGCCACCAGCTTTAACTACAAGAGCAGAAATGTTGTTATTGTTCTCCCTGATCAGAGGCCAGTTTCTCCCCTTCACCTGCCCTCAGCCTCAGCACTGGTCTTAAATTACTCACCCAAATTACTTCAGGGACCTACAGGGTAAAGATACTGCCTACCTTGTTATATAGGTAGGTGTCTGTAGGTGTCGGGGTGTGTGTGTGTGTGTGTGTGTGTGTGTGTGTGTGTGTGTGTGCAGGAGGTGGCTGCATGCCCTGAGACTATATAAATTGGTGAAATAATACAAAGCCTTTCTATATCTGCCCTTCAATTACACAACCATCCCTTAGAACCCATCCAGAGGGCATTTAAGAGACAAAGGGATAGTTGATTCCTTGAGTGATAGTGACAAGGGGAATCTGATTGCTTTTAAAACTAGGCATCTTTTAGCTGAGTAGCAAGAAGAAAGGCACCTGTAGTGGCTGTATACTAGCATCTTACTGGAGGGCAGTTATAGTGAAAACTCTATCTGGAGATTGTGCATTACCAGCTCTAGCTTTATCCTTGGGACTGTGGAGGTTTTCTTCTAACATTAGTACTGGTTGTCCAAGCCCTGTGGTCAGGAATATAGAGATAAGGCTGCTTGCACTTTGATCCAGATTTTGTTTTCCACAATAAATAAATTGAGCGTGGGGGAAAGAGGGGATAAAGCGGAGCTAATATCAAAGAATTTAAGAAGAAAATGTTTTGAAACTGTGGTAGCAATTGTACAGCACTGCTGGATGTGACTAAACTGTGGAATGTTGTAATATCTTTAAGAGCTCCCAATAAAATTTAAATATATATACATATATAAATGTATATGTATATATAGAAAATGTCACATAACTTTTGTAGGCTGACATTGATCAACCTTACAATCATGTACACTGATGATTGTAAAATTTGGGAACAGTATTAGTAATTGGAAAATGTGGCCTTACCGACAGAAATGACACATAAGTTTACTGATAAAATTTTGAGACCAATAATGAATTTACAGAAAATTCCTTATTAAACAACAGAAATGGAAACTGAACACATGGATCTTTCTGAATGGAACAAACAAAAATCAAATCAACCACATCTATTGAATGAAATGATGGAGAAGCTCATTAGTCAAAACAAGGCAAGACTGATGTCTGAAGACTAATGACTGAAACAAGGTGAGTTGTAGGATGACACCAAGGACAGCATTGCACATATGGAAACAGAAAGACTACTCAAAAGACAGAAAACGAGAGAGAGCAATGTTGAATAGACAGAAAATGAGAGGACAATATTGAAATATACTGTGCATTATATGAATAACAACAAAAAAATACCTGTTGGAACATACAGCCAAACTGCTCTTTAAAAGCACCAAAGGTCATTTTTCAGGCATTGGACCTGTTAAGAAGGGGTGGGCCTAAGGAAGGCATACTGTATAGTAAGGAATATATAGCAGACATACATTTAATAAAAAAACATGAATGTGGGATATTAAAAATGCCCTTTGCACTTACAAAATTATTGGGGAAACATACGAATTTTAAAAAAAACTTACAAGTAGAAAAAAATTGGAGGTACAATGCGAAAATATATCCTAAGCTGATAAGATTTTTCTTACTAGAAAGATGATTTTAGATACCTGAAAATAACAGAAGTTATAAATGTGGTTCACCAAAAGGAGTAAATTATAGAGAACTACGTCCATTAAAGAATTCCAACAGAGAAGGCAATTTGACCATCTCTTAGAAAACAGAAAGAACTTATTTCACCAGAATGAAGAAAACTTTAAAAGGACAAGAGAACAAATGAGAAAATGGACACCAAAACCTTTAGGGAAAGCTAAGGAAGCACTAAGGAGACCCGTTTATGGTGGGAGTTCAAGATCCAAGATGGTGCTGCATACTGCAAAGGGCAATCCATTCTCACTTAGTAGGGGAGAAATGTGCTGTATTCAGAGGACAGTTACAAATTCAGAGTTCTCTGGAGAGAAGCTTGCAAGATGGATTTTCATAGTAAGGTAGAAGCATATAAAAGAGGGGAAGTTTTGAGAATCTTAAAGAAAGAAAATTATGGAAGCAAACATACAATAGTATAAATCAAATAACTGGAAATCTAATCTCATGAGAGCTACAGAAAAGTGAGCTCTCACATTCGAAGAAGCACACACTTTTATGCATTTTCCGATACCTACTATGCATGTAAGGCCTTCTGCCAGTTGAATCAACTCGGCCAGCCAATTCCCCTAAAGGTATTTTAATCATACCCCTGAAAAATTACACTATACCTTGTTTCTAATACCGACCAAAGTTCTCCTTGTTGGAGTTGAGAGAAACCTTCTCAATGTCAACTAGATAACATGTGTGAGAAATTACAGAATCTTAGACACACCAAAATTAGCCTAAAGTTTGTAAAGCCTGAAGAATGTTGTAGTTCTAGGAAATTCATGTTCAGAGGAACAAAATAAAGGGTGTTCTCTCAAGGACAGAAGACCTTACCCATTAACTTAGGACCAGAGAATGCAATGAGAATCTACCTTCTTGAGAACACAACAGACACTGCAAAGATTTTACACATAAGATAGGAAAAGCCAGGGACAAGGTCAATGACTTGAGAATTCTCCTCACCAATGGAAACGAGGTTGCGATAGTTCTCCAACATCACATCCTGATATAGGGTCTTCTGAGCAGGGTTCAGGAGCTGCCATTCCTCCCGGGTGAACTTTACAGCTACATCATTGAATGTCAGTGATTCCTGTAGTAAGTGGAGTCTATTTAATGATGTATTTTTCATTTGAAAAATTTAAAAAAATATCTTACAGTAAAGAAAGCAAAACAGTAATGGAAACTGTACGTTCCATAATGTGTAGTAAACTGAGAACTTGGTAGAAAGTATTTGACCTTATTTCGACATTGGCAACCATGGGGATGGAAAACTAGCCCTGCTTTCAGAAAGATCTCCATTGTTCTGAGAAAGGAATGTTTTCATATACACATTATCCAGGTCAAATAATGTGCTTCCCCAACAATAGCTCTCCATTAAGGAGCAGTCTTAAAGGAGTTACCATAGTAGATGAGCCATTTCTGTGGCTGGTTACTTCACTATGCCTGAAGGTTATCTGTAGATCAATCAGGTTCTGTAGCCAACCCATCATAAATGTAGCAAATGCCTGGGGAGGGCTCAGAGCAGGTTTGAAGTCACCTAGCACTAGGTCAAGATGGTGCCTCACCATCTTGCTTGTTTATTATGTTACCCGCTTATGATATTACTCATTGACTACGTATATGCTAATTGCATGATGTGCATGCCTTATGGAAAGATCTGTAACCTCCATTACATATACTCATTAGAAAATACATTCGCTTTCTCAGTCCTGACATGGGATGCGGAGCTCCAGTTCCCCACTGTCTGCTCTCTCTTCAATATTTGCTCCAATTGTAATGACACTCCTGAGGATCACCATTTGAGTGCTGGGACCACCATGCTCCAAAATAATGCACCCACTCATAAAATTAGAATGTTGAGTACCAGTGAAATTATCTGAATGAGCTAGATATAGCTCAGATTTATATTCACACAAAGTAGATAACATAGCTCAGATTTATATTCACATAGAGTAGATTCATATTCACATATACTTGTTTATATTAACAAACAAGTTTACAGTACATTGTGAAATGGAATGAGGAGTTCTAGCAGTATCACCATTATAAGAAGCTCTGTACCTTCAGTGGCAATAGGTATCAGGAACAGTTCAGAAGGGGGAGGTCAAACATACCTCAGCTCTCCCACATATTTGGTCAATACTCACACAAGTCATTCCTTCCACTCCACTCTTTGTCTGATACTAAATTGCATTCTGTTACCAAATAAAAGTTTACAGAATAGATCAAAGTGGTCTATTAATGAACCAGGTACAACTTGGGATCAATAACAAGAAGCTATAACTCAGAACCATTATCAGAATATTCACAGGCAATATCTGCCTTCCTGAATGCAGAACAACTTTCTATGTTCTTAAAGGGCACCTTAGCAAAATCTACTCTTGACAACATTAGGACAAATTTTTCTCAGCCACTTTTGCCTTAACTTTAATTACAAGGTCCTCTTGAACCTGCTATCTTTGACCACATGCTCTCCAAGGGGCCCATCTTAGCTCTGTTGCCATTGGGTGGACATCTGGAGCCCTCCTAATCTTGCCTAGGCAGGGAAAGTGCTGGGTTGGGCCAAGAAGCCATCATATCAGGAGGGAGAGAGAGAACCGCCTGCAGGCATGGTGTGGTGAGAGAGAGTGAGACACATTTGGTTTTGTTAGCCCCTGCAGCCATAGAGTTCAGAATGAACTCATAGATTAGGGATTTTCCAGCTTCCAAAAAGTCATGAGCCATTTCCTTGAATGGCAACTACGAGCTGCCTGTGTGACCTGACTTGAGAGCTTTCTCTACTTCATGAGCCAACAGTTTTCTGTCCAACCTTCCCATTTGGATTCCTCAGATTCACCAACTTCATTTTGTGAGGCACTGGACTGTTGTCTGACCTGATGATGTGGTTCATCAGTGTTTTCAAACACAGTAATGATGAGAACCCTCCAGACTGATACCAGGCCTCTATATAGATTTGGGACTCACCAGCTTCTTCATCTTTAAGAGGGATTTATTTACTTGATGACTATTTAGTTTGTGAGATGCTGCAGAGCAAATCATGGACCATCCTGAACCTCTACCTCATAGGGACTGGTCTCCTACTGCTCCTGCACAATGCACTGTAATATTCATGGGTCATGAGCTGCACCAATGGAGATTATGACCATGTCAGAAAGGACACAGTGACAGAGCCAATGGGACAGGTCCAGAAAGGGCTTTTCAGCCAAGATAGTGGGACAGGCAGGCACTATGAAGAAGAGGATATCCCAAAGGAGTTGAGAGGAGCCTATAAAGATAGAACTAAGAAATGAGCCTATGTTTAGAAGGAAAAATGTCTGAAAGGGGACAGGGAAAACAGGCCTTCCCTGAAGAAGAGCAAATGTGCCTACATGGTCCTATAATATGAATGCCAATGTATAGCCTATTGATTCTGATACCAAATTACACTGTTACCGAAAAAACTTGTACCTGTGACTCTGGACTATAATTAGTCCATGGCCACTGCATAAAATTAATGAGCTGAGTAGGAGCAGGCTGTGGCAAAGATACTGGTGTCATAACTGTAAAACTGGAGGGTACAGGTATGTTTAAGCACTGCCTCATACAGGTATGCTTAAGCTCCGCCTCATTGACGGTTAATGCTCTCTCCTGCATCCATAGTTAGAGGAGGTGAGATGCTGTCAATTATTTTTAAACCACTATTGCTACAAGGCCCATTTTAGATGCATTAAGGAGGATGTTGCTGTTTGGTAGACTATGTAACATATCACCTTCAGAAAGAAGCATTAAAGAAACTTAATCAGACAAAAATCAGATGGAATAGTGAACTCTCCTAAAGAAGTGATTTTATTTCTCCTAAAAACTATGCATAGCATATAATTTCAATGATTCTCAGGAGCTGGCCATAGAATAATTAATTATGAGTTGGAAGATGTCATCCAAAGCATCCTCAGTTACGTATTATGTTGAATGTCAATAGTTCAGTGTTAATCCTATGATCAACATATCCTAATCTTCTCCAGCAAAATGTTGAAGTCAGAGTCACAGTTTATCTCTAACTTCTACTATTTCAAATCTCCACTTTGACAATGAACTGAATCAGTATTATACAGGTTTCTTCAATTCCAATAAGAAAAACAGAAAAGAATAAAACACATCAGAATCACCTGAGCCTTGGTCATTTTCTTTGGTCCTTAGGACACTGCTGGCAACTGGGATGTTCTTTTTGTCTTATCTGGATCACTTCTAATGATGCTCACAAATTTCAATCTCTAAAGAGCACATTCCAAAAGTAATAAAACCAGGCACTTATTCCACCTTCCTCTAAGCTGCTGGTGATGCACCATCTGCAGGCTGATGGGAGAATACAGTGTGAGTAACACATAACCTGTAGGTCCAGATGCTGTTACTGTTCTTTCCACCTTCTTAACACACAAAGTTCTCAATACTGTTAACGGTGCCCTTATTGAATGATGGGAAGGATGCTTCTATCATGAGCAACAAAATAGAAAACTCATAATTTTTCAGACATGTGAATAAAATATGACTTTACAACAAATAGAGATTGGGTAATCAAATAAAAACGTCAAAAAAAGAAACAAAAATGTTGTATCCCTACCTCACAGCATACAAAAATATCCATTTCTAACTGTGTGACTCTCAAGGAGAATGACAAGTCAATGAAACCTTATGCTAATTAAGGCTTTAATTAACTTTATGTTAATTAAAGCATTTGGAAATGTGTTAAATGGGCTATATAAAGAGCCATTATAAACTAAAGATTGACCAGAGGGACTCTGCAGAATTCAGCCTAGGAGAGTTGCTTAGAGGGAAATTCAACACTGCTGGAGCACAGGAGGAGCATCATAACAAGTAGGCACAGACTCACAGGGTTTTAAGGGGCTGGGGGCTTTTGACTTACCTCTGTCTAGGCCGGTTGGAGCTTGACTTTGACCCTGCCACTGTCTCTGCTGGAGCCTGGGAGCATTTGGATCCTGTAGGGTGGATTGGTCTCAACACAGCCACAGTTTGCCACCACCAGGGGTTCCTCTCTGTCCGCACCTCGGACTTGGAGGTCTGCCCAGGGGCCTTTTCTCAACACAGCCATGGATTGCTGCTGCCTGCTCTGAGCAGGGACTAAACCCATGTAGCTCCACTGGCTGGGACTGCAACTCAGATACATGGTTGCTTTGTTTCCATCTCTTCACTATATCTCCCCTCCCGACCCCCCACAGGCCCAGAGGGCTTGCCTTTTAACTGTTTTTTTCTCCTCTTTGTCGCTTTCTTGATCTCTCACACACTACTGCTAACCTCCAGACCACTCACCTTACCCTAGGGCATTTACGCCTGCAAAGCCCAAGCTATGTGAGTTCCACCCTGAGTAGCTAGCACAGGAAGGCCCTGCACACCGCCACCAGAGGATACTCTGCTCTACTTAATTGCTTTCCTGCCTGTGTGCCTGGAGTCCTAATGTAGCTCGGCCAACAATCCTCAATGTGCCAAGCTGCTGCAGTAACTTCTGCCCAACCTTCGCAACACCAAAGCAGGCAATCCAGGAGCCGTCTGGATCACTCCCCTGATAGGGAAGGCACAGGAAGATAAAGTGGTAGGCTAATTCCATAGTGAAATAAGCTATAGGCAGTTTGAAGAAGTACTCCTACAAGTCTCCCACAGAGAGCCAGTGCCCTCCGTCTCCCTAGAAAATGGTACCTGGCCCCTCTAAAACAACACAACGCAAACAGCCATCATCCCCAACGACCTCAACCAAAAAATGGGAGAAACAAATGGCAATGGCAGATGTCCTAAACATAAGGACATGCAGAGAAGAAGCAGACATGGAGCTGCCACAGAAAGAAATTTTCAGAATGCTACTTGGAGTCATACAGGATATAAGGGAAACAATACAGAAAATGGGTAAAATGATAGAAGAGGTAAAAGCCATAAACCAAAGGGAAATACAGGAGCTTAGGGAGTAGATAACAAAAACCAATAGCAGCCTGACGGACCTTGAGAAGCGACTGGTGGTATCAGAGATCCCTATCAGTGACATGGAGGACAGCCAAGCAGACTTTAACAAACATGAACAAAAATCTAATAAGATCATAAGAGAAGCTGAAGAAAACTTAAGAGCTATGTCTAGATGGTATGATGCAGAGCAATATTAGAATTATTGGCTTACCAGAGGAAGACACAACAAAGAAGTCATCTGAAACAATAGTGAGAGAATTCTTGGAGGAAAGCTTCCCCAGCATAATGAGTGAAAACCAGGCAACCATTCTGGAGGCTGAAAGAACACCAGCTAGACTAAATCCCAAAAAGAAGTCACCAAGGCACATAATAGGTAAATTATCCAACTTTGAGGAAAAGTAGAAAATCATGAGAGCAGCTAGGGAAAAAGAAGCAATCACATAAAAAGGTTCCCAAATAAAAATATGCTCAGACCTATCAGCAGAAAATATGAAGAAAAGGAGAGAGTGGAAAGATATTCCAAAAGTTGAAGGAAAACAATGCAAACCCAAGAATATTCTACCCAGCCAAATTATCGATCAAGAGAGATGGACAAGTAAGAGTCTTCCCAGACAAGGAAAAACTCAAAGAATATGTTAGAAGAAACCCAGCCCTACAAAAGATCCTTGCCGACCCAGTATGGGCAGAAGAGCAACACTCACCAAGCATACATAAGAGACCACCACATAGAACAACCTCACCCAGAGGGCAAAAAAGAGAAAACAGACCTCAAGATAGCATTGACTTAAAGATAGAGACTTCATGTCTTTGTCTAGACCTCCATGAATGCCCTTTGACTCCTAGCTCTTTCCTCCATCTCCCTTGACCTTCCTCCTGCCCTACTACCATGCTTCATCGCCACCTGGGCTAGAGTATACCTCTTCTCTAAGCAATCTTACCCTCGATCATTTCCCATCAGTCCTGCCACTCCCCCTTCTCTACCCTTTGGGGTCCCATGTTTTTCCCTTGTCCCTGGGTTTGTTAACACCACTTCCTTACCCCCCCTACCCCCCACCCCAAGTCCCCCCGGAACTGTCGGTCCCGTTGTTTTTCATCCAGATAGTTCAACAAGCCTGTCCTATTCAGACAGACCTGTGGAGTCACTAACATGCACGAAAACTAGACAGAGGAACACAAAGCAACAGTATACAACCAGACAACAAAACAACCAAAACAAACCACTGAAAAAGAACAGAACAAAACAGTTCACAAGAGAAAAGCTTGTAGTTAGTTCAGGGATCTTTGCAGGCCCTTAGGAGCGTTTTCCAGTCCAGTCTGTTGGGGCACCACGCCCTGGCCCCAAAGTCCACTTTCAGCATTCCCTGGGGACCTTGCCACTCCATTCCCTTGCTGTTCCGCTGCACTCCCCCAGTGATTTGCCTCGGTGTGGTGGGATCAGGTCAGGTGCAATTCCCACACTGTGTCTCCGGTGCTGTCCCCTGTATCGCCCTTACTCACTGAGGGGCATCATGTCTCATAGTAGGGCCAGACATGTTGTTCTCTCTGTGGACTGGCTGCTCTACTCAGGAACATCATCATCACGGCCTGGTGGGCCAGGCTGTGCTCCACTCTCTCCTCCTGCCCCTTCATCTGCTCCCGTGTGCTCTGATCAAATATGTCCATCTCCCATAGCTGCAGGGTCAATGTCGTCCTTTGGAACAAGTTCTTTTCGGGGGAGGGGCAGGAATCCACTTAATTTATGGTGCTGGGGCCAGCCTCCCAGACCTCTCCACCAGTTCCGTCCTCCACGCCGGGAGAGGAGATGGGTTAATTAGGGTGTGAGGTAGTATCGATGAAGAACACAGCTTTCCCCCAGATCCTGGATGCTTCCTCCCCCCAACTACCATGATCCGAATTCTACCTTGCAGGGCTGGATAGGACAGAGGCTGTACACTGGTACATATGAGGGTTGGAGGTACAGGGAATCCAGGGTGGATGATACCTTCAGGACCAAGGGCGTGAGGGACGATGCTGGGAGAGTGGAGGGTGAGTGGGTTGGAAAGGGGGAACTGATTACAAGGAGCCACATGTGACCTCTTCCCTGGGAGAGGGACAGCAGAGAAGGGGGGAAGGGAGACCCCGAATAGGGCAAGATATGACAAAATAACGAGGTATAAATTACCAAGGGCATATGAGGGAGGGGGGAAAGGGGAGGGAGGGGAAAAAAAAAAAAGAGGACCTGATGCAAGGGGCTTAAGTGGAGAGCAAATGCCTTGAGAATGATTGGGGCAGGGAATGTATGGATGTGCTTTATACAATTGATGTATGTGTATGTATGGATTGTGGTAAGAGTTGTTGGAGTCCCTAATAAAATGTAAAAGAAGAGAAAAAAAAAAGATAGAGACTTCAAAGGCTGCTGAGGTAAACTTAAAAAAAAAAAACAATGGACAAAAGGGACAAAGGGAAAAGCTACAGTATACAAACATTCCTGGGGTGAGGACAAGGTAATAGGGCAGGGACCAGACCAAATACAGGAATACACATGGCAGACAACTAAAAAGGGGGTGGTGAAAGGAAAAAAAAAATAATAAAGAAAAGGGTAGTCGGGGCACTGGGTACTAACCCACCCAAGGGGAGGGTATTGTTTGTGTCTCCATAGAGAAAGAGGGACCAGACTTTAACGCGGTGCTCCAAGATGTGAATGCAACATGTCAGCATGGAGTAGGGAACAAGTGGAGAGATTTGTGGGGTCGGTCCCAACACCAACTAATAATTGGACACCTGCCCCTCCCCTCAGAAGCATTTATTTCAAATGATGGCACTGAATCTACAGCTACAGAAGAGGGACATATCTGATTGGACCACATGGGAGCAAATAAAGGGGAAGGAGAGTGGAGCACATCATGGCCCACCAGACCAGGAGTTCAATGTTCCCAATTAGAGCAGCCAGTCAACAGAGATGTTCACATGGCTGGCCCCACTATGAGACATGACGTCCCTCACTGACCCATAGCCCTACAGGGGACAACATCGGAGACACAGTGTGGGAATTGGACCTGATCAGATCCCGCCACATCGAGGCAAAACATTAAGGGGGTGCAACACAACAGCAAGGGGATGGAGCAACAAGGTCCCCAGGGAATGCTGAAAGTGCAATTTGGGGCCAGGACGTGGTGCCCCAACAGACTGCACTGCAAAACACTCCTAAAGGCCAAACAATCCTTGAACTAACTAGAAGCTTTTCTTTCTTGTTGTGTTTTTGTCATTGGTTTGTTGTTGTTTTGTTGTATACTGTTTCTTGGTTGTGCTTTGTCTTGTTTTGTGCATGTTATTATCTCCGCAGGTCTGTCTAAATAAGATACGCTGGATGAACAATTGGAGGACAAAACAATGGGACCGACAGTTCCGTAGGAACATGGCAGAGGTGGAGGTGGGGGGAAAGGTAGTGGTATTAATAAACCCAGGGACAAGGGAACAACAAGTGATCCAATTCGGTGGTCAGGAGGGCCTAGTAGGCCATGATCAAGGGTAATGTAACTAAGAGGAATTGCTGAAACCCTGGTGGGGACTGAGCATAATAGTGAGACAGGAGGGAAGTCAAAGGAAATAGAGGAAAGAGCTGGGAAGCAAAAGGAATTTATAGAGGTCTGGATAAAGGTATGTACATATGCAAATATATTTATACATTAGGATCGGAAAATAGATCTATATGTATAAATTTATAGTGTTAGTATTAAGGTAGCAGAAGTACATTGAGCCTCCACTCAAGTAATTCCTCTATGCAAGAATACTTTCTTCTATTAAATTGGCATTCTAAGATGCTCACGTTCCGGACACAACCATTGAAGACAAAGAGGGTGAACAACCAAATGTGGTGAAGAAAGCTGATGGTGCCCATCTATGAAGAAATATAGCATCTGGGGTCTTAAAGGCTTGAAGGTAAACAAGCAGCTATAGTGAACTTTTCCATCCCAATACAGATAATGTTGTTAATGTAGTATTATTTGCTATTACCTAATGCAGTTAGATCACGGTTCTCAATTTATGGTTCGAGACCCCTTTGGGGGTAGAATGACCCTTTCACAGGGGTTGCCTGATCCATAATAGTTGCAGAATTACTGTTACAAAGTAGCAACAAAAGAAATTTTATGATTGGAGGGTCACCACAACATGAGGAAATTTATTAAAGGCTCGCAGCATTAGGAAGGTTGATAATCACTGACTTAGACAGTTGGCCTATCCAAGTATACAGTCTTTCTAGCTATGTCCCCTTAACTTCTTCCAAATTACTTGTGTGGGTTAGTCGCCCGCAAATGTGAACGAGGAAAGAAGCCCATCATAGTGCTGACTGCTGGACTGTAACTGCAATGTCAGCAGTTTGAAACCACCAATTTCTCCTTGAAAGCAGGATGGAGCTTCCTTCTCCCACGAGTGACATGGCTTTTTACTCCGCTACAGAGTTACAGTCTTGGAAATCCACGGGGACTATTCTACCCTGTCATACAGGCTCGCTATGGGTCAGTGTTAACTTGATGGCAGTGAGTTTGGTTTTTTGGTTTTTTTGTTTGTTTGTTTAAGAGGATTGGACAGCTTGCCCAACAATAAATTGGTAACTTTGTGCCTTTTGGTTACAAAAATTAACTGTCTGAAACCAAACCTGAGGATTAGTCAAATTGGAAATCGTGTTAGGACTAATTGAGTCATTTCAGAGAGAGAAATTGGGATATCACTTCCATCAAAAAAGAAGAGGCAGGAGTAGGGGGCTTTGGATCCTGGATTCTTGCATTGAAACTCTTCAATCCCAAAGACAGAGCTGTGACACAAGAGAGAAAGTGATGGGGAGAAGCAGAACACAGACACGGTGGCAGCAGAACCAAGAGATGAGACAGAGCAGTGCAATTCCCAGGCTACAGGACAAGAGTTGAGTGCCTTTGGGCAGAAGGCTAGTAGGAAAAGTGGGGTACATATGATTACTTATCTGGGGAACTAGATTTGCCACCCTACAGAGAGCTGAGTGTGTTTGGTGTGAGGCTAAGGTGCAGAGTGAGCATTTATCCGCAGACCTAAGAGACCTTTGTAACGTTTGCACATTTAGGACAGAAGCCAGGGGGTTGCAGAACCTGACCTCACCTGCAAGGATGGCTGTCAAGATGCTGTCCCAAAGAACTGTACCTTGAGTCATTCTGATCCTAAATTGTGTGTTAGAGTAGAAAAGTAACCCCTTTGTCAAATATAAATTAAGGAGATTTATTAAACTTTAAGAGACAATAAAAGACACATATCGTATGGATAAGGGAGGCCAGTAGCAGGAGGTAAAAATGCAATTGAGGATTCAGTCGGGACTCTGGATAACGGGGCACAGAACACAGATCACGACTGGTGGCAGATCAATACATCACAGATACAGGTGGGACTGTATCAGCAGGAATGGGATAATTTGGACCTGCACATTATTAGAAAGAAAAAATTACAAGACTGGCCCAGGGCCTTGAAACTGAGGCAGTCAAGGCTAGACTCATGACAATGGCCCCTGTGCTGTCCTCAGTAAGATGAGCTCCATCAAGGATACATTTAGGCAGGCCCTTGGAAGGGGCTGCATGGAGAGGAGTGGAGGCAATCTATTTTCTAAGGCATTCTCCCCAAGGGGAAGATGATCTACATTCTGGGTTAATGATCAGAAAGAATTTAATGGAGGCTTAATCAAAATGGGGATGCAACAAGTGGACAGTTGTCACTGTCATCAGCAACGCAAACCTAAAACCCAGCTCAGTGCCACCAAATGGATTCTGATTATAGCGACCTTTAAAAGAAGGTGGAACAGCCCTTTGTGTGTTTCCAAGACTGTAACTCTTTATAAGATTAGAAATCCTGTCTTTCTCTCCAGGGGTGACTTGTAATTCTGAGCCACTGACCTTGCAGTTAGCTGTCCAATCTGTATCCACTATGCCACCAGCCTTTTGAAAATCAGAGTGCACACAATTTAAGTTCTAATACAATTATTAAACGGTTACATAACTAGTGCATTCTATCATTCAGCGACATGCACAAAGAACTTGGACCCTGACCATTGGGGAAGCCTGGGCCCTTGTACACTGGCTTTTTCCTGGGTTCAGACCCCAGGAAGTCTGGATCCCTTCTGCTTCCCCTCAATTTCCTCCACCTAGCGACGCCCCTAGGAACTCCAGAGTTGCTGAACCTGTTTGGTGTCAGGTGAATGGTTTTGGTTAACAACCCAGTCAGATGTTGAAATCCTTCCTTGTGATGCTTCAATGTGCAAGACAGTAGTAACAGATTTCTAGCTCCCTAGATTGGACCATATTTCTCTGTGGCAAATCTTTGTTCTGAAACAGAAGAGGAGGCAATGTTAAGAAAGGCATGTCATGTTGTTAGCCTGCACTTCTTGTGCTAAATAGTGACCACCCTCAACCTGAGGATCAAAGTCCTGCTCCAATCTGAGGTGTTTGCATTAAACAAGAGCCCACTCTATCTTTACAGGGCAATTTTACGAATTTCTCAAATATCCTTATCAATTTGGATCCACATCCTATATATACAATATTTATTTTTAGAATAAAGTGGATGTATTTAAGGCCTCAAAATTCTCAAGCTCCATTGAAGGTAAATATCTTCTTTTCACCAGCAATCTAAATGAAGAACAGAATATTTTATGAAGAATGTTCTTTACCAGCCTCTACTGCACCTCAGACCATAACCCTTGACATATTTGGCTGAAGTGATCAAGCAGAATCATGCTCATATATGCCACTCCAGTCAAGTGTAATCCCAGTTTAACCTGCTCCAATCCCCTTATACCCTGGGTACTCTTTACAATATATCTATTGTGTGTGAAGAAATCCCTATGATTGGGTAGGCCATTTATGCACAATAGTGAGGTAAGTAGAGAAACTTGTTTTAGAGGTGGACAATAAGAGACAGAGGGACACAAATAGGACATCCTAGAGGTACCTTGACCAAGACAGAGGTATTCTAAATAAGAAAACAAGTCAGGGGAACCCTATTTACTACTCTCTTAAGCTCTTGTGTTTACGGATGTCTAATTTTAAAGCCTTTGGGATAGACTGCAGCCTACAGTCAAGAAATGTCAAGGGGTAGGTAGATAGGTGATGCCAAGAGCAAAGGTGAGGGCAGAAGCTTAAAAGAACAAGATGGATCCAGGAAAGAGATGACTGAGCAACCATTGTGTCATCTTGGCCTAGATTCTGGATTCCAAGCTTCCTTGGTAATGTTGAACGATGGCAAACAACACACACTGTAGGAAAGAGCTTATTGGCTTGGGTTCTAAGATGGCCCATCCATAGTCTCAGGTGTGAGTGATTATTTGTCAAGATTAGTGTAAATCATTTATCACTCTACACTGAGTAGTCAGCTGCAAGACCAGAGGATCTAGTCAGATCAAGTGATCTGAGAGTTGAGTGGGTTTCAGGATGCTCAAAAGGTCTATAAACAACTGAATCAAAATTAAATTCCAAAGGGTAACTGTAAGACAGATTAAAGTTGAAGACTCTAGCAACTAGACACCAGAGTATTCACATAGTATGAATAAACACTTTTATGTTTCTTGTCCAAGTTCAAGTTATTGGGTAAAACATAACAATGGTTATGAGAGTACACTTACTCACATTTTCTGAGACCAGTAATAACCTGTTAACAAGGTGAGATTATGATACTTCAAGAAAACTGCAGAGCAATATTGATAATGGATTTTCAAGAACATGAAAAAGTTCACCAAAAATATTGGTAATTGAGTCAGGCAACACATTAAAATAATTACATATGATGATTAATTGAAATCTGTCCTACAGTTGACTTACCATAAGAAAATAAGCACTGCAATATACCAATTAATGTAAAAAAAGAATTAATAATCTAAATAGAAGCATAAAACATACTGAGTTAGTTAGTTGTACCAACCTGCCCAATAAACACATGTGGGGTTAATTGAAGGGCAGAGGGATAAATGGCTTGGTGAGCCTCACCTTTCTAGTTCTCGGGGTTTCTTGCTTTCTGATGGTGGGACCAGGGTGCAGGTGCCTTAGCCAATTCCCTTCTTCAGCTAGCAAGGCTCACTTTCTGCAAGTTGTCCCTGAGGAGGAGCCAAATGGATTACCCCGAAGCAGCCCTGGGTGCTGGAGCACCCGTGTGGAGACCCCTGCTAGCACTGAGATGTTTACACATGCACTGATTCAGCTTTCCTCCTGCACTTGGCATCGCTGTGTCTGTTTTGTGAGATGGTGGAGGAATTTGTGGATTGGTATTGGACACATGGGTTAATATTGGACTTCTGGACTTGGGCAGCACTAGGTTTGGATGTTTTCTTGATGGGCACTTACCTTTATATAAAACTCTCTTTTATTCATGAGTTTCTGTGGATTTGTTTCTCTAAAGTACCCAGATTATCACACATACTAAACAAAGTCAAAGGCTTTTAATGCTAAGAAAAAAATCTACAAATCTAACATAAAACAGACATAGTTCAGCATGTTAATAAGATAATATACATTCCTAAAACAGAAAAAGTCAAAATGTCACACTTAGAGGAGAGAGAAAATACATCACCCCACCTCAGAAAAAGGACAAACATAAATGTCCACTTTTACCAATGATATTAAAAACTGACTGTATGTTCTAACTACAGCAATGAGATTAACATTTTTTAAAGAAAAGGCTTCCAAAAAGAAATAAAAATTCCTCGAATCATAATTTAGTTATCATATCCATAAAATATTAATGATATGTCATAAATAACTAATAAATATTAAAATGCTGTAGGCTACATTTCAACACACAGTAATAACTTGTGGTACAAACTCACTAACCATTAATTGCTAATCAGGAGGGTAAAGGGAAAATGATGGGAGAAAGGAAACTGATCACAATGATCTACATATAACTCCCTCCCAGAGCGATGGAAAACAGAAGTGTATGAAGGAAGACATCTGTCTGTGTAAGACATGAAAAAATAATAATAATTTACAAATTATCAAGGGTTCATGAGGGAGAGAGGGGAATAAAAATGAGAAGCTGATAGCAAGGGCTCAAGTAGAAGGAAAATGTTTTGAGAATGACTATGCCAACAAATGTACAAATGTGCTTGACACAATGGATGGATGTGTGGATTGTGATAAGAGTTTTACAAATCCCTGATGTTTTAATTTAAGAAATACAGCATGATCAAAATTACAGCATTTATCTTACAGAACAAGAACAAGAACTACAAAATTATTCAGATCAGAACCCTGAAACAGGGAATGTTACCAGCCACTTTGTGATGAAAGTCATGGATTTAGAGTCCTGTAGTTTTCTGTAGTGTTGAAGGTCCTCATATACTGATGAATTAATGAATGAAAACAAGAAAATTCTATGCACATATTAGTGACTATATATGGATTTATATATATAGACACACATATATGTATATGATACACACACATATATTAAGCTGGACAGCAAAAAGGATTGATGTTCACCCAAAAACTGAAGTTTGGGGACTTGAACACACTGAGCCATGGATGCTCCAGCTAGCATTGGACCCATGGGCTTCAGTTGAACTGGGCTGGGTTCTCTTGATAAAAGTTTACTTCTTGATATAAAGCACTTTCTTATGCACATGTCAGTGTCTATAGTTGTATTTTTCTAGACAACCCAGCCTAACATAGGTCTCCATCACATTGGTGTCCTATGAGGGCGAAAAGGTGTATCTGACAAGCTTCTCTTGGAGAAAGGCACATCACCAGGAAGTCTGAAAAGATTATCAACAATTCCCTGACATCGAGCCAATCCTGTTCCTCCAGGTCTGTGGATTTTGGGTGGGTGTAAATCTACTTATAATAAAAGTATCCTGTTAAGCTTGTAAAAAACATAGAGCACATACAAGGCACAACACACATATTCTCTGCACCAAACGTCAACACTCACATTTATAACATGTAAAGAAACATAGTAGACTCAAAGTCACACTTGATGTAAGACGTTAGTATAACACTAAGAGCTTTATATTCATGGGGGAAGCATGACATGCACACTTCTGAGAGGAAATTACTACACTTGTTTATGTAACAAGTATTCCCATTACTCAGCCGACATACTACAGTAGCATCAATAAATATCCCCCCCCCAACACACACATTTTCCTTTTTAATGAAAATATTCACAGCTACTGAAGCCAGGTTTCTAAAAGATTCCATTAGGAAGGTTGAGAACCACTGCACTACACATACTTCCTCACTAATTACATGCTATCCCAACAACTGCATTCTTTTGGCATTATGTGTCTATCTCTGTACAGTTTGTCTGTGACCAACCGCAAACTCAGTCTTCTCTATGTGGTTCTAAATAGAAAACAACTAGAACACATAACATAAATCAGACAAATGATAAAAAATAAAAGCCTCAATTCCACATCCTCTTTCCATTGGAGGGAGGACATAAATTCACCTCCTTGCACAGGACCGACCAGAATATTTATCAAAACATGAAGCACAGGGTGGAAGCAAGATAACAACTAGGAAGCACTGCAGAATTTGTTGTTTTTCCCTTTAGCCCCTCCTTAGCCATTGGAGAGCTGCAGGTATGAACTAGCAAAGTAGCAACCCAAAGCCCTGAATTCATGGTATCTTCTTGGAGAATTCTACATGATCAAGAGCTGGCATATTAACTACTGAAAGAGGTGATTATTTGGGGAATTATGAAATTTTTGTAGTGTTTCTATGTTACTCGCCTACTATTCAGTCACTCTACGGTTGCCCTCTTGTGTATTTTGTAACTTTGTGGAGATAGGCTAAGCTATTGAAAAGGGAAACAGTGCAAGAGTGAAAGGTAACAATAGAATATAGATATCCTCAAAATCTTCCCACTCTGAGACACAAAGCTACTGTCATGTAATTATTATCACCTGCTCCCCTCCAAAAATAGTGGATACGCACATCAATACACACTAAGCTCATAGGATATACTGACAAAAGAGCATAATGTGGGCAGTATCATAATAGCATGTCCTTTTTGCTGATTGGGAAAATGTATTTAGGTTCCAATTTTCTTATAAGTTGACTGAACTTCAATGCATTTGACTGTTAAACTGTGTTAGGATTCAAGGACTAACACAACAGGATTTGAGACAGGCCACTGTAAGATTTTTTCACATTTGCAGATCATGGAAGGCAGACTAGTTGAACATGATGACCACTAGCATTCTCTTAGCTGTAGGACTGGCCTCTATGACTTGTCATACTTTTGTTCCCACATTTTGTCAGGAGAGACAAGTTCCTGGAGAAGGACATCTGTGGGGAGCAAGGCCAGACCCCACAACTAATCACGGGTTCAGTAAGCGCATTGTACGGTTAATATACATAAAGATTATAATAAAGTCAGAGAGCATGACAGGTAAGAGATTGACATAATGGCGTTAGACACATTTCATAGTAGCATGCTCACCTCATAGATGGCCATGATCTTATTACTAGACAGGTCCACATACAGCGTGGGCAGAGGGCAGAAGAAGTGCATCAATGTATCGGTCCCAACACATAGCTAACAGAAGCTTATATCTACTTATTGGGCTTGATTACAGGTAGCCACAGACATCACAGGAAAGGGTTGAACTATAGGCATTGCAAGCAATAGGAGTGGGGATATACAATGGGCATAGGTGTAACAGGAAGGGGATGAGCTAGGGGTGAACACATGATGGGAAGGGGAGGGACTAAGGGTATACACATGACAAGGGCAGTTCCCTAAACTCAATATGGCAGCCTAACCTTGATCACCCTTGAGTGGGCTTGACTCCCTGGGTTCTCCTTCAGAGAAACAATTTACTATTCTCCTTATCAGAAGAGACAGGGTCCTGCTTGTTGTGGGATAAACAGTGGTGTCTGCTTGTTCTGAATGGCTGATAACCCTTAGGGAGAATATCCCCTGACCTACATGTGTTGACCTTCAAGTGTAGTCATTTGACACATGTAACAAGCAGCTAAGTTTGGCATTTATTTGGGGGAGACAACTTGGGAGAAATCCTCTGTTTCCCCAGACATTGTGCTTGGTAAGGTAGAGAGAGGTAAAGAAGAGAAAGGCCTTTCAACAAAATAGATCGACACAGGGGCTCAAACATGGGAACATTTGTGAGGATGGTGCAGGACAGGGCAGTGTGTCATGCTGTTAGATAGAAGGTTTTAGGGGATTGGAATGGACACAAAGCCACCTAAAAACAACATAGAAGAGGCTGCACTTGGATATTAATATTTCATGACATCGTCAACTAGCTATGTCACATGAACTGCCACGGTCACTCTCCAATTCTGCTACAACAGTGTTAAGTAATGTCGATCCAAGAAGCCTTTCAAAATCTCATCTACAGCAATGCATCAGGTGACATGTTTAAAGCTTTCCCATTCCTTTATGATGAACCAAAACAAGATGTAGGGCTGTCAAGTAAATTCTACCTCATTTTGACCTTCTGACAGGGAATGAAACTGCTCATTAGTGTTTCCAAGTCTGTAAATCTTCACGGGCCCACGCAGCCTCCTTGGCCTCCCTTGATGGGCCTGGTATGCTGGAGCCACAGAGGGTCTGGCCAGCGGCCCATCGATTAAACCAATGAACCACTAGGGTCTCTTTCACACAACATGTTCATGATCAAACACTGCATTTATTCAGCAACTATGAATCTCAAATCCTGGTGTGTAAGTCCTTGAATCCTAACACAGTTTAACAGTCAAATGCATTTAAGAAGCAATTTCCTGCCTGGTCTTTGTACGAGGAACTCCATTTTGAATCCAACACCTCTATCTTAGCTCTCAAACTCACCCTTTGCTGCCCTTCCCCTCCCTCAGTGAACACCATTTTCAGAATAACGACTGCGGTCAGCATGGAATGTACCCAGAACACCAGGTGCCCCAGGCAGCTCGCCAGCTGCACCTGCTAACAATAGGAATCCCCCACACCTCTACCTTCTCTCTGGCTTATAAAAATTTTGCCTCAGCACCTGTAGGGTGCGGATTCAATAGCTCAATACCCTGAGTTGCTGAACCCACCCGCAAGCTTCTCAATAAAGCTTGCTTCTAAACTTTGCCAATTGGATCTTTGGTTCTGTTTCACGCCCCAATAAACCTTACATTTCCAAAGAGATTTGGACACATTGATTCATTTAGTCCTTTTGTTTCTTTTAAGTAGATGTTGCTTCCAATGGGATACAGCTGAGGAAAGTCATGAACCATTAAGTCCATATTCAGTATTGATCAAATTGTAAGTTGTTGAATCGGGTCCGCATGCAGGTCCATGTGTCTACCTACAACTAAGTGCAGTCAACTACATTTCTGTTCATATGCCGATAGTTTGTATTCTGTCAGTCATCAGTTACAGAGATGATGTAGACATCTTCTGAATAGCAAGAAGAGAAGAGAAAGAAAACAATCTATTCAATTCAGATAACTGGAACTCTTTGTCATGGAAAAGCCAGAACTCTCAGACAATACTGCTTACAGCAGACTCTTGCATTTATTAGACTGATTGAAGTAATATAACACCCAGGAAAAGCAAGGAGGAAATCCAAAGAAAACAAGATCAATCTGTTCTGAGAGGGCACACCATTCCTAACCCAACAGAGTTCTACCCTGGACACATGAGGTGGCTATGAGCTGAAAATAACTCCAAAGCAACTTACAAAACACAAGCACAAGGTCAAATGGTAACAACTTGTATGAGAAATGCAACAAAGGTGGGGCCTAAGCACATGCATATGTACATTTCGTGACCTAGTATAGGAAAAATAAAATGATCACTTTAGGAAACACTACCCAGTGAACCCTGGTATGATAAGGAAATTCTAACAACATGGGAAGGTTCTGTGATGAGTTTGCAAATGCTCAGTTCAATTTCCACTTCTCAAACATACAAGCAAAGGAGTCAAAGAGCGCCCAGGTCTTCATGGACAGGAGAGGGACGCTCCATGGTCAGTCACTAAATGAAAAGCTCATTAGCAATAAGCATTCATGGAAAATCCCACACGAGAAAAATAAATGGTGCATGAAGAAGCACTAGCAAGAAAGTAAAACAAAAGAAGCAATAGTTAAAAGAAATGCAGAGGAGGACTTTCAGGTTTATGACCAATATGTGAAGAGCCCAAAGTCACCATTCAAGTCTCAGGGGAAAAAAGCTGACCATGTTAAAGTCAGAGTACGGAGGTCACAGGGCATGTTTTTCTTTCTGTTGTACATTAAAAAAAAGCCATTGGGTCAATTCTGACTCAAAACATCCCTACAGAGCAGAGTAGAACAGGCCCTGTGTGTTTCTGAAACCACAACCCTTTAAGGGAGTAGAAAGTCTCATCTTTCTACTGTGGAGCAGTTAGTGACTTTGAATGGCTAAACATGTGGGCACATGTTCAGCACACAGCACACTACATCACCAACTCAACACACAGCACACTACATCACCAACTCAACACACAGCCCACTACATCACCAACTCAACACATAGCCCACTACATGACCAACTCAACACACAGCCCACTACCTCACCAACTCAACACACAGCCTACTACCTCACCAACTCAACATATAGCCCACTACATCACCAACTCAACACATAGCCCACTACATCACCAACTCAACACATAGTCCACTACATCACCAACTCAACACATAGCCTACTACCTCACCAACTCAACACACAGCCCACAACATCACCAACTCAACACATAGCCCACTACCTCACCAACTCAACACATAGCCCACTACCTCACCAACTCAACACATAGCCTACTACCTCACCAACTCAACACACAGCCCACAACATCACCAACTCAACACATAGCCCACTACCTCACCAACTCAACACAGCCCACTACCTCACCATGGGTGCACAGTGCTGTTATAAATTGGAGAAAACTTGATGGCAACTAACATCAAGAAAGGCATTCTCTTCAATGCCTCTAATTAATTAATCTAGTTAGGACCCAGAACAAATGTCTGTCCTCAAAACAGAGGGTAGGTGAACATAGGTACTCTCTCAGCATATTTCTACTGTGAAATCATTTTCTGTACCTGCCTATGGGGCCCTTTGTTCAGTGGTGGTTTTAATCATCTCCCCTTAGTAGTCTAATCAATTGAACTTCATTGAGAACAGTGATTTGAAGGAGGTGATGGGCTTAACTAAGGGATAGCCAAAAAGACTTTGTTTCAGGAGGAGAAAATACCAGACCACTGGGCATCAGGAGGGGGTGTACTTGTTATGTTTTAAGGATAGGCAAACCACAGTTTGACCAAATAAATTTTAATAAGGATAAAGGATGTCAGAAAGGTGTATCACTGAAACTTCAATGAAGAAATGCAAACAAGACTGAAATCAATAAAAAAGTAGCATGTTCCAAAACAACTCTCCTCCACAAATAATCACTTCCCAAAACTGTCACAAAATTTTTTTTTTGCACTTCACAAGAGTCCACAAAAACATGAATCTAATTGCATTTAGCCTCAAATAGCTAAGAAGTGGTGAAGAACAAGGTCTGGCGTTGTCCACACATAACTCCCTGCCACCATGTTTGGTCCAACTCACAGCAGAGCTATCACACAGAGCAGAACTCCCTGTAGGACTCCCACGCCTGCACATCTTTACTGGAGCAGGCAGACTCATCTTCTCTGCACATTTCCGGTGAGCGTGCACAGCTGCCCTTGCAGTCAGCAGCCCAATTTTTAACCCACTGTGACAAAAGGGTTCCTTTGTTTATATACCCCATATTCAATAAAGTATTATAGGAACACATAAAAGACGAACAGAAAAAGAAAAGCAGCCCCAGAAAGGCCCACCAATTTGTAAGGGAAGCTAATTCCTGACATGAGGCAACGCAGGGCTCTGCCTGCAAGCACTCACACTTCAATATGCAGGTCCTTAAATGGAGTCCCTGAGAGGTGAGAGCAACGAAGTGCTCAGCTACCAAACAAATGATTAGAGACTGAAGGCAACCTTAGAAGAAATCAACCAACTTCTGAAGTTAGACAATGAAAATCTTACGAAGCATAGTTTTACTCTGAAGCCACATACAGTCACCATCTAGAATCATATGGTAGGCAAAATGATTGATATTTACCAATTGTCTACTTGAGATAGAAGGAGCTCATTGGTAGCCAGTCATTCATGCCATGAATGCACAAGGGGCTTTCATAAAGGTCATGAAAAATGGAATAAATATAATGGAATTTATCCATGAAACTTTTGAAGCCACTGCACAGCTGTTCCTAATAGAGTATGCTAAACAGAATAAAGTGATACATTTTTATTAATTCCTCAAATATTGTAAATATTTAGGATACTTGTTTATCTTCCATGAAAATTCAGGAAGAATATTAAGCTACTTCCATATAACATCTCTTGAGGATCTATTAAAGTTGATACTAATTTTATTCTCTAGCTATGGTAAAGAGACCAGTTAGGTTACAGTATATATGTATGATTCACATACAAACTTGATAACTGAAAATTAACAGAATGACTTTATTTTTCTGGGTCCTGCAAATTTTACAAATTCAACTGTGTGGTTTCTCATGTTACAATTAGAAACTCCACCTCATTTTTTACTTTAGAGTTTTCCTTCTCTGAAAAATTTCCAACTTACATAGGTTCTGGCTTTCCTAAGTGTGTGTACATGCACATATGTGTGCTTTGCTTCGTTTTTGATATCTCTGAGCATTACAGATGGTTAACACAGATAGGTGTTCATGGAGAGATTGGAAGTTTGTGTCTCCTCAGAGTCTCCAGGGAAAAAAGCCTGGGTGATGCACTTTGAGAAATCAGTCACTGAAACCCCTATGCAACATCCCTGTGCTCTGACACACCAGGAGTCTCCAGGAGTTGGTGTGGATTTGATGGCATCTGTTTGATTTGGTTCATTTCCAGGGGGGAAATGAATTCTGGCCTCATTTGCTACCCTCAAGGCTGGCAGTTCAACCCCACCAGCAGATATAAAAGAGGAATATGAGGCTGATTGTTCCTGTATAGATCTCAGACACCTATAGAGGAACACTGAGTCAGCATTGACTTAGTGGCAGTGAGTTAGTTTTTGGGGGTTAGGGACAATGAATGTTTCTAGGTGGCACAAACAGATTGGACTGTTCCCCTGAGGATTGATAAGGTAAACACAGCCTGCATTACTGTGAAAGAACAGATCTGGTTCCACAATCATGATGCTCCAGAAACAATATGGAGCTGTTTTCCTTTATAACACATGACATAGACACAAGATGGGACTAACTCCATGACACCTAAGCAAAGGGGAAATTGAACATGATGAGCACATATCATATCTATGTATGCACATGGATATTGTGTTGAAAATATAACTAAATCAGAAATAAACATAATTCCCATTAAGAATCACCATGTCTATAATGAACAACATGTCAGCGTGGCCTATCTAAATTAGTCCGTGAAGAAGCCCTACCGCTCCAGTAGTTAAAGGACTGGCAGCTCCATAAAATGAAAGCAGTTGTGTTCTATGAGGTGGCCATCTGGTAACACACTATTAAAGCCCAGAAACCCCAAGGAGGAGTTTAAGGTGCTGCGGCATCACTCACAGAGTCCACCGTAGTGCAGTGGACAAAACAAGCCTCTGATCAAGAACACGTGGATAAAAGGCTAGAACATTCAAACATTACCATGCACTGGGGCACAGAGAAAATGGTATCTTATTTCAAATAAGATCCTATCTTATTATATTTGAGAGTTATATATCTGGATGTTGCGTTGTATTAGAAATAATATGACACAATTTTTAAAATGAGGAGCTATTAGTAGGACACATTTCTTGTACAGCAAATGCAAACAAATTGAAGAGACAGCTAACTTATGAAAAAATAAATCAAAAGGATAAAAATAATTTACATACTTAGAATTTGGTTACAAGAAACTGTTATATCCGGGTCTGAAGACTAATCAGGGCCACACCAAAAAGGATGAAATGAAAAGCTTCATTGGAGCTGGCCGGCAGGAAACAGCTAGGGTTCCATACATCCGGGCCCCAAGCGCACTACTCGAACTCTGGTTTATAAAGCAACAAACCCTGGGCAGGTGGGAACACTTTCCGCCTCCAATCACAACTACATATGCTGACGAGGGGGTATGGAGCAGCTAGTAAACTTCCTGCTGGTATCCAATATGGGCATGGGCAGCAGTCCACTAAAATTTTGAATCTGGTGGGTCTGGGTACCAATGTAGAAATAGCAAGCTTAAGCAATGGAAAAGTAGAGAGGCAAGTGTCAGCAGGTTAGCAAATGAGACTCAAGGTCCTTCAGTCAAAGTATGCAGCCCCTAGGATGTGGATGTATGTCCACCATTAATGATTTTAAAATCAGTCATGTGGGGAGAGTGGTGGGGTGGGGGATGGAGACCAACTCAATTAAACATAAGCAAGAAAATACAGAAGCTAAATTCAGCTGGTTAATTAATAAACATCAGGATATTTCAAAACATTTTCTGTATCCACTAGGATAAATTATAAATGACAGATTTATATTCTCTGTCACTGTGAAAGTAACTCATATTTGAAAAAGAGTGCTGACCTTGATGGCATATGCCACTAAAATATACTAATTCTGACTCATAGTGACCCTACAGGATAGTGTAGAACTGCCCTGTGGGTTTTCAACACTGAAACACTACAGGTGAAGAAAATCTATTCTTTCTCCAGATTAATACATAAAAGGACCTGAAAATAAATAAAATGATCGCTGGATTCTGTAAATCAAAAGGATGACAAAGGAAACCAAAATTCCCTATTAAAAATTAGTGGAGGCGGGCAGTGGGTGGGACAAGAAAAAAATTAGTGGATATTAAATATGGGCCAGAAATACTCTAAAGCCAAGAGGGATGATAAGGGGGTGGTGTCAGGGGTGGAAGAGTGCAGTGTTAGAGAGATGAGCAATTAACACAACCAATCTCTGAGGTGAGGCTTATTAGGGGAAACATCCCCACGTGGGATTCTTCACACTCCAAGTGGAAAGGGAGAGCAGCAGCAGACAAATCTCCGGTGCTCTATTAGAGATTAAAGTCTTAGCACCCTGAGAGGTGAAAACTGAGACACAGAGCAGAGATAGAATTCAGCCAGGAATGTGAAGTTAAGAAAGGCATTTAAATGGAGAAAGAAATTGCAGGAAGATTCCACAACCCAAGGAGCTAGGTCAAGGAAGTCGCGCCTGGCAGTGGGGCAGTGGGACTTGAACAGGGTCCGAGACAAGGAGACATAAGGGGAAGGAGGCTTTTAGTGCTGCAGCTGTAAGGCCTTGAGTCAGGATGTGTCTGTGAATAAATCATGTTGGTTTTTTGCAGACCTGCTTCCCAGAATGCTGGGGGAAGAGGCTGTGCGGACCCTGCCAGGAGAAAGAACCTCCTCAGAATGCTGGAGGCAGGACTGCAAAGTCCAGCAGATCATCCTTCTTCTGAAAAGCTGGGGCAAGGGGACTGCCAAGTCCAGCAGGTCATCCTCTTTCTGAGAGGCTGGGGAGGGGGCTGCATGGTCTGGACCCATTCCAAACACTAATTGGGGTCAGTAAAGGGCTACGGATGGCAGTGTAGACTAAGCCCCCATTGAATTCTTTCTGATCAGTAAGCAAAGAGGTGGATTAAATTTGCCCGGGGGCAGAGGAACTTGGAAAGTGGATACCATCCACATTTCTCCAGCCAATCGGGGAATTCTATGATCCATGCCTTAGCAGTTGAGCCCTGACTGCCTGGCTCAGATGACCCTGGAACAGTCTTGTAAAATGCTCTATCTGGCAATGAAGGTGGCTCAGTTGCGGTCCTGTCACTGCTTCTGTATTCCCATTGATAACAATGCTATACTGATGCTCCATCAATCAGAAACCTGTGACCGTTTCCTCTGTTGCAATCTAATTTCATTAGATTCCCAACTTGACTGTTTCCCTGAACTGCACTAGGATCTCCTGTGTCTGTGTATTCTCTTTGTCTCTTTTAAGACTTAATAAATGTTCTCGGTAAATTATATTTGAGATTGTAATTCCATTTTACAGTCTAAATCAGAGCACAAGGTAGTCTCCGATGGGCAGAAATGGTTGAGGGACATGCAGTCAAGATCGGGGTAAAAAGGAAATCCTCTTCAAATAGAGCTTAAAGAGAACATTTATTCAATCTATGAGACAAAGACAACGCAAAGACACAGACACATCATCTGGATGAGGGAAGCCACCACCAACAGGAGGTGGAAATGGCTTCCCTGGTTCCCAATTGAGATGTGAGAGGAAGATGTGGGGGAGGGGCCGGGCAAAGGAAACTGTCACAAAAGCATGATTGGTGGCCAATCAGTCCATCACACTGACAGACATTCCATCCTCAGATAGAGGGCTTACAAGATGGGTCCAGGGCCTTCTGACTAATGCGGTCAGGGAAAGGCTGACAGCATGTGGCTCCTGTATAGGAGTCCCCTGGACTGTCTCCAGTTTGGTGACCTCTATCAAGGACACACAGACACAGGTAAACCTTCAAGAGAGACTGTCCCTCCCTGGGCTGCCTAGGGAGGTGAAGGTCAGCCACACCCCAAAGCCCTCTGCCTGAGGGCCAGACTACCTTGGTTCCTGGGCAGAAAGCATTCAGTGGAGGCTTACTCTATGTGGGGCTCTGCAATCTACATGAGGACTTAGTCTATGTAGGGATTTGGGGCAGTCACTTCTCTGGTATCCTTTTGCAAAGCAAGGTGCTGAGGAGTTAAGCTCTAATACAGACCTCGATCATCAGTGGGGTGGCCTGATGACTGCAAGGCTGCCTCTCCTTTCAGTAAAGGCCACTCTGGGGTCCCCATGCTCTCATACCCGCAACCTGACATGGAAGGGAGCTGGCCCCAGGCAAGAACCCACCCCCAATCACGTCTTTCTGGGGTGAGAGCTGAGGGTGCAGGAAGAGATCTGAGCAAAAAAAGATGCCCGAGTATTCCCAGCCCCAAAGGCTGAGGCTTGTAGCCAGCTCAGAAAGGATTTAACAGGAATTGTCCCAGGGGTCCCAGTGAGCTGGAACACTGGCGGACACGGTGGGTGCGGGAACTGTAATTTCCCCAGGAACCCAGACACATTTGGGGACGCCAGGCTTGCGGGGGATTCCGTGCCTGGGATCAGCCCAGAAACACAAAATCTCACTTACCCTTAGAAACTCATGGATGCTCACTCAGATCCTTCTCACTCAGAGGAAGTGGTGTCAGCAGGAAATTGTTATCACCTGGGGAGGGGGTGGGGCGGTGTCTGTGCGAAGGGGCGGGGTCTGGAGATAATGAGGGCCACCTGGAGAGAGGGGCCTGAAGGTAAGGCTCAGGACTAAGGATCCATTCTTAGTAGTTTCTTCTTAGTCTGGAAACCCTGCAGAAACCTGTGCCCTTTGGGTGTCCCTGCTTGCATTTGAAACGCGTTTGCATTTAAATCCCAGCAACACACAAGCCCAGTCAGAAAGACAAACTGTAAGAAAAGTGGTGGGTGGAAGGCATGTTTCCCATGTGGGCATTTCCCCTGAGAGACACTCCAGCAGCTAGGGCCACAGAGACACACACATGACAGAATCTGATGCCATCTGCTCCACTTGACCACCTCTCTCCTGGCTTCCACCTGAATGCCTCTTAACCACCCAACTCAAAGAACAGGCCTAAGCCCTGTAGAATCAAGAGCCACAACGGGGAGACCCTGCACAACCTGCTTCATCCTTAGACAAGGATGTCAGGCTCTGCTCCCTGTGCTATAGCACCCAGACCTGAGACTCCTGTCCCTTGATGCATGCCCAGTGAGCATCAAGATGGGAATTCCTGAAAATGCCACAGTTGTCCAGTTGTCATCTCCTCTTCCTCTCCTTCTCCTCCCCTGCTCTCTCCCTCTCCTCACTGCTAAAGATTTATATCCCCATAATCTGTGGGTTCTGTATGACTCTTTTGATGAAACTTTCCCTGTGAATTAGTGTCTTATTTTCAGCAAGTTCCAGTCAACTCATTGTCCTTCACGGACTGTGTTTCCTTTAATACATTTCATATGTTGAGGTCTCTCCTAGCTACTTCTATGTCATTGAGTGTTTTTACCAGGAATGGGTGTTAGATATTGTCAAATGCCTTTTCTGCACCTATGATCATATGGTTCTTATCCTTAGTCTGTTTACGTAGTTGGTTACATAATAGTTTTTCTAATACTGAATCATATTTGCGTCCCTGGTAATAATCCCACTGAGTCAAGGTGAAATATGAATTCAAAGTCAAGGATAGGCGCTCTCAAACTCAATCCATCCCAAACTACTCTGATGGATGATCTAATCACTTTTCTAATCCAATCAAGGTATGTAATCATCAAATATTCTACTTTATTGTTAAAACACCAGTATAATATATCCTGTTGTATTATATTTTATAAATAATTTTACCCCATATACTCTGTATTCTTAAAATTTTCTTTTAAAGTTTCTCAGGCATTAAAGTAACGAATAAATAAATAAATAAAGCTCCTCATTCCAATCTACTACCCTTGTTCAATTTGTCCTTGATTATTGCTTCATCTTGCAGGTATATATATTAAAACCATGATTTTATATTTTCAATAATTATTCTGGAATGATTATTACTTACTGCTTATTTATAGAAGAAGCACTCTAACATTTCTGTACTTATACAAGGGAGGTGGTCGTTAGGGGTCACTCAGTGAGTTCCAAATCATAGTGACCCCGTGTACCACAGGGAGAAACACTGTCCTGTCCTGGATCAGCCTTAGATTGCTCTTATATTTGAGCCCGTTGTTTTAGCCTTTGTCAATCTAAAAAGTTTTCCTCTTGTTTGCTTCCCCTCTACCAAGCACCACGGTTGCAGTGATTTATCTCTTATATTTGCCTCTGGTTTGCAAATACACAAACACTCTAAGGTTTTATTTATATGGCATAAGAGAATGCATTTAAAAGAACAATAAAGTCAGAGCTGTCATGTGAATTCTGACTCATAGAACCATAGGGAGCAGAGTAAAAGTTCTGTAGACTTTTGCTTTTGTATTTTATAAACCATAATGTTTCATCTTTACCACAGCAGGTAGTGTCCTTATAAAAATAGTCCAAAACTAGACAGGTGCTGTAGTGGTTTATTTTCGTGGTCTCAGACATGGATAAGCTCCACATGGAAGTTAAAGTGTACTTGAGTATCCAAGAGATGAAGAAAACATTCCGTTTGTTTTGTGCAAAATTAAAATTGTGTTGTGTGGTATGAGTTGGGGGTGCCAGCCCCCCACAGTAATCACGGGTTCAGTAAGCACAATTGTAAGTTTGAGATATAATACTTATATATCACTTATATTAAAGTCATCAAGAACCAGAGAGATAGAAGAGTCAAATAATGGAGTCAGACGCATTTCATGGTAGCATTGCTCACCTCAGCCCTCCTTGGTGGTCCACGTGGAGAGGGGGAAGGGAAGGAGGACTAGGGTAAGGGAAATGGGAGGAGAGGGACTGGAGTAGAGAGGCAGGGGGAGACCAGCAGGAGAGACCCATTGCTAACCCAGGCTTATATACCTCCGGCGGGTGTGCAAGCTCACTCATTAGAGGTAAAGGCATGCTTCACTGAGAGGGGCTGCACTATGTTATACAGCAATGAGGGGAAGTGGTCTAGGGACATATATGCAATAGGAAGAGGAAGGATTGGGGGGAAACATGGGCCAAGATGGGCGGATCCTACATTTAGGATGGTAGCTTAAGTTTGACCTGTTCTCTGGATCTCCATAGGAACCATTATCAGTATGGTGTGAACTCCACCTACAGGAACCAAATAGATGACTGCAGGTGTCCATTGCCCTTAACAGCAGGGAGTGGGGCCCTCTGCAGTCTGGCAACTGATCACTCTCAGGGAGGATGCCTGTGAGCATCTGACTTCCCCCCACATAAACCCCCTCCATTATTTCCTTTCACACAGCAGTGCCTCCTTCCATGAGACTCTTGGAACATCTTCAGCTCAAAGGTGAGCCCCAGGGTCTGTTGCTTCTCTAGCCAGGAAGAAGTGAATGTGATTCAGGAAGCAAGTGACTGCAGCTAGCACACAAACATTAGGGCTTCCTCCTGGGTTTGCCGTCTTGTCACCTGTGCTTAAGGTGACCAAAAGTCCCGCTTTTGGCGGCACAATCCGATTTTTAACAATTTGTTTCGTGGTGTTTTTAAAAAGTACTGATTTTTGGAAAGAATGCATGACAAACTAGGGAAGAGGGGCATGGAGAACAGGAAGGAAATATACATAATACATAATACCATTCACACAGCTGCTGATTTGTTGCCCATAGATGTGGAAAATATTATTATTTAAATATATTCTTATTTCTATATATACAATGTGCGTGTTAAAATGCTTAAAGGATTTTGTGAAACTGCGGAAGTCGAGTATCTGAAAATACTTGGATATAGTAAAACGTGCTGGTTAGCTCATTTGCCAGCTGTCAAAGACATTTGAAAATATACGATCCTTTGAAATCCTACTTTCTATCACAGGATAAATGTCCTAGAATTTTAGAAAAAATTTTTGAAAAGGAATCTTCAAAAATTTGGCTAGAGTTTTCACGCAATGAAGCAGCTTTTTCAAAGTGCTATAAAACTTATTAAAGGTGATAAAATTTTGGTAATCGAAGTAGCAAATGAAGTTAATAATTTAAAATTTTAGTGTCAAGAGCAGTTAGAGAATATTTTTCTTCCATTAACTATCCATAATAGTATAAGCCAGCTAGAAGAACATGGTGCAATAAATCGTGCAGATATCATCAATCATGTTAAAAAGTTCTATAGTAACTGCATAGATTATTTAGAAGAGGGGACAGTACATTACAATGATACACTTTCATTGGGTTCCATTATAACAAGAACTTAAATGGAATGATATGCAAAAATCATTCGATCATATTACTCAAAATTTCCCATATAGTAATATTTCAAAACACGATATTTTATTTATTTATTTATTTATTTATTTGTTTATTTGTTTGTTTTTTAGTTTTAACAATTTATTAGGGGCTCATACAATTCTTATCACAGTTCATACATATAAATACATCAATTGTATAAAGCACATCTGTATAGTCTTTGCCCTAATCATTTTTTTCTCCTCTTTTCTTTTTTTACAATTTATTAGGGACTCATACAACTCTTATCACCATCCATACATATACATACATCAATTGTATAAAGCACATCCATACATTCCTTGCCCCAATCATTCTCAAGGCATTTGCTCTCCACTTAAGCCCCTTGCATCAGGTCCTCTTTTTTTTCCCCTCCCTCCTCTTTCCCCCCTCCCTCATGTGCCCTTGGTAATTTATACATCGTTATTTTGTCATATCTTGCCCTATCCGGAGTCTCCCTTCCCCCCTTCTCTGCTGTCCCTCTCCCAGGGAAGAGGTCACATGTGGATCCTTGTAATCAGTTCCCCCTTTCCAACCCACTCACCCTCCACTCTCCCAGCATCGTCCCTCACACCCTTGGTCCTGAAGGTATCATCCACCCTGGATTCCCTGTACCTCCAGCCCTCATATGTACCAGTGTACAGCCTCTGTCCTATCCAGCCCTGCAAGGTAGAATTCGGATCATGGTAGTTGTGGGGAGGAAGCATCCAGGATCTGGGGGAAAGCTGTGTTCTTCATCGGTACTACCTCGCACCCTAATTAACCCATCTCCTCTCCTAAACGCCTCTATGAGGGGATCTCCATTGGCCGACACTTTGGCCTTGGGTCTCCACTCTGCACTTCCCCCTTCATTTAATATGGTATATATATACATATACATATAAACACATATATACACATACATACACACACATATCTTTTTTTTTTTTTTGCATGATGCCTTATACCTGGTCCCTTGGCACCTCGTGATCACACTGGCCGGTGTGCTTCTTCCATGTGGGCTTTTTGCTTCTGAGCTAGATGGCCGCTTGTTCACCTTCAAGCCTTTAAGACCCCAGACACTATCTCTTTTGATAGCCGGGCACCATCAGCTTTCTTCACCACATTTGCTTATGCACCCATTTGTCTTCAGCGATCCTATCATGAAAACGATCTTTTAAATGAGGTATTATTATTAAAAATATATTGATAAGGAAAAGGTTAAATCTTGGGCATCAGCAAAACTCACAATAGAGAACAAATGGTTAGAAATATTTCATCATTTTGAAACAAACCATGTTCCATACAATAATGCACTAAAAATTGTGGAATACATGTTGTCCTTACCAGGAACTAATGCTGCGACTGAATGAGTTTTTTTCTATGTTAAGTAAAGTGTGGCGCATCAGAAAAATCACAATTAAGTGTTGAGACTTTGAAAGCAATTTCATGTGTGAAATGATTTTTAAAATTCTTGTGATAAATTTCATGACCTTTTAAACAATGACAGCAATCTACTAAAAAACTTCACTCAAATGAGAAATATGCCAAAGAAAAAAATAATACTATACATAATTTTAATGTATTATATTTGTAAATTGTACTTATGTTGAAAGTTGAAAAAATATATTACAATTCTATTTTGCATTCTATGGAAATTTTTGTTGCTCCATATAGACCAAATTTTTAATCAAGAACCCAAGAACTTCCTCCCACCACCCATCGGTCACCTTATCAATTATGCTGGAAACTGAGAGCAGCATAGTAAAACGCTTAGACAAATGGACATAAGTTAAGAAGCAGACTAAGACTTGGGACAACAGAAAAGAGGGAAGAAACTGTTGTTGCTGGTCTTTAGATTGCAATATGCTTTCTTCCAGACTTGATAAGGAACACATTTCCATGGCAGAGAAATTCATTCTATCTCAGTGTCCAATAGAAATTTTCCTCTGTCAAAAGTCTTTTAAGTCATTTTTTTCCGTGATTGCCTGATGATCACTGACCACTTTTCATTGTGAGTCCAAATTCTGCTTTTTCACTTGCTGTTTCAATAGCAATGATAAACAATCCTGGCCACAGTAGAGTTTGGGAAGGTAAAAATCTTGTGGGTCATTGACTATCAAGGACAGACCAATGTACATAAGGTATTGAATGGGACATTAGATGAATTCAGATTAAGAAAAAAAGACAGCCAATGTGATTCTAGGTGAAACAATGAAATAGATCAGCAACCTCCTCAGTTAATTTAATGAGGTGTTCTTTCTCTCTGAATTGCTAATTTTCAATCACTCAATGATGTGTTCAATTGTCACTAAGACAAGGCCCATTTTTATCAGGTTTATGCTCACTTTATTACTTCTGTCTACTTAGAACTGTTCTTAAAGGAAAGATTTAGCCCATTCATTTTTTTTGTTTTAATATGATGTACTTTTACTGAATTGCTAATTAACAAAAGTCTAAGAAGTTGGGAAGCATGCCTTCCACCCATCACTCTTCTGTCAGGTTGTCTTTCTCTGCAGGCTTGTGTGTTATTGTGATTTAAATGCAAAGGTGTTTCAAATGCAAGCAGGGTCACCCAGAATGAAGAGCTTTTAGCAGAAACTCCAGACTAAGAAGATACTAAGAATGAATCAGTTGCCACTCCAGGCTTTGAGCTTCACTTCCAGGCCCCTCCCTCCAGGAGTCCCTCATTACCTCCGGACGCTGCCCCTTGGGAAATACCCCACCCCTACCCAGGTGAGGCAATTTCCTGCAGAACTCAGTCCCTCCGACTGAGAAGGTGCAGCCTGAGCATCCCACAAGGGTAAGTGAATCTCTGTATTTCTATGCTAAACCTAGGCTCTGAGTCCCCTACAGGCCCTGCATCCCCGGCTGTAACCCAATCCCCTCAGATATTACTGCTCCTGCATCCTCTCTGCCTGTGTTCCAGGTCGCCACCACTCCCTGGGGTATTTCCAGTTAAATCCTTTCTGAGCTGGTTACAAGCCTCTCTGCCTTCGGTCTTGGGAATATGCCGGTCCCCCTTTCCTGCCCAGAGTCCCTCATTTACCCTCACCCCTCATGCCAGAAAGGCCCAATTGAGGATGGGTTCTTGCCTGGGGCCTGTTCCCTCCTTGTCAGTTATCGGGCATGAGAGCAGGGTACCCCAGAGTGGCCTTTACTGCAAGGAGAGGCCAGTCTTGCAGTCATCAGGCCACTCCCCTGATGACCGAGGTCTGTATTAGAGCTTAACTTCTCAGCACCTTGCTTTGCAAAAGGGCACAGTAGCAGTGACGGCCCCAGATCCCCGCATGGATTTAGTCCTCACATAGATTGCAGAGCCCACACAGAGTAAGCTTCCATTGAGTGCTTTCTGTCTAGGAAGCAAGGTTGTAGGTAACATGGCCCTCAGGCAGAGGGCTTTGGAGTATGGATTACCTTCACCTCTCTCCAGGCATCTGGGGAGGGGCGGTCTTGCTTATAAGCTTCCAAGTCTGTGGGTCCTTGATGGAGGTAACCAGACGAGACTGTACAGGGGTCTCAGAGGCCCTGAACCAAAATTAAAGAATTGTCTGTCATTGTGATGTATTGATTGGCCACCAATCATGCTTTTATGACCATTTCCTTTGCCCTGCTCCTCCCCCTCCCCACACCCTCTTTAGCTGACATCTCAATTGTGAATCTGGGAAGCCATTTCCACTTGTAGGTGGCTTCCCTCATCCAGATGATGAGTTTGTGTCTTTGTGCTGTCTGTATCTCTTAAGAGTTAACAAGTGTTCCCTTTAAACTACACTGAAAATGGGTCTCCAGAACAGATCTGTCCTGTGTGTGCCTCCTCACTCATTTCTGCCACCAGAAACTAGCTTGTGCTCTGTTGCAAACTGCAAAAGGGACTCCAATCTCAAATATAGTTTAAGGAGAACATTTATTAAGTCATAATAGAAACAAAGGGAATACAAAGACACAAACAGAAGTCACCCAGATGAAGGAGATCATTAGTGGAAGTCAAGGTGTCTTACATGAACCAGACAAGAACAACTCAGTCTCTGGTAAGAAGCAAACCAGTTTATTTAAGCGGGACCGAAAAGAGAGAAAACCTGCGCAGGGACCAGCCTCCCTGAAGAGAGGGAGAATGGCTGGTCTCCATCGCTCACAGACTTGGGTTTTTATAGGGGGGTAAACAATGGGGCCTTTTTAGCTGTGCAAGCAAGCAAGAACAGAAACAGACTTTGCAGTTAGCCTTGACATTTTGAAACGTCTTTTTTCCTTTGAGATAGATGTGTGGCCTTATCTTTCAGCTGCTTTTCTGGCAAATGTTTGCTTGACCTTAAGCTCAGGAGAATTTCCATAGCTTGACACAAAATGGAGACTGCTACAAGATGGTTCCACTTAGGCTAACTATCACATTCCTCCCTGTGGTTATTCCACCTTTGAATCTCCCAGGTGCAAACGTTCATAGGGCTGTGGAAAGGGCTTAGTACCAACAACTTGACAGATTGCACTCGGTCTTATACAAACTGCACTAATTTATTGATGATTAGCAGGCCACAAATTAGTCCTATTAAAAGCAAAAGCAGAGGGCCTACTAGGCTGGAGATTAGGGTGGTGAGTCATGGAGACCAGCTAAACATTTGCTGGAACCAACTTTCTTGGCTTTTTCTGTTTTCTTCTCGCTTGCTTAATCTTTTTCTGACTAAAGCTAAGGTATTTTGATTATTCCTGAATGGTTAGCATAAAAGCAGCAAGTTTCATCCATAGCCATACAAAGGTCGCCTTGCTTAAGAAATAAAATGTTTAATCCTTGCCTGTTTTGTAATACTACTTTAGCAAGGGAATTGAGGGATGGATTTTTCTGGATAACTGAAAGACTTCTTTAAATCCAGTAAATCATTATCAGTTCGCTGACTTAAAATTTTATAATTTTAATTTCCTTGTATAAAGGCCACCATTCCTACTGATGCTGACCCAGCTACACCTAGTCCCACAAATAAAGGAACCAATATGGGGGCTCTTTTGACTGGAATAAGTGTTAAAATGCTGCCACCCGGCTTCCCCTGAATACAGAAACACTTGGGGGTAAAATATGAAACAATATACAAAGTCCTTTGTAGTTAGAGGTGAGTAAGGTTGTAGAGAACAGGCAGGGAGTGACTCCAGTAGAACAAGCAAACCACATTCCTGGTGGCGCTACTAACACAAAGGGTTCCTTGGAACTGGGTATAACAGAAACACTGGCACAATACTGGCTATACCGTTGGGGTTTCCAGCTGGTTTGGTAACAGTGTCCTTTCCCTTGTCAGTCTTCCAGTGTTAAGGTGTACCTTTCCCCGGCTTCCACCTGCACACACTGTTATTATTATAATCGGACAGTGTGATGTTGGCTACTGAGGAGGTATCGTTAGATCCAATTCCTACTAAGTAGGATGGTGCCGGGTTAAGACATAGCCAATCATCGCTGGTGAAGTTTGGGTTAGTAGCATTTATAAAAGCCAAAAAAGGGTTCTTACTTCTACTAACACAGGGGGATGGGGGGATTATTTTGGCTACCTCAGGCTCTGGGCTATGCGTGGAGGTTACTTCGGAGGTATAAATCCTGGTAACATGAGGCAGGGGTGTGGGCCTGGGTTTTACAGGAGGAGGATTTAGAACCTTGTTGGGTCCAATAGGCTGGGCAGGTTTTGTAGGAGCAAGCCACTTTTGAATCATAACTATAACACCAGGATCTGGTCCACTGACATATAATCTAACTCCCCAGGTTTTTCCAGTTACCCATTCTGGTGATTGGTGGTTTTTAACCTGTAACTTTATAGGGTTGCAAGCCCCTACATGGCATATAGACCAGTGATAATGTCCTTTTCTCTAAAAATGTCACTGGTGGAGAAAGGGACATAAACCATGAAGGGGACTGCTTGGTCCACCCCGGGTGGGAGAACAGTTTGTCTCAAGGGAAAAATACCGACCTGGACTTCAGCAGGCTTGCCCTGTTGGCCCGCTGTCTCCATGCATACCTTTACAACCCCCACCCCCTGGTGTGGGGAGGACTCAATGGGGTAGCTTCCGTAGTACCAGGTGCTGCGCCAGCACCAGCAGGAGGGTGTGGAGGAGGAAGCAGAGCAGGAGGGCCTGGCTGCCTCAAGAGGGGCTCATGGTAGAGGAAGGGTTTCAAGCTCCCTTCAGCACACGGAGGACAAGGTAAAGTCGCTGGGGCTTCTTATTTTTACTTGAGTCTCCTTTTCCACTGCCACCAGGACCTGCTTTGGGGGAAGAAGCTTCCGAATATAAGGAGGAGGATTAGAGGCTATGTCAATTTACACATTTATGTAGGAGATTTGATCCAGATGACCTGGTTTTCCATAGACATATTTCTGCACCTGGAATAAAAGAGGTAGGGAAAAGGTGCCTTAGAGGGCCAATCTGACACTCTGAAACCCAATCTGTCTCACAAAAGGTCCTGAGACAAGACACCTTTTTTAAAAAATCCATAACTTAATATAGACCTTTTAGAAAACTCAGAGAAATTATTCAAAAGGCACTAGAGTGGTGTGGATTGTGTCTGTCCCATGGTTTCACTTCGCCTGTTAAAAAAAAAATTAAACAACCACAGAAGACAAGCAGGACCGCGAGCAAGCAACACACAGCGAAAAAAACAATATACAAGAAACACAGGACTTAAACTTCTAAAGAAATTAAGAATATGCCATCAATGAGGCATCAGTCTAAAGATACAGGAGGACACAGAGACGTCTCTCTGGCCCTCTGGGAGTGCCCTAAAGTTGCGTCCAACAGAGCCTATCCTCACAACCCATAGTGTGCACACCAGCCTGGTAGCGCTCTGGACAGGATCCGCCACCTGGGGCAGAGGAACATCTCTCCGAGGCTTTCCGATAGTTGAGGCACAGGCTGAGGAGAACACCCATTCCCGGGGTCTCGTTTGTCCTGCTAATGTACAACCTGGTCACCAGATCTTGGTGGAACCTCCAAAATGTACATGAACCGGACAAGAACAACTCAGTCTCTGGTAAGAAGCTAAACAGTTTATTTAAGGGGGACAGAAAAGAGAAAAAAGAACCTGCGCAGGGACCAGCCTCCTCAAAGAGAGGGAGAATGGCTGGTCTCAATCGCTTCCAGACTTGGGTTTTTATAGGGTGGGGTAAACAATGGGGGCTTTTTAGCTAAGCAAGCAAGCAAGAACAGAAGCAGACTTTGCAGTTAGCCTTGGCATTATAAAACGTCTTTTTTTCCTTTGAGATAGATGTGTGGCCTTATCTTGCAGCTGCTTTTTCTGGCAAATGTTTGCTTGACCTTAACCTCAGGGGAATTTCCATAGCTTGACACAAAATGGAGACTGCTACAAGATGGTTCCACTCGGGCTATCACACTTTGTCTTTCCCTCCAAATGAATGGGTAAGGCCATGCAAATAAGGCATACGAAACTAGAACAAGTGGGGGACACACACACACACACCACCACCGCCACCACTTTATGGCCATGCAAATAAGGTATATGAAACTAGAACAAGTGGGGACACACACACACACCAGCCCCCCCCCTTTATGGCCATGCGAATAAGGTGTACGAAACTAGACCAAATGGGACACACCTCACCCCACCGCCCCTACGGCCATGCAAATAAGGTGTATGAAACTAGAACAATCTAAGCATGGCGCCCTCCACCAAATCTGTGCAGGGTGGGGCCGGAAGTGCGTGTCGCCAGCAACGAGTGTGTATTTCGGCCTTTGGGGGCCGCTGTAGTTACGCACAGCGTCCCCGTGATGCCCGGAGCTGCGACGGGAGTTTGAGGAGGATCCTGAACACCAGTGGGTGGTGCAGCCTTTGGGAAGTAAGTGTCAGTTGTCGGGACGATGGTGAGAGAAGAGAACAAGTGCGTTTCTGGGCAAGCAACCCGCGGACTCGGTCTCCTGAGGGCGAGGCCGGGCAGAGGAGCTCGGTGGGCAGCAGGCGGGAGCCATGCTTTCTGGGGTCCGATGGGGAGAGCGCCCACGCACAATCGCCGGGGCTGCCCTGCCCGTCAGGGCGAGAGGGCTTTGCACCTCTCCCTGAACGACAGAATTCACTGGGTGGACAACCGTTTATAATTGTATTAGAGCTTCTTAAGTTCTGAGCGCTCCAATTTGCAAAAAGTGGTGGCCTCAGTGGTTACAGATTGGGCTGCTAACTGCAAGGTCAGCAGTGCAGAATTACAAGTCACACCTGGACAGAAAAGCAAGGTTTCTGCACTTGTCAAGAGTTACAGTCTCGGAAACCCACCCGGGGCAGGTCCAACTGCTCCTAAAGGGTCGCTGTCATTGGAATCCACTTGATGGCGGTGAGTGGGGTTTTAGGTTTGGGTTGCTGATGACAGTGATAACTCAGTGTCCGTTTGCTGCGTCCCCACTTTGATTAAGCCACCATTAAATTCTCTCTGATCATTAACGAAGTATATAGATCATCCCTCTCACTGGGAAAATGCATTAGAAAGTAGATCGTCTGAACTTTGCAGCCAGCCCTCTTTGCGGGCCTGCCTCGGTGTATGCCTGATGGAGGTCACCTTACTGAGGACAGAACAAGGGACATTGTCGTGAGTGTTGCCTTGACTGGCTTTGTATGAAGGTCCTGGACCAGTCTTGTAAGTCCTTCTATTGAACAAGGTGCATGTCCTAATCATGGTCCCTTTCCGGCTGCTGAAGACCCACCTGTACCTGTGATGTATTGATCTGCCACCCGCCATGATCTGTAACATGCCTTTTGTTCTATGCCCAGTTTATCCAGAGTCCGGACTGTGAATCCTCAGTTGTTATTTTGACCTCGTGCTAATGGTCTCCCTTATCCATATGGTGTGTGTCTTTTGTTGTCTCTTAAAGTTCAATAACTGTATTTGGCATAGGAGTAACTTTTGTGCCCTAACACACAATTTGGATCCTAAATGACTCAAGATACAGTTCTACTTTGGGACAGCATCTTGACAGCCCTACCTGCAGCTAAAGTCCGACCGTGCAGCCCCTTGGCTTCTGTCCTGAATGCGCAAGTGTTTCAAAGGTCTTTTAGTTCCGCAGATAAGTGCCCACTCTGTCCCTTAGCCTCAGACCAAACGCACGCAGCTCTGTGTAGGTTGGCAGATCTAGTTCCCCAGATAAGTAATCATATGTACCTCACTTTACTTACTAACCTCCTGCCCAGAGGCACTCAGCTCTCTTGTTCCGTGGCCTGGGAATTGCACTGCTCTGTCTCAGTCTCTTGGTTCTGCTGCCACCATGTCTGTGTTGCTGCTTCTCCCCAACACTTCCTCTCTTGTGTCACAGCTCTCTGTCTTCTAGATTGAAGAGTTTTAATGCAAGAATCTGAGATCCAAAGGCTCCTACTCTTGGCTCTCTTTTTTTTGATGGTAGTAAGATCCCAATTTCTGTCTCAAAAATGACTCAATTAAACCTAACAGGATGTCCTATGTGATTCAGCTCGAGGTTAGGTTTTCAGGCAGCTTATTTGCATAGCCCCAAGTCTCAAGGGTACCAGTCTATTGTTTGGCAAGCTTCACAATCATCTTAAACCAAAAAAACCAAACACTGCCATCAAGTTAACACTGACTCAGCGAGCCTATATGACAGGGTACAAGTGCCCCAGGTGGATTTCCAAGACTGTCACTCTTTAGTGGACTAGAAAGCCATGTCACTCTTGAAAGAAGAAATCCCCTTCTTTCTTTCTAGGAGAAATTGGTAGTTTCCAACTGCTGACCTTGCTGTTAGAAGCCCAACAGTCGCCACTATGCCACCAGATCTCCTTTTCCTCATTCTCGTTGTCAGATGACACACCCACCTAAATATTTGGAAGGAGTTAAGGGGCCATTGCTAGAAAGACTTGTATAGGCAAACTATCTAACTTCAAGGGGTTACTGCAAATAATGCTACATTAGAAATATTATTTGTCTTCGAGTTCAAAATGCACTCACTATGGGGAGATGTATACTTCTTACTTCATTCTTTTTATTTTTAAACAATTTATTAGGGGCTCATATAACTCTTATCACAGTCCATACATATACATACATCAATTGTATAAAGCATATCTGTACATTCTTTGCCCCATTCATTTTTTTTCTCCTCTTTTTTTACATTTTATTAGGGACTCATACAACTCTTATCACAACTTACTTCATTCTTATATACATACATGTATATAAATTTTAAACTAATAGATGATGTATAAGTGTTTAATATGGAGCCCTGGTTTTGATGTGTTAAGTGTTGGACTGCTAAGCTCAAGGTTAGAGGTACAAACCCATCAGCTGCCTGCCGTGGCTCTATAGTCTCGGAAACTGTAGAACAGTTCTCCTCTGTCCTAGCGGTGCTTATATGTGTAACTCTACTTGATGGTGACTTTGAAAGTGTTTCTAAAGTGATTGTACAATTTACAGTTCCTTTAGAAAAATAGCATTCAATTTATAATAGTTCTTTATATAGCCCATTTCAAACTTTCCAGATGCTTTAATTAACATCATCATCATAAGGGCTCATTGATTTGTCATTCTCCTTGAGAGTCCCACAGTAAGGAATTGATATTCCATGTGTTTTGAGGTAGCGGTCCAGCTTTATTGTTTCTTCTTTTTGACATGTGTATTTGATTGTCCAATCTCTGTTTATTATAAAGTCATCTTTTACTCATAGGTCTGAAAATTATGAGTGTTAGCTTTTATTGCTCATGGTATTAACATGTTTTCCGTCACTCAATAGGAGACCGTTAACAGTATTGGGGACTGTGTTAAGAAGATGGACAGGAACACTTACAGCATCTGGACCTAAACTACTCATATTGTATCCTCCCATCAGCCTGCAGATTTTCACCAACCAGCAGCTTAGAGGAAGAAGGAAGAAGTGCCTGGTTTGGGTATTATTATTTCTGGGATGTCCTCCTGAGAGACTGAAATTTGTGAGCATCATTGGAGCTGATACAGATAAGACAAACATAGAGCATCCCCATTGTTGGCAGTGTTATAAGGACCAAAGAAAATGACCAAGACTCAGGTAATTCTGATGCGTTTTATCCTTTTCTGTATTTCCTACTGGAAGTGCAGAAGCCTGTACAATACTGATTCAGTTCACTGGAAAGTGGAAATTTGAAGTAGTAGAAGTTAGAGATGAACTTTGACTTGGACTTCAACATTGGGATGGAGAAGATTAGGAATATGTTGATCATAGGAGTAACACTAAACTACTGACATTGAACATAATACATCACTAAGGATTCTTTGGATGATATTAGCTTTAAACTGATAATTCATTTTTCTATGGGCAACCCATGAGAATCATTCACATTTAACACTATGCTACGTTTTAAGGAGAAACAAGATCACTTCTTTAGGAGAGTCCATTTTTCCATGGGTTTTTTGTCTGAGTAAGTTTCTGTAATGTTTCTTTCTGAAGATGGTATTAAATAGTCTCCCAAACTGCAGCATTCTCATTAATGCCTCTGAACTGGGCCTTGTAGCAATACTAATTTAAAAATGGTTGATGGCTTCTCACCTCCTCTAACTATAGATGTAGGAGAGAGAATCAACCATCAGCTTCAGCCCTGATTCATATGAGGAAGAACTTAAACATACATGTACTCTCTAATGGTTTTCCAGTTATGACAACAGTTATCTTTACCACAGTTCTCTCCTTCTCAGTTCATTAATTTTTTGTAGTGGCCACATACAAATTACAGTCCAGAATCACAGGCACAAGTTTTATTAAGTGGCAGAATGTAACTTGGTATCAGAATCAGTAGGCTACACATTGGGATTCATATTAAGGAAAACGTAGGCAGATTTGCTCTTCTTCAGAGCAGGCCTGTTCTCTGTGTCCCTCTCAGACATTGTGCCTTCTGAATATAGGCTCATTTCTTACTTCCATCTTTACAGTCTCCTCTCAGCTCCTTGGTGATATGGTCCTCTTGATCTTGCCTGCCTGTTCCACAATCTTGGCTGAAAAGCTCTTTGTGGATCTCTCACCATTGGCTCTGTCACTGTGTCCCATCTGCCCTGGTCATTATCTTCATTGATATAGCCCTTGATCCATGAATATTACAGTTCATTTTTCAGGACGAGCAGTAGAACTGTCCCTATGAGGTAGAGGTTCAGGATGTTCCATGATTTGCCCTGCAGTATCTCACAAAACTAAATAGCCACCAAGTAAATAACTCTTGAAGATGTGGAAGCTTATCACTCTTGAGCAGTGGTTCTCAACCTTCCTAATACGGCAGGCAACCTTTTAATACAGTTCCTCACATTGTGACCCCAATCATAAAATTATTTTTCTTCCTACTTCATAAGTGTAATTTTGCTGCTGTTAGGAATCATAATGTAAGCAGGATGTGTTTTCATTGTTACAAATTGACCATAATTAAAGCATAGTGATTAATCACAAAACAATATGTAATTAGATATTGTGAAATATTTGTTTCTAATGACAAATGAAATTTTGTTTTGAAGCAAGGTGTCGCATGGGTAATAGTCTTCACAACCGGTACTCATATGTGGGAGTATCTGCATGTGGGTGGACCTGCCTGGATACAGATAGAGGAGCGGTGTTTTGGTTCCTAAGACATTGGAAATATGTGTTTTCTGGTGATCTTAGGCAGCCCCTGTGAACGTGTCATTCGATCCCCAAAGGGGTTGAGACCCTTAGATTGAGAACCGCTGGTCTGGTGGATTCACCTCATTGATGTGTTTACAAAGGCTGATGAACCAGATCATCAGGTCAGACCACAGTCCACTGCCTCACAAGGTGAAGTTGTTAAATCTGGTCAGCTAATAGGTTGCAGGCTGAGGAACCCAAATAGGAAGGTCACATAGCAGGCTTTTGGTTCACAGAGTGGTGGAAACTGTGAAATTAGATCACACAGGTGACTCCCAGTTACAGGGATGTCAAGGAAATGGCTCCTGCATTTCTGGAAGCTGGAAAATTCTCAATTCAAGAGTTCAAGCTGAACCATGTGCCTGCAAGGGCTAACAAAACCAAACCAGCAGGTCAGATGACAGGCCAATATTCCACTGTCTCTCCTCAGCCATGCCTGCAGGCAGTTCTCTCTATCCCGCCCCTCACTCTTTCTGTCTCTCGATCTTGACGTGATGACTTCTTGGGCCCATCTAGCACCTTTCCCGCCTAGGCAAGATTAGAATGGCAACAGAACTAGGAGAGGCCCATTGGAGAGCACGTGGTGAAAGATGGGAGGTCCAAGAGGACATTGTAATTAAAGGTAAGGCAATACTCTCCGAAGGTGGCTGAGAAGAATTTGTCCGAAGGTAGGCAAGAGGACTTTGTTCTAAAGTGGCTGTTAAAAGCATAGAAAGTTATTCTGCAATCAGGAAGGGAGATATTGCCTATAAACTTTCTGTTCTTGGTCCTGAGTTATAGCATCTTGTTCCTGATCCTGAGTTGTACCTTGTTCATTAATAAATCACTTTTATCTATGAGTTTTGTGTGGCCATAGCAAAGGATTAATAAACCCAGAAGAGAGACAGTGCTGTGAGCAGAATGACTTATGTAAGAATTGACAACAAATTTTGGACAACTGAGGTATCTTTGAACTTCCATCATAGGTATCAGTTCTGAATTGAGCTGGATACCTGTCACCACTGAAGGTATAGAACATCTCATAATGGTGATACTGTCAGGACTCCTAATTCCATTTCCCATATACTGTTAACATGCTTGTTAATATAAACAGGTCTGTGTTTATCTACTGTGTGTGAGTATAAATCTGAGCTCTTTCTAGATCATTCAGATAATTTCACTTCTGAAAATTCTAGTTTTATGAGTGGGTGCATTATTGTTGGGGCATGGGTGGCCCCAACACTCAGACGGGTCCTCAGGAGCAACTTTGCGATTGTGGAAAATATTAAAGACAAGACAGACAACAGGCACAGGGACTCCTCTTCCCATGTCAAAACTGAGAGTGAATGTATTTTCCAATGGGTATACATAAAGGGGCTTACAAATCTTTCATAAGTCAAGTACATGTTACAGTTAACTTATATAGTCAATGGGTAATATAAGCAGGTAACAATAAAAAAATGGAGGTGAGTCGCCACTTTGACCTAGTGGTAGCTGACCTCAAACCTTCTACCCCCACTCCCAAACCTTCCCAGGTTTTGCTACAATTATGGATCATTTGCTATAGAACAAGATTGCTCTTATCTACAGATAACCTTCAGGCATAGCAACTTATCCAGAGAGAGAAATGATTCATCTACTATGGTAGCTCCTTTAAGACTGCTCCGTAATGGAGTGCTTTTGCAGGGGGCACTTTATTCGGTCTGTAGAACGTGTATTGAAACCATTTTTATCTCAGAACAATGAGCTCTTTCTCAAAATAGGGCTAGTTTTTTGTGACCGTGGTTGTGAGTTTAGCGATAAGTTCAAATAGTTTCTCCCAACCTTCAGTTTACCACAAATTATGGAATGCACTATCACAGAATAGTTTTTATTACTCTCTTGCTTTCTTTATTGTAAGATATACTCTTTTAAATCTTCAAATGGAAAATACCTCATTAAATAGTCTCCTCTTTCTACAGGAATCACTGACATTCGATGATGTGGCTGTAAAGTTCACCTGGGAGGAATGGCAGCTCCTGAACTCTGCTCAGAAGACCCTATATCAGGATGTGATGTTGGAGAACTATTACAACTTGGTTTACATTGGTGAGGAGAATTCCCACCTTACGTATTAAAATCTTTGCAGTGTCTGTAGTGAACTCAAGAGGTAGATTCTCATTGCATTCTCTGGTCCTAGGTTAGAGGGTGCAGTCTAATACACTTGAGTGAGCACCCTTTACTTTGAATATTATTTCCCCAGAAATACACCACTACAGGCTTCACAAACCTATATTTAATTTTGGTGTGCCTAGTATTTTGTAATTTCTTATGAATTGGTTATTTTGTTGTCAACCCAGAAGCTTTGTCTAAATTGGAACAAGGAGAACAACTGTGGTCTGTGAGAAAAAAAGCTATAGTGGAAGTTTTTCAGGTGTGTCAGCAAAAAACTCTAAGGGGAATTTTCTGGGGGAGTTGATTCAACTGGCATAAGGCCTCACATCCATGATAAGTGTCAGATCATACATTGAAAATCCGTGCTTCAATGTGAGTCCTCATTTTCCATAGATGTACAGAGAAAAACTCCTCTAGCTCTCTGAGATTAGATTTCCATTGATTTGATTTACACTATTGTATGTTTGGCTCCAAAATTTTCTTTCTTGGAGATTCTCAAACCGTTCCCTTTTTTATGTTCTCCTACCTTACTATGAAAGTCTTAACTTGCAAGCTTCTCTCCAAACAGAGAACTTTTAATTCTTTTTTTTTTTTAGAACTTTTCCTTCTTAACCATCCTCCAAATACAGCACATCCTCCCCCATTGAAAAAGAATGGATTTCCCTTTGTAGTATCTGTCCATCCCCAGCTTGGATCTCCCGCTCCCACCATAAACGGGTCTCTCTTGTGCTTCCTTCGCTTCCCCACTTGGATTTTCCCTAAAGGTTTTCATTTCCATTTTCTCATTGGTTCTCCTGTTCCTTTAAAGTTTTCTTTATTCTTTCCTTTTTCTAATGGAGATGGTCAAATTGCCTTCACTGTTGGAATTGCTTAACATACAAAAGGAGTAAAATATTTCTCTACATTTTACTCCTTTTGATGCAACACGTTTATGACTTGTGTTATTTGAAGGTATTTAAGGCCATCTTCCCAGCAGAAAAGTTATCAATGTAGGCTATCCCTTAGCATTCTACCTTCAATGTTTTTCCACCTGTGAGATTGTCTTTAAAGTTGTCTACTCCTCTGATCATTTTGTAAGTGAAAATGACATTTTAAAAATCCTGTATTCTTGGTTCTGTCATTAAACACGTGTCTGCAATTTCAGTCTGCAAAAGTTAGGTGAAATTTTCAATATATTTTTTTAATCATTCTATTGGGAGCTCATATAGATAGCAAAACATTCTATAGTTAAATCACATCAAGCAGTATTTTACAATTGATACCACAATCAGTTTCAAAACAATTTCTTCTTGAACTCCTTGATATCAACTCCCCTTTATGAACCCCACCCCTTAAATTTCCTTTTTGTGGAAAACAGAACCTGGATACAAGAGTAAACAGGTTCCCTTTGTTGTTATCACTCCAGGAGTCAACTGTTCCTTTGTCTCTTAAATGCCTTCTGGATGAGTGCTAAGGGATGGTTGTGTAATTGAACAGCAGCTCTAAAAAGACAGACAAAAGTTTTAGGCACTCGCCTCCTCCTTGATGCCTGGTCTGAGTGGGATAGAGAAAGAGACTGTATTCTATTACCAATTTATATATATATAGCCTAGGGCCATGCAAGCCTTACCCCCCATCACCCCCTCACCCCAAAACAGACCTCCCCCTCCCCCCAACCATATATAAGCCAGTTTACTATACAAACTTACAAACACATACATACCTAACAAGGTGGTCAGTGTCTGACCATGGAGGTCCCTGAGCTAATTGGTTGAGTAACTTAGCCCCAGTGCTGAGGGCAGGTAGAGGGGGGTGACTTATTGCTTGAGCAGGGAGAACTTACAGAAAAAGCTGGGGGCTGATGGTGATTAGCCATGTGCTTTTATGAGATATCATTAAGGTATCACTGTAATAGTTAGCCTACGTAAAGCCAATTATACTAAGCAAATAATCTGCACCAGTCCTAAAACGCAACCACAGGCCTCAAAAAACAAAAAACCAACCAAAACCAAATAGCCCCTTGTTCTTAAAATCAGCAAACGACTATCCTGCACCAGGAAATTGTGCAACCACAAAGTCTGCTTCTCTACCAGCTTACTCTGTTGCGCTGCTTAACAGCAAGTTCTGCTTCTGTACCAGCTTGCTTGCACAGCTCAGCAGTTTAATGAAACCTTATAAAAACCCAAGTCTGTAAGCAGGGGGACCGGCGATCCATTTTTTTCTTTTCAGCTTGCTGGTCCCTGCGCCGGTTCTTCTTCTTCTTCCTTTTCTTCTTCTTCTTCCTTTTCTTCTTCTTCTTGTTTTTCTTCTTCTTCCTTTTCTTCTATTTCTTTCAATCTCACGTCTCAGTTGCTCTTCTCCGGCTCATGTACAACATCACTATAATGGGAGGATATCGTGAGGATGACGGTGATGAATTTTAATAGGAAAATTATGACTGCAATTCTTCTATAGGCCACCAATGTGAAGGCTCCCTCCACTCAGAATCCTGGTCTTGCAGGCTTCTTTAATTCTGATAATAGTGAGTTTGTCTGCTTCCACTCTCTTCTTGGTCTCACTTCCCACAGCTTGATACTTGTCATGAAGGGTTTTCCTAAAAGAGTCAGTCTATCCCAGATTCATACTTTGCCCATTCTGTGTGTATGCCTGCTGAAGGCTTGCATGCCTTGCTACTGTATAAATTCATTGTTAAATGAACTCGATCACTTATTCGGCATTGCGGATGAGGCCCCAGTACCCTGTCTTTGCTGTCTGCTTTGTCTTCCTTAATTTCACATGCTGCTCCTAAGGACTCGTTTGACTGTGGGGCTTGATCCCACACTTGTTTGATTTAACACTTGGTGAAAAAATTTAAATAGCACACTTGTTTGATTTAACACTTGGTGAAAAAAATATAAATAGCACTTGTAGTAACTGGTTTTGCATGCACATAAATCATAACCTACCACTGACAACATTGAACTTCAGGAAAGATTTTGCCATGTGTTTTTTTGATGTTGAGTACAACACCAGTCTTCTTGAATTTGTCAATCTCAGCCTTACAAACCACTTGATTATCTAATTAAAATAGCTACAACTTAATTAAAGTCCAATAATACATACACTATAAATGTTTAAATATTTCATTTTGTTTTGACAACTTAAAATTTTTCTTGATAATACTTCATAAATTCTATCTTTCAATTATTTTCAGTTATTTTTTCTCATTTTTAGTGTTGCCATGTCACCCACTGAAGGTCCCCAAAGCATTACTCCATCCACATCATTACTGTTGACTGTACTTTAAGAAGTTAGTACTTCTAAAATGTTATTTCAGTGACAGTAAACCTGAGGAGCTCATGTTCTAGAAGTAAATCACCAGTTCCTGCTCCTAGTCTGTCTTTCTGGAAATTCTACTAAGACCTGGGCACCATGGTTGATCCTGCTTGAATTTGAAATACTGGGAGGCATTTCTTCTGCCATCACAGCAACATGCAAGACATCACAGGACAACACTGGAAATTGAGTTTTGTAAGCTAGAATGTAGGCTCTCCATAAACGTAAGGAATGTGTTTGTGTACCATAATAACTTTCATATATACTTATAAAAATTGTTTTGTCCTAAGTAGAACAGTCTGCATTTTTCACATTTCCAACTTTGTGTAGTACTTAGTTGTCTTCCTTTAAAGATCGATGGAATCAATATCTGACGTCTAGCAACTGAAATTAGCAGGCCTTACCACTCCTGTGGTCTACGGGTCTCAGTGTCATGCTTGTATTACATTCTTTGTATATTTTCGTGGGCATATTTAAGCAACTACCAAATCTCTGTTCATTCATCATTTTCACATCCAACCCTGTTTCTACAGTAATTGCTTTTACAATTTGGATCGTTTACACAATTACATTTGTAACAATGGACAAGAAACATTAAGTATAGTATTTTATTGACATTCATATAAGAGGGTTGTCACTAAAGATCTACCTTGAATTAATGCGTGTTTTTAGGTTACCTTGTCAATCAAGATGATGAAAAGTTTCAATGTTTTCTTCTTTTGTAGAGAGCCAGAAAGTTGAAGATCATGTGCTGCTGCACTCACAACATAAAAGAAATGTGGACAGAACCAAACACTGCTATAAATTTAATACATTGGAAGATATTCTTCATCAGCACAAAAATAATTTTCCTCTACAGGAAAATTATGAGATATTTGGCTTGCATGAAAAAAATGTAGAATCAGATCTAATCATTCTTGCATTAAATCAAAAAAGTAGCAGCAAAATAAAGAAGTCCATTGAGCTCAATGGGGATGAGAAACCTTTTCTTGATATTGAACAAGAGCAATTTTGTACTGAAATGAAATTCCCAGAGTGTGAAAAATCCAGTGATATGAAGCCACAATGCATTCAGCATCAAGAATCTGACAAAACTGAGAAACCACACATAGGTGATAAAAGTGGGAAAACCTTCATCAAGGAGTCCATCCGCTGTGAGCATCAGTTCATTCTTATACTAGATAAGACTTATGAATGCAGTCAGTGTGGGCAAGAATTCGACAAAGTATTCAACCTCACTGCACATTATCGAACAGCTGATAAAGGACAAAAATCATATAAATGCTTGGAATGTGGCCAAGCTTTTCATAATAAATCATTCCTTAAGGAACATCAGAAACACATGTGTCAGGGATGCCCTGTGTATGCAGTGAATGTGGGAAAGGCTTCACTACTAACAGTGATCTCATTGCTCATCAGCGAACTCATATTGGAGAGAAATCCTATATATTTGGTGAATGTAGCAAAGACTTCATTCAGATAGCAGATCTAAAAACTCATCTACAAACTCATAATGAGGAAAACCCTTATATATGTGGTGAGTGTGGTAAAGTTTTCAGCCAGAAGCGAAACCTTATCAGATGTGTCACACAGGGAAGAAACCCTCTGTATGTGGTGAATGTGGAAAAGCCTTTGCCTGGAAGAAGAGTCTCAGTGTTCATCAGCAAACTCATACTGGGGAGAAACCCCATGCATGTGGTGAATGTGGAAAAGCCTTTATCCAGAAGGCTGCTCTTACTGTTCATCAGCGAACTCATACTGGAGAGAAACCCCACGTATGTGGTGAGTGTGGTAAAGCTTTCAGCCAAAACATTGTCTTACAGCACATCAGACATTTCACACAGGAAAGAAACCCCATGTATGTGGTGAATGTGGAAAAGCTTTTCTCACGAAGTATGCTCTCACTTTTCATTGGCGAACTCATGCTTGAGAGAAACCCCATGTATGTGGTGAATGTGGAAAAGCCTTCATCTAGAGGTCACGTCTCAAAATTCATCTACGTACCCCTGGTTAAAAAGCTTATGTATGTGGTGAAGGTGATAAATCTTTCAGGTAGCAAACCTTATGCATGTTGTGAAGGTTGTAAACCTTATATATGTGGTGAAGGTGGTGCCTTACAATACATCAGATATTCACACAGGAAAGACTTTTGTATGAATTAAATGTGGAATATCTAATATGTGGAAGTCAAGTATATTTCAACATGAGAAAATTCTTAATGAGAAAACCTTTCAATGGGGCAAGTGTAACAAATCTTCCCAAACAAAGAGGTACTAGGGCTTGGTCTGGGCTGATTGCGGGACCAGATAGTTGTAACTTACCATGTGGCTACACATTCTCTGAATTGCTGTCACTTTACTGACATGGCCCACTGTTGTGGGAGAGGGTCTTCCAACGTTCTGCACAGTGCATGGACACCTCCTTGCTCTTCAGGCTTTCAGTACCCAAATGAGAGCTGGATTTGGTGTTTCTGGATCACAGCTATGCCAAGCAGTAGCGTGCCCTCCCAGATGCCAGTAGTGTCCAACCCACCTGCATGCTCTTTGTTACCACCTGGACACAGCACAAAAGTATCATAAAATAAGACTGGGGAAAATAGAAGTTGTCTGGGAACAATTAGTCCAGAGGATGAATGGACCACAGCAAACCTCAGTCTCCACAACTCTGAGACCAGAAGAACTAGGTGGTGCCCAGCTACCACTGCTAGTTACTCTGAAAAGGAACTATAGAGAGGGTCCTTGGTAGACTGGGAGAACAAAGTGGAACAAAACTCAATATCATAAAATAGACCAGGCTTACTGATCTCATGGAGACTGGTGGAATACTGAGAATCTGGGCTTTGGCAACTCTTCACTCTTAGAACAGTACTCATTCCTCTGACTCAGCTTTAAACCCAACAATTTACAGGCTTGCAGAGGAAGAATAACATCCAAGAGGTATACACTTCTTAAAACAATCAAGCTTACCAAATAAAAAGGACAGCATTTGCTTATGGATAAAAGCTCTTGAAAGTAAGACGAGACAGAAGAGAAGGATGAATAAAGATGGTAAAACACAGGGAGGGTGAAAGTGGGAAGCGTACTGGTACATCATGGGGATTGCAATCTACATATGAAGTTTTGGATGGAAAACCAATTTACGCTGTAAAGTTTTAGATTAAAAGAAAGTTTTTTAAAAATGTAGAGCTCATGTCTCATCAATTATTTCATGTAGGATAGTCCCATGTAGCTGTAGTGAGTGTGGGCAAACTTACCAGTGTTTCTATGTTTTCTTGACATAAACACACAAAATTGAAAAGGCTTTAAATTCTGTCAAAATGGGAAAACTCCCCACAGGGAGTCATGTGTCTTCACATAACACTGATTGCATGCAGGAGGAAAGCTCTGGCAACATAGTGACTTTGCAAATTCTTTGGCCTCATGTCAGTAAACTACATTAGGATTCTAACTGATATAATTTTGGTTGGGGGTTTGTACAACAGACACCATATGAATACAGGGGATGTGACAGTGCATATGCTTTTAGTGACTGGCAGGGCCTCCAGTATCCAATTACATTTTATAATATGTTCCAGAAAGCACATAGGATAAACTGATGCAGTAATTGGACAGAAGGGCTGAATGAAATGTCGGCCACATTGTTTGACTGCAATGTAAATCCTGCAGGAAATCATGAGTACAGAGATTGTGAAAGCCTGATAGACTCATTCTGTGAGCTTATGTACATTGATACCAAGTCCAATATCTGAGTTTACATTTGAGCTCTCTTTTGACCCATGTTGTTACTCTGATAACGAGAAATACTGTGCCATTGAACAGGAATGTGACTGGCCTTGCTATCATGCAGAATTCTTTGGAAAGTGGATGATTCTAGATGCAGTTGAGTTAAAATATAAACCTTTATCCTTTGAGGTCCTCTTTGACCCATTTAAAATCTGTAGGTTTTAATATTCCTTTTTGATTGAGCTTTATGTTTTTTCCTTTGTTTTTAAAAATATATTTCTCAGTATAAGAATTCCATGATGCCTACTCCTGGTATTGCTGGATCATATGGGATTTCAAGTACTGGTTGTTTTAAGTAGTGAGCTGCTTTTCCCAGTGGCTGTATGGTATTTGTGTGTTTCTATGTATTTATAAGTCCACCAGCAGTATATATGAATCCCAATCCTTCCATATCATCTCCAGCATTTGTGGTTTTGTTTCTTTGGTTTGGGCTGTAATTGTAGGTATTAAGTGCTATCATTGTGGTTTGAATTTGCATCTCCCAGAAGGCTAGTGACATGAGCATTTTTTTATGTCTGTTAACCATTTGTCCTTCATTTTTAGTGAACTGTCTGTTCATATCTTTTCCCATTACTTGATTGGGTCTCGTTATTCGTTCTGTATATTTTCTTAATTAGCCCTTTGTCTGATGTGTCATTGGTAAAAAAATATTTTTCCAATCTGTGGGCTCCCATTTCACTCTTCTAATGCTGTCTTTTGCTGTGTGTAAGTGGTGTGCTTTCATTTATTTCTAAATTGGGACACTTTATTCTCGCTAGTGAGCGTTGGGAAGATCCATGTGTCTCCGAAAGCCAGTTTGGCAGTCGAGGGGTTGAGGGTATTACATTTCTTTCAGTGGGTAAGCAGGGAGAGGCTGAGGACTCGACTTTCCTTTTACAAAGGCTAACATAAGTTAATTTTTCCTAACTTTTGGAGGCAGGAAGGGATAGGATAAGGGGAAAAAATTAAAAAGGGTTGGTCTTTTTGGTCCCTGGTGGTCCCTCTTTCAGGGGCTGAGCTTGGACATTGTGAGGGGCCTCACTATAGGTGTGTAGAGGAGACAACGCCTGGTCTTCTGATCCTGCAGGAGTCAATGGGACACTTCCTCCATGCAAGGCTTCACATAAGGCTGGGATAGGTCAGACTGCTTGGAAAGTGTCGGGTCAACTGCCTTAGGGACAGGATCCTAGGATCCTGGCCTAGCTGCTGCACTACCCTTAGTTGTCAACAGAGGCCCTGAGTGGGAATTTGCTAAAATCACCCGGAGACCTCTCTGCTTGGTACATTTTAAAAATCAAGCCCGGAGTCCTGAAGAAGATTTAGACCAGTGTTTCTCAACCTTCTTAATGCCACAACCCTTTAGTACAGTTCCTCATATTATGGTGACCCCCAAACATAAAATTATTTTTGTTGCTACTTCATAACTGTAATTTTGCTACTGTTATGAATTGTAATGTAAACATCTGTATGCAGGATGTATTTTCATTGTTACAAATTGGACAAAAAGCATAGTGATTAATTACAAAACAATATGTAAATATATTTTGTGAAATATATATTTCTAATTACAAATAAATGAAATTTTATCTTGCATGGTGTAGCACGAGTAAAGGTCTTAATATAACAACAGTAAACTACATTGCCACGTTTTGTGACAGTATGTTTTAAAAGCCAATGTCAGTGTGATGGTTGAGATAACTTTTTTCATTAGATCAGCAATTCTCTGGGCAGTCTTTCCAAGAGCACAATGAAGATCATCTTCCACGAGTCTACTTCTGTATTTAGACTTGATAACCAACAAGCTGAAAAACCCTGTTGCACAATATATATGTAGTTAGAAATGGAAGACGAAGGTGCAACACAGTCTCATAACAAGATATGACTGCAAACACTTGATCCAAAATTTTGTAACTAGTATTGTAGAGAAATCAGTTCTCACTGCATCAGTGTTATTGAGTTCAGTAAGCTCCTCTTGTGCTGTCTCAGGAATATCTTCAACTCTGACTATGAATGGGCTTCTTCCAAATGCAAATAGGGCGTCAGGTAGGATTGGAAAGTACGATGAAATTTTGTCTGCAAGCATGTGCAAGTGTTCTTTCACAGAAATCATCATCCTTTTGGCTGGTTCAATGTCATGTTCCTCAAAGAAAGCAGATAAGGTAGACAACATGTAAATTTTATTTTCATACAATTTTTTATTTTTTTGCCAAAGCTAAAGTTTGATTTGGAATGATCAGATCTGTTCAGACAACTTGAGGCATGTTGCATTTGGTCCTTGCAGTGATCAATTTAACGCATTCAGATGGCAACGATGTCAAAAAAGTAAGTTAGCTATTTTCTTCAGTTCACTTTTAATGCTGAAAAGTGCTTTGGACTGCAGCTTGCTTTCAGATTATAAAACGTTTTGAGTTCATCACGAAGCTCAAAAATCTGTTTTAAAGCGTATCTTCTCAACAACCATCTCACTTTATTGTACAATAGCAGAGAATTAGTTGGCACATCCAATTTGTTGCACAGTTGCGAAAATAGTTGACTGTTTAACGTGCTTGCCTTTAAAAATGGACAGAACTTATGACACTTTTCACTTCTTCTTGTAACTCTTGTGGCAGTGTCTTCATTGCTAATATTTACCAATGAATCCTCCAGTTAGTTCTGGTGACTTATGGTGACTCATTCAGTACCCAAACTTGAAATCCAGGTCAACATCCTAGTGTAGCAGGAGCACCCTCTGTGGAAACACCACCAACCTTTTCCCAAGAGATCTTATGCTCTTTCAGAAACGAACCAACTGTGTCAAATATATCACATGCATTAGTTGTCTTTTTAAGAGGTATGCAAAAATTAAACCCATCTTTAATGTCGCCATCATTCATAAACCTCACTGAAAAGTTTGCAATGTCTGTAGATCCGTCAGTCTGAATGCTAAATATTGGAAGTGGAGCAGATTTAATTTCCTGGATTACCAGATCAAGAATATCAGAAGACATGTCATCTATTCTTCTGTGGACAGTGTCATTATATAAGGAAATTGCACTCAGTTATGTAACAAATTCATCTCTGATCACAACTTAAACAGTGTCTTTGGCCTCTGGCAACAGTAATTCCTCAGCAATGATGTGAGGTTGCATAGCTCTGGCTATTCTGAGTGCCACCTAATAGGCATCTTCAACGACTGCTACGTTTTGTGTGGTACTTGCCACCAGTGTCAAATCTGGCTTTCTTGAGTCCATCAGCTTTGCTTCTAAAATACTTGGTATCCTTGTTGGCAAAGCTCGGATGCTTGCTATCAAAATGGCGCTTTAGTGTGTTTGGCTTTATATATTCAGCTGATAAAACTTCACAACAAATAACACATTGAGGTTTTTTCAATTCCTGCTTTAATGATTGAGTTCAAACCATACTGTAAAAAACCCTCACTATATTTTCTTAACGTTCTCTACATGATTCATTGTCATGTGATGATTTGCTAATGAAAATAATATGTACCAACATTTTCAATACAAAAAATAATACATGGCATAGTTCAGTCAATAGAGTTCATTAAAGTTTCCTATGATTTACCGTGGTCTGTGTTGTGTTTTTACATACCCGTTACTATCACAAGGGGGCAGTATTCACATAAACCACAGCTGGATATAAAAAGACTGATCCGCATCCAGATTAAGTTCCCATGGTGCACATTTTTTTGCAGTAGTTGATGATTTTACAGTACATGATTTTTCACTTACCCAGTAATTATAATTCATGAAGTGTCATTTTACCTCCAATACTACTGCTTTCAACACACTAGTTGCTTTGAACACAGCAGCTGCTCTATACAACAGCTGTTCTCTACACTTGTGACTGGTCCACATTATGGCGCCAACCCTGTCACATACACTGTATTTGTACGGGGTGTACGTGATGGGGTTGGTATGATGTCATTATGCCAGGTACTCGCGGGCATATCTGCATGTGGGCAGACCTGCCTAGGGATGGATAGAGGAGCTGTGTCTCATTTATTATGGGAAATGTGTGTTTTTCAATGGCCTTAGGTAACCACTGTGAAAGTTGTTTGACCCCCAAAGGGGTTGCGACCTACAAGTTGAGAACTGCTGTAAACCAAGTCCATGGATATCAGTGCTTAGACTCAACCAATCTATTGCTGCTCTCTCTCATTTCCACTCAACAAGTAGATCCTGGTGGTCACCTAGTAAGCATTTCAACCTGCCCACAGGCTCTCTTGTTCAGTCCTACAGAGTTTTCTTCATGGTTCCAGATTTTTTCCAGTTTCTGACACCACTAGAGTTCAATCTTCAAATCCAACGAGGTCCTTTTTTCTTTAATCTGTCAACAGTCAGTAGGTATGTCTCTTCACCTTCGAATATCCTTAGTACTCCAAAGCACTGGGTGGGGCTAATCTCTTTGACACCTTCCTTCCAGGTGTGTCCTAAACCCATCTGAAGATCAAATTAATGGCTTGAGGCAAATGGGCTTACAAGCTGTTTATTACCATACTGCCCAATAAACATTTCTATCAATCATTATATCAATAATGAGAAATCAGTATAAACAGTAGAATCAGATATGAAATTCTTAAAACTCATGTTTAATCCTTATTTAGCTTGTCTAAATCCTTATCTAAACTACTCTGTTCATACAAAAATATGGGAGTAGGTCTTTGAGAGCATTAAACCAGATCTAGACTTTCTGTCAGGCATTTTGATCTACCAGCCATCTTCCTTAAGCAGCTTGGTTTCTGAAAAATTCAAATGGTGATTTCTTCCCCTGTGCTTAAAATATATACTAACAACATTCATTTTTGCCATTTCACACAGGAATAACCAAAGACTACAACCAAACGTAATAATGAAAACTTTAGCTTTCCATATTCTTTCCAGAAAACAACCCAGTAAACTGCATGGATTTATCTGACTTCTTGCTAGCTAAATAATAAACATTACCATGAGTCAGAAGTCAAATAACCATCCACTCTCCATCTTTATGATTTGTTTTTCCAGTATCCCACTCCTGGTACCATGAGTTATTCTAGGTAGACTAGAGAAACAAATCCACAGAAACGCGTGTATAAGAGAGAGTAAAGGTTAAGTATACATTAAGAAAACACCACCCACCCCCCAAAAAAAGAATCCCAACCCAGTGCTGTCCAAGTCCATAAATCTGAAAGCCCATATGTCCGACATGGATCTACAAAGTTCTTAATCTCACAAATCACACCCAAAGCCACCGAATGCAGGAAGAAAGCCAAATAGGTCAGCATGTAAGCATCTCAGTGCTGGTAGGGGTCTCCATGAGGCTTCTCCAGCACCCAAGCTGCATCAGGGTAGGTCCATGTGTCTTCTCAGGGATGTCTCACATGAAGTGAGCCTTTCCAGCAGAAGTAGAGAACTAGGTATGGCAGCTGCACATTTGATCATCAGAGAACAAGGGACGAGAAGGGCGAGGCTCACCAAGCAATTTATCTCTCTGACCTTCAGTGAATCCCACATGTATTCATATTGCAAGTTGGCACAATAAACCTTAACTATCACACCTCCTATAGCAGTGGTTTTCAACCTTCCTAATGCCATGACCCTTTACAGTTCCCCAACCCTAAAGTCATCTTTGTTGCTACTTCATAACTAATTTTGCTATTGTTATGAATTGAGTGACCCCTGCAAAGGGTTGTTTGACCCCCCACCTCCCACCCCAAAGGGGCCGTGACCCACAGGTTGAGAACCACTGTCGTTTTTAAAAATCATTTTATGAGGGGCTCATACAACTCTTATCACAATCCATACATACATCAGTTGTGTAAAGCACATGCATACATTCATTGCACTCATCATTCTCAAAACATTTGTTCTCCACTTAAGCCACAGGCTTCAGGTCCTCCTTCTTTGCCCTACCTCCCCGCTCCTCCCTCCCTCATGAACCCTTGATAATTTATAAATTATTGTTTTGTCATATCTTGCCCTGTGCGACATCTCCTTTCACCCACTTTTCTGTTGTCCATCCCCCAGGGAGGAGGGCACATGTAGATCCTTGTAGTCAATTTCCCCTTTCCAACCCAGCCTCCGTCTACCCTCCCAGTATCGCCTCTCACACCACTGGTCCTGAAGGGATCATCCACCCTAGATTCCCTGTTCTCCCAGTTCCTATCAGTACCAGTGTACATCCTCTGGTCTAGCCAGACTTGCAAGGAAGATTTGGGATTATGATAGTGGGGGTGGGGGGAGGAAGCATTTAGGAACTAGAGGAAAGTTGCATTTTTCTTTTTTCTTTTTTAAAAAATTTATTTATTTATTTTAACAATGTATTGGGGCTGATACAATTCTTTTCACAGTTCATACATATACATACATCAATTGTATAAAGCACATCTGTACAGTCTTTGCCCTAATCATTTTTTTCTCTTTTCTTCTTTTACATTTTATTAGGGACTCATACAACTCTTACCACAATCCATACATATACATACATCAATTGTATAAAGCACATCCATACATTCCCTGCCCCAATCATTCTCAAGGCATTTGCTCTCCACTTAAGCCCCTTGCATCAGGTCCTCCTTTTTTCCCCCCTCCCTCCCCATTCCCCCCTCCCTCATATGCCCTTGGTAATTTATACATCGTTATTTTGTTCATATCTTGCCCTATCCGGAGTCTCCCTTCCCCCCTTCTCTGCTGTCCCTCTCCCAGGGAAGAGGTCACATGTGTATCCTTGTAATCAGTTCCCCCTTTCCAACCCACTCACCCTCCACTCTCCCAGCATCGTCCCTCACACCCTTGGTCCTGAAGCTATCATCCACCCTGGATTCCCTGTACCTCCAACCCTCATATGTACCAGTGTACAGCCTCTGTCCTATCCAGCCCTGCAAGGTAGAATTTGGATCATGGTAGTTGGGGAGAGGAAGCATCCAGGATCTGGGGGAAAGCTGTGTTCTTCATCGATACTACCTCACACCCTAATTAACCCATCTCCTCTCCTAAACCCCTCTATGAGGGGATCTCCATTGGCCAACACTTGGGCCTTGGGTCTCCACTCTGCACTTCCCCCTTCATTTAATATGATATACATATATATACATATATACACATACATATATACATATACACATATATACACATACATACACACACTTATATCTTTTTTTTTTTTGCATGATGCCTTATGTCTGGTCCCTTGGGCACCTAGTGATCGCACTGGCCGGTGTGCTTCTTCCATGTGGGCTTATTTGCTTCTGAGCTAGATGGCCGCTTTTTGAAAGTTGCATTTTTCATCGTTGCTACATCGCACCCTGACTGGCTCATCTCCTCCCAGAATCCCTTATGTAAGGGAATGTCCAGTGGCCTACAAAAGGACTTTGGGTCTCCACTCTGCATTGCCCCCCACTTCATTCACTACAGTGTTGTATTGCCTGAGAATTGAAAGGGTAGCAGTGAATTTGAGTTTTCTTGAACACCAAAGGGACACTTCTGCTATTTTCTATAAAACTGTGCTGACTATCAATAAACACAATGCCAGTGAATTTGTGCTAAGGGCAGAGGCCAGATAGATAAATATTCAAAATGTCAAAACCATATGACATATATGAGATTCAGTTTGATAAAGCTATTTCTGGAAGGGTATTGCTCACACCTCCTTCCCTTTCACATTTTTCTGCTATTGAAACCACTTGGGTTGGTAATATGTAATGCTTGAGGCTGGGTGTCAACTTCTCTAGGCCAGGATTCTCAGAGAGTTAGCAGTTATGATAATGGCAGCCCGGGTGACAATGTCTGGTATAATGCCATAACTTCCATGAAGAGATTTGCTGTCAGCAGCCAAGAACTAGGAGGTGTTATCCTGGTGGGTGTGGTTTCTCCCAGTAGATATGTAAGTGAATTCTCTCTGTTAGCTGTGTAGCTTTTGGCCATGCCCAGGACCTCACCAGATGGATGGATCTCCAGACTTGAGACAGCATCTTGCCATATTTCCTATTTAGCTTGAATTCATCCATATGCACAGCATGTAAGGAAGCAGCCTAGCACCTGATCTAACATCTTGGCTTCATGAGGTACTAGACTTACTAGAATCAAGAGAAGGGTCCAGACTGATATCTGAGCCTCTCCTGCCTCTACAACTGTGAATTGAAATAGTGAGTACTGTGAGTAGAATTTTTCCTATTTCTGAGACTGTGTAAGGGTGGCAGGACAGGAGAAAACTGGGCTTTGTTTTGGGGTAGAGGCTTGGAAACTCACATGGGGCCATTTACCTTTTCTTATAGGGTTTTTATGAGTCAGCATGGGCTCAATAGAGCAAAAAAGGATGCTGAGGGCAAGATTATGGAGGGCTGTGGTAATCAGCTTGGCTCTCTCTGAGGTCTCAGAAGACACAACTTACCATTCACAGGTCAGGATTCCTTTTGGAGCAGATTCATCAGAATGAGTTCAGGGACCCAGTATTTTGAAATTTGCCATCCTGAGTTTGTTGCAAAATGAGGCTTCACTCATGGCCTCTCTGGAAACCATAGAACTTTCCCACCCTTGTTCATGGCAGCTGTTGCCCAGAGATATAGGGAGACAGTGAAAGTCATGGTGAAGGCCTGGTCCTTCATCTCGCTGCCCCTGGTTGTTCTAGTGACATTCTCACAGGCTATCTTTTGTTTTTGAGAAATTGTTGTTTTCATATTCTAAATTTCAAGAGTGTTCAGATAACATTTCATGTTCGGTTGCTTTTAATTTATGTTTGTCAGAGAAGAACCATGCCTCATAGTGTTTTCAAAGGTTGGTTTTCAAAAATAACTCGGTACCAGACCTGTCTCTTAAAGTGTCTTTGAGGAGAAACCCACCAACTTCTCAGTTAGCTGTTAAATATTGTAACTATTTGCATCATTAGAGGCTCCAAGTTTAAAGAAGTTATGAATTTCATATTTATTCAAGAAAGAAAATGGCACATTGTGATGTTTTAATTTGAAAGGGGGTGGTTAAAGAATTTTTTCTAACTCAGTTGTTCCATTCAAGATTTTTGTATTTGCAGTTATATTTGTTTAATTTTCTGTTTAATTTCTCAAAGGTTTTAGGAAAATGTTATTGCATTTAGTTTGCTTTTACTAATGTTTCTGAGATGATTGCTAGGTGTGGCATAAGAGTGGATCAATTAGAAGGTGCGTGGAGATAACATAGGCTTAAAGAAGAGACTGTGATATAATTTTCACATTGGAATCTGGGTAGGTGTAACCCAATAAGAATTGTGTTAGGAAATTTGAATTAATGTGGTGGGAATATTTCATTTAGAAACATAATTCATACATTGAATTCTATTTATGGATCCTAAAATGCCTATCTCTGACACAGTGCTTTATGCATTTCTTGTTAAGAGCTATGGAATCTGTTCTGACTCATCCTTGTCGTCAGTTCTGACTTATAGTCAATCTGTGTTCAAGTGGAGAAGATACTGTCCAATCCATTGTCACTCATAGTATCCTGAAGGATAAAGGATAGTATGTTATGGCTTGCAAAACTCTCTTTCTGTAAACAAACAGCCTCATCTCCCTTCATCATAGTGGTTGATGTGTTTAGCCCACTCATTTGGCTGTGTTTGACTTAACACAACCCACAATGACAGCACATCTCCTTTCATTCATGATTAGAGATATATAAATCAAAATCAGGGATTAGATATCATATTATACCAACTCAAATGATAATCATTTTTTTTAAGTGACTAGAAGTGTTGAAAAGGATAACTTAATAGTAGGACACTTATCCATTACTGGTGAATTTATCATCGGTAAAAGCATGATATGGATGAGTAGAAGCTGTGGTGTTAAGAGCAAATGAGCAGTCCTGTGAGATGCAACTAGTAGTAACTGCTCATTTGGAGCAAATGAAAGTCTCAGAAAATAAACGAATTGACAGGGACAATAGTCAATAAAAACAATAGTCTCATCTACTTAGAGATGAGAAAAACTACATGCTGAAAATCACTACCAAACATCCTGATATCGTGCATCAGTATGGGAGAGAAAAATGTACAGTAGAAATAAACTTTTTACCACTTTCAGAATTATTTCACCTGTCTTTAAGGTTGTAGTACACTGATAAGGTTTTCCTCAAATTCTCTTTCAAACTTCAACAGAAATTGTCCCTGGGATCAACTTTTGTCCAAAAACAAACAAATAAAGATGGTACAAAAATAAAGAATATTATTTTTTAGTAAAGGACTCTATTTAAAATCTAAAATGATATGTACATACATAAGTACAGAAAGCAACTGATTATTATAAAGAAAAGATGAAAAGAGAAAGTGGATATTAGCAAGAAACAATAACATGGTAAAAATATATATAATTAGTGTCCCTGAAATATGTGTGATAAAAATGTCAAATGGGAATCTAATATCTACTTATGTTACCAGAAAAATATGAACATGTTTTCATCTATAAAAATATAGCAGCATATTCAAATTTGAGAATATAATCCCATTTCAACCACAATGAGCATAATGAGCCACCGAAGAAACATTGCTTCTGAATTCCACTACCTAGTTTGTGCAGAAGACTGGAGTTCTGAGGGCTAGCACAAGCCCAGTCCAAGAGCATATAATGTAAACGAAGCATAGACATGCTTATGAGAAATGAGGCAGTTCTCTAATGGGTGATTTTGTATTCAGGTAACCTGGTAAATTTCCTGGACATTTGGTGGGTTCCACTGATATATAAGAAAGTTTCAACTCACTCACTCACTCACTCTCACTCACTCTCACTCACTCACTAACTCTCTCACTCTCTCTTACTCACTCACTAACTCCCTCACTCATCCTCTCACTCTCTCACTCATTCTCTCACTCTCACTCCCTCACTCTCTCACTCACTCTCACTCACAAAAATAAATAAATAATGTATGAGCCCCTAATAAAATGTTTAAAACTAACTAACTAACTAAATAAATAAGGAAGTTCCTCCTACCTCTCTATTTTTGTTATTTTACTCAGGGTAAGAAGACTTGCATTTTAACTGAGTGATTCCAGTTTCTATGGTCTTCTCTGCACTTTCTCTCATAAACATTTCCCCAATTAAGTGGATGCCCTTCAAGCTTGCTGAGGCCTAGCATGCATATATACACATATAATTTTCATAAAGCTATTTCAAACTTTTATTCTTTCATTAATTGTAGATTCAGTTTGCCAAGTTATAAAAATATATGCTGGGCTCTTGACTGTATGTGAATTGAACTTTTAGATGGTTTGATAACAAATGACATTTTAAAAATTCACTTTATTGGAGATTCTTACACTAATAACAATCCATACATCCGTTTTGTTAAGCACATTTGTATATATGTTGCCATCATCATTCCTCCCTCAGGAACTCTTGATAATTTACAAAAGTACTATTTTTTCATATCTTATGCTGACCTCTGTCTCCCTTAACCCACGTTTCTATTGTTCATCCCCCCTAAGAGGGGGTTATATATCAATTATTGTGATCAGTTTCCCCTCCATGCCCCCCCCACCTTCCTCCTACCTCCATAGCATAGCTACTCCCATTTTTGTTCCTGAGAGAATTATCTGTCCTGGATTCCCTGTGTCAAGAGCTTTTATCTGGACGAGAGACTACATACTCTGGTCTAGCTGGATTTGTAAGGTAGAATTGGAGTCATGATAGTTGGGGGAAGGAAACATTAAAGAACTAGAGGCATGTTGTATGTTATTGGTGCTATATTGCACCCTGGCTGGCTCTCCCTTGTACATCCTTTTTACAAGTTATTGAGCATATGAACACACTTAGCAATGTCAACTGAAAAAAGATCATGGATTAGGTGAATTTACTGAGTTAGGTGTAAAGAAGAAATAAACTAAATAAAATAGTCCCCAGATGAGTAGTGAGTAGTGTGTACACATCACTCCTGTTTCCTGTTACTGTTGTTCATCCAGTTTCCCCCTAGTGCAAGTCATGTGAGAGGAGGAATTGAGGTTTAGGGTGAGGGATGATGAGCGCATAGGCAGATAGAATGGTGATATTTTGCTGCCATATAACAGAGATCAGGTACAGTATCAAGTGTCAACAAAAATTTAATCAACATATGCAAATGTGTTTTCCTAGATATGACATTTCATAGGATTCACAAACTTGAAAATGTATCATTGCTAGAATCAGAGTCTTAAGATAAGAATCTAGGTTCCGGGATTAATCAATGTTCCCAGTTGAATAAAAATAATCAAGGGATAGAATTGGGAGTTAAGTGTCATGAATTAAGAGTCAGGTGTGAGCGACCAGATTAAAGGGTTTTATCATTAGGAAATGTAGTATGTAAAAGATCATGTTTTGAGTTGATTAGGAGCATATGTGTTAAATTATAATGATGTAGAGTTATGACTTTAAGACTCAAATTTTGAGGGTTTGGTTCCTGAATTTCAGATTTAGGGTTAAAAAGTTAGAATTAAGATTCTAGAATATAGGCAGAGGTTGTACACTGGTGCATATGGGGGCTGGAGGCACAGAGAATCCAGGGTGGATGATACCTTCAGGACCAAGGGTGTGAGGGGCGATGCTGGGAGAGTGGAGGGTGAGTGGGTTGGAAATGGGGAACCGATTACAAGGATTCACATGTGACCTCTTCCCTGGGAGAGGGACAGCAGAGAAGGGGGGAAGGGAGACTCCGGATAGGGCAAGATATGACAAAATAACGATGTATAAATTACCAAGGGCACATGAGGGAGGGGGGAAAGGGGAGGGAGGGGAAAAAAAAGAGGACCTGATGCAAAGGGCTTAAGTGGAGAGCAAATGCTTTGAGAATGATTGGGGCAGGGAATGTATGGATGTGCTTTATACAATTGATGTATGTATATGTATGCATTGTGATAAGAGTTGTATGAGCCCCTAATAAAATGTTTAAAAAAAGATTATAGAATATATTCAAGGTTGTGATCCCAATGTAAAGATTAAATGCATTAAAGGTTAAATGCATTAGACTAGATTTAGAGTATATGGTCATAGGATTTGTTAAGCATGTTAAATTTGTTGTGGGTTTTGGGGAATGCTGAGGGTGTTCATAGAAGTTCTGTATGCTAAGGGTCTTTTCAGGTAGTTAGGGGTGTAAGTGTTTTAGGACATATCAGTGAGTTGTAAAGATGCTCACCTTGTTAATGTGCAAGTGTTAATAGTTTGGAAGTTGGTGATTAGCAATTAAGGGATTTACGTACCAAAAGTCATTTTTGTGTGTTCAAATGTAGTCTACAACTGTTTTGTTTTTTTAACATTTATTAAGTATAGTAGTATTTATGGCCTATTTGGGACTTTTTATGTATGTAATCACTAATTTAGGATGAGCAAAGAATTTTTATTTTGGGGAAATAGTTTTCCTTCCTTTTTATAAAATTCTTTTTCTGATTTGTCAACTAGCACATACAGTCCAATTTTTTAATGTGAGTTGGAAAATGAACATGTATGTTTGTCCTGTTTCTGAGGTGGGGTGATGCTTTTGTCTCTTTCTACTAAGCCTGACCTTTGCAATGTTTGTTGTTGTTGTTGTTCTCATGAATATATATTAATATATTGGGTTAGACCGGTTCCATGTGAGATTTGTAGTTTTTTTTAAACATGAAAGTCTTTGACTTTGTTTAGTATATATTGTGTCTATTTAGATAATTGATTCTCTTTTTTCCCCCATCAACAGGTGTATTTGAGTGTTGATTTTCTTGTGTTAAATCAATTCTGGGATGAATTACAATTAATCATGATGTATACTTACTTAAATATGGTGTCTGACTCAGTTTTCTGTTTTTTTAAATAACTCATTCATGCAGACCCATTATCAATATTGGTCTACAGTTTTCTTAAAGTATCCTTTTCTGACATGGGTATCAGCTTTATTTCTGTTCTCATAGAAAGTGTTATTTTCCAAAATTATTGTTATGTTTGAACCCAATAACTTGAACTTAAACAACAAAACAGCTTAAAAGTGTTTATTCATCCTATGTAAATACTCTGGTCTCTAGCTGCCCGAATCTTCCATTTTCATCTATCTTACAGTTAGGCTGGAAACTTCTCATGAAATTTTATTGATTCAACTGATTATGAACTGCCCAAGAAGGCTGAAACCCACTCAAGTATCATCAATCCCTTGCTCTAATCTTCCAGCTGACCCCTCAGTGTAGAGGCCTATATGATTCATGCTTCCCTTGAAAGATAAATAGCTGCTCACGACTCAGTGCTGCCCTTACACTAGAGTCCATGTTCATAAAAATACTGTGCCATATGGCATCCTGTATGAACTTTAGAGAATTTTCTTCAGCTCACCTCCAAAACAATAGTTTAATGAGGAGTAGGAATTCCTCGGTGACTTTGTTGTCACCTTTTTTGTTCTAATTTTAAAAAAAGTAACCGCTTCCCTTTTTAAATAAGAGAAATAATAACTTTTGTAAGCATAACTAATACACTAGCATGTTTTTTGCGTGTGTCTTGGGTGCTTATTATTGGTTTCTGAGGCTGTTGTTATGATAACTGTCATTGAGTTAATTCCATCTCACAGGGACAGAGTGCACAACTGAACAAAACACTGCACTCTCCTGTGCCATCCTCATGATTTAGGATGAACCCATTGGGGCAGTGACTTTGTTAATCCATTTAGTAGAGAAATTCCTATTTTTCACTGCCCCTCTTTGTTACCAAACATAATGTCCTACCCCCGGGACTGTTCTCTTTGATACATGTCTAAAGTACATAATTTTAACACTCACCATCCTTACCTCTAAGTAGCAGTCTGACATTACTTCTGCCAAGACAGACTTGTTTTACTTTGAATGCCCATGGTACCTGGGATATTCTTGGCCAGCACTACGATTCAAACACAGTGATTCTTGTTCAACATTCTTTATTCAGTGTCCATCTTTCAAATGCATATGAAGCCATAGACAATAGCATGTTTGGGTCAGGTGAACCCAGGCTTCAAAATAATATCTTTGCTTTTCATCACTCTAAAGAGGCATTCTCCAGCAGATTTATCCAATGCAATATATCTATTGATCTCTTGAGGTTACTTTCACCATTCGGGGTTTTTTGTTTTCTTGTTTTTTTTGCCCATAAGTTAACCATTTTTCTGGAAGGAGTTAAATTTTACTCAAGCTTAGATTAAGAACTTTGATCAAGGAGGGGCCTGGTATCCAACCTTGTTCTTCAACCCGCCTGTCTCAGAGCTCTGAGAGTGAAACCTGGACTTAAGACCTAGGGGAATGGTGAGGCTTACATTTCAGATATTCATGATGACTGGCAGGAGACAGTCAAAACTAAAGTGTGTATTTTTCTAGTAGCCTGATTTGCAGATTAGTTTTATAGGGGCACTAATCTACACCCCTGTCAAATAACGGCCACTTTATAACACCTTGCCTTAGAAACTCTCTGGGGCTTGCAAGAGGGCAATGCCAATGATATCCAAGTAGCCACTCAGGCTAATGCTGCCTACTTTATCACAGCATAGCCTCTTTCCTCCGCACTGATTTTGTCATCCTACCCCTCCAGTCTTCCACACTAGCTTTCTCCCCCCTCCCTAGAAGTCCAAGACTATGGATGGGACATCCTAACCCAAATTGATAAGCCCTCTCCCACAGTTTGTGTTATTTATCATCGGTCAGCATTACTTGGAGAGATTGAAACCCATGCTCTAGGCCGAGATGACATAATGACTAAGTCATTTCTTTCCTTGATCCATCTCATGTACTTTTAAGCTTCTGCCCTCAACCTGGCTCTTGGCATCACCTATCTACCTACCCCTAGCCATTCCTTGAGTGTAAGTTATAGTCTTTTACAAAGGCTTTAGCATTGGGTATCCTTAAACACAAGAGCTTCAGAGAAGAGAAAATAAACATCCCTTGGGCTTGTTACCTAGTTAAGGCTCTCAGTGCATTGACAAAGTCACTTCTAGGATTTGCTGCTCATGTCCCTCTGTCCCTTGTTGTCCACTTCTAAAGAAGCTTCTCTGGCTACCACACTCTGCTGTGCATATTACTATGGGCCTTTAATGGATTCCCACAACCATAATCATTTCTTTTTTTTTCCTCTTTCAGTTTTTTTTTTGTTTATTTCTTTAAAAATTAAAAAAAAAACATAAACCATTTCATTGGGAACTCTTACAGTGCTCATAACAATCCATACATCAATTGTATCAAGAACATATGTTGCCATCATCATTTCCAAAACACTTTCTTTATACTTGGGACCTTGGAAACAGCAGTCATTTCTTAACACACAATAGTTATTTTATCCAAGGGGATGGGAGGTGATAAAGTTTTATGAAGAGCTCAGCATGGGTTTGAGCGGCATGGATGAGCATGATTCAGTTGGAGTACTTTCGCCAACCATGCCAAGAGTTACGGACAGTGGTGGAGTGCGGTCTGGTAAATAACTTCCTTTATAACATATAACTTCCTTAAATTAAATGTCTTGTGAAAAAAGATATTTATCTTTAATGTGGCTTGAGGTTATTTATATCTTAAAAATATCCGATTTACTCTAATATTAAATATTATATGTAAAGACTATGTATTAAATGTTGTGTTAGACAGGGTTCTCTAGAGAGACAAAACCAGTTTGCTAGTAATTTTCTATATATATTTATAAAGATAGATATATAACACAAGAAATGAACTGCTAAATTATAAAGCAGTACAAATGACTCAGTGCAACTCACTTCCCTGAGAGAGTTGGGAGACACTAGCCGTCCTTTAAGTCTTGAGGGCCGCCAGTTCCACCTCTGTAGAGAGAGCTGGGCTGTATATGCCCAGGCATCAAACAGCATGTCAAGTCACTAACTGTCACCAACTTTCAGTCCCCAGCTCTAGAGATGTACATTCCAATCGTGTGTGCTTAAAGGGACCTCAACTTACAGTGACACAGTCCACTGGCTGTGCGTCCCACAGGTAGTGTAGCCTCTAAATTGAGGCACAGAACAAGCAAGGCAGCTGCACACTGGTCCGATGATCAAAGAGGAAGAGACAAGATAGGCGAGGCTCACTGAGTCACTTATCTCTCAGGCCTTCAATTAATCCCACTTGTGTTTATCAGCCAGGCTGGCACAATAAACTATCGCAATCCACCCCTTGCCAACCTTTCCAGACATCGATGAAATCACACTTATACTTATCATCAATCATCTATCATACATATAAATAAAAACACACTGAGTCCAATTGTATCTGATTTATCATACCTGAACTAAGGAAAGATATGCAATAAGCACATAAAAAGAGAATACATTGACAATTACAAACCTTGCTTTTGCAATTGATCACATGGTCATAATTGATATATAGAATGACCTTCTACTACTACCAATTCTGTGTTACCTTTGCCCTCAGCAAGCACCTCAGCTGGCTGTGGTTTTTTTGCCTGGTAGAGTGACCCAGGTCTTCATTCCTGAGGGGTCTGGGCCATTATAAGTCCTGTCAGGATTGGGTTGCTGTAATTTACAATTTACTTTAATCACAGGGCATGGTAGCACTAAGAGTCGGCCTATGGGATCTCCTGGATTCCAGACATATTCTTCTTTACCTCCATTATGTAACACCAGTCCAATTTCTCCTTGGTAATCAGGATCAATCACACCACTTAGTACAGTGACAGCCTTCCTGACCTGTTGATTCAAAGGACTGAGAAGCCCAATTTGGGTAGGGGACATTATCAGCTGTCAGTTCAGTGAAATCCATGCTGTGTTTCCAGGTGGGAGAGTTCCTTCCCTCGGGACCAGGACCTCCAGGCCTGAGGAACACAGGGTTGCTGGGACAGGAAGCAAAAATGCTGCAAGTGGATCACTAGGAGTAATAGTGAGTGGTACCATTCCAGCTTCCACCCTTTGATTCTTGGACCCATGAATTCTGGCTATTGGAGACACAGCACCATATATTGACCGCTGGTTTAGAGCATGTACTAAGATTGACTTAGTACATTAATATCTTACTTGATCTATTAAGATATATATCATTCTGGCAGACCTGTGATTTACATTGTCAGTGAACATTATTATAAATTTTGCCTGCTGACCAACCCCATTGTTTGTGTAAATAGCTTCCAGTCATGTAAGGATTAATTCTGTACAGGTGAATAACTCAGCTATTGTAATGTGCAGTTAGGCTACACTGGTCCAATACCCATCCCTCAAGAATGTCTTAAAAATTGGTGTTAGGCTCTAATCAATGACACTTATTAACGGAAGATTCTTATGCTCCAAGGTGATGATCAATAAGATTCTCCACCATTAATTCACAAATATGTCTCTAAGGGGAACCAAAGGCAGATTAAAAAAAAACAATGTCATTCCTCTTCAATTCTTACTTCCTAGCATAGTAAACCATATGACTGCATGATTCAAAATGGCCCGTGCAAATCCATTTTTAATGACTTCAAATTTTCCAAGACTCATATTTTGTACATGCCACATCATGATTAATGGATGTTTCAATGGTTTCTTCTCAGTTTGAGTTATGCCATATTACCCAAGGAAGGTCACGAAAAGACTTGCTTCATCTCAATCAGTGGTTCTCAACCTTTCTAATGTCGTGACCCTTAACACAGTCCCGGATGTTGTGCTGAACCCCCCAACCATAAAATGAATTTCATTGCTACTTCATAACTGTAATTTTGCTAGTTATGAATTGGGCAACCCTTGTAAAAGGGTTACTTAATCCCCGTGAAAGGGTCATTTGACACCCCCAAAGGGGTCGCGACCCACAGGTTGAGAACTGCTGACTAGATCATTAAGGTCAACTCTACTTAGAATATTGGAAGTGACCTGTAAGAAGAATAAACCATATCCATCTTGGAGGAAGAACAGCCAGAATACTCCTAAGACATGAGGATGATAAGCCTTAGTCTCACGTATTTAGACATGTCATCAGGAAAGACCAATTACTGGAAAAGGTTATCACACTAGGTAAAATGGAGGATCATTGAAAAGAGGAAGATCCTGCATAACAGTGACTGTCATGTGGGCTCAAACACAAGTGTAGGGATGGCCCAGAAATGACCAGTGTTTTGTACACAAAGTGACTATGAGTTGGCACCAACTTGAGGAGCTCTGAGGACCTATTTTTTTGAGGTGGCAACTCTTCCCTAATCCTAGTTTGAGTGTCGTCCTACCTGAGGGATCATCTTCTGGCACTGCATCAGATGATGATCTGCTGCTATTCATACTGTTTTCATTAGCTAATGTTTCAGAGGTGGTCTGCCTCTCAACCTTAGTCTGTGTGAGTCTGAAAACTCTGAAGACTGACTACCATGGGTGGTATTTGAAAAAGCAGCTGGCATAGCTTCCAGCATGACACAAGCCACCACAATCTGACTAACTGACAGATGAACAGAGACATCCACTCTGATTGTGTATAGACCCAAAAGACTTGAAAGCAGATCCTCAAGGAGGGACGGGCATACCATTGTTCATGGCAGGAATGTCAGCAATAACCAGATAGCTCCAATAAGATAAATGTTCATCCACAGATGAACATGCAAATAAAATGTAAATACAAGTACTGCTGTGCCAGTAGAAGAAATGAAATCTGGATACAGTAAGGGCAGAGCTTGAAGACATGCTGAATGAAACAAGCCAATCACAAAAGGACACATATTGTATGACTTCACATATATAAAAAGACAAGGAAAGGCAAATGTTTAGATATCAAAGTTTATTAATAGTTACTAGGATCAGGCTAGAGAAAGTGGGGGGTGGAGGGAAGGGGTGATGGAAAAACTACATGGATCATGGAATGTTAGCTTGTAAACAGATTCTTGTAATTGCTGTCAATAAGGCTAAAACCTGGAAATAATAAACAGGCAAAAGTTGTGTGATGGATATACAAAGGGGCTTCAAGAAGCTTGTGGGAAACTTCCATTATTTTCAATTTTATTTGCAGACATCGCTGGGGCTATTTTTTGCTGCTGATTTGTTTGCTGGCCTGCTCTTGCACCTGCCTGACCAGGACCAGTACCTTGCTGAAAGCTGGAATGACATGGTCCACTGGGGTGACCAGTGTTCCCCAGGCCCCATGCTCACTCAAAGCAGAGCTACCAACACCTGTAGTTGTCCAGGAGCCAGCAAAGGCCCCCCACACTCCCTACCCACGAAACTCCACAACCCCTTGCAGCCAGCCCCACCTTGCAGGGATGAGAGGTAATTGGGAAGCATGGCTACGGTAGGGTCTTCTTTGTTCTCAATTTTCTCCAGGTCGCAGTCCAGCTGCTTCATCATTTGGGAGAGCTTGCTGCAACATGGAGGGAAAAGACCCAGCCAGTCAACTTAGCAAATTATTCCTGGGGCCCTTCCTCAGGTAAGCAATGCAAATGCCTGCATAAGATGCCCACATCCTGCCTCCTGATCCACAGCCTGGTCTCCAAGCTTGACTCCATCACCTTCCCCTCCTAAAACTGTCCCCTCGGTCCCATCTGTTCTGATGCCCACATCACAAAGTTGAATGTCAGCTGCATTCTTTCACCCTATATGCTACCAAATCCTGCCAGCACTTCCCACCATCTGCCCCCAACCCAAAATAGCCCCAATATCTCCCATCAGCCCCTACTCCTTTCCCTTGGCCATGGCCACACCACATTCTTGAACTATCCAAACAACCTCTTACCTGTTCTGGCTGCATCCACACCTGCACCCTTTCTCCAAGTCCCTATACCAGGCTCCACACTGAAGCCCCAGTGACATATCTATTATTGTCCTGACCATGTCACTGCTCTGCTCAACTCCTTCCAAAGGTTCTCTTCCTTCATCAGGAAGCCTGATATGAGTTCTTGAAGCCCGGTTAGCACCAGGACCTGGCTGGCCTGTGTCCAGCTCCTTCTTCTTGTCCTTTCAAATGGCTGTGTCCCTGAGGCATTTGAAAGGGAGGACAGGCCCCAGCAACGTTCCTGCACCTTCACCCTCAGCTGTAAGTGCCCCATGACCTTCATTTCCACCCAGCCCAGCATCATTAGGATGTGTGTGCACACCTCTCGGTCCCCGGCGGCACAGATCACAGCAGCATCCACAGACTGCACGCCAGACCTGCACTGAGTCACTTAACCCTCAAGGGCAAACATCAGTCTCACGTTAAAGACCAACCACTAGAGGCCCAAGGAGGCTCAAAGACTTTCCCAAGGAAATCAGCTAGAGAAGAGAAGGCTAGAATTTGATCTGTATCTGTAGAATTCTCACTGGAGGGACCTATCAGCCTACACAGACATGTTGGAGGGCTTTGGTCTCTACATAGGAGCTGGCATCTTGAAAGTACAGTGTGAACCTTCACGGAATGAACAAGAGCAGGTCTCTGCACATGAATCACCCTCCAAATTCATGCAGGGACTGGAGCAGAACTTCCCCCTGGCCAGGGGGCTGTAGGAAGTCCCATGTGGCGTGGGGATGAGCTTTCCTAGAACCGCTAGATCGGGAGGTGGAGAATTAAGACTACAGTACAGAGCAGGTGTCCTGGTGTCTGGTGGGTTGCATGCTGGGCTTCTATCCATAAGGCCATCAGCTGGAAACTACTGGCTGGAAAAAGATGAGGCTTTCTATGCCTGTGATGAGTTACAGTCTGAGAAACCCAGAGAGGCAGCTCTACCCTGTCCACAAGGTCACTGGGTCAGAATCTCTGGCAGTGAATTTGGAGGGGAGTGCTGCCTCTTGTCATGTGAGCATGTATTCAGGGAGTGGTATGGGGCACCAGGGCCAACCCCTCAGTCTCTCACTGGCAGAGCCACGCTGCACCTGGATGATTTCCTTGAGCAACTCTATGGCCTCCTGGATCTGGGTCATGGCTTTGTTAAAGCTGGAACTTTTTCTAAAACCGCTTATTCAAAAACCAAGCCCAAAAGAAGCCCCCAAACCAAGCAACACACTCAGAGAATTTTCATTAAAATAGAGATAAAATGACTCCAGGTGGGAATACACTGTTAAAATGGAGTCGGCATAAGTCTAAACATAGGACAAGCTACTAGAAACTTTTCCAGAGGAAACAGAAACAGAAATTTCCCTTTGGGCAACAAGCAGGAGCAGCTGCCACAGTCCCCCACACTAACAGATTTGCAGAAATGTGGATCCAGTTCAACTGCCTGGCTGTCTTTTACTGGCTACCTTCTCTGCATGAAAAGCAATTCATTATTGATGGCAATTATCTCCTGTCCCTCTTAAAGAAACCTTCTCTCCAGCTGTCTGCCCTCCACAAGGAACGTTTCCTCCAGCTTCTTTCTCCTGTTTAAAAAAAAAACGGGGTTTTGTAAAAATTAAAGAAACAATAGGCACAATTTTTGAAGACTGGATGTGGGACCCGAACATCTTCCGTACTTGAGGGGTCTTGCCCTTCTATGGAGACCTATACGCTTTCCCAAAGAAAGAGTGGCCTTCACTTTGGCTGAGTTCCTGCTCACTGAACCCCATCTTTGTACAGCTGGGCCCATCTCTTTCTCCTTTCACTTGCCACCTGCCAGACTGTTGACTGATAGCCACCACACTGGGTCACCTCCCTTGAGGACCCGAGTCCTGGAAGGACTTAGGCCAGCTACCTGGGAATGCCAATCATGTCTCAATGCGCGTGGGTGCGCTGGAATATCACTTCAACACCCTCAAGGCTGGGTGTACTCCCCGCAGACGCCCTACTGGCTGGCAAGGAGCCAGGGTGTTTCCAGACCGGGTTCTTCCCCTGACCCGCTCCTTGAGAAAGTTACTGCAGAGGTGACAACACTGGGCAAACCTCAGGAGGAAGCCCTAATGTTCTGTGCACCAGCTGCAGCCACTCGCTTCCTGAATAGCGTTCACTTCTTCATAGAGAGAGAAGAAAGGGACCCAGGGCTCACCTTTGAGCTGAAGATGTTCCAGGAGTCTCGGGGAGGAGGCACCGCTGTATGGAGACAATGTAGGGGGGTTAGGGGAGACCTGCAAAATGACTAATCGGGAACACAGATGCCCAAAGCCAGTCTGGGATCCACCTTTCTCCAACAGGGATTCTCACAAGGAGTCCCAACCAATCCCTAAACAGGGGGATGGGACCAGTCTCTGGGACACCCTCCCACATATCATCATACAAGGGGTGCGGCATGGGGCAAGAGGGTGGGGAGGGTACTTGCACCCCAGCCAAGCTTCTATGTGCGGCAGGGTCACCCCAACTGGTCACCACATGATCCCAACCTGGTGCGGACTACACAGAGCTCAGGCTGCAGGCACTTCTCTGGCTCCACACTTCATGCACAGCAAGTAGTTACCGCGCTATGACCCTCACTTCCGTCTAGGACACCGCCACTTCCGCCCTGTCTCAGTGGGACCCGGAATAGGAGAAGCATAGTCATGGGTGTGATCGGGAAACACATAAGTGAAAATTCAGTCAGGACTTAGACTTCTTTAAGCATAGCTATTCAGGAAAATATGGATGTGGCAAAGGTTAATATGGATGTGGCAGAGACATCAAAATCAGTAGTTCCTGGTGCTTAAATTCCCACCAACATATTTGAAAGTTTGTTCTTCATAACACTGACCATATAGGAAGGAATTCAGATGAATTGGAAATAATGCAATATATAGGGAAAATCCACCAGATTCTTATCCCAACAAATGGTTAGATTATTATCAGATGTATGATCAAAGTCACATACCTCATACAGCACTGAGCTAAAAGCACCAACCTATCTGTAGCATTGAATATCCACATCATAAAAGGTGACGCCTGAGTCACTGTGATAGTGGGTCAGGATGTCATTCTCTTACAACCAGAATCTCACAGCTGTGCTCAGAGCCACATAAAACAATTAACAATATACTTCTACCATATCGACACAGTTGTATACAAGACAAACTGAATATTTTCTTCAGCTCTTCGATAGTCAAGTACACTTTAACTTCCATGTGGTGCTTATCCATGTCTGAGACTGAGAAAATCAACCACTGTATCACCTGTCTAGTTTTGCACTATTGTTATAAGGACACTACATGCTGTGGTAAAGATGAAACATGTTCTATAAAATGTGGAACACAAAAGCCTAAGGAGCTGTTTCTCTGCTCTCTATGGTTCTATGAGTCAGAATTCACACAGCAGCTCTGACTTTATTGTTCTTCTTTTAAATGCATTTTATTATTCCATATAAGTAAAACCTTAGAGTTTTGTGTATTTGCAAACCAGAGGAAAAAACAAGAGATACATCACTTCAACCATGGTGCTTGGTAAAGTGTAGGGGCAGCAAACAAGAGGAAACTTTTTAGATTGACAAAGGTGAGACAACGGGCTCAAATATAAGAACAATTATGAGGATGGTTTAAGGCAAGCCAGTGTTTCTCCCTGTGGTAATAGGGTCACTATGATTTGGAACTAACTTAGTGACAGCTAACAACAACCTCTCTTGTACAGGGACTGTATGTACAATAAGTACTGAAATGTTAGAGTGTTTCTTTTTTAAATAAGCAGTAAAGTAATAATCATTTCAGAATCTTGTTGAAAAAATATAATCATGGTTTTAATATGTATACCTGCAAGATGACTCAATAGTGAAGGACAAAACTAAATAAATGTAGATTTGTACAAGAAACCTTATTTATTATTTTAATGCATGAGAAACTTTAAAAGAAAATTTTATGACTACAGAGAATATGGGGTAAAATTATAAAATACACTCTACAACAGAATGTGTTATACTGGTGTTTTAACAATAAAGGAACATATTTGATGATTACATAGCTCTATTGGTTTAGGAGAGTAATTAGATCGTAAATTAGATCAGACCAGTTTATCTTTACATTTGTGGAAATGGGATGGATTGATTCAGAGAGCGCCTATCTCTGACTTTGAGATCATATTTCAATTTGACTAAGTGGGATTATTACCAGGGATACAAGGATGTTTCAATAGTAGAAAAACTCTTAATTTCACCAACCACATAAATACGACAAGTAATAAGAACCATATCATATTAATAGATGCATAAAAGGCATTTGACAATATCTAACACCTATTCCTGATTAACACTCTCAATAACATATTAATAGAAAGGAGAGACCTCAACACATGAAATATATTAAAGGAAACACATTCTGTGTAGGGCAATTAGTTGACTGGAACGTGCTCAAAATACACACTTGTTCACATAGAAAGGTTTCATAAAAAGAGCAATACAGAACCCACAGATTGGGGGGAAATCAATTTTAGCGGTGAGGAGAGGGAGAGAGCAGGGGAGAAGAAGACAAATGGACAACTGTGCTATTTTCAGCAATTCCCATCTTGATGCTCACCTGATCATACACAGGGAGCAGAGCCTGAAATCAGTGTCTGAGTTTCAGAGGCGTCCAGGTGAAAAGCAGGAGAGACGTGGTCAGGTGCAGCAGATGGCAGCAGATGCTGTCAAGTGTGTGTCTCTGTGGCCCTAGCTGCTGGGGTGTCTCTTGGGGAAATTCCCACTTGGGAAGCATGCCTTCCACCCACCACTTTTCTTTTTTTCCTTCCACCACTTTTCTTTCAGTTTGTCTTTGTGCCTGGGCTTGTGTAGTGTTGTGATTCAAATACAAAAACTTTTCAAATGCAAGCAGGGCCATCCAAAGTGATCAGGTTTCAGCAGGGCTTCCAGACTAAGAAGAAACTACTAAGAATGAATTCTTTGCCATTCCAGGCCCAGAACCTCACCTGCAGGCCTCTCCCTCCACGAGACCCTCATTATCTCCAGGCCCCGCCCCTTCGCACAGACACCACCCCACCACCTCCCCAGGTGATACAATATCCTGCTGAACCCACTTCCTCTGAGTGAGTAGGATCCGAGAGGACGACCCACGAGTTTCTGCAGGTGAGTGAGTTTCTGTGTTTCTGTGCTGATCCCGGGCGCGGAATCCCCCGCAGGCCTGGCGTCCCCAGCTGTGTCCTGGTTCCCGTGGACGTTACACTACCCGCACCCCGTACGGCAGTGTTCCAGGTCGCTGCGACCCCCTGGGACATTTCCAGTTAAATCCTTCTTGAATTGGTTGCAGGCTTCTGCCTTCGGGCGCGGGAATACTCTCGTGACTTTTCCTGCTCAGAGCTCCTCCTGCATCCTCACCCCTCCTACAGAAAGGCGCGATTGCCGGTGAGTTTTTTCTTGGGGCCTGTCCCTTTGTGTCAGGTCGTGGGCATTACATCATGGGGACCCCAGAGTGGCCTTTACTGAAAGGTGAGGCCAGCCTTGCAGCCATCGGGCCACCCCACTGATGACCGAGGTCTGTATTAGAGCTTAACTCCTCAGCACCTTGTTTTGCAAAAGGGTACCAGAGCAGTGACAGTCCCAAATTCCCGCACAGATTAGGTCCTTGCATAGATTGCAGAGCCCCACATGGAGTGAGGCTCCATTGAATGGTTTCTGCCCAGGAACCAAGGTAGTAGGTAATCTGCTCCTCAGGCTTTGCAGGGTGGCTTAGCTTCACCTCTGCAGGCAGCCCATGGAGAAGCAGTCTCTCTTGGAGGTTTGCCTGAGTGTGTGTCCTTGATAGAGGTCACCAAACTGGAGACAGTCCTTCCAGGGGACTCCTAAGCAGGAGCCATGTCCTATCAGCCTTGCCCTGACTGCATTGGTCAGGAGGCCCTGGACCCATCTTGTAATCCCGCTATCTAAGGATGGAATGTCTGCCATTGAGATGCATGCTTTTGTAAGTTTCCTTTGCCCTGCCCCTCCCCCCCACCCTCTTTAGCTCACCTCTCAGTTGTGAACCTTGGAAGTCATTTCCACCTCCTATTGGTGGCTTCCTTCATTCAGATGATATGTTTGTGTCCTTGTGCTGTCTTTGTCTCAAGATTTAATAGATGTTCTCTTTAAACTATATTTAAAACGGGGTCTCCTTTTTACTCTACTGCATGTTCTTAACCATTTCTGGCCATCAAAAACTAGTTTGTGCTCTGATTTAGAGCAAAAGGAACTCCAATCTCAAATATAATTTACGGAGAACATTTATTAAGTCTTAAAAGAGATGAAGAGAATCCAAAGACGCAGGAGATCCTAGTGCAGTTCAGGGAAACAGTCAAGTCGAGAATCTAATGAAATAAGATTGCAACAGAGGAAATGGTCATGCGTTTCTGATTGGTGGAGCATCAATACAGCATTGTTATCAGTGGGACTACAAAAGCAGGGACAGGACCTTAACTGAGCCACCTTCATTGCCAGATAGAGCATTTTAAAAGATTGTTCTAAGTCCTTCTGACCCAGGCAGTCAGGGCTCAACTGCTAAGGCATGGCTCCTGAATATAGGCCACCTGGATTGTCTGGAGATAGGTGGATGGTGTCCCCTTTCCAAGTTCCGCTGCCTCTGGGCAAATTTAATCTATTTCCTTGCTTGATGATCAGAAATAATTCAATGGAGGCTTAATCTACAGCCATCTATCCTATAGCCGTTTACTCACTGGAGTGCTAAGACTTTAATCTCTAATACAGCTCCTGAGATTTGTGTCTGCGGATGCTGTACTTTTCCACTTGGAGTGTGAAGAGTCCCAGGGGGGGACGTTTCCCCTAATAAGCCTCACCTCAGAGATTGGTTGTGTTGATGGCTCATCTCTCTTTAAACTGTGCTCTTCCACCCCTGCCACCACCCTCTTATGATCCTTCTTGGCTCTTAGAGCTTGCTGGCCCAGATTTAATATCCACTCATATTTTTAATAGGAAATTTTGGCTTCCTTTTACATCCTTTTGATGTGCAGGACCCAGCAATTATTTTACTTACTTATTTTCAAGTCATTTTATGTATTAATCTGGAGAAATAATAGGTCTTCCCCTGTAGTGTTTCAGTTTTGAAAATCCACAGGGCAGTTCTACTCTGTTCTGAGGGTCACTGTGAGTCAGAATTGATGTAAGTTAGTGGCACAGGCGGTCAAGGTCAGCACTTTTTGGTAATTTCAGTTATTTTATTTTCACAGTCACATAGAATTGAAATCTATCATTTATCCTACTGTATACAGAAAGCATTTTGAAATATCCTGATGTTTATTAATTAACCAGCTGAATTTAGCTCCTGTATTTTCCAGCTAATGCTTAATTGAGTTGGTCCCCATCCTCCCCAACCCCCTCTCCCCACATGATTTATTTTGAAATCATTAATGGTGAACATAAATCCACATCCTAATGGCTGCATACTGTGACTGAACGACCCTAAGTCTCATTTGCTAACCTGCTGACACTGGACTCTCTTTATTTCCATTGTTTAAGCTTGCTATTTCTGCATTGGTCCCCAGAACCACCAGATTCAAAATGTTAGTGGGCTGCTGCCCATGGCCATGTTGGATACCAGCAGGAAGTTCCCTAGCTGCTCCATCCCCCTTAGTCAGTGTGTACAGTTGTGATCGGAGGAGAAAAGTATTCCCATCCGTTCGTGGTTTCTTGCTGTGTAAACCAGAGTTCGAGTAGTGCGCTTGGGGCCCGATGGATTGAGCGCCAGCTGTTTCCTGGCGGCCAGCTCCAGTGAAGCTTTGCATTTGGTCCTTTTCCGTGTGGCCCTGATTAATCTTCAGACCTGGATATAACAGTTTCTTGGAACCGAATTCTAAGTGTGTAATTCTTTTTATCCTTTTGATTTACTTTTTTCATATGTTAACTCTTTCTTCAATTTGTTTGCATTTGCTGTTCAAGAACTGAGTCCTATTAATAGCTCCTCCTTTGAAAACTTGTGTCATGATTATTTCTAATACAAGGCAACCTCCAGATATATAACTCTTAAATATAGTAAGATAACATATTATTTGAAATAAGATACCATTTTCTCTATGTCCCACTGCATGGTAATGCTTGAATGTTCTAGCCTTTTATCCACGTGTTCTTGATCAGAGGCTTGTTTTGTCCACTGCGCTACAGTGGATCCTGTGAGTGATGCCACAATACCTTACACTCCTCCTTGGGGTTTCTAGGCTATAATTGTGTATTACCACATGGCCACCTCATGGAACACAACTGCTTTCATTTCATGGAGCTGCCAGTCCTTTAACTACTGGAGCGGTAGGGCTTCTTCACGGACTAATTTAGATAGGCCACACTGACATATTGTTCATTATAGACATGGTGATTCTTAATGGGAATTATGTTTATTTCTGATTTAGTTATATTTTCAACACAATATCCATGTGCATACAGAGACATGATATACACTCATCATGCTCAATTTCCCCTTTGGTTAGGTGTCATGGAGTTAGTTCCATCTCATGGCTATGTCATGTGTTATAGAGCAGAACAGTTCCATAGTGTTTCTGGAGCATCATGTTTGTGGAAGCAGATCTGTTCTTCCACAGTAATGCGGACCCCATCAATGTTTACCCCATCAAGCCTCAGGAGAACTGTCTAGTGCAAGCTGTTTGTGCCACCTAGAAGCATTGATTGTCCCTAGTCCCCAAAACAAACTCATTGCCACACAGTCAATTCTGACTCATTGTTCCTCCATAGATATCTCACATCACAATCTATACAGAAGCAACCAGCCTCATTTTCCTTTTGCAGATGTCCTGGTGGGGTTGAACTGCCAGCCTGCGGGGTAGCAAATGAAGCCAGAATTCATTCCCCGCCCTCTCCCCCCCCCCGCCCCCAAGGAATGAACCAAATCAAGCATATGCCATCAAACCCACACCAACTCCTGGAGACTCCATGTGAGTCAGAGCACAGGGATGTTGCAGAGGGGCTTCTGTGACTGGTTTCTCAAGTGCATCACCCAGGCTTTCTTCCCTGGAGACTGAGTAGACACAAACTTCCAGCCTTTCCATGAACACCTATCCATGTTAACCATTATCATGCTCAGGGACATCAAAAACTAAGCAAGACATACACGCATGCATGTACACACATGTCAGAACCTATGTAACCTGGCAATCTTTCGAAGAAGGAAAATTCAAAACTATACAATGAGGCTGAGTTTCTAACTATAACATGAGAAACCACACAGTTGAATTTTTAAAATTTGCAGAACACAGAAAAATAAAGTCATTCTGTAAATTTTCAGCTATCAAATTTTTATGTGAATCGTATAGATACAGGGTAACCTAACTGGTCTCTTTACCACAGCTAGAGAATAAAATTAATATCAGTTTTAATAAATGTATATGAGAGATGTTATATGTAAATAGCTTAATATTCTTTCTGACACTAATGTGATGGGGATCTGCCTTAGGCTGGGTTCTCTAGAAAAATAAAACTATAGACACTGAAATATGCATATGAAAGAGCTTTTCATCAAGAGAACATCCCAGCCCAGTCCAACTGAAGCCCATGGGTCCAATGCTACCTAGAGCCTCCATGACTCAGTGTGTTCAAGTCCCCAAACTTCAGTTTTTGGGTGAGCATCAATACTATCTGCTGTCCAGCTTAATATATGTGTGTGTATCACATACATATATGTGTGTCTATATAGTCACTCTAATATTATATGTGCACACGAATGCCTTGGTTTAGTTTATTAATTCATCAGTATATGAGGACCTTCAACACTACAGAAAACTACAGGACTCTAAGTCCATGCTTTCATCACAAAATGGGTGGAAACAAATTCCCTGTTTCAGGATTTTAATCTGAATAAGTTTGCACTTCCTTTTCTGTAAGATAAATGCTATAATTTTGATCATGCTGTATTTCTTTTTTTTATTAAATCACTTTATTGGGTCTTGTAAAACTCTTATCAAAATCCACACGTCTATCGTGTCAAGCACATTAGTACATTTGTTGGCATACTCATTCTCAAAGCATTTTCTTTCTACTTGAGCCCTTGCTGTCAGCTTCTCATTTTTATTCCCCCCTCCTCATGAACCCTTGATGATTTGTAAAGTATTATTTGTTCATCTCTTACACTGACCGATGTCTTCCTTCACCCAATTTTCTGTTGTCCATCCCCTGAGAGGGAGTGATACGTAGATCATTGTAATAGGTTCCTTCTTTCTCCCCCCACCTTCCCCTTCTGATTAATAATTAATAGTTAGGGAGTTAAGTACCAAGAGTTATTTCAGCGTGTTTAAATGTAGCCTACAATGTTTTAGCATTTATTAGCTTTTCATGGCATATTGTGAATATTTTATGGACATGATAATTAAATTATGATTAAAGGAATTTTTATGTCTTTTTGGAAGCCTCTTCTTCCTTAAAAAAAAGTTAACCTGGTAGCTCTAGTTAGAACATACAGTCAATTTTTAATATCACTGGTAAAAGTGGACATTTATGGTTGTCCTTTTTCTGACGTGGGGTGATGTTTTTTCAAGTATGACTTTTTCTTTTTAGGAATGTATATTAGCATATTAACATATTGAATTATATCTGTTTTATGTTAGATTTGTAGAGGTTTTTCTCCTTAGCATGAAAAGTCTTTGACTTTGTTTAATAAGTTTTGTGTCTATTTAGATTATTAATTCTTTTTTATATTAATTGGTATATATTACAGTGCTAATTTTCTTATATTAAATCAACTTAGGATAGATTCTAATTAATTATCATATGTAATTATTTTCATGTGTTTTCTGACTCTATTCCCAATGTTTTCAAGAACTTTTTCATGTAGATCCATTATCAATATTGCTCTACAGTTTTCTTGAAGTATCATTATCTGACCTTGTTAACAGGTTATTACTGGTCTCATAGAAAATATTAATAAGGTTACTCTGACAATCATTGTTATGTTTCACCCAATAACGTGAACTTAGACAAAAAGAATAAAGTGTCTATTCATATTGCCTGAATACTCTGCTGTCTAGCTGCCAGAATCGTGAACTTTAATCTGTCTTACAGTTAGCCTTGAAGTTTCTCATGGAATTGAATTGTGATTCAGTTGATGGTAAACTTTGTGAACATCCTGAAACCCACTCGATTCTCATAGATCACTTGCTCTGGCTGGATCCTCTGGCCTTGCAGCTGACCCCTCAGTGTAGAGTGATAAATGATTTACACTCCTCCTGACAGACAAATTGTGACTCACACCTGAGACTATGGATGGGACATCCTTGAACCCAAGCCAATAAGCCAACTACTACAGTGTGTATTGTTTGCCATCAGTCAGCATTACCTAGAAAGCTTGGAATCCAGAATTTAGGTGAAGATGACAAAATGGTTTGATCAGTCATCTCTTTTCTGGATCCATCTTGCACTTTTAAGCTTCTTCCCTCACCTTGGCTCTTACCATGACCCCTTGCCATTCCATGACTGTAAGCTGCAGTCTTTCCCAAAGGCTTTAAAATCGGACATCTGTAAGCACAAGAGCTTAAGAGAGTAGCAAATAAGGATTCCCCTGGCTTGTTTTCTTGTTTAGAATATCTCTGTCTTGGCCAAGGTACCTCTAGGATGTGCTATTGGTATCCCTCTGTCTCCTGTTGTCCACCTGTACAAAAACTTTCTCTGGTTACTACACTATTGTGCATAAATGGGCTACCCAGCCATAGGGATTTCTTCACACAATAGATATTGTAAAGAATACCCAGGATGCAAGGGGATTGGAGTAGGTTTTACTTAATGAGAAACTCAGCCTGAGTTGGAGTGGCATATATGAGCATGATTCAGCTTGATCACTTAAATCCAGATATGTCAAGGGTTTTGGTTTGAGGTGCAGTATGGGCTTTTAAAGAACATTCTTCATAAAATATTCTGTTCTTCAGTTAGATTGCTGGTGAAAAGAAGATATTTACCTTCAATGGAGCTTGAGAAATTTGAGGCCTTAAATACTTTCACTTTGTGGATCCAAAGTTGATCATGATATTTGGGAAATTAGTAAAATTGCTCTGCAAAGATAGAGTGGACCCTTGTTTAATGCAAACCCTCAGCTTTGAGCAGGATTTTGATCCCAGGTGGTGGGGGTGGTCACTATTTATCGCAAGAAGTACAGGCCAAGAACATGTTATGCCTTTTTCAACATTGCCTCCTCTTCTGTTTCAGAACAAAGATTTGCCACAGAGAAATACAGTCCAGTCTAGGGAGCTAGAAATCTGGTACTAGTGTCTTGCACATTGAAGCATGACAAGGAAGGATTTCAACTTCTGACTGGGTCGTGAACCAAATCCACTCACCTGACTCCAAGCAGGGTGGGCATCTCTGGGGTTCCTGGGGTCGGCACTGGGCAGAGGAGTTTGAGGGGAAGCAAGACTGATCTGAGCTTTTTGGGGTCTGAACCCAGGAAACACCAGTGTACAAGAACCCAGGCTGCCCCACTTGTCAGGGTCCGAGCAATTTGCGCATCTCCCGGAATGATAGAATTTACTGGTAATATAACCGTGTATAATTGTATTAGAACTTAAATTGTGAGCACTCCAATTTGCAAAAGGCAGGTGGCATAGTGGATACAGATTGGACTGCTAACTGCAAGGTCAGCGGTTCAGAATTACAAGTCACCCCTGAGGAGAAAAACAAGGTTTCCAATCTTGGAAAGAGTTATAGTCTCAGAAATCCACAAGGGGCCATTCCACCTCCCTTTAAAAGGTCACTGTAATCAGAATCCACTCTGTGGCACTGAGTTGGGTTTAAGCTTTGCGTTGCTGATGACAACTCTGTCCATTTGCTGCCTCCCCTGTTTGATTGATTAAGTTTCCATTGAATTCCTTTTGATCATTAACCAAGAATGTAGATCATCTTCCCCTTGCGGAGAATGCCTTACAAAATAGATAGCCTGCACTCCTTTCCGTCCATCCCCTTCCAAGGGCCTGCCTAGATGTATCCTTGATGGAGCTCACCTAACCGAGGACAGCACAGGGCCCATTGTTATGAGTCCAGCCTTGACTGCCTCAGTTTGAAGGCCCTGGACCAATCTTTTAAGTCTTTCTACCTAATAATGTGCATGTCCCAATTATGGTTCCATTCCTGCTGCTCAGTCCCACCTGTATCTGATGGATTGCTTTGCCACCAATCATGATCTGTGACATGGCCTTTTGTTCTGTGTCCTATTTATCCAGGGTCCCAACTCTGAATCCTCAGTTGCGTTTGAACTGCTAATGGCCTCCCTTATCTATATGATGTGTGTGTGTGTCTTTTGTTGTCTCTTAAAGTTTAATAAATGTTCTCCTCAAATTATATATGAAAAGGAGTCACTTTTCTACCCTAACACACAATTTAGGATCATCAGTGCCTCAAGGTACAGTTTTTTGGGACAGCATCTCGACAGCCCTCCCTGCAGGTGATGTCAGGCCCTACAACCCCCTGGCTTCTGTCCTAAATGTACAAATGTTACAAAGTTCTCTTGGTTCTGCGGATAAATTCTTTCTCTCCACCTTACCCTCATACCAGACACACTCAGCTCTATGTGGGTTGGCAAATCTAGTTCCCCAGATAAGTACTCAGATGTACCCCCATTTCACCTCTAACCTCCTGCCCAAAGGCACTCAGCTCTCTTGTTCTGTGGTCTGGGAATCCCACTGCTCTGTCTCAGGCTCTTGGTTCTGCTGCCACCATGTCTCTGTTGCTGCTTCTCCCCATCACTTCCTCTCTTGTGTCACAGCTGCCTGTCTGCTGGATTGAAGAGTTTCTATGCAAGAATCTGGGATCCAAAGGCCCCCTACTCCTGCTTCTGCTTCTTTTTTAAAAAGTCATTTTATAAGGGACTCATACAACTCCTAGTACAATCCATACATACATCAATTGTGTAAAGCACATTTTTACATTCGTTACCCTCATCATTCTCAAAACATTTGCTCTCCACCCAAGCCCCTGGCATCAGGTCCTCATTTTTTCTCCTCCCTCCCCACTCCCTCCTCCTCATGAACCCTTGATAATTTATAAATTGTTATTTTGTCATATATTTCTATGTTCCATTTTTCTGTTGTATGTCCCCCAGGGAGGAGGTCACATGTAGATCCTTGAAATAGGTTCCACCTTTCCAACCCACCTTCCCTATGCCCTTCCAGTATCACCACTCACACTACCAGTCCTGAGGGGATTATCTGCCATGGCTTCCCTGCATTTTCAGTTCCCATCTGCACCAGTGTACATCCCCTGGTCTACTCAGACCTGCAAGTCAGGATTCAGACCATGACAGTTGGAGGGGGGGAGGAAACACCCAGAAACTTGAGCAAAGTTGTATTTTCCATCATTGCTACATCACACCCTGACTGTTTCATCTCCTCCCCAAGACCCTTCTGTAAGGGAATGTCCAGTGGCCTACATATGGGCTTTTTTTATCTCCACTCCACACTCCCCTGCTGATTCACTATGGTAAGATTTTTTGTTCTGATGATGCCTGACACCTGATCCCTTGACACCTTGTGATTGCACAGGCTGGTATGCTTCTTCCATGTGGGCTTTGTTGCTTCTGAGCTAGATGGCCACTTTTTTACCTTCAAGCCTTTAAGACCCCAGATGCTATATCTTTTGATAGCCAAGCACCATCAACTTTCTTCACCACATTTGCTTATGCACAAATTTGTCTTCAGCGATCATATTATGGAGATGAGCATGCAATGTAATGACTCTTCTCCATCTATCTCGATCGTTAATTTGGTTTGGTAGCGTATTCTTGGGTTTGCATTGTTTTCCTTCAAATTTTTGAAAATGATACTCCACTCTCTCCTCTTCTTCATAGTTTCTGCTGATAGGTCTGATCACATTCTTATTTGGGAACCTTTATATATGATTGCTTGTTTTCCCCTAGCTGCTCTCATGATTTTCTCCTTTTCCTCAAAGTTGGATAATTTAACTATTATGTGCCTTGATGACTTCTTCTTGGGATCCAGTCTTGCTGGGATTCTTTCAGCTTCCTGAATGGTTGCCCTGTTTTAATTCACTAAGCTGGGGAAGCTTTCCTCTAAGAATTCTCTCACTACTGTTGCAGATGACTTCTTTGTTGTGTCTTCCTCCAGTAAGCCAATAATTCTAATGATTTACTGCTTCATAGCATCAGGCATAGCTCTTAAGTTTTCTTCAGCTTCTCTGATGATCTTATTAGATTTTTGTTCTCGTTTGTTGAAGTCTGCTTGGCTGTCCTCCAAGTCACTGATGCGGGTCTTTGATTCTTCCAGTTACTTGTTGAGGTCCATGAGTGTGCTACTGGTTTATGTTATCTCCTCTCCAAGCTCCTGAATTTCTCTTTGATTTATGGTTTTTACCTTTTCTATAATTTCATCCTTTTTCTGTATTGTTTCCCTCATATCCCCTGACTCCAAGTAACATTTTGAAAATTTCTTTCTGTGGCAGCTCAATGTCTGCTTCCTCTATGCATGGCATTACGTTCAGGACATCTTCTGGCTTTGCCTTTTGTTTCTCTCCTTTTTTTGTTGAGGTTGTTGGGACTGATGGCTGCTTGTGTTGCGTTGTTTTAGATGAGCCAGGTGCCATTTTCCAGGGAGTCGAAGAGCACTGGCTCTCTCTGGGAGACATTGAACTGCCTATAGCTTATTTCACTATGGAATTAACCTACCACTTTGTCCTCCTGTGGCTTCCCTCTCAGGGAAGTGACCCAGAAGGGTTGCCTGCTTTGATGTTGCACAAGTTGGGCAGAGGCTCCTGCAGTAACTTTTGTTGAGGAGTGTTGGCTGAGCTGCCTTATGCCCCCTAGGCACAAAGGCAAGAAGGAGTTCCCCAGTCAGAAGTTGAGCAGAGTATCCCCTGTTGGGGGTCAGCAGGTATTTCCCCAGCCTCACTAGCTACACAGGGTGGAGCTCACCTAGCTCAGTGTGGCTCAGGTGTAAATGCCCTAGGCTAAGGAGAGTGATCTGGAGTTTAGCAGTAGAGTGTGAGAGACAAAGAAAGAGGAAAAGAGGAGAAAAAAAAGTTAAAAAGCAAGCCAAATGAGCCCATGAGGGGCAGGGGAGGAGGAATATAGTGAAGAGATGGATACAAAGCAACAATGTAGCTGAGCCCTTATCCAGGCCCGAGGAGCTGCAAGGGTTTAATCCTTGTTCGGAGGTGGTAGCAGCAAGCTGTGGCTGTGTTGAGAAAAGGCTGCTGCACAGCCCTCCAAGACTGATAGGGTGACAGAGAGGAGATGCAAAGGTCTAGTGCCTCTGCCCCAAGGCAGGTGGTGGCAAACTGTGGCTGTTTTGAGACCAGCTGCCCTACAGGCTCCAAATGGTCCTGGCTCTGGCAGAGACAGTGGCGGGGCAAAGGTCAAGCCCCAGCCGGCCTCCACTGAAGTAAACCAAAAGCCCCCAGCCCCTCAAAACCCCATGGGTCTGTGCCTATTTGTCTTTATGATGCTCCTCCTGCATTCTAGCAGTGTTCAATTATCTCTAAGTAACTCTCCTGGGCTGATTTCTGTGGAGTCTCTCTGGTGTTTGTTACTCCTTCGCCATCTTGCCGGAAGTCCCCCTGGTTCTTCTTTTTTGTTGGTAGTGAGATCCCACTACTACTGTTATGAATCAGGCGACCCCTGTGAAAGGATCCTTCGACCCCTAGAGGGGTCTCAACCCTTAGGTGGAGAACCACTGATCTAACTGCATTAGGTACTACAAATAATGATACATTAAAAATGTTATCTCTATTGGGATTCAAAAATGCACTCATTATTGGGGGATATATACTTCTTCATTTACATTTATATGTAATTTATATATGTATAGATATATATTTCAATCTAATAAATGTCATGTAAGTGTTTATTATGGAGCCTTGTTTTTGACATGTGTTAAGTGTTGGACTTCTATCCTCAAGGTCAGAGGTACACACCCATTAGCATCCTGTCATGGCTTTAGAATCTTGGAAGCTCTGTACAGCAGTTCTCCTGTGTCCTATCTGCAGCTTAGATGTCTAACTCTACTTGATGGTGAGTTTAAAAGTGTTTCTAAAGTGATTTTACAATTTATAGTTCTTCTATAAAATAATCTTTAGTTTATAATAGCTCTTTATATAGCCCATGTAAAATGTTTCCAGATGCTTTAATTAACATACTCATCTTAAAGGTTCATTGATTTGTCATTCTCTTTGAGAGTCACACAGTAAGGAATTGGTAGTTTGTATGCTGTGAGGTAGGGACCCAACCCTTTGTTTATTTTTTTATATTTATATTTGATTGCCCAATCTCTATTTGTTATAAAGTAATCTTTTATTCACATGTGTGCAAATTATGAGTTTTAGATTTTATTGTTCATGGTATAAGCATGTTTCCCATTACTCAATAAGGGCACCGTTAACAGTATTGGGGACTTTGGGTGTTAAGAAGAGGGAAAGAACAGTAACAGCATCTGGACCTACTGGTTTTGTGTTACTCACACTGTATTCTCCCATCAGCCTGCCAATGGTGCATCACCAGCAGCTTAGAGGAAGGAGGAAGAGTGCCTTGTATTATTACTTTTGGGATTTCCTCACGAGAGATTGAAATTTGTGAGCATCATTAGAGCTGATCCAGATAAGACAGAGCATCCCAGTTGCCTGTAGTGTCCTAAGGACCAAAGAAAATCGCCAAGGCTCAGGTGCTTCTGATGTGTTTTATCCTTTTCTGTATTTCCTACTGGAATTGTAGGAGCCTGTATAATACTGATTCAGTTCATTGGAAAAGCAGAACTTTGAAATAGTAGAAGTTAGAGCTAAACTTTTACTCTGATTTCAACATTTGGCTGGAGAAGATTAGGAATATATTGATCATAGGATTAACAATAAACTATTGACATTCAGCATAATATACCACTGAGGATTCTTTGGATGACATTATCTTCCAGCTCATAATTATTATTCTATGGCCAGCATATCATTCAAATGATATGCTATGCATGGTTTTTAAGGAGAAATAAAATCACTTCTTTAGGAGAGTTCAATAGTCCATGGGATTTTTGTTTGAGTAAGTTTCTTTAATGCTTCTTTCTGAAGGTGATATCCAATATTCTCCCACACAGCAGCATTCTCATTAATGCATCTAAAATCGGCCTTGTAGCACTAGTGGTTTAAAAATGGTTGACAGCATCTCAACTCCTCTATTTATAGATGCAGGAAAGATAATCAACCGTCAACATCAGCTCTGATTCGTATGAGCTAGAGCTAAACAGACCTGCACCTTCCAAGGGTTTTCGAGTTCTGACACCAGTATCTTTGCCACACTCCTCTCTTACTCAGCTTATTAATTTTTTTGCAGTGGCCATGGACTAATTACAGTCCAGTCACAGGTACAAGTTTTATTCAGTAACAGTGTAATTTGGTATCAGAATCAATAGGCTACACATTGACTTTCATATTAAAGAACCTTGTAGGCACATTTGCTCTTCTTCAGGGAAGGCCTGTTTTCCCTGTCCCCTATCAGACATTTTTCCTTCTAAAGATAGGCTCATTTCTTAGTTCCTTCTTTATATGCTCCTCTCAACTCCTTTTGAATATCCTCTTTTGGTATTGCCTTCCTGTCCCACTATCTTGGCTGAAAAGCCCTTTCTGGACCTGTCACCATTGGCTCTGTCACTGTGTCCCTTCTGCCCTGGTAAATGTCTCCTTTGGTCCAGTTCTTGACCCATGAATAGTACAGTGCATTTTGCAGGATTAGCTGTAGACCAATCCCTATGAGGTAGAGGTTCTAGATTGTCCATAATTTTCTCAGCAACATTTCAAAATACTCAATAGTCATCAAGTAAATAAATCTCTCTTCAAGATGTGGAAACTGGTGAGTCCCAAATCTATGTAGAGGTCAGGAATCAGTCTGAAGGGTTCTCCTCATTGATGTGTTTGCAAAGGCTGATGAACCAGATCATCAGGTCAGACAACAGTGCACTGTCTCACAAAGTGAAGTTGTTGAATCTGGTCAGATAATAGTTTGCAGGGGCTGAGGAACACAAATGGGAAGGTCAGACAGCAAGCTGTTGACTCATGGAGTGGAAGAAACTCTCAAGTAAGTTCACACAGGTGGCTCGCAGTTGTCATTCAAAGAAATGGCTCATGAATTTCTGGAAGTTGCAAATCCCTAATCCATGGTTCATTCTGAACTGTGTGGCTGCAGGGGCTAATAAAACCAAATCAACAGTTCAGATGACAGGCCAGTGTCTCACTGTCTCTTCTCAAACCATGCCTGCAGGCAATTCTCTCTCCCCCTCTTAATATGATGGCTTCTTGGGCCAGCCTAGCTCCTTCCCTGACTAGACAAGATTAGGAAGACTCCAGATGTCCACCCAACAGAACTAGGAGGGGCCCCTTGGGGAGCATGTGGTGAAAGATGGCAGGTTCAAGAGGACCTTGCAAGTAAAGTTAAGGTAATTCAGTCCAAAGGTGGCTGAGGAGAATTTGTCCTAAGGTTGTCAAGAGGAGCTTGTCCTATGGTGGCCATTAAGAGCTTAGAAAGTTGTTCTGCACTCAGGAAGGGAGATAATGTCTGTGAACATTCTGATCTTGGTTCTGAGTTATAGCTTCTTGTTCCTGATCCCGAGTTATACCTTGTTCATTAATAGACCACTTTGATCTATTGAGTGTTGTGAGACAAGGAATGACTTGTTTTAGAGTTGACAAAAAAATGTTGCAGAGTTGAGGTATGTTTGACCTCCCCCATCTGCACTGTTCCCGGTACTTACTGCCACTGAAGGTACCAAGCCTCTTATACTGGTGATGCCGGTAGAAACCCTTATTCCATTTAATAACAAATAGGTGTTTATCTACTTTGTGTGATTATAAAGCTGAGCTATTTCTAGAACATTCAGATAATGTCACTGGAACTCAGAATTATCATGTTATGAGTGGGTGCATTATTTTCGGGCACTGGGGTCCCCAACACTCCAAAAGTGATCCTCAGGAGTGACATTGCAATTGTGGCAAATATTAAAAGACAGAGAGCAGACAGCCGGACACAGGGGCTCTCTTCCCATGTCAGGACTGAGAGAGTGAATATATTTTCCAATGGGGATGTATAATGGAGCTTACAGATCTTTCCATAAGGCGTTTATGTCATGTAGTTAGAATGTACATAGTTAATGGGTCATATCATAAGTGGGTAAAATTCTAAACAAGCAAGATGCTGAGTTACCATCTCAACCTTGTGTTAATTGACTTCAAAGCAGCCCTGTGCCCTCCCCAGGCGTTTGCTACATTTATGTTGGGCTGGCTCTAGAACCTGATTGCTCAGATATACAGATAACTTTCAGGCATAGTGAAGTAGCCAGGCACAGAAATGATTCATCTACTATGGGAGCTGCTTTAAGTCTGCTCCTTAATGTAGAGCTAGCTATTGTGGGGGGCACATTATTTGACCTGGAGAATGTGTATTTGAAAACATTTATTTCTCAGAACACTGGATATCTTTCTAAAAATAGGGCTAGTTTTCTGGTCCGATGGTCGTGAATGTAGAAACAAGGTAAAATATTTTCTACCAAGTCCTCAATTAATGACACATTATGTAATGAACTACCACAATAGTTTTTATTACTGTTTTGCTTTCTTTACTGTAAGATATTAAAAAAATCTTCAAATGGAAAATACTTCATTAAGTAGACTCTTCTTACTATAGGAACCACTGACATTCAAAGATGTGGCTGTAAAGTTCACCCGGGAGGAATGGCACCTCCTGAACCCTGCTCAGAAAACCCTGTATCAGGATGTGATGTTGGAGAACTATCGCAACCTGGTTTCCATTGGTGAGGAGAATTCTCAAGTCATTGACCTCGTCACTTGCTTTTCCTATCTTATGTGTTAAAAACTTTGCGGTGTTTGTGGTATTCTCAAAGAGGTAGATTCTCATTGCAGAGTCTCATCCTAGGTTAGTGGGTTAGGTCTTCTACCCTTGAGAGAACACTATTTAATTTGTTCCTTTAAACGTTATTTTCCTAAAAATACAAAGATCTGCAGGCTTTACAAACGTTACGTTAATGTTTGTGTCTAAGATTCTGTAATTTCTCATAAACAGATTATCTAGTTGTCACCCCTGAAGCTTTCTCTCAATTGGAACAAGAGAACTGTGTTTGGTATTAGAAGCAAGCTATAGTGGAATTTTCCCAGATGCATGGTCAAAATACCTTAAGGGGAATTGGCTGGGGTAGTTGATTCAACAGGGAGAAGGCCTCCTATCTATGATAGGTGTCCAAAAATGCATAAAAGTGTGTGCTACTTTGAATATGAGAGTTCACTTGTCCTAGATGTTGGGGGAAGTATACCTGTAGCTCTTATGAGATTAGATTTCCATTTTCTTATTTTACACTATTGTATGTTTGCTTCCATAAATTTCTTTAACATTCTGAAATTTTCCCTTCTTTTATGTTTCCACTTTACTATGAAAATCTGTCTTGCGAGCCTCTCTCCAAACAGAGAACTCTGAATTTGTAGCTGTCCTCTGAATACAGCACATTCCTCCCCTACTGAGTAAGAATGGATTGCCATTTGCAGTATGCAGCACCATCTTGCATCTTGAACTCCCACCATAAACGGGTCTCCTTTGTGCTTCCTTAGCTTCCCCCCTTGGAGTTTCTCTAAAGGTTTGGTGTCCATTTTCTCATTCATTGTTCTGTTCCTTTAAAGTTTTCTTCATGCAGGTGATATCTGTTCTTTCTGTTTTCTTAGAGAGATGGTCAAATTGCCTTCTCTGTTGAAATTCTTTGACAGACATGTTTCTCCATATTTTATTCCTCTTGTTGAAACACATTTAAGACTTCTGCTATTTTTAGCTATCTAAAATTATCTTCCTAGCAAGAATATTGTTATCAGCTTAGAACATACTTTACACAGTGTACCTTCAATATTTTTGTACCTGTAAGATTTTTATTTTAAGTTGTCTCTTCCTCCAATAATTTTCTAAGTGGAAAGGGCATTTTTAACATCTTACATTCTTGCTTTTTTCATTAAGCACATGTCTGCTGTAGATTCCTTAGTATATAGTGTGCCTTCCTTAGGCCCACGATTTTTTAACAGGCCCAATACATGAAAGATGACTGTTGCTGCTTCTAAAGAACATTTTTGCAGTATATTCCAATAGATTTTATTGCTGTTATTCAAACAATGCACAGTATATTCAATATTGCTCTGTTTTCTTTTCTGTCTTTTGAGTAGCCTTTTCGTTTCCATATGTAAGTTGGCTTTCATGTCATCCCACATCCCATCTGGTCTCTGTCATTAGTCTTCAGTCAGACTTTTATTCCTCAAGTTTATTCTTTACATAGTCTCTAAGCTTTGTGCTTGCAGGCATATGAATATTAGCCTACCACTGACAAAATTATACATCAGGGAAAATATTGAAGTTTTTTTTTTTGGATAATGAATATGATGCCAATCTTCTTGAATTTGTCAATCTCAACCTTATAAACCACTTGATTATCTAATTAAAAATAGCCAGTACCAGTCTATTAAAGTTGAATGATGCATACACTATCAAATTTTACCATTCCATTTTGGTTAGACAACTTGCAGATTTTTCATGATAACATTGCATATATGCCATTTTCAATTACTAGAGGATATTTACAGCTATTTTTTCTCATTTTCAGTCATGCCATGTCAAGCACTGAAGGTCCCCAAAGCTCTTCCTTTATCCACATCATTACTGTTGACTGTACTTTGAGGATTTAGTACATCTTCAGTGTTATTTCATTGCCATTAAACCTGAGGGGTTCATGTTCCAGAAGTCGATCACCAAGTCTTTCTCCCAGTCCCTATTTCTGGAGATTCCACTAAGACCTGTGCACCGTGGGTGGTCCTGCTTGTATTTGAAACACTGGGTGGCAGTGCTTCTGGCATCACAGCAACCTGCACGCCACCACAGGACAGCACTGTAAGATGAGTGCTGTGAGCTAGAATACAGGCTTCATAAACATAAAGAATGTGTTTCTGTATCATAATCCCTTTCACATATACCTGTAAAAATGGTTTTCTCCCAAGTAGAACATTTGGCATGTTTCACATTCCCAACTTTGTCTAGTACTTAGTTGTTTTTCAGTTAGATTGATGCAATGAATACATCTAACCTCTACCAACTAGAATTAGCAAGTCTTATCACTCCTGTGGTCTATTGGTCTCAATGTCTTCCTTCTGTTATGTTTGTTATATATTTTCATGTACTTCTTTAAGCAAATATCAAATCTGTGTCCATTCATCACTTTCACATCCAACCTGATATATATAATAACTATTTTTATCATTTGGATTGTTTACATGATTGTATTTCGTCCAATGGGCAATAAAAATCAAGCATAGTGTTTTATTTATATTTATATAAGAGTGTTGTCACTAAAGATCTACTTTGTATCAATGCATATTTTAAGGGCTGCATTGTAAACCAATATGTTGAAAAGAGTCAATGTTCTGTTCTTTTATAGAAATCCAGAAAGATGATGATCATTTGCTTGAGCACTTGCAATGTGAAAGACGCGTGGACAGAATAGAACAACGCTATACATTTAATACATATTCTCAGCATAAAAATAATTTTCCTCTAAAGGAAACTTATGAGATGCTTGGATTACATGAACAAATTATAAAATCAGATTTAATCATACTAGAATTAAATCAGAACAGAAGCAACAAAATACAGAGGTCAGTTTTGCTCAGTGAAGATAAGAAAACTTTTCTCCACATTGAACAAGAGCAATTTTGTACTGAAATGAAATTCCCTGAGTGTGAACCACCCAGGCTCATTAAGTCACAATGCATTCAGCATCAGGGGTCTGATGAAATTGAGAAAACACACACAGGTAATAAATGTGGGACAACCTTCACTGATGACTCTGTGCTCTATGAGCACCAGATTATTGATATACTAGATAAGACCCATGAATGTAGTCAGTGTGAGCAAAATTTCAAGAAAGTGTTCAAACTCAATGAACATTGTCAAAAAAGTCATGAAGGACAAAAGCTATATAAATGTTTGCAATGTGGGAAAACTTTCCACAGTGTGTCATACCTCAAGGGGCATCGGGAACCTCATGTCACAGGAATGTTCTATGTATACAGAGAATGTGGGAAAGGCTTGACCAGGAAGAGTGATCTCACTGCTCATCAGCAAACTCATACTGTAGAGAAACCCCATGTATGTGGTGAATGTGGCAAAGGCTTTATCTAGAAGAGTTCTCTCACTTTTCATCGGCGAACTCATACTGGAAAAAAAACCCCACATATGTGGTGAATGTGGTAAAGCTTTTATCAGGAAGAGTATGCTTACTGTTCATCAGCGAACACATACTGGAGAGAAATCCCATGTATGTGGTCATTGTGGAAAAGCCTTTCTCAGGAAGTATGGTCTCACTGTTCATCAGCTAACTCATACTGGAGAGAAACCCCATGTATGTTGTGAATGTGGCAAAGGCTTTATCCAGAAGACTTCTCTCACTGTTCATCAGTGAACTCATTCTGGAGAGAAACCCCATGTATGTGGTGAATGTGGCAAAGCCTTTATCCAGAAGAATGCTCTCACCGTTCATCAGCGAACTCATACTGGAGAGAAACCCCATGTATGTCGTGAATGTGGAAAAGCTTTTATCAGAAAGTGCAAACTTACTGATCATCAACGAACTCATACAGGAGGGAAACCCCATGTATGTGGTCAATGTGGAAAAGCCTTTACCTTGAAGCATGCTCTCACTGTTCATCAGCGAACTCATACTGGATACAAACCCCATGTATGTGGTGACTGTGGTAAAGCCTTTATCACGAAGACTCATCTCACTATTCATCAGCGAACTCATACTGGAGAGAAACCACTTAAATGTAGTAAATGTGGCAAAAGCTTCATTCGTAAAGTTAATCTCAAAAGTCATCTACAAATTCACAGGAGAAAATCCGTATGTATGTGGTGAGTGTGGCAAAGGCTTTATTCAGAAGAGAACTCATACTGGTGAGAAACCCCATGTATGTAGTCAATGTGCAAAAGCCTTTCTCAGGAAGGATGGACTCACTGTTCATCGGAGAACTCATACTGGAGAGAAATCCCATATATGTAGTGAATGTGGCAAAAGCTTCATTCATAAAGGAAATCTCAAAACTCATCTACAAATTCACAGGAGGAAAAACTCTATGTATTTGGTGAGTGTGGTAAAGCTTTCAGCCAGACGCAATGCCTTACAGCACATCAGATATCTCACACAGGAAAGAAGCCCTTTGCATGAATTAAATGTGGAACATCTCATATGTGGACGTCAGATCTCATTAAACATGAGAATTTTCAACAAGAAAACCTTTCATTGGTGTTAGTGCAACAAAGCTTTCAAAACTAAGGAAGAGGTGCTGGAGTTTGGCCTGAGCCAAGTGTGTGAACGGACAGTTGTGGCTTACCACATGGGTACCCATGTTCTGTGTTGCTGTCCCTCTACTGACATTGCCCCCCATTTTGGGGTCAGATGACTTTCCAGACTTCCACAGAATGTATGCTCTTCCAGCTTTCAGTGCCTGAAAGAGAGCTGAACCTGGTGTTTCTGGTTCACAGATGTACCAACCAGTAGAATGCCCACCTAGTTGCCAGTTGTGCCTGTCACACTTGCATTCTCTTTGTTACCTCCCCCTCCCACCGGAGACAGCACAGAAGTACCATAAAATAAAAATAAAGAAAATAGAAGATGTGTGGGAACAATTCATCCTGGGGATGAATGGACCACAGTGAGCCTCAACATCCACAACCCTGAGAGAAGAAGAACTAGATGGTGCCCAGCTTCCACTGCTAATAACTCTAAAGGGATCACAAAAACGGTTCTGATTTGAGTGGGAGAAGAAAGTGGAACAAATCAAAATCATAAAATAGATCAGGCTTACTGATCTGATGTAGACTTGGAATCCCCAAATTATGGCCTCTAGTGACTCTTCTCTCTTGGCCCTGTATTCAATCCTCTGACTCAGATTTCAGCCCAACAATATACAGGCTTAGAGGGGAAGAATTACATCTGAGAGGTATACACTCCTTAGAAAACTCAACGATTCTAAATCAAAAGGATAGCATTTGCTTATGGATAAAAACTTTTGAAAACAAGAAGGAATAGGAAAGAAGGATGAATAATATAAAAACACAAGGAGGGCTGAAGTGGGAAGAACGCTGGTATGTCTTGGGAATTGCAATCAATGTATGAATGTGGCAACCACATACATGGGGTTTCTCTTCAATTTACTCTAAAGTTTTAAATCATAAAAAAAGTTTTAAAAAAATGAGCTCATGTCTCATCAATGCTTTCTTGTAGGGTAGTTACCAGGTAGCTGTAATGAGTGTGGGTAACAAGCTTTTACCTGTGTTTCTAAGTTTTCTTGACATAAATCTACAAAATTTAAAAACCTTAAATTCAGTCAGGATGGGAAACTCTCCACGGGTAGTCATATGACATCACATACCAGTGATGTCATGCAGAAGGAAATCTCTGGCAATATAGTGACTTTGCAAATACCCTCCTTGGTTTCTCTCTGTCAGTAAACTACATTAGGATTTTAACCACTAAGTCCACTGCACTTGGAAAAAGTAGCATAAAGGGCACAAGCTGAAGGAAGTATAATCTACAGACATAGCTATTTATATGGATTTTGATATTGAGATATATGCCACAGTAAAATGCAGATAAAAAATAATCTGGCTCAAAGACAATAAAGATATTTCACACGGTTTAGGCTGCATTCTTTACAGAGGAAAGGGCAAGTATTTAAATCAGGCTATTCGGAGGGCTTGCTCTACCTGAACTTTGCACGTACTTTACAGCCACTGTAGTCAAAACAGAGTGGTACTGGCATAATGACAGATATTCAGACCAATGGAAAAAAGCCGAAGACCCAGAAATAAAAACATCAGCATACAGGCAAGTGATCTTTGATAAGGTTCCAAAAAATATTAAATGGGAAGCAGATGCCATCTTCAATAAATGGTGCCAGAAATATTGATATTACCTGCAGAAAAATGAAGCAAGACCCTTACCTCACTTTGTACTTCTTTTTCTTTTGAATTCATTTTTTTTGAGAATTTGTTAATATTTGTTTCCTAACAACAGTATTGGCATAGACGATATTTTCTAGGGTGTTCTAAGGAAATTATTGCACAATGTGCACTAGTGAGTATTCATTTGAATGAAGAAATTCAAGATATATCTGAGGGTGTGGACAAAGTTTGAGACTCAACGTGATCATTTTTTTACTGCATTAAATATTTCTAACTTTGACAACAAATGGCAGTAGGTAGTATCTGAATTGTAAACTGAGGTCTGAACAATACATAGTGCTCTGAAATCTGCCTGGTGAAAGATGGACAAACCCCATTCCAATGAAAAGAAGGCATGGTCAGATGCATGAAGTTTCCCTAGACTCTATGCACGGTGGTCCCTGGAGAAGTGCTGACAAGGTGGGGAAAACACAGCTTCTGAGAGGAAAGCCTCACTGCCTTCATTCTCTGCCTCTGCTGAAACTGAGTTTGTGTCTGTGCTCACACTGACTTCCCATCACCATGTCTCTGGCACAGTAATACATGGCTGTGTCCTCAGGATTCACAGAGCTCAGTTTTAAATTACGCGTTCTGGGAGGTGTCCCTGGTGATGCTGACTCAGTACTGGAGAGCTGGATTATACGTTGTGCCCCCATTCTCCCATATTATCCCAATCCACTCCAGACCCTTTCCTGGAGCTTGGTGGACCCAGATCACATGACAGATGGTTAAAGAGAATCTAGAGACAGCACAAGTGAGAGATAGGGTCTGTGAGGGCCTCGCTAGTCCAGGGCCTGACTCTTGTAGCTGCACCTGGGCCTGTACAGCTGGGGATAGAGAGAAACCCAGTGAGTCGTGCTCGGATGCTGCACTCCCAGACTTCATGTCTGACTCCCTGAACCACTCACCTCCCTGAGTTGCCAGAAAGAGGAAAACCCACACTTGCTTCATGTTCATGTGGATAAGATTCGTGACACCCAGAAAATGCTCTCCCGGTGAGAAGGAATATGAATTTAAGTCCATGCGTGCTGTGGTTTCATTTGGGTTCGTGTCAGGCATTTGCGTGTGGGAGGTGCATGGTATGTAAAGGTGGAAAGGGCTGAATGGGGCCCCTGCCTCTGGAACTCTCACTAGAAAAGCGATGCTGGTGGAGTCCTTGGAAGAACACAGCCCTCTCTCTGAGGTCTTCACTCTACCAATCATGCGGACAGCTGTGCAGATTTTAAGTTTAATGTAGCTTTACATCCATTACCATCAGAAGTACACAGATGATCTGGTGAAATTAAAGACAATCTATCCTTAGCATGCAATGGAATCAAGACTAGGCCTACCTGAATCTTGTCATTCCTTTGATCACATAGGGAAACAAGTATATGTCATCCCTAAAATTCCTTTCCCCTATAACATTTCAGAATATTTGGGAAAGGATAAAAGATACTTTTATATTCTATATTTAATACTGGAATAAAAGTGTTTCCTGACAACAAGGTTATTTGTGGGGTTACAGGAACCCACAGAAATAATGTCATTTTTCGTCCCATGGATTAGTACCCTCTGTGGGTGATGGGTATTCTGAGCTTCCTGCTGACAGCAACCCATCACATACAGGAGAGGTGTTTCCTGGGCTTACACTGTCTTCCAACTTCTGTGGGCCACACAGTAACATTTTCTCTGGTCATAAGCATTCAGACTGTTGGTCAGGAGTGTTACCTGGAGTTGTCTCTGCAGATTTCCAAACACGGGCAGTGGAGCTACCATAGTGGTCAGCACAGCAGCTCTAACTGCAGTCTGTATCCAGGCTCCCGTGGGTCCTTAGCACCCCTGCAAGTCAACTTTCTCCCTGAGGTTATTTTTATCTCTGGTCCCTCAGTGGGAAAAGCTTTAGAGGTAGAGAGTGCTACAAGTTGCAAACACTGAGCTGGATACAGTGAAAGGAAGTATGATCTACAGACATACTATTTATACAGATTTTGATATTGAGATATACGCCACAATAAAATACTGGTAAAGAAAATCTGGCTCAAAGACAAAGATATTCTACAGGATTTAGGCTGCATTCTTTACAGAGGAACGGGAAGTATTTAAATCAGGTTTCTATTTAAAATAATTGAAACAGGAACTTTTTAGTTAATTATTCGTTGTTAAGGGGAAAGTTTCTAGTCAGAATTATTTTGGGGGTGGTTTTCTGTTATGTTTGATAGGAAATTTTGTAGATGTTGGTAATTGTTGAAAACAATAATCTAGTGCACTGAACCACACCTGAGAAGGATGTTGCAAATAGTATTTTGCTGCATGTTTCATGAGAAAAATATGTTCTAATATATGACAGAAAGTTTTGCACACATAGCTGGAAACTGATGGAAATTCTTTCCAGTACAACATTTCAAAAACTTCAAAATATTGAACAGGAAAAGGGATTATGATATAAACCAATAACTGAATTTACAAGAAAAAAATTCATAATGAATTAGTCTATGTTTATTATTTTATTTTATTGTTTGTTTTTTGCCCAACCCATCTTATAGTTAGCTGTGGTCATCATATAATCATTTGTCAATTTGACAGGATTAAGAGTGAAGGGGTGGAGTCTAGCCAGTTAATCAGATCATAGCCAATGTGGCCTCTGTGTTGGCATGGCTTTCTCCTGAGGATTCTGGGAACTCCTGCATTCCTCCTTGGATGTAGGAGTCTCTCTCTGTCTCTGTCTCTCTCTGTTGATTCCCTGGGAGACATTGCAGCTGACAAGACACATGGAACTAGGCGGGTGCCCTCAGCTGGAGAAATCACGTGGACCCATGCCAGCGCTGAGATGCTTACAATGCCACCGGATCCAGAAGACTTCCCACCCACTGGCCTGTGGTCTTCCTGCATTTGGCATCATTGCATGTGTTCTGTGAGTCTGAAGAAGACTTTAAAAATAGGTATCGGACATGTGGTCTAAGATTGAACTTAAGGACTTGATCTGGACTAGGCTGGGATGTTTTCTCAATATTTGATTGCTCTTGTATATAAAGCTATTTATTTCTCAAGGACATGAGTGTCTATGAATTTGTTTTTCTAGTCTACCCAGAGTAACACAGATACCATATCATTTACAGTTCATTCGCATCAAGCAGTATTTTATGATTGCTACTACAATCAGTATGAAAACATCCACTTCTTTCTTGAACTCTTTAATATCGGCTCCCTTTTACCCCACCCACTGCCCCACTGTACCTCCAAGAAACCCTTGTTTGTCTTGCTGCGTCTATACGTTCATCAATTCTAGGTTCATATACTGTTAAACCAAAAAACACATAACAAAACTCAAGAGTATTACCCCCAATTACAAATTACATCTGAGATGAACCCCAATAGGATTGGAAGTTGAGGAAAAGGCAGTCTAACTGTAGTCTTCTGTCCTTCCTTGGAGTCCAGGACTGAGTCAGATGTGTTTAGGATCAATTATGTCAGTCTAGCTCCTGGCATGTGGCGACATTGCGGGATAACTGCCTTTCCAGGGCTTCTGAGTTCAAACATACTCTTTAGGTCTGGTGTCCTACAGCCTGCCCCTTCTACCTTTGAACACATGCTAACATTCCCCAAAGTGATTGTTAAACATATTACATGGAATACAGAAGACAACGACAAAACTAACTCCCTGCCTTCCAGTAGATTCTCCCTCATAGCACAGTTCTATTTTGTCATCTTTGCTGGAGAGGAGTGAATACCGTCCTTTTTAGCAGCACAAACGAGGGATGCTTACAAACCACCATCCCTGCACTGGCCGCAGAGTGAGAGCGCTGGCTGTGGGGACTGGGACCCACTCCTGATGAGCTGGCTCCATCTCTTCTCTGTGTTGCATGCAATGTCTGTGGGTAAACTGTGCTTTTGCTGGTGACAGCAGACAATGGTTTAACAGAATTTTGCTGTTAAGTTGACCTTACACTACAATAGAGGGGAATACTGTTGGAAGGAAGAATATGGCTATTTTTATACATCTATCTTTAAATTGAAGCACAGCAAGTGAAAAAATATATTTAAAAGGAAAGCCAAGTGTTGGATCGCCCCTGTGAACAGCTCTCTGCTGTGGAATTGCCAAATTTGCGGGTAGGTAACTGGGTTGGGGGACTGGGATATAATAACGGGTGTCCTTTGTATTTGTTTACCCACAGAGAGCACAACTGTGCTCTAAATCATGCCGTCCCAGTTCACAGCACCTTCCTGTGATTTGCTTCCCTTGCAGGTGCTGTGGTAACTCCCGGCTGAGCTGTTGATACTTAGGGAGCATCCCACAGAAGCCTGCAGAGACAACTGGTGGCTTGATGCTGAACCAAAAGGTTTGCAGAGGGAGGAGAGCTCCCACTGGTGATAATCCCTAGCTATGCCCAGCTCCCTGCTGCAGATGATCAGACCAGGCCACGTGGAGAGAGGCTGAGCACTGGGGAAACCGAGAAGTGTTTGGAATCTGCCAGGAGCTGGGCTAGGTGTCGGTGGAGGGGTTTCTGTTTTCTTTTGAGAAAGGAATCACAAAGCTCCTCATCCTGCTAGTAGAAATGGGACCTGGCATTTCCAGGTTGCTCGGCAGTTTTCCTGCACAGGACAGGTACCTTTCAGAACTGGTGCCCAGACTCTAGCCTGATCCACTTCTGAATGTACACCCCTCCTCCCTGGGCCATCCACTGTACTAGAAAATTTACACCCCAGCACCACGCATAAACAGCGTATAATTCTGAGCTGTATAGGAAACCACTGTTATAAGCACAATAAAAGTGCACTCTTCTAAAAATAATACAGAGAGTCCATAAGGGACTCTAATAGACTGATTATACTCCTTCCTTGCCCCAAACCACAATAACCTCTGCAAATACAGACCAGTATCTCTCATGAATGTAGATGCAAAAATCCTCAAAAAAGTCCTGGCCAATAGAATCCAACAGCATATAATTATTTTTTAAAAAAGACCAATATTCTCAGACCAATGAGTCAGGTAAGAAAACCCAGCAATGAAAACATCCACATATAATTGATTTTACAATGGCCCAAAAGACATTAAAAGGGAAGCAGGTGCCTCCTAAATAAATGGTGTTGGAAAATCTGGATATACACCTGCCGAAGAATGAAATGAAATATCTCATTCCATGCACCAAAATAAACTCCAGGTGGACTAAAGACCTAGATGTAAAATCCAGAGCTAGCAGGATCATCAGTGAGAAAATTGTGACATTGCTAGGAGGCCTAGTTCAGGGAATACATGGGCTGGCAGAATTAACAAAAGAAACATACACCATAGAAGGTAAAATAGATGAATGGGACCTATGTAAAAGGAAACACTTGTGTAAATCAAAAGAGTTTATTTAATAAAAGTAAAAAGAGAGCCCACAGACTGGAAAAGGATATTTAGTAATGACACGTCACATAAAAGACTAATTACTAAGATCCACAGAATTTTACAAGGTTAAAGCAAGAAAAAAACCAAACTTTTGATAAGATGGGCAAAAGACCTTAACAAACCATTCACACAAGATGACACTTAAATGGCTAATAAACACATGTGGAAATGTTCCAGGTCTGTAGTCATCCAGGAATTGGAAATCAAAACAACAATGTGATTCCAACTAAAGCCCAGTACTGTATCCCAATTTAAAAACAAAACATAACTGAGAACAAATAAAGGATGGAGAGGGCCTGGTGGGATAGGGACTCTTGTACACTGCTAGTAGACATGTAAATATGGACAGCCACTATGGAAGAGATATGGCAATATCTAAAACAGATGGAAATTGAACTACCATATGACCCACCAATACCCTTACTGGACATATACCCCAAAGAAATAAGGAAGAGATGACGAACAGACATGTGTTCCCCCATGATCATTGCAGCACAGTGTACAATAGCACGAAGCTGGAAACAGCCTAAATTCCCATCAAGAGAAGGTGGATACATTTTTTTAAAACTCTGATACATACACACAAATAAATAATATGAATCCCTAAAAAGCAGCAATGAAACCTCAAGTCGGGGAGGGATCTGGAAGACATGCTGAGTAAAGCTAGTCAAGAACAAAAGGACAAATGCTATCTAAGTCCACTGCACTTGGAAAAAGTGGCAGAAAGGGCACAAGCTCAAGTTTGCAGGTCTTCTGGCTGGGAGCTAGATCGCATGGGAAAGACCTGGACCAATGCTATGAACCACAAATCCTCTGGTCAAGGTAAGCATAGTGGAGATCATTTGGCCAGAGGGCACTTCCTTATCTGATAGCTGGGATCCATTGGTGAGGGAAAGGGGGCAGGATGCTGAGTGGTAGCAATATGGATCTGGGGTGAGGTCCCCTGGAGAGGGTGGTGGCCTCTCAAAGGGGTGAGGCTTAGTGATGGTAGGGGTGGGCAGCACTGAAGAGGGGAGATGGAACAGTCAATTTTGGGTGAACATAAGTGTGTGTCTGTTGGGGTGTGGAAAAGGAGAGCTGGCAGCCAAGTGGGGGAAGGAGGGACTGCAGGTGCTCTAGGGATCAACAGGTAGGAAGGGTATTTCATGACTTGCACTGGGAGAGCAGAGCTGACCCAGGGCTCTGGAGTTACCTAGGAAGCCAGGCCAGATGTCAAACAACAGCGGGAACCTGAATCCTGACTGTCAGAGTACAAGTCATGCTGCAGAGCTGCATCTGTGAGATCCCCAAATGGGAACTCCATTGGGAGAACTGGATTCTACCCCCGACTCACTGTAACCTGAGGATTTAAGATGGAAAACACATGGTGTCTGGGGTTGAAGAAAACAGCTGTACCAAGAGCTGTGTACTATTGGCTGTCAAACAAGCAAGTCTTGGTACAGCGAGTGTGCTGTGTTAAGACATGTATTATCCTAGCAACCCTGTGTGGCTGTCCTGTTGCAGTCTGCTTATACTCATCTACATTAGACTGTGTCTCAGAGGTGTGCCGCCATTGGGCTCACCGTCTTGAAGTAGTGTGATTTGTTTTATTATTTTTCAGAAAATGAAACCTAGGGATGTTGAGCTCACAGGGAAAGAAAGTATAACAAGGGCTTAGGGTGCTCGAAGGGTGGAGGAGACAAAAGGGAGATGATTTCCAGAAGTCTAGGAAGGAACCTTATCATTTGGAAAACATGTAGGAGTATGCAAGAAATTGCACAATTAGTTTTGATGGAATTGAACTATGGAACAATATGACCTATAAAGTGGTTCCCAAGTTAAATCATTTTAATTTTATCAAATAAAAGGAAATATAGGAATAGATCAAGGAATGGGTTTGGAGCTTGCACTAAATCCTATCTCCAATTTAAGAACAATCAGTTCTTACATCATGGCCCTGCTTGATCCTCAGCTTTATGAAATGATCACTTGATATAAGGGTGAAACAGCAAAGTGGTGAAGAAACCAGATGGTCCCTGACTTTCAATCAGAACAGTGTCTGCGGTCTTAAAAGCTTGCATTCAAGCAAGCAGCCATCTAAGCAAGGGGTCCGCTGACTCCACACTGAGAAAGCACAGCAGCTCGTGTGACCCAAAGATGGCAATTACAAAACATCAGTACAGTGAGAAGAGCATCGGAGCACCAATTGTGAATACCCAATTTGTGGAGGCCTATGGGGATGGTGAGAGCCCCAAACCCATCTGCAGAGCATCTGGTCAGACTGAGCCACTGGCAGATGGCTCTAGTCACAGGCAAGAGTCTCCATCAACCTTACTATCAGACAGAGACCATGGTCGTCCTGATTATGCAAGGTTGAAGTCAACACTTGCCCAGGGGACCACCAAACAGACAACACTTGAATTTTTTCTGGGCGCAAGCATTTCTTACTGGTTTTATGACAGAAACCTCTTCCCTGGCTTTTAAAATATTTTTGGTGGTCTTTTCCTTCTTACACATTGTTTGTATGTTTGTCTTTATACTATTATGTTTTTCTCTTACCACCTTAGCGCATTTTTGTTTGTTTGTTTTTGTTGGGTCTCCCAGGAGTGAAGTACAGGTAGAGCGGATGCATGTTGATAATAACGTCCACAAGGGCCTATAGGAATAGGTAGGGGGAGATCGGGAGGGAAACGGGATTTGGGGAGTAACTAATGATGATGGGAGGGGGAGGGAGCACCAGGACAGATTGTGTTTGCATAAATCATCTTAGAGGCAATTTACTTTTGGCGGGGCAGGGGATGATGCTCTAAAATTGATGTGGGCCGATTGTAAAATTCTCCATGACAGGAGTGAGTAAATAAAATATAAACAACGTAAACCATTAACATCTTAATAAAGATATTATAAATAATATCATAAGTGATGTCACAGATGAAAGGGCATAATTAAAATAAGAATACCATGAAGAAAATTCTGTGGAGACTAAGATAATGGAAAAATAGAACAATTCCTGACAATAATATTAAATATGGTTAAACAAAATACAGAACACACAGAAAACAAACTACTGGAGAAACACAACCAAAATAAGATACAAATTGTAAACACAATTTCCATAACTCACTGGCACCAAGTGGAACCACACTCACAGTGACCCTCTAGGACCAAGGAGACTGCTCCTTAGGGTTGTTTCAGCCACCAGAAATCTTTTTATTTCATTCAGAAATGGACATATTTTCCTATGAAATATATATTATATAGTATTATATAAATTTTAAACTCTCTTTTGAATGTGCAACTGTATTTTATAAAAGTAATTTTAAAATATTTTCAAAATAAATATGTTCTAAAACATTTGTTTATCGACTAAGATCCTTTTATATTGTCTTAAAAATATTTTATGAACACCTATTTCAAACATCATGCTATTCTATAGTTCAATCATATTAAGCAGTGTTGTACAATCGCTACCACAATCCGTTTCAAAACACTGTCTTCCTTCTTGAAATCCTTTATGTTAACTTCCCTTTGCCTGCCACATCCCCTGCCATAGCCCCCAGAACCCTTATTCTAATTATTGTCTCTGTAGATTCACCCATCCCAGGGTTCAAAAATTTCACAATATAGAAAAAGACCTAACCAGGAGTCAAAAAGATTACCAACAATAACCAAATACAATAGCAATAAACCTATATCTGGAAAAACCCCACTGAAAATATTAAAAACCAAATAAAGCACAAAGGGTATCAAAAGGGAGATCAAATGATAACGTTTTAATCATTCAAGTCAGATTTGCCATGTTAATTTACTTTAGTCCTTTCTCCAATGCTCTCAGTGTGAGCACCAGGTTATTCCCATTCCTCAGTTATGGCTCGAGGGAAGTTTCCGGAGGCTTATAAACTGTAAATCCTGTAAGTGTTTTGCGTTTTCACTGTCACCCACAGCATTCTGCATACCAGAATCTCCCAATTTAAGCCATGATACTCTTCCCCCCTTTGGATTTTAATGATATAATTTACAATCCTGGCACATCTTTTCAGAGCCTTATAGCTCTCCCTTGGATTGCATGTGATTTTGAACTACTATTCTTGTACTTAGTTAGCATTTCAATGTAGCATCCACTATGGTATCAGGGAGAGTATATTTATATATCATCTTTATTTATCATGTTTATTACTTATTTATTACACTTTGTTTTCCTAATTTTTGATAGTCATATAGTTAAATTTAATAAGAATGATATATGTATTGAATTTTATATATTAAATAATTTATCACTTTCCAATATAAAAAGCTATCATATATAGTTATTTTAGTTAATTACTGGGCTAACCAGAATTACTCTAAATGTTCTGTACCTCACTTCATCAGGGATGTTGTTCGGTGTTTTTGAGTCAGATTTACTCACAATAACTGTGTACCAGAGAACAAACACATAAACTGCCAAGTCTTGAACCATTGTCACATGCTCCTGAGTTTGAGACCATGTTTGCAGCCACTCTGTCTTTGCATCTCACTGAGCATTTTCCTTTATATTCCTTACACTCTACTAAACAGGATATTCTTCTCTCCGGACTGGTTCCCCAATAACATGTCCAAAATATGTGAGACATCTCACTATTGTCAATTCTAAAGAGAATTCTTAGATATTAATCTGGAATTTCCTCCTCTTGTGACACATTTGCTATTTTTTCAATCAAAACTGTCCTTCCAAAGATGTGGACTCTTTCTGACTCCAAAGAGGAATCTCACAAAGGACTCCCCCAAGCAGATAGCTCACACCAGTGCACCTGTTCCCGCTGTCGAGGGTCTCCATATGCTTTGTGTCTGCATCAAGGGAGACAATGGGTAGCAAGCATCCCTGAACACATGCCACAAGTTTAGGCCCACAAGTCACCACAATTATTTTCTCAGACCTAGAGATCTTTAGTCAGTCACTACCCACAGCCCACAGGGAGCAATGCAGAAAGACATCTCCAGAGACCTGACCCTTCAACAAGCTTAGATTAAGAGATAGAATGAGAGTGACCATGTTAACCTGTTTGTCAAGAAAGAAAAAGGACCATTGATGACAATGAAGGATCAGAGTCAGGTTTAATATTTGTACTGCCACAGAAAATGCTAATTCCTTATTTCAAGCCTTCAGTGAGGAGAGAATTTAGAGAAAAAGAAAAACCATCCTTGGGGATGCTGAGAGCTAAGAGAGGAATTCCAACAGGAAATCCTCCCTGTCATCCATCTGGGCTTGTCTAGGGCTGGGTGTCCGTGCTTTGAGGGTCCTGTGTGGCCCCGCTGCCCACTGTCTTCCTGCAGGGGAGGTTTGTGTCTGGGCTCACACTGGCTTGCCCTCACTGTGCTCCTTGCACAGTAATACATGGCCGTGTCTTCAGCAGTCACGGAGCTCAGCTGCAGGGAGAACAGATTCTTCTATGTGTCTCTGGTGATGGAGAGTCGGCTTTGGAAGGACGGGTTATAATATGTATCACCATCATACCATCTGTTTCCCATCCACTGCAGCCCCTTCCCCGAGGTCTTGCGGATCCATTTCCAGCTGTAACCACTGCTTGTGATGGAGAAACCAGAGATAGTGCAGGTGAGGGACAGCTTCTGGGAGGGCTTTAACACTCTTGGACCCGACTCCTGAAGCTGCACTGGGACGGGACTCCTGCAAGCAAACACAGATGGTCTCTGTCAGTCACTTGTGCTCAAAAACATCCACATAGACCCAGTTCAGATATCTGAATCTCCCACCTTGGGGGACTGTCACCAGGCACAGGAGAACACAGAGCAATAGTATCTTTAGATTGCAGCTGGGCTTTCCCAAGAGACCTACACCCATGTGTGAAGAGAACTGTTAGCCTTCCCAGGCCAATGGTGAATTTGACCTTAGTGTCGGAAGAATAATTTGCAATGTGAGGGAGCCCTGTCCTTATAAGCTGAAAGTAATGGAGATCAGACTCCCCTCTTCCTTATGAGCCCGTTTTAGGGTAACTGCTTTAACTCATATGCATATTAATCTATAATGAAAGAAGGTTTTTCTCAAGAGGTGTGTGGGAAAGGTCAAAGAATGCCCAGAATTTCTGAGCCCAGTGTTCTCTCCTTCCAGCCCCTCTTTGCCCCTGCCCTGCTTTGGGTTTCTTTTTTTTTTTAATTTTTTTTTTCTGCTTTGGGTTTCTATATGACGTTTATTGAAAGCATCTTCAGTCTTCACAGTCTCCAAGACCCATTTTTTCCTGTACACCCTGACACCTCTTAATTAACCTCCTCATAGTCCTTAGTAGTTTTCCATGTGTGAGAGTAACATCTTTTAGAAACACGAATACCAAATTAGTTCCAAGGATTGATAATGTCCCAAAGGTCCAACTCTTCAGTGAAGCCATTCAGCTCCAATTCCCACCCACTCCACCCTTTAGGAGATCCCCTCAGATTTCTGGGTTCTGAGAATCACTGCAGCGTCCAACAGAAAGTCGTGAAAGTTTGAGGAAATGAATCGTAGTGGAGGGTTCTGTTCAGTCAAAATTCTGAAATTCAGAAAAGGGTAAACCAGATGCTGGTCTGAAGAACAGTCTCCACTCCTAGCTTTGCATTTTATTTATGCACACATGAGCTGAAGCCTCTGACAGAATGTTTCAAGTAGGAGTTGTCCTACTAAACTTATTTAGCCTGGATTTTTCTGACCTTGGGCCATGGTCTTTACCAACCCCACCACTCTTACAAGCAATATCCACACTACATCCCATAGCCTGATGAATGAGGTCAACCTCAATGTAAGTAAAGAGATTCAAGTGCCATAGGGTCTCAGGGAAGAACGTGCCACCAAGAAAAGTTGGTCTTCAGACAAGTTAATATTTTAACTCTGTAATCTCTAAAAAAGCAAGATTCTGAAAAGACACCCCCCCACACACACACACACGCATACACACACCTTTGTTTGCTGGAATATCCAAAATGATGCGCAATAAGTTTTACCTGATTTCAAGTATAAAGATTCAGTAGAGCAGTAGATGGAAAATAATCATTTCAGAATATAATCAGAGTAAGAAGAAAAGCCAAGTGCAGTATTTTAGATCTTCAACAAAAAGACATTTTCTTGAAACCCAGTAGGCACTTTCCACTAAAATTAGGTTCATCCATACAACAAAATTAGGTTCATCCATCCTCAAAATTTACAGAATGAGCTCAGACACTCTTGTAAATGTCCCTTACCCAGGGGGCTCTGGTTCAATTGAAGTGTGAGCATCTCCAACCAAGGACAGCCTCTCCATTTGTGCTCTGGACACAGCCCCATCACACTGCTCATGGAACTCACCTTACATTTATTTCCTAAACTCAAGGATTGTCTAATTTTTGAAAACTGTTCATATTACTGACTCTAGAAGCTGTGACAGTATCTCTAACCATGCAGTTTCAGAACAAAAACCCCTTCAGATTCTTTACATAATGTTGCAGGTTTAAATAAATGACAGCCACTATAATGTCTTCATAATTTATAAGGGTATTTACTTACAACTGGACTGCTAGAATCTAAAAGTGAATCCTTGGTTGAAGTCCTAAGTCCACGTTTCAGTCCATCTTTTAAAGGCAAAAAACTCCGTTATCATTTGTATAAGACTTAAGCAAATATGAATAGAAGCAGAAAGCAAAGTTAATGTTACTATTCTTTAGGGTTAGGGAGCCTTACAGGGTACAGCATTGATTATAACATTCTGGTAACTTCAAGAAGACCAAGTATGCATTACATAGTACATTCCTCATCAGAAAGAAACAATACCAAAATTGACTATAACATCCTGGTTACCATAACAAGATTAACTACACCGTTCAGATTATCGCAGGGAACAATATTGAATCAGAACAAATGATACATTGAAGAATATTCAAAACTAATTGTAGTGTCCAGAACCTGGGAACACATGGAAGCACATGCTAAAATTAATCACCAGCAGAGAATTTCCCATAAGGGGAGGGAGAACAAGCAGGTCAACTAGCAGTCAACTTTCTGAGATGGGAGGGAGGAATGGGCAAGTTACTTAGCAGCTTACAAAAATGGAATTTCTTTTGCTAGTCTGCCTCAGTAACAAAGTTTAAAATATTGTCCCCAGGCTAAGGTTTGACACCACTCATTTACTGAATTAGAATCTCGTTGTATCTCCAAATTAATATATATATTTCAATGGGGAAATCCAAGCACTCAGTATGGGTCACTGTCAGGGGAAACCAGTCTCTAACACATCATTATGGTTCCGGTAGGTGCAATTGTACAGCGATAATAAGTAAAGATCCTTTTGTTTTCCTTCCCCCCCCTCCTCCACCATTGTCTACATGGAAAACAAAAGGATGAATATAAGGAAGAAAAGGGGAGTGGGGGCATGGGGCATTAATCCACCCAAGGGGCGGGTATTGTTTATATCTCCACAGGGAAAGTGGGACCAGACTTCAACCCAGTGCCGCAAGGTGTGAATGCAATATCCCGGCATGGAGTAGGGAACCAGTGGAGAGGTCTGGGAGGCTGGCCCCAGTCCATAAATTAAGTGGATTCCTGCCCCTCCCCCAAAAAGAATTTGTTCCAAAGGACGACATTGACTCTGCAGCTCCGGGAGATGGACATATCTGATCAGAGCACACGGGAGCAGATGAAGGGGCAGGAGGAGAGAGTGGAACACAGTCTGGCCCACCAGGCCATGAGGATGATGTTCCTGAGTAGAGCTGCCAGTCCACAGAGAGAACAACATGGCTGGCCCCACTATGAGACATGATGCCCCTCAGTGACTAAGGGCGATACAGAAGACAGCACCGGAGACACAGTGTGGGAGTTGCACCTGACCTGATCCCACCACTCCGAGGCAAAGCACTGGGGGAGTGCAGCGGAACAGCAAGGGAATGGAGTGGGCAGCGGGGCCACGCAGAACCTTCAAAGCACGGACACCCAGCCCTAGACACTGCATTCCCAGGGAATGCTGAAAGTGGACTTTGGGGCCAGGGCGTGGTGCCCCAACAGACTGGACTGGAAAACACTCCTAAGGGCCAGCAAACGATCCTTGAACTAACTACAAGCTTTTCTTTTGTGAAGTGTTTTATTTTGCTCTTGTCAGTTTGTTTTTGTTGTCTGGTTGTATACTGTTGCTTTGTTTTCCTCTGTCTTGTTTTCATGCATGTTAGTGTCTCCACAGGTCTGTCTGAATAGGACAGGCTGGATGAACTATCTGGAGGAAAAACAACGGGACTGACAGTTCTCGGGGGACTTGGGGTAGGGGGCTTAGGGGGGACTAAGGAAGTGGTGTTAAATACAGGGACAAGGGAACAACATGGGACCCAAAATGGTAGAGAGGGGGGAGTGGCAGGCCTGGTGGGGAATGATCAAGGGTAAGGTTGCATAGAGAAGAGGTATAGCTGTAACCCAGGTGGAGACGGAGCATGGTAGTAGGGCAGGAGGAAAGTCAAGGGAGATGGAGGAAAGAGCTAGGAGTCAAAGGGCATTTATGGAGGTCTAGACAAAGACATGTATATGCAAATATATATATGAGGATGGGGAAATAGATCTACGTGTCTATATTTATAGGTTAAGTATTAAGGTGGCGGAAGGACCTTGGGCCTCTACTCAAACACGACCTCAATGCATGAATACTTTCTTTTATTAAATTTGCACTCTATGGTGCTTACTCTCCCGACACAACTGCTGAAGCCAAAGTGGGTGAAGAAGTAAATGTGGTGAAGAAAGCTGATGGTACCCAGCTATCAAAAGAGATAGTGACTGGGGTCTTAAAGGCTTGAAGATAAAGAAGCGGCCATTTGCTCAGAAGCCACAAAGCCCACATGGAAGAACACACCACCCTGTGTGATCACGTGGTCCCGAATGGATCAGTTATCAGGCATCAAAGAACAAAAAATCATATCATTGGCTGCACACCTCCATGATAGGATCGCTGAAGACAAATGGGTATATAAGGAAATGTGGTGAAGAAAGCTGATGGTGCCCGGCTATCAAAAGAGATAGTGTCTGGGGTCTTAAAAGCTTGAAGGTGAACAAGCGGCCATCTAGCTCAGAAGCAAAAAGCCCACATGGAAGAAGCACACCAGCCAGGGAGATAACGAGGTGCCAAAGGGACCTGGTATAAGGCATCATGCAGAAAAAAAAGATATATGTATATATGTGTGTGTGTATGTATATATATATATATATATATATATATATATATATATATATATATATACCATATTGAATGAAGGGGGAAGTGCAGAGTGGAGACCCAAGGCCCAAGTGTCGGCCAATGGAGATCCCCTCATAGAGGGGTTTAGGAGAGGAGATGGTTCAGTCAGGGTGCGAGGTAGTACCGATGAAGAACACAGCTTTCCCCCAGATCCTGGATGCTTCCTCCCCCCAACTACCATGATCCGAATTCTACCTTGCAGGATTGGATAGGGCAGAGGTTGTACACTGGTGCATATTGGGGCTGGAGGCGTGGGGAACCCAGGGTGGACGATACCTTTGTGACCAGGGGTGTGAGGGGCGATGGTGGGAGAGTCGAGGGTGAGTGGGTTGGAAAGGGGGAACTGATTACAAGGATCCACATGTGACCTCCTCCCTGGGAGACGGACGGCAGAGAAGGGGGAGAAGGGAGACTCCGGATAGGGCAAGATATAACAAAATAACAATCTATAAATTATCAAGGGCTCATGAGGGAGGGGGTAGCGGGGAGGGAGGGGAAAAAAAGGACCTGATGCAAAGGGCTTAAGTGGAGAGCAAATGCTTTGAAAATGATTAGGGCAAAGAATGTATGGATGTGTTTTATACAATTGATGTATGTATATGTATGGATTGTGATAAGAGTTGTATGAGCCCCTAATAAAATGTAAAAAAAAAAGATATCAGTGTTGTGAAAAAGTTTAACAAGAGCCCATAAGATTAGGACATATCTCTACAAACTCAGATATTTTTCTAGTGTACAGTACCTAATTTCTGGGGGTGGGGGGAATCCTTCCTTGCCTGAATGGTCCTAAAACAGTTCAAGTGCTCAGGGCTTGAGGAAACTTAGTAACCATTGGATGCTCTTCATTTCAAGGCCAGGGAATTGGTTTCTTAGGTTTCAGCTCGAAGAACCTAGGGACAAAGCAAAAGGGGTGATCAAATGTAGATCAGTTTCCCAGTGCTGGGCGATGAAACACCCTATACTGTCTGTCCACTCATCCCTCTATAATGTTTTGTCACATGGAGATGACCACCACTCTCTGCCCACATACAAGCTCTAGGCCCTCTCTGGACACCTGCCCCTCTATTTTCACTCTGGACCCCTGCTCTGTCTATCTTTGGCTGTTTCCTCCTCTCCTGAATCAGGCACCTGCTCCTTATTCTGCAACATGAGCTGTGGGTGCACTGATGTTGGGAGTCCTGGCATGCACCGAGTACTGAAGTGAATTGGCATATCAAATGCCATCCGAAATCTAGAGGAGGTCTATTCAGATGGGAACAACTGTGTTCTGCTTACCTGAATCAGAAGCTACCAGACACACACTTTTGATAAAACAAAACAAAAACGTAAATTAAAATTTTATAAATTTCTAGAGACAGTACTGTTTACTGAGACAGAGAGAAAGTTCTGGGGCCAGTCATTAGTGGAGCCCCGAACTTTGTGGACTTTGACTATAAAACCCCTCCAGATTTTCAAATGAACATTCAAAATAAGCCCTGTGTTTCAGACACTGGAGGGGGAGACTTTTAGCAACGCAAAAGATTTCTCACCAGAGAAAGGACAATTCCATTGACTTTTCATAGCTGGAGGTGAAATATTTCCCCTATCAACCAGACACCCCTTATTCTACCCATGAGACCTAAATGTGAGGGTATAGTGAACAGTTATTAAAAGATCAAACATAAAGGAGATTTTACAATGAAGGAAAGGAGCATGGACAGGCCAAGCTATAAACTACACCCCAGGCATGAAGGTTAGAGCCTTACTGCCCAGGTGCTATAAAAGGTTCAGCCTCAATCAGAAGAACACACAGAAACTCCCTGTTCTCCCACTTCATCACCATGTAGATTCCCAGCATCACAATCCTGCATTACACTTTAGAATGGGAAGAATCTTCTCCTCTGAGGAGAAAAAAACAAAACATATAGCAAACACTGCTATGGTCTAACTCTTCCACATTATCATGAATCCCCATAAAACGTAGTTCTGAGAACAGGGTGAAATATGTTCATACCTCGAGGAAACACTAAATACTAAGATAAATTGTCATTTATCTGAGTACACCCATCTCATTTGTAGACTGATTTTCTTTGTTGCCTACCTCAAATTTAACTCATTATTATTCTGCAAATGCTTCACCCATTATCATATAGAAGCCATAGCTGGTTTTATTAAAGGTCACCCAGTTATTCCATGCCTGAGAGTTAACGTTTAAACAACTAGGGCTGGCACCCACACATAAAGGCAGAGTTTCAAATCCCAGAGTGAAATTAAAATCGCTGCCCTCTTCATCGGGGTGTCTGGCTATTCCATTTCCCCAAAGCCCTGGGGTCTATACTGAATCATTAACAAACATGACAGGGCGAGCCTGGGTCCACTCCACGATTTCTAGTAGAGGGGGATGGGGGACATAAGCCCAATAAGCGTGATTGGCACTTACCTCCGTGGAGACAACCGACATGACAGCAAGCATTGCCAGGAGCACACTCTCACAGGTGACAGGCCTGCCAGTGTTGGCTAGTGTTGTCCGTGCCTCCTACTTCAAAGCTTTTATCTCTCCCCAGTTAGGGGGTTGTATTGTAGAGCATTTGATCCTACAATGTCTCTTACTTATAGAGGGGGCTGTCATCTCCTTGACTGGGACAGAGTCAGGGTTGGAGTGGCTAGGTGGATTCTTCCTTTTCCTTGTTCCTCTCAATCTGTGGTTGGATTCTTCTAAGAGGGATCCATCTACTTTCTCTGCCATCTGAAAGCATATAAGCATAGACCCTACCCCTAGTCACCAGCAAGCCTGGTTTCCACACCCCGTCGTCGTTTCTCCACCAGATTTTCTCCCGGTCAGCTTTCTCTATGGAGGTAGAAAAGTATTTCTCTGCCCTGGTTACATTAGAGTCCTTTGGTAGTGAGAAGAAATTTAGAGTCAATAGGGTCAAATGGAGTCTATTGTGTGCTGTCTCACCTTTCATTTCCCCCTTCTGTTTAGATAATTGTGTTTTTATTGTGCCATGTGCCCATTCAATGAGGGCTTGGCCTTGGGGGTTGTAAAGGTATACCTGTTATGTGATGGATGTTCCAATCTTTGCAGAAATTGTGAAATCTCTTGCTAGTGTAGGCAAGGCCATTTTCTGTCTTTAAGTGTGTAGGAGTGCCCATCACAGCGAAACAGGCTAGCAGGTGGCTGATAACATATTTTGTGGACTTGCCAGCAATGGCTGATGCCCATAAAAATCCTGAGAAGGTGTCTATGGTAACTTGCACAGGTCCTAGACGTCCAAATGAAGGTATGAGAGTGACATCCATTTGCCAGATAGCGTTTGACTGGCCACCACGTGGGTTGACTCCGTCAGGCCCTTCTCTGAGTGAGGTGTGATGGCAGTGAGGGCATTCTCTGACAATCTGCCTGGCCTCTGTCAATGTCAGGTGAAATCTATTCCTAAGGCTGGCAGCATTGTTGTGTAACCTTTGGTGTTCTGCTTGCGGAGGCTCTAGGGTAGTGAATGCCTTTTGTGTTAGCATGTCTGCATTGGAGTTTCCCAGGGAAATCAGCCCCGGCAGCCGCGTGTGTGCTCTCATATGTCCTATGAAAAAGGGATGAGAGCATGCTCTTACCTGTTTCTGTAAAGTGAGGAATAATTTGCCAATGTCAGAGTGTGGATCTACCTTCAACTTTGTTGTCTCAATAAAGGAACAGACCTGCACTGTGTAGGCAGAGTCACTGATTATATTGATAGGTTGCTTTGCCTCTTTAAGTAATAAAATGATAGCAAATATCTGTTTTCTGAGCAGAGGTGTAGCCAGTTTGAAAAGCATGAGAGGAGGGACCCCAGTAGGCTGCCATGCCATTGCTGGAGCCATCTGTGAAGTAAGTGGGCGCTCATGTAATCGGCTTGTGTGAGAACACTTTGCTGAGGGTCCAGTGAGTCTGCTTTAGAAAGCCCCAAAGCTTCCCTGGAGGATAGTGACAGTCTAGCTTACCATAAGATTCGGCTCGGGCTATCTGAAAATCCGTGGCAAGTTCTAAAAGCTTCCTCACTTGAGCGGGAGTGTAAGGCAGAATTATGACAGCTGGATCAAAACCACACAGCTGCTGGCAGCGGAGCCTGCCTTTGGATAGTAGCTTAGCTACTTGCTCCCAATAAGGCCATATGACCTTTGGACCTGTGTTCCCTAAATGTATCCACTCGAAAGGCTTGTCCTCTTGGGCCAGAGTTGCAGTGGGAGTGACTGGAGTGTGAAAGATAATAATGTATATGCTCTTGTCAGGATCGACATGATAGATCTTCCCCTGGCTGAGCCTCTCCTCCCCCAAATGTAGTTCCAGGAGAGCCTCAGGAGTGAGCTCTCTGGGACTGTTCAACTGAGGGTCCCCCTTTAATATGTCAAATAAGTGTTTGAGTTCTTCTGTGGGGATTCCTAGGTAAGGCCTTACCCAGTTTATCTCTCCTAGAAGCTTTTGGAAATCATTTAATGTTCTAAGGTGGTCTTATCTAATCTCAAGTCTTTGTAGCTTTACTGTCCTCCTATCTATCACTGTACCAAGGTAGATGTGGGGATTGATAGTTTGAATCTTATCAGGAGCAATTACTAATCCCGCCTGAGAGACTGCTTCACTGACGTGCATATAAGTCTGCCTCAACATGGCACTGTTAGAATATCATCCATATTGTGTATTATATACGCCTCAGAGAATAGTCCTCTGACCGGCTCCAGCACCTTCCCTATGAAGAATTGACACATAGTAGCACTATTTACTATGCCTTGAGCCAGAGTTTTAAGGTGGTATCTCTTATTCGGAGCTTTATGGTTTAGTTCAGGTACAGTGAAAGCAAATCTTTCATAATCAGCAGGATCTAACTAAATAGTGTAAAAACAATCTTTCAGGTCTATCACAATCATATCCCAGTTTTTTGGAATCGTGCTAGGCGAAGGGAGGCCTGGCTGCATAGTCCCCATAGGTTGTAAAATAGAATTAATAGCTCTCAAGTATATGAGCATCCTCCATCTGCCTGATTTCTTTCTAATGACAAAGACAGGGGAGTTCCGGGGGCTAAGAGTCTCTGCAATATGACCCTCTTTCAGCTGTTCTTGTACTAGATAATGTAGAGCCTGCAATTTTTCATTATTGAGGGACCACTGCTCTACCTATATTGGGTCATCAGACTTCCAAGTCAGCTTGATGGGTGCAGGCTTTACGACAGCGGCCCCGACTAAAAATTTGGATATCCTAGACCATGACGGTCATTTTTGGGAGTCACCTCAATGGGCCATGGATCTCCCTGCTCATCCTTTCCAGGTCCATTACTTTTATATCCCATATTACTCATGATATTCTGTGCTACTGAATCTTGTGGAAGGTTATATAATCTAGCCCCCACTGCTGTAATAGATCGCTTCCCCACAGATTAATGGGGGTGAGAGTTACCACCGGTTTCATGAGCCCAGATTGTAAAGACTTCGGTCCCTGAGTCCAAGAGTCCTGAGAATTTCTTTCCTTCAATTGTTAGCTCCATAAACGGACACTACTGCTTATCTAGAACATGGCTCCAAAATACCTCCTGACTCCTGGAGCCACCTGTCTCTCCCTCAGCAACATTATTTTCATTTTGGGGAGCATAAGGGAGTAGCAATAGCTGCCCTAAACTGTCTCCTTTCCTTATGACCCAGGGCATGCTGGATCTAACCATCACTTTAATTTCTCCATCATGATTCTGATCAATCACATCTATGATAGCTTGTATACTGAGTGCATTTAAATCAGATTTCCCTAACAAAAGCCCAATTGTGCCCTCTGGTAAGCAGCCTCCAATTCCTGTTTTGACTGCAGTAGGCTCATTATTGGGTGAAAGCTGGATGTTTTCCTGACTGGTCAAATTTAGTGAAGAGTTCCCTTTACTAGAGGAGGAGAGCCAAATAGCTGATCTGCGCTCGAAGGAGTGGACATCAGACTGAGGATCCGTAGCACTTCCAATGGAGCCCTGCATCTGAGGGTTATCTCTTATGCTCCGTTTAGAGGGGCTCAGAGCACGCCCCACGACACTTTTTTTTTGGCTGGGCGTTATCTCCTTGTACATGTCCTTTACTGTTAAGCTTTAAACAACAATTCTTTGCCCAGTGCCTGCCTCTATTGTGACGGGGGCAGAGTCTGGATTCCTTTGAGCTCATCTCGGGCCCTCTGCCTGGGTCCCTTCTGTTGTAAACTTCCCTGTTCTTTTGCGATATCTGCCTGCAGTCTCTCTGGTAATGTCCCTTGCTCCACATGTAAAGCATCTCCCTTTAGGTCTGGCATAGCTTGCTAAAGCTGTAGCCATGAGGTTGGCTATTTGCTCATCTGTCCCTACGTCTTTGCAAAGCCTGATATAATCTAACAGCTTGCTCTGTTCTTTGAAAGGGCCTTTGGCAGGCTGACAAGTAGTATTCAAGTTCTTTGTGACGCTGTGCCCTGTAACAGTAACAGGCAGGCCACCGCCTGGTCAGGAATGGGTGCCCTGTAACAGTAACAGGCAGGTCACCCCCAGGTCAGAAATGGAAAAAAAATTTAAATTGCAGCCTGGAAAAGGTGTAGCCCAGCCCAGGATTTTTACGCTCCAAGAAGCAGCCTGGCGTAAATACAGTATCGGATGGTAGACCACTGGGGACAAACTGACCTTAAATGTAGAACTTGCTTTGTTAGACTTTAAAAACTGTCTTGTTTCACTTTCCTGAGAATGTTTTACCAGTTTCACACAAGGACTTGCCTTCCCCCTCCCCTTGTTTGGCAAGACGCCCCACAAGGAAGTATAAAACCTTCTGCTTTAATGCTGTTTAGGGCCCTCGCCTTACAGACTGAGCCTATCTCAGTGGCGGGTGTGGGCCCAGATTCGAATCTGTCTGAATAAAACTTTACTGTTTCCATCTCTGTTTCAGTGAGTGGTCTGAGTGAGGGTCTCGCTCGCCAATATTTGGAGGCCCCAGCGAGATTCCCCAGACCCCAGGGACGGGGGTCCCTGCCTGCAACTCACTCCTGGAGGGTCCTGACCCAGCAGCCCAGTTACTGCCTGCACGGTGCCGTTAAGTCAGGCCTGTTTTCATTCCTGATTCCTGGTTAGGAGCGCTCCGCAGTGAGACTTACGGGGAACGGTACGCCGTCGCAGGCCCCGGAGTCTGACTGAAACAGTGACGACTGTGGAGGTCCTGGTTTATTGGAAATTCCAAATTTTGAAGTGATAGTGAATGTGGCCGGCCAAAAATGCTGATAGGAAGTTTGTGTATGTTTGTCTAACTGGAAGCTTGTCATTTTTGTTATTAGGATTGTACGTATTATTTGTCTCTTTAAGCTTAATTATGGGCCAGGAAAATTCTAAGGGTTCCGATAATACCCGCGAATGTTTAGTCCAGGGCTCGCCCACCCCGCTTGAATGTGTGTTAAAAATTTTTTTTCTGATTTCAGGCGCTGGGGGGACAGATAAAGTGTTTCTGTAGACACTTTTAATTTGAGAAAATTCTGTGAATCTGAGTGGCCCACATTTGGAGTGGACTCGCCCCCGGAGGGCTCTTTTAATCCCCTCCAAGCTTCATTGGTCCAGCGGATTTGTTATAGCACTCCGGGTCACCCAGATCAATTTCCCTATATTGATATCATTTATGATAGCCCTAAGTATTTAAAAGCTTGTGGGTGTCCACCGGACCCAGCAAACCGTTTAGACCACCACCTGCGAAGGCCAGTCCTTCTGGCCGGAAAACTGCCGGGACAAGGGCGGGTCTCCAAACCAGTCTTGCCCTCGCCCCCAGAGGAGCCCGCTGTTGCCCGCCAGGACAGACCTCCCCCGTACACCGATCCAAGACCGGCTACACTGGGAACCCCTACACCAGCCACCACCACCAGAGCCGTTTCCCCCGACTCCACCCAACCCGATCCTCCTAGTCCTCCCCATACCTGGTCAGGAGCCCCTTTTGGCGCCAACCCCCCCAGCCGCCCAGCTCCCACGACGTGAGGTTGGAGAAGTTGATAGCCGTGGGCGCAATTTAAGAGTCTATGTCCCTTTTACCACTTCCGACCTTTATAATTGGAAAAATCAAAACCCCCACTTCAGTGAGGAGCCCCAAGCCATGAGTATTCTCCTAGAGTCTGTCTTTTACACCCATCAGCCCACCTGGGATGATTGCCAGCAGCTCTTAAACATCCTGTTCACTGCTGAAGAGCGAGAAAGAATTAAAATGGAATCTAAGAAAAATGTTTAAGATGAGGATGGAGAACCTGTCACTGACCCAGCCCTCATTGAGGCCGCATTCCCCTCCACCCATCCCGAATGGAACCGCAACACCTCTGCGGGGGAACGGGCTCTCAATCGCTACCGCCGTATCCTACAAGAGGGGGTCAAGGGGGCGGATAAAAAGCCCATCAATCTTTCAAAGATAGTTGAGACCAGGCAATGACCTACAGAGAGCCCAACAGCGTTTCTAGAAAGGCTGTGTAAGGCCTACCGGACTTACACCCCCATCGACCCCACTGCCCCAGCAAGCCAGTCCGCCCTAGTAGTTCAGTTTGTAGCCCAGTCTGCCCCAGATATTAGAAAAAAGCTCCAGAAATTAGAAGAGTTTGAAGGAAAGTCTTTGTCTGAATTATTGGCCATAGCTCAGAGGGTTTTTGACAATAGAGAAGACACCAAGGAAGCCACTCACACGCTTACTCAAAAGGTGGCCCGAGTATTGCTTGCCAGTGACAGACCTTCACAAAATTCCTAACATCTGCCAGCGCGAGGCCCCCGTAAGCCGCTTGGGAAGGACCAATGTGCCTATTGCAAAAAATTGGGCCATTGGAAAAAGGACAGCCCGGAGAAGCCCCCGGCCAAGAAAGGACCCCCAAAAGGTGTTGACCCGGTCCTCCTCGAGGACACAGAATGAGGACGTCAGGGCTCCAGCACCCCCGGGGAGCCCCGGGTAACCTTAAAACTGGGGGACCAACCAGTAAGTTTCCTCGTAGACACCGGGGCTACTCACTCAGTTTTGCTCCGACCCCAAGGCCCCCTTTCAAAATAACGGACAAAAATAGTGGAGGCCACAGGAAAAGTAAAAGCCTACCCTTGGTCTGAAGCCTGCATCACCAACTTGGGAAAGGGGACCATCACTCATTCCTTTTTGGTCATCCCTAAATGCCTAGAACCTCTGCTAGGGTGAGACTTGCTACATAAACTCCAGGCCACCATTTCCTTTGAAGAAAAGGTCCCTCAGGTCCACACAGGAGAAGGCAAAATTTTACTCACCTTCCCAGCTCAGGAGGAATACCGCTTACTAGAGAGCCCAGAGAATGCTCCAGAAAAAGGTTACTTGCTCCAAGAGTTCCAGAAAGAAATACCCAGTGTTTGGGCAGAGACTAACCCACCTGGGCTAGCTAGCCACAGGCCCCCGATAGTGGTCCAGTTGCTCAGTTTGGCCACTCCAGTCCTCGTCCGACAATACCCTATCAGGAGAGTGGCTAAGGCTAGCAAAGCCAAGCACATTAATAGGCTCCGAGAGGCCAGGACCCTAGTATCCTGCCAGTCACCATGGAATACACCTCTGCTCCCGGTGCAAAAGCCAGGCATTGGGGACTTCCGGCCAGTCCAGGAGCTAAGGGAAGTAAATAAAAGAGTGGAAACCATCCACCCCTCCGTGCCTAAGCCGTATACCCTGCTAAGTGACTTAAAGCCTGAGAAATGTTTTTATACTGTTCTGGACTTAAAGAATGCCTTTTTCAGCCTGCCCCTGGCCCCACAAAGTCAACCCATCTTTGCCTTTGAATGGGTGGACCCCGAACGGGGGCAGTTGGGCCAACTCATGTGGACGCGCTTAGTTCAGGGTTTCAAAAATTCCCCAATTTTGTTTGATGAACCTTTAAGCCAGGACATGGAGGAGTTCCTGACCCAGCACCAATATGTGGACGACCTTCTCCTAGCCTCCAAGTCTGCCCAGGAGTGTAAGGACGCTACCTGGGACATGCTAAACACACTGGGAGCACTGGGTTACCGAGTATCAGCAAAGAAGGCCCAACTATGACAGGATAACGTCACATACCTCGGATACCAGATAACAAAGGGGACGCGGATACTGTCCAAAAGCCGAATACAAGCGGTGCTGCAGCTCAAGACCCCCACCACCAAGAGACAGGTACGGGAATTCCTTGGGGCAGTGGGTTACTGCAGACTCTGGATCCTCGGTTTCGCAGAGATAGCCAAGCCACTGTATGCCGCAAAGGGTGGAACAAGCAAAGAACTCAATTGGGGTGAGGATGAGGAAAAAGCATTCCAGGACCTCAAGTCAGCACTGGTAAGCACCCCGCCCTAGTGCTCCCCATCTTAGATAAACCTTTTCATTTATTTGTGGCCGAAGCCCGAGGAGTGGCTAAAGGAGTGTTACCTCAACAACTGGGGCACTGGAATCAGCCGGTGGCCTATTTATTAAAAAGACTGGACCCAGTGGCCGCGGGGTGAGCCATTGCCGCCACTGCCATTTCGGTGAAATAAGCCTCTAAGCTAACTTTTGGGCAGGACATACAAGTCACGGCCCCACACAATGGGGAACAACTGCTGCGCTCACCTCTGGACCGATGGCTCTCAAATGCCCGCATAACCCAGTACCAAGTCCTTCTCCTGGACCCACCAAGAGTCAGCTTCCTTAAAACAGCAGCCCTCAATCCAGCCACACTCCTCCCTGACCCAAGTGAGGAAGGCGGTCCGGAACATGATTGCGTGGAGGTAGTGACTTCCCTCACATCTCTCCGAGCCAATCTGACTGACTTACTACTAACAAAGGCAGAAGAGACTCTCTTTACAGAGGGTATCAGCTTCGTTGAGGACGGGGTCCGGTTTGCAGGGGCTGCTGTGGTGACTCTGGAAAAGGTAATCTGGGCCCAAGAAAGGTGAACTCATTGCTTTAACCCAGGCCCTGGAATGGGCTGAAGGAAAGTGGGTAAGCATTTTTACAGATAGCCGGTACGTGTTCTCCATGGTCCATGTTAATGCAGCGCTATACAAAGAGTGCGGCCTTCTCACAGCAGGAGGCAAATACGTTAAAAATTCACAAGAAATTCCGTGATTGTTGGCGGCTGTCTGGAAACCCGCGCAGGTGGCAGTCTTTCATTACAAAGGCCACCAAAAGAAGGACACCCCAGTGGCCAGAGGACCCCGGTATGCTTACAAAACTGCCAAGCAACCCCAACTTGCAACCACTCTAGCTCCGGTCATCCTTAACAATGAAAATCATCAACCTAAATATGATCCGCAGGACACTAAGGTCCTGCAGCAAAAAGGAAGAAAATTTTGAATCAAGGCTTTGATTCTCGGTCAAAAGAAGTGGGGGATTTGACACTGTGCCCTGTAACAGTAACAGGCAGGCCACCGCCTGGTCAGGAATGGGTGCCCTGTAACAGTAACAGGCAGGTCACCCCCAGGTCAGAAATGGAAAAAAATTTAAATTGCAGCCTGGAACAGGTGTAGCCCAGCCCAGGATGTTTACGCTCCAAGAAGCAGCCTGGCGTAAATACAGTATCGGATGGTAGACCACTGGGGACAAACTGACCTTAAATGTAGAACTTGCTTTGTTAGACTTTAAAAACTGTCTTGTTTCACTTTCCTGAGAATGTTTTACCAGTTTCACACAAGGACTTGCCTTCCCCCTCCCCTTGTTTGGCAAGACGCCCCACAAGGAAGTATAAAACCTTCTGCTTTAATGCTGTTTAGGGCCCTCGCCTTACAGACTGAGCCTGTCTCAGTGGCGGGTGTGGGCCCAGATTTGAATCTGTATGAATAAAGCTTTACTATGTCCATCTCTGTTTCAGTAAGTGGTCTGGGTGAGGGTCTCGCTCGCTAACATTCTCAAACACTAATGTAAGAATAAGATTATCCACTGCCCCTTTGTCTGTTACATTCTTATGGACAGCATCCTGCAACCTGGATATAAAATCTATGTAAGGCTCATCATTTCTTTGCTTTACTGTCATGGAACTTGGCCTCCTGCTTCCTGATGGTATTAATCTCTCCCAGGCCTTAAGACAGATTTCTCTAACTTGAGCAAATGTCTGCTCATCAAAGTTTAATTGAGCCTCAATTGTGATATAATTCTCATCCCCTAGCAGTTGGTGAATCCCTATATCTATGCCCTCTTCTGCATTTTTGCGTGCTAGTGCAAGGGCTGCCTCATCCCATAGCATCTGATATTGCAAAGATTCTGAAGGGGAAAGGCACACCTTCGTCAAAGCTTTACAGTTTGCTGGGATCCAGTATTCCATATCTGCCATATTTTTGACCATACTTATTACAAATGGTGAATCTGGACCATAACAAGATACTGCTTGCTTGAGATCTTTCAGTAGCTTAAATGGAAAGGCAGTATATTGCCTTTCTTGATTCCCTTCGGGGTGCTGCTCGTAGGGCTCCCTGTCTATAATTCTAAGAGGATAAGCCATTCTGAATTCTTTTTTAAAAAAAATATTTTATTAGGGACTCATACAACTCTTATCACAATCCATACATATACATACATCAATTGTATAAAGCACATCTGTACATTCTTTGCCTTCATCATTTTCAAAGCATTTCCTCTACACTTAAGCCCTTTGCATCAGGTCCTCTTTTTTCCCCTCCCTCCCTGCTTCCCCCTCCCTCATGAGCCCTTGATAATTTATAAATTATTATTTTGTCATATCTTGCCCTAACCGGTGTCTCCCTTCACCCCCCTTTCTGTTGTCTGTCCCCCAGGGAGGAGGTCACATGTAGATCCTTGTAATCGGTTCCCCCTTTCCAACCCACTCACCCTCTACTCTCCCAGTATCACCCCTCACAGCCTTGGTCCTGAAGGTATCATCCACCCTGAATTCCCTGTGCCTCCAGCTCCTATATGCACCAGTGTACAATCTCTGCTCTATCCAGACTTGTAAGGTAGAATTTGGATCATAGTATTCGGTGGGGGGTGGGGGGAGAGGAGAGGAAGCATTTAGGAACTGGAGGAAAGCTGTATTCTTCATCGGTGCTACATCGCACCCTAACTGACTCATCTCCTCCCCTAGACCCCTCTGTGAGGGGATCTCCAGTGACCGACAAATGTGCTTTGGGTCTCCATTCAGCACTTCTCCCTTCATTCACTATGGTAAGATTTTTTTTTTTATGATGCCTTATACCTGATCTCTTTGACACCTCATGATCGCACAGGCTGGTGTGCTTCTTCCATGTGGGCTTTGTTGCTTCTGAGCTAGATGGCTGTTTGTTCACCTTCAAGCCTTTAAGACCCCAGACACTATCTCTTTTGATAGCCAGGCACCATCAGCTTTCTTCGTCACATTTGCTTATGCACCCATTTGTCCTCAGCGATCGTATCATAGAGATGTGCACCCAATGATATGATTTCTTGTTCTTTGGTGCCTGATAAGCTATTCCGAATTCTAAGTCTGCTTCTTAAGCTATACTCTACTCCACTCCTGAGAGCAAAGATGCTTTCCTACTCCCTGACTCTTTGCCTCTCACTTTCCAAATTAAATCTCTCTATTTGCATTTCTTTGGATCTAATCTCTTCTCCTCCAGCACTGGATGGCTTGATAGTATTGTTATTCCCTTCACTATACTCTGCTGGGGCAGATGCTTCTACTCTGCTATCTCCTGATTCAAACTTCGCCTTCTCAGCTACACTTAAAATCTTTTCATCTGCCTGAAACTCATTCTGTCTGCTTCTCACCTGATTTAAGTCTTCATAGCTTAGAGGTTTCTCACTACTCTGCTGGTCTTGATCTTTCATTCTCTCACCTTGCAGCGGCTCCAACACTGCTTTAATCTGCACCCACAGATCCCAGGTCTCCATAGGTATGCTCTTTCCTTCCCTGTGAGCTTTTCTTTAATTAATGGCTACCTTTTCCCAGATCTCCATATCAAAGGTACCTGACTGGGGGTGGGGTGGGGGTGGGAGGGGGTAAAGAAGGATTACATTTCTTTACCAATTGAAGAAACTCTTTCATTCTCTTATTCTTTACCACTACATTTTGATTCTTCAAGAGGTGGCAAAGAGTGACACCATACTCTGTATCCTTGCTCTTTGCCTGACCCATATCTCACTCAGACTAAAAAACACACTTAAAAAAATAAACCAAAAAAGTGTCCCGATTCACCCTCACTGTCTGATTGAGGCCGTACAATTATTTCACAGGATACAACTCAAAAGAGTTCTTTTCCTACAGGGCCCCACGTAATGGGCGCTTTATGTCAGGGGAAGCCAGCCCCTAACACATCATTACGGGTCTGGTATGCGCAATTGTACAGCGATAATGAGTAAAGATCATAGTAAAGTTATAGAGAGCATGAGAGAAAGAAGTGAAGTATTGAAATAAATGGAGTCAGTCATGATGCATGGTAGCATGCTCACATCAGCCCCGCTTGATGGTCCACGTGGATGGAGAGAGAGAGATCTTTAATGCTAGTCCAGGCTTTTTATATTCTCTGGGGGCATGCAAGCCCCCTAATTACAGGTGAGCACAAACGTCACAGAAAGGGGTTGTGCTATAGGTAATACAGTAATGAGAGGGGGTGGTCTAGGGACATTCGTGCAATAGTAGGAGGGGGGATTGGGGGCATATATGTGTTAAGATGGGCGGATAACTTAACATTGGATGTCACAGAGTCAGTATGGCCTGTTCCCTGACTCAAATGATAGATATCATTATTGGTAGGGTGAGAACGTTTGCTTGCAGGCCTCAGGGAGGAAGCTTATTGTACCCAGTAGCATGAACTGAGGCCTGCCATATAGTCTGGTGACTACCTGCCCTAGAGGCCTACCCTCTAGAGTGGTGACTAACTGCCGTAGAGGCCTACCCTGTAGTCTGGTGACTAACTGCCCTTGGGGAGGATATCTGTAAGCGTCTGACCTCTCCCCACACACTTATCCTTTATATAACACTCTCTCTCATGTACATGCGAGTTTCTATGGGTTTGTTTCTCTAGTCTACCAATACTAACACAGGTACTTTTAGCAAAAAACAATTTTAACTGTGCTGGAAATTGCATATAACTAATCACAAATGGTACCCCGAGTATATTTTCACAAATTTTGACAGTAAAAGTCTAGCAGGAGTTAGGTTATTATCAAGCCCCAAGGGAAAACATCATAGATAACATAATATGCTGACATGTATGGTCATCCTGAACCTGTCCATCCATCCACAAAAAGTAATGAGTCATACAAAAGAGTAAGAAAAGGGTCATAATTCATACAACATCAACATGAGATTTACACTTTACACAGAAATGGGTCCCATAAAGTTAAATATGAAACTCAAACTAAAGATCATGATTATGCTAACAAATATCAAGGAAAATGTCATTACATATGTTATAAATAGTATGATAAACAAGTCATAAAGAAGATGATATAGTAAAAAGAAAAATAGAGTGAGGGTTTATTTTTTAGAGACAATTATAATAGAAAAATAAAGAGCGTGCCTATACAATAATGTAAAACATGCTCAAGGAAAACAAAGAATTCACAGAAGAGAAAATCATGGAGGATTGTGCAGTTCAGACCCCTTCCTTCACCTGGAGTTCTGGAGTCACACTACCTTCTCCTGGCCTCCTTTCATAGTGATGCATGACAACGACCACACAATAATGGAGATCATTATTCAATGAATTTGACTCTAAAGGGGTCACTGGGGGTGTGCACTCAAGACATCAGGGTAGGAGCATAGTCTATGCTTTCACCTCTCTTTACAATACAGACTCATAGCGGATTTAAGAGGATCCAGAGACATAATGGGGCGGGGGGTGGGGGCAAATATCTGTGAGTTTTACAAATCCTGGTCCAACCCCTGCAGCTGTACCTGGAGACACAAACACCTGAAGGTACATACCTGAGGCATGTGATCAGATAAAACATTCCCAAACCTTCCCGTTTCAATTCCTGAGCTACTCACCTCAGAGAGCTGCCCCAGGAAGAGGAAGAAACGGACATATTCTCGGGAATGAGTCCCATGATTCCAAGGTGTGCAACACAGAGTGAGTGAGAACTAAAATGATGCATCATGAGACTCTAGCTGGTGACTGATACTGAGTAGTACCTTTGTAACAAAGTTACAAATGGGTTCATCTGGGATGAGAATGTTTACTGTTTCCTCAGAGAATACAGTCCTGTCCATGACTTCTCTATTCACCAAGGCCAACGTCCAGTTTTTCCAGGCCACAGAAAGTGATGAGGAAGATGGTTGATGAGGTAGACATGGCTCAGGATTGAGGATGACTTTGGGAATAAACACAGTGGTCTTCTACACTCAGTGATTTGGATATTTATAAGGCACTCACAGTGAATGCAAGGATGTTTTAATTGTCAGATGCACATTTTTTCTTTTGCCTTAGATTATGGTAACATTATTAGATATTTAAAAGTTTGAAGGTCAGTTAAATCTACCAATCTCACTGACTTAACCCAAAGTGTCTCCAACTCAATGTTTGCTGTAAATAGGAATGGCTTTTGTAAGTCACTAAAAAGGAACAGCTTTATTTCAACAACTACACTGCTATTTCTACTCGAGAGTCATAGTAATGGTGAAAGAGTACATGTCACCCTAAAGCAATTTACCTCTGACACAGGAAGATATTTTGTATACATAAAGTCATCATAAATAATGTTATTTATATATAAGAATACATTTCATACCAAATCTTATACTGAAATATGTGAAATTGCTCACTTAAGGCTGTGGGGCCCTAGAAACTGGGAATGTTACTGATATCATACAATAAATTAGTAGCAAAGTCACCAGAAGTAGGCTGAGTGGATTAAAAGGACAAATGTGGATCTGTAGCTGAAACCAGAAACAGTGGGTTGACATTCTGTGGGATTGTGAAAGTGGAGATACAACATCTGACATGAATAACTAAATGATCTCATTTAGTCCTAGAGATCTCCCTGAATCCTGAATTTACACAGATAATTTAGTGTCTGTCTTGGCCAGCATGAGCTGAAGGTTCTGACGTATAGACAGATACAAAATATTAGCCCCCCAGATAATCAAAGACAATTGATGAATATACTTGCTTGCACATGGGATTCCCGAAGTGAAAGTCTAATTGGAATGTATTTATACTGAAATATGGTATTTCTCTGAACTTCTTGAGGAGTCTGATACGGAATTCCTGGCAGAACCATTTCCTGTCCTTAGGGACAGGCTGTTTGTTGTTATAAGACAGACTATATTCTCCTGTTACAGCTTTGCATTTATAGGGATCAGGAGTAGGTACAGAATTATTTTTAAATTAGATAGAGTTTCCCTAGGGAAACTGTTTTAGAAGAATCCACAGGTCCCCACAGGAAACCAGCCTTGAAGCTCCAGCTGTACCTGTTCCTGGGTGTGAGTCCTGTGCTCTGTGGGTCCTGAGCGCCCTCTGGAGACTAGTCTCCTCCCTGCAGGAAAGGTTTGTGTCTGGGCAATCCCTGACTTCACCTCACTGTGTCTCTTGCACAGTAATACGTGGCCGTGTCCTCGGCTTTCAGGCTGTTCATTTGAAGATAGAGGGTGTTCTTGGAGTTGTCTCTGGAGATGGTGAACCGGCCCTTCACGGAGTCTGTGTAGTATATGTAACTACTACCATCACCACTAATGTATGCGACCCACTGCAGGCCCTTTCCTGGAGCCTGGCGGACCCAGTTCATGCCATAGCTACTGAAGGTGAATCCAGAGGCTGCACAGGAGAGTCTTAGAGACCCCCCAGGTTTTCTCAGATCACCCCCAGACTCCACCAGCTGCACCACACACTGGACACCTGCAAACACAGAGGCATTGTGATTAGGTGGAACACATACAAACTAAGGCACTTACAGTTACACACACACACACAGAAGGGTGTACCACAATTACCATGTAAAATGGCCAAAATGAAAGCCAAGGTTGATGCAAAATTCATTATGTGTCGCTGACCTATCTCCGGGATACAAAATGGAAACAGCAGAGACTCCAGAGACTGGGACTGTCCTCTGAGATGTCCCGCACCAGGGCCGGTTTATGAGCAGGCGGAGAGCTGCATTTGCATGTCCCCTGGTATTTAGAAGCAGCTGAGTAGAGAATATGAGCACGAGTTCTCCCTCAGACTCAGAGAAACACAAGCACTCTCAAGGGAAAACAGATATTTTAAATATGCTGTTCATGAAGCATTCCTTTAGTTATTATATATTACCAATATTTTAAAAGTAGTTTTCAGTTTATAAACTTTATATTACACAACAATGTTGTGATATTAGAGCTCACAATGCATCCTTTCATCCCCTTTAATATGTGGATACACATGATAATAATGGATGATTCTATTATTTGTTTCTTTCATGAGAACATTTTTCCCTGCCTTCCAAGGAATTTCTCCATTGAAGAGATATTTTTATACTGTGGGCATAAACTTATCCATAAATTATGTGAAATAGTGTCTCCTGTCCGGTTTCCTCCCTCTTTTGTCATGATCAGGAAAGTGGATGTTTGTCTCCTTACTTCATCTGCTGACAGTCAGTCCATTATCGTTTAATCAGCTTACTAATTGTATTCCTTTAATTTCATTTATTTCAGTTCTTATACTTATTTATTTCCCCCTGCTGTCTATGCTGGGGCATACTCATCCTTTTTTCTAGTTTCATTAGATGGAAGCTGACATAATTAATTTCAGAACTGTATATCTATTACACAGAAATTTGTGGCGATGAATTTCCCAACTAAGTTCTCTTCAGTTGAATCCCACAGTTTGTTATGTGTGCTTTCATTTGCATTCAGTCGAATGCAGCCCTGCAGGACATAAAAATAATTGAATACATGTCATAGCTATCAATAATACAAATAGTGTTTGCACATCTCAATGTGTGTATCACTCACACTCACTGACACCCATCGAGCAATGCAGACTCATAACTACTGTGTAGGACAGGGGTGACCTGTCCCTGAGTATTTCTGAAACTGTAACTCTTTATGGGAGCAGAAAGCCCAGCCATTTTTCTGTGGAGCAGCTGGTTGTTTCAAACTGCTGACCTTCTATTTTTCATCCAAATAAGTAACCACTGTGCCGCCAGGACTCATGTAATTTTGTATATGCATATAATGTATAAATGAATGGATATCATAAAGTTTATTGGATTTTTCCACAAATACTAAGATGGAGAATATCCATGGAGAAAATATTTTAGATGGAAGGAAGCCCTAGGTCCAAACAGGAAACTCCTTGCAACCAAGACTCTGCTATTGCCCTTGCCCGAGAAACCTGGCACTGTGCTTTGCATAACCCATTATTTAAGTGAATGGGATGGCACAGGGTCCTCTGACTGTCTGTCTCATATAGGAATGGACAGCTGCTCCCTCAGTGGTCATTCAGTCAGCTGCAGGAAATATCCACTCCTGTGTGGACAGTTTTTGGAGCTTTAGAGTCAACTCCTTTGGTTTAAGGGATTTCTGTCTGCTACAGAAACATATCATTAACAGATGTTCCAGCCTCATCTGCAAATTTTGGCAGATCCATCTCTGGTAGTATACAGTCACCAAGATTGCCAAGCTTAAGCAGGCCCCATCACTCCTGGGCTCAAATCACAGGGCAGCTAGGATGAGGGAAAACAGACAATAATGAAAATTTCATTAATGTAAGCCCATTTTTACAATTTCTTGACACCACTGGAGAGAAGGAAACTTCAGGCTGAAAAATATTCAAAGTAAAACCAGGAGCTATGGACAAGGTCTGTAAATGCTAGAGAACTTGGCCCAATATATGATTTTTCACCAAGTTTTAGATTTAACCTGGAAATTGGAAAAGTGATCTGATGTGTGAAGCCCTGGGAGTAGAGTGGGGGAAGTAGAGAAGTTTCCAGTCTAATGCCCACCTCTTCTCTGAGATGGGCCTTCATTTATTGAGAAATCAAGATTCTTATCAGAAAAAACGTTGTTCCACAGTGAGCACAGACAGTGTAAATAACATGTGATATCATTAGAAACCCTGACTGATAGTGGACATGTATTCTACCCTATGTTCGCATTTCTCAGCACATTCTCTGGGGGGTTCACTCTTCTTTCTTTATCTTAACATCTCACTTAACATCAATTGACACAGAATATGTGGTACAGTTTTGAGTCTCAAAATAAACAAGGACTTGAATAGGTACTTTACCAGAGAATACATTGAAGTTGCCAAGAAACACAGACAAAAATATATAACTCAAATTACTCATTGGTTCTGTTATTGTTAGATGATGTCCAGTTGGATTTGCCTTATTCTGATGACACAGAGCACGTCCTGATCGATGGCATTGCCTCAACCATTCTTCTGTTCAAACCCATTTTTATAGAGATAATGTGAATCAATATTTTGGAGGGTTGTCTGTTTGATTCTTACCTGAACTCCTATTTTAGAAATCTCAGCAAGAAAACACAACTGCCTCTCCAGGGGCTGGCCCTTCTGATTACATATGCAAAGTATATGGCATGACACCTCCCATTCGGACTTCTAAAGAGCATTCTGGCTATATTGCTTTCAAGACAGATAGATCCTTTCACAGGCATGGAATGTTACTGATGTTCACAAGCCCCATAATTTTAATCCATTGATCCTTCCTAGTATTTCTTAGATTCCCATAGCCCAGCTCTCTTGTGGGCTATATGAGGCCATTGAAAATACCAGGAACTCCTGAGTTCTCAAACAGATTTTTTAAAAACTATTTTCCTGTACTATATATCCTTTTTGTCCTTTTCTTCTCCTTTCTCCTCAAAGGTGTTTATAAACATAAATTATTATATTTAATACTGTCCCATAAAATTCTTATATTTTATTAGGATTTAAAAAATAGAGATAGTTCTTTTAATTTAGTCTCACAAAAGTTGTCTTCAAGCTCATTGATTCAGACTTCCATTGTTTAAATTTCACTATTTTTATCTTTCAGACATTCATTTCAGCTATCTTTGTGTTTATCTTCTGGGTATGTTTGTGCAGTTGTTGAATTATTACTAAATTTTATTGGTTTTGTTAGATATTTAAAATTTTTTCTTCTACTTGTTTTTGTTTTATGTAGCCTTTTTGAAATATTCCTACATTTGTTTAAAGCAGCTGAACATCATTCTTCTGAACTCCATCATGAGTAGCTGTAGCTTTAATCTGGAAAATCTCCAGTATCTGTAACTGACTCTTTTTGCTGGTCATATGGAAATGGACTTGGTAATCGTCCCTTTGCACTGGTTGTAGCTATGGAAAGTTCAGGTGTCATAGCTAGTGTATGTTCAAACTTATTCAGAGAAAGGATTGATAACAAACTAAAGATGGTCCCTAACCCCCTTCAGAATTCCAGTCTCAGGTAGACTTCTCTAGTTGCCCAGAGGTGGAAGTGAATGAGAAAAATGGTGCCTTCTAAAAAATATATCTTGAAAGAAGGGAGAAAAAAATACCTGCGACATTCAAACTGCCCAGCAGGCATCCATCTCTGTCCCAGTGGAGGTACTGGAGCTTTTATCTTCACCCCAAAAGGATGTCACAGCAAGGCCCCAGTTCCATGTAAACTTTCCTTCTTCAACGGGGAACTAATGTGTGGCTTACCCACTAATAAACTCTAGGGCTATCTTGGAAATAGTACAGCCAGAATGTTCCTTAGAGGCGAGGTTGGGGAAACTTCATGTCCCATATTTTGGACATGTTGTCAGAAGAGACAAGTCCTTCAAGAAGGACATAATTCTTGTTACCATAGGAGGTCAGTGAAAAAGAAGACCCTTAACAAGATGGATTGACATCGAGGCTGCAGCAATGGAATCAAATATAAGAACAATTGAGAGGACAACGCACAAGCAGGCAGCATTTCTTCAGTTGTACATATGAGTGGAAACAGACTGAATGGCCCCAAACAACAACAACAACAGACATGCAGGGATGTAACTAATCACAGCCTTTCTCATGCTATGTTCAGCCAGGTTTGCCCTCTTCCTAAGGGGACTCTCTCTCAAGGAACAGGAGAGGAAGTGGTTCCACTGTCCTCCACAGCGAGTGGGGGTGGAGGACAGAGCTCACCTCCCTCTTTCAGTCCTGAGGAAAAGAGTGCTGAGTGAGGGATGGTACAGCATGGACTTTTGTTAGACCAGCTAGAAATTGCCATTTTTGGACTACTTGAACAAGCTTGTTCCTTCCAAAATGACTGAAACTCAAAACTTAGGGTTTTTATTTTTCTCTATTTTTAATTTTTTTGGTTGTTGTTTTGCAGGAGGTGTTTATTTATTCTGAGATCTTTATTTGGAATAGGTGGTTACTGAGTGTCTGGCTATGTTTTTCTCGAGGAATTTTGAACTCTTTCATGGAATCATTTCTAGCCTTTATTCTCAGTGCAATCTGTAGTGTGATTTCTCATTTATTTCTTAAATGGATGCTAATCGTGCATGAGAGTAATATGGCATCATTGAGAACTTCACTAGTTTCTCTGTGCTTCATGCTATGCTGAGAAAATAATCTAAGAAGTTGTCCTAAATATGGAATAGCACAAAAATAAGATTGGCTTAAACCTTATTAATAAACTGTAGTGTGCAGATGACATAATACTGCATGCCAAAAGCTAGTATGACCTGAAAAATTATTGATTAAAGCCAGGGACTGGTGTCTTAACTACAGATTACAGATCAATGAAAGAAAACCAAAATTCTCACTATGGGACCAATACAAATTGCCATGAACAATGGAGATAGGATTGAAGTTGTCAAGAATTTCTTCTCACTTGGATCTCCAGTCAATATTCTCCGAAGCCATAGACAAGTGATGCATTTCCTTGGGCAAATCTGCTGCCCAAGACCTCATTAAAAGTTTAAAAAGCAATGTATACTTGAGGATTAATATGTACCAGGTCCAAGCTATTTTATTTTTAATTGTCGCATATGCCACTGAAAGTTGGACATTGAATGAGCAAGTTTAAAGGTGAAAAGATATATTTTAATTATAGTATTTGTGAAGAAATTGATAGGGTGATCCACTATTAGTTGTATCTTGGAAGATGTACAGTTACAATGCTTCTCATAGTGGATACTCTATGAATACTTCATCTTAAGTACATTAGACATATGTTGAGAGATCAGTCCATCAAAAAGGACATCATGATTCATAAAGCATAAGGTCATTGAAAAAGGGATGAACTTCAAGATAGAACATCACAGTAGCTGCAACTGAGAGCTCAAACTTGATAACTGTGAAGATGCAGCAGGATCCATATATATTTCATTCTGTTTTCCTAAGGTTGCTATGAGACTGACATGATTTAATAGGACAAAAACAGCAAAATGCAATGCCAATGACAAACACTTTGCTCAATGGTGAGGTAATGAAGTGTTCCCATTACATATTGGAACCTGATAAGGATACCATCTAATACTACTTTTATTTAATATTGTACTGCAAGTCTTGATGGCAGTTATAATCAACAAATATCTGATAAAGACATCCAAAATGGTAGCAAAGGTGTAAACTATAATTGGAGAGGATATCACTCTAAATATGGACAATCAAAGACCTTATAAGAAAATAATTGTCTCTCATTGAAATGTTCAGAAATATCACAGGATATAGGTCAATATAGAAAAGTCTATTTGGATTCTGTGTACCAGCAGATAAAGTTTTGGAAAATAAATCAAGAAAATAATACCATTTACAACAGACACCTGTAAGATAAAATGGAATAAACCTAAGCAGAGAAATAAACATCTGTACAAAGAAACCACAAAAAAACCTCTATTACAAGATACCAAAAGACATAAATCAAAAAGTTGGCCATGCTCTTGAATAGAGAATTTAACTTTCTGAAAATATCAAATACACCATAAGTGATCTATAATTATAGTGCAATTCTGATTCAGATTCCAGCCTATTTCTGAAAAGACATGGAAAATTTACTCTCCAAGTTGAAAAAGAAAGGGAGGAAGTCCAGAATAAAAAAGGTAGACACTACCCCCTCTAAACCTAGAAGCTCTGATGGTGTAGGGGATTATACAATGAGCTACTATCTGCAAGGTCTGCAGTTCAAAACTGGCAGATACTCTTTCAGAGTAAGATGATCCTGTAAAGTTTTACAGTGTCAGAAACCCAAAGGGGCCAGTTATGCCTTGTCCTGTAGCAGTGGTTCTCAACCTTCCTAACTTCGCAATATTTTCATACAATTCCTCATGTTTGGTGACCCTAATCATAAAATTATTTTTGTTGCTACTTCATAATGTAATTTTGCTATGGTTAGGAATCATAATGTAAATATCTGATATGCAAGATATATTTTCATTGTTACAAATTGAACATAATGAAGCCATACTGATTGATCACTAAACATGTAATTATATACTGTGAAATATTTATTTATAATTAAAAACAAATTAAATTTTGTCTTTAACCATGGTATAGCATGTTTAACAGTCTTAATATAATGACAATAAACTATATTGCTACATTTTACGACATTATGCATAAAAAGCCATCCTCAGTGTGAAGGTTGAGAAAGCTTCCTTCTCACCAGATCAGAAATTCTTGGGACAGTCTTTGCAAGATCACAACGAAATCTACATCTGTATTTAGACTTGATAACCAAAAAGCTGGAAAACACTGTTTCACAGATATGTTGTTGGAAAAGGTATGTTGTTGCAAATGGAAGTAGACACAACACAGTCTCAGACACAACAGTATACGACTGCAAACACCTGATTCAGAATTTTGTAACTGGCATTGTAGAGAAATCAGTTCTTGCTGCCTCGCTGTTAGTAAGTTCAATAAATTTCTCTTGTACAGTCTCAGGAACATCTTCAACTTTGACTGTGAATGGGCCTCTAGCAAGTGCAAGTGAGATGTCAGGTAGATTTTGAAAGTATGATGAAATTTCATCTGCAAACCTGTGCAAGTATTCTTCCACAGAAACCATCATCGTCATTCATTTGTCTGGTTCAATCTCATGTTACTTCAAAAAAGCAGATAAGGCAGGCAACATGTAAATTTTATTTTCATTCCCCCCCCCCTTTTTTTGGCCAAAGCTAAAATTTCATTTGGAATGATCAGATCTTTTCAGCCACATCAAGGCATGTTGCTTTTGGCCCTCACAGTGACCAATTTAACTCATTCAAGGTGGCAAAGATGCCCACCAAGTAAGCTATTTTCTGAAGTCCACTTTGAAAAGTTCTTTGAACTGAGGTCTTGCTTTTTGATTAAAAAAGCGTTTTGAGTTCATCACAAAATTCAAAATTTCATTTTAAAACTTTTCCTCTCTAAATGTCTAGGTATATACCTGACTAAAAGAACCAAAAATCTAAACGGGGAAAACTACAGAATACTATTGCAAGAAACCAAGAGCGGCCTCAACAAATGAAAGAATATCCCATGATCATGGATTGGAAAACTCAATATAGTCAAGATGTCAGTTCTGCCAAAGGCGCTATATAAATTTAATGCAATTCCAATTCAATTACCTTCATCTCTCTTCAAAGAATTGGAAAAACTGATTACCAACTTCATATGGAGAGGGAAGAAGCCCAGAATTAGCAGAGAACTCCTCAAGAAGAAGGACACAGTAGAAGGGCTTGCTTTACATGAATTTAGCACACACTATACAGCCACAATTGTCAAAACTGCATGGTATTGGTACAATGACAGATACTCAGACCAATGGAAAAGAACTGAAAACACATAAATATAACCACCAGCATACAGACAACTGATCTTTGATAGGGGCCCAAAAAATATCCAATGGGAAGCAGATGCCCCCTTTAACAAGTGGTGCTGGAAAAAATGGATATTTGCCTGCAGAAAAATGAAGCACTCCATGTACAAGAAGCACTCCATGTACAAGAAAATGAAGCACTCCATGTACAAAAATAAACTAAAGGTGGATCACAGACCTTGAAGTTACACGGAAATGGGACCAACTTGAGAACTTTGGCACAGGGAATACATAGGCTATAAGAAATAGGGAAGGGCGGCCCGGGAAGCTGGAGCTAGAGCTGGATGACCCGCGCAGAGACCAGAGTCTCCTGACCGCTTCCCGGGACTGATGTGAAATTGGACCAGCTGATTCTAGTTTCTCTTTTCCTTTATTATTATTGTTGTTGTTATTTTACATCTCCTCCCCTCGCCATCTCTCGTGTAGTGAACCATTATTCCCGCTTTCTCCGGTCCAAGAGAGGAGATCATGATTGAGTGAACCCACCCCTGCCCACCACAAGGAAAGCACAAAGAAGAAACCACAACAATGGCCAAGTTGATGGAGTCCATGACTCCCGGTGTGGTTCGTGGTCCATCCCTTTGGGTATATTCTATTGTGCTGGAAGATGGTGCTCCTTCCATCCTGAAGCTGTTTGCTGACGGGTCAGTCCATGTGTTCAGTCTAAAACTTTCATCATAGTCCCCATGAGTTTTACCTTCAAAAAAGACAACGCAAAGATACAGGAAGCAAACAGCAGCAAAAGGCACTTGGCTTCAGTGGCCGGTAGTTGGGGAGCAGAGTCCCAACCACTCTTTAGATATGAGGGAGAACTATCTCTTGCCCCAAGCTGGGTAACAAAGCAAAGAATGCCTAGTGAATGGAGATCCTGCCTGAATTCGACTGCCCCCAGCCAGTGGGAGACCAGGATACTCACCCACCCCTAAACATACCAGGCCTTACGCCCTGGCACCTGTAAACACAACCTTATAAGTACTGAGTCTTTACAAGCCCTTGACTGAGAAAGAATATCTTGGATCATTGAATGAGCCTTAAATCCAATCACAAGTGCCTTTATTTTCAATAAATCAATAATCCAGGCAGAGGCATATTTGAAAAGGGCAGGAAAGGAAAAGAAATGTACCACAGAGGCAATATTGGAATGGTGTGGTCATGAGCCAAAAAATATTGGCAGTCACAAAATCTGAAAGAAACAAGAAATGGAGTTCCCCTAGAATCTCTGGAGAGCATTCAGCCCTGCTGACACATTGGTTTTTGGCCAGTGACACTGATTTTAGATCCTGCCTTCCAAAACTATGAGAGACTACATTTTTTATTGTTTTATGCCACCCAGTTGATGGAAGCTTGACAGCTGACGATGGTCCCCTAAGTGTCTTGAAGGTGTTTGCTGACTTGTATATCCATGTGAGCATTTCTCTAAATAAAGGGAGCGTGCTGGTTAAAAAAAAAAAAAAAGAAATAGGGAAGGGCACAAACACAGAGAGACGCAAATTGACAAATTGGATATATTGAAGATGAAACACCTGTGTACATAGAAAGAATTGACCAATAGAGTAATAAGAGAGCCCAAAGAATAGGAAAATATATTTAGCAATGACACATCAGACAAAGGCCTTATTACTAAAATCTATAATACTGTGCTAGCTTCCGATAAAGAAAAAACTAATTGCCCACCGATGAGGTGGGCAAAGACCGTAAACAGAAGTTTCACAGGGACAGAAATTCAAATGGCCAATAAACATATGAGAAGATGTTCCTGATCCTTAGCCATAAGAGAAATGCAAATTAAAACAACAATGAGGTACCACCTAACACCCTCAAAGATAGCCCAATTCAAAAAATAAGAAAGCAACAAGTGTTGGAAGGGCTGTGAGGAGAGAGGAACTCTCATCCACTGCTGGTGGACTTGTACGTATGTATGACCACTATAGAAATCGATCTGGAGATATCTAAAACAGATGGAAATCGAGTTACCATATGACTGAGCAGCCCCCTACTGGACATATAACCATAAGACGCAAGAAACTATCCACGGCCAGACATCTGTGCTCCAGTGTTCATGTGGCACCAGTTCACAATTGCAAGGAGTTGGAAACAACCCAAATTTCTACCAACTGACGAGTGGATTACAAAGCTGTGGTATACACATATACCAGTACTACACATTCCTGAAAAGCAGTGATGAACATATGAATCACATCTCTGCATGGGAAGAACTGGAGGAAATCATATTTAGTGAAGTAAGCCAAGCACAAAAGGACAAGTACACCATGAGTCCACTAAAGTAAGCTTTAAAAAAATTTAAAAGGGGCATAGTGAAAAATCTGTATACAAGCGTTCCTTGGGTGAGGGCCAGGTAATATGACAGGAACACACCAAATAGAGGGATACATATGGAAGACAACTAAAAAGAATGTGAGGAAAGGGAAAAAATTAATAAAGAAATGGGTAGCGGGCACACAGGACACTAACCCACCAAAGGGGAGGGTATTGTTTGTGTCTCCACAGGGAAAGAGGAACCAAACTTCAACCCAGTGCTCCAAGATGTGAATGCAACATGCTGGCATGGAATAGGGAACCAGTGGAGAGGTCTTAGGGGCCGGGTGCAATCCCAGCTACTACATGGACACCTGCCCCTCACCCTAGAATAATTTATTTCAAAGGATGTCATTGAATTTGCAGCTCCAGGAGAGGGACATATCTGATCAGATCACACAGGAGCAGATGAAGGGGGAAGAGGAGAGAGTGGAGCACATCCTGACCCACCAGGCCTTGAGAAGTATGTTCCTGATTAGAGCAGATAGTTCACAGAGAGGTCCACATGGCCGGCCCCACTATGAGACATGATGCCCCTCACTGACCCATAGCCCTACAGGGGACAACACTGGAGACACAGTGTGTGAATTGTGCCCAAACTGGTCCCACCACACCGAGGCAAAACACTAAGGGGGTGCAACAGGACAGCAAGGGACCCGAGCGGCAAGGTCCCTGGGGAATGCTGAAGGTGGACTTTGGGGCCAGGGTGTGGTGCTCCAACAGACTGGACTTTAAACACTCCTAAAGGCCAACACACAGTATCTGAATTAACTACAAGCTTTTCTTTCTAGTGTTTTGTTCTGGGTTTTTTTTGTCATTGGTTTGTTGATGTTTTGTTGTATATTGTTGCTTGGTTTTCTGTGCCTTTTTTGTGCATGTTATTATCCCCCACAGGTCTGTCTAAATAAGATAGACTGGATGAACAATCTGGAGGAGAAAAGAACAGGACCAACATTTCCGGGGGGACATGGAAGAGGGGCAGGTGGGGTGAAAGGTAGTGGTGTTAACAAACCCAGGGACAAGGGAACAACAAGTGATCCAAAATCAGTTGTGGGGAGGGTGTTGGAGGCCTGGTAGGGTGTGATCAAGGGTAATGTAACCAAGAGGAATTACTGAAACCCAAATGAAGGCTGAACATGATAGTGGGACAAGAGGAAAGTCAAAGGAAATAAAGGAAAGAGATAGGGGCCAAAGGGCATTTATAGAGGTCTAAATAAAGACATGTACATATGTAAATATATTTATATATGAAGAAGGGGAAAGAGATCTATGTGCAAAATTTATAGGTTTAGTATTAAGGTAGCAGCTGAACATTAGCCCTCCACTCAAGTACTTCCTCAATGCAAGAAAACTTTCTTCTATTAAATTGGCATTCTATGATGCTCACCTTCCCTACAAGCCCTCTGAAGCAGGTAAAGAAAGCTGATGGTGCCCAGAAATCAAAAGATATAGTGTCTGGGGTCTTTAAGGCTTGAAAGTAAACAAGCGGGCATCTAGCTGAGAAGCAACAAAGCCCACATGGAAGAAGCTCACCAGCCTATGCGATCATGAGGTGTCGAAGGGATCAGGTATCAGGCATCATCAGAACAAAAAATCTTATAGTGAATGAGGGTAGGGGAGTGCCCATTTGTAGGCCACTGGACATTCCCTTACAGCAGGGTCTTGGGGAAGAGATGAGCCAGTCAGGTTCTGATGAAGCAACGATGAAAAGTACAACTTTCCTCTACTTCCTAAATGCTTCCTCCTCACCCTGTATCATAATCCTAATTCTACCTTACAAATCTGTCTGGACCAGAGGATGTACACTGGTACAGATAGGAACTTGAAACACAGGTAATTCAGGGTGAATGGTCCCTTCAGGATAAGTGGTGTGAATGGCAATACTGGGAGGGTAGAAGGAGGGTGGTTTGGAAAGGGGAAACTAGTTACAACGATCTGCATTTGACTTCCTCCCTGGGGGATGGACAACATAAAATTGGGTGAAGGGGGACATCGGACAGGGCAAGGTATGACAAAATAATTTATTAATTATCAAGGGTTCATGAAGGAGGGGGGAGCAGGAATGGAGGTGAAAAATGAGGAGCTGATGCTAGGGACTTAAGTGGAGAGCAAATGTTTTGAGAATAATGAGAGCAATGAATGTCCAAATGTGCTTTACACAATTGACGTATGTATAGATTGTGATAAGAGTTCTAGGAGCCTGTAATAAAATGATTACATATATAAAAAATTTTCCTCTCAACCATCTCACTTCAGTGTGAAATAGCAGAGCATTATTGGACGCATCCAACTCGTGCAGTTGCAAAAAATGTCAACTGTTTAAAGTGCTCACTTTTACAAAATTGACAGAACTTATGACACTTTTCATTACTTCTTGTAATATTTGCAGATGAATCATACAGTGGATTCTGTTGACTTTTGGTGACTCATTCAGGTCCAAACGTTGAAATTTAGGTTGACATCCTCGCATAGCTGGAGCACCATCCGAAAAAAACACCATAAACCTTTTTTCAAGAGTTATTATGCTCTTTCAGAAATGAACCAGCTATGTCAAATACATCACCTGCAGTAGTTGTCATTTCAAGAGATTTGCAAAAAAAGAAACTCATCTTTTAAGTTGCCATCATAAATATACCTCGTGTAAACCAGTAAATAGGAACAGTTTGAAATGTCTGTAGATTCATCAAGCTGCATACTAAATATTGGAAGTGGAGCAGATTTAATTTCCTGGATGACTTGATCAAAAACATCAGCAGACACGTCATCTATTCTTCTGCAGACAGTATCATTAGATAAGGAAATTGCACTCAATTTCCTGACAAATTTTTGTCCGATCCTAACTCAAACAATGTCTTAGGCCACTGGCAACAGTAAATTCTCAGCAATGGTGTGAGGTTTCGTAGCTATGGGGATTCTGAATGGCACCAAATATGAAGCTTCAATGGCTGTTACGTTTTGTTTGTGAAGCTGGCTACCAGTGTAAAGACTGGATGTCTTGAGTCCATCAGCTTTGCTTCTAAAATAGTTGGTATTCTTGTTGGCAAAGCTCAGGTGCTAGCTATCAAAATGGCGTTTTAGTTTGTTCGGCTAGAAAGATTTGGCTGATAGAATTTCACAACAAATGACACATTGAGGTGCCTGATGTAATTATTGAGGTAAAACCATATTGTAAAAAATTCTCACCATATTTTTATTTCTTAACATTCTTCTCTACATGATCCATTGTCATGGCATGGTTTGCTAATGAAAATATTACATAAGAATCACTTTAATAATACAGAAGATGATACACAGCACAGTTCCGTCAATACAGTTCATTATAATTTACTATGATTTACCATCTGTTTTTTTTTTAATATACCTGTTACTCTCACAAGGGGGTAGGATTCACATCAAACACTGCTGAATATAAAAAGACTGATCAGCATCGGGATTAAGTTCCCATGATTCAGATATTTACATATATTTGCGGTAGTTGATTTCATAGTACATGATTTTACATTTACCTGATAATTATAATTCATGAAATTTCGTTTTACTTCCAATACTGCTGCTTTCAACAAAGTAACCGCTTTTAAAGACTAACTACTTTCAACACAGCATCTTCTCTCTACACATGTTTTACTGGTCAGCAAAAGCACATTATGGCACCAACCCTGTCACATACACTTGCATTTCTATGGGGTATATGTGATTGGGTTGCTGAGGTGATGTCATCATGACAGTTACTCACATGTGGGTGTATCTTCAAGTTGGAGGACCCGCCCAGAGACAGATAGAGGAGTGATGTCTTGGTTACTAAGACCATCAGAAATATGTGTTTTCTGATGGTCTTAGGCGATCCCTGCAAAAGGGTGTGTTAGTCTGGATACTTTAGAGAAACAAATCCAAAGAAACTCATGTATAAGAGAGAGTATTATATAAAGGTTAAGTGCACATCAAGAAAATATCCCAACCCAGTGCTACCCGAGCCCACAAGTCCAAGATTAACCCTTATATCTGACACCAATCCACAAAGTCCTCTATCTCACAAAATACACACAATGACACCGACTGCAGGAGGAAAGCCAAATCAGAGAACATGTAAGCATCTCTGTGCTGTAAGGGGTCTCCACACGTTTGCTCCAGCACCCAGGGCTGTATTGGGTTAGGTCCATGCAGCTTCTCCTTGGGGATGTCTTGCAGGAAGTGAGCCTTGCCAGCTGAAGCAGAGAACTGGCCAATGCAGCTGCACCCTCGCCAACCATCACAAAGCAAGAGACCTGAGAACTAGAAAGGTGAGGCTCACTGAGCCATTTATCCTTCAGCCCTTCAATTAACCCCACATGTGTTTATTTGCCAGGTCGGCACAATGAACTACCTTCAGAGTCATTCGACCCCCAAAGGGGTCTCGACCCCCCCGCCCCAAGCTGAGAACCACTGCCCTATAGGGTTTCTATCAATCTTAAGTGACTGGACAGCAGTGAGTTGGATGTTTGGGGTCCAGCCTCTATCGCTGTACCTGAAATAGACCCAAGGGAACAAGGACAATGTGTTCAAGAGGAGCATCTCCACACTCTCATGTCTGAATCCCTAAGGCACTCTCCTCTGGAAACAGCTCCCAGAATAGGCTCACTGTGGATTGGTTTTTCTAAATGTAAATCAACCAGTTTTTAGGGAAGAGGCTGAAAATGATTTATTTCTATATAAATCCAATGGTCACAAAACATAATATGCGTCATAAAGGAAAGGCAGATGAACCACTCAAGAGAGATTTTTAAAAGTTTCCCCTTGCAAATTAATGGATTGAAACCTGAGGACACAGGCTTGAATGACTCAGCAAACTACAGTGAAGACAAGTAATTGTGAACTCCAGTGATGCTAACACTACTCTCTACCCCTGGTCTTTCCACCTGACCACTTTTTAGCACTTATTTCATGGAATATATTTGTTTTCCTCTTTTCACAACTTTTTGCCTTACTCTACTATTTCCTTTCTAAAGCTTTACAGCCTTCTTCTTCTTCTTTTCTTTACTACTACTACTACTACTTCTGCTTCATCTTTTTTTTTCTTTTACATTAAGAGACCATAGAGTGGTTCCTACTGGAATTCCCACTAAATCTGTTGCGAAAATCCAAATTTTGTTTGAACAAGGTAAACTAAAAAACACAGCAGAACATCCGGTTCCTAGTGGAATTCCCACTAAATCTGTTGCGAAAATCCAAATTTTGTTTGAACAAGGTAAACTAAAAAACACAGCAGAACATCCTATGTGTGCTCCCACCTCCACCTGCTCCTGGATCCTGAACCTGTGCTATTTGGGCCTGAGCATACCCATTGCCCCGAATTCCCTTCAGTCCAACCCCACCTCTGTGCTGCAGGGTGGTTCGTGTGGGAACTCACATTGAACTCCCTCACTGTGTCTTCTTGCACAGTCTTACACAGCCAGGTCTTCTGTGGTCACAGAGCTCAGGTGCAGGGAGAACTGGTTCTTGGATGTGTCTGGGTTGATGACTAGATGATCTCTGAGAGATGGTGTGTATTCACTAAACCAGTCTGACTTGTAGAAACTCCTCTCCATGCACTCACAGGTTCTCCCAGGGCTGCCTGATCTGCTCCCAAATAGCCCTGGTTCTGGAGCCTGAGTCCCCAGTGATGGTGCAAGTGGGAGTGAGGGTCTGTGATGGTATCACCACCTCAGTGCCTGAATCTTGAAGCTTCACTTTGGACAGGACACCAGGAGTCTTACAAAACAAGCATTAAATATCCTATCTGTCATTGAAACTGCTATGACCTACTGCATCTCCCTGCCACTGACATGATTGAAGACCCAGTACCATCAAAATGAGGAAGAGAATGGAGGCAGACATTTCTTTATCAAAGTCTCCCTGGTTCAGCAGACTCTGTACTTCTGCTGCTTCCAGAGGGAAATCTTGAGGGGGGTGGGTTTTTAAATAATAAATCACACCAGGCTTTTGCTTATGAGTGTTACTGATTGTTATCAGGGGGTCAGAAAATGACTATTTACTGTGTGCTAATTGACAGGGCTCACAGCTCCACACAGAAGCTTCTCCAGAGCTGGTTCTTGAAGCAAGTTGTATGGCAGTCATATGTAAGCAATGACAGTGAGGTGGCCCACAGGCATACACTGAATTTGTACCCTCCCCAGTTCCCAATATTTGCAATCATAAAATTATCAGAGTTCCAATGTACCTTGTATTCTTTGATTTGAACACATGCATCCACTAGTGTGTGCATTAATTTATTCATTGTGAGTTCTGAGAGCTATGAATACGTCAGACATTCTTCTGCACTGAGGGAATATCAATAAACCAAACAACTGAGCTAGGAAATGAACGATCTCTTCCTCAAAAATTAACCCCGCTCCAAGTGCATCTATCTTGATTCATGGGAACCTTATAAGACTGATTAAAGCTGCTCATGAGAACTTCTCTGACTGTAAATAGGTACAGGAAAAGACAGACTCATCTTACTCGGAAGAAATAGCTCGCTGGTTTGTGGTGAGGATCCCAATACTTATCCCACTGTGTCACGGCATCTCTTTATATCGCTATACCAAGAAGCCCATATTAAAGGGTTTTATAAATGTCACACTGATAAGCCAAATGGTGATATTTTCAATATTATAATATGAATATGAGCCCTGAATTATGAATAAGGGGGTCCATAAGCAAATTTATGGCCATTCACTTGCCTTTTGGAAAAGAATGTTGAAAGTACCATGGACTGGGTTGTCAATATAACAAACATATCTGTTGCCAGGGAAACACAGCCTGGGAGTGCCTTAGAATGAAGGATGGTGAGACTTTGTTCCATGTACTTGAACATGCTGTCATGACACCAGTCCATTGAGAAAGATCCATGATAAACCAGGGTATCAGTGAAGAAGGCGATGGTTTGACACAGTGGCTGTAACAATGGGCTCAAAAATATTTATTGTAATTGTGGTGCTGAAGTAGGCACGATTCAGTTCTGTTTTGCATTGAATCACTGAGATTTGAAATGGACTCTGTGGCACCTAACATCATCAAAAGTAAATGAAAAGACACAATATTCTTCCAAGGTTGAATTACAGTGCTAGGGGAAAGGATATATGTTTTATTTTCCTTAGCAAAAAGGAAATATGTAAGAGAATGCATTCTTTATAATTATTCTTATGTTGAATTTCACTTTGCCTTGGTTAATTATTGGTAGCAAAAGTCTTGTCTACATATTTATATAACATTAAGCATCCAAGGTTGTTTGGGTGCAGGAACATAGTTAAAGACTCGTAGTGACCCTACATGAAAAAGAAGAACCGTCTGAAAGGATTTTCTTTCCTGTAATACTGATGGGATAACGTTATGATATCTTTAACCACTGAGTTGCCATGTGGTTTTGAACTGCCAACTTTTTGGCTAGAAGTTGAGCATTTAATCTTGCCCATATAGTTTTGTGGTCCAGGTTCGACTATGTATAATTTACATGCATCTACTTTTACTTCCTACTGATGAATATTTTTGTGCATGTTGACTGGTCTTAAGACATTATGTGGAGTTCTTCTAGGTCAATACTATGACTATTATTTGTTTCTTGAGTATTTAATATGGGATTCTGTCCTAGGTGTTTTGTGATTTTAGTAGTAACCCTGGTCACCATCTTCAGTGCCAGAAACACCTTCCAGAATTGTGAAAACTAAGAGTGACTCCTGTAATGGCCAAATACCCCGTAAGACATACCAAGGAATTGGTGCATTTGGGTTATGTTGTGGCTGTTTCATCATCTCCTATCAACTTGGGAAGGGATGGAGTCTAGCCTGTAAATCAGGTCTCAGCTTGATGGCTTCATTTGGAGGTGCAAAGGAGATAAATATCTCCCTGGAAGCCAGACTCAGATAGCATCTCTGCTTGTTGAGACATTCCTGTTTACAAAGCCACATGGAGCTACACTGATGCAGCCAGAGCCCTGAAACTGGAGGGGCCATGTGCAGACCCATGCCAGTGCTGAGATGCTTCCACCACCACAAGAACCACAAGACTTGCCACCCACTGGCCTGAGATCTATGTCATTGCATGTGTTTCATGAGTCTGAAGAAGAATTTATAGACTGGTATCGGACATATGAGCTAATATTGGACTTATGGACTTGATCTGAGCTGGGATGTTTTCTTAATATACAATTACTCTTTGATACAAAGCTCTTTCTTATACACATGTGAGTTTCTCCCTGGATTTGATTCTCTAGTATACCCAGAATAACACATGGTGTTAGAGAATAATGTTAAATCTGTCATGGGCTGCCTGAAGGACAAGCAGGTCTGTCTTGGAGTAAACAAAACTTGTTTAATTGTTGTAAGCATTCAAATAAGATTTTGTCTCAGTTATTTGGATATGGTATTAAGGGGAACCAGGACCAGATAATGGTCTTGTGCTTGGTAAAGCAGAATGCCAATGAAAATGTGAGAGACTTTCAATGAGATGGATTGTCACAAGGCTGCAATGATGAGTGCAAAGAGAGGGCTGATTGTAAGGATAGTGTACTTCTGGGCAGCATTTCATCCTGTTTGTATTAGTCTGGGTACTTTAGGGAAACAAATGCAAAGAAACTCATATATATAAGAGAATTTTATATAAAGGTTAAGTGCACATCAAGAAAACATCCCAACCCAGTCCTGCCCAAGCCTACAAGTCCAACATTAGCCCATATGTTCAACACCAATCCACAAAGTCCATTTCCATCTCACAAAACACATGTAATGATGCTGACTGCAGGAGGAAAGCTGGGTCAATGAATGTGCAAGCATCTCAACGCTGGCAGAGGCCTCCACATGGCTACTCCAGCATCCAGGGCTGCATCGGGGTGGTTCATGTGGCTTCTCCTCAGGGATTTCTTTCAGGAAGTGAGCCCTGCCAGCTGAATCAGGGAACTGACTAAGGCAGCTGGACCTTGGTCTGACCATCAAAAAGCAAGAGACCCAAGAACTAGAAAGGTGAGACTGACTGAGCCATTTATCCCTCCACCCTTCAATTAACACCACATGTGTTTATCTGCCATGTTGGCACAATAAACTAACCCCCTCACTGTTGTTCGTGGGATCACTGTGAATTGAAGTCAACTTAAAGATACCTAACAAAATATTATACAGGTTATTCTAAGTTAAAATTATTACATAAATGTATATTTGTGAGTATTCATTGGAATGAAAATATTGGAAATGCATCTGATGGATTGCAGAAAAATTGGGGCTCGCATGATTATTTTATACTGCATTAATATTTTTATATGGATCTCTGGTAGCATATTGGTTATGTGTTGGGCTGAGATTTGCATTCACCAGTTTGCAACTACTAGCCAATCCATGGAAGAAAGACAGGGAATTCGACATCAGAAACTCACAGTGGCATAACTATAAATTGGCATTGAATCAATAGCAGTGGGTTTGGTTTTTTGGAATATTTCCAACTTGACAAAAAAGGGCACTAGTTAGTATCCTGAATTGTAAACAGATCTCCTGAATACATATCGCTGTGAAGTCTGTCTTTGGGTAGATGGTGAAAGATAGATAAAGGCCATCCCTATAAAAAGCATGGTCAGATACCTGGACATTCCCTAGAGTCACTGTGCACAGTGGTCCCTAGAGAGGTGCTCACAAGGTGGGGGAACCACAGTTTCTGAGAGGAAAGCATCACTGACCTAATTCTCTTGCATCTGCTGAAATCATGAACTGATGTACTAAGGTTTGTGTCTGGGCTCACACTGACTTCCCGCCACTGTCTCTAGCACAGTAGTACACAGCTGTGTCCTCAGAATACACAGAGCTCAGTTTTAAAGAAACTTGGCTCTTGGAGGTATCCCTGGTGATGCTGACTTGGGCCTGGAGAGCTGGATTATAGTCTGTTGTCCCATCACCCCATATACCACCAAACCACTCCAGTCCCTTTCCTGGGCCTGGTGAACATCATAGCTGGTTAAAGAGAATCCAGGGACAGCACAGGTGAGAGGCAGGTTCTGTGAAGTCTTCCCCAGTACAGGGCCTGACTCATAATTGCACCTTGAACAGGATACCTGGGGATACAGAGAAACCCAGTGAGTCATGTGCTCAGATACTGTAATCCCAGATTTCATGTATGAATCTCTGAAGCACTCACCTCCCAGAGTTGCCACCAGAAACAAGAAAGGCTATACACAATTCATGTTCATGTGGATAAGATTCATGATAAGGGAATGCTCTCCAAGGTGAGAAGGCATATGACTTTAAGTACCCCTACGCTGTGATTTCATCTGAATGCATATTAGGTATTTGCATATGGGAGGTGTGGTTGCATGTAAAATATGGAAAGGGCAGAATGGAGCCCCTGGTTCTGGGACTCGTACTAGAAAAGTGATGCTGGTGGTGTCTAGGTGTGGGATCTAAAAAGACTTTTCCCAGCTTTGTCGCCCTAAAAGCTATGCCAAACATTAGAGGCTATTTGCCAGCTCATGGTGGGAGGCAATTGTTTCCATGGAAAGCCAGAGAAGAGGTCAGACCTGCTCAGTGACGTCCAGAGTTAGGCTGCCATCCTGAATCTAGCATCCACCCATCTTGTCACATGTATACCCCAATCCCTCCCCTTCCTATTACCCATATACCCCTAGATCGTCCTCCTCGGATTACTGTATTACCTATAGTATCACCCCTCCCTGTGACGTATGCCTTTACCTGAAATTAGGGGGCTTGCACATCCCCAAAGGTATATAAGTCTTGGTGAGAAATAAAGAATCTCTCTCCCCTGGTGCTCTCCTCTGTGGTCCTCGCTTCCGTGTCCCCTCTCTCCTTGTCCTCCTTCCCCTTGCTCTCCTGCCCTCAGGTCTGCCATCTCTATGCGAATCACCAAGCGGGGCTACGGTGAACATGCTAACATGAAATTTGTCTGATTCCTTCATTTTACTCTTTCTTCTATCTCCTTTATTTCTCTATGACTTTACTATAATCTTTACTTATTATCGCTATACAATTGTGCCTACTGAACCTGGGATGATTTGTGAGGCACTGGCTACCCTGACATCCATGGGAGAACACAGTTTTCTCCCTGAGATCTTCACTCTACCAATCATATGGATATCTGTGCAGATTTCATGTTTAATGTAGCTTTATGTCATTTCCAACAAAAAACCCAGATGTTCTGTTCAAATTAAAGACAATCTCTAGCTTCACCATGTTTGGGTATCAAGACCAGGCCTACCTGAATCTTTCCATACATCTGAACACATAGGGAAACAAGAATATGTCATCCATAAAGCTCCTTTGCCCTATGATATTTCAGAATATTTAGAAAGGAATAAAAATACTTTAACATTATCTTCTAGATTTAGAGTTGGAATGAAAGGTTTCCTAACAATAGGGTTATTTGTGAAGTTAAAAGAAACCACAGAAATAAGAAAAAGTTCATTTATCCTCTCATGGAGTGTGGACATTGGGCTTAGTGTATTTTGAGAGCCCCTTGCTGACAGCATCCCATCACATACAGGAGAAGTGTTTCCTGGGCTTACACTGTCTTCCACATTTGTGGGTCCCACAGCAATATTTTTTCTGATCCCGAGTTTCAGACCATTGTCAGGAGTGTTACTTGGAGTTGTCTCAGCAGTTTTCCTGCCATGTGCAGTAGAGCTACCATAGTGATCTGCACAGTTCTCGCTGACCAGGCACTGCAGTCCTTATCCAGGCTCCTGTCCTCACTTCTTTCTTCACTTGGTCCAGAGCTGGGGGGTCCTTAGCGCCCCTGCAGGTCAACTTTCTCCCTGAGACTGGATTTCTGTCTGGACTCACACTGACTCTCACTCACCGTGAAAAACTTTGGCCATACAGAGTGATACAAGTTGCAAACACTCTGAATTGGTTGTAGTGAAAGGAAGTGTGATCTATACATATAGATATTTATATATATATTGTTATTGAGATATATGCCACAATAAAATACCAATCAAGAAAGACATTTGCCTGAAAGACAATCAAAGTATTAAAAAGAGGTTAGGGTGCATTCTGTCCACAGAAAGAGGAAACATACTTAAAGCAGACTTCTATTCAAAATAACTGAAGCAAGAGAGTTATAGAGTTATTTAGTCCATATTAAGGAAGAAATTGTCAAGTCATAATTCTTTTTTATGGGTTTCTGTGATGCGTGTGATAGCAAATTTTGCAGCTGTCGGTAATTGTTGAAAACAATAATAATCTGATGCCATTTGTGCTAGTCTGGGTACATTAGAGAAACAAATTCACAGAAACTCATGTATAATAGAGTTTTATATAAAGGTTAAGTGCACACCAAGAAAACATCCTAAACCAGTGGTGCCCAAGCCCACAAATCCAACATTAGCCCATATGTCCAACACCAATCTCTTCCTCTTCCATCTCACAAAACATGCACAATGATGCCGACAGCAGGAGGAAAGCCGAATAAGTGAATGTGTAAGCATCTCAGCTCAGGCAGGTGTCACCCCCAGCTGTTCCAGCATCCAGGCCTGTATGGGGGTAGGTCCATGCGGCTTCCCCTAAGGAATGTTCTTGCAGTTAGTGAGCCTTGCAGTTGAAGCAGGAAACTGGCTAAAGCACCCACACCCTTGTCTGACCAGCAGAAGTGACCCTAGAACTAGAAATGCGAGATTCACCAAGCCATTTCTCCCTTGGCCCTTCAATTTACCCCATAAGCGTTTATCGGCCAGGTTGGCACAATAAACTATCTACCTCTCCATTGAAATATGCATGAGAAGAATGTTGACAATATTATTTGGTTGCACATATATGAGAAAAATAACTTAGAGTATGACATAGTTTTCTTTTTTATTCACAATCAGAAACTGATGGAAAGTCTTGCTGGTACAAAAACATTTCAAAAAACTAGCTAAAATATTCAACCACAAAAGAGATTGTGATATAAGCCATAAATTTGAATTTATGAAAAATGTTACCAATGGAATAAATATTCTTTATTTAATATTATATTTATTGTCTCACTTACTTTCTCCAAAAAAAGTTTTATTGGGAGCAAATACAGGTTGCATATCCATCCATAGTTTAAGTGCATCAAGCAGTATAGTTCAATTGATACCACAATTAGCTTCAAACCACCATCTTCCTTCTTCAACTAGTGGCATCATCTCCCTTTATTCCACCCCCCCACTGTAGCCCCAGAAGCCCTTATTCTACTTGCTGTCTCTTTATGTTCATCAATTCCAGCTTTCATCTACTGTCAAACAGAAAAACATATCACTGAAATTCAAGAATGCTATCCCAATTACAAAATACATGAGATAAACTCCAATAGGAATTTAAAATTGAGGAAGCAGGCAGTCCAAGTGCAGTCTGCTGCCCTTCCCCGGAATCCATAACAGACCTAGGTGTGGTACGGATATGTTAGTCTGGCTACTGGAATGTGGGGATCTTGCCAGTTGACTGCCTTTGTCAGAATTTTCCGGATCCAAAAGCACTCTTTAGTAGCTCGTGTCCTAAAATACACCCTGTGGCTCATGCTGAACACGCAAACTGCTTGTCATGCACATGGCATTGAATACACCAAGCAACAACAACAACAAAACTGACTCCCTGCCTTCCAGGAGATTTCAGCTTACAGCACAACCCTATTTCTCTATGTTTGCTATTGAGGAAGGAACACCGTTCTTCAACTGCAGCACAAATAAGGCATACTTGCAAACCTCCATTCCTGCATTGGCTGCAGAGTGAAACCACTGGCTGTGAGGACTGCTGCCTATTCTGATGGTGAGCCGGCTCTGTCTCTTCTCTGTGTAAGCAAGCTACTGTTGCACACAGAACCTGTGTGTGAGCTGAGCTTTTGTTGGTGACTTCAGACATGGTATAACAGAAATCAGAAGTTATATTGTGTATAGTACACAAGTAGGGGATTAATTCAACTTGAAGGGAGAATAAGGTTATTTTTATAAAAGTACCTTGTAAATTGAAGCACAATCAGGAAAAAAATATATTTAAAAGGAAAACCATTAACATGTTAATAAAGATTTTATAAATAATATAAAAGATGTCACAGAAAAGGATGATATAATTAAAATGAAAACACGATGTATGAAGTTCTATGGAGACCAGGATGATGGAAAAAATAGAACAATTTCTGATAATAATATCAAATATGATTAAACAAAACATAGAATACACAGAAAACAAATTAGTGGACATAAACAAACAAAACAAGATACAATTTCAGAAATTTGATAACTATAAGCTATTAGCACCAAGTGAATCCCGAATCACAGTGACTATAGGACAGAGTAGAACTGCTCCGTAGGGTTTCAGACACTGTTAATCTTTTGGAGGAGCAAACAGCCTCATCTTTCTCCCTTGGAGGAACTGGTGGTTTCAAGCTACTGACATTGCACTTTGCATCCTAATGTAAAATAGACAAAAAAGATGGCAAAATGTAAAACTGTCCCAGGGGAGGCTAAGAGCTAAGTGCGAAAGCCCGAATTCCAACAGGAAATCCTCCCTGTCATCCATCTGTGCCTGTCTAAGGCTGGGTGTATGTGCTAAGTGGATCCTGCGCGCCCCCTGCTGCCCAGTGTCTTCCCTGCAGGGGAGGTTTGTGTCTGGGCTCACACTGACTTCCCCTCACTGTGCCCCTTGCACAGTAATATGTAGCCGTGTCCTCAGCAGTCACGGAGCTCAGCTGCAGGGAGAACTGATTCTTCGATGTGTCTCTGGTGATGGAGAATCGGCTTTGGAAGGACGGTTTATAATATGTACTACCATCATAACCTATGCACCCCATCCACTGTAGCCCCTTCCCTGAGGGCTGGCGGATCCAGCTCCAGCAGTAACCACTGGTGATGGAGTAACCAGAGACGGTGCAGGTGAGGGACAGCGTCTGGGAGGGCTTGACCAGTCCTGGACCTGACTCCTGAAGCTGCACCTGGGACAGGACGCCTGCAAGTAATAAAAAAATGTTCAATGTCAGTCACTTGAAGTCATAACTATCCCCATAGACCCAGATCGGATATTTGAATCTTTCACCTTGAGTAACTGTCACCAAGCACAGGAGAACACATAACAAGCCCATCTTTACACCCCACCTCTGCTTTCTCAAGAGATTTACAGCCCTGTCTGAAGAGAACTGATAGGTTTCCCACCCCATGGGTGAAATTGTACCCTAGTGCCTGAAAGATAATTTACATACGAGGGAGTCCTGTCCTTACAAATAGAAAGGGAGACCAAGTCCCCCTTTATCTTCTGAGCTTATGGTACTGTAACTGTTTGAACGCATATGTATATTAGTCTAAAACAGAAGAAGTTTTTCTCAAGAGATGTGTGGGAGAGGTCAAAGAGTGCCCAGAATTTCTGAGCCCAGTGTTCTCTCCTTCCAGCCCCTCATTGCTCCTGCCCTTCCTTGAGCTCCTGTATGTCTTGTACCCCAGAGAGTGGGCAGGATATAGTTTGTTAAAACCATCAATTGGACCCCAAGTCATCTTCAGACCTCACAATCTCCAAGGTCCACTCTTTTTTTCCGTACACCCTGATCTCTTAATTAACCTCCTCATAGTTCTTAGTAGTTTTCCTGGTGTGGGAGTAACATCTTTGAGATGCATGAATATCACGTTAGTACCAAGGAGTTGGGGTTGATAAGGTTCCAAAGGTCCAACTCTTCTATGAAGCCATTCAGTTCCAATTTCCACCCACTCCACTCTTGAGGAGATTCCCTCACGTTTTTGGATTCTGTGAATAAGTGAAACATCTGAAAGAAATTCATGGAATTTTTGGGTTCTGTTCAGTCCAAATTCTGACAGTCAGGAAAGGGCAAACAAGACGCTATGCCCAAAGGACAAGCTTCACTCCCAGCTTTGCAGTTTATTAATGCACATCTGACCTGAAGCTTCTGACAGAATGGCAGTCGACATTGTCCCTCTGCTAATCATATGCAGCCATGATTTTCCGAGCTTGGGCCATGGTCATCACCATCCCCACAGCTCTTACAAGCAATACACACACTACATCCCAGAGCCTGACGACTGAGGTCAACCTCAGTGTAACTAAAGAGTTTCAAGTGCCATAGAGTTTCAGGGAAGAACGTGCCACCTAGAAAATTTGGGCTTCAGACAAGACAATTTTGTAACTCCGTAGCCTCTAAAAATGCAAGATTCTGAATAGAAACCCATTCCCTTGTTTGCTAGGATATCCAGAATAGTGAAATGTATTACATTATCCATGTACACATCACTTTCCTAACAGGTTTGTTACACATATTCTCAATGAGTTCCTGGGTTCTCCCTGCATTCTGAAGAAGCAACACATTAAGCTTTTCTAGACTCAAATGTCTGGGTTCCTTTTGCAGTCCCCCACCTCATGAGGTTAGGCTTGGTCAGTCTCTTAATCAAAGTGAACTTCATCTCTCAAAATTCTGAAAGGTGGAAATGATAGAAATTATGACTTAAGGAAAATGCAATAATATTTGCTCCAGTTGTCTATTATTGTACACGGAATAGACATACATTGCAACTAAAAATTACAAGATCTTTTTGTCTTTTATCTGTTGCTTGATTTCCCCTTTAACTCTGCTGATGTACATAAATGTCTGATTTTTAGAAGGTCACTCTCATCTATGTTGTCTTCTTTGTGTGTGCTTCCTTTGCTATGTTTGACAGCGTATGAACGCCCTGCAATGGGGCAATTTTTGTGTCCCTGCTTCCTTATAGATGGTCTTCATAGCTCTGGGATTTACATTAGGTCATTGATCATCTTGTGTTCATTTTTTGTACATGAGCTGAGGTTTTGGTTGTCTTTAATTCTTCTGAGGGTGGCAATTCATTTGTGTCAGTACCATTATTGAAGAGAATGTCTCTCTTTTAAGTCCCTTGGGCCTTTGGTGACGATCAGTTGCCTGTATGTGGATGGATTATTTATTAGTCTTCTATGCTGTTCCATTGGTCAACATACCTATCATTGTATGAGTGTCAGGCTGTTTTGACTGCTGTGGCTGAGGAATCGTTTTGAGGTTAATTTGTGTGAGGCCCCCCTACCTTGATCTCAATATTTTTGGGTCCCTTGACTATCCTAGCATTCTCCATATAAAATTAGTAATTATTTTTTTCAAATTCTTTAAAACATTAAGTTGGCATTTGGATCGGGATTGCATTATATTTAAAGATAGCATTAGGTAGTATTGACATTTCCTTGGCATTGAGCTTCCTTGTTCATGAACATGGCATATTGAGAATATGAATAAACTTTCATTGGGAAGGATAAACATTACAGAATCAGGTCATCTTGCTGAACAAGAGAGACAGAAAATAGATAAAGACACAAAGAGACTTTGGACCAGTGCTGAATCTGACCTGCACACTTCCTACTGAAGATGAGAGCCACAATCATATGGGATCTACATTCTATTTTCATGTGGTTCATTTCCTAACTTGCCGCCTGCATAACTCTAGCCTGGAACTCAATGACATTATCAGGGAATTCTATGGAAGCCTCTGCTCTCAGTCTGTCCTTTCAGAAATACATGACCAAGTCTTTCTCTTCAGGCATCATTTAGAGAGTTTGAATAACCAGTCTCTCGGATCAAATTCAAATATTCAACCTCCCACAGCAACCATTCGCTCCATCCTCCCTCAATCTCATTAGATCTGAATCTCCAAGTCCCCTTGAGTTTCATCTGGACCCTGATCCCTGAGGATCACCTGGCAGAATCATTTTCCTCCACAAAAAAAACCTGGCTGATTTTGTTTGAAGAATGTTTTCTTGTTATAATAGAACTTTTTTAATGTAGGAAAAATCAGGAACTGCCATAGCACGGTAATTTATATAGAGAGATTCTCTGAGGTAAAATGAGAGATGGAGAAGAATGCCAATATCACAACAGGAAAGCAGCCCTGAACCTCCATCTGCTGCTGCTCCTGGACCTGAGGTCTGTGTTCTGTGGGTCCTGCGCGCCCCCTGAGGGCCTATTTCCTCCTTGCAGGGGAGATTTGTGCCCTGGTTCAATATGATATCTCCTGGCTGAGATGGTAGCAACACAGAAATACAAAGGAGTCTCCTCAAATTGCAGGCTGTTCAAAAGCAGATACAGTATGTTCTTGAAGTTTTCTTTGGAGATAGTGAATTGACCCTTTCACAGAGTCTTTGTAGTATGTACCCCCCCCCCACTCCCACCCCAAACCCACCCCCTGACTAATACTTGAGACCCACTCCAGGGCCTTCTCCAAAACTGGTGGACACAGATCATCGCATAGCGACTGAAGGGCAATCTAGGAGAGGCAAAGGAGTGTCTCAGAGACCCCTCAGGCTGCCTCAAGTCACTCCCATACTCCACTAGCTGTACCTTACTTTGAACATCTGCAAGAAGAGATATCCTGGGTGGAAAAACCATCGAACATATTCACTGTGTCTCTCATCGAATGTCCAAGCACACAAACTTTCTCTTGATTAAAAAAAATGACCTATTAAAATAGCAACAAGGACAAACCCCTTTCAGCACAGACTCCAGGATGTCTGTGTTGTGCTCAGTCCTGATCACTGAGTGGGGGCTCCTGAGAATCCAGGAGCACTTCCAGAGCTGCAGGGTTGGGGCTGCGTTGGCTTTCATCAGCAGAGGGAGGGGTAGGTTTGCATGCCCTCCTAATCCATAGCAATAAATGAATTCGCATGACTTCTGAGTTATGCATGTTCTGTTCCTAGAACAGATCTGAGTGTTTCAGGTGTGTTGTGAATGGCACAAGGAAAATAACCTTAGAAGCATATTTTATGCGACTGCTCTACAGTAAATTATTATCACACATTAATTCATTTTATTGTTCTATCACCACACAGTACACATGATTATAGTGATATGTCTCTGTTTTATAGGAATAATGCTACAAACAGAAATGTACAAACTGAATTTTCTTTATCTATGAGGGATTCACAGCACGTTCCTTCTCAATATCCTTTGAGATTTTGGAAAGGGCAAGATCAGGGTTGTAGGGTGGATGAGCACAAGTTTCCAAATTAAATTATCAGGGCAGCCCTTGCTACCCGTGAAGAGTAAGTAAGTACAAAATCATGAAGGGTAAAAAAAAATTATATTCGGCACAACTTCTTTGGCCTCTCTCTCACCAGTGCAATTTTCCATTTCCTTAAAACTTTTAATATGAGCCCTGGTCATCACCCTGCAGCATTTTAGAATTTCTTCAAGATGACCCCCCAGGAGAGGGGGTCCTGACAAGAAGTAGTCCAATTATTGGGCAGTTAGAATTCCTTCTTCCCACTAAAGCATCGTGTCCTAAATGAAGGCAGAATTGGAGTTCTGGGTCATGTTATGGAGGTGGTTGTTGTGGTTAGGTGCAACTGAGTCACTTCTGACGCAGAGTGATCTGTGCACAGTTGAACAAAACACTGTCTGGCACTGCACCATCAGTGCACATTGTCCTATGCTTGAACTCTCTTGGGGACAGATAATTAAGGATAAATGAGGGGAAATTTTCTTCATAAGTTAGAGTTGAAAAACTTGGCATTTAAAATTGATTTTTAGGAGAAATGGTAGAAAAATTACTAAAAATATCATGAAACTTTTCAAGATATGCTTATTTGTTCTCTTTCTTTTAAATTTACAGTAGCTCAGGCTTTGCTCGTGATCATTTGCAAAGGAATACTTGAGTCGTGTAGGTACCTGTGTGGGCGCCTCCCCTTCATGCCAGAGAAAGCTGAGTTGGGACAAGCAACTGCATGGTGTAAGTTTAGAGCTAGGCAGCAGGAATTGATTCTAGTGCTCGACAACTTAGAGCATGAAAATGTGTATACCACAATTTATTTATCTATTTGTCTATTTTGGGACATTTAGATTGTTTCTAGTTTCATTCATATTTTTTAAATAGATTCAGGTTGAAAACTAAAAGAGAGGAGATAATAAGTCATTCACATTATCAAAAATCACCATAACAAACATGGTCACTCTAAAAAGTTTTCCTGAACACAAATTGTAAACTTTGTAACATTTAAAACAACAACAAACATCATATTTTGAGAGAGAGAGCTGCTATCAGGAAGGAAAATCAGCAAGTTCTTACCTTCGCTGGAGAAGATGTCTTGGATGATATTTAAACTCTATAAGGTTAACCTTAAACACTTAATAAACAGTTAAATGTTCCTTGGGTTAAAGTAAATAGCATCTCCCAGGAGCACAAACTTAAGAAAACACTGTTTTCTTGCAGAACAATCCCTTAAGATGTCGATAATAAACAAAACCCGCTTTGCTTACATCCCTTGATCATGGTTACAGTAACAGATGGGGAGTCACTGCCCCAATGCACCCAGGTCGACCCTCCTGACTCTGAGAAGAACAAAATGACTGGAAAACAAAATACCAACTCGTAGAAATCTATCTTTGAAAGGACAAGTCTAAAACCATGTCCTAAACCACCTCCCTATTTAGACATGAAGTCTTTGATCTGAAGAGGAAGAACACAATGATTACTAGATGAAGGCACTGGGGGAAACCTTTTCAGCAAGGGAATGAACAACTTGGAAGAAAAGTTCTCTGTCCCCTGGGAAAGGGCAGGCAGAACGTGTAGATCGGTACAATCTTCGCAGACTAAAAGGAACAGTTAGAAACCACATCTCAGAGCCCGGTCCAGGAGGATCGCCTTGGAATGAGGCTCAGTCAAAAGACCAGAGAAATGCTCATGGCCCACACCCTGCCACAACAGGGATCTGCACTCAGTAAAAATAACAGCAGGGTGCATCAGGGAAGTTAACATTGAGATTCTCTCTGGGCAGAGTGCAAGAGAACACAAAGCAAACAAAATTTTTAAAGTTTTATAGAGGATTCTGAGTCCTTTAGTAATTTAAATAAAAACCAATTTTAGCAGTGATGTACATTGTTTATAGTTAACTACAAATGGATCCATGACTATATTTTCACAAACCCTGACAATGAAAGTCCAGCAGAACTTTGGTCATAATCAGTCCTCAATAGAAAACATCATGCAGAACATAATATACTGATATATATGGACATATTGAACATGCCCATCTATCCACAAAAATTATGGGTAATACTAAATAGTAAGAAAAAGTTGTAAGTGATACAACATCAATATGAGATACACGATCAACACAGAGACTGAAATAAAAGTTAAATATGAAATTGTAAAATTATGATAAAAAATCTAAAGGAAAATGTCAATAAATGAGTTATAAATAGTAGCATTAACAAGGTCACAAAGATGACTAAATACAAAGAAAAAAATAAAGTGGGTATTTATTTTTGGAGACTATTATTATAGAAAATAAAGAACATTCTATCCAATCATATAAATTACGTGTAAGAAAAAACAGAATACACAGAAACAGAGATCATGCAGCATTATGCAGCTCAGATGCCTTTCTTCACCTGGAGTTCAGGAGTCACATTGCCTTCTCCCCGCCTCCTTTCACAGGGATGCACGGCAATGGCCTGAGCAGCAATGGAGCTCAGTGTTCAATGAATGTGACTATGAACAGGGTTACTGGGGATGTGTACTTGATATATGGGAGGAGGAGTATAGTCTGCTCACACCACTCCATAATACGCTGACTCGTAGCTGATGTAAGAGAAGCAGGAGACAGAATAGTGAGACAAAATGTATACACTTTATACATTGGTCCAACCCCAGCAGATTGGCCTGGAGACAGAGATCCAGGTGCTCAGATGAAGTATTGCCAAACCTTCACGTTTCAGTCTCTGACCTACACACCGCTGAGAGCTGCCCCCAAGAAGAGGAAGAAATCAACATATTCTTGGGAATGGGGTACATGATTCTGAGATGTGTTATAAAGAGTAAATGAGACCTAAATTTAAATAAATACACCATGAAACTATATCTGGTTGGAGATTTGCATGTCATTGGTTGCTTTCTAATACATTTTAAAATGGGTTAGTCTGGGTTGAGAATGTTGACTGTATCCTCAGAGAACACAATCCTGTCCATTACTTTTCCAGTCACCAAGACCAAGGTCTCGTTCTTCTAGACACAGAAAGTGACGGGGAAGATGGCTGAGGAGGTAGACTTGGCTTAGCATTGAGGATGACTTTAGGAATAAAGTCAGTGGTCCTCTACTCTCGGGGACTTATATATTTATAAGACACGCATAACAAAACCAAGAACATTTAAATTGACAGATACACGTTTTCTCCTCTCCATTAGATTGTGATAAAATTATTAGTTATTCAAAAGTTAGCAGATCAGTTAAATCTAGCAATCTCAGTGAATTCAGCCCAAAGTGGCTCCAATTCAATGATTGCTGTAAACAGGAATGGCTTTTGTAAGTCACTAAAAAGAAAGAGCTTTTCTTCAACAACTACACTGCTATGTCTACTCAAGAGTTATTCTACTGTGGAAAGACTGCATATCACTGTAAAGCAATTTACCTTTGTCACACGAAGACATTTCTCATACAGAAAGTCATCGTTAATAATGTTATTCACACCTAATCTTACATTTTATACAGATTGTTACACTAAAATATCTGAAAATTCTCACATAAAGTTGCATGTCACTAGATACTGGGAATGTTCCTGGTATCCCAATACAAAATAGTAGCAAAGCCACCAGAAGGAGAGTGACAAATAAGGACTCTCTGGGTGAAACCAGAAAGAGTGGCCGACATTGTGTGGGGCTGTGAAGGTGAAGATACAACATCCAGCATGAAGAACTGAATGATCCCGTTTGGCCCTTGAGCTGCCCCTGAATCCTGAATTTGCACAGATAAGTTTGTGTATCTCTGAGCCATCATGGGCTGCGGTTTTTTAAGGACAGACCTATACAAGATATTAGCACAAGGTAATAAAATTCAATGGGTGAGTTTATGTATTTTCAGATGTATGTTCCAGAAAAGACACACACACACACACACACACACACACACACACACACACACACGTAGTCTGCCATCCAGGTTAGGAAAACAACCAAACCAAAAAAGAGCAACAACAACTAAAACTGTGTCATGTGAAGAATAAATTCAATATAAAATAGGCTGACTGCATGGATTTTAACTAAATCTTTAGCTAGATGATTGTCAGAATACCTCACAATTGTGATGGAAGAACATACTGTTAAAATTTCAGCAATTACTCAAACACTTAATAATTAACTTTACTAGCTGCCATTTTCCTGGAGTCTGATGGGAAAGTATTTTATCTCAGCATCATGAGAACTCTGGTGCAGGGACCCCTGGCAGAGTCATTTCTTGTTCTTAAAAGTTAAATTGATTGTTGCTGTAGGACAGAATATCTGTTCCTGTTACAATATAACTTTTGAATTCAGATATCAGGAGTAGGAACAGAATTATTATTTTTAAATTAGATGGAGATTCCCTAAGGAAACTCTGAAATTTAGAGGATCCACATATGAAAACAGGAAACCAGCCTTGAAGCTCCAGGTGCGCGTGCTCCTGGGTCTTAATCCTGTGCTCTGCGAGGCTGAGTGCCCCTTGGAGATCAGTCTCCTCCCTGCAGGTGGGGTTTGTGTCTGGGTCCTCATGGACTTCCCCTCACTGTCTCTTGCACAGTACTACATGGTCGTGTCCTCTGCTTTCAGGCTGTCCATTTGAAGATAGAGTGTGTTCTTGGAGTTGTCTCTGAAGATACTGAATCAGCCCTTTATGGAGTCTGTGTAGTATGTACTACCGCCATCATAGCTTATGGTTGCCACCCACTGCATGCCTTTTCCTGAAACCTAGTGGACCCAGTTCATGCCATAGTCACTGAAGATGAATCCAGGGGCTGCACAGCAGTCTCCGTTACCCCTCTGGCTTTCTTAGGTAACCCCCAGACTCCACCAGTTGCACCTCACCCTGGACACTTGCAAACATAGAGGCACTGTGATTAGATGACACAGATACAAACACAGGCAATCACAATTATACACACAAACAGAAAGCTCTCAATTACCATGTAAAATGGTCAAAATGAAAGCCAAGTTTGGTATAAAACTCATTATGTGTCCTCTGTACTAGCTCTTGAGTTCAAAATAGTAACAGCAGAGACCCCAGAGACTGAGACTGTCCTCTGAGATCCCCTATATCATGGACTATGGCTGGTTTATCAGCAGACAGAGAGCTGCATTTGCATGTCCCCTGATATTTAGAAGCACATGACTAGCAAATTTAGGCAATGATTCTCCCTCGGACTCAGAGAAACACAAACACTCTCAAAGGAAAACTGCCTTTAAACAAACTGTTTATCAAGCAATGCTTTAATTGTTATACATTATCAATATTTTTATAAAGTAGTTTTCTATTTGTAAATTTTATATTACATACACAATAAACTTTCTAACTTTTTGGTATGACAGCTCTTTGCATCCCCTCTCGTTCCCCTTAAAATGTGGATACACATGATGATAGTGGACTATTCTATTATCTGTTTCTTGTGTAGGAACTTTACTGATTTTCTTGCCTTCCAAAGCATTTCCACATCTCAGTGTCATTTGTACCCTGTGGACAGGAAGCTGTTTCAAAAAGCATGTACACAAACATGCAGAATGGTGTCTCCTCTCTGATTTCTGATCTGGGAGATTTCAGTCCCTTTTCTTTTGTCATGATCAGGAAAACTGGCTATTTATCAATTTTCTTCCTCTTCTAGAAGTCATTTTTCATATAATCAGCTTACTGATGGCATTCCTGTAATTTTATTTATCTTGGTTCCTTTTTTATTGCCTCCCCCTTCTGCTATCTATGCTATGGATACTACCTATGCATACACATTTTTTTCTTGGTCCATTAGTTGGAAATGGAGGTCATCAATTCCAGAGTTTTACTTCTATACAAATGCTGTTGTTATTAATTCCTTTCTAAGTTCTCTTCAAATGAATCCCACAGTATGTTGTCTTATGATTTCATTTTCCTTTAATCCAGTACAGCCATGCAGGATGTGAAAAATCATTAAATGCATGTTAATGATACAAACTGTGTAGTATATATCCATAGATTCATCACTCACACTCACTCACTGCCATGAGTTGGCGCAGACTCACAGTGACCCCATAGGACAGGGTAGAACTGCCCCTGAGCATTTCTTAAGCTACACCTCTTTGTGGGAGCAGAAAACCCCATTTCTCTACTGTGGAACAGCTGGTGGTTCAGAACTCCTGAAATTTCATGTCGCAGCTTAATGAGCAACCACTATACCACCAGGGTTCCAGTATACATGCATACATTCACATGTTTGTGTTTATGCATACAACATATAAATGAATGAATGTTGAATTGATGTGGGGTTTTGTAATAAATATTAAGGAAGATAAGATTCCAGCAGAAAATAGTTTGGATGGAAAAGAAACCCTAGATACTAACAGGAAGTTCCTTGCTCCCATGCCTCCGCATTGCCCTTGCCCAGAAGTCTGGCTCCTGAGCTCTGTGCAGCCCATGTGTTCCCTATAGACCGATGTCATTATTGCAGGAAGGTTGTGCCTGGGATGGCACTGAGTCCTCTCACTGTTTCTCTCATACTGTAACGGACAAGCTGTGCCTTCAGGGGTCGTTGAGCTCAGCTGTAGGGAGAACTGCTTGATGGATATTCTTCTAGAGCTTGATAGTCAACTCCATTGAGGAGGGTAATTGTTTTCTGCTACTCAGACATATTGATAACAACCACTGCAAACTTTTCTGCAGGTTGTGGTAGATCCAGCTCCAGAAATATGGAGCCACCAGACAGCACATCTTAGCGAGAGGATTGTGAGGCATTCATCACTCCTGGACTCAAACCCTGATGCTGTACCTCTCACAGGAGACTTGGGACAGGGAGAAAAATTCATGATGACAACTAATGTAAGCCTCTTTGATGTCAACCCATTATTAGAATCTCTTGATATTATGAGGAAGACATAACCACCAGGCCAAGAAACATCTGAAAGAAAATAAAAACTGATGGACAAGTTATGTGGTTCCAAGACAGCTCTGACCACAATGTGCTGTCTTTCACCATGTTTTGAACTTTAAACTGAAAATTGAAGGGGTGATCTGCATGTTACAGCTCCAGGAGGAAAAAGTAGAGAGACTTTCAATCTTTTCTCAAAAACTGAAAAGAAAAAGCCTAATGTCTTAATCTTCTCTGTGATTGGCCTCCATTTATTGAGAACTCAAGGTCCTTAAACTGAAGAAAATGTCTGGACAAAGAAAGCATAGAGAGTGTTAAGAAATTCTGATTTCATTAAAACCCCCAATTGACAGTGGATATTAATTTTACTATGCTTTCTCATTTCTCTGAATATTCTCTTAAAAATTCAATCCTCTTTATTTATCCTAACATCTAAATTAGCACCAGTTGAGACAGTGGACATGTACAGTTTTGAGACACCAAATGGGCAAAGGGCATGAATAGATACTTGACTAAAGAAGCATTCAATTTGCAAAGATACACATATAAATATGTTAACTCCCATTACTCATTGGCGTTGTTATTGTTTATTTGGTTGATTTGGTTTATGAGGTATTTTCTTGGAATAGTTAAAGAATACCTGGCCTTATTTTCTGGAAAACATTTTAAACACTTTCATGGAATCTTTTATTTTTCTTTATTAACATATATGTTCAATGCAAACTGTGGTGTGATTAGTTTGTTGTTTCCATGGGTTTTCAGTGTGCATCATAATACTACAGAATCATTAAAAACTTCAGTAGTTCCTCTTTGCAACATGCTATAGTGAACAAATAACCTGAGGAGTTGTACTAACTGAAAACCACGACATCAAGATGGTCGGAAGGCATGTTAATAATGTGGCACATGCAAGTGACATAAAACTACATGTTGTAAGACTACATGACTTGTAAAACTTACTGATAAAGAGCAGGGACTTCTGCCTTCACTACAGATTAAAATTCAATTTAAAGAAAAATTAAACTCCCCACTATTGGACCAATGGAAAATATCAGGATAAATGGAGATAATGTTGACGTTTGGAAGGAGTTCATCTCTCTTGAATCTATAGTCAGTATTAATGGAAGCTTGCGGCAATCAAATGGTGCATTTCATTGTGCAAACCTGCTTCACAGACCTCTTTAAAGGAGAAGAGCAAGATGTCTCTTTGAGGACTCAGATGTACCTGGCCCAAACTATGAGGTTTCCAATTGTTTCATGTGCATGTGAAAGTCACACAAAGATCAAATGAATTCACTTGAATGTGCATGAAAAAGATCAAATGATGCACTTGAATTATGGTACTGGTGAATAATTTGATGATAGGATGGACTACCAGAAGAACAAACAATCCTAGATTGGTGTTTGGGCTGGGTCCGGACTGAGCAGCCCCCACCTCCTTTCTGGCTCCTCAGGAAGACGAAACTTCACAGCCCCCATCCCCAGCCTATTGGAGAGATGGATGACACATTAAACTATGCAACTCTTGTCCCAGCAGCACAAAAAGTGATTTACCTTCCCAGGTCGAACTGCATAGCCCATTCTCCCAGCACTTCAAAGAACAGGTCTGCATACAAGATGACCTCCCACGGGTCCCATCCTGACTTAATGTCCTACAGCTGCAAGCAATAAAATTATAAGGATTCTCCCTTCTATTAACATATACTTCCTTAGCTCGAACCCTATATAACTCCCACCACCACTCTGGTGAGTTGCAAGTGCCCTGACCTAACTCAATCATACAAGCAGTGTTGTAAAATCATTATCACAATCAGTTAGAAAACATGTTCTTCCTTGTTGAACTCCTTTCTATTAACTTCCCTTTTCTCCCCACCTCTCTTGCTGAAGCCCCCAGGAACCCTTACTCTAGTTATTGTGTCTGTAGATTCACCCATTCTGTACTACGTAAATTGAAAAACGTAGAAAACGACATCAAGAGAGTGAAAAATGCTGCCAACAATAGCTAAACAATGAAGAAATAAACCCTAAATGTATAAAACAAAACCAGAAAATATTAAAACCCAGATTAATCACAAAGTATATCAAAGGGGAAATCAAATGACAAGTTTTTAACCATCAAAGTCAGATGTGTCATTTTAAGCTTCTATACTCATCTCTCCAACACTCACTCTCTCTCTCTGACCGCCAGGTTATTCCATCCCTCGGTTATGGTGAGAGGGAAATCACTGGAGGTCAATTCCCTGTGAAGATCCTGCAAATGTGTTTTCAGCTTCCCCTGTAATCCATAGCCTTCTGCATGTCAGAGTCTCACAGTTTAAGCTCTGACACTATTCCCTTCTTTGGATTTGGATTATATAATTTGCAATCCTTATAAAGTTTTGGATAGCCTCATGTGTCTCCCTCGGAATAGTTGGTGGATTTTATCGGCTGACCTTGCATTTAGCAACCCAATGTGAATTTCCTCTATGCCACCAGGTAGAGTGAATTTTTATATGATATTTATTTTTTATAGTATTCATTACTTATTTATTGTACTTTGTTTTCTTAATTATTTGCAAAGAATATACCTCTAACTTAATTAGAAATAGTATATTTAGTGTATTTTAAATATTAAATAATTTAATTTTGAAAAAATTTAAAATTGTATAATTTATCATAAATTTAGGTAATTACACTTGACTGACCAAAATTAATCTCAATTTTCTGCACCTCACTCTATCAAAGATGTTGTTGGGTGTTTTTGAGTCAGTCTTACAATGGTTCTGTGCACACAATAGGACATATAACTAAACTGCCAAGTCCTGGACCATCCTCACTTGCTCTTAAGTTTGAGACCATTTTTGCAGCCACTCTGTCCGTGCATCTAACTGAGTGTTCCCTCTATTTTTGGTGACACTCTGCCAAACAGGATGTCCTTTCTCTAGGAAACGGTTCCCCTGATCACCTGATCCAAATATGTGAGAAGTCTCCCTACTCTCAATGAGAATAAAGAGCATTCTGAGATATTAATCTGCAAATTTCCTCCTCTTGTGACTCATTTGCTATCTTTTGGAATCAAAGTTGTCCTTCCAATGAGTTTTCCATTCATTGTGACTCTAATAAATGACCTTATTAATGACTCTGCCCACCAGACAGGTCATTTCAGTTCACCCCTTGTCAGTGTCAGGGGTCTCCCTATGCCTGGATCCCTTTCTTCAGCATAAACAGAGACAATGGGTAGCAAGCATCACTAAGGACAGGTCACACGTTTAGACCCAGATGTCTCCACAATTATTTTCTCAGACACAGAACATTATTCAATAAGTACCCACAGTGCACAGGGAGTGATGCAGAGAGACACCTCCAGAGACCTGACTGTGTGCTGTAATACAGCAATGAGCTCAGGACACTTAAAACCATGCACTGCACATGCCTGTATCTCGTTGTCAACAGATTTTGAGTTGCAGATAGTGTGAGGATGAGAGTCTGTTTCTCACAAAGGGAAATGGGGCATAGAGGATGATAATGAAGGGTCAGCGTCACTTTTAATATTAGTACTGCAAAAAGAATGCTAGTTATTCCTCTCACTCTTGCAGCAAGGAGAAAATTTAGAGAAATGAAAAAAAAGCAAAAGGCGAAATTGTGTCTGGGGATGCTGAGAGCAAAGAGAAAAGGTCCTAATTCCAACAGGAAATCCTCCCTGTCATACATCTGAGCCTGTCTGGTGCTGGTGTCTCGGCTCAGTGGGTACTGTGCGCCACCTGCTGCCCAGTGTCTTCCCTTCAGGGAAGGTTTGTGTCTGAGCTCACACAGACTTCCCCTCACTGTGTCCCTTGCACAGTAATACACGGCCGTGTCCTCAGCAGTCATGGAGTTCAGCTGCAGGGAGAACTGGTTCTTTTATGTGTCTCTGGTGATGGAGAGTCGGCTTTGAAAGGACGGGTTATAATTTGTACCGCCATTATAGCATATGCGTCCCATCCACTGTAGCCCCTTCCCTGAGGGCTGGCGGATCCAGTCCCAATAGTAACCACTGCTTGTGATGGAGAAACCAGAGACAGTGCAGGTGAGGGACATCTTCTGGGAGGGCTTAACCAGTCCTGGACCCGACTCCTGAAGCTGCACCTAGGACAGGATGCCTGCAAACAAAAACAGATCGTCCCTGTCAGATACTTGAAGTCACAAACATCCCTATAGACCCAGGTTGGATATCTGAACCTCCCACCTTGGGGAACTGTCACCAGGCACAGCAGAACACACAGCAATAGCATCCTGAGACCACAGCTCTGTTTCCCAAGAGACCTACAGCCCTGTCTGAAGAGAACTGATAGGTTTCCCAGCCAAGGGTGAAATTGTACCCTAGTGCCCGAGAATAATTTGCATAATAAGGGAGCCCTGGCCTTATACACAGAAAGTGATAGAGACCAGACTCCCCTCTTACTTCTGAGCCCATTGTAGGTGACCATTGTTTGAAATCATAATCGTGTTAGTCGATAATGAGAGAAGGTTTTCCCCAAGAGGTGTGTGGGAAATGTCAAAGGCAATCCAAGGATTTCTGAGTTCAGTGTTCTCTCCCTCCAGCCCCTCATAGCCCTGCCCTGCCTTGGGCTCCTCTCTGTCCTGTGCCCTAGAGAGTGGGCAGGATACAGTCTGATGAAACCATCAATTGGAAATTGGACTCCAAGATACCTTCAAACCTCACACTCTTCAAGATCCCTTATTTTTTCCCTGTATACACTGATACCTCCCAATTAAACTCCTCATAATACTTAGTAGTTTTCCTTGTGTGGAAGCAACATCTTTGAGAAGCATGCATACCAGATTAATCCCAAGGATTTAGGGTTGATAATTCCTCAAATGTCCAACTCTTCTATGAAGCCATTCAGTTCCAATTCCCACCCCATCCTCCCTTGAGGAGATCCCCTTATGCTTCCGGATTCCCAAGAATCACTGCAACGTCCAACAGAAATTCATGAAAATTTGAGGAAATGCATCACGTTGTGATGGGTTCTATTCAGTCCAAATTGCGAAGGTCAGGAAAGAGTAAACCAGGCGCTGGGTCCAAAGGACACGCTCCCCTCCTAGCTTTTCATTATATTATACACATCTGACCCAAAGCCTCTGGTAGAATGTTTCCAGTGGGCATTGTCCCTTTGCTAATCTTATATAACCAGGATTTCCCGACCTTGGGCCATGGTCATCACCAACCCCACCGCTCTTACATGCAATACACAGACTATATCCCAGAGCTGATGACTGAGGTCAACCTCAGTGTAAGTAAAGAGATTCAAGTGTCAGAAGGTCTCAGGGAAGAGCGTGCAACCTAGAAAAGTTGCGCCCCAGACAAGACAATGTTGTAACTCTGTAGCCTCTAAAAATGCAAGATTCTGAATAGAGACACTCCCCCCGCCCCTTTGTTTGCTGGAATATCCACAAGAGTGCAAATTCAGTGGAGCCATGATTTCAAATGCAAAAATTCAGGAGAGCAGTAAATGGAACATAATCATTAAAAAAAAAAAGATCCGAATAAGAGCCAAGCACAGTGTTTACATCTTGAAGCAAAAGACATTTTCTTGAGACCCAACAGGCACTCTCCATTAGAATTAGGTCCATCCATGCAACTGATCCTCAACATTTGGAGAATGAGCGCAGACTTTAAAATGTCCCTATGCAGGGGGCTCTGATTCATTTGAGGTGTGAGCATTTCCAACCAAAGTTAGCCTCTCCATTTGTGTTCTGGGCACAGCCCCATCACAACTGCTTATGGATCTCACTTTAAATTTATTCCCTAAACTCAAGTATTGTCTAATTTTGAAAAAAAATGTTCATATTATTGACTATAGAAGCTATGACACTCTCTCTAAACATGCAGTTTTAAAGCTCAATCTCCATTCAGCTTCCTTCCTTCTAACAAAGTTAGAACATTTTCCCCAGAATTACGGTTGACACCACTCATTTCCTGGTGAATTAGAATCTGTATGTCTCCAAATTAATAAATCTTTTTACAATGGGGAAACCCAAGCACAAGGTGTTGGTCACCTGGACTTCTTTTTCTTTTCTTTCTTTTTTTACATTTTATTAGGGGCTCATACAACTCTTATCACAATCCACACATATAGATACATCAATTGTATAAAGCACATCCATACATTCTTTGCCCTAATCACTCTCAAAGCATTTGCTCTCCACTTAAACTCTCTGCCTCAGGTCCACTTTTTTTTTTCACCTGGACTTCTTTGAGCCAGAATTTTCTGAAGGAAATAAGCAATTACTTTGAAATGAAGATGCATTGATTTCACTAAAATCCAGGTGTTCAATCACAGGACACTAGCATTTTTCAATTGAAGATCAGTGAGTCAGTTCCCTTTTCATATGCACACTCGCATAGCATCATTTGATCTTGTTCATTTCACCAAGTCCCCATCTCACCATCTGCTCTTGATGCTTGTCTGACCAATTTAATCTTGAGACCGTGATGTAACTACGCACTAGTTCAGCTCACCTCCATCTCTCGGTTTGACTGCAAGGATCGTCTCAGATAATTTCATAGCAGTGGGTTAGTAGGAGCCTTCTTAATTAAAGTGTGAACCTCATGACATTATCCATCTGCACATCATTTTCCTAACAGGGTTGGTACACATGTTCTCAATAAGCTCCTGAGTGCTCCCTGCACTTGAAGAAGCAACACATTGTGCTCTAGGCACAGATGTTCTGGGTTTGTTTTGCATTCCCCTATCTCCTGGGGTTGGGCTTGGTTGGGCACTTAATCAAGGTCTCTCAAAATTCTGAAAGGTGGAAATGATAGAAACTTATACTCCAAGGAAAATGCAAACATATTTGCTCCAGTTGTCTATTGTACACAGAATAGACATGCAAAGTTGCAGCTTAAAATTATCAGAAATTTTTGTTTGATTTTTTATTTTTGGCTTGGCTTCCCATTTTACTCTTTTAATTAACAAATGTCTGATTTTTAGAATATCACTTTCATCTCTGGTGTCCACTTTGTGTGTAATTCCTTTGCTGTGTTTGATAGTGTATGAGTGCCCTGTGGGGCATGTATGGCCCTACTTCCTTATAGATGGTCTCTATAGCTTTGGATTTATATTTAGGCCTTTGATCATTTTGTGCTCATTTTTGTACATGAGCTGAGGTTTTGGTTGTCGTTCATTCTTCTGAGGGTGGTGATCCAATTGTGCGGGCCCCATTGTTGAAAAGAAAGTCACTCTCCCTTATAAAGTTCCTTGGGCCTCGTTGAAGATCAGATGCCTGTATGTGGATGGATTATTTATTAGTTTTCTTTTATGTTCCATGGGTCAACATACCTATCATTGTATGAGTACCAGGCTGTTTTGAATACTGTGGCGGTGTAATAGTTTTCAGGTTAGTTTGTGCAAGAGCCCCTAACTTGATCTCAATCTTTTTTGGTCCCTTGATTATCCTAGGATTCTCCATATAAAGTGAGTAATTATTTTTTCCATTTCTTTCCAGGGTTAAGTTGGCATTTAGAATCACAATTACATTGTATTTAGAAACAGTATTGTGTAGCTTTGACATTTCCTTGGTAGTGAGGGTCCTTATCCATGAACATGGCATATTGAGAATGTGAACAGACTTGCATTGGGAAGCATAAACATTCCAGAATCATGTTATCTTGCTGAAAAAGAGAGACTGAAAATAGATACAGAGAGAAAGAGACTTTAGAGAAGTTGTGAGTCTGACCTGCACATTTCCCACTGAAGATGAGAGCCATATGGGATTCATAGTCTGCTTTGATGTGCCTGGTTTCCTAACTAACCACCTGCATAACTCTAAACTGGTATTCAATGCCATAATCCAGGAATTCTATGAAAGCCTCTGCTCTCAGTCTGTCCTTTCAGAAGTAACATCACCAAGTCTTTCTCTTCAGGCATCCTTGGTAAGTTTGAATAACCAGTCTTTCTGATTCAATTCAAACATCTCACTCAGGGATAGGTACAACTGGCAGTATACAAATAGAGAGATTCTCTGAGGGAAACTGCGAGATGGAGAAGAATGCCAATACCACAGCAGGAAAGCAGCTCTGAATCTCCATCTGCACCTGCTCCTGGACGTGAGGCATGTGTTCTGTGGATCCTGAGCGCCCCCTAGCGGCATGTGTCCTCCCTGCAGGGGAGTTTTGTGTCCTGGTTCAATCTGAATTCTCCTCACCTTGATGGTAGCAGCACAGAAATACAAAGGCGTGTCCTCAAATTTCAGGCTGTTCTTATGCACACACAGCAAGTTCTTGCAGATTCAAACACACCTTGGAGATGTCTTTGTAGTATGCACCATCACCACTGGTACTAATACTTGACACCCACTGCAGGTCCTTCCCTGGAGCCTGGAGGACACAGATCATGCATATCTACTGAAGGACAATCTAAAGGCTGCACTGGAGAATCTCAGAGACGCCCAAGGGACCCCCATACTCCACTAGCTACACCTCACTCTGGACTTCTGCAAGCACAGACATCCTGGGCAGAAATACCATAAGACATATTCACTGTGTCTCTCACTCACACCCAAGCACAAAAAAAGGTTCTTGACAAAATCACCTCTTAAAATAGCAACAAGGACAAACCCCTTTCAGCACACACTCCATGCTGTCTGTGTTGTGCTTAGTCCTGATCACTGAGTGGGGGCTCCTGAGAATCCAGGAGCACTTCCAGAGCTGCAGGATTGGGGCTGCGTGGGCTTTCATCAGCAGAGGGAGGGGTAGATTTGCATGCCCTCCTAATCCATAGCAATAAATGAAGTCGCATGACTTCTGAGTTATGCATGTTCTGTTCCTAGAACAGATCTGAGTGTTTCAGGTGTGTTGGGAAGGGCACGATGACAATATCCGTGCTAACATGTATTATGTGACTGTTCTATGCTAAATTGTTATCACATATTAATTTATTTTATTTTCTATTAACACAGAATACATGAGATTATAGTTATATATTTCTGCATTATAGGAAGAATACTACATATAGAAATGTAAAAATGGTTTTTATATCTATAAGGGATTCACAGCATTTCTTTCTCAATATCCTTTGAGATTTTGGTAAAGGTAAGATCGGTGTTGTCCTTAGGACTAATAATGAGAGTAGCCATATCAGGAGGGCAAGGGGAAGGTGGGAGAGAAAGGAGAACCGATCACAATGATCTACATATAACCCCCTCCCCCAGGGTGCTGGACAACTGGAAAGTGGGTGAAGGGAGACATCGGACAGTGTAAGATATGACAAAATAATAATTTATAAATTATCAAGGATTTGTGAGGGAGGGGGTTGTGGGAAGAGAGGGGGGAAATGAGGAGCTGATACAAGGGCTCAAGTAGAAAGAAAATTTTCTGAGAATGATGATGGCAACGAATGTACAAATGTGCTTGACAAAATGAATGTATGTATAGATTGTGTAAAGAGTTGTACAAGCTCACAGTAAAGTGATTTTAAAAGATCAGTGTTGTAGGATGATTGAGCAAAAGTTTCCAAATTAAATTCTCAGGACAGCTCTTGCTACCCTTAAAGAATAAGCAGGTAAAAGCCTTAAAGAGTGTAAAAACAGAAGAAAGAAAAGTGGCACAAATTCGTTGCCCTTTTTCCTCACCTGTGCACTTTTCCACTTTCTTAAAACGTTTTCATGAGTCCTGGTCATCATCCTGAAGCCTTTAAACTTTTCTACAGGACAGGGGTCCTGACAGGAAGTAGACCAGTTATTGGGCAGTTAGAATGTCTTCTTCCCATTAAAGCATCGTGTCCTGAATGAAGGCAGGGTTGGAGTTCTGGGTCATGTGGTTGTTGTGGATAGGTGTTATTGAGTCAGTTCTGACCCACAAGGACCTTGTGCACAGCAGAACAAAATAGTGTCTGGTACTGCATCATCCATGCTCAAGATCCTATGCTTGATCTGTCTGGGGGACAGATAATTAAGGACAAATGAGGAAGAAATTTCTTCATAAGTTCTGAGGGGAAAACCTGGCATTTTAAATTTTATTATCTAGGAAAAATGGCAAAAAAAAGTACAAACAAACAATATAATGAAGCATTTCAAAATATGTTTATTTGTTCTTCGTTTGCTTGCTTTTTAATTGTTAAGAGCTCAGACTTTGCTTCTGATAATTTGCAAAGGAATATTTGTGTAAAAGAGAACTTTATATCAAGAATTTACTATTCATCAATAAAACATCCCAGCCAGTCCAGATCGTCCATCAGCTCAATATTAGCCCATTTGTCTGATATTAGTCCATGAATTCCTATTCAGATTTACACAACACATGCAATGATGCTGAATGCAGGATGATCACAGGCGGGTGCGTGGAATGTCTTGTGGATCCAATGACAGTGGACACATCTCTAGGGTTTTGGCTGCCATCCCCGTGGCTCCAGGTGGCTGGCTTGTCCATAGGATGGTGAGAGAAAGAGAGAGAGAGAGAGAGAGAGAGAGAGAGAGAGAGAGAAGCCTCTTCTAATGGCACAATCAAAAACCAGTTCCGAGAAGCCTCATAAGAAGGCCACACCCACAAGGAGGGATCGCCAGGCTGTGACCTGATTGATAGGCTAGACTCCACCCCTTTAGGCTTTTATCAGGTTAACATGAGATCTTACATCTACCACAGCATAAAATCTACAAATGTATTAACAGTGCAATATCAGTTTGGGTTTTGTAATAAACTTTTAGGAGAGAGTCTTTTGGGGGGAACTGATACCCTAGATGCTAATAGGATGGTTCTTGCTCTCATGCCTCCCCCATTGCTATGGCCCCAGAATTATTGTCCCTGTACTTTCCACAACCCAAGTTATCCCCATAGACCAGTGGCATCATTGCAGGGATGTTTGTGATGGTATTGAGTACTCTGTTTCTCTTGCACATTAATGGACAGCCGTGTCCTCATGTCATTGAGCTCAGATGCAGGGAGAACAGCCTTTTGTTCTGGATATTTTTCTGTAGCATGAGCATAAGCTCCTTAGAGATTGGAGGCTGTTTTCTGCTACTGATTTATATCGCTCACAGCTGCTCCAACCTCTTGGGAAGGTCTTGGCAGCTCCTGCTCCAGCAGCATGAAGTCATCAGAGACAGCAAAGCCTACGGAGAGGATCTGTGATGATTCCTCCCTCTTGGACCCAAATCTTGGAAAACTAGGAACAGGGAAAATAATCACAGATGACAAGTAATGGAAGCCTCAGTAAGCCAGCGCATTTTTGGAATCTTGACACTGCTAGAGAGAAGTAATCGCTATGCAGAGGAATCTCCACAGGACATTGATGACCTATGGAAAAGGTCTGTGGTTACTAGAGAACCTGGTCTATGATGAAATGTTTTTCACTAGGTTTGAGAGTGTACCTGGAAATTGATTAAATTCCCTGCATATTAGAAGCCCAGGAATAAAGAAGAGAAGTTCCCAGTCTTCTCAGAAACTGAAAGTCTGACCCCATCATCTTCTTTGCACTAACACCAACACCACACTCACTGCCATCAGTGGATGCTGACTCATAGAGACTCTATAAGACAGAGTATACTATTGTGTTGAAAAGCACACTCGGTGAAAGGAACTGTGTTACCAACATGACTCCTGCTAGCAACAAACACAGGGCTGCATGACAGTGAATGGAGTCCGCTTCCCTTGGATCAAGCAAGGACTGAGCCAGAAGATTCCACAAGAGCCAGAAGATTCCACAAGGAAAGCTTCTGAAAAAATTGGTGAACACGGTTTAAAGTTTAAAAAAATATACTAATAAGTAAATGTATAGGATTATGGATGTGAAACATATTTCACAGGGATGGTCACGAATATGCATTAGGGTGAGGTTAAGTTACTTAACAAGATACAGATCTTGGTCCTTCTTGGTTCCCAATGTCTTCTTATTTGGCTTTTATTGTGACTTTTGGTTCCTTGACCAAAGTTCTTCTGTTCCATGTGACGTGTGACTGGAAGTTTGGGGATATCTTTGTGGACATGTTTGTCTGGCCAGTTTGGGTCAGAATGGGTACTCATTTGGTGTAGTGGGATACTTTTTGTGAGGGAAGGGCTCAACAGAGATGGGATATCAGAAAGGGATTTGCAGAATAATTATGGGAAATAAATGGGGCACTCCAACATCCAGTGGCAACATCTCATATCCTAAGGAGAGGTTTCTTGGACAAGCTGTGGAATTTACACTGTGACACAACGTTAAGCAGGTTGGGGAATAATCTCAAATAGAATGTCCAGTGTTCATCTTATACTGTACTCAGAGTCCTCTTAGCTACTATATTCACAACAAATATAATCTTGCCACAAGACATTAGTTATTGAAGATTACTTTTCCCCAGAAATGGTAAGTCTATTGTCATTTATTGTTTGTCTCTTTTTTTAGGAATTTGGCAGTGATTGGTAGACATAGTTTCACAAGAAATGTATATATTATTTCCTTTTTTGTTTCAACTTCCAAAGATCAAACTGGAGCTTCAGTTAAAAATTGAAGAGTTTATTAAGGAACAAAATAATCCAGGAATGGACAATAATAGTTGTAAGGATTCACAAAGTCCCACAGTAAAAGTAAATTTTCAGAGGTTAAATGCAGAAGGATCCCGGGACTTTAAAGAATATTCCAATCCCTTGATCTTCCCTATGTTTGGCTCAAATGGACAAGGCAATATCAAGGACACTATACAAAGATCAAGTCATGTAACTATTTTTATTTGTTTTGTTTTTACTTTAGATATTGGGAGAGAGAGTGAATACTCTTCCTGGCATCTTCTTGTGGGAGGAGCTATGCTGACTTTTGAAAGTTGGTTCAAAATAAACAGTAATCATGAACAACATAATTGGAATCTGGCCTGCAACTTTTGGTTGTGTTTGCATTGACTCATATCCATCATGAGCTCTTCAATCCTTAGTCATCAGCAGCAAGTGTTTCAAGTCCTCGTCACTTTCAGCAAGCAAGATTGCATCACCTTCATATCACAGGTGGTAATAAGGCTTTCTCCAGGCCTGATGCCATATTTCTCTTCATATAAACCAGCTTCTCTGATTATTTGCTCATCATGCAGCTTGGACAAGTATGATGAGAGGGTACAACCTGTCACACACTTTTCTTGATATGCAGTATTCCCTTGTTTTGTTCACACAACTACTTTTTGATATGTGTAGAAGTTCCTCATGAGCACTACGAAGTGTTCTGGAATTCCAGTTCTTTCCAAGATTATACGTAGTTTATTAAGAATATTTAGCTTTAATTAACATTTACAATGGCAAAAAAGTACTACAAATTCTATAGAACTTATTGTTTTTCCTTTAGTGAAAGTTTTATTTTTGTATCTAAAAATCTCACATTCGTACAGGCATACACCGAAACACTAATATAATGTCCATTATTTTAGAATATTTTTGACTTTGCATTTTGTTTTAACATTTAACACTTTTTAATATAATTTTTCTTAATAGGAATAAATTTCCTTTGTTTTACACTTTTTTGTACTTTTGATTGAATAGATTATCATTCGTCAAATTAATTTTTAAACAGTCGAAGAACTTTCCCTTAGAGATGGCCTTGAATTTGGACTTCTAGTCTCTAGGTATTCAATAAAACATATGTCTATTCTTAAACACTCTCGACTTGTGATATCAAGCTGCAATAACTTTCAGAAACATAGAATTTATTCAAAAACTCACTATACGAAAAAGAGTCACAGTTCTCTAACTAAATGTCAAAATAAAAGTAAAATAAATTGGTTTTACCTTCATCATAACAGTAACAGTTTAGAAAGTCATTCAATTTTTAGGCCATGAGGCTATAATATTGTTAATAGACACCACCATGTACAGTGAATAAACATACAATGAATCTGGTGAGAGCAAGACCCAAGTGGGGCTGCCTGACAACCCTACATCCTCAGCCCATTGGACTCACAAATTTTCCACCATCGACAGGGTATAAGTTTACCACTTTCAGATCTCTTATTTTGTGGGTGATATTTGTATTTTACTTTTGTGACAAGTTTTCACCTTCATAAGGCACCAACTTTTAGTGGTTTTTCTGTCTTCCTGTCCTTTGTTAAGGGACATTCTCATTCTCTTTGTTAGAATTTAAGAGAAGATAGTAAAGTTCCCGAGGGTAGGGTGTTGGATTTCAACCAAGTGACCTCGTGGCTAGAAGCCCAATACTTAGCTTTCAACATCACCACCCCTCTTTGTATCTCTGCCCCATGGCTATCATGCTGGTACTTTCATAAAAACTCCAGGTTTGTTAATATAAATCACTCGTATTTTCTATACTTTCAACTAACTCAGTTGAAACCAAGAATTAAAATCGCAGATCACATTGCAGACTTTTGCAATACCAACCACTTCTATGCAAATACCTTTTACAGGGGTAGTTCAAACCTTTGGTTTAAAATCAATTATAAGACAGTGAGAGTTTCTTTGTTACCATTAAGGAGACACTAGTACACTCCCTACAATTGAAAAAGAGCTTCCACTGAGCCAGTTTGAGAGCTGTGGGAACAAAACCAACTGAAGACCCCCCAGAAAGATCCATCTGTGCTCATCTCTGAACCTGCTCCTTGATCCTGGGCCTGTGTTGTTTGTGCTGAGCGCCACCTGCAGGTCTGAACGATCCGTGCAGTACAGCCCCAGAGCTGTCCTGCAGGATAGTTTATGTGAGGGACACACTGACTGCCCTCTGTGTCCACCTGCACAGTAATACACAGATGTGTCCTCAGTGCTCACAGGGGCTAGGGGTAGGGAGAACTGATTTTGGTAAGGGTCAAGGTCAGCACTACAGTGACTCATAGTAGGAGATCCCTGTACACCATGGCCTCTCCCTGGGTGCTGCCTGACTCTAATCAATCCAAAATACCCTTCCCTGACACTGACTTCATGGTAGGACCAGGATCTTCAAGAGAAATAGGGGGTGGAAGGAGGTAGATATTTCTGAACCAAGGCCGTCCTGGCTCAGGAGGGTCCAGAGTCTCCTCCGGGGGGAGACCACTTTTAACCAGGAAACTATACCAAACAACCATTTTCCTGAGTGTAACTGACTGGCATAAGGTCTGGGATCCATGAGACTTTTGCTAATGCCACAGCGACACCACTCCACCAGGTGTTTTACAAAACTGTTTCCTGAATCAAGCTGAATGCAGGCAACTGAATCCAGTTAGAAAGCAACAATGATCATTTGGAATACTTACTAGGAAGAAGTTCTAGTAATACTTGGAATGGTCTTGGTGAGGGAAAAAAATGAGCTAAGGAATTTCTTTCCTATTATGACAATGCACCTGCTCATTCTTCAAGGGAAGCAAGGGCTGAGCTCTGAGGATTTAACGAAGAAACCTTACATGATCTGCTCTGTAGCCCTGAGGTTATTCAGAAGTCATAGAGTGAGCCACTCCAGAGAACCCTGATCCAGTAAGAGGGCATGAGTGCCCCCACGTGGGAAGATGTCTCCTTGCCGTGTCAGTGGCCTGTGTTCTTGTTCTCATTTTCTAAGAGACAGCAGACTGTGTGTCCTCTGGTGCTGGACTGAGATGCCTCTGAGACTCCTGTTTTGCAGCTGCATCAGGCTGAGGGTTTCTGCCCCTCTCACGAAGGGATTTCTCTCACTGTGTCCATTGCACAGTAATGCATGGCCAAGTCTGAGTCCTACAGGCTGCTCCACTGCAGGGACATGGTGCAGATGGAGTTGTCTGTGGAGATGGTGACTTTTCCTTGGAAGGATGGGTTTTACCTGGTGTCAGAGTCACTGGGATGAATCCATCTCTATCCATTTCAGGCCCTTTTCAGGTGTCTGTCTAATCCAGCCAATCCAGCTTCCAATAAAGCTGTACCCAGATGTCTTTCAGGAGATCCTCAAAGACTCCCCAGGTCTCTTCAACTCTTCTCCAGACTGCACCAGCTGCACCTGAGCACAGACACCTGTGGAGGTAGGATTCAGAGATCAGAGATTCCCTACATACACACACACACACACCCTCCATTTATCTCAAACCCTGTGGCGATCCTGACCTTGGAGAAGAGCAAGGAGGAGAGCTAGGGGGGCAGACCACATCTTGCAAGCAGGATGGAAAGGAGTCACTCTGTGGTCCCCAGCTGGGTGATGAGGGTGCTTCCCCTGTGGAGGTGACCTGTGGGTCTAAAATGGATATGTCTTCCACTTTGCATATTTCTGCCATGCCCTCCATGTCCGAGTCCTCCAGCCTTATAACCCTGGAAATCCAAGGCTGGGGGAGGTGCGGGTCTTGAGACTGATGGGAGGGACAGAGCCTGATCCTAGTAATATCCTGCAACACACACACACAGGCATTGTCACCTTGATCACAGAGAGTACTGAACGGTGGCTCTCCACTCAGTGCATCTCTCAGTCCACACCTGGGAGGAGTAGTTTCAAACCCAGTGTAAATCTGCAGCTCACGAAGCCTGGGTCCCTCACAGAGGGTACCTTGTTAATGTCTGTGGGGAAATATGCCCAAGACAGAAAGCACCGCTGTTTACTTAGTGAAGACTTTGAAGAATCCGATCTCCTGAATGGCCCCTTCTCCATAGACTCTCAGGTGTATCCTAGCGCCCAGGTCTGCCCTGTGCTTCTTGTTGCCTGTGGAGAGGAAAAATAACTCAGGGAATGTAAGTTTTACTCAGAGTTGTGAAACAATCCTGTGCAGATTAAAGCCAAAGATGAGCGTATCACTCTCTGAATACTCATGGTCAACCTGGCCCTTGTCACCATCTCTCTGACAGTGTAGCTCTGTTCAGAAGTTAAAAGTCCAATATGGAGAACATTTCACCTCCATCAATTTCATAATCTGTCCTTAAACATTTCTCTGGTCTACTCTGATAAAGAAAACCATCAGTGTGTTAACTTTTTCTCTCTGAGAAGGAGGCCTTGGGGCTCAGGGAACACCAAGAACCACTGATATAATAGCCCACAAAAACAATGTCCTACATCTGGCTTTTGAGAGTAGTGAATGGGGACTTTAAACCACATGAGGTGCAGCTTATTGTTTCTCCCTTTCCAGAGTGATGATCATTGAAGGCACATGGAAATCATTCATCCAATGCTGTAATGCATCATGGATATGAGTCTTCTGAACTCTATGACCAGAAGAAGTAGGTGGTGCCTTGATATCAGTACCCACTTCTTTGGAAAAGATAGCATTGAAAGGTCTTGGGTAGAGTGGGATAAAAAGCGAAACAATACACCCACACACACAGAAAAGAAAAATACAAAGACTAGGCTTACTGTGTGGGTAGACTTGTGGAAGTCCTAAGACTATGGCTGTCAGCGTTCCTTCAGGTGTGGGACCGAACTCACCCCTTGGAAAAACTTCTAGTCAAATAATTGACAAGCCTAACAAGGAGCAATAGTCCTGGGGAGATACAATTACCTTAGAATAATCAAACACCTGAGTTTAAAAGGGCATCATTTATTCAGGTAAAAATTCAGAATGTTTGGAAGAAAATGTCATTTTAACAGGAGTTTGTGTGTATGGCAGTCAATGAAATTAAACACAAGTGTATGAATTGTTGAATGAACACTAATCTCTTCAGTATACCATCACGCAATCCACCAGGAAAAGTAAAGATAAAATAACATTAGAACACTTTCCCCTTAGGTCTCCTCTGGTGGGCAGAGAGCACCTTGGGTTGTGGTGTGTGCACTCGGGGTCTCCCAAGCAGCAAGCCAGGACCCAGAAAAGATGTCCTACGTCCATGCTCATTCCCCACTCTTTGTTCTCTGGGGTTGACAGTTATGCTAAAAACATCTAAATCTTGGTTCTAAGAGGCAGGATGAGGACTAAAAACCATGACACAGGGGAAAATTGGGTAGGGAAAGCCTCCAAATTTGGCTAGAAAACCTGTATCTCCCTCCCCATGCACTGAGTTTTGAATGAGGGTTATGTGCCTATTTGGCCTGAGACCCTGTGCCATAGATCCAACTTTCCCTTCGCCGTGCTTACAATCTGGTCTCACATAGCTTCCCTGACCTACTTTTATCTGCATCACCACACGCATCAAATAAGTGCTATATTCCTGTTGTGGGGACCCAGGTACTTGAGTTAATCTATTGAGGAGTGAGTCATTGTTTTATAACATCCATGTACAACACCTCCTGATGAAATACCCCACGCAGTTCATGCATTTAGTCTCCAGTTTATCTCAGGACAGACAAGTTACTGTCTGAACACCATCTGCATGGACTCAACCCACCCACTGAACCTTAATGCACAATGACACTGGAGTCTATTGAACAAGGTTCTTTTTCTCTCTCTCATCCATCTATATATTTTCTGATCTCTGCTGTATATCTGTCTATCATAAATCTATTAATTGGTTTAAAAATCTACTGAACTATCAATTTAGCTATCATCTATTTTCTGTCTATACTGTCGATATCTTGTATCTGTCATCTCTATCTATCTATCTATCTATCTATCTATCTATCTATCTATCTATCTATCTATATTTCTGTTTATATTTCCACCTATTTCACACTTAACTTTATTTCTGAAATAAACCCCAGTTTAATGGGCGCAAATATGTTTGGTTCTTGGTGGAGTATGTTATATATTGGTTATTAATTCTAGTTTGCTAGACTCGTTTGTTTGTTTACTTATTTGATTCTTGATGTCTTATGGATCTTCTATTTCAATGTTAAGTTGATAATAGAAAATGTTGAACTTAATTTGGTTGCGCTATGTTGTTACTTATTTGTTGCATCTAAAATATTAGTCAGAAATTGCTTGATATATTTTAAAGAAATGCTGTTATATTCTCACCATCTCTCTGTTTGTTCATGATACTTTCGTGGCTTGTGTTTTGTTGAGATGCTGGAAGATATATCAATGTTATATCTAATGCCAGCAGGGTCAGCCAAAGGGAGCAGATTTCAGCAAAGCTTCCAGACTAAGAAGCAACAATGCAGAAGGACCCCTCTTCCCTCTTCAGAGGAAGATGCTGCTAAAACCTTATGCATAGCTTTGAAGTATTGTCGGATATTGAAAGCTTAAGCCAAGGAAGTAGGAAGTTGTTGAAGCTAGTGCCAGAGGATGGGCCCCTCAGGTTCGAGGGCCCTAAAATGTGACTGAAGAGGAGCTGGTTTCTTGGAGGGGAGTCAGCCATGAGGACGTGATTTGGGTAAAGCCTCTGGGAGTGGAACCATCAGGATCTTCCTTTGCTGATGGGGCATGACTTAATGTAAAGCAAAACAGCTACAAAAGTCTTCTAATACCAGAACTTGTAAGTAGCACTCTACAAATTTAGGGAAATTGGAAGTGGTCAAAAATTAAATGGGGTGCATGAATATTGATTGGTGACCTAGGCATTAGTGAGCATAAATGGACTGACTGGTATGGGCCAATTTGATCAGAAAAACATAGAATTTACTAAGTTGGGGAAAGCACAGTCAGAAAGGATCTTGCTAAACCCATCATGAAATGCAATACTGTCTGTGATAGGATTATATCTGCCTTCAAGGAAATCCAATCAATACAACTATTATCAAGCATTACTTGAACAATGCAAGTGCTGCCAAGTTTAGCATACCAATAAGTAACATATAACCCTAATAAATAAAAATTGTCTTTTTTATTTGCTCCTTCCTCCCACTTTTTTATTGAGCTTTCAATTCCATTATTATACATCCTACATGCAATAGGTCTGATTTTAAATATTTTTTTACATTAACATTGTATTCTTATGTCATAAAAATAGAGAAAACCCTTGGGGGAAACGTGAGATGGAGAAGCATCCCCAGACCACAACAGGAAACCAGCCCTGAAATTGTCCCTCTGCACCTGCTCCTGAGTGTTTCCTGTGATGTGTGGGTCCTAAGCGTCCCCTGCTGCCCAGCTCTCTCCCAGCAGGGAGATGGTGTCTAGGATCACATTGACTTCCTCTCATGTTCTCACAGAGTAACAGAGGGTCTTGTCTTCCATTTTCTAACCTTCCATTTGCAGATGAACTGTGTTCTTGTTATTGTCTCTGGAGATGGTGAATCAGACCTTCACAGAGTCTGCATTGTTCCTAGTGCTGTAATGGCAGTATTCACACAGAGAGGTGAACAAAGGCTACATACCAAGGTATTGTTTATCCTCCTCCTCATTTCACAGGAAAGTTATGCTAATTTCAGGACGTAAGTTTCTTTGTTTTTCATCTCGAAGTACATACCTAGTAAATAAAGGATTCAGAGAAATATTCAGAGTCCCTGCCTCAGTGAGCACAGTTGCCATTCCCCCAGGTTTGCTGCCGCTCTTGGGATGTGGGTTTCGCAGCGTGTGTATCACACGGGATTAGGTGCAGTGTCCTCAGACTTCTGGCTGACAATCTGTAGAGTCATTGTGCTGACTGAGGCACCCAAGGAGAGGCATAGCTCTGTGTGAAGCCCTGAACATAGGCTGATTTCCCAGTGTGGGTGTTGATCCAGCCCATCCACACAAGGCCTTTTCCTGGTGCTTGTCACACCCTATTCATACTGCAGCTGGTGAAGGTGTTTCCAGAGGAACCACAGGACACCTTCACCAATCTCCCAGCTTTTTCACCTTGGTGGCAGACTGCACTAACTGCATCTGGGCATGCACATTTGTGAGGACATAAATCAGAAGGTGAGGGCTCTGGAGTTGCCACAGTGTTCTCTCCATCCAATGTGCTGTCTTACCCAGGGATACTGTCAATAGGAAAGGAAGCTCCACAGTCACCCCTTCATGAGTTCACTTTGTTGTCAGTTGTTTAGACGCAACCTATCTGGCAATATCATCGCTTGATGCTGTATCAGGGGAGATGGAATCAGCCTTCAACTCTACAGGACACGTGTATGTGCATATAATTCACATTCATGAATGTATTTCTGGTCTACATCAGTTCTAAATAATCGGAAGCTTCAATAACTCTAGAGCAGTTCCTCATGTTGTGGTGACCTCCAAACCATAAAATTATTTTTCATTGCTACTTCATAAATTTAATTTTGCTACTTTGATGATTCATCAAAGTAGCAAGGGGGCCGTGGACCCACAGGGTAAGAACCACTGCTCTAGAGCATCACAGGTAGTGATAGCTGAGCTGTTCATCTCAAGTGCATTCTGGAATCCTGACAGCTAATTGAAGGTGTATCTCACCAAGTGAGCTCACAGCTGGTCATGACTGGTACAGATGTATCCACTTACACACATCTCCTATAATTTCACTCATTTCATAGGTGAGATGTCACAAAATCAACTACTCAAACACTAATGTTGAACATTCAGGGGGGTTGTGTTAGGTGAAGTTGATTAGAAAAACAAATCTAGAGAGTGTAAGAGAGAACTTTATAGCGAAGTTCAATTGTAGAAACAATTGAGAAAACATTTGAGAAAACATTCAAGCCCAGTCCAGATCAGGTCCATAAGTCTGATATTTGCCCACAGGTTCAATATTAGTCTGTAGGTTTCTCTTTAGACTCACAGGATATTTAGTGATGATGAGTGCAGGAAGATCACAGGCCAGTGGGTGGATAGTCTTGTGGATCCCATATCAGTGGAATCATCTCAGCACTGGTGTTTGTCTCCACGTGGTTCCTCCAGCTTTCTGCATGTGCCACCCCACAGGGAGGTAAAGCACAGAGAGGGTATGGCCTGCCTCTCAAGAGAAAGAGGAAATTCCCAGAATCTTCATGAGAAGGCCACACCCACAAGCAAACATCTTCAGGCTGTGGCATGATTGACAGGCTAGACTCCACCCCTACAATTATTTCTCAAGTTTACATGAAGTTATGTAAGTGCCACCAGTCCACAAAATACAATGGAAGAAAAATTGAAAGGCAACCAATTGAATGATATAAAAGTGTGTATACTTCCTAAAACATACAAAACATTTTTAAAAATATAAAGGAATAAAATCTTTATTACCATAAGTCTGATATTATTCTATAAATAAATTCAATTGGTTTGCAACATATATATTTAAGATACTTTAATAGGACTAACCAAAGTTGCAAATTTTAATTAAAAAAATAGTATCACCACTCTGAAAGAAAAAAGAGCAAAATCCCATACTATCAGGCTATATTGCTACAAAATTGGCAAAATTTGAAGAGTATAGTACACATTTTTATAAAAATACTTCCTTTTCTGGATGGTCCTAAAAACAATCCAGAAGGGGTAATAAAATGTCAATCAGATTTTCTTGACGTTGGGCCATAAGGCACCCGTTGCACTAGTCCCCCTATAACATCTATTCACATGGAGATTACCACAACTCTGCCTGTGTACCACGTTGGGTCTTCTCTGGACGCCTGCAACTCCATTTCCACTGTGGACCCCTGCACTGTCTATCTTGACCTGTCTCATCCTCCTCTGAGTCAGGCATGAGCTCTTTATTCTACAATGTGAGTCATGAATGCACTGGTGCTGGGAGTCCCTGCGTGCGTGCATCAGAGAACTGACTTGGACGGACATATCAAAATGCCACCCAAAATGTAGAGAGAGGGACATTCAGAGAGGCACAGCAGCAATCTGCTTACCTGGATCAGAAACCACTGAAACCATGTATTAAATATATATATATGAAGAAATATAAATATGTATGTAAGTTAAAATGTGATAAATTTCTAGAGGCTGAGTACTGATTACTGAGACTGTGAGAAACCACTGGGGCCGGTCATTAGTGGAGCCCATGTTCTAACTGTAAAACCTGTCCAAGTTCTCCAGTGAACATTCAAAACAAGTCCTCGTGTTTCTGGCACTGGAGAGGAAGACCATTCTCAACTTGAAAGATTTCTTACCAGAAGAAGATAGTTTTTATTAACTCTTCAAAGCTGGAGTTGAAATAATTCCCCTATCAATCACATACCCCACATTTTTTCTTTTTTCTTTCATATAAGGTGGTATTTCTTTTTCTTTTTTTTTACATTTTATTAGGGGCTCTTATCACAATCCATACATATACATACATCAATTGTATAAAGCACATCCGTACATTCTTTTCCCTAAACATTTTCAAAGCATTTTCAAAGCACTTTGCATCAGGTCCTCTTTTTTTCCCCTCCCTCCCCGATCCCCCCTCCCTCATGAGCCCTCGATAATTTATAGATTGTTATTTTGTCATATCTTGCCTTATCTGGAGTCTCCCTTCCCCCCGTCTCTGCCGTCTGTCTCCCAGGGAGGAGGCCACATGTGGATCCTTGTAATCGGTTCCCCCTTTCCAAACCACTCACCCTCTACTCTAGCAGTATCGCCCCTCACACCCCTGGTCCTGAAGGTATCATTCACCGTGGATTCCCTGTGCCTCCAGCTCCCATATGCACTAGTGTACAACCTGTACCCTATCCAGTCCTGTAAGGTAGAATTCAGATCATGGTAGTTGGGGGGAGGAAGCATCCAGGATCTGGGGGAAAGCTTTGTTCTTCGTCGGTACTACATCGCACCCTGACTGACCAATCTCCTCTCCTAAACTCCTCTGTGAGGGGATCCCCAGTGGCCGACAAATGGTTTTTGGGTCTCCAATCTGCACTTCCCCCATTATTCACTATGGTACATACACACACACACACACACACACACACACACACATACATATTTGCATGATGCCTTATACCTGGTCCCTTTGGCACCTCGTGATCGCACAGGCTGGTGTGCTTCTTCCATGTGGGCTTTGTTGCTTCTGAGCTACATGGCCGCTTGTTCACCTTCAAGCCTTTAAGACCCCAGACGCTATCTCTTTTGATAGCCGGGCACCATAAACTTTCTTCGCCACATTTGCTTATGCACCCATTTCTCTTCGGCGATTGTATCATGGAGGTGTGCAGCCAATGATATGATTTTTTTATTCTTTGATGCCTGATGGCTGAGACCAGATCAAAACCAGGGATGCTCATGGTAGACAACGGTGGAGGAGGTGGGGAAAGGAAAATAAAAGGATGAATATAAGGAAGAAAAGGGGAGTGGGGACATGGGGCACTAACCCTCCCAAGGGAAAGGTATTGTTTATATCTCCACAGGAAAAGTGGGACCAGACTTCAACCCAGTGCTGCAAGGTATGAATGCAATAACCTGGCATGGAGTAGGGAACCAGTGGAGAGGTCTGGGAGGCTGGCCCCAGCACCAAAAATTAAGTGGATTCCTGTCCCTCCCCCGAGAAGAATTTGTTTCAAAGGACGACATAGATTCTGTAGCTCCGGGAGATGGACATATCTAATCAGAGCACACGGGAGCAGAGGAAGGGGGAGGAGGAGAGAGTGGAGCACAGCCTGGCCCACCAGGCCGTGAGGATGATGTTCCTGATTAGAGCAGCCAGTCCACAGAGAGAACAACATGGCTGGCCCCACTATGAGACATGATGCCTCTCAGTGACCAAGGGCGATACAGGGGACATCACCGGAGACAGTGTGTGAATAGCACCTGACCTGATCCCACCACACCGAGGCAAAGTGTGGTGGAGTGCAGCGGAACAGCAAGGGAATGGAGTGGCAAGGTCCCCAAGGAATGCTAAAAGTAGACTTTGGGGCCAGGGCGTGGTGCCCCAACAGACTGGACTGGAAAACACTCCTAAGGACCAACAAACGATCCTTGAACTAACTACAGGCTCTTCTTTCGTGATGTGTTTTGTTCTTTGTCAGTGGGTTGTTGTTGTTTTGTTGTCTGGTGTATACTGTTGCTTTGTTTTTCTCTATCTTGTTTTTGTGCATGTTAGTGTCTCCACAGGTCTGTCTAAATAAGACAGGCTGAATAAACTATCTGGAGGAAAACAACGGGACCGACAGTTCCAAGGGGACTTGGGATAAGGGGAGTGTGGGATACGGAAATGGTGTTAACAAACACAGGGACAAGGGAACAACATGGGACCCATACCCCACATCTTAACCATGACACCTAAGTGGGGGGAGAGGCATAGTCAACAGGGATAAACAGCTAAAGGCAAAGAATGTGGATACTGCTGTGAAGGAACGGAAAACCAACCAGGGACGATATAAAGTATGGAACAGGCATGAAGGGAAGGTCAGAGCCCCACTATGAAGGTCCTATAACAGATCCAGGCTCAGTCAGATGATCACACAGAACATTCCCATTATTTCACTTCATCACCATCCAGATTCCCAGCATAACAAGTGAGGATTACAATTTAGAAAGGCAAAAATCTGCTCCTCTGAGGAGTAAAAAAATAGATGTATAGTGAACATTAACATTTTCTAACTCTTGCCAGATTAGGATAAATCCTCACAAGACTCAGCTCTGAGAAAAAGGGTAATAAATGTTTCCACCGTGCAGAAATAGTAAATAATAAGATGAAATTCTCATTTATCTGAATAAATCAATCTCATTTGATTATGACCTTTCTGTGCAGTTAGTTTTTAGTCTGTGTAGTATTGTGACATCTCAAAATTAATTCGTTAGCATTTTTGAAAGTTTTCATGATTTATTTTCTATTGAAAAACTGAACAGAGTGATTTTTCAGTCACACAACCAATCAACATTCCTTAACAAATTGCTGTAGATTGTCCAACTGAAGTGACAGGACTCATGGTTGTGGAAATGGAGTGCTGAATGAAAGAGTCCTTTTTCATATGAGAGGAGACCATTAGATAAAATGCTCTGTTCAGCACATTGAAATCTGCAAAGAAAGAGTGAGAAGACTAAAGAGATGATCATATTCTAATAGAGTAAAGTAGGTGCAGCAGTGAGTAAAGCAAACATAAATAGAAATTAATTAATTTCAAAAACATAGTGAAAGTAATGCCTGAAGAAAGATGCTTCAGTAAAATCTGTCAAGTTTTCAAAACAAAGTGAAAGTTATTCATGATACATAGGTAGTATCATAAAGAGAAAATTTGTCATTAATTTGTTGACAGTCAATTAACAGCTGACTAAGACTAGAATGCAGAATACTGAGCATCAGAAATATGACATGAGGCTAATATTATTTAGGAAGAATCCAGACTACATCATACTTGATAATGAGACGTTTCCTTGCTCCTGGACCCAACTCTGGGTGGCATATCTAAGTCAGTCTCTCTAGACCTAAGTTGTGAATTACTTACATTTGGTTTATAGTCCATTCTGCATAAAGTGTGAATTAAGTCACTGCTAAAATTAATTCAGAATTCTTCTTGTTAGTTAGCTGCCAATGGCATAGTTAACTGTACTTTCAAAACTGGAGGAGACAAAAACTTTAATATATACCGTGACACATTATTTTTGTGAATGTATTGATCATTTTGTCTCCAGGTCACTCTTTACTACAGACTAGAACTGAACCCATATGGTTCCCTATACTGTAATCTTTGTGGATGCTGCTTTGCAGTTTTCGTGTGCACAGGGACCTGATGGTGGGTGTTAAGGGCTCACCTCTCAAATAGCATCCGTGAGCTTGAACATTGAGTCACAGGGATTGCTATGTCATAACCTAAAAACATAGGGAGAAACTCACCTTTAAAAAAATATTTAATGAACGTTTAAAAATTTTTGGATTGACTGTAAGCAAGTGTTTTCCCATCTCAATCCCATCACACTCCTAACCTGGGCTGAGAAGCTTTAACCTTATTTCTGAGCTGTAAGCAGGAATAAAGGAGCATGCTTTTGGTAACTTTCCTAAAAATGACTTCATTATTTTCATCCTTGTGCACTGATACACTTGTCTTACATTTATATTGATGCTAAAACAAAATGAGTCATGTAATAGATTTCAACAGATAAAGAGTGGTGTGTCTATCACAGTGCTAATTATGAAAGTGTTTGTTAAGAGGAATATGTTTGCTTTCTGTAGAAAACACAGAATAGTCCATCCTAGATTGAAGATTGTACAAAAATAAAATTACTTGTGGTATGTTCTTAGTAAAAACCCAACATTCATGATAAAATGTACAATAAATATAAGATGTTAAATGACACAGAGCTTTAATGTCTCCAGTGCAGGTAATAAAATTCCCAGGAGAAGAGGATAGAAGCATTGATCTTAAACAGGATTGGAAGTTATCTCTCTAGGGTGAGAAATCTCTCTAGGGTGAGAAATACCCAAGTCAATATAACCAATAGAAGAAATATAATCCAACCATCTATGTGTATTCTAAGAGGAAAAAAATAAGACCAGGTTATTTTCAAAAACATCTATCAAGAATCCGTCAGGCCTGATGATGCCTCCTTCATTTTGGAAAACTTCAGTGGTCACAAAGGATCATTAAATCCATTGCCAATATTGTGCAGATGTTTCAAGCCCAGAGGGGAGCCCCCACATAAAGTCCAGCAGCACAAGAGATTGTATATCATTTTCAAAGGAGGATTTTTCAATTAGAACACCCAATGGCCATACTGAACTTTCCTTGAACTGCACAATAGTTAATACAATTTCTGCCCAACATACCCCCTCTCTCTTCTTCCCTCAAGATCACACAAGTAGTCTTCCAAAAATTACTGGAAACAATCCATTATTGTTTAATTACATTTCTCCATGAATTTTTTGAAACCCTTTTGTCCTTCTTTCATAGACTGAATTCCTTCTCTCGCTCCTGGCCTCTTCTCGATTTTCTCTCACACAGGTGTTTCCCAGGAAAATCTGCACAGATTTTTCCCTGACTTGGTCCCTGCATCTTGCAGGATAATAACTAACACATGCTCTTTAACAGAGTGATTGATAATGTGGACATGCTCCATTGGAGATATAAATGATAAAGTATGAATCAATAGTTGTCCAAGTTGAAAAAAATAAGGAAAAAAAGAAAATAGAAAAGGACAAATAAGTCTTCAGACCATTGTTGGGTTTGACCGACTTCTGCATGAAGAAGAGAAGCAGATGTGAACCAAATTATACTTTCATACGTTACTGACCATACATTACCCACTCACTAGTCCTTATCTCAAAACTCCGCGTTTTGGAATTAGAGGATTGCACTGCAGTCTTTGCCATGAGTCTATTGTTTCAGAATCAAATCAAAGCACAGGTCTTTCCTGAAGGCATCTCTGTTAGTTTGACAAGTCGATGTTCAAACCCTTAAATTTATGGCCCCTTCCACGCGCTCTGACTCAAGTCTGAGAGAGAATTCTACAGAGTTTTCTCTGAGGTTCATCAGAACTCTCACTCTGTAATGCCAGAAAAGCCGAGTTTTCATGCGGTTAATGGACTGATTTTCCTGCGAGTGAGGCTATTTACTTGTTGTTCAATACAACTTTTGAATTCATAGATAGCAGGGGTGGATGCAGAATAATTATAGAGAGATTCCCCTGGCAAAGTTAGAGATGGAAAAGAATCTCAAAATCACAACAGGAAACCCACCCTGACAATCAACCCGCACTGACTTCAGATGCTGGTGCCTGTGCTCATTGGATCCTGAGTGTGCCTGGACTCACACTGACTCCCGCTCACTTTCAGTTCATCCTGTTTCTAGAGATAGACAATCAACTCTTCGTGGAACATAGTTCTCTCTGCCACCATCAGGTTAAATTTTGCAACCCACTGAAAGCCCTACCCTGGAAACTACATACATAGGACACACCAGTTGTTACTGAAACTGAGTGCAGACCCTGAAGGGGAGATCACCAAGGCTTACTCAGTTTTCCCCTAGATTCCATCAGAGTTGTGTTGACATACCAGGGGGAAAAAAATAAAGAAAACAGCAAAAAAAATAAGAATCAAATAAAAAATCTCAACTGTCTACTCTTGTTATGTTAATTCTGGCTTATAGTGTCCCTGAAAGACAGAGCAGAAATCCTTATGGTCTCTAGATTGTAAGTCTTTAAGCAAGTAATCAGCTTCAACTGCCTTCCTCACAGTAGCTGATATGATTAAACTACTCCCTCTGCTATCAGTAGATGAGATGATAAGGGAATAGTAGATGGATCAGCGTGGGAGAGAAGAATGTATAGAGAAAGTCAACGTCTTTGACCTCTGTGGAGAGTAGCATGAAATAATAATAACATGGTAAGAATATATACAATCAATGTCCCTGAAAAATCTTTGCGGAAAACGTCAAATGGGGATCTAATGGGCTGAGATAACTAACTCCAAAAATGAACTGAATATTTATCTTTAAAAAGAACTAAAGAGAGAAGAGTGAGATGATTTTCAGAAAATGTAATGAAAGTCCTAAGCAAAGAAGAGCAGGATGCTATTTGGAAACAAAATTTGAAATTATTACCTATGAGAATGTCATTAAGAGGAAAGATTTCTTACAATCTCATCCTAAAGAAAGGACATCCTACATGTCGATGTATCTTATTAAAAAATATGAACACGTTTTCATATATAAAAACAGCAGAATCAAATCTAAGAAGGTAATTCCTTTCCAACACAATGAGCATAAGGAGACAAGGCAGAAACATCGCTTCTGAATTCTACTGCCTGGTTTGTACCCCTGGCAGAGTTCTAAGGGCGAGCCCAAGTCAAGTAGAAGAATAGCAAAGCACAAACGTTTGCCTATGATAAAGAAGGTGGTTCTCTAGAGTTATTTTGTATTGAGGTAAGCTGATCAATGTACTGGACATCTGCTGGGTTACACTGACATTTAAGAAAGATTTTCCTACCTCTCATTTTTTGTTCCTTCTCTCAGGGTAAGGTTTGCGTCTTAGCTGAGTGATCCTCCAGCCTCCATGATCTTCTCTGCACTTTTTGTCTTACAACATTTCCCCCAATGAAGAGTATGCACTTAATAAACCTTGGTCTTTGCATCATGGGGCTGAGGTGAGCATATATATATATTTACAAATTTATTGAGCATATGAACATGCATTATCAATTATATTATACAGTATTATCTGGAGAAACAAAACCATAATGTGAATAATTATTTAGCTTATTATAATCTATATAATTATTAGCATTATCAATTATATATTATGTAATTAATATACAAATTATATAATTTATAGTTACATTATATAATTAATATAATGCTGATTATATTAATTATCATTGATTAATATAATGCTAGAGAGAGAGAGATAACATAAGAAATAAACAATCTATAAAGCAGCACAAATGGCTCAGTGCAGCTCACTCCCATGAGACAGTCTGTGAGACACAGGGGATCCTTCAAATCTTGAGGACCACCAGGTAGTCCTCTGTAGAGAAATTCAGGCTATCCAGTCTCAGGAAGCAAACAGCAAGGCAGGTAGGTCACCAACAGTCAGCCAGATGACAGTGTCCGACATTCCCCAGCTCAAGAAATGTATATTCCAATAGTGTGGCAAAGCAGGTCTTGAAGGAACCTCAAATTACAGCGACACAGTCCACAGCTTAGTTGTCCCACTGGTAGTATAGCTTGCAAATTGATGCACAGATCAAGCAAGGCAGCCACACACTGATCGGATGATCAAAGAGCAAGAGACAAGAAAGGTGAGGCTCGCTGAGCCATTTATCTCTCTGCCCTTCAATTAACCTGATGTGTTTATTGGCCAAGTTGGCACAATAAACTAACAACATCAAGAGTGTAGACCAATGGAACTATGATTATTTGCTACTATGTGAAGAGATCAGGTACAATATCTAAAATTGAACATATGCAAATATGTTTTCATAAATGAGACATTCAATTTCATAAACTTGATAATGTATCATTGAAGAAAGTCATTGTGGTGGTTTAACCTGGTTAAAGTTGTTGACAGGGATGCTAGAAGAGCTTTCCTCAGTTGAACATTATTTTACTCATTGTAATATTGTATTCTTTGTACGTGCAAAAATATACTCATATTTTATAGCCAACTAAAGTGAGGATTGACGTTACCTATAGATTTTGTTTTCCTTTTTTTTAAAATCATTTTTACTGGGGGGCTCATAGAATTCTTATCATAATCCATATATACATCCATTATGTCAAGCACATATGTACATTTGTTGCCATAATTCTCAAAACATTTGCCTTGTACTTGAACCCTTAATATCAGCTGCTCATTTCCCCCCTCCTTCCCTACTCCTTCATAAACCCTTCATAATTTATAAATTATTAATTTGTCACATGTTACACTGTCTGATGTCTCCCCCCACCCTCTTTTCTGCTGTCAATCCCCCAGTGAGGAAGCTTTATTTAGATTCTTGTCATCTGTTCCCCTTTCTACCCCACATTTCCTCCACACTTCAGGCAATGCCATTCTCACCACTGGTCCTGAAGGAGTCATCTGTCCTGGATTACCTGTGTTTCCATTTGCTATCTGTACCAATGCATATCCTCTGGTCTAGCCAGATTTTTAAGGTAGAATTGGAATCATGATAGTGGGGCGAGGAAGCATTTAAGAACTAGAGGAGGGTGAACAAGTAAATGTGGTGAAGAAAGCTGATGGTGCCCGGCTATCAAAAGAGATAGTGACTGGGGTCTTAAAGGCTTGAAGATAAAAAAGCGGCCACCTAGCTCAGAAGCAACAAAGTCCACATGGAAGAACACACCAGCCTGTGTGATCGAGTGGTCCCAAAGGGATCAGTTACCAGGCATCAAAGAACAAAAAATCATATCATTGACTGCACACCTCCAAGATAGGATCGCTGAAGACAAATGGGTGCATAAGCAAATGTGGTGAAGAAAGCTGATGGTGCCCGGCTATCAAAAGAGATAGTGCCTGGGGTCTTAAAGGCTTGAAGGTGAACAAGCGGCCATCTAGCTCAGAAGCAAAAAAGCCCCCATGGAAGAAGCACACCGGCCAGTGCGATCACGAGGTGCCAAGGGACCAGGTATAAGGCATCATGCAAAAAAACAAACAAACGATATAAGTGTGTGTATGTAAGTGTATATATGTGTATATGTATATGTATATATATATACCATATTAAATGAAGGGGGAAGTGCAGAGTGGAGACCCAAGGCCCAAGTGTCGGCCAATGGAGATCCCCTCATAGAGGGGTTTAGGAGAGGAGATGGGTTAATTAGGGTGCGAGGTAGTACCGATGAAGAACACAGCTTTCCCCCAGATCCTGGATGCTTCCTCCCCCCAACTACCATGATCCGAATTCTACCTTGCAGGGCTGCATAGGACAGAGGCTGTACACTGGTACATATGAGGGCTGGAGGTACAGGGAATCCAGGGTGGATGATACCTTCAGGACCAAGGGTGTGAGGGACGATGCTGGGAGAGTGGAGGGTGAGTGGGTTGGAAAGGGGGAACTAATTACAAGGATCCACATGTGACCTCTTCCCTGGGAGAGGGACAGCAGAGCAGTGGGGGAAGGGAGACTCCGGGTAGGGCAAGATATGACAAAATAACGATGTATAAATTACCAAGGGCACATGAGGGAGGGAGCAGCGGGGAGGGAGGGGAAAAAAAAAAGAGGACCTGATGCGAGGGGCTTAAGTGGAGAGCACATGCCTTGAGAATGATTGGGGCAGGGAATGTATGGATGTGCTTTATACAATTGATGTATGTATATGTATGGATGGTGATAAGAGTTGTATGAGTCCCTAATAAAATGTAAAAAAAGAAAAGAGGAGAAAAAAATGATTAGGGCAAAGACTGTACAGATGTGCTTTATACAATTGATGTATGTATATGTATGAACTCTGATAAGAATTGTATGAGACCCAATAAATTGTTAAAAAATAATAATAAAAAAAGGAAAAAAAAACAGTTTCAAATAAAATAATTTACCTGGAAAAAAAAAAGAACTAGAGGAAAGTTATATGTTTCGTCATTGCTACCCTGCACACTGACTGGCACATCTCCTCCCCAAAATCCTTCAGCAAGGGAGTTCCCAGTTGCTTACCGATGGGCTTTGAGTCTCCCACAGATTTTCTTATTTCCAGTAAATGTTAACTTGAGAAAATATTATTCACGAATCAGTCTTCTTAAAAATTTTTAAACTGAGCATTTGTATGCATCGACTCAAAACTTTCTTTGAACATGTCAATAATATTGATACAACTAAAATATTTAATCTCTAATTTGGAAAATCTTGTTTTGATGTGGAAACTGTACAGATGAAAATGTGTGTTTTATTGAAAAAGTGCAATTCGCTGGATTTTTAGGGGGAAACCCCACAATATTTACACATTACTTATTTATTTTATACCTTAAAATTAAATATACTAATTTTTCCTAGCAAAATATATCAGATGGCCTCTAGACACTGTCAACCAGGTTTTGTTTTTGCCAATAACTGTGAATACAAAATAACTTACCATCTGTTGTGAATTCACTGCATTAAAATATCCTCAAATGAGAAACAGACTAAAAAGATATAATTAAGCCAATACAAACTTTATAATTAGTCAATTGGTTTTCTTTTTTTAATCATTTTATTGGGGGCTAATACAACTCTTATCACAATCCATACATACATCCATTGTATAAAGCGCATTTGTACATTCCTTGCCCTCATCATTCTCAAAACATTTGCTCTCCACTTAAGCCCCTGGCACCAGCTCCTCATTTTCCCCCATCCCTACCCACTGTCCCTCTCAGTCAAGAACCCTTGATAATTTATAAATTTTTGTCATATCTTATACTGTTCGACGTGTCCCTTCACCCACTTTTTTTGTTGTCCATCCCCCGGGGAGGAGGTTATATGTAGATCCCTGTAATCGGTTCTCCCTTTCCACCCCACCTTCCCAGTATTGCCATGCTCACCACTGGTCCTTAAGGGATCATGCATCCTGGATTCCCTGTGCTTCTAGTTCCTATCTGTACCAAAGTACATCCTCTGGTCTAGCCAGATTTGTAAGGTAGAATTGGGATCATGAGAGTGGGGGAGTGTGTGTGTGTGGGGGAAGCATTTAGGAACTAGACAGGAAAGTTGTGTTTCATGGTTGCTACACTGCACCCTCACTGGCTCATCTCCTCCCTGAGACCCTTCCATAAGTGGATGCCCATTTGCCTACATATGGACTTAAGGTCCCCACTCCCCACTCCCCCTCATTTACAATTACACAGTGTTTTGTTCTTTGATAATTGATATCTCATCCCTTTGACAACTCCTGATCACACAAGTTGGTGTGTTTCTTCCATGTGGGCTTTGTTGCTTCTGAAATAAATGGCTGCTTGTTTACCTCCAAGCATTTAAGATGCCAGATGCTATATCTTTCGATAGCTGGGTATCATCAGCTTTCTTCACCACATTTGCTTATGCATCCATTTGTCTTCAGCGATCCTATCGGGGAGATAAGAATGCAATGATATGAATTTTTGTTCTCTGATGCCTGATAACTGATTCTTTTGGCACCTTGTGATCACAAAGGCTGGTGTGCTTCTTCCATTTAGGCTTTGTTGCTTCTGAGCTAGATGCCCACTTGCTTCCCTTCAAGTTTTTAAGACCCAAGACTGTCAATTAGTTTTCATTAGTTGTTATGCTCTACCACAATGGTATAATGCCCTCTGAGTACTCATAAAATAAAAAATGTGAAGTTTTAAGCAGTTCAAATATGAAGAGTGAGAAAACATATTTAAAACATAAAGGATGATCAAGGTTGATCACTGAAGAATGAAGTTTGCCAAAGAGGTAATTTACTAATGAACACACCTAATCTGATAATAGAGGTTAACAGAAAAATTGTCAGCAAATATTACATTTTCTAATGGAGCAAATATAGAGAACACAGTGGTAAGCTGTGGGATTTAGTTGTGCCCGGATTTGATGTTAAATATTATCCATTGTCTCTTGTTTTCCTTTAGGCTCCCCATTCTCTTTAGGATAAGTTATTTTCTGCTACCATTTAAATGAATGTTTGTGCATGCACGTGCATGTGTGTGTGTGTGTGAGTGTGTGAGCGAAGATGTTCCCGGAGCTCCCAAGCATTAGCTAAGAATGCCTCCCTACAGCAATGTAAACCAATCTACCTAGGGTCTAACCTGTCTTCAGCTGTTGATTTACTAATCATGCTGAAGTAATTACAGGTGATTGTAATTTAACTTGTCTCTATCTTCCCTGCTTTATTCCCCAGGTCACTCGCAGGACCCAGGTGAGGCAGATAATTCAAGGTGCTGAAATTGGGGTGGATCTGGATCTCAGATCATGGTATGCTGTGTGGAAAGACAGTGGATCATCCGTGCTTGGATGTTTTGTGTGTCCTAAAGGTAAGAGACCCTGGAACCTGGGGAGGGGGCCCTATCTTAAGACAGGTACTTTCAGCCAGTAGACATGTAAGACAGGCTCAGGAAGGAACATTCCGGTTTGCCTGTGGAACTTCCTGGGGTTGAACTCAAAGGTATTAATTTCCAGGCCAGCATCAGAGAGAGCTTTGTCCGCTGTTGTTCTCCTGAGAACTCTTCGAGGACTTGTGTCTTCATGATGGAGAGTCCCAGTGTGCTGTGCGTGGCAGTTCCTGGCACTGGACACACAGGTGTCTCTGGAATTGACACCTTTCCCGCTTGGGGTGAAAACAGAGCTCCTACTTGCAGTATGTCTTGCGAGCTTAAGACTTTAACTCATGGGAATCTCCAAGAGACATGGACCCAAATATTTTAGGGTTGCCAGCTCTCACTATTAAAGGGGATGTGCAAATTCTTCCTCTGAGTCTTTTTTCCTAGGTCTGAGAGAAAGGCCAAGATCAATTTTGAAAAGTGGAGTCATGGATTCCAAGGTAAGCACCTGTAATTTGCTACCTCCTCCATCTCTGGTGATGTGAGTGTCCCCTGGGAATGAGGAGAACAAGGGGGTCGATGATAGAATAACCAGTAATTTGTTTTATTTAACATGGTTTCACCCTATCCTCCGGGGATAAACCAGGTTAAATAGTGATCTACAAATTAGTGATAAGTACTATTCAACCCTCAGGCATCTTGCTTACTGGATCACATCCCTGCATATGTCTAACAGCAGAAAAGACTCCTTGAGGTCAGCACACAGTAGATCAGAGATCAACAAGCGACCTGTGGTAGTCCTTGACCATGATGTTGTTTGTCATATTTAAACTTTATATAACACTTCTTTGTTTTCCTAAGTTCCTTGAACCAGATGCAAATGACTTAAAATTAACTGAAAATGTTTTTGTGATTCTTAGTTTTGCCTGCCAACCTACCCAAGTTCTCATTTGTGTAAAATCTGAGAGAGAAGACAGCTCCATACACATAATTAGCAACATGAGTTTTTTGATGGATTAGGTTTGGGGTTCTGTTTAGGCTTGTAGTGTGTTAGAATCAGAGTCTGTACTTAAAGATTAGCATCTAAATCCTGGGATTAATCAGTGTTCCAAGTTCAAAAACAATTGCCAAGAAATAGAAATAGGAATTAAGTGTCATGAGTCAGATGTTAGTGGACATGTTAAAGGGCTTTATGTTTTGAAGGTTGTGTTTGGAGTTCATTAGGGGCTAACAGATTGCGTTCGGAGTTTATTAGGGGCTTATGTGTTAAGGTATAAGGATGTAGATTTATGGTTTAAGGATTCTTGTTTTCTGGGTTGGATTTCTGAATTTGAGGTTTATGGTCATGAAGTTAGGTTTCAGGTTATAAAATATATTCAAATCTTTGACCTGGTTTTAAATCTTGGTATAAATGCATTAGCCTAGGTTAAGAGTGTATGGTGGTAGAATTTGTTAAGCATGTTAAGTTTGTTGTGGGTGTCAGGGGATGCTCAGGGTGTAAATTGTTCTGAGTGGTAAGGGGCTTTTTCATGTACTTAGGGGGTCAGTGCATTAGGAGGTTATTAGTGTGTTGTAAGCACACTTAGCATATTAAGGTGTAAGGGTTAATGGTTTCAAATTTGGAGATTAGTAGTTAATGGTTAGAGAGTTCAATGCCAAAAATTATTTTTGTGTGTTGAAATGTAGCTGACAACTTTTAAACTATTTATTACCTGTAGTATTTGTGGTATATTTGGAATCTGTTATGTAAAATATCATTAATTTGAGATGATTAGAGGAATTAGTATTTATTCTCTTTGGAAGCCTATTTTCTTCCTTTAAAAGAGTATTCCATTTATGATTGGTGTACCTAGAAAATACTATAGAATTTTCAATACAGTATTGAAAATGGAAATGTATGTTTATCTTATTTCTTAAGTGTGGTGGGGTAGTTTCTCTTTCCTCTAAGAATGATATTTGCTGGTGTTTTTTTAATGACTATATTAGCATATTGAACTATACCTGTTTCATGTTACAGTTGTAGTTTTTTTTCAAACTTTAAAAGCTTTTTACTTTTTAAAAATAAATTATTTTATTGGGGGCTCTTCCAGCTGTTATTACAATCCACACATCAATTTTATCTAGCACATTTGTACATACATTGCCATCATCATTTTTAAAATATTTTATTTTTTTTTACTTGAGCCCTTGGTATCAGCTCATCTTTTTTCCCCTCCCTCCACCACCTTCCCATCCTCGGGACCCGTTGATCAATTTTAAATTATTATTGTTTTCATATCTTACACAATCTTCTATTTTCCTTCACCCATTCCTGTTGTTTATTCCCCTGGGGGAGTGTTATATGATGATTTTTACAATCGGTTCCCCTTTCTCCCCCTTGTAGCCCCACCTTTCCCCTACCTTCATGGCATCATTACTCCCATTATTGTTATGAGGGGTTTATCTCTCCTGGATTCCATGTGTTATGGTGAGGGCTCTTATCTGTACCAGTGTACATGCTCTGGTCTCGCCAAATTTGCAAAATAGAACTGGGGTCATGATAGTAGGGTGAAGCAAGCTTTAAAGAAATAAAATATTGTTATGTGTTCTGTTGGTGCTTTATTGTACCCTGGGTGGCTCATTCTTTCCTTGTGAACCCTCTGTGAGGGGATGTCTAATGTCTACTGATGTGCTTTGGGTCTCCAATCAAACACCCTTTGTTCCCATCTATATGATTGTTTGGGGTCTTCTAATTCCTCATACCTGATCCCATAGACACCTCTTGATCACACAGGCTGATGTGCTTCTTTCAGGTGGGCTTTGTTGCTTCTCAGGTCGATGACCGTTTGTTTAACTTCAAGCCTTTAAGACTCCAGATGCTATATCTTATAATAGCCGGGCACTATCAGCTTTCTTCACCATATTTGCTTATACACCCCTTTTGCCTTAGCAATCCTGTTGGGAAGGTGAGAATCACAGAATGCCAGGTTATTAGAACAAAGTATTCTTGCCTTGAGGAAAGACTGGAGTTGAGGCCCAATGCCTTTGACTTTTTAAATGTTCTTACTTTGTTTTCTGTGCCTACTTAGACAATTGACCCTCTTTTCTGGCAATGGGTTTATTCCAATGCTTATTTTCTTATGTAAAATATGCTCTGGGACAAATGTCAATTACTCATGGTACATAATCCTTATAATATGTTGTCTGAATCAGTTCCAAATATTTTAAAGAATTTTTAATGAATATCCATTATCAGTATTGGGCTACAGTTTTCTTGCAGTATCATTATCTGACATCGGTGTCAAGAGTATTTACTGGTCTGATAGAAAGTATTGATAACCAAGGGATCAATCAGAAAGAAAATGTTTTGAGAATGATGATGGCAATGAATGTACTAATGTGCTTGACACAATGGATGTATGTTATGGATCATGGTAAGAGTTGTATGAGCCCCCAATAAAATGATTTTTAAAAAGAGAAAGTATTGAAGTATTGTTAAGTGTTCTCTCACAACCGTTGTTATATTTACACTCAATAACTTGAACTTAAACTACCAAACAATAAAGTGGTATTTATTCATACCATATCAGTACTCTGTATTAAGCTTTCATCTATGGTCTGATTATACTAGAAGTTTCTCCTGGAATTTTATTTTGATTCAATTGATTACCGCCCTGTAAGCAACCTAAAACTCATTCAACTACCATTGATCCCATGCACTGGCTGGACCCTCTGATCTTCCAGCTGACTCAGTTTGGAAGACTACATGATTTACACTCCCCTTGCCAGACAGATAGTCACTAACACCTACGTCATTGTGTGATGCCCTCACAATAGAGCCCCAATTTGGAAAATACTCTGCCATATGACATGCTGTATGGATCTTAGAAAATGTCCTTTAGCTAACCTGCAGAAGAATGGTATAAATCAAGGAGGGGCAGCAATTCCTCAGTGATTTTTGCATCACCTTGGTATTACATCACCTTTATTTTACTATGTTTTTTAACAAAAGAAACCCATTCCTTATTTTTAACAAGTTTATATTCCAGTGAATGTCTCTTGAGCTTTCAGGCATTTGATAACATGGAAATAACTTTTGTAAACATAACTAACTATTTAGTATTTTGTGCATTGTTTGCGTGTTGATTAGTAATTTCTGAGGCTTTTTTAGTTGATTGTTCTGATTGAGTCCATTCCATCTCACAGGGACCTTGTGCACAAAGGAATGAAACACTGCCAAGCACTGCAGCATCCTCACAATTTACAATGAACCTATTGCTTCAGTCACTGTATCAATCCATGTAGCTGAGGGGTTCCTATTTTTCACTGTCCCTTTACTTTACCAAACAAAATACTCTTCTCCAAGGACTTGTCACTTCTGACAGCATGTCCAAACAATTTCATGTGAACACTCTCCTCCTTACCTCTATCTATCAACCCTGATCTTACTTCTGCCAAGACAGATTTGTTTGTCCATTTGAAAGCCCATGAACTACAATTCAATCACATTGATTCTTTTTAATTCTTTCTTATTCAGTGTCCAACTTGTATATGCATATGAGGTGATTGGCAATGCCATGGTTTGGGTAAGGTGAACCTAGTCCTCAAAGTAACATCATTGCTTTTTAACACTGTACAGGGGCCTTGTTAGGCAGATTTATCCAGTAAAATGCATCTATTGATCTATTGAATTTATTATCACCTTTTAGTTGTTTTATAATTTTCCATAAGCTAACAGTCTTTCCAGAAGAAGTTAATACTTAGTCAAGCTTAGATTAAGAATATTGATCAAGGAGGGACCTTGAAGCCAACCTTACTCTGAAACCAACCTGTCTCAGAGCCCTGAGCTGGAAGGCTGTCCTTAAGACCTAGAGGAATGATGACACGTAGATTCCAGAAATGCATTTTGACTGGGCATAAGAGAGTCTAAAACAAATTGTGCCCTTGTCTATTAGCATGACTTGCAGATCAGTTTTAGAGGGGCCCTAACCCTCACCCTTTATCCTAGAACTGCAACCTCACACCCCTCTGCCTCCAGAAACACCCTGGGGGTTGCAAAAGGGCTGTGCCAATGATGTCCAACTAGCCACTCAGATTAATGCTGCCCTCCTTATTGAAGCATAGCCTTTCCCCACCACACTCATTTTATTTTCCTCCCTCCAAGTTCCTGGTTAAGCATGTTTCACAAGCTCCTGTCCAGACACTAGCTAATCCAGTCTCTCTAGAAGACCAAGACTATGGATGGGATATCCTAGAACCCAAGGCAATAAGCCCTCTCCCTGTTTGTGTCATTTGCTATCTCTCAGCATTACTTAGAGAGCTTGAAACCCATGCTCTAGCCCAAGATGACAGAATGGATGATAAGTCATCTCTTTCCTTAATCCATCTCATGTACTTTTCTTAAAAGATAATTTTATTGGGGAATCGTGACAATCAATAGTTCGATTGTATCAAGAATATTTGTACATATAGTTTGTAATATTTGTACATATGCTTCTATACCTGTGCATATGCTCCATTCATTTCTAAACATTTAATTTCCATTGACACCTTGGTATCAGCTCCTTTTATCCCCTCTCTACCTCTTCCCCACCCCTGTAACCCATTGATAATTATTAAATTATTGTTATTTTCATATCTTGCACTGACTGCTATCTCGCTTCCCCCATGGTTTCTGTGTTTCTCCCCGAGATGTGTGTGTGTGGTTATGTGTCTATCATTGTGATTGACTCCCCCTACATCCCCTCCCCTCCATGCCTTTCGCCTCCCCTACTGGTATCAATGATCCCATTCCTGTTCCTGGATTCGGTATGTTGTGAACTCTTGTCTCTTTTCTGCACCTGTGCACATGCTCCAGTCAAACCCGTAGGGAAAGGCAGAATTTAAGTCACGATAGTGGGGTGTGAGGAAGCCTCAAGAACTTAATAATATTTGTGTTTCATCAGTGCTATCCTGCGCCCGGGTTGACTCATCCTTTCAGTGTGACCCCTCTGTAAGGAGATGTCCCATTGTTTACAGATATATGTGGGGTCTCTACTACAACCCCCCTCATTCTCAGTAATATGTTGGGGGGGTTGCTTGCTTGTTTCGGGTCTTATGAAGCCTATTACCCTATCTCTTTGACACCCCATGATCACACAGGATGGTGGGCTTCTTCCATGTGAGCCTGTTGCTTCTCTACTAGATAGCCACTTTTAAACTTCAAGCCTTTAAGACCTCAAGTGGTATATATTTTGATAGTCAGGCACTATTCTCCTTCTTCACCACATTTGCTTATGCACCCATTTTGTCTTCAGTGATCATGCTGGTATGGTGAGCATCAAAGAAGGTCAGGTTGTTAGAACAAAGTGTTCTTGCATTGAGGGAGGGCTTGGTCAGAGTCTCAAAGTCCATCTACTTTCTTAGTGTATTGCCTTATAAATTTATGCATGTAGGTCAAGACCTCTATTTTTCAGAATTAATGTATTTACATATGCACAGACCTATGCTTATACCACTATCCATAGCTTTGCTTCCTAGACCTTTCTTCTGTTTCCTTTACCTTCCTCCTTACCCTACCATCATGCTTGTCCTTCTTCCACCTATTGGTAATTCCTCTCAACTAGAATGCTGTTGCTCCATCTGCTGTCTAAAAGTGGTCATAACCCCAGGCTTGCAGAGACACTCTGAGAGCTAGTCACAAGACCTCGCCCTGGAGTTTCCCCGTGCTGCTATCCACCTTGTGTCTAAAGTCTAGGGCTTTGCATTTCTCCTCCACAGCCAGGAACAGAGTGACTGTATCAGCCATTACCTTCGTTCATCTCATGTACTTTTAAGCTTCTTCCTTCATTCACCTTGACTCTTAGCATCATCTCTCTATCTACACATTGTCATTCCTTATTGGTAATGTGCTGTCTTTCACAAAAGCTTTACCATTGGCCATCCTTAAAACAGAAGAGCTGTAGAGACTAGAAAATACACCTCCCCCTGGCCTTGTATTCTTGTTAAGGTTGTCTCTGCCTTAGCCAAGTCCCCTCTAGTACTTCCTGCTTATTTCCTTTTATCTCTTGTTGTCCACCTCTAAAACATATTTCAGTGGTTGCCACACTCTACTGTGGTATCACACTCTATTACTATGGGCTTCTAAATGTGCTCCACCTACCATACACATTTGTTCACACACTCTAAATATTATATAGTTTCCATGGGATACAAGGGGCTTGGAGCAGGATGAACTTTGATGGAAAACTCAGAATCTGTTGGAATGTCACAGTAAGAGAAACATTTACATTGATATCAACACATAAAAGTATAGTAATTAGCTGGATGAGATAGTGGGAAAGAAAGAAACATGAACAAGTGTGTGACTACTACTTAAAATACATATAAATAATTTCTGATTCTTTAGTTAAATGATCATTAAAATATGGGGGGATTTTCTTTAAAAATCTTTCTAAGTTCTGGAAAGCAAGGGGTTGTTTGTGGTATATTCAGATAATAAATATAAAGATGAATTAAAACATAAATGGAAAGAAATAATTCTAAAAGGGCAACTAATTATAAGGATCTAAAAATAACCACCTCCCTGGGGGATGGGCAACAGAAAAGTGGGTGAAGGGAGATGTCAGACAGTGTAAGATATGACAAAATAATAAGAATTTATAAATTATCAAGAGTTCTTTAGAGAGGGAGGAGCTGGGAGGGAGGGGAAAACTGAAGAGCTGATGCAAAGGGTTCAAGTAGAAAGCAAATGTTTTGAGAATTATGATGGCAACACATGTACAAATATGCTTGTCAAATGGATGTATGTATGGATTGTGGGAATTGTATGAGCCCCCAATAAAATGGTTTTTAAAAAGAGAAATAATTGTTACTAGAAACAGTGCACAATAAATAAAAACAGCAACAAAACCATTGATCATATATCATACTTTTCTAAATTACTTTTTAACTACAATACTAGTGTTTTAATGGCACAAAAACAATTGACACAGTGAATTCATTGACTTGGACTGAAATAATATGCTGTTCCTGAAAAATCACCTAAGGTGATATCAAATTCATCTGTGTGGTTTAATGCTATAGGTCAACCTTTAACAATATAGATCAATCCTCAACCTAAGCATTTAACTCCCAAGTCTATACAGTACTTAAGATTCACTGTTTTCATTTTGGGAAGAACTGGAAGCCTTTCATCCTTTGAGATGAAGAAATATCTCCTGTCTGACATGAATGTCAACTAAGAGGACTGAAGAAAAGAAGAGTGTACCCTAAATTTAGAGTGGGTCCTGTATTTAATGTAAACACTCAGATTGTAGCATGGTTTTGAGGCCACGAGGAACCACTTAGGGTAAGAAGTGTAGGCCAAGAAACTGACACAGCCTACTCAACATTATCTACTGCTAAGTTTCAGTTCACAGATTTGCCAGAGAGAAATATCGTCGAGTTGAGGGAGCTAAAAGCTGGGAATACTATCTTTCACATTTATGCACGACAAGGAAAGATTTCAACATTTGGCTGGTATGTGAAAAAAAATTCATTCAACCAACTCCAAACTTTCTAGACTTCTGCTACTTGTATGTAAAGAATGCATTAATTTGACTTCAAGAAGCTTGAGCTACAAAATGGTATTAAAGATGCCTAGGGTATTTTCATTATCCAGATAAAGGTTAGATAGGACTTGTGGGGAACACTATGTCCAATACTGAGGGTTGTCTATAATGTAAGAGCATGACAGGGGAGGGGAACAAAGACGGGACTTCATAAAGCTTCGTGATAGCTATTGCTATCAAATGTATATATGGTATAATGCACTGGATTACTGGGATGATCTTCCTTACGTGACTTGGGGCTGGTTATGTAAAGTGTCAACCTCCTAGTTTGGGACTTGGTCCATTGGGATGGGCAACAGAACTTCCTGAGTAGAGTCTGGATATAAAGCTCTACCAGACGACGTGGATTATCTGTTTATCTAGTGTCAGCATTTCTTCAGCCCTACAATTTACTTTCTTCACTTCATGCAGTGAAACATTTTCTATAGATTTCTAAAAATGGGAGCTTGAGCTCGCTCTCTCATGGTTTAGAAATGTAATAGTCTCAGGGCTTCATTAAAAGAATGAATCTGATGGTATTTTATCCAGTTTTGTCAATATGTGGGAATTATTTTTTTATGGATGGTGATACTTAGACTGGTAGACGCTCTTCTCATTCATAATGACCCTTTGCACAACAGAAGGAAATCCTGCCTAGTCTTTCACTACGTCCACAATGCCTGACATAATTAGCCCCTGTATTGTTAAACTACACCCTATTGTTAAAATATAGCCATTGAAGGTGGTTCTGTTTTTTGTTTGTTTAGATAAACATTTTTATTTTTTTAAATTATTTTCTAAACAATTTATTGGGGCTCATACAATTCTTATCACAGTTCATAATATACATACATCAATTGTATAAAGCACATCTGTACAGTCTTTGCCCTAATCATTTTTTCTCCTCTTTTCTTTTTTTTACATTTTATTAGGGACTCATACAACTTTTATCACAATCCATACATATACATACATCAATTGTATAAAGCACATCCATACATTCCCTGCCCCAATCATTCTCAAGGCATTTGCTCTCCACTTAAGCCCCTTGCTCAGGTCCTCTTTTTTTTTTCCCTCCCTCTCCTTTCCCCCCTCCCTCATGTGCCCTTGGTAATTTATACATCGTTATTTTGTCATATCTTGCCCTATCCGGAGTCTCCCTTCCTCGCTTCTCTGCTGTCCCTCTCCCAGGGAAGAGGTTACATGTGGATCCTTGTAATCAGTTCCCCCTTTCCAACCCACTCACCCTCCACTCTCCCAGCATCGCCCCTCACACCCTTGGTCCTGAAGGTATCATCCACCCTGGATTCCCTGTACCTCCAACCCTCATATGTACCAGTGTACAGCCTCTGTCCTATGCAGCCCTGCAAGGTAGAATTCGGATCATGGTAGTTGGGGGGAGGAAGCATTCAGGATCTGGGGGAAAGCTGTGTTCTTTCATCGGTACTACCTCGCACCCTAATTAACCCATCTCCTCTCCAAAACCCTTCTATGAGGGGATCTCCATTGGCCGACACTTGGGCCTTGGGTCTCCACTCTGCACTTCCCCCTTCATTTAATATGGTACATATATACATATACATATATGCATATACACACATATACACATACATACACACACTTATATCTTTTTTTTTTGCATGATGCCTTATACCTGGTCCCTTGCCACCTCGTGATCGCACTAGCCGGTGTGCTTCTTCCATGTGGGCTTTTTTGCTTCTGAGCTAGATGGCCGCTTGTTCACCTTCAAGCCTTTAAGACCCCAGACACTGTCTCTTTTGATAGCCGGGCACCATCAGCTTTCTTCACCACATTTGCTTATGCACCCATTTGTCTTCAGCGATCCAATCATGGAGGTGTGCAGTCAAAGATATGATTTTTTGTTCTTTGATGCCTGGTAACTGATCCCTTTGGGACCACTCGATCACACAGGCTGGTGTGTTCTTCCATGTGGACTTTGTTGCTTCTGAGCTAGATGGCCGCTTGTTTATCTTCAAGCCTTTAAGACCCCAGACACTATCTCTTTTGATAGCTGGGCACCATCAGCTTTCTTCACCACACTTACTTGTTCACCCACTTTGGCTCCAGCCGTTGTGTCGGGAGAGTGAGCATCATAGAGTTCCAATTTAATAAAAGAAGGTATTCATGCATTGAGGGAGTGTTTGAGTAGAGGCCCAAGGTCCTTCCGCCACCTTAATACTTGACCTATAAATATAGACACATAGATCTATTTCCCCATCCTCCTATATATATTTGCATGTACATGTCTTTGTCTAGACCTCCATGAATGCCCTTTGACTCCTAGCTCTTTCCTCCATCTCCCTTGACTTTCCTCCTGCCCTACTACCATGTTTCGTCACCACCTGGGCTAGAGTATACCTCTTCTCTAAGCAACCTTACCCTTGATCATTTCCCACCAGGCCTGCAACTCCCCCTTCTCTACCATTTGGGGTCCCATGTTTTTCCCTTGTCCTTGGGTTTGTTAACACCGCTTCCTTACTCCCCTACCCCCCCCACCCCAAGTCCCCCCGGAATTGTCGGTCCCGTTGTTTTTCCTCCAGATAGTTCATCCAGCCTGTCCTATTCAGACAGACCTGTGGAGACACTAACATGCACGAAAACAAGACAGAGGAAAATAAAGCAACAGTATACAACCAGACAACAAAACAACAAAAACAAACCACTGCCAAAGAACAAAACAAAACAGTTCACAAGAGAAAAGCTTGTAGTTAGTTCAGGGATCGTTTGCTGGCCCTTAGGAGCGTTTTCCAGTCCAGTCTGTTGCGGCACCACGCCCTGGCCCCAAAGTCCCTTTCAGCATTCCCTGGGGACCTTGCCACTCCATACACTTGCTGTTCCGCTGCACTCCCCCAGTGATTTGCCTCGGTGTGGTGGGATCAGTTCAGGTGCAATTCCCACACCATGTCTCCGGTGCAGTCCCCTGTATCGCCCTTAGTCACTGATTGGCATCATTTCTCATAGTGGGGCCAGCCATGTTGTTCTCTCTGTGGACTGGCTGCTCTACTGAGGAACATCATCATCACGGCCTGGTGGGCCAGGCTGTGCTCCACTCTCTCCTCCTGCCCCTTCATCTGCTCCCGTGTGCTCTGATCAGATATGTTCATCTCCCGGAGCTGCAGAGTCAATGTCGTCCTTTGGAACAAATTCTTTTCAGGGGAGGGGCAGTAATTCACTTAATTTATGGTGCTGGGGCCAGCCTCCCAGACCTCTCCACTGGTTCCCTACTCCACGCCGGGATATTGCATTCACACCTTGCGACACTGGGTTGAAGTCTGGTCCCACTTTCCCTGTGGAGATATAAACAATACTCTCCCCTTGGGTGGTTAATGCCCAATGACCCCACTACCCTTTTCTTTCTTGTATTCATCCTTTTGTTGTCCTTTCCCCACCTCCTCCACCATTGTCTACCATGTACATCCCTGGTTTTGGTCTGGTCTCTTCCATACTACACAGTCTTCACCCCTAAAATGTTTGTGTAAAGTAGCTTTTTTCCCTATGCCACATTTGCTTTTTAAAAAAAATTTTAATTCTTACCTCAGCGGGCTCATGTTGTACTTGTCCTTTTGTGCCTGACTTACCTCGCTTAGCATGATTTCCTCCAGTTCTTCCCATGCCGCTATGTGCCTCATACATTCATCACTGCTTTTTAGTGACGCATAGTACTCCATTGTATGTATATACCACTGTTTTTTAATCCAATTGTCAGTTGATGGAAATTTGGGTTGCTTCCAACTCCTTGCAATTGTGAACTGTGCCGCAATGAACATTGGAGCACAGATGTCTGGTCTTGGTTTGTTTCTTGCCTCTTCTGGGTATATGCCCAGTAGGGGGATTGCTGGGTCTTATGGTAACTCTATTTCCATCTGTTTTAGGTATTGCCAGATTGATTTCCATAGTGGCTGTACGTACTTACAGTCCCACCAGCAGTGGATGAGAGTTCCTGTCTCCCCACAGCCCCTCCAACACTTGTTGCTTTCTGATTTTTTGAATTGGGCTACCTTTGAGGATGTCAGGTGGTACCTCATTGTTGTTTTAATTTGCATTTCTCTTATGTCTAAAGATCGGGAACATTTTCTCATATGTTTGTTGGCCATTCGGATTTCTGCTCCTGTGAAACTTCTGTTCAAGTCCTTTGCCCACCTTTCAAGTGGGCAATTGGTTTTTTTCTTTTTGGAAGCTAGCAGAGTATTGTAGATTTTAGTAATAAGGCCTTTGTCTGATGTGTCATTGCTAAAGATGTTTTCCTAGTCTGTGGACACTCTGATTACTCTCTTGGTGAATTCTTTAGATGTATGTACACAAGTGTTTTATCTTCAGTATATCCCATTTGTCAATATGTGCCTCCTCTGTGTTTGTGTCCTTCCCTATTTCTGATAGCCTGTGTATTCCCTGTGCTAAAGTTCTCAAGTTGGTCCCAATTCCCTCATTGATGGCCCTAATAGTTTGGGGTTTAACTTCAAGGTCTGTGATTCACCTTGAGTTTATTCTTGTGCATGGAGTGAGATAAGGGTCTTGCTTCATTTTTCTGCATATTGATATCCATTTTTTTCCAGCACCACTTGTTAAAGAGGGCATCTGCTTCCCATTTGATCTTTTTGGGGCCCTTGTCAAAGATCAGCTGTGTGTATGCTGATGCTTTTATTTCTGGGTTTTCAGTTCTTTTCCATTGGTCTGCGTATCTGTCATTGTACCAATACCATGCAGTTTTGAGAACTGTGGCTGCATAGTATGTGCCAAAGTCAGGCAAAGCAAGCCCTCCCACGGTGTCCTTCTTCTTGAGGAGTTCTCTGCTAATTCTGGGCTTCTTCCCTCTCCATATGAAGTTGGTAATCAGTTTTTCCATTTCTTTGAAGAAAAATGATGGTAATTGTATCGGGATATCATTAAACTTATATAGTGCCTTTGGCAGGACTGACATCTTAACTATATTAAGTCTCCCAATCCAAGAGCATGGAATATTCTTCCATTTGTTGAGGTCGCTATTGGTTTCTTGTAATAGTGTTCTATAGTTTTCCCTATATAGTTCTTTTGTTTTTTCAGTCAGGTGTATCCCTAGATATTTCAGTTTGTTTTTGGCTATTGTGAAGGGTACCACCTTTTTGATCTCTTCTTCTGTGGTCTTATCTGATGTGTATAACAGTTTAGCTCTCTAGTCTCCTTGTTGAGTTTCTTTCCCTGTGATCTATCTTTCTCAGTGAGTGGTGTGTTGAAGTCACCCACTATAATTGTCGAGTCTGTGATTTCTTTCTTAATCTTTTGCAGTGTTTTGTTCATGTATTGAGCTGGTCTCTCATTCGGGGAATATATGTTTACAATGCTTAATGGTTCATTGTCTATCATTCCCTTGAGCATCATATTGTGTCCCTCCTTATCTCTTTTTATGGTTTGCACTTTGAGGTCAATTTTATCGTAGATAAGGATTGCAACCCCTGCTTTTTTAGTATTGCTATTTGCTTGGTGGGTCCTTCTACAGCCATTGATTCTCAGCCTATTTTTGTCTGTAGCCTTGAGATGTGTCTCCTGTAGGCAGCAAATTGATGGGTTGTGTTTTCTAAGCCATTCTGCTAGTCTCAGTCTTTAAATGCCTGAGTTCAGGCCATTGATATTCAGGGTTATTATCTCCATGTGCGGACTCTGTGATGCCATTTTATACTTTTTGTGTTGGGAGTTTTCCTACTTTCCTTTCTCATTAGTGTGTGTTTTGTGTGTGTATCATTCTTGACTTCTTTCCATCTTTAAGCCATTGCTATCTTGGGGTCTGTTTTTTCTTTGGTGTGTTCTGGGTGTGGTTGTTCTATGTGTTGGTCTCTTATTTGTGCTTGGTGAGTGTTGTTCTTCTGCCCATACTGAGTCAGCGAGGATCTTTTGTAAAGCTGGGCTTGTTGTAACGTATTTTTTGAGTTTTTCCTTGTCTGGGAAGACTTTTACTTCTCCATCGATCTTGATCGATAATTTGACTGGGTAGAGTATTCTTGGATTTGCGTTGTTTTCTTTCAATTTTTGGAATATGTTACTCCACTCTCTCCTTTTTCTCATAGTTTCTGCTGATAGGTCTGAGCATATCCTTATGTGGGAACCTTTATATGTGATTGCTTGCTTTTCCCTAGCTGCTCTCATGATTTTCTCCTTTTCCTCAAAGTTTGAAAGTTTAACTATTATGTGCCTTGGTGATTTCTTCTTGGGGTCCCGTCGTGCTGGTGTTCTTTCAGCCTCCTGGATGGTTGCTTGGTTTTCATTCATTAGGCTGGGGAAGTTTTCCTCCAAGAATTCTCTCACTATTGTTGCAGAGGACTTCTTTGTTGTGTCTTCCTCCAGTAGGCCAATAATTCTAATGTTGTTCCGCTTCATAGCATCAGACATAGCTCTTAGGTTTTCTTCGGCTTCTCTGATGCTCTTATTAGATTTTTGTTCACGTTTATTAAAGTCTGCTTGGCTGTCCTCCAAGACACTGATGCGGTTCTCTGATTCCTCCAATCGATTCTCAAGGAACATGATTCTGCTATTGTTTTTCGTTATCTGCTCCTTAAGCTCCTGTATTTTCCTTTAGTATATGTCCTTTATCTCCTCTATCATTTCATCCTTTTTCTGTAGTGTTTCCCTCATATCCTGCATCGTTCCAAGCACCATTCTGAGAGCTTCTTTGTATGGCATCTCAATGTCTGCTTCTTCTATTTATGTTGTTATGTTCAGGACATCTTCCTTTGCCTTTTGTTTCTCCTGTTTTTTCGTTGAGGTCGTTGGGGGTGATGGCTGTTTGCGTTGAATTGTTTTTGAGGGACCAGGTGCCATTTTCTAGTCTCTCTCTGGAAGACTTATAGGAATTCTTCTTCGATCTACCTACAGCTGATTTTGCTATGGGATTAACCTACCACTTTATCTTCCTGTGGCTTCCCTATCAGGGGAGTGCCCCAGATGGCAGATCGACTGCCTGCACCAGTGTTGCAGAGGCTGGGCTGAAGTTCCCGCTATTGGTTTGAATATTGATAACTGTTGGCTGAGCTGCCTTATGTCCCCAGGTACACAGGCAGGCACTCCCTGGTGAGAAGTCTGAGGAGTATCCCCTGGAGAGCAAGCAGGCCTTACCCTAACCTTGGGCTATCTATGCAGGGCGGAGCTCACCTAGCTGGGTGTGACCCAGGCGCAAATGCCTTAGGGCAATGGGAGTGCCCCGTAAGTCCACAATGGAGTGTGAGGGAGCAGGGCAGGAACAAGGGGGGTGAGAAAAATCAAAAAGTTAGACTAGACTGTACAGGGGTACAGGGAAGCGAGGGAAGCAAAAGAAACTATGTAGCTGAGTCCCACTCCCTGCCTGTGGATCTACAAGGGCTTACTCCCTGCCCCAAGCCCCAGCATTAGTCCGCAGCTGAGCCCCAAGAAGGGTCGCAAGAAAACTGCTGAGCCGCCCCCAGAGAAGTGGGGGGATAGAGAGCAGAGATGTTAACAGACGCCGCCGTGTAGCTGAAGCTTGATCCCTGCCTATAGAGCTGTGGGGGTTTGGGTTTAGTCCCTGCTCAGACCATGCGGCACAGCTGCTGCTGTGGCTGTGCCTTGAAAAAGCCCTGCGCAGCCCTCCAAGGCTGCGTGGGAATATAAAGCAGAGATGCAAACAGAAGCAACAATGTAGCTGAACCCTGATCCCTGCCAGTGGAGCCGCAAGCTTCCTGTCCCTGCCCTGAGGCAGATAGGGGAAAACTGTGGCTGTGCTGAGACTAAGCCCTGCTACAGGCTACAAATGGTCCCGGCTTGGGCAGATCTGGCAGCTGGACTAGGGTCGAGCCCCAGCAGGCTTCCACTGAGGTAAGCCAAAAGCCCCCAGCCCCTCAAAACCCATTGGATCGGTGCCTACTTATCTTTATGATGCACCTCCTGCAATCCAGTGGCGTTGAATTTCACTCTGAGCAACTCTCCTGAGCTGGATTCTGCGGAGTTCCTCTTGTGTGTCTCTATTTTTTGTGAAACTTAAAAAAAATGTTCTTTTCACCGATTTGGGAGATCTATGTGTAACCTCCTCTCTGGGAGATTGTCAAGGGGGAGGTGGGTGAGGGGAGACGCCGGGGAGTGTAAGATAAGATATAATAATTATTTATAAACTATCAAGGGACAAGGGGTGGGATCAGGGAGGGAGGGGGATGGGGGGAAAAAAAGGAAAAACGAGCTGATTCCAGGAACCCAAGTGGAAGGTGAATTATGAGAGTGACGAGTGCAACGAATGTATAAGGGTGCTTTGCTCATGTGATGTATGTACAGATTGTGATAAGAGCCTTATGAGCCCCAATAAAAAGATTTAAAAAAATGTTCTTTTCTGTGGACTATTCCATTCCTGTAATATGTCCCATGTATGAGGGAATGATACCTCAACATCTTTGATTTTAATCACATTTTTCCTGAACTTCTTCTAAGAGACTAAAAAAACAAAAAATACAAACTCACTGAGATAGAAAGGACTGAAAGTCATAACAGCCTAAAAGGAGAGGGTAGGGCTGTCCCCATGGGTTTCTTACACTGGAACTATGTGTGGGAATAGAAAGCCTTACTTTTCTCCAGTGAAGTGGCTGGAAGTTTCTAACTACTGACTGAGCAGTTAGCAGCCAAATGTTTCATTAGTGCTCCATCCAAGATATATTTGTTTATTCTTCTTCCTGTCTGTGGTGTATTCAATATTCTGCACAAATAACAAAACAATTAAAATAAATTAATTTTTAGTTTTGCTCATTGTCCACTTTAAAATATTGGATATGTTGTAATGAATATACCATGGCCTGGCTTGAGCCAAGCTCCCCGTGTTGATTTCAACACTTTAAGTGGATCCTTTGCAGAAGATTTTCTCCAATAAAATATGTTTTTGGATTTTTTGAGAGTTTTTGCCACAGATTATGGATCCAAATACAATAAAAACCTTTTTTTTCTGTGTAGCAATAATGAAACTCACAACTTTCTTCTAGTTCTTAAACACTTCCTCCCCCCCCCAACCCCAATATCATGATCCCAATTCTACATTGAAAACCTGGTTAGATCACAGGATGCACAGCGGTGCAGATGGGAACTGGAAACACAGGGAATCCAGGACCGATGAACCCCTCAGGACCAGTGGTGAGAGTGGTGATACCGGGAGGGAAGACGGGGTAGGAAGGGGGAGCCGATCACAAGGATCTACATATAACCTCCTCCCTGGAGGACGGACAACAGAAAAGTGGGTGAAGAGAGATGATGGACAGTGTAAGATATAACAAAATAATACTAATTTATAAATTATCAAGGGTTCATAAGGGAGGGGTAGCAGGGAGGGAGGGGAAAATGAACAGCTGATGCCAAGGGAAAAAAATCATATCATTGTGAATGAGGGGGAGTTCGGAGTGGAGACCCAGACTCATATGATTGTGATTGGTTCCCTCTTTCTATCCCACTTTCCCCTTATCTTCATGGTATCGCTACTCTCATTATTTGTCCTGACGGGTTTATCTCTCCTGGATCCCCTGTGATTCCAGTTCTTATCTGTACCAGTGTACATCCTCTGGTCTAGCCAGATTTCAAAGGTAGAATTGTGATCATGGTAGTAGGGGGGAGGAACAATAAAGAGCTAGATGAAAGTTGTATGTTTCTTCAGTGGTATACTGCACACTGACTGGTTGCTTTCCTCTCCACAACCCTCTGTAAGGGGATGTCCAGTTGCCTACAGATGGGTCTTGGGTCTCCACTCCAGACTCCCCGTCATTCACAATGATATGAATTTCCCCTTTGATTTCTGATGCCTGATCCCATTGACAACTTGTGATCACACAGGTTGGTGTGCTTCTTCCATGTGGGCTTTATTGCTTCTGAGCTAGATGACAGCTTGTTTATCTTCAAGCCTTTGAGATGCCAGATGTTCTATCTTCTGATACCCGGTCATCTTTAGCTTTCTTTACCACATTTGCTTATATACTGCATTGTCTTCAGTGATCCTGTCAGGAAGGTGAGGATCATGGAATGCCAGTTTAATAGAACAAAGTGTTCAGGCATTGAGGGACTACTTGAGTTGAGGCCCAATGTCCATCTGCTAACTTAACACTAACCCTATAAATATATGCACATCATCATATATAAACATATTTACATGTATACATATCTGTATTTAGATGTCTCTAAATGCCCCTTGCCTCCTGGTTCTTTGCTCTATTTCCTATTCCTTTCCTCATGTCCCACTCTCATTCTCAGCCTTCATTTGGGTTTCAGTAATTCCTCTTAGTTACTTTGCTCTTTGTCAAGCCCTACCTGGTCTCCCACTCCCTCTTGCCATTGATTTTGGTTCCTTTGCCCCTGCGTTTGTTAACACATATTTCCTTTCCCCCAACTCCCCCTCTCCCAGATACCCCTGGAACTGCCGGTTCCATTGTTTTTTCCTCCAGATTCTTTGGCCCATCTACCTTATCCAGATAGACTTACAGAGCTAATAGTATGCACAAAAAATAAGACAGAGCATAACTTACAGAGATAATAGTATCGACAAAAAATAAGACAGAGCAAAACAAAGCAACAAAAGAAACAAAAAGAAAAGCCTGTGAATCAGCAGTTCTCAACTTGTGGGTCGTGACCCCTTTGGGGGGAGGGGGGGCGGAATCGAACGACACTGCCACAGGAGTCGCCCGATTCATAACAGTAGCAAAATTTTAGTTATGAAGTAGCAACAAAAATAATTCTATGGCTTGGTGTGTCACCACAACACGAGAAACTGTATTAGAGGGTCATGGCATTAGGAAGTTTGAGAACCACTGCTATAAATAGTTCAAGATCTGTTTGTTGATCTTTAGGAGTGTTTTCTGTTGGAGTGTGATGAGGTGCCACTCCTGGCCCCAAAGTCTATTTTGTATATTCCCTTGGGACTCAGTGTTCTGCTCCCCTTGTTGTTCTGTCACACACCTTTAGTGTTTTGCCTCGGTGTGTTGGGGTCAGATTGGACACAGTTCCCAGTGTCTCCAGTGTTGTCCCCCATAGTGCTATGGGTCAGTGAGGGATGTCGTGCCACGTAGTGTGGCCAGCCCTATGGTCCTCTCTATGCATTGGCTGCTCTGAGGTGGAATATTGTCCTCAGGGCTTGGTGGCCCAGCATGTGCCCCACTCTTCCTTCCATCTCCTTCCTTTGCACCTGTGTGCTCTGATCAGACATGTCCCTTTCCCTGGGCTGTAGTTTCAGTGTGATCCTCTGAAGTACATTCTTCTAGGCGGAGGGGAGACTGTCCACGTAGATGGGATTGTGGCCAGCCCCTCAAACCTCTCTATTGGTTCCCTTCTTCATGCTAGTATGTTTCATTCATGTCATGGAGCACCGGGCTGAAGTCTGGCCCCTCTTTCCCTGTGGAGATAAAATATACCCTCCCCTTTGGTGGGTTAGTACCCTGTTGTCCTGCTACCCGTGTCATTTTTGTTTTGTTTTTTTTCCTTTTTGCCCTCTCATTTTGAATTGGCTTCCATATGTATCCCTAGATTTGGTCTGGCCCCTGCCATACTACCTAGACCTCTCCCCAGGAATGTTTGTATACAGTAGCTTTTCCGCTATGCCCCTTTTGCATAAAATAAAAATCTTGATTTAAAATTATGCTCAAACTATTAGGAATGCTCTTCATTGGTTCAGTTGTAAGAATTTTATTTTCTTTGTTCTGTTTTTGAATCAATACTCAAGGCTATAGTCTGGGATCTTCATTAGTAATCTCTTTACATTCTATTAACTTTAATCAAGAAATATCTCTTTGTCATATGTTATTAATTTGATTTTCTTCCATCTTGATATCACGGTTTTCATTATGCCTAATTTTCCAGATTTTAAAAATATAGTATCTTTACTGATTTTAAATTACCCAACAACATCCCATTATTCTGTTTGAATAGCTGGCACTACTTTTCACATTAAGGATGCTTATAAGTGCCAAAAGACAGACCAGCATATTTATGGTATTATCTTACTAGATCTTATATAACAATCATCTGATATCACCACAAATTTCAGAAGTTCTACATCTATCTTGGGTTCCTGGCAGTTCCATTGATCTAGAATTAAAGGTGTCTGTGAGTTATTTTAGCATCATTTTATATTTGTGTCATAATAATAATAATTTCAAAATTTGAGGGTTAATTTAAATGTCTCTTTTGTAGAATTCACATTAATATGCACATCAACCAGTCTGCAGACAAGTACTTGTTTTCCAAATTTGGGGACATAGACAATTCCCAATGTGTTTGTTTAATCATTTAATTAATATTCAGTCAAATATTGAAACATTGTTTATCCGTAATACTGTACAGTACATTTGATTTTTATGCAATTTGTTCATTTCTTTCTTTCTTTTGTTTTTAAAGAACAGTTTCCCTTTTTTTCAGGTTTGTTTCCCTTCAGCTTCTAATCTTTGCTTAGGCTTTGGAGATGGTTGTCGGACAGTACTGTAGGTCTAAAATGGGGTGGGAAAGTTTAGACTTCATGTGAAGGTTCTGGGATTCATGTCACTGGTTCCTGACAGCCTTGCTGTGAGTAGCACAACTCACATAATAACATAACTTCACACACAGCTGGGAAACACATATGCACTAAGGCATTTGCTATGGAAATGTCTCTGAACGCTGTGGTCTACACTGTTTCCTATTAAAATTTCTTAATGGCCTTGTCTCTAGGCTCACAGCAGGCACAGTTCATGCAGTGAATAGTGTGCATGTGGCCATTGGCTTTTTTGGAATGACCATTATTATGCCTTTCCTTTTGTATCTCTGAAGAGAGGAAGTGAGAGAAAGGGCAGTGCCAGCTCCTTCATTTCTTGATGTCATGATAGCTCCACAAATGGTTGATAAGAGGCCTAAAACAAGCAAACAAGTTCCAGTCAGTATCTCTTGCTAATGTTTCAAAATTAACTTGTTTTTAAATATATATATTTAATTTTTTCCTATGGAAGGTGTTGCTCCACACCCACACCCCCACACAGAAAAAAATATAATGTAGACAATGGTGTTTATAGTAGAGAGTTTCTATCATAAACTATTACAATAGGACACAGACTGGCACTGGACAGTCCAAATGGGCGGTGATGTTTGCTATGTAATATACTGGCAGAAGTGTCACAAAGTTAGTAGAAAAGAGGAATAAAGGTAATGGAAGTTTTGCGCAAAAAATCTGAATGGTGTTCATATTGGTAAGTCTGTGAGTTGAGTTGAAATCTTTGGAGAAGTGAATGTAGATGGTTCGAGAATGACGATAATGACAAAACCCAAAGGTAGATTTTATGGAACACACAACCATTTGTCAAATCCTTATCAAATGAATGTTGATCAGAACTTTAAGCTGCATCTTTCTTTTCACACATGTTTGAATGCCTAATCCTCAGATGGAGCTGAATATGTGGACTATTTTTGGACTCAGTGACTGGTGAGTGTGAGGCCGTGGATTTTACCACTGAAGGATAGGCATTGCTGGATGTTTCTCAGAAGCAACTCTACAGAGATGTGATGGTGGAGACCTTCAAGAACTTAGTGATAGTAGGTATGAATAGCTTATTTCAAATTAATGTATTATTTACCAAATACAGGTGATTGTTGCCTCAGTCACTGGGATAAGAGATAGGGATACCTGGTTAAATATGACAATAAAGTTAATTTTCTCTCGGTTCCAATTATATCCAAAGTTTCCCACGATCACAAATCTCTACATATTACAGTCTGCCACTACTTTGTCAGTTTTGCAAAATATTAAACTTCCATGATTTTATTATGGAAGCTACACAACAAGTATTTCAATTGCTAGCAGTATTACCCATGCTAAACTGGTATCTGTGGAACTTCCAAACTGAGCAGACTAGTAATAAGAAAGAAGTGTTCCACTTCTGAAATATAAGCCACTGACACACACATGAATCATAATGGAACATTCTCTGATACAGTGACAGATGAATAGCGCCATGTGATTAGAAATATCCAAAGTCTCATTTTTCACCCATGGACCAGTGTATCAATATAAAACTTCTGATGTTCCAGTTACCAGCACAATGTGTACCAACCATGCAACCAAAGTATTAGTGTATTTATTAAATGTCTGAAAGGGAAAAAGTAATTTATTTGGCAAATTATTCACACCTGCATATTTTTTGAAATCTTGAAAAATCAAAGCATTGAAACAACTTCAGGGAAATGTTAATAGGATTTCTTTTTCCTGTCAGGAGCAGTATGTTGGTAAGACTTATTTTGTTCTCTTAGAGCAATAAGAGAAATGCCAGGGGAGAGGAAAATTCTTTTGGGATCACTGTGTCACGAAAGCATTGACCAACTCTTTATGGAAGAAATTTTTACTTGATAAATTTGTAAGAAAAAGTCTCAGTTGCCCAAGAACATTCTGCACAAATGGCTGCCCTTGTGTTTTCATTAATTGTAGACATTACTACAGCACCTGTGTTCATAAAGAAAAGGAAACCACGTTCATCTTTAGTGTTATATCTGCCCTGTGCACCATCGCTTTTTAATTTGATCTTCTAATTATAAACTACATGTTGTTAATCTTCAAGGATGCTTCATTGCCAATATCTCTTTGACCATAGTTTAAAACATCAAAAAATATTTACACAACAAAGTATTTCTTGTCTCATAGCTACTTCTTGTCTGTGTATAACGCTGTTCTTTTTGTTTCATACTGTGAACTTCAATATGCATAATTGGTTCTGCTTCTCATATGTTAATGATTAAGAAAAAAACTAACCACTGAAGATGTAATGGTAAGATTCTTGAAAAAAATTATACAAGTGCCTCCATATTACAAAAAATCTGTAAGTTTCATGGAAGTGTAAAGCAAGATAACAAGAACCCACTTTTGAGGTGAGTGTAATTTATTTGAGAGAGAGCAATGCTCCATATTTGAGTTGGAAGGATATATTATGTTATTTAAGTACATGTATGAGGAAAGAGACAGAAGCTAGTATTTTGACATTTTAAATATATGTAGTGTGGATGACAAAGAACTCATCTAATAACAAAATGTGGCAATTCTGAACCTGCCAGTGACTCTAAAGGCCTCTCCCCACTGTGAATCTCCTTCTTTAACAGTTACAGATAAGCCACTCTGAGCCAAAATTGTCTTATCATCTTATAATACCCTGTCTTTACATGTACATGTAGGAATATGTTGTTATATATATTATAAATATGTAAAGATAAGTTATATATGATATCAAATAAATGTCTGTGCATAATCAACACACTGTCTACACATATTCAACCACTGCACTTTTGTCCATTTGAAATTATAGTGACAAAGAATTAGAGAGGAGTGCTATATAAAATTTTTTTGAGGATGCTAAATAATCTTTTTGAGCATAGATTGCCTCATATTAAGTTGGTGATCAACTTTTTTCATTTCAGCAGCACTATGACTTAGTAGCCAACACCTAATTCACCTGGTGTAGTGGTGCAGGAAAAAAAAAGTCCCCTTACCCAAATGGTAGAAAAGGGGGTGTGGCAGGCCTGGTGGGAAATGATCAAGGGTAAGGTTGCTTATAGAAGAGGTATACTCTAGCCCAGGTGGCGATGAAGCATGGTAGTGGGGCAGGAGGAAAGTCAAGGGAGATGGAGGAAAGAGCTAGGAGTCAAAGGGCATTTATGGAGGTCTAGACAAAGACATGTACATGCAAATATATATAGGAGGATGGGGAAATAGTTCTATGTGTCTATATTTATAGGTCAAGTATTAAGGTGGCGGAAGGACCTTGGGCCTCTACTCAAACACTGCCTCAATGCATGAATACCTTCTTTTATTAAATTGGAACTCTATGATGCTCACTCTCCCGACACAACGGCTGGAGCCAAAGTGGGTGAACAAGTAAATGTGGTGAAGAAAGCTGATGTTGCCCGGCTATCAAAAGAGATAGTGACTGGGGTCTTAAAGGCTTGAAGATAAACAAGCGGCCATCTAGCTCAGAAGCAACAAAGTCCACATGGAAGAACACGCCAGCCTGTGTGACCAAGTGGTCCCGAGGGGATCAGTTACCAGGCATCAAAGAACAAAAAATCATATCATTGACTGCACACCTCCATGATAGGATCGCTGAAGACAAATGGGTGCATGGGCAAGTGTGGTGAGGAGGGCTGATGGTGCCCGGCTGTCGAAGGAGATAGTGTCTGGGGTCTTAAAGGCTTGAGGGTGAACGGGCGGCCATCTAGCTCAGAAGCAAAAAGGCCCGCATGGAAGAAGCACACCGGCCAGTGCGATCGCGAGGTGCCAAGGGACCAGGTATAAGACATCATGCAAAAAAAAACACACAACGATATAAGTGTGTGTGTGTATGTGTATATGTATATATATATACCATATTAAATGAAGGGGGAAGTGCAGAGTGGAGACCCAAGGCCCAAGATTCGGCCATTGGAGATCCCCCCATAGAGGCGTTTAGGAGAGGAGATGGGTTAATTAGGGTGCGAGGTAGTACCGATGAAGAACACAGCTTTCCCCCAGATCCTGGATGCTTCCTCCCCCCAACTACCATGATCCGAATTCTACCTTGCAGGCCTGGATAGGACAGAGGCTGTACACTGGTACATATGAGGGCTGGAGGTACAGGGAATCCAGGGTGAATGATACCTTCAGGGCCAAGGGTGTGAGGGACGATGCTGGGAGAGTGGAAGGTGAGTGGGTTGGAAAGGGGGAACTGATTACAAGGATCCACATGTGACCTCTTCCCTGGGAGAGGGACAGCAGATAATGGGGCAAGGGAGACTCCGGATAGGGCAAGATATGACAAAATAACGATGTATAAATTACCAAGGGCATATGAGGGAGGGGGGGAAGGGGAGGGAGGGAAAAAAAAAGAGGACCTGATGCAAGGGGCTTAAGTGGAGAGCAAATGCCTTGAGAATGATTGAGGCAGGGAATGTATGGATATGCTTTATACAATTGATCTATGTGTATGTATGGATGGTGATAAGAGTTGTATGAGTCCCTAATAAAATGTAAAAAAAAGAAAAGAGGAGAAAAAATGATTAGGGCAAAGACTGTACAGATGTGCTTTATACAATTGATGTATGTATATGTATGAACTGTGATAAGAATTGTATGAGCCCCTAATAAATTGTTAAAATTAAAATAAATAAATAAATAAATGACTGGGGGAAAAAAGTCCCCTTTTCATCTTTAGTGTTACATCTGCATTGTGTCCCATAGTTTTTAATTTGATCTTCTAATTATAAACTGTATACGTTTTTGTTAGTGATAAAATGTGTTTAATTGCCAATTGCTCTTTGAATATTGCCTGCTAACCACAAGTTCGGCAGTTCTAAACCACCACCTGTTCCAAGGGAGAAACCTAAGGCCTTGTACTCCATTGAAAAGCTGTCATCTCAGAAAACTACGGGTACATTTTTACATGCACCTAAAATGTTGAACTGAGTCATAATCCACTCAAAGTGAATTTTGAGACATATTTGGTACATCAACAAAACAAAATCCATGAAAAAATGGAAATTATTCCAGAAAACATTTAATGCCATCTCATGTTATTGTAGATGAATGTAAACATATGTTTGTATATATGTATATGTAGTCACAGAAACATAAGGCTAGCGGAGTATTATATTAAGCATTTGATCGCTAACTGAAAGGAGAGTGGTTCTAACACATCGGCCACACATTATGAGAAATATGATATTATTTTTCTGATAAAAATTAATATTTCTATTCTACCTTAGAGAGTCACAATGAGTAGAATCACTAAATTACAGCTTATATCTCTATCCATATATCTATTAGAATTTAAAATATAAGCATATAAATGACAAATATTGTTACATATACATTGCATAACCTATACATATATTAATTCAATTACGACAATTATGACTAAAGAAATGGCACTCAATATAAAGTGTCAACATTTATTTTAATAGTACACTTAAAATATTTTGTTGCACATATATAGTTTTAATCCCTGTGAATTACTTTTAAATATTAAAATATATTTCTCATATACCCACTTATATAATTCCTCCATATGTTATTAACTCACTGACCTTTATGATTGTATCTGATATTTAAATTTATGATTTGTTAGATAATTGAGGTAAACTGTGTATGTTCACAATCTACGGGCATAATAAAATGCTAAAAACCTTCTTTTTACCTGCTTGTTTTAGTAGAAAGTATTTGCCATTGATATCCTCTAGAATATATGAAGTAAATACTATTCATGAGCTCTCCAGTCAAATTGCAATTCTCCCTGCATTAAAAAGACCAGGACACTTATATCCCATGGAACGTCTTTGGGATGGAAAATCATTCAAGCATGTACCTTGACTACAGCATAACAAGCAATTTCACATTCAGTTCAATGCTGACAATTTTAACAAATATGGAAAAAAACAATATGTACACTACAATAGAATTTCTAAAAGAAAGCAAAGGTGACAATAAAGAATCTGGAAAAATCCATGGAGATCCATCAATACTCATGGATGATACTGGCATTTCCAATGGAGCTCACTCTCATGAATGTAAGCACTGTGGGAAGGCTTTTACTCAAGACACAAGTCTCATTCAACATTTGAAAACTCACAGCAGAGGAATGTGGCAAAGCTTTTCTTAGAGCCTCAGATCATACTAGTCATATGCGAGTTCACACTGGAAGTAGGCCTTCTAAATATAAAGACTGAGAAAAATCTTTTACTAGATCTGCTAGGTTTACTCAACATATGAGAATCCACAGTGGGCAGAGGCCTTATGAGTGTAAGGAATGTGGAAAAGCCTTTAATAATTCCTCAAAACTCAATCAACATATGACAATTCATAGTGGAGAGAAGACATTATTTCAGTAATGAATGTAGGAAGTAATTTATTCAATACTCACACCTCATTAAATATATAACAAATCAAAGTAAAGGGAAGATTTATGAATGCAAGGAACGTAGTAACAGATTTAGGAATGTAAGAAACATAGTAACAGATTTAGTGAATCCGAAAACTTCACTGTACATATGAAAAACCCATATTGCAGAGACGTATTAGCAATTATGAAAAAACTATATAACTTCAATAGTGTAATATGTTTGTAATTTTGCACTCAGTTTTCTCATCTGCTGACTTGTATAGATGCAACACAAATTTTATGGATCATTATTTTTATTTATATAAAAATATTTTTATGACCTCACCAATATATAGGAATTTGGAAATGTTTTATACACTATATTCTAAAATTTATATTCAAGAATATATTAACGATCCTGTACCACTTTCTTCTGAACATATATACTTTTATATGAATAAATACTTGTGGGGATCTAGCTGTCATATGGTATGTGTATTTATAACAAGTTTATATCAATTTGTTTTTAAGTAACTGTGACATCCTGTGATCTAATTAGTAGTGTTTCAGTGTAGTTTCTGCTGGAATCACTCAGGCTACTTTCTGGACCAACTCAAAGTACTATTTTTGTTAGTGGTACCAGGAAAGGGCATTCTGGAGGTGAACACTGTACAAAAACACCATATATGTTGAGATGATGAATTTGTCTATAGCAATCAACTAGAACAAAGTCCAACATTCTTTAAGTTGTCAAAGACACCACAGACAGCCTGGTCTCAATCTAGGACACAAGAGTTTTCTTTTGTTTTCCCAAGAAGAAAATATGAACTTTTCATGATCCTTGTAAATGATGTGGCTGCTAATTCTAGAAAACACGGTTACTGATTGATGGCATGTCCAATGCATTGTAACTGGTTAAAACAAACAAACAAACAAAAAGATTTGGGCATGTGCTTCTGAGCCAGTGGGTCACATAGTAATCAGCCTTGTATATTTCACTTGACTGCCAGGTCTAAAGTAATTTTTATCTTCTTTGCTCAAGTTTAAGTCTTTCTATGCTCAAACAGTAATCACATTGACTAATACTGGATAATTGGAATGAAAGATTTCTTTTGTTTTGTTTTTAATCATTTTATCATACAACTCTTATCACAACCCATACATATATCAATTGTGTAAAGCACATCTTTACATGCATTGCCCTCATCATTCCCAAAACATTTTCTCTCCATATAAGCCTCTGGCATCAGTTCTTCTCTCCCACGTCTGCTCCCCCCACCCTCTTGAACCCTTGATAATTTAAAAATTATTTTCTCCTATCTTACACTGTCCAACGTCTTCCTTCACCCACTTTTCTGGTGTCAGTCCCCCCATGGAGGAGGTTATATGTAGATCCTTGTAATCAGTTCCCCCTTTCCACCCCTCCCTCTCTCCCTCTACTGTCCCAGTATTGCCACTCGTAGCACTGGTCCTGAAGGGATCATGCGCCCTGGATTGCCTGTGTTTCCAGTTCCGACCTGTACCAGTGTACATCCTTTGGTCTAGCCAGATTTGTGAGGTAGAATTGGGATCAGGATAGTTACGGGGTAGAAAGCATTTAGGAACTAGAAGGAAGTTGTATGTTTCGTTTTTGCAACATTGCACCCTGACTGGCTCATTTCCTCCCTGCAACCCTTCCATAAGGGAATCTCCAATTGCCTACAGATGAGCTGTAGTTCTCCATTACGCACAGCACAGCCCGTAATTCACAATGATATGATTTTTTGTTCTGATGATACCTGATCATTTCGACACCTCAGGACCACACAGGCTGGTGTGCTCCTTCCATGTGTGCTTTGTTGCTTCTGAGCTAGATGGCCACTTTTTTACCTTCAAGACTTTAAGAACCCAGACCCTATATCTTTTGATAAATGGGCACCGTCAGCTTTCTTCACCACATTTGATTATGCACCCACTTTGTCTTCAGCAATTGTGTCAGGAAGGTGAGCATCATGAAATGCCAATTTAAGAGAGCAAAGTACTCTTGCATTGAGGGGATACTTGAGTGGAGCACCTAGAGCAGCTGCTGCATGAGATGACCTGCAAAGCTCCTTCACACAGTACCCTTTCTGGAAAATGTCCGCAGCACCACACCTTAACCCACAGATGATGGATCTTGTGAGATGGGATCAAACTGATGTGCCCTTCCTTGAAAACGCCACTGATCTTCCCTGCAAAATGCTGAGAGAAGACCTGCTCTGATCTGCTTTGCAAAATTGCTACTGTATCTATCAAGATGCTGGGAGAAGACCTGGCCACATCTTCCTTGAAAGATGCTTTCGATCTGCCATGCAAGATGATGAGAGAAGACCTACTATTGTGATCCTACTAAGAGGTCACTAATCTTCCTTGCAAGATGCCAGGAGAACCTGCTGTGAGCTGTCTTTCAAGAGGTCATTCATATTTCCTAACGGTGCTGAAAGAAGGCCTACTGTCATCTTCCCTGATCTGCCTTGCGAGATGCCGATAGAAGACCTGCTATGATCTTCCTCGCAAGTTGCTGCAGCTCTTCCCTGCAAGTTGCCAGAGAAGAACTGCTCTGAACTGCCTTGCAAGATATCCCCGGTAGCCCTTAAGAGGTGCTGACAGAAGACCTACTCTAATCTTCCTTTCAAGATCTTGCAAGGCTGATGGAAGACCTGGTGTGATGTGTCATGCCGGATTTTGCGGATCTTCTTACCAAGAGGCTGATACAATACTTGCTCGGATCTTCCTTGCAAGGTATGCCTGGCCTTCTGATCTGCCATGCAAGGTATTGCTGACCTTCCATGCAAGATGCTGATAAAAGACCTGCTTTAGCCTTCTTGCCAGTATTCCCTGGTCTTCCTTGAGAGGTGCTGAGGGAAGACACCGCTCTGATCTTTCTGGCAAGATATTGCTGGTCTTCCTTGCAAGATGCTGACAGAAGACCTGCTCTGACCTACCTTGCAAGATTTCGCCGATCTGCCTTGGAAGATGTTGATAGGTGACCTGGTCTGATACTCCATACAAAACATCCCTTGTCTTCCTTAAATCGTGCTGAGATGAGACCTGTTCCGATCTTCTTGCAACCTGCTTCTGATCTGCCTTGCAAGATGGCGATGGAAGGCGTGCTCTGATCTTCCTTGCAGATGTGGATGATCATGTTTACAATATAGAAGACCTGCTCTGGTCTTCCTTGCAAAATGCTGCTGTTCTTCCTTGGAACATGCTCATAGGAGAGCTTCTCTGGTCTTCCGACAAGATGTGGCAGATATTCCTTGCAAGATGCTGTGAGGAGACCTGGTCTAAGCTACCTACCAAGATATACCAGATTCTCCATCGAAGATGCCGATAGAAGACCTGGCTAATCAACCTTGCAAGACATCACTGATGTGCTTGGCAAGATAGAAGACTGCTCTGATTTCCCTTGGATGTGACTACTGATCATCCTTGCAAGATGCTGAGGGCACCCTGATGGAGATGTTCCCATGTGCGCATGCATCTCTGCCTTCAACGGGTCTGAACCCCGTGCAGGAATCAGGAGGCCCACAGGTGGGTGAAATAATCCTTCCTCTTCCACTCGGGAAAATTGTGGGTAGGTATGGATAGTGTTCACTTCTCCTTTTTCTCTTCGTATACTTGCTTCGAAAGGTTTGTGGGAAAAAATAGGACTTTTGTCTATATTTCATAATTGCACATCAAGACCCTGGTGTAGGCAGAATGCAACGCCCTTAGAGAGACATGTTTGGGGGGGCCGGAATGTGTGTGTGTGGGTGTGTGTGTGCTTGCACATCATATACGGTTGTTTGCATAGCATGGGTTTTAGCAAACATCTCGACAGTCTGTCAACCCGTGGTCTAGGTCAGTCAAACACTGGGGTAACTTCTCCTGTGCTTGTTTTCTTATTTTTATCAAACTCACCTTGCTCATAAGGAGGTCTGCATGCTGTCGACCAGCTCTGGCTCCTCTCTGGTTAAAAACCGCATCTCTACTTACTGCGGATTAGTATGGGTGCTACTTTCATTGCTCCAAGTTTTCATGATTTTTAAAATTATTTATTTTAACATGGGGTTTATATAGAGAATAATGTATTTTAAAGATCCTGGGATGTTCTTGATGAGTGTACGCAAATGTTGACTCTTGTGTGTGTGTGTGTGTGTGTGTGTGATTGCACATCACACAAGGGACTTTGTGTAGCGTAGGATTTACCAAACACCTAGCAAGTCAGTCGACCAGTGGTCTAGGTCAGGCAAACACTGTGGTACCTTCTGATATGCCAATTTACATGTGTTTCTCACATTGGTGCTGCTCCTAGGAGCTGTGCAGGCCATCAACCAACTCAGGCTACTCAATGGCCAACAAATTCACCTCCTGCTACGCTGCTATAATTCTGAGTCTGGTTACATTTCTCACACGTTTCAGAATTTTCTTTAATTATTAATTTTAAGATCAGATTTTTATAATGAAGGATGTTATTTAAAGACATTGGCCTTTTATCTTGCCATGCAAGTCCAAATGTTAAATTGTGTGTGTGTGTGTGTATGTGTGTGTTGTGAGTTATTGTGTGCTGTAAATCTGAGTAAGACAGATGACTGATGACCAGGCAGGGACTAACAGACAGGCAGACACAGAATATCAGGTGGTGAAAAAAAAACACGTACCCAAATCTGATGGTAGGCACAACATGCTGATAATACACACCTAGAAGCAGCTGCTGCATGAGATGACCTGCAAAGCTCCTTCACACAGTACCCTTTCTGGAAATAGTCTGAAGCACCAATCCCTAACCCACAGATGATTGGATCTTCGTTGTGAGATGGGATCAATCTGATGTGCCCTTCCTTGAAAACGCCACTGATCTTCCCTGCAAAATGCTGAGAGAAGACCTGTCTGATCTGCTTTACAAAATTGCTGATGTACCTATCAAGATGCTGGGAGAAGACCTGGCCACATCTTCCTTGAAAGATGCTTTCGATCTGCCATGCAAGATGGTGAGAGAAGACCTACTATGGTGATCCTACTAAGAGGTCGCTAATCTTCCCTGCGAGATGCCGGGAGAAACTGCTGTGAGCTGTCTTTCAAGAGGTCATTCATATTTCCTAACGGTGCTGAAAGAAGGCCTACTGTCATCTTCCCTGATCTGCCTTGCAAGATGCCGATAGATGGCCGGCCATGATCTTCCTCGCAAGTTGCCAGAGAAGAACTGCTCTGAACTGCCTTGCAAGATATCCCCGGTCACCCTTAAGAGGTGCTGAGAGCAAACCTGCTCTGATCTTCCTTTCAAGATGCTTCCATCAGCCTTGCAAGATGCTGATGGAAGACCTGGTGTGATGTGCTATGCCGGATTTTGCGGATCTTCTTACCAAGAGGCTGATACAATACTTGCTCGGATCTTCCTTGCAAGGTATGCTTGGCCTTTTGATCTGCATTGCAAGATATTGCTGACCTTCCTTGCAAGATGCTGATACAAGACCTGCTTTAGCCTCCTTGCAAGTAATCCCTGGTCTTCCTTCAGAGGTGCTGAGGGAAGGCCCATTCTGATCTTTCTGGCAAGATATTGCTGGTCTTCCTTGCAAGATGCTGACAGAAGACCTGCTCTGACCTGCCTTGCAAGATGTCACCGATCTTCCTTGGAGGATGCTGATAGATGTTCTGGTCTGGTATTCCATGTAAAACATCCCTTGTCTTCCTTAAATCGTGTTGAGATGGGACCTGTTCCGATCTTATCTTACACTGCCTGGCGTATCACCTCACCCACCTTCCCATTGCCCATATCCCAGACAGGAGGCTACACATAGATCCCCAAGATCGGTTCTCCCTTTCTACACCCCCTTCCCTCCTGGTATTGCCAGTCTCACCCCTGGTCCTGAGTGGTCCATCTATCGTAGATTCCCTGTGTTCCAGATCCCTACTGCACCGCTGTGCATCCTCTGATCTAACCAGGTCCGCAAGGCAGAATTGGGATCATGGTAATTGTGGTGGAGGAAGCGTTCAAGAACTAGAGGAAGGTTTTGAGTTTCATCGTTGCTACACTGAACCCTGAGTGACCCATCTCCTCCCCACTACAGATTGTCTACACATTGGACAGCATTTTATCAGCGTCATGAGCACTCTGATGCAGGGATCTATGGCATTATTTTTTAATTAGAGAAAGATTCCCTGGGGAAACTGAGATTTAGAAGAATCCACATATAACCACAGGAAACCAACCCTGAAGCTCCTGCTGCACCTGCTTCTGGATCTGAGTCCTGTGCTTTGTGGGTCCTGAGCGCCCCCTAGCGATCAGTCTCCTCCCACCTTGGGAGGTTTGTGTCTGGGCTCACACTGACGTCCCCTCACGGTGTCTCTTGCACAGTATTACATGGCCTTGTCCTCAGGTCTCAGGCGGTCCATTTGGAGATAGAGTGTTGTGGTAGTCACCTAATCTGGTGTCAATTTAAGGATTAAGAACGTAGGGGTGGAGTCTAGGCTGTCAATCTGGAGATAGCCACTGAGACTTCCATAGGCATGGCCTTCCCCTGAGAATTCTGGAAAATCTGGTACTTCCTTGTTGGAGGTGGGAGACACCTCTCTCTCTGCCACTCCCTGGGACACAATGCAGAAGACAAGCCACATGGACGCAACCAGACCTCGGAATCTGGAGAAGCCACAGAGAGACCCCTGCCAGCACTGAGATGCTTATAAGGCCACTGGTCTCAAAGACTTTCTACTCACTGGCATGTGATCGTCCTGCATATGGTTTAATTGTATGTGTTTTATGAGTCTGAGGAAAACTTTATATTGATATCGGACATATGGGCTAATATCGGACTTATGGACTTGATCTGGATTGGACTGGAATGTTTTCTCCATGTTCAATTGTTCTTGTATGTAAAGCCCTTTCTTAGACACATACGTGTGTCCATGGATTTGTTTCTCTAGGCTATCCAGACTAACACGTGTTCTTGGACTTGTCTCTGAAGATAGTGAACTGGCCCTTTACGGAGTCTGTGCTGTGTGTGGTACCACCAGCACTAATAATTCTGCCACCCACTGAAGGCCTTTCCCAGGTGCCTGGTAGATCCAGTTTATGTAATAGTCACTGAGGGTGAATCCGGAGGCTGCACTAGACATCTGCAAACGCAGAGGCACCGTGATTAGACAACACACATACAAACACATGCAATCACTATTATACACACATACAGCAAGCACTACAATGATTACTACAATCTACAATTATTACAAGCTCTATACTGGGACTGTCCTCTGAGAGCTCCCACATCAGGGTCTGTGGCCGGTTTATCAGCAGGCAGAGAGCTGCATTTGCATGTCCCCTGGTATTCAGAAGCAGAAGAGTAGAGAATATGGGCAAGACTTCTCCCTCAGACTCAGAAAAACACAAGCACTCTCAAAGGAAAGCAGAGCCCTTAAAGAACTGTTTATCAAGCATTGCTTTAATGGTTATATATTATCAATATTTTAAAACATTCGTTTTCAATTTGTAAACTTTATATTACATACACAGCCAATTTTCTAAGTCTGTGGTATGAGAGCTCACAATGCACTTTTTTCTTAAATTGTGGATACTCATGATGATCGTGGACAGCTCTGTTATCTGTTTCTTGTGTGGGCACCTTGATTTTCTTGCCTTCCAGGAATTTCTACAATTCAGTGATATTTGTACACTGGACAGAAAGTTGTTGATAAAACATGTCCACAAAACATCCAGAATGATGTCTCCTCTCTGAGTTCCGATCTGGGAGATACCCGTCCTCCTGCTTTTGTTATGATCAGGAAAAATGGCTATTTATCACTTTTCTTCATCTTCTAAAAGAGTCAGTTTTCATATAATCAGCTTACTGGTTGTGTTCCTGTTATTTCCTTTATCTTTGGTCCTTTTATATTGACTCCCTCCTATTACCTATGCTATGGATACTACCTATGCATCTTTTTCTAGGTCCATTAGTTGGAAACGGAAGTAATCAATTTCAGAGTTTTATTTCTATACTAGAGAATTGTGTGTTGCTCTGAATTCCACTCTAAGTTCTCTTCGGATGAATCCCACAGTATGTTGCTTTGTGATTTCATTTTCCTTTAATCCAGTATAGAAATCCAGGATATGAAAATCATTAAATGCATGTTAATGATACAAATAATATAGTATATATCCATGTATTCCTCACTCACTGCCATGAGTCAATGCAGACTCACAGTGACGCATGGGGACAGGGTAGAACTGCCCCTGAGCATTTCTGAAGCTATAACTCTTGATGGGAGCCCAAAGCCCCATTTTCTACTGTGGAACAGCTAGGGCTTAAGAACTCCTAAAATTTCAGGTCATAGCTTAATGAGTAACACTACACCTCCAGGGTTCATTTATGCACACATATATTTAATTGTGTTTATGCATACAACATACAAATGAATGAATATTGAAATTGATGTGGGTTTTTTAGATACATATTAAGGAAGACAAGATGACAGGAGAAAATATTTTGGAGAGAGAGGAAACCCTAGATGCTAACAGGAAGCTCTTTGCTCCCATGCCTCCCATTGATCTTGCCCAGAAATCTGGCTCCTGTGCTCTGACAGCCCAAGTGTTCCCTATTTACCGATGTCATTATTACAGGGAAGGTTGTACATGCGTTCCTCTCACACTGTAATGGACAGCTGTGCCCTCAGTGGTCATTGAGCTCAGCTGCAGGGAGACAGCTTGGGAGACATACTTCTGGAGCTTGAGAGTGAAATCTATTGAGGCGGGTAATTGTTTTCTGCTGCTCAGACATATTGATAACAACCACTGCAAAATTTTCTGCAGGTTGTGGTAGATCCTGCTCCAGAATACGGAGTCACAAGAGACAGCAAATCTTACGGAGAGGATTTGTGAGGGAGTCGTCGCTCATGGGCTCAAATCCTGATGCTCTACCTGTCACGGAACACTCAGAACAGGGAGAAAAATCAATGATAACAATTAATGCAAACCTCTTTTATGTCAACCCATTTTTAGAATCTCTTGATACTATGAGAGAAAAGTAACCGCCAGGCCAAAGAATACCCAAAAGAAAATAAAAACTGATGAACAATTGATGTACTTCCTAGAGAACTCTGACCACGATGTGGTGTCTTGCACCAAGTTTTGAACTTTAACCTGGAAATTGAAGGGGTGATCTGCATGTTAGAGCCCCAGGAGAAAAAAGTAGAGACACTTTCAATCTGTCTCAAAAACTGAATAGAGAAAGTCTAATGTCTTCCTCTTCTCTGGGATTGACTCCTGTTTATTGAGAAATCAAGATTCTTAAGCGGAAGATCAGAGAAACTGTTGGGCAACAGAAAGGAAGGAGAGTGTTAGGAAATTTTGATTTCATTAAGACTCCCAATGGATAATGGATATTTATTCTACCAGGTTTTCTCAGTTCTCTGCATATTCTCTTGAGAGTTCTCTCTTATTTCTTCTTTCTAACATCACATTTAGCATCCGTTGGGACAGTGAAACATGTACAGCGTTTTGAGACTCAAAATGGGTAAAGGACATGAACTTGACCAAAGGACACATTCAAGTTGCAAAAAAAACACATACAAACACATTAATTCCCATTATTAATTAGTGCTGTTATTGTTTGGTTCATTGGCTTTGTTTCGTTTTGAGATCGTTTCTTGGAATGGTTACAGAATGCCTGGCCATATTTTCTGGAAACATTGTAAACACTTTCATAGAATTGAAAAAAAAACATGTTCGATGCAAGTTGTAGTGTGATTTGTTTATCGTTTCCACTGATTTTCATTGTTCATCACAGTAATATAAAATCTTTGAAAACTTCAGTAGTTTCTCTCTGCAACATGCTGTACTGAGCAAATAAACTGAGATGCTGTACTAAGTGAAGACCAAATCACAATTGTAGGAAGCCGTGTTATTAATCTGTCATGCAAGTGACATAATACTACATGTTGTAAGATAGTACGACTTGTAAAACTTACTGATGAAGATCAGGGACTGCTGCTTTCACTTTAGTTTAAAATTCATTGTAAAGAAATTAAACTCCCCACTATGGGACCAATGGAAAATAGCAAGATAAATGGAGATAATATTGAAGTTGTGAAGGAGTTCATCTCGCTTGAAGCTACAATCAATATTCATGCAAGTTTCAGTCAATCAAATTTTGCAATTCATTGAGCAAACCTGCTGCACAGACCTTAAAGGATGACTCTTTGAGGACTCAGATGTACCTATCCCAAACTATGGGTTTCCATTTGTCTCATATGCATGTACAAGTCAGACAATGAATGAGAAAGATGAAAGATTAAATGGTGTATTTGAATTATGGTACTGGTGAATAATTTGATGGTAGGATAGACAGTCAGAAGAACAAAAATAATTGTATACTGGATGATGTACTCTTATAATGCTTACTAGAAAGAAGTGAAGAAGTGATTACTTCATCTCAAGTACTTTGGACATGTATCAGGAAATCAGAACTTGGAAAATAACATAATGGTTGATAAAGGACAAGGTTATTTTTAAAAGCTGACCTTTAACAAGGTAGATTGGCACAGTAGCTGCAACAAAGGCCTCATACATGACATCTGTGAAAATGAGGCATGATCTGTTTTTCATTGTTTTCTTGATTGTTGCTGTGAGTACAAACTGAGGTAATGTGATTTAAAAACAGCAAAATGCAATGCCAATAACAAACATTGGACTCAATGGAGAGGGAGTGAAAGCATTCCCCTTTCAAATTGAAACCAGATAAGTATAGCATTATATGCCAATCTTATTTCATATTGTGCTGAAACTCTGTGGTAGTTACATAATCTAGTGTGAACTTGAGACTATTAAAAGTGAAGGGGTGGAGTTTAGACTGTTAATCAGGTCATAGATTGATGACATCATTTGGGGGCGCTACGGAGATAAATAGCTTGCTGGAGGCAGGATACACACTCACTCCCTGCGAGGCATTCCTGCTGACAAGAAACATGGAGTTTCACTAGAGTCCTGCAGCTGGAGAACCACTTGGAGACCACCTGACAGCATTGAGATGCTTCCACCACCACTGGATTCACAAGACTTTCCAGCCACTGGCATGTGATCTTTCTGCATTCGGTGTCATCACATGTGTTACATGCGTCTGAAGAGGAATTTGTAGATTGGCATCAGATATATGGGCTAATATTGGGCCTAGGCACTTGATCTGAACTGGGCTGGGATGTTTTCTCAGCTTTTTTTTTTACAATTGCTCTTTATTCAAAGCTCTTTCTTAAACACATGTTTCTCTAGTCAACCCTAAATAACACAAACTCTTAACTATAGCTATCAATCAATACATGTAAAACTAAGGCATCCAAAATGGCAACAAAGAAGTAAAACTCTCTATAGTTGCTGATGGCATCATTCTAAACATAGAAAACCCAAACGCCATAGAAGAAAATTATTGAAACTAGTTGAAAGATGAAAAATTTTCACAGGTTATAAGGTCAACATTGAAAATCCGTTTGATTTCCACATACCAATAGAGAAAGTTCTGAAAAGGAAATAGAAAATCAATGCTATTTACAATAGCCACCTAAAAGATAAAATAAATGGAAATAAACCTAAACAGAGAAACAAAAGTCTTATAGAAAGAAAACTATAACAAAAACACTACTCCAAGGTATCAAAAGACACACAAATAATTAGAATAATGGACCACGTTCAGGAAGAAGAAGGCTTACCTTTGTGAAAACAACACACTCTAAGCGATCCATAATTATACTAAAATTCTAAACAAGATCCCAGTGTCTATCTTTAAGGGCATGGAAATTGCTGACCAAATTTTCAAAGGGAATTCATGGAGGTCTAGACAAAGACATGTACATGCAAATATATATAGGAGGATGGGGAAATAGATCTATGTGTCTATATTTATAGGTCAAGTATTAAGGTGGCGGAAGGACCTTGGGCCTCTACTCAAACACTCCCTCAATGCATGAATACCTTCTTTTATTAAATTGGAACTCTATGATGCTCACTCTCCCGACACAGCGGCTGGAGCCCAAGTGGGTGAACAAGTAAATGTGGTGAAGAAAGCTGATGGTGCCCGGCTATCAAAAGAGATAGTGACTGGGGTCTTAAAGGCTTGAAGATAAACAAGCGGCCATCTAGCTCAGAAGCAACAAAGTCCACATGGAAGAACACACCAGCCTGTGTGATCGAGTGGTCCCAAAGGGATCAGTTACCTGGCATCAAAGAACAAAAAATCATATCATTGACTGCACACCTCCATGATAGGATCGCTGAAGACAAATGGGTGCATAAGCAAATGTGGTGAAGAAAGCTGATGGTGCCCGGCTATCAAAAGAGATAGTGTCTGGGGTCTTAAAGGCTTGAAGGTGAACAAGCGGCCATCTAGCTCAGAAGCAAATAAGCCCACATGGAAGAAGCACACCGGCCAGTGCGATCACGAGGTGCCCAAGGGACCAGGTATAAGGCATCATGCAAAATAAAAAAGATATAAGTGTGTGTATGTATGTGTATATATGTGTATATGTATATATGTATGTGTATATATGTATATATATATATCATATTAAATGAAGGGGGAAGTGCAGAGTGGAGACCCAAGGCCCAAGTGTCGGCCAATGGAGATCCCCTCATAGAGGCGTTTAGGAGAGGAGATGGGTTAATTAGGGTGTGAGGTAGTATCGATGAAGAACACAGCTTTCCCCCAGATCCTGGATGCTTCCTCCCCCCAACTACCATGATCCGAATTCTACCTTGCAGGGCTGGATAGGACAGAGGCTGTACACTGGTACATATGAGGGTTGGAGGTACAGGGAATCCAGGGTGGATGAAAGCTTCAGGACCAAGGGTGTGAGGGACGATGCTGGGAGAGTGGAGGGTGAGTGGGTTGGAAAGGGGGAACTGATTACAAGGATCCACATGTGACCTCTTCCCTGGGAGAGGGACAGCAGAGAAGGGGGGAAGGGAGACTCCGGATAGGGCAACATATGACAAAATAACGAGGTATAAATTACCAAGGGCATATGAGGGAGGGGGGCTTGGGGAGGGAGGGGGGGGGGAAAGAGGACCTGATGCAAGGGGCTTAAGTGGAGAGCAAATGCCTTGAGAATGATTGGGGCAGGGAATGTATGGATGTGCTTTATAGAATTGATGTATGTATATGTATGGATGGTGATAAGAGTTGTATGAGTCCCTAATAAAATGTAAAAGAAGAAAAGAGAAAAAAATGATTAGGGCAAAGACTGTACAGATGTGCTTTATACAATTGATGTATGTATATGTATGAACTGTGAAAAGAATTGTATCAGCCCCAATAAATTGTTAAAATAAAAAAAATTGAAAAAAAAAGAATATACTCATCAAGTTAAAAAAATGAAACGGACTCAGGATAAGCAAGGTCAGTACTACCCACCAGACATACCTCAGAGATCCTGTGGTGTTGTGGATTACACAGTAGACTATTAATTGCAAATTCTGCTGTTCATGATCACCATATACTCCTCAGGAGAAAGATGAAGCTTTCTGATCATTGAAAGTTTTAGTCTCAGCAATCCAAAGGGACGTTATGTTTTCTCGTGTATGATTTCTGTGAGTCTTCATTGCTGCAACAGCAGTCTTACCCATTTTCTATCACTTATTTTAGTGGAGTATATTTCTGTATATTTACTTTCACAATAGTTTTTCCTTTTCTAAGTTAAGACAAAATAGAAGAGTTTCTACTGGAGTTTCCTCTCAATCAGTTGCTAAGTGGTGGGAACAAAGCCAACCCAAGACACAACAGAAAATCTCATCTGTGATTACACACACACCTGCTTCTGGTTCCTGGGCCTGTTCATTTGGGCCTGAACTCCCCCTGCTGATCTTTACCTCAGTTGCCCCTCCAATACCACCCCATGTGCCCCAGCTGTCCTGCAGGGTGGTTTGTGTGGGGGCTCACATTGACTTTTCCTCTCATTGGCTCCTTGCACAGTGGTCATTAGGAGTCACAGAGCTCAGCTGCAGGGAGAACTGGTTCTTGGATGTGTCTTGGTGAGGGACACTTGGTAAAACTAGCAACTAAGGGACAAAATGAGCAATCTGTACCTCCAAAACCAAGCCCACTGTGATTGCATCTATTCTGACTCATAGGAACCTTAGAAGACTGATTGGAACTGCTCATTAGGCTTTCTATGAGTGTAATTATGTACAGGAATATAAGTCATCTTACTCAGGGTGAACAGTTGGCTGGATTGAATCCCTTGCCTTTTAGTGAACAACCAAATCTTATCCAACAGCACCACCAAAGCCTTTTATATCTCTGCACCATCAGGCCCATGTTACAGGGTTTCTTTTTTTTTTTTTTACATCTTACATTTTATAAGTGAACAAAATTAAAATATTTATATACATACAAACAAGAAATATTCATAATATTTACAGTCTTCATTTCTGCAGCTGGTAACAAGATCATTGTTGGTACTTAGAATTGCCTTCTTCCACTACCCATTTTATATTCTCTGCCCTCAGGAAATACCTTGGCTCATTGTGGTTCTTTTTTTTTTTTTTTTTCTTTTACATTTTATTAGGGACTCCAACAACTCTTACCACAATCCATACATATACATACATCAATTGTACAAAGCACACCCATACACTCCCTGTCCCAATCACTCTCAAGGCATTTGCTCTTCACCTAAGCCCCTTGCATCAGGTCCTCCTTTTTTTCCCCCCCTCCCTCCCTTTTCCCCCCTCCCTCATATGCCCTTGGTAATTTATACCTCGTTATTTTGTCATATCTTTCCCTATTCGGGGTCTCCCTTCCCCCCTTCTCTGCTGTCCCTCTCCCAGGGAAGAGGTCACATGTGGCTCCTTGTAATCAGTTCCCCCTTTCCAACCCACTCACCCTCCACTCTCCCAGCATCGTCCCTCACGCCCTTGGTCCTGGAGGTATCATCCCCCCTGGATTCCCTGTATCTCCAACCCTCCTATGTACCAGTGTACAGCCTCTGTCCTATCCAGCCCTGCAAGGTAGAATTCGGATCATGGTAGTTGGGGGGAGGAAGCATCCAGGATCTGGGGGAAAGCTGTGTTCTTCATCGATACTACCTCACACCCTAATTAACCCATCTCCTCTCCTAAGCCCCTCTATGAGGGGATCTCCATTGGCCGACACTTGGGCCTTGGGTCTCCACTCTGCACTTCCCCCTTCATTTAATATAATATATATATACACATACATATATACATATACACATAAATACGCATACATACACACACTTATATCTTTTTTTTTTTTTTGCATGATGCCTTATATCTGGTCCCTTGGGCACCTCGTGATCGCACTGGCCGGTGTGCTTCTTCCATGTGGGCTTATTTGTTTCTGAGCGAGATGGCCGCTTGTTCACCTTCAAGCCTTTAAGACCCCAGACACTATCTCTTTTGATAGCCGGGCACCATCAGCTTTCTTCACCACATTTGTTTATGCACCCATTTGTCTTCAGCGATCCTATCATGGAGGTGTGCAGTCAATGATATGATTTTTTGTTCTTTGATGCCTGGTAACTGATCCCTTTGGGACCACTCGATCACACAGGCTGGTGTGTTCTTCCATGTGGACTTTGTTGCTTCTGAGCTAGATGGCCGCTTGTTTATCTTCAAGCCTTTAAGACCCCAGTCACTATCTCTTTTGATAGCCGGGCACCATCAGCTTTCTTCACCACATGTACTTGTTCACCCATGTTGGCTCCAGCTGTTGTGTCGGGAGAGTGAGCATCATAGAGTTCCAATTTAATAAAAGAAGGTATTCATGCATAGAGGGAGTGTTTGAGTAGAGGCCCAAGGTCCTTCTGCCACCTTAATACTTGACCTATAAATATAGACACAAAGATCTATTTCCCCAACCTCCTATATATATTTGCATGTACATATCTTTGTCTAGACCTCCATGAATGCCCTTTGACTCCTAGCTCTTTCCTCCATCTCCCTTGACCTTCCTCCTTCCCTACTACCATGCTTCATTGCCACCTGGGCTAGAGTATACCTCTTCTCTAAGCAACCTTACCCTTGATCATTTCCCACCAGGCCTGCCACTCCCCCTTCTCTACCCTTTGGGGTCCCATGTTTTTCCCTTGTCCCTGGGTTTGTTAACACCACTTCCTTATCCCCCCCTACCCCCCACCCCAAGTCCCCCCGGAACTGTCGGTCCCGTTGTTTTTCATCCAGATAGTTCATCCAGCCTGTCCTATTCAGACAGACCTGTGGAGTCACTAACATGCACGAAAACTAGACACAGGAACACAAAGCAACAGTATATAACCAGACAACAAAACAACCAAAACAAACCACTGAAAAAGAACAGAACAAAACAGTTCACAAGAGAAAAGCTTGTAGTTAGTTCAGGGATCTTTGCTGGTCCTTAGGAGCGTTTTCCAGTCCAGTCTGTTGGGGCACCACGCCCTGGCCCCAAAGTCCACTTTCAGCATTCCCTGGGGACCTTGCCACTCCATTCCCTTGCTGTTCCGCTGCACTCCCCCAGTGCATTGCCTCGGTGTGGTGGGATCAGGTCAGGTGCAATTCCCACACTGTGTCTCCGGTGCTGTCCCCTGTATCGCCCTTAGTCACTGAGGGGCATCATGTCTCATAGTAGGGCCAGCCATGTTGTTCTCTCTGTGGACTGGCTGCTCTACTCAGGAACATCATCATCACGGCCTGGTGGGCCAGGCTGTGCTCCACTCTCTCCTCCTGCCCCTTCATCTGCTCCCGTGTGCTCTGATCAAATATGTCCATCTCCCATAGCTGCAGGGTCAATGTCGTCCTTTGGAACAAGTTCTTTTCGGGGGAGGGGCAGGAATCCACTTAATTTATGGTGCTGGGGCCTGCCTCCCAGACCTCTCCACCGGTTCCGTCCTCCACGCCGGGAGAATGCATTCACACCTTGCGACACTGGGTTGAAGTCTGGTCCCACTTTCCCTGTGGAGATATAAACAATACCCTCCCCTTGGGTGGATTAATGCCCCATTTCTGTCATGCTGATTGTACTTACCTCAGGGGACTCATGTTGTACCTGTCCCTTTGGGACTGGCTTACCTCGCTTAGCATTATTCCTTCCAGCTCTTCCCATGAAATAACGTGTTTCATGTGCTCATCGGTGCTTTTCAGTGCTGCATAATACTCCATTGTGTGTATGTGCCAAAGTTTGCTAATCCACTCGTCTATCGATGGAAACTTAGGCTGTTTCCAAGTCTTTGCTATTGTGAATTGTGCCGCAATAAACATTGGAGCGCATATGACTGGTCGTGTTTTATTTGCTGCTTCAACCGGGTATATGCCCAGTAGAGGGATGGCTGGGTCGTAAGGTAGATCAATTTCCATTTTCTTTAGGTATCGCCAGATTGCTTTCCACAGTGTCTGTACAAATCTGCACGACCACCAGCAGTGGAGGAGGGTTCCTATTTCACCACAGCCCCTCCAACACTTGTTGCTCTCTGATTTACTGATCTGGGCTAGCCTCAGGGGTGTTAGGTGGTATCTCATGGTTGTTTTGATTTGCATTTCTCTTATGGCAAGGGACTTCGAGCACTTTCTCATATATTTATTGGCCATATTAATCTCCTCTCTAGTGAAAGTTCTTCTCATTTCTTTTGCCCACTTCCTTAGGGGGTTAACTGTTTTCCTCTTTTTGCAGGTCATGATGGTGTTGTAGATTTTAGTAATGAGCCCTTTGTCTGACGTGTCATTACTAAAAATCTTCTCCCAGTCTGTGGGTTGCCTTGTCACCCTCTTGGCAAAGTCTTTCGAGGTACACAGGTGTTTTATTCTTATTAGATCCCATTTGTCGATTTCCAGATCACCTGTTTGTGTCCCCTTCCCTGTTGCAGTGAGCCTATGTGCTCCCTGGGCCAGTGCTCTGAGATTAGTCCCGATTCCTTCCTTAATGGTCCTGATGGTTTGGGGTTTGACTTCTAGATCTGTGATCCACCTTGAGTGTATTCTTGTGCATGGGGTGAGGTAGACGTCTTGTTTCAACTTTCTACATGTGGATATCCATTGTTTCCAGCACCACTTATTAAAGAGGGCATCTGCTTCCCACTTGACGTTTTTGGGACCCTTGTCGAAGATCAGTTGTCTATATGCTGATGATTTTACTCCTGGGCTTTCTATTCTTTTCCACTGGTCTGAGTGTCTATCATTGTGCCAGTACCATGCTGTTTTGACCACTGTAGCTGTGTAGTAGGCATTAAAATCAGGCAGGGCGAGTCCTCCAATTGTGTCCTTCTTCTTGAGGAGTTCTCTGCTAATTCTGGGTTTCTTCCCTCTCCATATGAAGTTGGTGGTCAGTTTTTCCAATTCTTTGAAGAAGGTTGATGGTAATTGGATTGGTATAGCATTGAACTTGTAGAGTGCTTTAGGAAGAACTGTCATCTTTACTATGTTCAGCCTACCTAACCATGAGCAGGGGAGCTTCATCCATTTGTGAAGGTCACTTTTGGTTTCCTGTAATAGGGTTTTATAATTATGCTTATATAGGTCTTTAGTATTTTTTGTTAAGTATATTCCTAGGTATTTCAGTTTGTTCTTGGCTACTGTGAAGGGTACTTCCCTCTTAATCGCCTCTTCCATGGCCCTGTCCGATGTGTATAGAAACCCTACCGACTTCTGTTTATTGATCTTGTATCCTGCTACTCTTCCGTATTCCTCTATTTCTGTAAGTATTCCAACTGTGGAGTTTTGGGGGTCTTCAATGTATAGGATCATGTCATCTGCAAATAACGATAGTTTCACCTCCTCCTCTCCCAACTGGATCCCTTTGATGTCCTTCCGCTGTCTTATGTTGTTAGCCAGAACCTCCAAAACGATATTGAATAGAAGAGGGGACAGGGGGCATCCTTGTCTTGTACCCTTTTTCAGTGGTATTGTTCTTGTCTTTTCTCCATTGACTATGATGTTGGCTGTTGGTCTTTCATAGATAGCTTGTATGAGCTTGAGGAACTTACCTTCCAATCCTATCTTCATGAGTGTTTTGATTAGGAATGGATGCTGGATGTTGTCAAATGCTTTTTCTGCATCTATGGATATTATCATATGGTTTTTATCCTTTTTCTTCTCGATGTGGTGTATGATATTGATGGATTTTCGGGTGTTAAACCATCCCTGCATCGCTGGGATGAATCCTACTTGGTCGTGGTGAATGATATGTTTGATGTTCCTTTGTATTCTATTGGCCAATATTTTGTTAAGGATTTTTGCATCTATGTTCATTAGAGATATTGGTCTATAATTCTCTACACTTGTGGGGTCTTTTCCCTGTTTGGGTATCAAAGTAATGCTGGCTTCGTAAAATGAGTTTGGGAGCTTGCCGTTCTTTTCTATGTTCTGGAATACTTTGTGGAGGATCGGTGTCAGCTCTTCCCTGAATGTTTGGTAAAATTCTGCTGTGTAGCCATCTGGCCCTGGGGCCTTTTTCCTTGGTAGGTTTTTGATGACACTCTCTATTTCTTCCTTCGCTATGGGTTTGTTGAGGTTCTTGATCTCTGTCTCAGATAATCTAGGGATAGATTGTTTTTCTAAATATTTATCCATGTCTTCCAGGTTTCTGAATTCATTAGAATACAAACCTTCATAGTACTTTGTGATTATCCTTTTTATCTCATTGGGGTCTGTTGTTATTGCCCCCGATTCATCTCTTATCCTGGCTATTGATGATTGTTCCTTTCTATCTTTGGTAAGCTTTGCCAGGGGAGTGTCAATTTTATTAATTCGTTCATAAAACCAGCTTCTAGTTGCGTTCATCCTTTGCATTGTTCTTTTGTCTTCGCACTGGTTTAACTCCGCCCTGATTTTTATTATTTCTTTTCTCTTGCTATTGGAGGGGTAGTTCTGTTGACTCTGTTCTAGTTGTTGGAGGTTTTGTGTTAACATATCTGTCATACGCCTTTCTTCTTTTTTCATGTATGCATTCAGTGATATCAAGCTACCTCTGATAACTGCCTTTGCAGTGTCCCATAAGTTTTGATATGTTGTATGCTCGTTCTCATTAGTTTCTAGAAATTTCCTAATATCCTCTCTGATCTGGACCTTAACCCATTCATGTCGCAGGAGATCGTTGTTTATTCTCCAATTGGTGACCCTTGCTTTTCTGGGTGCCCTCCTATTAATCTCCAGCTTTATGGCATGGTGGTCTGAGAAAGACGTCTGGATAATATCTATGTGTTTGAATTTACTCAGGCTGGCCTTGTGCCCCAGCATGTGATCTATTCTTGAGAAAGATCCGTGTGGATTGGAGAAGAATGTGAAACCTTTTGCTTTTGGATGAAAGGCTCTATAGATGTCTATCAGGCCCTGTTGCCTAATTACATTGTTTAGCTCTCTGGCCTCTTTGCTGAGCTTCTTTCCCTGTGACCTGTCTTTCTCTGATAGTGGAGTGTTGAAGTCCCCCACTATTATTGTTGTTTCCGTGATTTCTTCTGTCATTTTTTTAATAGTTTGTTTGACGAAATTTGCCGCACCATTATTAGGTGCGTAAATATTCAGTATGCTTATTGCTTCCTGGTTTACTGAGCCTTTGAGCATTATGTAATGTCCCTCTTTGTCTCTTTTTATGTTTTGGATCTTGAGATCCATTTTGTCGGAGATTAAGATAGCCACTCCTGCCTTCCTGGAGTTACCATTTGCTTGGTAAACTTTCTTCCAGCCCTTTATTCTCAGCATATGCTTGTCTGCTTGCTTAAGGTGTGTCTCTTGCAGGCAGCAGATTGATGGGTTATGTTTTCTAATCCAATCCTCCAGCCTCTTTCTTTTAACATATGAATTGAGCCCATTTGTATTCAAAGTGATTATTACAATCTCTGGCTTCATGATTGCCATATTCTGTTTTGTGTTTTGGGTCTTTGCCTATCTTCCTTCATATCAGTGTACTGCGTTTGAGTGGAGGGTTTCTATCCTGTCCTCTTTTCCATCTGAGACCGTGTTGTCCTGGTACGTGTTGCTGGCATGTTGGCTTCTAGATGGAGATGGGCTATATGGTGGTCTCCTGGAGGTTCTAGTTGGAGCTTGATCTTCTGGCCATAGTGAGTCAGCCAGTATGTTCTGCAGGGTCGGGTGACTTGCAGTATATTTTTTGAGTTCTTCCTTGTCCTGGAAGACCCTTATCTTACCCTCTACCTTAATGGATAACTTGGCAGGGTATAGGATTCTGGGGGAGGCATTTTTATCTTTCAGAATTTGGAAGATGCTGCTCCATTCTCTCCTCCTCTTCATGGTTTCAGCTGATAAGTCTGAGCATACCCTTACCTGCACTCCTTTGTATGTGACTGTCTTCCTTTCTCTTGATGCTCGTAGAATTTTCTCTTTTTCCTCTAAGTTGGATAATTTTACAATTATATGCCTTGGCGTGTTCTTCTTGGTGTTTAGCTTAGCCGGCGTCCTCTCTGCTTCCTGTATGAGAGTCGGATTCTCCTTTGTTAGGTTGGGGAAATTTTCTTCCAGGAATTCCTTTGCTATCTTGGCGGTCGATTTGTGTGTTATGTGTTACAGGGTTTCTTAAATGTCACTTTTAGAATCCAAATAATAATATTTTCAATATTATTATATGCATATGAACTTGACTATGAATAAGAAAGGCCATAGTAAAAATGATGGCCTTTGACTTGTAATGTTGAAAAAGAATGAGGAAAGTACTGTGGTGCGGGCTGGCAATAAAACAAGCAGATCTGTTTTGAAGGGAGGACAGCCAGCGAGTTCCTTAGAATCAAGGATGGTGAGACTCTTGATACCAGTCCCTTGAGAAAGACATCAACCATGATAAAGCAGGAGATCAATGACGTGTAAGGTACATCATGAGATGGATTGACACATTGGCTGTAACTATGGGCTCAAAAATATTCATTGTGATTATGGTGCCGAACAAGGCTTTATTTCATTCTGTTATACATTGCATCACTGAGAACTGCAACTTACTCTGAGGGACTTAACATCTTCACACAAAAAAAATCCAAACACACACCATTCTTCCCATGTTCAATGTCAGTGCTGGGGAAAAGGTATATATTTTATGTTGGAAAACACAACTAGCAAAGGGAAATATGTAGCAATACACTGTCTTTATAATAATTCTTAGGTTGCCATTCACTGTGTCTCGGCTAATTACTCATAGTAAATGTCTTGTCTACGTAATGATATAACTTTAAGTACCCAAGGCTGTTTGGGTGCAGGGTGGTTGTTAGACCCTGAATCAAAGAAAAGAACTGTCCAAATAGGATTTTCTTTTCTGTATTACTGATGGGAGACAGTTATCAGGTCTTTAGCCAACGGACTCACTGAGTGGTTTTGAACTGCCAATCTTTTGGCTAAAAGCATTTAATCATTGTGCTACATAGTTTAGTGGTCCAGGTTCACCTAAGTATAATTTCCATGTATCGACCTTTACTTTCTGAAGATGAACATTTCTTTCCATGTTGACCAGAGTTAAGATTATATAGATTTCTTCAATGTCGGCATTACTGCTGATTTTTGATCCTTGAATATTTATTGTAGGATGCTGTCCTATACATTGTGTGTTTTTAGTAACAACCTGAACATTATCTTTAGTGCCTGAAACAGCAGCCACAGTTGTGATAACCACAAGTGATTCTAATAAAAGCCAATTACCCTACAAGAAATATCAAAGAAGAATTGATACATTTGGGTTTTGGTGCTAGAGAATAATATTAAATGTATCACAGGCTGCCTGAAGGACAAGCAAGTCTGTCTTGGAAAAAGCACATCTTGGATGCTTCTTGGAAGCATTCAAGTAAGACTTTATCTCCCTTATTTGGCCATGTCGTTAGGAGGAACCAGAACCCAAAGAATGGTCTTGTGCTTGGTAGATTAGAATGTCAATGAAAAGGAGAGAGACTTTCAAGGAGGCGGATTGTCACAGAGGCTGCAACGATGAGTCAAACAGAGGAACGATTCTGAGTGCACTTCCGGGCAGTATTTCATCCTGTTGTACATGGGGTCTCTGTGAGTTGAAGGCAGCTCAAGGGTACCTAACAATATCAACGTATACAATATGGTCCAGATCATTGTAAGTTCATATCATTACATCATGTACACTTAAGAATGTTCACTGGAATGAAAACATTGAACATCCACCTGATGGTTTGGAGAAAATTTGGGGCTCACGTGAGAATTTTTCCTGAATTAATATTTTTATAACAAGGCTGGTGGCTTCATGGTTGTGTGTTGGGCTGAGATCTGCATGCCAGTGCCCATTCCAAAGAAGAAAGACAGGGTTTTCTACACCCACAAGCAGTTAGAATCTCAGGAACCCACAGGAGCATCACTATAATTTGTCATCAACTACATGGCAGTGAGTTTGTTTGTTTTAAATATTTTTAACTTTGACAAAACACAGCACTGACTAATACTCTAAATTGTAAACTGAGATCTCGTCGATACCTATTACTTTGAAGTCTGCCTTTGCATAAAAGGTGAAACAGACAAAGCCTATTTCACTGAAAAAAAAGGCAAGTTGAGATACATTAAGAATCTCTAGATTCTGTGCTTGGTGGTCCCTAGAGAGGTGCTGGCAAGGTGGGGAAACCACAGCTTCTGAGAGGAAAACATCACTGACTTGTCTCTGTCACATCTGCTGAAACCATGACCCGATGTGTTGGGAGCCGATAGCCATTAAGACCTTGGCCTCAGACACGTAGCAGAAACTTGGCCACTTTCTAACAGCAAGCCTTTGTTTTCTGCCCAAATTCGCTCCCACATTCCTAGCTATGTGCTCAGTAGCATGGGCAGTTGCAATAACTGACCTTGTTGCCATTAGTCAAAGTACTGAGCACCCATTGAACTGCAGATATACCATATTAGGAACATTGTGATAAGTTCACCCGATAAGCCTTGATATGCATGCGGACGTCACCACGAACGTCTTTGAGTACTGTTGTGCACCCTTTGTACCTTATTGGGAACATGTGACTGATTGGTTGTTGTACTGTGTGGTTGTTACACAGTGTGCTGCATTGTAATATGTGCCTCCCACTTCCTCCTCTGTTGTGAATATATACCCAGAGTTTGGCAAAATAAACGGGCTTGATCAGCACTTGTCTTGCCCCATGTCTCTCTTTCTTTCTCCCATCCAGGTTCGTTGCCCCTCCGGGTCACTGCGTGAGGGTCTCGCTGGACGAGACCCTAACATAATACTTCTCTGCAATATGGGTTTTTCATATGTACAGTGAAGTTTTCGGATTCACTAAATCTGTTACTACGTTCCTTACATTCCTAAATCTGTTACTACGTTCATTGCATTCATAAATCTTCCCTTTTCTTTGAATTGTTATATGTTTAATGAGGTGTGAGTATTGAATAAATTAGTCCCTACATTCATTACTAAAATAATGTCTTCTCTCCACTATGAATTCTCATATGTTGATTGAGTTTTGAGGAATTATTAAAGGCTTTTCCACATTCCTTGCACTCATAAGGCCTCTGCCCACTGTGAATACTCATATGTACTTTGAGGTTTGTTGATTGAGTAAACGTTCTCTTGTATTCCTTACACTCATAAGGTCTCTCCCCACTGTGAATTCTCATATGTTGAGTAAAGCTAGCAGATCTAGTAAAAGTTTTTTCTCAGTCTTTACATTTATAAGGCCTACTTCCAGTGTGAACTCGCATATGACTAGTATGATCTGAGGCTCTAAGAAAAGCTTTGCCACATTCCTCTGCTGTGAGTTTTCAAATGTTGAATGAGACATGTGTCTTGAATAAAAGCCCTCCCACAGTGCTTACATTCATGAGATTGAGCTCCATTAGAAATTCCAATATCATCCATGAGTGTTTATTGATCTCCATGGATTTTTCCAGATTCTTTATTGTCACCTTTGCTTTATTTTAGAAATTCTATTGTAGTGTTCATATTGTTTTTCCCATATCTGTTAACCTTGTCAGCATTGAATTGAGTGTGAAATTGCTTGATTTGCTGTAGTGAAGGTAAATGCTTGAATGATTTTCCATCCCAAAGACATTCCATGGGATATAAGTGTCCTGGTCTTTTTAATGTAGGGAGAATTGCAATTTGACTGGAGAGCTCATGAATAGTATTTACTTCATATATTCTAGAGGATATCAAGGGAAAATACTTTCTACTAAAACAAGCAGGTAAAAAGAAGGTTTTTACCATTTTATTATGCCCGTAGATTGTGAAAATAAACAGTTTACCTCAATTATCTAACAAATCATAAATTTAAATATCAGATACAATCATAATGGTCAGTGAGTTAATAACATATGGAGGAATTATATAAGTGGGTACATGAGAAATATATTTTAATATTTAAAAGTAATTCACAGGGATTAAAACTATATATGTGCAACAAAATATTTTAAGTGTACTATTAAAATAAATGTTGACACTTTATATTGAGTGCCATTTCTTTAGTCATTATTGTGGTAATTGAATTAATATATGTATAGGTTATACATATGTATATGTAACAATATTTGTCATTATATGCTTATATTTTATATTCTAATAGATATATGGATAGAGATATAAGCTGTAATTTAGTGCTTCTACTCATTGTGACTCTCTAAGGTAGAATAGAAATATTAATTTTTATCAGAAAAATAATATCATATTTCTCATAATGTGTGGCCAATGTGTTAGAACCACTATCCTTTCAGTTAGCGATCAAATGCTTAACATAATACACCGCTAGCCTTATGTTTCTGTGACTACATATACATTTATACAAACATACATTTACATTCATCTACAATAACATGAGATGGCATTAAATGTTTTCTGGAATAATTTCCATTTTTTCATGGATTTTGTTTTGTTGATGTACCAACTATGTCTCAAAATTCACTTTGAGTGGATTATGACTCAGTTCAACACGTTAGGTCCATGTAAAAATGTAGCCGTAGTTTTCTGAGATGATATCTTTTCAATGGAGTACAAGGCCTTAGGTTTCTCTCTTGGAACAGGTGGTGGTTTAGAACTGCCGAACTTGTGGTTAGCAAGCAATATTCAAAGAGCAATTGGCAATTAAACACATTTTATCACTAACAAAAGTGTGTACAGTATATAATTAGAAGATCAAATTAAAAACTATGGGACACAATGCAGATTTAACACTAAAGATGAAAAGGGGACTTTTATTTTCCTTCACCACTACACCAGGTGAATTAGGTGTTGGCTACTAAGTCATAGTGCTGCTGAAATGAAAAAAGTTGATCACCAACTTAATATGAGGCGATCTATGCTCAAAAAGATTATTTAGCATCCTCAAAAAAATTTTATATAGCACTCCACTCTAATTCTTTGTCACTATAATTTCAAATGGACAAAAGTGCAGTGGTTGAATATGTGTAGACAGTGTGTTGATTATGCACAGATATTTATTTGATATCATATATAACTTATCTTTACATATTTATAATATATATAACAACATATTCCTACATGTACATGTAAAGACAGGGTATTATAAGATGATAAGACAATTTTGGCTCAGAGTGGTTTATCTGTAACTGTTAAAGAAGGAGATTCACAGTGGGGAGGGGCCTTTAGAGTCACTGGCAGGTTCAGAATTGCCACATTTTGTTATTAGATGAGTTCTTTGTCATCCACACTACATATATTTAAAATGTCAAAATACTAGCTTCTGTCTCTTTCCTCATACATGTACTTAAATAACATAATATATCCTTCCAACTCAAATATGGAGCATTGCTCTCTCTCAAATAAATTACACTCACCTCAAAAGTGGGTTCTTGTTATCTTGCTTTACACTTCCATGAAACTTACAGATTTTTTGTAATATGGAGGCACTTGTATAATTTTTTTCAAGAATCTTACCATTACATCTTCAGTGGTTAGTTTTTTCTTAATCATTAACATATGAGAAGCAGAACCAATTATGCATATTGAAGTTCACAGTATGAAACAAAAAGAACAGCGTTATACACAGACAAGAAGTAGCTATGAGACAAGAAATACTTTGTTGTGTAAATATTTTTTGATGTTTTAAACTATGGTCAAAGAGATATTGGCAATGAAGCATCCTTGAAGATTAACAACATGTAGTTTATAATTAGAAGATCAAATTAAAAAGCGATGGTGCACAGGGCAGATATAACACTAAAGATGAACGTGGTTTCCTTTTCTTTATGAACACAGGTGCTGTAGTAATGTCTAAAATTAATGAAAACACAAGGGCAGCCATTTGTGCAGAATGTTCTTGGGCAACTGAGACTTTTTCTTACAAATTTATCAAGTAAAAATTTCTTCCATAAAGAGTTGGTCAATGCTTTCGTGACACAGTGATCCCAAAAGAATTTTCCTCTCCCCTGGCATTTCTCTTATTGCTCTAAGAGAACAAAATAAGTCTTACCAACATACTGCTCCTGACAGGAAAAAGAAATCCTATTAACATTTCCCTGAAGTTGTTTCAATGCTTTGATTTTTCAAGATTTCAAAAAATATGCAGGTGTGAATAATTTGTCAAATAAATTACTTTTTCCCTTTCAGACATTTAATAAATACACTAATACTTTGGTTGCATGGTTGGTACACATTGTGCTGGTAACTGGAACATCAGAAGTTTTATATTGATACACTGGTCCATGGGTGAAAAATGAGACTTTGGATATTTCTAATCACATGGCGCTATTCATCTGTCACTGTATCAGAGAATGTTCCATTATGATTCATGTGTGTGTCAGTGGCTTATATTTCAGAAGTGGAACACTTCTTTCTTATTACTAGTCTGCTCAGTTTGGAAGTTCCACAGATACCAGTTTAGCATGGGTAATACTGCTAGCAATTGAAATACTTGTTGTGTAGCTTCCATAATAAAATCATGGAAGTTTAATATTTTGCAAAACTGACAGAGTAGTGGCAGACTGTAATATGTAGAGATTTGTGATCGTGGGAAACTTTGGATATAATTGGAACCGAGAGAAAATTAACTTTATTGTCATATTTAACCAGGTATCCCTATCCCTTATCCCAGTGACTGAGGCAACAATCACCTGTATTTGGTAAATAATACATTAATTTGAAATAAGCTATTCATACCTACTATCACTAAGTTCTTGAAGGTCTCCACCATCACATCTCTGTAGAGTTGCTTCTGAGAAACATCCAGCAATGCCTATCCTTCAGTGGTAAAATCCACGGCCTCACACTCACCAGTCACTGAGTCCAAAAATAGTCCACATATTCAGCTCCATCTGAGGATTAAGCATTCAAACATGTGTGAAAAGAAAGATGCAGCTTAAAGTTCTGATCAACATTCATTTGATAAGGATTTGACAAATGGTTGTGTGTTCCATAAAGTTTACCTTTGGGTTTAGTCATTACTGTCATTCTCAAATCATCTACATTCACTTCTCCAAAGATTTCAACTCAACTCACAGACTTACCAATATGAACACCATTCAGATTTTTTGCGCAAAACTTCCATTACTTTTAATCTTCCTTTCTACTAACTTTGTGACACTTCTGCCAGTTGATTACATAGCAAACATCACTGCCCATTTGAACTGTCCAATGCCAGCGTGTGTCCTATTGTTATAGTTTATGATAGAAACTCTCTACTATCAATACCATCATTATATTTTTTCTGTGTGTGCGTGTGGGTGTGGAGCAACACATTCCATAGCAAAAAATTGAATGTATATTTTAAATACAAATTAATTTTTAAATATTAACAAGAGATACTAAAGACTGGAAACGTGTGTGTTTGTTTGTTTTAGGCCTCTTATCAACCATTTGAAGAGCTATCATGACATCAAGAAATGAAGGAGCTGTCACTGCCCTTTCTCTCACATCCTCTCTTCAGAGATAAAAAAGGAAAGGCATAACAATGGTCATGCCAAGAAAGCCACTGGCTGCAGGCACACTATTCGCTGCATGAACTGTGCCTGCTGTGAGCCCAGACACAAGGCCATGAAGAACTTTGTAATAGAGAACAGTGTAGACCGCAGCCTTCAGAGACATTTCTATAGCAAATGCCTTAGTGCATATGTGCTTCCCAAGCTGTATGGGAAGTCACGTCATTGTGTGAGTTGTGCTACTCAAAGCAAGGTTGTCAGGAACCAGTGACTTGAATCCCAGAACCTTCACATGAAGTCTAAACCTTCCCATCCCATTTTACACCTACACTACTGTCCAACAACCATCTCCAAAACCTAAGCAAAGATTAGAAGCTGAAGGGAAACAAACCTGAAAAAAGGGAAACTGTTTGTTAAAAACAAAAGAAAGAAATGAACAAATTGCATAAAAAATCAAATGTACTGTGCAGAATTATGGATAAACAATGTTTCAATAATTACTGAATATTAATTAATATGGTTAAACAAACACAGTGTCTATGTTCCCAAATTTGGAAAACAAGTACTTATCCGCAGACTGGTTGATGTGCATATTAATGTGAATTATACTAAAGATACATTTAAATTAACCTTCAATATTATTATTATGACACAAATATAAAATGATGCTGAAAACAACTCAGAGACACCTTTAATTCTAGATCAATGGAACTGCCAGAACCCAAGATGCATGTAGAAGAACTTCTGGAATGTGAACTTCTGATATTTGTGGTGAAATCAGATGCTTGTTGAATAATATCTAGTAAGATAATACCATAAATATGCTGGTCTATCTTTTGGTACTTATAAGAATCCTTATTGTGAAAAATAGTGGAAGCTATTCAAACAGAATACTGGGATGGTTTTGGGTAATTTAAAATCAGTAGAGATATTATTTTTTTTAATCTGGAAAACTAGACATAATAAAAATGTGGTATCGGTATGGAAGAAAATCAAATTAATAACTTATGGCAAAGTGATGTTTATTGATTAAAGTGAATAGACTGTAAAGAGATTACTAATGAAGATCCAAGACAATAGCCTTGTGTATTTATTCAAAAACAGAACAAAGAAAATATCTCACAATAAAGAGCATTCCTAATAGTTTTTTTATTAAAATATTTTATTAGGGGCTCATACAACTCTTACCACAATCCATACATATACACATATCAATTGTATAGAGCACATCCGTACATTCTTTGCCCTAATCATTTTCAAAGCATTTGCTCTCCACTTAAGCCCTTTGCATCAGGTCCTCTTTTTTTCCCCTCCCTCCCCGCTCCCCCCTCCCTCATGAGCCTTTGATAATTTATAGATTGTTATTTTGTCATATCTTGCTCTATCCGGAGTCTCCCTTCCCCTCTTCTCCGCTGTCCATCTCCCAGGGAGGAGGTCACATGTGGATCCTTGTAATCAGTTCCTCCTTTCCAACCCACTCACCCTCCACTCTCCCAGCATCGCCTCTCATACCCCTGGTCCTGAAGTTATCGTCCACCCTGGATTCCCTGTGCCTCCAGCTCCCATATGCACCACTGTACAACCTCTGCCCTATCCAGTCCTGCAAGGTAGAATTTGGATCATGGTAGTTGGGGGGAGGAAGCATCCAGGATTTCGGTGAAAGCTGTTTTCTTCATCAGTACTACCTCGCACCCTGAGACCCATTTCCTCTCCTAAATACCTCTATGAGGGGATCTCCAGTGGCCGACACTTGGGCCTTGGGTCTCCACTCTGCACTTCCCCTTCATTCACTATGGTATGCACACACTCACACACACACACACACACACACATATATACACACACACATATATTCTTTTCTTTTTTCTTGCATTATGCCTTATACCTGGTCCCTTTGGCACCTCGTGATCGCACAGGCTGGTGTGTTCTTCTTTGTGGGCTGTGTTGCTTGTGAGCTAGATGGCCGCTTGTTTATCTTCAAGCCTTTAAGACCCCAGACACTATCTCTTTTGATAGCCAGGCACCATCAGCTTTCTTCACCACATTTACTTGTTCACCCGCTTTGGCTTCAGCAGTTTTGTCGGGAGCGTAAGCATCGTAGAGTGCCAATTTAATAAAAGAAGTCATGCATTGAGGGAGTGCCTGAGTAGAGCCCCAAGGTCCTTCTGCCACCTTAATACTAAACCTATAAATATAGGCACATAGATCTATTTCCCCATCCATATATATATATATATTTACATGTACATGTCTTTGTCTAGACCTCCATAAATGCCCCTTGACTCCTAGCTCTTTCCTCCATCTCCCTTGACATCCCTCCTGCCCTACTACCATGCTCCGTCCCCACCTAGGCTACAGCTATACCTCTTCTCTACGCAACCTTATCCTTGCTCATTCCCCACCAGGCCTGCCACTCTCCCCTCACTACCAATTTGGGTCCCATGTTGATCCCTTGTCCCTTTATTTGTTAACACCACTTCCTTACCCCTCTATCTCCCCAACATTCCTAATAGTTTGAGCAAATTTTAAATAAAATTTTTTATTTTATGCAAAAGGGGCATAGACAAAGAGCTAGCGTATACAAATATTCCTGTGGAGAGGTCCAGGTAGTATGGCAGGGGCCAGACCAAATCTAGGGATACATATGGAAGCCAATTCAAAATGAGAGGGCAAAAAGGAAAAAGAAAAAAAGACATGAGATGCAGGACAACAGGGTACTAACCCACCAAAGGGGAGGGTATAGTTTATCTCCACAGGGAAAGAGGGGCCAGACTTCAGCCGGTGCTCCATGACATGAATGAAACATACTAGCATGAAGAAGGGAACCAATAGAGAGGTTTGAGAGGCCGGCCACAATCCCAACTATGTGGATAGTCTCCCCTCCACCCAGAAGACTGTACTTCAGAGGACCACACTGAAACTACAGCTCAGGGAAAGGGTCATGTCTGATCAGAGCACACAGGTACAAAGGAAGGGGGTGGAAGAGAGAGCGGGGCACATGCTGGGGCACAGGCTGGGCCACCAAGCCCTGAGGACGATATCCCAGCTCAGAGCAGCCAATACAGAGAGAGGACTATAGGGCTGGCCCCACTATGTGGCACGACATCCCTCACTGACCCATAGCACTATGGGGGACAACACTGGAGACACTGGGAATTGTGTCCAATCTGACCCCACCACACCGAGGCAAAACACTAAAGGTGTGTGACAGAACAGCAAGGGGAGCAGAGCATTGAGTTCCAAGGGAACCCCAAAAATAAACTTTGGGGCCAGGGAGTGGCACCTCATCACACTCCACCAGAAAACACTCCTAAAGGCCAACAAACAGACTTTGAACTATTACAGCAGTGGTTCTCAAACTTCCTAATGCCAGGAACCTCTAATAGAGTTTCTCATGTTGTGGTGACCCCCGCCCCCAGCCATAGAATTATTTTTGTTGCTACTTCATAACTATAATTTTGCTACTGTTATAAATCAGACAACTCCTGTGAAAGTGTCATTCGATCCCCCCCAAAGGGGTCACGACCCACAAGTTGAGAACTGCTGACTCATACATAGGCTTTTCTTTTTGTTGTTGTTTTGTTTCTTTTGTTGCTTTGTTTTGCTGTCTTATTTTTTGTGCATATTATTATCTCTGTGGGTCTATACAGATAAGTTAGGCGGGACAAAGAATCTGGAGGAAAAACAATGGAACCGGCAGTTCCGGGATTATCTGGGAGAGGGGGAGTAGGGGAAAGGAAGTATGTGTTTACAAACCTAGGGGCATAGGAACAACAAATGATCCAAAATCAATGGCAAGGAGGGAGTGGGAGACCAGGTAGGGCTTGAAAAAGGGCAAAGTAACTAAGAGGAATTACTGAACCCCAAATGAAGGCTGAGAATGAGAGTAGGACATGAGGAAAGGAATAGGAAATAGAGGCAAGAACTAGGAGGCAAAGGGCATTTATAGACAGCTAAATACAGGCATGTATATATTTAAATATATTTATATATGATGATGTGCATATATATATATGATGTGCATATATTAGTATTAAGGTAGCAGATGGACATTGGACCTCTACTCAAGTACTCCCTCAAAGCCAGAACAGTTTGTTCTATTAATCTGGCATTCCATGATGCTCACCTTTCTGACAGGATTGCTGAAGACAAAGCGGTATATAAGCAAATGTGGTAAAGAAAGCTTAAGATGACCAGGTATCAAAAGATAAAACATCCGGTCTCAAAGGCTTGAAGATAAACAAGCTGCCATCTAGTTCAGAAGCAATAAAGCCCACATGGAAGAAGCACACCGGCCTGTGTGAACACAACCTTTCAGTGGAATTAGGTATCAGGAATCAAAGGGGAAAAATCATATCATTGTGAATGACAGGGAGTTCGGAGTGGAGACCCAAGACCCATCTGTAGGCAACTGGACATCCCCTTACAGAAGGGTTGTGGGGAGGAAAGCAGCCAGTCAGTGTGCAGTATACCACTGAAGAAACATACAACTTTCATCCAGCTCTTTGTTCTTCCTCCCCCCTACTACCCTAATCCCAAAGCTACCTTTGAAATCTGGCTAGACCAGAGGATGTACACTGGTACAGATAAGAACTGGAATCACAGGGAATCCAGGAGAGATAAACCCATCAGGACAAATAATGAGGGTAGTGATACCATAAGGATAAGGGGAAAGTGGGATAAAAAGAGGGAACCAATCACAATCATATGGGTCTGGGTCTCCATTCCGAACTCCCCATCATTCACAATGATATGATTTTTTCCCTTGGCATCAGCTGTTCATTTTTCCCCTCCCTCCCTGCTCCCCCCTCCCTCATGAACCCTTGATAATTTATAAATTATTATTTTACCTTCTCTTATACTTCCCAGTGTCTCCCTTCACCTACTTTTCTGTTGCCCATCCCCCAGAGATAAGGTTATATGCAGATCCTTGTGATAGCTTTCCCCTTTCTACCTCCCCTTCCCTCCCGGAATTGCCATTCTCTCCACTGGTCCTGAGGGGTTCATCTGTCCTGGATTCCCTGTGTTTCCAGTTCCCATCTGCACCGCTGTGCATCCTGTGGTCTAACCAGGTTTTCAAGTTAGAATTGGGATCATGATAATGGGGTGAGAGGAAGTGTTTAAGAACTAGAAGAAGGTTGTGAGTTTCATTATTGCTACAGTGAAAAAAGGTTTTTATTTTATTTGGATCCATAATCCATGGCAAAAACTATCAATAAATCCAAAAACATATTTTTTGAAGAAAATCTTCTATAAAGGATCCACTTGAAGTGTTGAAATCAACACGGGGAGCTTGGCTCAAGTCAGACCATGGTATATTCATTACAACATATCCATTTTTTTTAAGTGGACAATGAGTAAAATTATATATTAATTTATTTTATTTTTTATTTGTGCAGAATATTGAATATACCACAGACAGGAAGAAGAATGAAAAAATTTATCAAGGAAGGAGCACTAATGAAACTTTTGGCTGCTAACTGCTCAGTCAGTAATTTGAAACATCCAGCCACTTCACTGGAGAAAAATAAGGCTTTCTATTCCCACACATAGTTCCAGTGTAAGAAACCCACTGGGACAGCTCCACCCTCTCCTATTAGGCTGTTATGAGTTTCAGTCCTCTCTACCACAGTGAGTTTGTACTTTTCTGTTTTTAGTCTCTTAGAAGAAGTTCAGGAAAAATGCCATTAAACTCAAAGACGTTGAGGTATCATTCCCTCAGACATGGGACATATTACAGGAATGGAATAGTCCAGAGAAAAAAAACATGTATTTTTTTTAAGTTTAACCAAAAAATAGAACTACATTCAATGGCTGTATTTTAACCATAGGGTGTAGTTTAACAATACAGGGGCTAATTATGGCAGGCATTGTGGAAATGGTGAAAGACTAGGCAGGATTTCCTTCTACTGTGAAAAGGGTCATTACGAATGAGGAGTGTGTCTACTAGTCTAAGTATCACCATCAATAAAAAGTAATTCCCACATATTGACCAACTGGATACATTGCCATCAGATTCATTCTGTTAATGAAGTCCTGAGACGATTACATTTCTAAACCGTGAAAGAGCTCAATATCCCATTTTTAGAAATCTATAGAAAAGGTTTCACTGCATGAAGTGAATAAAGAAAACTGTAGGGCTGAAGAAATTCTGACACTAGACAATCGGATAATCCATGTCCCCTGGTAGAGCTTTATATCCAGACTCTACTCAGGAGGTTCTGTTGCCCATCCCAATGAACCAAGTCCCAAACTATGAGGTTGACGCCTTACATAACCAGGCCCAAGTCACGTAAGGAAGATCATCCCAGTAATCCAGTGCATTATACCATATATACATTTGATAGCAATAGCTATCACGAAGCTTTATGAAGCCCCGTCTTTTTTCCCCTCCCCTGCCATGCTCTTACATTATAGACAACCCTCAGCTATTGGACATAGTGTTCCCAACAAGTCCTATCTAACCTTTATCTGGATAATGAAAATACCCTAGGCATCTTTAATACCATTTTGTAGCTCAAGCGTCTTGAAGTCAAATTAATGCATTCTTTACATACAAGAAGCAGAAGTCTAGAAAGTTTGGAGTTGGTTGAATGAATTTGGTTCACACACCAGCCAATTGTTGAAATCTTTCTTTGTCATGCATAAACGTGAAAGATAGTATTCCCAGGTTTTAGCTCCCTCAACTGGACGATATTTCTCTCTGGCAAATCTGTGACCTGAAACTTAGCAGTAGATAATGTTGAGTAGGCTGTGTCAGTTTCTTGGCCTGTACTTCTTACCCTAAGTGATTTTTGTGGCCTCAAAACCATGCTCCAATCTGAGTGTTTGCATTAAATACAGGACCCACTCTAAATTTAATGTACACTTCTCTTTTCTTTAGCCCCCTTAGTTGACATTCATGTCAGACAGGAGATATTTCTTTATCTCAGAGGATGAATGGATTTCAGGTCTTCACAAAATGAAAACAGTGAATCTGAAGTACTGTATAGACTTGGGAGGTAAATGCTTAGGTTGAGTATAGATCTACATTGTTAAAGGTTATCCTACAGCATTAAACCACACAGATGAATTTGATATTACCTTAGGTGATTTTTCAGGCACAACATATTATTTCAGTCCAAGTCAATGAACTCACTGTGTCAACTGTTTTTGTGCCATTAAAACACTAGTATTGTGCTTTAAAAGTAATTTAGAAAAGTATGATATGTGATCAATGGTTTTGTTGCCGTTGTTATTTATTGTGCACTGTTTCTAGTAACAATTATTTCTCTTTTTAAAAACCATTTTATTGGTGGCTCATACAATTCTCACAATCCATACATACATCCATTTGTCAAGCACATTTGTACATGTGTTGCCATCATAATTCTCAAAACATTTGCTTTCTATTTGAACCCTTTGCATCAGCTCTTCAGTTTTCCCCCTCCCTCCCGGTTCCTCCCTCTCTAAAGAACTCTTGATAATTTAGAAATTATTATTGCTTTGTCATATCTTACACTGTCTGACGTCTCCCTTCTCCCACTTTTCTGTTGTCCATCCCCCAGGGAGGAAGTTATATGTAGAGCCTTATAATCAGTTGCCCATTTAGAATTATTTCTTTCCATTTATGTTTTAGTTTATTTTTATACTTCATTATCTGAATATAACACAAACAACCCCTTGCTTTCCAGAACTTGGAAAGATTTTTAAAGAAAATCCCAATATTTTAATGATCATCTAACTAAAGAATCAGAAATTATTTATATGTATTTTAAGTAGTAGTCACACATTTGTTCATGTTTCTTTCTTTCCCACTATCTCATCCAGCTAATTACTATGCGTTTATGTGTTGATACCAATGTAAATGTTTCTCTTACTGTGACATTCAACAGATTCTGAGTATTTCGTCAAAGTTCATCCTGCTTCAAGCTCCTTGTATCCCATGGAAACTGTATAATATTTATAGTGTGTGAACAAATGTGTATGGTTAGTGTAGCACATTTAGAAGCCCATAGTAATAGAGTGTGGTACCACAGTAGAGTGTGGCAACCAGTGAAAGATGTTTTAGAGGTGGACAACAATAAATAAAATGAAATAAAGCAGGAAATACTAGGGGGACTTGGCTAAGGCAGAGACAACCTTAACAAGAACAAAAGCCCAGAGGGAGGTGTATTTTCTAGTCTCTACAGCTCTTGTGTTTAAGGATGCCCAATGTTATGGCTTTTGTGAAAGACAGCACATTACCAATAAGGAATGACAAGGTGTAGGTAGACAGATGATGCTAAGAGTCAAGGTGAATGAGGGAAGAAGCTTAAAAGTACATGAGATGAAGGAAGGTAATGGCTGATGCAGTCACTCTCTTTCTGCCTGTGGAGGAGAAATGCAAAGCCCTAGACTGTAGGCACAAGGTGCACAGCAGCACGGGGGAACTCCAGGATGAGGTCTTCTGACTAGCTCTCAGAGGGTCTCTGCAAGCCTGCAGTTATGACCACTTTTAGACAGCAGATAGAGCAACAGCAATCTAGTTGAGAGGAATTACTAATAGGTGGAAGAAGGACAAGCATGATGGTACGGTAAGGAGGAAGGTAAAAGGAAACAGAAGAAAGATCTAGGAAGCAAAGCTATGGATAGTGGTATAAGCATAGGTCTGTGCATATGTAAATACATTAATTCTGAAAACAGAGATCTTGACCTACATGCATATATTTATAAGGCAATACACTAAGATAGTAGATGGACTTTGGGACTCTGCTCAAGCCCTCCCTCAATGCAAGAACACTTTGTTCTAACAACCTGACCTTCTTTGATGCTCACCATACCAGCATGATCACTGAAGACAAAATTGGTACGTAAGCAAATGTGGTGAAGGAGAATAGTGCCTGGCTATCAAAATATATACTACCTGAGGTTTTAAAGGCTTGAAGTTTAAAAGAGGCTATCTAGTAGAGAAGCAATGGACCCACATGGAAGAAGCTCATCATCCTGTGTGATCATGAGGTGTCAAAGAGATAGGGTAATAGGCTTCATAAGACCCCAAACAAGCAAGCAAAAAAACCCCAACATATTGCTGAGAATGAGGGGCGTTGTAGTAGAGACGCCACCTCTATCTGTAAACAATGGGACATCCCCTTACAGAAGGGTCACACTGAAAGGATGAGTCAACCTGGGGGCAGGATAGCACTGATGAAACACAATTATTAGGCTCCTTGAGGCTTCCTCACACCCCACTATCATGACTCCAATTCTGCCTTTCCCTGTGGGCTAGACTGGAGCATGTGCACAGGTACAGAAAAGAAATAAGAGTTCATAACATACCGAATCCAGGAACAGGAATGGGAGTATTGATACCAGTAGGGGAGGCAAAAGGCAGGGAGGGGAGGGGAGGAAGGGGAAGCCAATCACAATGATAGACACATAACCACACACACACACCCCGGGGATAAACACAGAAACCATGGGGGAAGAGAGATAGCAGTCAGTGCAAGATACAAAAATAACAATAATTTAATATTTATCAAGGGGTGACAAGAGCGGGGGGAGAGGAAGAGAGGGGATAAAAGGAGCTGAGACCAAGGTCTCAATGGAAAGTAAATGTTTAGAAATGAATGATGGAAATATATGTACAAATATTCTTGATACAATTGAATTGTGGATTGTTACAAGTCCCCAATAAAATAATCTTTTTAAAAAAGCACATGAGATGGATTAAGGAAAGAGATGACTTATCATCCATTCTGTCATCTTGGGCTAGAGCATGGGTTTCAAGCTCTCTAAGTAATGTTGACAGAGGGCAAACGACACAAACAAGGAGAGGGCTTATTGCCTTGGGTTCTAGGATATCCCATCCATAGTCTTGGTCTTCTATGGAGACTGGATTAGCTAGTGTCTGGCCTGGAGCTTGAGAATCATGCTTAACCAGGAACTTGGAGGGAGGAAAACAAAATGAGTGTGGTGGCGAGAGGCTGTGCTTCGATAAAGGAGGGCAGCATTAGTCTGAGTGGCTAGTTGGACATCATTGGCACAACCCTTTTGTAACCCCCAGGGTGTTTCTGAAAGCAGAGGGGTGTGAGGTTGCAGTTATAGGATAAAGCGTGAGGGTTAGGGCCCCTCTAAAACTGATCTGCAAGTCATGCTAATAGACAGATGCACAATTTGTTTTAGACTCTCTTATGCCCAGTCACCATGCATTTCTGGAATCGCCACGTCATCATTCCTCTAGGTCTTAAGGACAGCCTTCCAGCTCAGGGCTCTGAGACAGGTTGGTTTCAGAGGAAGGTGGGCTTCCAGCTCCCTCCTTGATCAATATTCTTAATCTAAGCTTGACTAAGTATTAACTTCTTCTGGAAAGACTGTCAGCTTATGGAAAATTACAAAACAACTAAAAGGTGATAATAAGTTCAATAGATCAATAGATGCATTATACTGGATAAATCTGCCTAACAAGGCCTCTTTAGAGTGTTGCAAAGCAATGATGTTACTTTGAGGACTAGGTTTATCTGACCCAAACCATGGCATTGCCGATTACCACATATGCATATAGAAGTGGGACATCGAATAAGGGAGAAATAAGAAGAATCAATGTGGTTGAATTGCAGTGCATGGGCCTTCAAATAGGCAAACAAATCTGTTTTGGCAGAAGTAAGGCCAGGATGCTAGTTAGAGGGTAGGAAGTGAGAGCTCACATTAAATACTTTGGACATGTTGTCCAAAGTCACCAGTCCGTGGAGAAGGATGTTTTGTTTCGTAAAGTAAAGTGGCAGTGACAAATAGGAATCCCTGGACTACATTGATTGACACAGTGACTGAAGCAATGGGTTCATCCTAAACTGTGAGGATGCTGCCGGGGTGGGCTGAGTTTCATTCCCTTGTGCACAAGGTCCCTGTAAGATAGAATGGACTCCATCAGAACTATCAACAGCAAGAGCCTCAGAAATTACTGATCAACACCCAAGGCGTGCACAAAATGCTAAATAGTTATGTTTACAAAAGTTATTTCCATGTCATCAAATGCCCAAAAGCTCAGGAGACATTCACTGGAATTTAAGTTCTAGTTTAAAAGAAGGAATGGGCCCTGCCCACTCACTGCGTTCTTCCCTCTGCCTTCCTTCCCCACTGCGGGACACCTCCTCGTACAGCCCGGGGCCCGGAGCCATGGCCTCGGGCAACACCCTCTACAGCGCCATGGACCGCCCGGAGATGCCGACCGAGATCGTGGAGCTGTGTGAGATCGAGGTGGAGACCATCCCGGTGGAGACCATCGAGACCACGGTGGTGGGCGAGGAGGACGAGGACTGGGGCGATCGCGGTGGCGGGAGTGGCCATGGGCACACCGGCTACCACCATCACTACCAGCAGCAGCAGTCCATGATCGCGCTACAGCTGCCGGTCACCGTGGACCTGAGCCAGGTGCACCACCACCAGGAGGCGATCCTGGTGCAGACACATGAGTTGGTGGTCGGCGTCGAGGAAGGCTTCGAGGGCCAAATCCCGATCCCAGTTCCAGCGCCGGCCAGCATTGGCGAAGAGGATGACGATGACTACATCGGCCGCAAGAGCAGCGGTAGTGACAGCTCTCGTGGGGCGGCGGCACCGGCAGGGGGGACGCGGGCAACAAGAAGTGGGAGCATGAGCAGGTGCAGATCAATCAAGACGCTGGAGGACCAGTTCTCTGTCACCCTATGGTTGTCAGATGAAAAAAAGGTCTTGACCATGAGACTGGCTGGGGAGCAGATCATTGGGGAGAACTCCCCTCCTGACTAATCAGAGTACATGATGGGAAAGATGCTCCCGCCCGGAGGGATCCCCGGCATCAACCTCTCGGACCCCAAACAGTTGGCAGGATTTGCCAGAATGAAGCCAAGAAAAATTCCAGAAGATGATGCTCTGAGAACAATAGCTTGCCCTCACAAAGGCTGCCCGAAGGTGCTCAGGGACAGCACAGCCAGGAGGAGGCACCTGCACACCCACGGCCCCGCGTCCACATCTGTGCCGAGTGCGGCAAGGCTTTTGTCAAGAGCTCAAAACCAAACGACACCAACTGCTTCGTACTGGAGACAAACCCTTTCAGTATAAGTTCGAAGGCTGTGGGAAGAGGTTTCCCTGGACTTCAATTTGCGCACAGACATGCAGATCCAAGCGGGAGACAGGCCCTAGGTGAACAAGAAGTTTGCTGAGTCGACTAACCTGAAATCTCACACCTTAATACACGCTAAGGCCAAAAACAACCAGTGAGAAACCGTGAGAAGGAAGCTCCTTCTCAGCCCCAGAAGCCTCTTCCAGAAGTGACTGGAAGACAACGCGCCTCTCCTTTGTAGATTGTTTCCAGGAAAGATTTTAAAAAATGAATCCTACATACCTAAGGAACATGTTTTGATAAAGTAGTAAACATTTTAAAAACACAAACTTTATTAAGGTGACATTGTTAAGATACCCTATCTTGCTCTGTAATCTCGTTTAAAAAAAAAAGTGTTTTTGTAAAGTGTGCTCCCAGCAGGCGAACAGTTCATGAACTTCGCATCAAAAGACAATTCGTTATATGACAGTGCTAAAAACGGGACTTCTTTTCACATTTTTATAAATATGGATCTCACCTGTTGCTTACAATTTTTTAAATTTTGTATTCTCCAAGTGTGCATATTGTACACTTTTGGGGGATATGCTTAGTAATGCTGTGTGATTTTTCTGGAGGTTGATAACTTTGCTTGCAGTATATTTTCTGTAAAAGAATGGGCAGTTACATGCAAACTTCAAAAGTATTTTCCTGTACAAAAAACATTATATAGGTTTTGTTTGCTATCTTAATTTTGGTTGTATTCTTTTTTGTCAACACATTTTGTATAATTGAATCATGTAGTATCAAATATTAGATGTGATTTAATGGTGTTAATTTAAACCCATTTTAGTTACCTTTTTTTCCTCTCCAAAAAATACTGCCAGATGCTGACATTGCGTGTGCTCCCTTTGCTTGTTGTTTTATAGAATGTGGTGCTCGGTTGTAGAGTATACTGTACTTTGACTATCAGATGTGTACACCATGTCACAGGGAGGGCGACAATTAAACGGTGGTCCTACAGGCAGGAATGGCAGAACGAGCTCTGTAAGCAATCTTGTTGTATTTTGTTGTCCAGAATAATCCTAATTCTTGAGCCTCCCAGAAATTGGAAGCTAAATAAAGCAAGTCAAGTTTTCCTTAAAAAAAAAAGGAATGGGTTTCTTTTATTTAATAAAAACTAATAAAATAAAGGTGATGCAAAACCAAGGTGATGCAAAAATCACTGAGCAATTGCTGCCCCTTGTTGATTTATAACATTCTTCTGGAGGTGAGCTGTAGGACATTTTCTAAGATCCATACAGCATGTCATATGGCAGAGTATTTTCCCAAACTGGGGCTCTGTTTTGTGGACATCACACAATGATTAGGTGTTAGTGACTATTTTCCTGGCAAGGGGAGTGTAAATCATGTAGTCCTCTAGAATGAGGAGTCAGCTGGAAGATCAGAGGGTCCAGCCAGTTCATGGAATCAATGGTAGTTGAATGAGTTTTAGGTTGCTTGCAAGGGCTATAATCAATTGAATTGAAGTAAAATTCCAGGAGAAACTTCTAGCATAAACAGACCATAGATTAAAGCTTAATACAGAGTACTGAGATGGTATGAATAAACACCACTTTAGTGTTTGGTAGTTTAAGTTCAAGTTATTGAGTGTAGATATAACAATGGTTGTGAGAGGACACTTACCACTACTTCAATACTTTCTTTTAAAAAATCATTGTACTGGGGTTCGTACAACTCTTATCACAATCCATATGTACATCCCCTGTATCAAGCACATTAGTACAGTTGTTGCCATCATCATTATCAACACATTTCTTTCTACTTGAGTCCTTGGTTACCAATACTTTCTATCAGACCAGTAAATACTCTGACACCAATGTTAGATAATGATACTGCCAGAAAACTGTAACCCAATACTGAAAATGGATATACACTAAAATTTCTTTAAAATATTTAGAACAGATTCAGACAACATATTAAAATGATTATATACCATGATGAATTGAAATTTGTCCCAGAGCCCATTTTACATGAGAAAATTAGCACTGTAATAAGCCCTTTGACAGAAAAGAGGGTCAACTGTCTAAGTAGGCACAGAAACAAAATAGGAACATTTAAAAATCAAAGGCATTGGGCCTCTACTCAAGTCCTCCCTCAGTGCAAGCTAATAACCTGGCATTCTGTGATTCTCATCTTCCCAGCAGAATTGCTTGAGTCAAAAAGGGTGTATAAGAGGAAGAATTTGCACACCCCCTTTAATAGTGAGAGCTTGCAACCCTAAAATATTTGGGTCCATGTGTCTTGGAGTCTCGTGAGCTAACATCTTAAGCTCACAAGACACACTGCAAGTAGGAACTCTATCTTCCCCCACAAGCTGGAAAGACATCAGTTTCAGGGGCACCCTGTGTGTCCAGTGCCAGGAACTCCTACTCACAGCACACTGGGCTCTTCACTTCTGAAGACCTAAGTCCTCGAAGAGTTACTCCTGATAACAACAGCAGACCAAGCTCTCTCTGATGCTGGCCTGGAAATTAATACCTTTGAGTTCAACCCCAGGGACTTACAGAGGCAAACACATTGTTCCTCCCTGAGCCTGTCTTACATGTCTACTGGCTGAGACTATTTATCATAATATAGGTCCCCCTGCTCAGGTTCCAGGGTCTCTTACCTTTAGGACACACAAAACATCCAAGCACGGATGATCCACTGTCTTTCCACACAGCACAGCCTGATCTGAGATCGATCCACCCCAATTTCAGCACCTTGAATTATCTGCCTCACCTGGGTCCTGAGAGTGAGCTGGGAAATAAAGCAGTTAAATCACAATCACCTGTAATTACTTCAGCATGATTAGTAAATCAACATAATGTAGCCATCCTTGGTTTAGTCCAGCTGAAGGCAGATTAGACGCTAGGTAGATTGCTCTAAATTGCTGTAGGGAGGCATTCTTAGCTAATTCTTGGGAGCCCCAGGAACATCTTTGCTCACACATGCACATGCACACGCGTGCACACACACAGAGATGCACACAGGCAAATATTCATTTAAAGGGTAGCAAGTAAGAACTTAACCTAAAGAGAATGGGGAACCTCAAGGAAAATAAGAGACAATGGGATGATATTTAACATCAAATGAGGGCACACTTACAGCCCACAGCCTGCCATTGTGTTCTCTGTATTTGCTCCATTAGAAAATGTAATACTTGATGACACTTTTTCTGTTAATCTCAATTATCAGACCAGATTTGTTCATTAGTAAATTACCTCTTTGGCTAACTTCACTCTTCATTGATCAACCATGATCATCCTTTACGTTTTAAATATGTTTTCTCTCCAGGTTTTAACTGCTTAAAACTTCACGATTTTAATTTATGCATACTCAGAGGGCACTATAACATTGTGGCAGAGCATAATGACCAATGAAAACCAATTGACTATATGGGGTCTTAAAGGCTTGAAGATAAACAAGTGGCAATCTAGCTCAGAAGCTACAAAGCCCACTTGGAAGAAGTACACTAGCTTGTGTGATCACGAGTTGTCGAAGGGATGAGGTAGCAGGCATCAAAGAACAAAACATTCTGTCATTGTGAATGAGGGGGAGTGCAGAGTGGGGACCCAAATCCCATCTGTAGGCAACTTATGATACCCTTATAGAAGGGTCAAGGGGAGGCGACAAGCCAGTCAGGGTGCAGTGTAGCAACAATGAAACATATAACTTTCCTCTAGTTCCGAATTCTCCCTCCCCCCCACCCCCCTGCGCCCAATGCACACTATCATAATCCCAATTCTACTTTACAAATCTGGCTAGATCAGAGGACGTACACTGGTAGAGACAGGAATTGGAAACACAGGGAATCCAGGGCGGATGATCCCTTCAGGACCAGTGGTGAAAGTGGTGATACTGGGAGAGGGGAGGGAGTGGGGATGGAAAGGGGGAACCAATTCCAGGGGTCTACATATAACCTCCTCCCTGGGGGATAGACAACAGAAAAGTGGGTGAACGGAAACGTTGGAAAGTATAAGATATGACAAAATAATAATTTTTAAATTATCAAGGGTTCATGAGGTAGGCGGGGAGGGAGGGGGAAAATGAGCTGATGCCAGGGGATGAAGTGGAGAGCATATGTTTTGAGAATGATGAGGGCAATGAATGTACAAATATACTTTGCACAATTGATGTATGTGTGGATTGTGATTAAAAGTTGTATGAGTCTCAATAAAATGATTTAAACAAACAAATATAAAGGTATTGGTTTATTATATCTTTTTAATATATTACTCATTTGAGGATATTTTAATGCAATGGATTCACAACGGATGGTAAGTGATTTTGTATTCATAGTTAATGGCAAAAAACCTGGTTGATAGTGTCTAGGGTTTATCTGATATTTTTACTGGGAAAATGAGTATGTTTATTTATAAGGTATAAAATAAGTAAGTAACGTATAAATCTTGTGGAGTTTTCTCCTTAAAAATGTAGCGAATTTCACATTTTCAGTAAAGCACACATTTTCATCTGTACAGTTTCCATGTTAGAACAAGACTTTCCAAATTAGAAATAAACTATTTTAGTTGTATCAAGATCATTGGCCTGTTCAAGAAAGTTTTGAGTCAATGCATACCAGTGCCCAGTTTGAAAATTTTGAAGAAGATTGATTTCTGGATAATATTTTCTCAAGCTTACATTTATTGGAATTAAGAAAATCTGTGGGTAACTTTTTATCCTCACATTCTTTGGCTACAAAATATGAGTATGTTTTTCCACATACAATGAGTACAATATTACAATGAGTGAAATAATATTCAACTGAGGAAAGCCCTTCGAGCATCCCTGTCAACAAGTTTAACCCTGTTAAACCACCACAATGACTCTCTTCAATGATACACTATCAAGTTTATGAAATTGAATGTCTCATTTATGAAAACATGTTTGCATATGTTCAATTTTAGATACTGTACCCGATCTCTTCACATGGCAGCAAATAATCATAGGTCTATCGTCCTACACTCTTGAGGTAGTTAATTTATTGTGCCAACCTGGCCGATAAACACATGTGGGATTAATTAAAGGGCAGAGAGATAAATCGCTTGGTGAGCCTCACCTTTCTTGCTTCTTGCTCTTTGATCATTAGACCAGTGTGCGGCTGCCTTGCTTGTTCTGTGCCTTAATTTGTATTCTACACTACCTGTGGGACACCTAACCCGTCGACTGTGTCGCTGTAATTTGAGGTATCTTCAAGACCTGCTCCGCCACACTATTGGAATGTACTTCTCTTGAGCTGTTGGACTCTGTCATCTGGCTGACTGTTGGTGTCCTACCTGCCTTGCTGTTTGCTGCCTGTGGCCAGATAGCCTGAATTACTCTACAGAGGATGAACTGGCGGCCCTCAGGATTAGAAGTACTGCCACTGTCTCACAGCTGTCTCATGGGAGTGAGTTGCACTGAGCCATTTGTACTGCTTTATAGATTAATTATTTCTTATGTTATCTCTCTCTCTGTGTGTGTATATATATATATATAATTATTAGCATTATGGTTTTGTTTCTCTGGAGAACCCTGTATAACATAATTGTTAATGCAAGTGTGTTCATATGCTCAAAAAATAAATGCTCACCTCAGCCCCATGACGCAAAGACCAAGGTATATTAAGTGCATACACTTCATTGGGGGAAATGTTTGTAAAAGAGAAAGTGCAGAGAAGACCATGGAGACTGGAAGATCACTCAGCTAAGACGCAAATCTTACCTTGAGAGAAGGAACAAAAAATAAGAGATAGGAAAAACTTTCTTAAATGTCAGTGTAACCCAGCGATGCCCAGTAAGTTGACTAGGTTACCTCAATACAAAATCACCCATTAGAGAATCACCTTCTTTCTCATAGACAAATGTTTGTGCTTTGTTCTTCTTGCACTTGGCTTGGGCTAGCCCTTAGAACTCTGTCTTATGTACAAACCTTGTGGTAGAATTCAGAAGCAATGTCTCCGCCTTGTATCATTATGCTCAGTGTGTTGGAGTGGAATGGCATTCTTAGATTTGCTTGTGCTGTTATATGTTTATATATGAAAACATGTTCATATTTTCTAGTAAGAAACATTGATATATAGGATGTCTTCTATTTATGATGAGATTGAAAGAAATGTTTTCTCATTAGTGATATTCTCATAGGCGATAATTTCACATTTTGTTTCCAAACAATATCCTGCTCTTGTTTGCTTAGGACTTTCATTATATTTCCTGAAGACTGGGTCACTCTTCTCTCTTTAGTTCTCTTCAAAGATAAATTTTCAGTTTGTTTTTGGAGTTAGTTATCTCAGCACATTAGATCCCCATTTGACATTTTCCTCAAATATTTTTCAGGGACAGTAATTGTATATATTCTTACCATGTTACTATTATTTCTTGCTACCCTCCACAGAGTCAAAGATGTTGACTACTGCTGTACATTCTTCTCTCGCATACGGATCCATCTCCTGTGTCCTTATCAGGATATTTTTTAGAGTTTGTCAGTACAATCTAATTTTTCTCATCTCATATACTGATAGCAGAATGAGTGGTTTAATCACATCAACTACTATGAGGAAGGCAGATGAAGCTGCTTATTTTCTTAAAGACTTACAGTCTAGAAAACCATAAGGATTTCTACTCTGTCTTTCAGGGACACTATGAGCTACAATTAACATAACAATAGGGGGTAATTGAGTTTGTTGGTTTGATTCTTTTTTTATTTAGTTTCATTTTCCTCCCCTTTATGTAAACACAACTCTGATGAAATCTAGGGGAGACTTGAGTAAGCCTTGGTGGTCTCTGGAATTCTCCCCTTCAGTAACAACTGGTGTGTCCAATGTGTGTCAGTTTCCAGGGGAGGGCTTTCAGTTGGTTGCACAAATTAATCTGATGGTGGCACAAAGACCTATGCTTCATGAGGAGCTGATTGGCCATCTCTAGAAGCAGAATGAACTGAAAGTGCGGGGGAGTCCCTGTGAGTCCAGGAGGCACAATCCTCCCTGCAGGGAGAGGGCAGTGCTGTTGAAGGAGGCACTCAGGATCCAGTGAGCACAGGAACCAATGTCTGATGTCAGTGCTCTTTGACTGTCAGGGTTGGTTTCCTGTTGTGGTTGTTTGTTTTTATTTTATTTTATTAGGGGCTCATACAACTCTTATCACAATCCATACATATACATACATCAATTGCTTAAAGCACATCCGTACATTCTTTGCCCTGATCAATTTCAAAGCATTTGCACTCCACTTAAGCCTTTGCATCAGGTCCTCTTTTTCTTTTTCCCCTCCCTCCCCGCTCCCCACTCCCTCATGAGCCCTTAATAAATTATAGATTGTTATTTGGTCATATCTTTCCCTATCCGGAGTCTCCCTTCGCTGCCTTCTCTGCCGTCCGTCTCCCAGGGAGGAGGTCACATGTGGATCCTTGTAATCAGTTCCCCCTTTCCAACCCATTCACCCTCTACTCTCCCAGCATCGCCCCTCATACCCCTAGTCCTGAAGACATCATCCATCCCGGACTCCCCGTGCCACCAGCTCCCACATGCACCAGTGCACAACCTCTGCCCCATCTAGTCCCGCAAGGTAGAATTCGGATCATGGTAGTTGGGGGGAGGAAGCATCCAGGATCTGGGGGAAAGCTGTATCCTTCATCGGTACTACATCACACCCTGACTGACCCATCTCTTCTCCTAAATCTCTCTGTGAGGGGATCTCTAGTGGTCGACAAATTGGCTTTGGGTCTCCACTCTGCACTTCCCCCTTCATTCACTATGGTAAGATTTTTTTTTGATGATACCTTGTCCCTGATCAATTTGGCACCTCATGATCGCACAGGCTGGTGTACTTCTTCCATGTGCACTTTATTGCTTCTCAGCTAGATGGCCGCTTGTTCACCTTCAAGCCTTTAAGATCCCAGACACTATCTCTTTTGATAGCCAGGCACCATCAGCTTTCTTTGACACATTTGCTTGTGCACCCGTTTGTCTTCGGCGATCGTATCATGGAGGTGTGCAGCCAATGATATGATTTTTTGTTCTTTGATGCCTAATAACTGACCCCTTCGGGACCACGTGATCACAAAGGCTGGTGTGTTCTTCCATGTGGGCTTTGTTGCTTCTGAGCTAGATAGTCGCTTGTTTATCTTCAAGCTTTTAAGGCCCCACACACTATCTCTTTTGATAGCCGAGCACCATCAGCTTTCTTCACCACATTTACTTGTTCAGCCGCTTTGGCTTCAGCAGTTGTGTCGGGAGGGTAGCATCGTAGAGTGCCAATTTAATAAAAGAAAGTATTCATGTATTGAGGGAGTGCTTAAGTAGAGGCCCAAGGTCCTTCTGCCACCTTAATACTAAACCTATAAATATAGACACATAGATCTATTTCCCCATCATCTTATACATATTTGCATGTACACGTCTTTGTCTAGACCTCCATAAATGCCCTTTGACTCCTAGCTCTTTCCTCCATCTCCCTTGACATTCCTCCTGCCCTACTACCATGCTCCATCCCCACCTGGGTTACAGCTATATCTCTTCTTTACGTAACCTTGCCCTTGATCATTCCCCACCAGGCCTGCCACTCCCCCCTCACTGCCATTTTGGGTTCCTGTTGTGGTTTTGAGATTCTTTTCCATCTCTTACTTTTCCCGGGGGATCTCTCTCTATTAATTTTTCTGTGTCCACACCTACTATGTATGGATTCAAAAGTTGCATTGAATAACAAGTAAATAGCTTCACTTTCAGGAAAACTAGTCCATTAACAGAATGAAACCTGTTTTTCTGGCATCACAGAGTGAGAGTTCTGATGAACCGTTGAGAAACCCCGTAGAATTGTCTATCAGACTCGAGTCAGATGAGGTGAAGGAGGGCCATAAATTCATGTGTTTGAACACTGACTTTTCAAACCAACACACAGATGCCTTCAGGAAAGACCTGTGATTTGATTTGATTCTGAAATAATAGACTCATGGCAAAGACTACAGTGCATTCTCTAATTCCAAAACTCTGAGTGTTGAAGTATAGACTACTGAGTGGGTAATGTATGGACAGTGACATATAAAAGCATAATCTTGTTCACGTCTTACCCTCTCCTTCCTGCAGAAGTGTGTCAAACCCAACAATGATCTGAACCCTTATTTGTCCTTTTCTATTTTCTTTCTTTCCTTCTTTTTTTTAAACTTGAGCAACTTAAGATCCATGCTTTATCATTTATATCTCCAAAGGAGCATGGCGACAATATCAATCACTCTGTTAAAGAGCATGTGTTAATTTCCATCCTGCAAGATGCAGAAACCAAGTCAGGAGAAAATCTGTGCAGATTTTCCAGGGGAAACACCTGTGTGCGAGAAAATCCAGAAGAGGCCAGGGGAGAGAGAAGGACTGTCAGTCTATGACACGAGCCAAAAGGGGTTTCAAAAAGTTCATGGAGAAATGTAATTAAATGATAATGGATTTTTTTCATTAACTTTTGGAAGACTACTTGTATGGTCTTGAGGTAAGGAGAGAGAGGGAGTATGTTGGGCAGAAATTGTATTAACTATTGTTCCGTTCAAAGGAAGTTCAGTATGGACATTGGATGTTCTAATTGAATGGGTTCTGTGATCCTTTGTGACCACTCTAGTTTTACAAAATGTAGGATGCATTCTCAGGCCTGACAGATTCTTGATAAAGTTTTATGAAGATAACCTGGTCTTATTTTTTTTTCTCTTAGCATACACATAAAATGGTTGGATTATATTTCTTCTATTGATTATATTGAATTGGATATTTCTCAATCCAGAGAGATTCACACGTGTGACGACTTTCAATCCTGTTTAAGACCCATGCCTCTATCCCCTTTTCCTGGGAATTTTATTACATGCACTAGAGACATTAAAGCTCCGTGTCATTTAACATTATGTATCTGTTGTACATTTTATCATGAATGTTGGAGTTTTACTAAGAACATACCAGAACTAATTTTATTTTTTTTCAATCTTCAGTCTTGGTTGGTCAAATCTATGTTTTCTACAGAAAGCGAACATATTTCTCTTAAGAAACAGTTTCTTAATTAGTAGTGTGATAGACACACCAATATTTAGCTGTTGAAATCTATTACGTGACTTATTTTGCTTAAGCATAAATATAAATGTAAGACAAGTGTATGAGTAGACAAAGTTGAAAATAATGAAGTAATTTTTATGAAAGTCACTGAAAGCATGTTTATCCTTTATTCTTTCTTACAACTCAGAAATGAGGTTGAAGCTTCTCTACCCAGGTTAAGAGGGTGATAGGACTGAGATTGGAAAATGCTTGCTTACTGTCAATCAAAACATTTTACACGTTCATTAAATTTTTTTAAATGAGTTTCTTCCTATATTTGTAGGTTACGACATAGCAATCCCTGTGGCTCAATGTTCAAGCTCATAGATGTTATTTGAAAAGTGAGCCATTAACACCCACCATCAGGTTCCTGTGAAAATGAAAACTGACAAGCTGCATCCACAAAGATTACAGTCTAGGGAGCCATATGGGTTCAGTTCTAGTCTGTAGTAAAGAGTGACCTTGAGTCAAAATGGTCAATCCATTAAAAAAATGTCACGGTATATATTAAAGTTAATGTTTCCTCAATTTTGAAAGTAAAATTCACTATGACATTTGGCAAGTAACTAATAAGGACAGTTATGAATTAATGTTGGCAGTGACTTAATTCACACATTATGCAGAATGGACTATAAGTCAAATATAAGCAATTCACAACTTAGATCTTGAGAGACTGACCTAGATATGCCTGCGGAGTTGGGTCCAGGAGCAAAGAAACGTCTCATTATCAAGTGTGATGCAGTCCGGATTCTTCCTAAATAATAGTAACTTCATGTCATTTTTTCTGGTGCTCAGTATTCTGAATTCTAGTCTTAGTCAACTGTTTATTGACTGAGTCAACAAATTAATGGCAAATTTGCTCATTATGATGCTACTTATGTATCACAAACACTTTTCACTTTGTTTTTAAAGCTTGACAGATTTTACTGAGACATCTGGCTTCAGGCATTACTTTCATTATGCTTTTGAAATAAATTAACTGATATTTATGTTTGCTTTATTCACTGCGGCACCTGCTTTACTCTATTAGAGTGCGATCATCTCTTTAGTCTTCTCACTCTTTGTTTGCAGATTTCAATGTGCTCTGCAGGGCATTTCGTCCCACGGTCTCCTCTAATATGAAAAAGGACTCTTTCATTCAGCACCCCATTTCCACAACCATGTGTCCTGTCACTTCAGTTGGACAAGCTACAGCAGTTTGTTAAAAAATGTTGATTGGTTGGGTGACTGAAAAAATACTCAGTTCAGTTTTTCAATATAAAATGAATCATGAAAATCTTCAAAAAATCTAGCAAATTAAATTTGAGATGTTACAATGCTACACAGGCTAAAAACTAACCACACAGAAATTTCATGATATAATGAGATCGATGTATTCAGATAAATAAGAATCTCATGTTATTATTTATTATTTCTGCACGATGGAAACATTTATTACTCTTGTTCTCAGAGCTGAGTCTTGTGAGGATTTATCCTAATCTGGCAAGAGTTAGAAAATGTTAATGTTCACTATATGTCTTTTTTTTCTCCTCAGAGGAGCAGATTCTTCCCTTTCTAAATTGTAATCCACAATTGTTATGCTGGGAATCTGGATGGTGATGAAGTGAGAGAATGGGAATTTTCTGTGTGATCGTCTAATTGAGCCTGAATATGTTATGGGACCTTCGTAGTGGGACTGTGAACTTCATGCCTGTGCTGTAGTTTATATCTTCACTGGTCGGTGTTCCTTTCCTTCTTGGCAGTATCCATAACCTTGACCTTTCACTGTTTATCCCTGTTGACTATTCCTATTCGCCCCGCCCCCTCAACATAGACATCATGGGTAAGATGTGTGGTGTGTGGTTGATTAGAGAAATATTTCACCCCCAGCTATGAAAAGGTAATACAAATGAACTTCCTCTGGTGCAAAATATTTCAAGTTGAGAATGGTCTTCCTCTCCAGGGCCAGAAACACGAGGACTTGTTTTGAATATTCACTGGAGAACCTGGGCAGGGTTCACAGTTAGAGCCCATAGAACATGGGGCTCCGCTAATGGCTGGCCCCAATGGTTTCTCATTCACGTAATCAGTACTCAGCCCCTAGAAATTTATCACATGTTAATTTACATATATATTTTTAAATACATGGTTTCAGTGTTTTCTGATCCAGGTAAGCAGATTACTGCTCTGCCTCTCTGAACGCACCTCTCTCTAGATTTTGGGTGGAATTTTGATACGTCAATCCATGTCAGTTCTCTGATGTGCGTATGTAGGGACTCCCATCATCTGTGCATCCGTGATTCACATTGCAGAAAAGGAGCTTATGGCTGACCCAGAGGAGGATGAGACAGGCCAAGAGAGACAGTGCAGGGGTCCACAGTGGAAATGGAGTTGCAGGGGTCCAGAGAGGAGCCAATGTGGGCACACAGGCACAGAGCTGTGGTAATCTCCATGCGAATAGATGTTATGGGGGATGAGTGCAAGTCTCATGGCCCAGCATCAAGCAAACCTGATTGACATTTTATCACCCCTTCTGCTTTGTACCCAGGTTCTTCCAGCTGAAACCTGGAAACCAGTCCCCTGGACTTTAAATGAAAACCATCCAAAGGTTAGTGGGTCTCATGAGCTCTTAGCTCTTGGATTGTTTTAGGACCACTCAGACAAAGCAGTATTTTCATTAAAATGTGTACTATACTCTTCAAATTTTGCCAATTTTGTAGTTATATATCCTGATATAATGGATTTTCTCCCTCTCTTTTTTTTCTTTCACGGTGCTGATATTATTTAATAAAAATTTTCACCTTTTGTTAATCCTGTTAATGTATCTTTATATATTGCAAACTAACTGAATTTATTTATGGAATAATATCAGACTTATGGTGATAAAGATAATTTCCTTTATATTTTAAAAGATGTTTTGTATGGTTTTTGAAGTGTACACACTTTTATATTATTCAATTGCTTGCTTTTCAATTTTTCTTCCATTGTGTTTTGTGGAACATTTTTATTATTTTATTCCCTGCCTTCTTTTAATCATTTTACTAGGGGTTCATACAACTCTGATCACAATCCATACATACATCAATTGTGTAAAGCACATTTGTATATTTATTGCCCTCATCATTCTCAAAACATTTGCTCTCCACTTAAGCCCCTGGAATCAGCTCCTCATTTTTTCCCTCCCTTCCCACTCTATCTCCCTCATGAACCCTTGATAATTTATACATTATTATTGTGTCACATCTTGCACTGTCTGAAGTCTCCCTTCACCCACTTTTCTGTTGACTGTCTCCCAGGAAGGAGGTCACATGTAGATCCTTGTAATCGGTTCCCCCTTTTCAATCCACCCTCCCTCCACCTTCCCAGTGTCGCCACTCACACCACTGGTCCTGAAGGGATCATCCATCCTGGATTCCCTGCGTTTCCAGTTCCTATCTGTACCAGTGTACATCCTCTGGTGTAGCCAGATTTGTAAAGTATAATTGGGATCATGATAGTGGAGCAGGAGGAAACATTTAGCAACTAGAGGAAACTTGTATGTTTCAGTATTGCTACATCACACCCTGACTGGCTTGTCTCCTCCTGGAGACTCTTCTGTAAGGGGATGTCCAGTGGCCTACAAACGGGTTTTGGGTCTCCATTCCGCACCCCACCCCCTTCATTCACTATGATAAGATTTTTTTGTTCTTGTGTACTGGTTTTTATGTGAGTAGTGGAAATAAGCATAATTTATGCCTGCTTAAATGATACTTTTGTTTAAATTCTTTTAAACGAGTATGAAAAGCTAAAATCATGGAAGATATAGGTGGCTATTTGTGAATACACGCTCATTACATTAAAAGTGAGAGAGAGGAGGATACAGTAAAATGAATAAGACTCTCCCAACCCCAGGAGTCAGTGAGAAATCACTTCACAGACCAGAGGAATAGCCCTGGTAGCAGTTACATAATTTCATGTTAACTCGATAAATAAGTGGAGGGGTGGAGTCTAGCCTGTCAATCAGCTCACAGCCTGAAGATGCTTACTTGTGGGTGTGGCCTTCTCATGAGGATTCTGGGGAGTTCCTCTCTCTTGGGAGGCGGGACACACCTTGTCTGTGCTTCACCTCCCTGTGGAGAGGCACATGCAGAAAGCTGGAGGAACCACGTGGAGACACACACCAGCACCGAGCGGCTTCCACTGACATTGGATCCACAAGACTTTCCAGCCACTGGCCTGTGCTCTTCCTGCACTCATCATCACTAAATACACTGTGAGTCAAGAGGAATGTATGGACTAGTATTGGACTTGTGGGCTTGATCTTGACTGGGCTTGGATGTTTTTTCAATGTACAATTGCTCTTTGATATAAAGCTCTCTCTTAAACTCTCTGGATTTGTTTTTCTAATCAACTTCCCCTAAAACAACCTCCTTGAATGTTCAATGTTAGTGTCTGAGAAGTTGATTTTGTCACCTCTCACCTATGAAGTGAGTGAAATTATAAGTGGATACATCTGTAACAGTCATGACCAGCTGTGAGCTCACTTGGTGAGATATTCCCACGGTTAGCCATAAGGATTCCAGAATGCCCTTGAGAAGAGAAGCTCAGCTATCACTATGTGTGATGCTCTATAGCAACGGTCTCAATGGGGTCAAAACCCCTTTGGGGTCGAACAACCCTTTCAGAGGGGTCATCTGATTCATAAAAGCAGCTAAATTAGAGTCATGAAGTATCAATGAAAAATAATTTCATGGTTGGGAGGTCACCGCAATATGAAGAAGTGTATTAAAGGGGAGTGGCATAAGGAAGGTTGAGAACTGCTGCTCTAGAGTTATCGAGGCTTCTTATTATTTATCACTGATTTAGACCAGGAATACATTTATGAATGTGAATTATATGCACATATGAGAGCTCTATAGAGTTGAAGGCTGAAGCCATTCCCCTGAGGAAGCATTAAGCAAAGATATAGCCACATAGGTTGCTCCCAAACCACTGACAACAAAGTGCACTCATGAAGGGGTGACTGTGGGGCTTCATTTTCCTATTGATAGTCGCCCTGGGTAAGATAAGACATGGGGCTGGAGAGAACACTGCGGCAGCTCCAGGGCCCTCACCTTCTGATTTACGTCCTCACAGGTGTTCAGGTGTGCATGCCCAAATGCAGTTAGTGCAGTCTGGGGCTGAGGTGAAAAAGCTGGGAGATTGGTGAAGGTGTCTTGTAGGATTTCTGGAAGCCCCTTCACCAGTGATGGAATGAACAGGGTTTGACAAGCACCCAGAAGAGGCTTTCAGTGGATGGACTGGATCAACACCCACACTGGGTAGTCAACATATGTCCAGGGATTCACACAGGGCTCTGTCTTCTCCTTGGATGGCCCCATCCGCACAGCTTATCTACGGATTACCAGCCTGAAGTCCAAGGACACTGCCACCTATGACTGTGTGAGACAGGCGCTGTGAAACCCACATCCTGAGAGAGTCAGGAAGCCTGGGGGGATGGCAGCTGTGCTCACTGAGGCAGGGACTCTGAATATTTAACGGAAACCTTTATTTACTTGTTTCACATTTTGAGATGAGAAATAAAGACAAAATACTTCCTGGAATTAGCATAAAGTTTCTGTGAAATGAAATCACCCCTCAAGAGAGGAGGATAAAAATACCATGGTGTGTAAGTTTTGTTCATCAATCTGTGTAAATAGTTCCGTTACAGCACTAAGAACTATGCAGACTCTGAAGGGATGATTCAACATCTGCAGAGACAATTACATGAACACAGGTTATCTGCAAATGGACAGGAAGAAAATGAAAGACAAGACCCTCTGTTACTCTGTGAGAAAATGAGAGGAAGTGAGTATGATCCCAGACACAAACTCCCTGCTGGGAGGGAGCTGGGAAGCAGGGGGCGCTCAGTACCCACAGATCACAGGACACACTCAGGAACAGGTGCAGAGGGACAGCTTCAGGGTTGGTCTCCTGTTGTGGTCTGGGGATGCTTCTCCATCTCGCTGTCTCCCTCAAGGGTTTTCTCTATTTTTATGACATAGGAATACAATGTTATGTATAAAAATATTTAAAATCAGACCTATTGCATGTAGGATGTATAATAATGGAATTGAAATCTCAGCAAAAGAAAATGGGGAGGAAGGACCAAATAAAAATATAATTTTATTTATTAGTGTTATATTGATATGCTAAACTTGGCAGCACTTGCATTGTTCAAGTAATACTTGATAATGGTTGCATTAATTGGATTTCCTTGAAGGCAGATATAATATTATCACAGTGAGTACTGTATTTCATGATGGGTTTATCAAAACCTTTCTGACAATGAGTGCTATTCTCTTGAATGTGCTGTTCCCCGCATAGTGAATCCTATGATTTTCTGATCAAATTGGCCCATACTGGTCAGTGCATTTATGCTCACTGATGCCTCGGATACCAATCAATACACATGCATACCATTTAATTTTTGACCACTTCAAATTTCTCTAAATTCGAAGTATGCAAATTACAAGTTCTAGTCCTTAGAAGACTTTTGCAGCTGTTTCTCTGTACCTTGAGTGATGCCCCATCAGCAAATGAAGATACTGACAGCTCCACTCCCAGAGGCTTTACCCAAATCACGTCATCATGGAAATCAAGATGATTTCAAGAATTCAGTCTCTCTTCAGTCACATTTTGAGTGCCCTCGAACCTGAGGGTCCCATTCTCTGGCAGTAGCTTCAACAATTTCCTTCTTCCTTTGCCTAGGCTTTCAGTATTCAACCATGCTGCAAAGTTATACATAAGGTTTTAGCATCTTCTTCCTCTGAAGTGGGGAGAGGGATCCTTCTGCATTGTCTGTTCTTAGTCTGGAAGCTTTGCTGACATCTGCTCACTTTGAGTGACCCTGTTGGCATTTGATATAAGAGTGACATATCTTCCAGCATGTCAGCAAAACACAAGCCACCACAGTATGATGAACTAACAGACAGGTGGTGAGAATATATCATTATTTCTTCAAAGTATATCAAACAAGTTCTGGCTAATATTTTAAATGCAATAAATAAATAACAGCATAATACAACCAAATAATGTAGTATTTCAATTCAACATGTTCAATGATAGACTTAACATTGAAATAGAAGATTCATAAGGACATCAAGAATCAAATAAGTAAACAAATAAATGGGTGTAGTAAACTAGAATCAGTGACCAACATATAACACACTCCACCAAGAACAAAACATATATGCTCCCATTAAGCCGAGATTTATTTCAGAAATAAAGTTAAGCATGAAATAGATGGAAAAAGGAACACAGATAGATAAATACAGATAGATGACAGATACAAGATATGGACAGTATATACAGAGAAAATAGATGATAACTAAATCAATAGTTCAGTAGACTGGTAGACCAATTAATAGATTTAAGGTAGATAGATATAGGGCAGTGATTGGATATGTATAGAAGGATGGGAGAGGGAGATACAGAAACTCAATGAACAGATTCCAGTGTCATTGTGTATTCAGGTTTAGGGATTTGGGCTGAGTCCAGGCAGAGGGTGTTCAGATAACACTTTTTTCTATCTTGAGATTCATTGAAGACTAAATGCACAAACTACAACATGAGGTGTGTCATAAGGAGTAAGGTGTTGTACATGGATGTTATAAAACAATGACTCACTCTTCAGGAGATTTTCTTAAGAAACTGGGTCCCCACAACAAGAATATATCACTTATTTGATGCTTGTGGTGATACAGATAAAAGTAGGTAAGGAAAGCTATGTGAGACCAGATTGTAAGCACCATGAAGGGAAGGTTGGGGTGTATTGCACAGGGTCTCAGGCCAAACAGGCACATGATCCAGATTCAAGACTCAGTGTGTGATGAGGAAGATACAGGGTTCCTAGAAAAATTGGGGCCTCCCCTGTCTCATTTTCCCCTGTGTCATGGTTTTTAGCCCTCTTCCTGCCCCTGAGAACCAAGATTTAGATGTTTTTAGCATGACCTTCAACTCCAGAGAACAGAGGGAGTAGGATGAGGCATAGAAGTAGGACATATTCTCTGGGTCCTTGTTTGTTTCTTGGGAGACCCCAAATACATAAACCACAAACTAGGGTACTCTCTCCTCATCAGGAGAGAACTGAGGGAAATGTTTTAATTTTCTTTTCTCTTTATTTTTTCTTGTGGATTGCATGAAGGTATACTGAGAAGATTGGTGTTCATTCAAAAATTCATTCACTTTGTTTCATTTCATTGACTGAAATGAAATACACACTAATTTCTGTTACAATTACCTTTTCTTTGAAAACATTCTGAATTTTTCCCTGGATAAATGTTGCCTTTTTAAACTTACAAGTTTGATTGTTCTAAAGTCATTGTATCTCCCCAGGGCTATTACTCCCTTGTAGGCTTGTCAGTTATCTGGCTGGAAGTTTTTCCAAGGGCTGAGTTCAGTCCCAGACCTTAAGGGATGCTGACAGCCATATTTTCAGGACTTCCACAAGTCTACCCAACCAGGAAGCCTAATCTTTGTATTTTTCTTTTCTTTGTGTGTATGTATTATTTAACTTTTTGTCCCACTCCACCCAAGACCTTCTAATGCTATCTTTTCCAAATAAGTGAGTACTGATAGCAAGGCACCATCTCTTTCTTCTGGTCTTAGTGTTCCGGGGACTTGTATCCATGATCATTACAGCCTTGGACAAATGGTTTCCATGTGTCTTCAATGATCATCACTCTGGAAAGGGAGAGCCAATTAGCTGCACTTCATGTGGTTTAATGTCCCCAGTCACTACTCTGAAAACCCAGACATAGGATATTGTCTTTGTGGGCTGTTATGTCAGTGGTTCTTGGTGTTCCCCAAACCCCAAGGCTCCTCCTCAGAGAAAGAAAAAGTTAACCCACTTATTGTTTACTTTAGTTTAGATCAGAGAAATGTTTAGGGACAGATTATGAAATTGATGAAAGTGAAATGTTCCCAATGTTGGACTTTTAACTTCTCTTCTGAACAGAGCTACATTGTCAGAGAGACGGTGAAAAGGGCCAGATTGACCATGAGTTTTCAGAGAGTGACACACTCATCTTTGGCTTTAATCTGCTCAGATTTGTCTGACACTCCGAGTAAAGCTGACATTCCTTCCCTGAGATTTGTTTCCTCTCCTCAGGCAGCAGGAAGCACAGGGTAGACAAGGGCGCTAGGAGGCACCTGAGAGTCTTTCGAGAAGGTGCCATTTGGGAAATCAGATTCCTCAAAGTCTTCACTAAGGAGACAGAGGTAATTGTGATCCTGGACATAATTCCCACAGACAATAAGGAGGGACGGTCTGTGAGGCCCCAGGCTCCTTGGGCTGCAGATTCACACTGGGTTTGAAACCACTCCTCCCTGGGTGTGGACTGAGAGATGCACTGAGTGGAGAGCCTCCGTTCAATGCTCGGCATGGGAGAGGTGCTAGTGCTAGTGACCATCGTCTCTCTCTCTCTCTCTCTCTCTCTCTTTCTCTGTTGCAGGATGTAGCTAGGATCAGGTTCTGTCCCTCCCAGCAGTCCCAAGACCCACACCTCCCCCTGCCTTGGGTGTCCAGGGTTATAAGTCTGGAGGAGTCTGACATGGAGGGCAGGGCAGAAATATGCAAAGTGGAAGACATCCATTTTAGACCCACAGGCCACCTCCACAGGGGAAGCTCCCTCATCACCCAGTTGGGGACCACAGTGTGATTCCTTTCCATCCTCCTTGCAAGATGGACTCCGCCATCCTAGCTCTCCTCATTGCTCTTCTCCCAGGTCAGGATCGCCACAACGTTTGAGATGAATGGAGGGTGTGTGTGTGTGAAGAGGGAATCTCTGATCTCTGAATCCTATCTCCACAGGTGTGTGCGCTCAGGTGCAGCTGGTGCAGTCTGGGGCAGAGGTGAAGAGACCTGGGGCGTCTTTGAGGATCTCCTGTAAGGCATCTGGGTACAGGTTTACTGGAAGCTTGATCAGCTGGATTAGTCAGCCACCTGGAAAGGGCTTGGAATGGGTAGGAATGATTTAGCCTGGTAACTCTGATACCAGCTACAACCCATCCTTCCAAGGAAAAGTCACCATCTCCACAGACAACTCCATCAGCACCACGTACCTGCAGTGGAGCAGCCTGAAGGACTCAGACACGGCCATGTATTACTGTGCAAGACACACAGTGAGAGAAACCCCTTCCTGAGAGGAGCAGAAACCCTCAGCCTGATGCAGCTGCAGAGCAGGAATCTCAGAGGCATCTCTCAGTTCAGCACCAGAGGACACAGTCTGCTATCTCCTAGAGAGTGAGCACATGAGTTCATGTCACAGGCCACTGACATGACAGGGAGACATCTCCCCACATGGGGGCACTGATGCAAGCAGTGTTGTACAATCACTTAGAAAACATGTTCTTAGTTGAACTCCTTTCTATTAACTTCCCTTTTTTCCCACCTCTCTTGACCTTATTACACCCGAAAAGGGGGTACTTGTCTGTTTTTACAAGAAGAATGTTGTTATTATATTAATGAATCGGGATTAGTTGAGGAACGGGTGAACAATCTCAATAAGAGAAGCAGGGAACTACTTAATTTTGGACGCCCCCAAATTTGCTCACCTCAATGAATTGGTGGTCCTCGCAGTTATTTTCGTTTCTTGCCCCCTTCATAGGGCTGGTAATTGTTTTGCTTGTTGTAATTTCTTTGGGGCCCATCATCTTTAACAAACTTATGTCTTTTATCAAACAACAAATAGAGGCCATCCAGGCCAAGCCAATACAGGTTCAATACCATCACCTTGAGATGATTAGTCGGGGTGGCTCGGTATCTGACGATGAGTATGCATCACCGGTAAGACCCTCTGCCCTTATGAGATGAGTTGGATAGCCAATGACAGGTAAGACTTGTTGCCCCTGACACCAACCTAAGACAGGCCTTTGTTCGCCTCCACCTAAGGTGGATAAGATGGGTTCACAGAAGCCAAAGACGGGTAAGGGTCGGAACCGCACCTGGCAACCTAAGACAGGCACAACTCCCTAAGGGGATCTTTCATTTCCTAAATACATAAACAAAAATGGAGGACCTGTTGGGAGCCGATAGCCATTAAGACCTTCGCCTCAGACTTGTAGCAGAAACTTGGCCACTTTCTAACAGCAAGCCTTTTCCTGCCCAACTTCTCCCCCACATTCCAAGCTACATGCTCAGTAGCGTGGGCAGTTGCGATAACTGACCTTGTTGCCATTAGTCAAAGTACTGAGCACCCACTGAACTGCAGTTATAACATATTAGGAACATAGTGATAAGTTCACCCGGTAAGCCTTAATTTGCATGCGGACATCACCACAGATGTCTTTGAGTACTGTTGCACACCCTTTTTACCTTATTAGGAACATGTAGCCAATTGGCTGTTACACAGTAAAAAATTGTGCCTCCCACTTCCTTCTCTGTTGTAAATATATACCCGGAGTTTTGGTGAAATAAACGGGCTTGATCAGCTCTTGTCTTGCCCCACGTCTTTGTGTCTTTTTTCCATCCAGGTTTGTTGCCCCTCCAGGTCACCGCGTGAGGGTCTCACTGGACGAGACCCCAAGAAAACCCCAGAAGCAACAAAGCCCACATGGAAGCAGCACACCAACGTGTGATCATGAAGGGCCGAGGGGACCAGGTTTAAAACAACAAAGGCGGGGAGCGGGGTGGAATATCACATGACCATGAATGAGGGGAGTGCATGATGGGGACCCAATGCCAATCTGTAAACAGCTGGACATCCCTTGCAGAGGGGTAGTGGGGAGAAGATGAGTCACTCAGGGTTCAGGGTAGCAACCATGAAACTCATAACCTTCTTCTAGTTCTTGAATGCTTCCTCCCTCCCAATTATCATGATCCCAATTCTGCCTTGCAGAACTGGTTAGACCAGAGGATGCACAGCAGTGTAGTAGTGATCTGGAAACACAGGGAATCTAGGACGGATGAACCCCTCAGGAGCAGTGGTGACAGTGGCGACACTGGGAGGCAAGGGAGTGTAGAAAGGGGGAAGCGATCTCGGGGATCTATGTGTAACCTCCTCTCTGGGGGATGGGCAACAGGAAGGTGGGTGAGGGGAGATGCCGGGTAGTGTAAGATAGGATAGAGTAATAATTTATAAGTTATTAAGGGTTCAAGGGGGGGGGGGAGGGGAGGGAAAAAGGAAAATGAGCCGATTCCAGGAATCCAAGTGAGGTAATTCAAGCTCAAAAGGACAGGTATAACATGAGTCCCCTGAGGTAAGTACAATCAGCATGGCAGGAATAGAAGAACAGACACTTATCTCGCAATAAACGGGTAGAAGCATAGATAGTTGGGGAGAGGGCAGACCACATCCAGGGAGGTAAATGAGAGCACAACATAAAGAATGGGAAGGGGTGCAGGAGGAGGGAGAATCAGTGTCGGGAGAAACTGAGTTGGTGACACGGGGGGTAGGGGGGACAGGGCACTAATCCAGCCAGGGGGAGAGTATTGGTTATGTCCCCACAGAACTGAAATGTGCATACAGACATGCCAAACCAGGAGGCCAATGTAACACGCAGAGGAACTCACAAAAAGACTGGACTATCTGTCCGGCCCCAAGCAGAATCAGCCTGACCCCCAACATGGAAGGGAGTGCCACAGAAAATGAAAACAGATCATCTGGTGAGGGAAAGGGACTGACCTACCATACCCTTAATGAAACAAGCAAATGAAGGGGGAGCACATTAGGGCCCACTAAGCTCAGAGGACAATAGCCCAGCCCGGAGCGGCCAATGTACAGAGAGGACCATATGTCTGGCCCCACTGTGACATGCAACATCCAGCATTGACCCAAGGCCCTAAATGGGACAGCACTGGAGACACAGTGTGGGATGTGTCACCGAGCTGACCCCACCACATTGAGGCAAAACACTGGGGGCGTGCAATAGAGCAGCGGGGAAAGCAGAGCAAGGAGGTCCCGAATGAGTATCAAGGGTGGACTTTGGGACCAGGGTATGGCACCCCATCAGACTAGTCCGGAAAAGACTCCTAAAAGTCAACAAACGGAACTTTTCTATCTTTTTTTTCCTTCTTTTAGATTTTTTATGTCAGTGGCTTTTTTGTTAGTTGTCAGTGTTGCTGCCATCATCACTGTGTCCTAATGTACCACTTTGTTTGGTGCTGTTGAGGCCACTAACAATTTTATGTGCATATTATTATCTTTGCAGGTCTATCTAGATAAGATAGGCTGGATAAACAATGTGAAGAAAAAAACAACAGGACTAACGGTTGCGGGGGGGGGGGGGGGGGGACATGGGAGAGTGGGAGGTGGGGTAAGGGAGGAGGTGTTGGCTAATGCAGGGACAAGGGAACAATGAGCGGATCAAAACCAGGGGCAGGGAGGGGATGGGAGGACTGGTAGGGAGGGACCAAGGGCCATGTAACTGAGAGGAATTACTGAAACCGAATGAAGGCTGAACATGTAGGGGGCCTCCCTGAGGGTGATCAGCTGTCAATCTGGCAGTAGGCCCCACTCCCTGCTGTTAAAGACAATTGACGCCTGCAGTCATCTATCTGTTTCCGGTAGGTGGGGTTTAAACCCTACTGATAATGGTTCCTATGGAGATCCAGAGAACGGGTCAAGCAAGGTCAAGCTGCCATACTAAACCTAAGATCCACCCTTCTTGTCACATGTATATCCCCAATCCCTCCTCTTCCTATTGCTTGTATGTCCCTAGACCACCCCCTCTCATTACTCTATTACCTATAGGACAGCCCCTTCCTGTGATGTATGTCCTCACCTGTAATTGGGGGGCTTGCATGTCCACAGTGAATAGAAAAAGCCTGGGCTGGCATTAAAAATCTCTCTCTCTTTCCCTCCACGTGGACCATCAGGCGGGGCTGGAGTGAACATACTACCATGAATTGTGCCTGACTCCATTTATTTCAATACTTCTATTCTATCTTTCATGCTCTCAATTACTTTATTATGATCTTTACTTATCGCTGTACAATTGCGCCTCCCGGACCCGTAATAATGTGTTACGGCTGGATTCCTCTGACAGCAAGCATGTACATATGTAAATATATTTATGATTATGGTGGAAATAGATTTATGTGCATATATTTATAGGTTTAGTAGTTGGGAAGCAGGTGGACATTGGGCCTCCACTCACACATTCCCTCAATACTAGAACACTTTGCTCAGCTAAACGTTCATTCCATGATACCCACCTTCCTGATATGATCTCTGAAGACAAACGTGTGCATAAGCAAATGTGGTGAAGAAAGCTGATGGTCACAGGCTATCAAAAGATACAGCATCTGGGGTCTTAAAGGCTTGAAGACAAACAAGCAGACATCTTGGAAGCAACAAATCCCACAGAGAAACACACAAGCCGTGTGATCATGAAGTGTTGAAGGGATCAGGTAGCAGACACCAAAGAACTAAAACCATCATTGTGTGCTCACCTTCCCCATATAAACACTGAAGACCAACGTGTGCATAAGTAAGTGTAGTGAAGAAGGCTGATAATGCCCGGCTATTAAAAGATATAACGTCTGGGGTCGTAAAGGCTTGAAGGTAAACAAATGGCCATCTAGCCCAGAAGCAACAAAGCCCACATGGAAGAAGCACACCAGCATGTGTGATCACAAAGGGTCGAGGGGACCAGGTATCAAGCACCAAAGGGGGGAAAATCATATCGTGAAAGAGGGGAGTACACAATGGGAACCTAATGCCCATCTGTAGACAACTGGACATACCTTGCAGAGGGGTAGTGGGAAAGAGCTGAGTCATTCAGGGTGCAACGTAGCCTTGATGAAACTCACAAGGTTCCTCTAGTTCTTAAATGCTCCCTCCTCCCACTATCATGATCCCAATTCTACCTTGAAAATCTTGTTAGACCAGAGGATGCACAGCGGTGCAGATGGGAACTGGAAACACAGAGAATCCAGCACAGATGAACCCCTCAGGACTAGTGGTGAGAGTGGAGATACCGGGAGGGAAGAGGGAAGGGGAAACCGATTACAAGATCTACATATAACTTTCTTCCTTGGAGGATGGGCAACAGAAAAGTGGGTGAAGGGAGATGCTGGGGAGGGAGAGGGAAAAAAAGAAAGAAAAATGGCAGCTGATTCCAGGAGCCTAAGCGGAAAGCAAGAGTTTTGAGAATGATGAGAGCAACTTATGCATAAGTGTGCTTTACACAATTGCTGTAGGTGTGGATTGTGATAACAGTTGTATGAGCTGCAATAAAATGATTTTTTTTTAAATTTTTTTAAATTATTTTTTATTTTTTAACAAATTATTGGGGCTGATACAATTCTTTTCACAGTTCATACATATACATACATCAATTGTATAAAGCACATCTGTACAGTCTTTGCCCTAATCATTTTTTTCTCCTCTTTTCTTCATTTACATTTTATTAGGGACTCCAACAACTCTTACCACAATCCATACATATACATACATCAATTGTATAAAGCACACCCATACATTCCCTGTCCCAATCATTCTCAAGGCATTTGCTCTTCACTTAAGCCCCTTGCATCAGGTCCTCTTTTTTTTTTTTCCCCCCTCCCTCCCTTTTCCCCCCTCCCTCATATGCCCTTGGTAATTTATACCTCGTTATTTTGTCATATCTTGCCCTATTCGGGGTCTCCCTTCCCCCCTTCTCTGCTGTCCCTCTCCCAGGGAAGAGGTCACATGTGGCTCCTTGTAATCAGTTCCCCCTTTCCAACCCACTCACCCTCCACTCTCCCAGCATCGTCCCTCACGCCCTTGGTCCTGGAGGTATCATCCACCCTGGATTCCCTGTATCTCCAACCCTCATATGTACCAGTGCACAGCCTCTGTCCTATCCAGCCCTGCAAGGTAGAATTCGGATCATGGTAGTTGGGGGGAGGAAGCATCCAGGATCTGGGGGAAAGCTGTGTTCTTCATCGATACTACCTCACACCCTAATTAACCCATCTCCTTTCCTAAGCCCCTCTATGAGGGGATCTCCATTGGCCGACACTTGGGCCTTGGGTCTCCACTCTGCACTTCCCCCTTCATTTAATATAATATATATATACGCATACATATATACATATACACATATATACACATACATACACACACTTATATCTTTTTTTTTTTTTGCATGATGCCTTATATCTGGTCCCTTGGGCACCTCGTGATCGCACTGGCCAGTGTGCTTCTTCCATGTGGGCTTATTTGTTTCTGAGCGAGATGGCCGCTTGTTCACCTTCAAGCCTTTAAGACCCCAAACACTATCTCTTTTGATAGCCGGGCACCATCAGCTTTCTTCACCACATTTGCTTGTGCACCCATTTGTCTTCAGCGATCCTATCATGGAGGTGTGCAGTCAATGATATGATTTTTTGTTCTTTGATGCCTGGTAACTGATCCCTTTGGGACCACTCGATCCCACAGGCTGGTGTGTTCTTCCATGTGGACTTTGTTGCTTCTGAGCTAGATGGCCGCTTGTTTATCTTCAAGCCTTTAAGACCCCAGTCACTATCTCTTTTGATAGCCGGGCACCATCAGCTTTCTTCACCACATTTACTTGTTCACCCATTTTGGCTCCAGTTGTTGTGTCGGGAGAGTGAGCATCATAGAGTTCCAATTTAATAAAAGAAGGTATTCATGCATAGAGGGAGTGTTTGAGTAGAGGCCCAAGGTCCTTCCGCCACCTTAATACTTGACCTATAAATATAGACACAAAGATCTATTTCCCCAACCTCCTATATATATTTGCATGTACATGACTTTGTCTAGACCTCCATGAATGCGCTTTGACTCCTAGCTCTTTCCTCCATCTCCCTTGACCTTCCTCCTGCCCTACTACCATGCTTCATTGCCACCTGGGCTAGAGTATACTTCTTCTCTAAGCAACCTTACCCTTGATCATTTCCCACCAGGCCTGCCACTCCCCCTTCTCTACCCTTTGGGGTCCCATGTTTTTCCCTTGTCCCTGGGTTTGTTAACACCACTTCCTTACCCCCCCCCTACCCCCCACCCCAAGTCCCCCCGGAACTGTCGGTCCCGTTGTTTTTCATCCAGATAGTTCATCCAGCCTGTCCTATTCAGACAGACCTGTGGAGTCACTAACATGCACGAAAACTAGACAGAGGAACACAAAGCAACAGTATACAACCAGACAACAAAACAACCAAAACAAACCACTGAAAAAGAACAGAACAAAACAGTTCACAAGAGAAAAGCTTGTAGTTAGTTCAGGGATCTTTGCTGGCCCTTAGGAGCGTTTTCCAGTCCAGTCTGTTGGGGCACCACGCCCTGGCCCCAAAGTCCACTTTCAGCATTCCCTGGGGACCTTGCCACTCCATTCCCTTGCTGTTCCGCTGCATTCCCCCAGTGCATTGCCTCGGTGTGGTGGGATCAGGTCAGGTGCAATTCCCACACTCTGTCTCCGGTGCTGTCCCCTGTATCGCCCTTAGTCACTGAGGGGCATCATGTCTCATAGTAGGGCCAGCCATGTTGTTCTCTCTGTGGACTGGCTGCTCTACTCAGGAACATCATCATCACGGCCTGGTGGGCCAGGCTGTGCTCCACTCTCTCCTCCTGCCCCTTCATCTGCTCCCGTGTGCTCTGATCAAATATGTCCATCTCCCATAGCTGCAGGGTCAATGTCGTCCTTTGGAACAAGTTCTTTTCGGGGGAGGGGCAGGAATCCACTTAATTTATGGTGCTGGGGCCTGCCTCCCAGACCTCTCCACCGGTTCCGTCCTCCACGCCGGGATATTGCATTCACACCTTGCGACACTGGGTTGAAGTCTGGTCCCACTTTCCCTGTGGAGATATAAGCCATACCCTCCCCTTGGGTGGATTAATGCCCCATTTCTGTCATGCTGATTGTACTTACCTCAGAGGACTCATGTTGTACCTGTCCCTTTGGGACTGACTTACCTCGCTTAGCATAATTCCTTCCAGCTCTTCCCATGAAATAACGTGTTTCATGTGCTCATCGGTGCTTTTTAGTGCTGCATAATACTCCATTGTGTGTATGTGCCAAAGTTTGCTAATCCACTCGTCTATCGATGGAAACTTAGGCTGTTTCCAAGTCTTTGCTATTGTGAATTGTGCCGCAATAAACATTGGAGCGCATATGACTGGTCGTGTTTTATTTGCTGCTTCAACCGGGTATATGCCCAGTAGAGGGATGACTGGGTCGTAGGGTAGATCAATTTCCATTTTCTTTAGGTATCGCCAGATTGCTTTCCACAGTGTCTGTACAAATCTGCACGACCACCAGCAGTGGAGGAGGGTTCCTATTTCACCACAGCCCCTCCAACACTTGTTGCTCTCTGATTTACTGATCTGGGCTAGCCTCAGGGGTGTTAGGTGGTATCTCATGGTTGTTTTGATTTGCATTTCTCTTATGGCAAGGGACTTCGAGCACTTTCTCATATATTTATTGGCCATATTGATCTCCTCTCTAGTGAAAGTTCTTCTCATTTCTTTTGCCCACTTCCTTAGGGGGTTAACTGTTTTCCTCTTTTTGCAGGTCATGATGGTGTTGTAGATTTTAGTAATGAGCCCTTTGTCTGACGTGTCATTACTAAAAATCTTCTCCCAGTCTGTGGGTTGCCTTGTCACCCTCTTGGCAAAGTCTTTCGAGGTGCACAGGTGTTTTATTCTTATTAGATCCCATTTGTCGATTTCCAGATCACCTGTTTGTGTCCCCTTCCCTGTTGCAGTGAGCCTATGTGCTCCCTGGGCCAGTGCTCTGAGATTAGTCCCGATTCCCTCCTTAATGGTCCTGATGGTTTGGGGTTTGACTTCTAGATCTGTGATCCACCTTGAGTGTATTCTTGTGCATGGGGTGAGGTAGGCGTCTTGTTTCAACTTTCTACATGTGGATATCCATTGTTTCCAGCACCACTTATTAAAGAGGGCATCTGCTTCCCACTTGACGTTTTTGGGACCCTTGTCGAAGATCAGTTGTCTATATGCTGATGATTTTACTCCTGGGCTTTCTATTCTTTTCCACTGGTCTGAGTGTCTATCATTGTGCCAGTACCATGCTGTTTTGACCACTGTAGCTGTGTAGTAGGCATTAAAATCAGGCAGGGCGAGTCCTCCAATTGTGTCCTTCTTCTTGAGGAGTTCTCTGCTAATTCTGGGTTTCTTCCCTCTCCATATGAAGTTGGTGGTCAGTTTTTCCAATTCTTTGAAGAAGGTTGATGGTAATTGGATTGGTATAGCATTGAACTTGTAGAGTGCTTTAGGAAGAACTGTCATCTTTACTATGTTCAGCCTACCTAACCATGAGCAGGGGAGCTTCATCCATTTGTGAAGGTCACTTTTGGTTTCCTGTAATAGGGTTTTATAATTATGCTTATATAGGTCTTTAGTATTTTTTGTTAAGTATATTCCTAGGTATTTCAGTTTGTTCTTGGCTACTGTGAAGGGTACTTCCCTCTTAATCGCCTCTTCCATGGCCCTGTCCGATGTGTATAGAAACCCTACTGACTTCTGTTTATTGATCTTGTATCCTGCTACCCTTCCGTATTCCTCTATTGCTGTAAGTATTCCAACTGTGGAGTTTTGGGGGTCTTCAATGTATAAGATCATGTCATCTGCAAATAACGATAGTTTCACCTCCTCCTCTCCCAACTGGATCCCTTTGATGTCCTTCCGCTGTCTTATGTTGTTAGCCAGGACCTCCAAAACGATATTGAATAGAAGAGGGGACAGGGGGCATCCTTGTCTTGTACCCTTTTTCAGTGGTATTGTTCTTGTCTTTTCTCCATTGACTATGATGTTGGCTGTTGGTCTTTCATAGATAGCTTGTATGAGCTTGAGGAACTTACCTTCCAATCCTATCTTCATGAGTGTTTTGATTAGGAATGGATGCTGGATGTTGTCAAATGCTTTTTCTGCATCTATGGATATTATCATATGGTTTTTATCCTTTTTCTTCTCGATGTGGTGTATGATATTGATGGATTTTCGGATGTTAAACCATCCCTGCATCGCTGGGATGAATCCTACTTGGTCGTGGTGAATGATATGTTTGATGTTCCTTTGTATTCTATTGGCCAATATTTTGTTAAGGATTTTTGCATCTATGTTCATTAGAGATATTGGTCTATAATTCTCTACACTTGTGGGGTCTTTTCCCTGTTTGGGTATCAAAGTAATGCTGGCTTCGTAAAATGAGTTTGGGAGCTTGCCGTTCTTTTCTATGTTCTGGAATACTTTGTGGAGGATCGGTGTCAGCTCTTCCCTGAATGTTTGGTAAAATTCTGCTGTGTAGCCATCTGGCCCTGGGGCCTTTTTCCTTGGTAGGTTTTTGATGACACTCTCTATTTCTTCCTTCGCTATGGGTTTGTTGAGGTTCTTGATCTCTGTCTCAGATAATCTAGGGATAGATTGTTTTTCTAAATATTTATCCATGTCTTCCAGGTTTCTGAATTCATTAGAATACAAACCTTCATAGTACTTTGTGATTATCCTTTTTATCTCATTGGGGTCTGTTGTTATTGCCCCCGATTCATCCCTCATCCTGGCTATTGATGATTGTTCCTTTCTATCTTTGGTAAGCTTTGCCAGGGGAGTGTCAATTTTATTAATTCGTTCATAAAACCAGCTTCTAGTTGCGTTAATCCTTTGCATTGTTCTTTTGTCTTCGCACTGGTTTAACTCCGCCCTGATTTTTATTATTTCTTTTCTCTTGCTATTGGAGGGGTAGTTCTGTTGACTCTGTTCTAGTTGTTGGAGGTTTTGTGTTAACATATCTGTCATACGCCTTTCTTCTTTTTTCATGTATGCATTCAGTGATATCAAGCTACCTCTGATAACTGCCTTTGCAGTGTCCCATAAGTTTTGATATGTTGTATGCTCGTTCTCATTAGTTTCTAGAAATTTCCTGATATCCTCTCTGATCTGGACCTTAACCCATTCATGTCGCAGGAGATCGTTGTTTATTCTCCAATTGGTGACCCTTGCTTTTCTGGGTGCCCTTCTATTAATCTCCAGCTTTATGGCATGGTGGTCTGAGAAAGACGTCTGGATAATATCTATGTGTTTGAATTTACTCAGGCTGGCCTTGTGCCCCAGCATGTGATCTATTCTTGAGAAAGATCCGTGTGGATTGGAGAAGAATGTGAAACCTTTTGCTTTTGGATGAAAGGCTCTATAGATGTCTATCAGGCCCTGTTGCCTAATTACATTGTTTAGCTCTCTGGCCTCTTTGCTGAGCTTCTTTCCCTGTGACCTGTCTTTCTCTGATAGTGGAGTGTTGAAGTCCCCCACTATTATTGTTGTTTCCGTGATTTCTTCTGTCATTTTTTTAATAGTTTGTTTGACGAAATTTGCCGCACCATTATTAGGTGCGTAAATATTCAGTATGCTTATTGCTTCCTGGTTTACTGAGCCTTTGAGCATTATGTAATGTCCCTCTTTGTCTCTTTTTATGTTTTGGATCTTGAGATCCATTTTGTCGGAGATTAAGATAGCCACTCCTGCCTTCCTGGAGTTACCATTTGCTTGGTAAACTTTCTGCCAGCCCTTTATTCTCAGCATATGCTTGTCTGCTTGCTTAAGGTGTGTCTCTTGCAGGCAGCAGATTGATGGGTTATGTTTTCTAATCCAATCCTCCAGCCTCTTTCTTTTAACATATGAATTGAGCCCATTTGTATTCAAAGTGATTATTACAATCTCTGGCTTCATGGTTGCCATATTCTGTTTTGTGTTTTGGGTCTTTGCCTATCTTCCTTCATATCAGTGTACTGCGTTTGAGTGGAGGGTTTCTATCCTGTCCTCTTTTCCATCTGAGACCGTGTTGTCCTGGTACGTGTTGCTGGCATGTTGGCTTCTAGATGGAGATGGGCTATATGGTGGTCTCCTGGTGGTTCTAGTTGGAGCTTGATCTTCTGGCCATAGTGAGTCAGCCAGTATGTTCTGCAGGGTCGGGTGACTTGCAGTATATTTTTTGAGTTCTTCCTTGTCCTGGAAGACCCTTATCTTACCCTCTATCTTAATGGATAACTTGGCAGGGTATAGGATTCTGGGGGAGGCATTTTCATCTTTCAGTTTTTGGAAGATGCTGCTCCATTCTCTCCTCCTCTTCATGGTTTCAGCTGATAAGTCTGAGCATACCCTTACCTGCGCTCCTTTGTATGTGACTGTCTTCCTTTCTCTTGATGCTCGTAGAATTTTCTCTTTTTCCTCTAAGTTGGATAATTTTACAATTATATGCCTTGGCGTGTTCTTCTTGGTGTTTAGCTTAGCCGGCGTCCTCTCTGCTTCCTGTATGAGAGTCGGATTCTCCTTTGTTAGGTTGGGGAAATTTTCTTCCAGGAATTCCTTTGCTATCTTGGCGGTCGATTTGTGTGTTATGTTGTGTTCCGGTAGACCGATTATTCGAATATTATTCCTCTTCATAGCATCTGTCATTGATCTCAGGCTGTCTTCTGTTTCTTTAATTTTCCTATCTGATTGTTTTTCTCGCTTGCTTCGTTTGGTTTGAGCGTCCTCGAGTTCACTGATACGGTTCTCAGCCTCCTCAAGCCTAGATATAGCTTCTGTGACCTTTTGTGTGGCCTCTGCTACCTCCTCTGTTAGTTTCTGCAGTTCCTTTTGGTGGATAGTATTCATCCCCTCTATTGTGGACTTCATCCCCTCTATTGTGCATTTCATCCCTTCTATCGTTGCATCCTTATTTTGGTTTGCTTCTCTTAGCTCCTGTATTACTGCAAGCAGAGTTCTGAAGATTTCCTTTTGTGGCTGATCTATATCTGTTTCTTCTATGAGTGACGTTAGGTCTGTTAAAGTGCCTCGTTTTTCTGATTTTTTTGTTGGGAGTGATGTGGTCTGTTGATTTTTCCTTGATCCTTTAATAGGCCCCATGCTTCTGGGAGACAGGAGTAACCTTATTGTGTGGAGGCTCAGGCCACTGTGCCGTCTCCTGGGGTGGCTGGGGCGGGCTGTGGCAGGCTTAGGGCTGGCACTGGGGACCCAACAGGGCCCCAGGTGGTGAGAGCTGGCTGGAGCTCACTGACGGCTCCTCAGGGACTGCAAAGCCGAGACCCAGGCTCCACTGCAGGTGGAGTGTTTGATCTGCCCGGGCTGTGAGCGGGGAGGCCCCTTGGATAGGTGTGCCGGCAGCTGCGGGACACTGCGGGGGAACAATGGTGTTCGCTCTCCGCCCTTTTGGCGCGAAACCGCAGGGGGTAATGGCGCCGGCAAAGGAGGCTTGGCGCGAAACCGCAGGGGGCAATGGCGCCCTTCCTCTGCTCAGGCTCAGAGTCGCGGCCGCCAGGGTCCCCGCAGCACCCTGGGGAGGGCACCTACTCTTGTGCCTTGCGCAGGGGGGGCCCTTGGTGGGCAGACTCAGCAGCGCGGGGCGCGGCGCTCCGCGGAAGCTCAGGGTCCGGGACAGGCGCGGGTTGGGCTATGGCTCCTTTTGGCGGGAAGTGCTCAGCGCAGGGTCCCCACCAGGAGTGGAGCTGGTGCTAGGCTGCCAGGGGCTGGCGGGGGCGGGCGGGGGTGGGAGGCCGGCGCACGGAGGGCAGGTGGAGAGGTCCGCGGCAACAGTGCGGGTGGATGGTCCCCGTGGGGGACAACCCGCGGGTCTGCTCCCCTGAGCTTGGATGAATGGAGGGAGGGACGTGGGCCCGAGGGCAGATCGCTGCCCTGCGGGGAGAGGGGAATCGCGGGAGAGGAAAGCTTCTCTCCCAGTGGGGATCCGCGATAGGGAGTGGGGAGTGGGCCGCTGGAGTAGGCAGGGCAGGCAATCTGCTCTGGGCTGGCGTCCGGTTTGGGGATGGAGCCTAAGCCGGTCGCCAGTGAGCTCACGGCAGCTTAGTGGCCAGAGACGTCCCCCGAGTCCGGTCCTCTTTCACCTAGACCCCTGCTCCGGACAAATACGTGGGGTAGGACTGGGGTGCTGTCCCAGGGGGGATATTTCACTCACCAGACTCTTACTATTCAGCTACCTGGTCGCCAATCCCGCTTTGTTTGGAGGAGCTCTCAGAGTATGCGGGTGTCCCTGTCGGCCATCTTCCCCCTCCCTAAAATGATTTTTTTAAACACAAAAAACAATACGTGGTAAAAATTGTGCATCAATGTATGCATATGTTTCCAAGTTATCATGTGTATAAAATTCATAAATGAGTGGTTTTTACAGTACCTATGGTGTTTTAAAATAATGTAGAAAGTGTACTTAGATGAAATTCTATGCTTTCATGGAAAGAATGATAACAACAATAATTTTGTTCTCCCTTCTCCCTCACTGCACTTAACAAGAGGTTTGACATCTGTGTATGCCCATCCCAAATAACCCATGTCAACTAGTTCTATTCTTATGTGGATTTTTGTGTCCCCTTACTGTATCTCCCATATCATAAAAGTGACTTGTTCTCAGTGGCCATAGAGTTCAACTACCAGGAGAAGCATTATGTGGACTTGCTTCTGGAGTTCTTGTCAACCTGAGATGGCACTTAGAGATGATGCATAGCATGTGTGTTAGTCCAGGTAGACTAGAAACAAATTCATGGAAAGAGCTTTATATATAAGAGGAACTGAATATTTAGGAAAATCCCAGCCCAGTCCAGATCAAGTCCATAAGTCTGATATTAGCCCCTATGTCTGATACCAATCTGTAAATTCCTCTTCAAACTCATGAAGCACATGCAATGTGGTCGAATGCAGGAAGATCACAGGCCAGGGGGTGGAAAGTCTTGTGGATCCAGTGGTGGTTGAGGCATTTCAGCACTGGCAGATGTCACCACATGGCTCCTTCAGCTCCGGACCTCTAGCGTAGCTCCATGTGTCTTGTCAATGGAAATATCTCACAGGGAGTGAGCCTGTCTCCGGCCTCCAGTGAGCTATTTTATCTCCTCCTCACCTCCAAATGAGATCACCAAACTGTGACCTGAATGACACACTAAAATGCACCCCTTCAATCTTAAGACTCTCATATTAGCAGCAGATTATGTAACTACCTCTGCTACCAATGCTTACTGTTAATAGATGTCCTGACTCCTTCAGAAAGTGCAAGTGATCCAGCTCTGGCAATATTACCTAGACAAGGAAAATAGTTACTGATGACAAATAATAGATGCCTCATTCATGTCCACATATTTTGAGAATCTCTTGACACTCACATGGAAAACACTCAGAGGAAAATCTTGGTTTCTGGACAAGGTCCTTGGTTCCTAGAGAATCTTGACCAGAGCTTGAAGCTTGAAGAGTCTCACCACGTTTTAAAATTTAATCTGGATGGTCATCTACATGTTAAAACCCCACATGTAAACTAGGCAAGTGTCAGGACTGCCCTCCATTTGGTGTCAGAAACTAGATGGAAAATCAGCCCTCCCTCCCCACTGGTAGACCTCTAGTTGTTAAGAATTCAGGGGCCTCCTGTAGTAGGTCATTGAAATGGCTGGTCTACAAAGATAGCGCTGTCCCTGAGAATTGTGAGTGGACATGCAGCCCCTACCACGATGCACCAAACCATGAGGACAACGTGGCCACATGGAAGGGTGCATGAAAAGAGAGAACTACTGGGCTGGCCCCACTCAGAGCCAAACTGACCCACTCCTGGGAAGTGGGTGTGGTGGAGAGCAGAACTGAACCTACAGGTTGGGGAGAGGGGCAGCATGCCACACCCACACGGAGGCAGGCAAAGAGGGAGGAAGAGAAAGAGAGAGCCAGACTGGATCCCACGCTGGCACACAAGGCTTCCAGGATGAAGTCCCTCAGGGGGGCTAATGGGACACAGAGGGGGCTGGGCAATCGACAACAACACATCACGCTGTCCCCTTACTGGAGCACATTGCAACAGAGGGCATTTCTGAGGACACATGGGGGAAAGTAGCGCAGTCTGAACCCCCCAAAATAGAACGATTCGAGTAAGGAACATACCAGATCAGCAGCCGGAGCAGGCAGAGTTATGAAGCCACTGAGGAGCCCCCAAGGGGTGCTCCAGGCCAGGAGGGGCAGCACCTGGACAGTCTTGAAGGCCAGGGAACAGATCTAGGATTTTTGTATATTTCTTCTGTATATGTGCAGAGGCCCAAAGTTCATACCCTACCCCTTATTTATTTACTATTTCAATTTTTAGAAATCAGTTTTGTCTATTAATAGTCGATGTACCTACCTATATAGGATAGGCACATGAGGCATGCCTGAGGCAAGAGCAGCTGGAGCAAAGGTCTCAGGGAGACCTGGGAGGTGGTGTGGTGGGTGAAGGGGGTGGTGAGCAGGCTGCACCATGGATGGGAACAATGTGGGTTTTGGAGTCAAAAATACAGAGAAGGTAGGGATCCAAGGCAGGGGGTGGAGGGTGTCGGAGCAACAGCAAACTAGCTAATAGGAGGTACCAAGAGGCAGAAATAAGGGGGAAATGACAGTGGGGCAGGAGGAAGGTAAGAGGAAACAGAGGAAGGACGAAGGAAGCAAAGCAATGGATAGAGGTATAAACATGGTGTACATATGTAACTACATTAATCCACAAAAATAGAGGTATTGATATATGGCAATACAATGTGGCAGGGGATGGACTTTGGCCCTGTGTGCATATCCTCTCTCAATACAAGAACACTTTGTTCTAGCTAATCGGCAGTCTGAGATGATCACCCCCAGGACACAATCACGGAAGACAAAATGAGTGCACAAGCAAATGTGGAGAAGAGGGCGATGGTGACCGGCTATTAACAAATATAGCACCTGGGTGCTTAAAGGCTTGAAGTTACACAAGCCACCATTCAGCAGTGAGGCAACATGTCCACATGGTAGAAACATACTGCTGGTGCGATCATGAGGAGTCATAGGGACCTGGTAGTAGGCATCAGCAGACACATTACAAACAAAAATATATTGTTGTGAACAAAAGGGGTTGGAGCAGAGATCCAAATCCCATCTGTAGACAGTGGAATAATCTCCCCACAGAGGGCCCACAGGGAGGGGATGAGTAACCAGGGTGCAGTAAATCATCGATGAAACACAGTATATTCCTCTGGTTCCTTGAGGCTTCCTCACCCCCGCTATGATGACCCCAGTGCTGCTTCCCATTCAGACTAGATTGGAGCATGTACAAAGGCATAAAAAGGGATGGGAACTCCCATCACACGGAATCCAGGGACCAGGGTGGGAATAGTGATGCCAGAAGGGTATGGGGGAGAGGAGGTGAGAAAGAGGGAACCGATTGCAATGATTAAGACATAACCATGCACTCCTCTACAGGGGGAAGAACAACAAAAAACATGGGGCCTGGGAGACAGCGGTCCGTGTGAGAGATGAAAATAATAATGTACAATCTATCAGGGGGTTATGAAAGTGGTAGGGGGTAGGAGAAAAGAGCTGATATCAAGAGCTAAATAGAAAGTAAATATCTACAAAAGACTGAAGGCAACATATGCACAAACATGCCTGATTCAATTGATGTTGTATGAGCCCCCAATACAATGATTTTAAAAAAGAAGAAGAAGCCTGCTTTAATTAAGAAAGACTTTCTGGTCTCCTTTCTCATTTCTAAGCACACATCTGTCTTCATCCTAATTTAGCACTACTTCCAAGAACATTGGGACAACACATATAGTAGAGAATTTTGTTTAAAAGGAACCACAAATTGGAGATTCAACCTTGGGCAAATCTCTCAGCATCCCACTGGATCCTTTACCTGGACAATGGCCAGGAGAATAACACACACCCTGGATGAGAGGTGGAATGAAGGGAGTCACCACCTTCCCAGATGATTTACTACCAAGGGGTTTAAAAACTTTGTGGATTAATTGAATACTATTGAAATTATATCATAATCTTTGAAAGAAGATTGCATTTTCCATGAACATGCTAAGCCCCATGTAGTTGTCTTCAGTATAACAATCCCTATTGTTAATGCCTTACGTCAAGAAATAGTTTTGTGTGTGTGTATTTAAAAAGGTGAGAAAATTTAGTTAGACTTCGTTAGAGAGTTTATGAGGAAATAATATTTCAGATGCTAGATTACTGAGTGTTTAAAGTGTTTACAATGCTCCTTTCCCCACTCCATCACTGGTAGTCCACATTTCCAGAAGAAATCAAACTGCAGTGTGCATACCATCTCCTCCTCTAAACAGGTAACTGAGACTTGAAGCTTGTCACCACATCCGGAAATCTTTGGAGCTAATGGTACAGGAAGGGGTATGATACCAATTGTATGGACCATCCTTCTCTCATAATCACTCCTAAATAACATCTTAAGTGAGAACGCTGTGTCAAGTCAGGAACATTAAAAGGACATTCTTCCAGAAATTCCATGATGGACATGATCTGAATGGAAGGGCAGAAAAGGAAGACAAATCCATGCTGTAAGCAAATGTTATCACTCTAAGGACACTTTGCCGAAGATCAATGATTCATTGTTATGAGTAAAATACATCTAATATTTCACTGATTTTTTGCATTAAAAATGGGCTCTTATTTGTTTACATTCATTCCTTTGGATAAATACCTGTCCATTAATAGTATATAGTTACTGCTTTTATAAATTACCATCAGAACTCCCCATGGGGAGATGAAATAATTGAATTCCCACAGATCCTCTATCTAGACAATCCTTCCATTAGCTTTATCACAATTATGAATCCAGGAACAGTGGTAACATAGCCTATAATGCTTCTTTTTTCCTGTGGCAATGCATTCATGAAGAATAGAGAGAGGAAAAAATCATCATAATTCAAAGTCATCTAAGTTTGTAGTCACAATAAAAGGAGGAACCTTCTGGATGTTGTTCTTTGTGGATTTAAAAGAAACCAAAGGTACTGATAAGGATCACATTTATCCTCCCATGAATCTAGCTTTGGGGTAGTTGCTTGGTCCAGTGTGTACTGAGAGCCCCTTGCTGACAACCTATCATTACTCTCAGGCCAGATGTGTCTTATAACCACTCTGGGTCTCCCAAAATATTATCTCTCCTGGTTCTAGTGGTTCAGTTTGCAGTCTGTAGTTAGTACCTGGAGCTGTCTTTTTACATATCCTGAGCATGGATGGTTGAGCTACATGTGTGGTCAGCACATCTGTTATTTCTGATCATCCTCCATGGTAGACTTATCCCACCATTCTCTGTAAACCATCTTAGTCAGTTTTCATCACAGCTGCTCACTGTATTTCCATGCAGTTTTATTTTCATGATGTCCCAGAGTTATAAATATGTGGATCATAAAACAAGTCATGAGGCATAGAGTAAACTCAGATTCTGTGAGGTAATTCAAGATGACACAAGAAATAACCCTCCCCAGCCTTTTCTGCACTTGGTCTGCGAAATGATAGGGCCGATGTCTCTGGTGTAAGGGCTTCCTTCCTGTGGAGGTTTTGTGTGTGAGCTCCTATTGACTTCCCTTCACTGTGGCCCGTGCACAGTAATACATGGCCGTGTCCTCAGTTCGCAGGCTATTCATTTGTAGATACACTGTGCTTTGGGGGTTATCTCTGGAGATGGTGAACCGGTCCTTCACAGAGTCTGCATATATTGTCTTACTGCCATCATACCATATAACTCCCACCCACTCTAGTCCCTTCCCTGGAGCCTGGCGGATCCAGTGAATGCCATAACTGCTGAAGGTGAAACCAGTGCCTACACAGGAGAGTCTCAGGGATCCCCCAGGTTTTCTCAGGTCTCCTCCAGACTCCACCAGCTGCACCTCACAATGGCCACCTGCAAACATACACATTGGATTCAGGAAACCCTGTCTTTCCACCCAGCTTTTCCCATAGAACAATCAGCTCTTATTATTCCCTAACCTTGTTGAATGATGAAAAGGATCCCCCAGAGCAATTTGAGCTTCATTCCGGGGCTTTGGGGTCAAGGAAGCTTGAAAACAGCACTGAACTTGCCGCAGGACTCCTTGTTGAGTGCTCCAGGGACAGGTTCTGCATAGAGCTTATGCAATGAGGACGGGGCCCTGTTTGCATGCCCCTCCCTCCCTGTCAAGAGTTATTTGATTCCAGTGTCATATAAAGAACAGATCTCTGGCTATAAAAATGCCTTGGGCGCATGGTGGGAGGAGTGAGTGCAGCAATATTCACAAGAGGAGTCTCCTATCGAGTCTGACTCTATCTATGAACTGAAGCACGGAGGGAGACACTTATGGAGCTACCAGTGGTCACAGGTGGTGTTACAAACATCACGCACACATGGACCTTTCCTTGTTATTTCCCCACAGCCAATTCTTCCCAATTCTTGTTCTGGTTTTTAGTTTATATAGATTTGTTGGAAATTCAAAGTTAATGTCTAAGTATTGGTTCAGCATGAAAAAGTAGAGGAATGAAAATTGCAATTAGTATTTTCTGTTATGAGATAATATGATGATGATGTTTCCTCTTTTATTCAGCAATGTGAAAGAGAAAAGAGATAATGCTTTTTAAAGATTTATTGACAGGTGAATAAAAAGATATATTTTTCATTATCTTACATTTGTAGTTATTTATATTGGCACTTATATTTGCTTTGTAGTCAATGTTGTATAATAAGTTTATTTATAATGACTCATTATAAAATTTAAAAAATACATATACAAGGAAATGTTTCTCAAAAGCATCACCATAGAAAAAATGAAGCTCCATAGTTAATATCTTATTGGCTATAATTATTGTAAGAAAACATTATGATACAAACATCAAATTAAATGATGTGAAAAATGCCATATGAATAGATTTATATTTTACTAAGTATGGGAATATTTTTAGGTAAATGTATGTTTGGTGTGTGTTAGATACGTGAATAAGAACATGAATGTTTCGTGGGAAAGATGTTTTCTGTGCAGGAAAAGGAAATAGACTAAATTTAGAAATCCTTCCTCAGGCTCCCTATGCACCTTGTCACTACAGTGGATTCTCATTGCCCTTGAAGCCCACTTAACAACCTTGCTAAGGTGTATATTTGTCTGAGTTCTCAACACACTCCTCTTCCTGTCAAATACAAAGTCATATGCTCACAACTCACAGATCTCACTGCAGAGAAAACTGGTTTCTGGACAGAACCATTGAGCATGATAGTCTTCTCTGGGATGATGTTTGCAGACTGTCCTGCAATAAAGCCTGTAGTGTGCTCTGTGGCTGCACTGAGCACAGGAGGTGTCCACACAAAGGAGGCCAAGGCAGTAAGGCATGGAGCTCCATAGATACACTTTGAGACTCAGAAGAAAGAGACTATCTAGGATTCAGGTGTGCCCGATCCATACCATCTTATTTTCAGTTTCCTCATATGCATGGAAGTTGGACAGGGAGAGGAAACTCAAAAATAAGAATTGGTGCATTCAAATTATGTTTCTGGTAAAGATTGATGAAAATAACATGACTTTTCAGAAGAAAAATTAACCTACCTTGGAAGGACAACCTGAGAGATATTTAGAAGCTAGAACGATGAGCCTTATCCTCATGTATGTTGAACATGTCATCATGAGGAAACAGGCCCTGGGGAAGGACATTCTTATTGTTAATGTTGGACAGCAAAATAAAAAGGGGGGAGGGTGATCATCTAGAGATGGATTGACACAGTGGCTGATCCCATGGGCCCATACAGAACAGTACTTGTGAGGGTGGCAAAGGACTGAGCAGCATTTGATCCTCTTGCACAGAGGCTCTAGGAGCCTGAAAGGACTCAAAGACACCCAACAATAGCAACTGCAACCTATTTCGTTGGTCCTGGAATTGATTCAGATGACACATGTTAAGAAACAAATACTTAGGGAAGCTATTTTAGGAATTTTTACTAAACATACATATACTTCTTGTCTTGAGTAACAAACTAGGTTTCAGATGATGAAAACCTACGTCTTTTATGGTTCACACTTTCTTATATGATCATTCCAGGTTGAGAAGTGCATTCTAGGTTCACACCCTTCTATTTCCTTTAAAAAATATTATAGCTTCATTGTCCCCAGTAGAGCTTGCTTGCCTTTGAGTTGTTGTTGGACAGAGTCTGGTCATTACTTCTGAACATGGCAATCTATTTCGTCCATTTATTGAAGAAACCCTTCATTGGATGAATTTATCACTCTTTTAGAATATCAGTTTTCATTAGATGTATAAGTTTGTATTTATACTTTTAATTTCATTACATGGGTTGAAATGGGGTCCCCTTATCACCAATTAAATCCAGCAAGAGGCTGCATAGAGGAAATGGACATTCAAGTGTAGTTTGTGCCTTAGGTGTGCACACGAAGCAAGGATTAACTGTGGCTTACTCATGAACTTCTGTGCATTACATGTTTCAAATACATGTGTGATCATTAAAATAATAAAGCTTGAACACAGAATTATCAGAGTATTGTATCCTCAGATTTACATTATGAACTGTAAAATCAGTTGTAAAGCACTAAGGCCCTTTCTTTATTAATGTCCACAGGGAACACATAGGAGAAAATACTGATGTTAGCTGATGAGTCAGTTCTGACTTCTAGAGATCCTAAATACAACAACAATGAAACACCACCCGGTGCTGAGGCAGTCTCACAATCATTCTTATATTTGAGCCTAAGGTTGTCGCCCCTGTGTCCATCTGTCTTTTCCAGAATCTTCCTGTTTGAGTGAATGAAATACCTGTAGTGAAATATAAACCTATTATTGCATACATATTATCAAACACACAATCTCATACATGTGAAATGTGAACACCCACTAGCAGGAAACTCACATAATGACATTTGTATTTGAACAGTCTTATTAATATACTCTGAACAAATTAGCACATCTACTAGAATTAACAAACTGTCATACAATACTCACTCAGATCAATAAATATACATGCATTCACATAAGAAAGGAAAACACAAAGGCACATACTAAAATATACTATAGTAATAATAATAATAAAATAAAGGCAGACCAGACTACAAATTCTGTCACATAGTATAACATATTAACGCAATGAGTAGTTCATGTGTATTAGCACACACAAAAACACAGACATAAAGTAGATACAAAAACATATACACCCTGGCCCCAGCATCAAAAATTAAGTGGATTCCTGCCCCTCCCCCCAAAAGAATTTGTTTCAAAGGATGACATTGATTCTGCAGCTCTGGGAGATGGACATATCTGATCAGAGCACACGGGAGCAGATGAAGGGGCAGAAGGAGAGAGTGGAACACAGCCTGGCCCATCAGGCCGTGAGGATGATATTCCTGAATAGAGCAGCCAGTCCACAGAGAGAACAACATGGCTGGCCCCACTATGAGAAATGATGTCCCTCAGTGACTAAGGGCGATACAGGGAACAGCACCAGAGACACAGTGTGGGAATGTCACCTGGCCTGATCCCACCACACTGAGGCAAAGCACTGGTGGAATGCAGTGGAACAGCAAGGGAATGGAGTGGCAAGGTCCCCAGGGAATGCTGAAAATGGACTTTGGGGCCAGGGCGTGGTGCACCAATGGACTGGACTGGAAAACACTCCTAAGGGCCAACAAACAATCCTTGAACTAACTACAATCTTTTCTTTTGTGAAGTGTTTTGTTTTGTTCTTTGTCAGTGGTTTTTTTGTTGTTGTTTTGTTGTCTGGTTGTACACTGTTGCTTTGTTTTCCTCTGTCTTGTTTTCATGCATGTTAGTGTCTCCACAGGTCTGTCTGAATAGGACAGGCTGGATGAACTATCTGGAGGAAAAACAATGGGACCGACAGTTCCGGGGGGACTTGGGGTGGGGGGTAGGGGGGTAAGGAAGTGGTGTTAACAAACACAGGGACAAGGGAACAACATGGGACCCAAAATGGTAGTGAGGGGGGAGTGGCAGGCCTGGTGGGGAATGATCAAGGGTAAGGTTACATAGAGAAGAGGTATAGCTATAACCCAGGTGGAGACGGAGCATGGTAGTAGGGCAGGAGGAAAGTCAAGGGAGATGGAGGAAAGAGCTAGGAGTCAAGGGGCATTTACAGAGGTCTAGACAAAGACATGTACATGTAAATATATATATGAGGATGGAGAAATAGATCTATGTGTCTATATTTATAGGTTTAATATTAAGGTGGTGGAAGAACCTTGGGCCTCTACTCAAGCACTTCCTCAATGCATGAATATTTTCTTTTATTAAATTGGCACTCTACGATGCTCACCCTCCCAACACAACTGCTGAAGCCAAAGTGGGTGAACAAGTAAGTGTGGTGAAGAAACTGATGGTGCCCGGCTATCAAAAGAGATAGTGGCTGGGGTCTTAAAGCTTGAAGACAAAGAAGCAGCCGTCTAGCTCAGAAGCAACAAAGCCCACATGGAAGAACACACCAGCCTGTGTGATCGGGTGGTCCCGAAGGGATCAGTTATCAGGCATCAAAGAACAAAAAATCATATCATTGGCTGCACACCTCCTTGATATGATCGCCGAAGACAAACGGGTGCATAAGCAAATGTGGCGAAGAAAGCTGATGGTGCTCGGCTATCGAAAGAGATAGTGTCTGCAGTCTTAAAGGCTTGAAGGTGAACAAGCGGCCATCTAGCTCAGAAACAATAAAGCCCACATGGAAGAAGCACACCAGCCTGTGCGATCATGAGGAGCCACAGGGACCAGGTATAAGGTATCATGCAAATAAAAAGAATGTGTATATATATATACACATATGGTATATATATGGTATATACATATACCATAGTGAATGAAGGGGGAAGTGCAGAGTGGAGACCCAAGGCCCATGTGTCGGCCATTGGAGATCCTCTTATAGAGGGGTTTAGGAGAGGAGATGGGTCAGTCAGGATGTGATGTAGTACCGATGAAGAACACAGCTTTCCCCCAGATCCTGGATGCTTCCTCCCCCCAAGTACCATGATCCAAATTTTACCTTGCAGGGGAGAGTCTCAGAGAAGCCTCAGGCTGCCTAAAGTCTCCCTCGGATGCCATAGCTCCACCTCACAATGGACACCTGCAAACACAGACATCCTGAGCATGAAAATCAAAAATAGTCACTCCCTGTCACTCTCACTCATGCCCACTCATACACACTTGCTCTCCATCAAAGCACCTTTTAAAAGGGAAAATTGAGTTCAATACAGACTCCACAGTGAGTTGGTTCAGTTCTGAATGCGGGCACCTGGGAATTCCAGAGCTGGAACATCTCTCTAAGACCTTCAGAGTTGGAACTGGGATAGTTTTTATCAGCAGAGGAAGGGGTCTATTTGCATATCTCTGCAACTTTAGCCATTAGTGATGTTGAATGACTTCTGAGAAGGTCACTCCAAGACTAGATAAGAATGTTCTAGGTACCTTGGAGAAACCTGCGCATGGGGTTCAATTACACCATAGGCTGCTAAATGCATGGTCAGTCATTCTAAGTTGCCAATGGCTCTGTAGGAGAAAGATAATGCTCTCCACTCCCATGAAGGTTTACAGACGCAGAGCCTAAAAGAGCAGTCCTACTCTGTCCTATAGGGTTGTTATGAGAAAGAATTGACTTAATGGAAATGTCAACCTGCAGTTAGAGACACTTCCTAGAAATGCGCTTCCTTCCGCACATCCCCTTAATTGTGCTGCTCATTCTTTTCTTGATGCAGTTAAATGTTCCCTGTAGAAATATATATTTAATCTGAGACAAGTTTCCCTTGCTAATTCTGTTTTAAATTATCTTTTGGAAAAGGAAACTCATATGCTAAAAGAAAGACCTTCCCCAGAACCCTCTGAACCTGACCTTAACTATTCCCTTGAGTTGTACATCACAGTGGTTCCCAGTATCATTTATTCCCTGAAGGTACATTGTGCCTTGACTCAGCTACTTTCCCTCAACAAGGCCTCTGCATACCAAGCAGTTAAAGGAACCGAGTTAACCTTACAAGTTCTATAGATGCTGACGTCTCTGCATCCTCCAGAGAAGCCAATGCTGTTTGTGAATTTGCATAACACATCGGGAAGTTTCTAAGGAATCTTCCATAAACCCAAAGCAAGTTGTCCATGTTTGAGCGGGTGATTGAATGATCAAAATTTAGGTATTATGATTTATAATATGATATGCTTCCTAATGACCATGAGTCTCATTGATGCTTTATTAAGAATCTCACAACTTCAGTTTCTCCAACTTTTAAAATTCTGTACAACTGTCAATGTTTTCAGGAATGTTAAAAAACGTTTTGCTTTGTTTTCTCCTCACTGGAGATATTTGGGCTGACGGGAACACACATGCAGTTTCAACTTACTTTTATTTGGGAGAAAGAATAAGGATGGAGAGAAGCTGAATGTGTTGAAAGAACCACAAGAATATCAGAATTTAATAGCATAGAGAGATCAATTGTCCTTCTGAGATTGAACTTCAACTTATCCCATTTAATGTGTTTCTCCCCTGTCTTCTCAGGAAGAACCAGGGCTTTTCATTGTTAGGATCTTCCCTGTAGGAAAATAACAGACGTGAGCTCTGTAGTTGCTGAGGTCAAGTCCCTGGAGAGGTTCTTGACTTGGGTGACTTGGGAAAGTTGGACACAGGAGGAGACAATAATCATCATCCCCTGCACCTGCGCCTGTCGCAAAAAACTCTCCCATGTGCCGTGAGCTCCCTCTGCTGCCTGCTCAGTCTCCTAACACTCAAGATGTTTGACCACTTCCCTGTCACTGTGTCTCCTGGTACTTTCCGTACATAATACATGCCAGTGTCCCCAGGTTTCAGATTGTTCAGTTAAAACATATTCAGCTGGTTGAGCTATCATGGTTGCAGTGTGTTGATATGTGAAGACTGGGTTGACTCTATGTCTGTCATCACTAGATTTTTTTGCCACATAATACAGGTTTGTCTCCCAGAGCCTGATAAAACATGATGTCTGCAGACATGAAAAACATGATGTCTGCAGACATGAAAGTTAGGTATAACACTGTGAGAAAGCATTCCCAATCCCTGACTGCCTTTAACAGCTCTGCCTGCATTATCATACCTAGAAATACGGGGGGGGGGGTTCATTTTAAAGAGTTCTAAGATGAAAGTACTATTTTTGATGTTGAAAGTTCTCACAGGGTAGGATGTCCATGACCCCAAGAAAAATCCGGAAGGGTGTGACCTCCACAGGCATCTCTGATCAACATGGGAAGGATGAAAGCCTAAGGAAGCCTGACCTTCATGTGTGACTTGAAAGTACGCTGCCATGTTTTACTGTAGGTAATTCATATGTGCTGTGTTTGTGGAAGCAGAAGAAAGATGGCTCTGAATAGGAGCAGCTGAGTAATGGCCCCTAGAGGAGATTTTCCTGACCTGTGTTCTGCAAGGTCAATTTCTTCCCTTCATCATTTGCACTGTGGACAAACAAGTCCTCTCTGAAAACCATAGGCAGGTTGATAGAGATGCACAAGGTTGGCCTGAGGTGAGAATCACAATGAAGGGAATTCCTGGGGATGCCATTTTCCTTGGAATGTTCCACTTTCTCTCTGGGCAGCTCAGTCCTACCCTTAGGACAAGGGTAGCCCATGAGATGTGCAGGCTGTTGGGTTAAAGTGGGAGGTAAAATGCTGAACATTTCTGAGCATCTGCTTCTCCTAAAACAAACAAACAAACAAACAAACACTTTATTGACACTTTTTCCACATATCATACAATTCAATAATTCAACCATATCAAAAAGGGTTGCATAATCTTTGCTACAATCAATTTTAGAACATTTTCTTTCCCCCATAATCATTATTATTCATGCAATATATTCCACATTTTTTCAAAAATATGCACAACAAAACATTCACCCATTCAATGATGTCTACATTTATAATTCAGTGTCATTGACTCGTCTTTTCATGTTGTACAACCATTGTTTGTATCCCTCTGAAAATTGTACTACCACCATTCAAATGAATTCATTCTAAGCAGAAACACTTCTGCCTTCACCCATGACAACCATAGATCAAGCTTGTTTAAGCAATTTTCTTGATATAATATTCACACTTCCGACGGGAGACTTCCGGGAAGATGGCGACGGAGTGACACACACCAGAGGGACTCCGCAGAATCCAGCCCAGGAGAGTTGCTCAGAGTGAAATTCAATGCCACTGGATCGCAGGAGGTGCATCATAAAGATAAGTAGGCACAGATCCACGGGGTTTTGAGGGGTTGGGGGCTTTTGGCTTACCTCAGTGGAAGCCGGCTGGGGCTCGACCCTAGTCCAGGTGCCGATCTGCCCAAGCCGGGACCATTTGGAGCCTGTAGAAGGGCTTGGTCTCAGCACAGCCACAGTTTTTCCCTATCTGCCTCAGGGTAGGAACAGGACTCTTGTGGCTCCACCGGCAGGGATCGGGGTTATTCTACATTGTTGCTTCTGTTTGCGTCTCTGCTTTATATTCCCACACAGCCTTGGAGAGCTGCACAGGGGCTTTTTCAAGGCACAGCTGCAGGAGCAGCCGCACCACGTGGTCTGAGCAGGGAATAAACCCAAACCCCCACAGCTCCATAGGCAGGGATCAAGCTTCAGCTACACGGCAACGTCTGTTAACATTTCTGCTCTCTGTCCCCCCATTTCTCTGGGGGCGGCTCAGCAGTTTTCTTGCGACCCTTCTTGGGGCTCAGCTGCGAACTACCGCTGGGGCTTGGGGCAGGGAGTAAGCCCTTGTAGATCCACAGGCAGGGAGTGGGACTCAGCTACATAGTTTCTTTTGCTCCCCTCGCTTCCCTGTACCCCTGCACAGTCTAGTCTCACTTTTTGATTTTTCTCACCCCCCTTGTTCCTGCCCTGCTCCCTCACACTCCATTGCGGACTTACGGGGCACTCCCATTGCCCTAAGGCATTTGCGCCTGGGTCACACCCAGCTAGGTGAGCTCCACCCTGCGTAGATAGCCCAAGGCTAGGGTAAGGCCTGCTTGCTCTCCAGGGGACACTCCTCAGACTTCTCACCAGGGAGTTCCTGCCTGTGTACCTGGGGACATAAGGCAGCTCAGCGAACACTTATCAATATTCAAACCAATAGCGGGAACTTCAGCCCAGCCTCTGCAACACTGGTGCAGGCAGTCGATCTGCCATCTGGGGCAATCCCCTAATAGGGAAGCCACAGGAAGATAAAGTGGTAGGTTAATCCCATAGCAAAATCAGCTGTAGGCAGATCGAAGAAGAATTCCTATAAGTTTTCCAGAGAGAGACTAGAAAATGGCACCTGGTCCCTCAAAAACAACTCAACGCAAACAGCCATCACCCCCAACGACCTCAACGAAAAAACAGGAGAAACAAAAGGCAAAGGAAGAAGATGTCCTGAACATAACAACATACATAGAAGAAGCAGACATTGAGATGCCATACAAAGAAGCTCTCAGAATGGTGCTTGGAGCGATGCAGAATATGAGGGAAACACTACAGAAAAAGGGTGAAATGATTGAGGAAATAAAAGACATATACCAAAGGAAAATACAGGAGCTTGAGGAGCAGGTAACGAAAAACAATAGCAGAATCATGTTCCTTGAGAATCGATTGGAGGAATCAGAGAACCGCATCTGTGGCGTGGAGGACAGCCAAGCAGACTTTAATAAACGTGAACAAAAATCTAATAAGAGCATCAGAGAAGCCGAAGAAAACCTAAGAGCTATGTCTGATGCTATGAAGCGGAACAACATTAGAATTATTGGTCTACCGGAGGAAGACACAACAAAGAAGTCATCTGCAACATTAGCGAGAGAATTCTTGGAGGAAAACTTCCCCAGCCTAATGAATGAAAACCAAGCAACCATCCAGGAGGCTGAAAGAACACCAGCACGACGGGACCCCAAGAAGAAATCACCAAGGCACATAATAGTTAAACTTTCAAACTTTGAGGAAAAGGAGAAAATCATGAGAGCAGCTAGGGAAAAGCAAGCAATCACATATAAAGGTTCCCACATAAGGATATGCTCAGACCTATCAGCAGAATCTATGAGAAAAAGGAGAGAGTGGAGTAACATATTCCAAAAATTGAAAGAAAACAACGCAAATCCAAGAATACTCTACCCAGCCAAATTATTGATCAAGATCGATGGAGAAGTAAAAGTCTTCCCAGACAAGGAAAAACTCAAAAAATACATTACAACAAACCCAGCATTACAAAAGATCCTCGCCGACTCAGTATGGGCAGAAGAACAACACTCACCAAGCACAAATAAGACACCAGCACATAGAACAACCTCACCCAGAGCACAACAAAGAGAAAACAGACCCCAAGATAGCAATGACTTAAGGATGGAAAGAAGTCAAGAATGATACACACACAAAACACACACTAATGAGAAAGGAAAGTAGGAAAACTCCCAACACAAAAAGTATAAAATGGCATCACAGAGTCCGCACATGGAGATAATAACCCTGAATATCAATGGCCTGAACTCAGGCATTAAAAGACTGAGACTAGCAGAATGGCTTAGAAAACACAACCCATCAATTTGCTGCCTACAGGAGACACACCTCAAGGCTAGAGACAAAAATAGGCTGAGAATCAAAGGCTGGAGAAGGACCTACCAAGCAAACAGCAACACAAAAAAAGCAGGGGTTGCAATCCTTATCTCGGATAAAATTGACCTCAAAGTGCAAACCATAAAAAGAGATAAGGAGGGACACAATATAATGCTCAAGGGAATCATAGACAATGAACCACTAAGCATTGTAAACATATATTCCCCGAATGAGAGGCCAGCTCAATACGTGAACCAAACACTGCAAAAGATTAAGAAAGAAATCACAGACTCAACAATTATAGTGGGTGACTTCAACACACCACTCACTGAGAAAGATAGATCACAGGGAAAGAAACTCAACAAGGAGACTAGAGAGCTAAACTCCACAATTAGACAATTTGACCTAATAGATATTTACAGAGCTTTTCATCCAAATACAAAAAATTCACATTCTTTTCAAGTCCTCATGGCACATATTCGAAGATAGACCACATGCTGGGGCATAAGGCAAATCTACATAAATTTAAGCACATTGAAATAATACAGACCTCTCTCTCTGACCACTGTGCCATAAGACTGGAAATCAACAAAAGGAAGACAAAGAAAATAAGAGCAAATAATTGGAGGATGAATAACTCTCTACTGCAAAAAGAGTGCATACTGGTGCAGATCCGAGACGAAATCAGGAAATTTCTCGAAACCAACGAAAATGAGCACACGACGTACCAAAACTTATGGGACACAGCAAAGGCAGTCATCAGAGGAAGGTTCATAGCAATACAAGCACACCTGAGAAAGGAAGAGAGACTCATGACGGATACGCTGACACAAAATTTACAAAAACTAGAGCTGAGTCAGCAGGACAACCCTACTAATAGCAAAAGAAAAGAAATTATAAAAATCAGGGCTGAGATTCAGGAGAGGGAAAATAAAAAAACTATGGGAAAAATTAATATCGCTAAAAGTTGGTTCTTTGAAAAGATAAACAGGATTGATAGACCATTGGCAAACCTAACCAAAGAAAGGAGGGAACAAATCTCAATAGCAAGAATAAGGGATGAAAGAGGGGTCATTACAACAGACCCTAATGAAATCAAAAGGATAGTTACACAATACTATGAAGGATTGTACTCCAATGAATTCAACAATTTGGAAGACATGGACAAATTCCTGGAAAAACAATCCCTCCCTAGACTATCCTCGGTGGACATAAAAAATCTCAACAGACCCATCGCAATAGAAGAAATAGAAAAGGTTATCAAGGGATTACCAACAAAAAAATCCCCTGGACCAGATGGATACACTGGAGAATTCTACCAAGCATTCAGGGAAGAATTAAAACCAATCCTACACAAACTTTTCCAGAACAGAGAAAAAGATGGCAAACTCCCAAACTCCTCCTATGAAGCTAGTATAACTCTGATACCCAAACCGGGCAAGGATCCCACAAGAATCGAGAACTACAGACCGATATCCCTAATGAACATTGATGCAAAAATCCTTAACAAAATACTAGCCAACAGAATACAAAAATATATAAAACAAATAATTCACCATGACCAAGTGGGATTCATACCAGGGATGCAGGGATGGTTCAACATACGAAAGACCATTAGTATTATTCGTCACATTGACATGAAAAAGTATAAGAATCACATAATAATATCAATAGACGCAGAAAAAGCATTCGACAACATCCAACACCAATTCCTGTTTAAGACACAAGCAAACATAGGAATGGAAGGAAAGTTCCTCAAGACAATACAAGCTATATATGAAAAACCAACAGCCAAAGTCATAGTCAATGGAGAAAAGACTAACACAATCCCACTGAAAAAGGGAACCAGACAAGGATGCCCCTTGTCTCCACTCCTACTTAATATCGTGCTGGAGGTTTTAGCTAACAGCATAAGGCAAAGAAGTGACATCAAAGGTATTCGTCTGGGGAAGGAAGAGGTGAAACTATCGTTATTTGCAGATGATATGATTTTATATATGGAAAATCCCAAAAGTTCCACAAGGGGAGTACTGGAAGCAATAGAGGAGTTTGGCAGAGTGGCAGGATACAAGATCAACAAACAGAAGTCCATCGGACTGTTATACACATCAGATAAGACCACAGAAGAAGAGATCAAAAAGGTGGTACCCATCACAATAGCCAAACACAAACTGAAATATCTAGGGATACACTTGACTGAAAAAACAAAAGATCTATATAGGGAAAACTATAGAACACTATTACAAGAAACCAAGAGCGACCTCAACAAATGGAAGAATATTCCATGCTCTTGGATTGGGAGACTTAATATAGTTAAGATGTCAGTTCTGCCAAAGGCACTATATAAGTTTAATGCTATCCCGATACAATTACCATCATCTTTCTTCAAAGAAATGGAAAAACTGATTACCAACTTCATATGGAGAGGGAAGAAGCCCAGAATTAGCAGAGAACTCCTCAAGAAGAAGGACACCGTGGGAGGGCTTGCTTTACCTGACTTTGGCACATACTATGCAGCCACAGTTCTCAAAATTGCATGGTATTGGTACAATGACAGATACTCAGACCAATGGAAAAGAACTGAAAACCCAGAAATAAAAGCATCAGAATACACACAGCTGATCTTTGACAAGGGCCCCAAAAAGATCAAATGGGAAGCAGATGCCCTCTTTAACAAGTGGTGCTGGAAAAAATGGATATCAACATGCAGAAAAATGAAGCAAGACCCTTATCTCACTCCATGCACAAGAATAAACTCAAGGTGGATCACAGACCTTGAAGTTAAACCCCAAACTATTAGGGCCATCAATGAGGGAATTGGGACCAACTTGAGAACTTTGGCGCAGGGAATACACAGGCTATCAGAAATAGGGAAGGACACAAACACAGAGGAGGCACAAATCGACAAATGGGATATACTGAAGATAAAACACTTGTGTACATCTAAGGAATTCACCAAGAGAGTAATAAGAGAGTCCACAGACTGGGAAAACATCTTTAGCAATGACACATTAGACAAAGGCCTTATTACTAAAATCTACAATACTCTGCTAGCTTCCAAAAGGAAAAAAACCAATAGCCCACTTGAAAGGTGGGCAAAGGACTTGAACAGAAGTTTCACAGGGGCAGAAACCGAATGGCCAACAAACATATGAGAAAATGTTCCCGATCTTTAGCCATAAGAGAAATGCAAATTAAAACAACAATGAGGTACCACCTGACACCCTCAAAGGTAGCCCAATTCAAAAATTAGAAAGCAACAAGTGTTGGAGGGGCTGTGGGGAGACAGGAACTCTCATCCACTGCTGGTGGGACTGTAAGTACGTACAGCCACTATGGAAATCAATCTGGCGATACCTAAAACAGATGGAAATAGAGTTACCATATGACCCAGCAATCCCCCTACTGGGCATATACCCAGAAGAGGCAAGAAACAAACCAAGACCAGACATCTGTGCTCCAATGTTCATTGCGGCACAGTTCACAATTGCAAGGAGTTGGAAGCAACCCAGATTTCCATCAACTGACGATTGGATTAAAAAACTGTGGTATATACATACAATGGAATACTACACATCACTAAAAAGCAGTGATGAACGTATGAGGCACATAGCGGCATGGGAAGAACTGGAGGAAATCATGCTAACCGAAGTAAGTCAGGCACAAAAGGACAAGTACAACATGAGCCCGCTGAGGTAAGAATTAAAATTTTTTTAAAAAAAGCAAAAGGGGCATAGGGGAAAAAGCTACTGTATACAAACATTTTAGGGGTGAAGACTGTGTAGTATGGAAGGGACCAGACCAAGACCAGGGATGTACATGGTAGACAATGGTGGAGGAGGTGGGGAAAGGAAAACAAAAGGATGAATACAAGGAAGAAAAGGGTAGTGGGGTCAGGGGGCATTAATCCACCCAATGGGAGGGTATTCTTTATATCTCCACATGGAAAGGGGGACCAGACTTCAACCCAGTGTCGCAAGGTGTGAATGCAATATCCCGGCGTGGAGGAGGGAACCAGTGGAGAGGTCTGGGAGGCTGGCCCCAGCACCATAAATAAAGTGGATTCCTGCCCTTCCCCGAAAAGAATTTGTTCCAAAGGACGACATTGACTCTGCAGCTCCGGGAGATGTACATATCTGATCAGAGCACACGGGAGGAGATGAAGGGGCAGGAGGAGAGAGTGGAGCACAGCCTGGCCCACCAGGCCGTGATGATGATGTTCCTGAGTAGAGCAGCCTGTCCACAGAGAGAACAACATGGCTGGCCCTACTATGAGACATGATGCCCCTCAGTGACTAAGGGCAATACAGGGGACAGCACCGGAGACACAGTGTGGGAATAGCACCTGATCTGATCCCACCACACCGAGGCAAATCACTGGGGGAGTGCAGCGGAACAGCAAGGGAATGGAGTGGCAAGGTCCCCAGGGAATGCTGAAAGGGACTTTGGGGCCAGGGCGTGGTGCCCCAACAGACTGGACTGGAAAACGCTCCTAAGGGCCAGCAAATGATCCCTGAACTAACTACAAGCTTTTCTCTTGTGAACTGTTTTGTTTTGTTCTTTGTCAGTGGTTTGTTTTTGTTGTTTTGTTGTCTGGTTGTATACTGTTGCTTTGTTTTCCTCTGTCTTGTTTTCGTGCATGTTAGTGACTCCACAGGTCTGTCTGAATAGGACAGGCTGGATGAACTATCTGGAGGAAAAACAACGGGACCGACAGTTCCGGGGGGACTTGGGGTGGGGGGGTAGTGGGGGTAAGGAAGTGGTGTTAACAAACCCAGGGACAAGGGAAAAACATGGGACCCCAAATGGTAGAGAAGGGGGAGTGGCAGGCATGGTGGGAAATGATCAAGGGTAAAGTTGCTTAGAGAAGATGTATACTCTAGCCCAGGTGGCGTTGAAGCATGGTAGTAGGGCAGGAGGAAAGTCAAGGGAGATGGAGGAAAGAGCTAGGAGTCAAAGGGCATCCATGGAGGTCTAGACAAAGACATGTACATGCAAATATATATAGGAGGATGGGGAAATAGATCTATGTGTCTATATTTATAGGTCAAGTATTAAGGTGGCGGAAGGACCTTGGGCCTCTACTCAAACACTCCCTCAATGCATGAATACCTTCTTTTATTAAATTGGAACTCTATGATGCTCACTCTCCCGACACAACGGCTGGAGCCAAAGTGGGTGAACAAGTAAATGTGGTGAAGAAAGCTGATGGTGCCCGGCTATCAAAAGAGATAGTGACTGGGATCTTAAAGGCTTGAAGATAAACAAGCGGCCATCTAGCTCAGAAGCAACAAAGTCCACATGGAAGAACACGCCAGCCTGTGTGACCAAGTGGTCCCGAGGGGATCAGTTACCAGGCATCAAAGAACAAAAAATCATATCATTGACTGCACACCTCCATGATAGGATCGCTGAAGACAAATGGGTGCATAAGCAAATGTGGTGAAGAAAGCTGATGGTGCCCGGCTATCAAAAGAGATAATGTCTGGGGTCTTAAAGGCTTGAAGGTGAACAAGCGGCCATCTAGCTCAGAAGCAAAAAAGCCCACATGGAAGAAGCACACCGGCCAGTGCGATCACGAGGTGCCAAGGGACCAGGTATAAGGCATCATGCAAAAAAAACAACAACGTATAAGTGTGTGTATATATGTGTACATGTATATGTATATATATACCATATTAAATGATGGGGGAAGTGCAGAGTGGAGACCCAAGGCCTAAGTGTCGGCCAATGGAGATCCCCTCATAGAGGCGTTTAGGAGAGGAGATGGGTTAATTAGGGTGCGAGGTAGTACCAATGAAGAACACAGCTTTCCCCCAGATCCTGGATGCTTCCTCCCCCCAACTACCATGATCCGAATTCTACCTTGCAGGCCTGGATAGGACAGAGGCTGTACACTGGTACATATGAGGGCTGGAGGTACAGGGAATCCAGGGTGGATGATACCTTCAGGACCAAGGGTGTGAGGGACGATGCTGGGAGAGTGGAGGGTGAGTGGGTTAGAAAGGGGGAACTGATTACAAGGATCCACATGTGACCTCTTCCCTGGGAGAGGGACAGCAGAGAAGGGGGGAACGGAGACTCCGGATAGGGCAAGATATGACAAAATAATGATGTATAAATTACCAAGGGCACATGAGGGAGGGGGGAAAGGGGAGGGAGGGGAAAAAAAAGAGGACCTGATGCAAGGGGCTTAAGTGGAGAGCAAATGCCTTGAGAATGATTGGAGCAGGGAATGTATGGATGTGCTTTATACAATTGATGTATGTATAAGTATGGATGGTGATAAGAGTAGTATGGGTCCCTAATAAAATGTGAAAAAAGAAAAGAGGAGAAAAAAATGATTAGGGCAAAGACTGTACAGATGTGCTTTATACAATTGATGTATGTATATGTATGAACTGTGATAAGAATTGTATGAGCCCTTAATAAATTGTTAAAATTAAAAAAAAAATAAAATACAATTTTTAAAACGTTAAAAAATATTCACACTTCCATAGTTAAACCACTTCTACAAAGAGTAGTATATGCATCCTCACAATCAGCTCTTATGCTTGTCCCTCCCTCCCATCCCGCCTCCACTGATCACTCCCCAACCCCCCTCCCAATTCCAGATAAATAATTGGCTCAGTTATTGTCTCTTTGATTCCATTTCTTGTGTGCTTCCAAACAGGAGACAAGAACAGAAACAAAACAAACAAATACAAAATGAAACGGGAAGAAAAATAATAACAACATAAAGATACAAATAAAAAATAATAAGTACAAAAAAGAAGATAGTCACAGAATTGAACCTCTAATACCATCTCTCCATTGATCTTGGCTTTAATCATTTGAAATCTTTGGATCATACTCTGAAGATCACGACTTTGGTGTACAATCATCTGTGCCTCCCATACCAGGGTGTTTTAGCTTTCAGTTTAACAGAACAGTTCAGTTCTTTTAATAATAGCATTGTAGGAGAGTCTATTAAGTTGGGGTAATCTGGAGATGCTGCTGAGTGGCAGGAGTTATTTGGTCTTTTCTATTTCCTGCTCAGTGACTAAATGTCCCCATCTGAGGTTGATCCTCCACTACAGAGGCGTTATTTGTTTTAAGATGTACAACTTAGCAAGTGATAAAGAGTACATTAGCACTAACAAGTCATGTCACAACATTGCCTTTGGGTGCACATTACATGATTACATAGTCTGAGAACAGGTGTCAGCCTTTGCCTTTGTGTCTTTGTTGATAGTGATATCACACATTATTTGCCTTTTTGAGGTTGACCGCTTCACTCAGCATGGTTCTAGGTCTATGTCATAAGGAGCTTTTTGCTTTCTCCACTGTTTTTAGACATGTGAATATCCTAGAAAGACTTGATGGGAATAATATTTGAGAATGATTTCTTGGTATGTGATCATGATATGCAGAACACAGTCCTGTTCATATATTTCACATACCATAAGTTATTTATTATTTAAATGATTTCAGACAGTATGCATGCTCATTTGCTTAGCTTAGTTCACTTAACTAATTTTATTTACATGGGGATAGATCCATAAGTTAATATCTAACCAGCATGAATTTATTTTAATGCTAAACATTGAAATAAATGTTGAGCGTTAAACACATGTATACCGCATGAACACATGAATACCGCAATTTATATATCTGTTTCTGGACATTCAGGGTGTTTTTCTTTATTGAAAAATTTGGGGTGCTTTTATAATGAAACTACTATACAGATTGAAAAACAAAAAGAGAGAACAGAAAAGGGGATTCAGATTCTTATTATTTAAATCGCAATAACAAGCATGGCCATTCTATACAATTTTCTTCAAAACAATGGTAAACTTAGTAGCATTAAAAACAACAACAAACATCATATTCTGAGAAAGAGAGAGTTGCCGTTAGGAAGGAAAAAGACCAAGGTCTTAACTTCATTGAAGTAGAAGCCTTGGATTACATTTAAACTTTATAAAGGTTAGCCTGAAACATTTAATAAATAGTTTGAACTTTCTTGCGCTAAAGAGAATAGGATTTCCCAGGAGCACCGACTTAATATAATACTTGTTTTACATCAGAGCATTCCCTTAGGATGTCAATAATAAAACTAGATTTCCTTCTCCTCCCTTGAGTGGCTAGGGTAGGACAAGAGTCATCAGTGCTCAAATGCAACCTGACCTCCTTCTACTGACTCAAAATGACTGAAAGACTAGGCATAAATTCATAAAAATCCACATATAACAGAACAAGTCTGACATCGTGTCCAGAATCAATGCTCTTTACTTTGCTTAGGCATAAATCTTCAATCTGAAGAGGAAGAACATAAAAAAATATAGCTGAAGGTACTGTGGAAACTTTCTGCAGCAAGGGAATGAACAACCTGGAAGAAAAGGTGCACTGTCCCACGGGAAAGGGCAGGCAGGGCTTCTAGCCCAGTACCTTTTCAGATCCCAGTTCAGGATGCCTGCCTTACAAAGAGGCTCAGTCAAAAGATCAGAAAAATGTCCCATGGCCCAAACCTTCCCTCAACATGACCATCATCAAGTAAAAATAACACCAAGTGCATCAGGGAAGTTAAAATCAAGATTTTTTTCCAAGGGAAGACATACCCAAACATTTTAAAAAAAAGATGTTTTATAGAGGAATCTGATACCTTTGGGATTTTTAATAAAGATTAATTTTATCTGTGATGGAGATTGCAAATAGTTAAAAACAAATGGAGCCCTGACTATATATTCACAAACATTGAAAATAAGTCTAACAGGAGTCAGATCATAATCAGTTCTCAAGTGAAAGCATCATACTTAACATAATATGCTGATATGTATGGTCATTTTTAACATACCCATCTATCCACAAAAATGAATGGATAATACAAAAGTATAGGATTGTAATTGATACAATGTCAACATGAGATTCACACTTGTCACAGAGATGGGTACTATAAAGTTAAAATATGAAACTCTAAATATGATTATGTTAAGAAATCTAATAAAGGAAAATGTCATCAAATGTGTTATACATAGTATGATGAACAAAGTCACAATGAAGAGGCCCTAATAAAAAGAAAATCATGAAGTGACAATTATTGGAGACAATTATAATACAAAAATAAAGGACACTTCTACACAATTATGCAAAATATGCTTAAAAAACAAAGAATACACAGAAGAGAACATAATGGAGAATAGTGCAGAACAAACTCCTTATTTTTACTGGAATTTAGGAATCAAACTACCTTCTCCCTGCCTCCTTTCACAGCGATACATAGTAAAATGGCCTGTGCAGCAATGGAGCTCGGTGTTCAATGAACTTGACTATGAAAGGGCTTAATGGGGATGTGCATTCAAGACATCAGAGTAGGAGTGTAGTCTGTGCTCTCACCATGCCATAGCACACCGAGCCACCACTGATTTAAGAGAATCTAGAGACAGAGGAGGTGAGGCACAACATCTGTGAGTTTTACAAGCCTGGTTCAAGCTGCACCTAGAGAATGAGTCAGGTGCACAGATAAAGAAACCCCCCCTCCAAACCTTCATGTTTAAATTCCTGAGCTTCTCACCTCTGAGAGCTGCCCCCAAGAAGAGGAAGAAACCGAAATCTTCTTGGGAACAAAATCCATGATTCTGAGGTGTATTAACCAGAGTGAGTAAGCCCTCCATTAAACAATGTATCATGAGACTCTTTCTGACTGACTATGTGGAGATTTGCATGTGAGTGGTCCCTTTGTAATAAAGTCAGAACGGGGCTCATCTGGGATGAGAAGGTTGGCTGTTCCCTCAGAGAACTCAGTCCTGTCCATGACTTCTCCATTCACCAGAACCAGCATTTCCAAGTTACAGAAAGTGATGAGGAAGATGGTTGAGAGGTAAATGTGGCTTAGGATGGAGAATGACTAGGAAAAAGACAGTGATTCTCTACTTATATATTTAAAAGACACTCATAACACACCCAAGGACATTTAAACGGTCAGATATACATTTTCTCGTCTGCATTAGATTACAGTAACATTATTAAATATAAAAAACTTTGAAGATCAGCTAAATCCAGCAATCTCACTGAATTCAGCCCAAATTCGCTCCAATTCAATGTGTGTTGTAAATAGGAATGGCTTTTGTGAGTCACTAAAAGGAAAGGCTTTTCTTTTTGTTTTCTTTTTTACATTTTATTAGGGGCTCATACAACTCTTATCACAATCCATACATATACATACATCAATTGTATAAAGCACATCCATACATTCTTTGCCCTAATCATTTTCAAAGCATTTGCTCTCCACTTAAGCCCTTTGCATCAGGTCCTCTTTCTCCCCCCCTCTCTGCTCCCCCCTTCCTCATGAGCCCTTGATAATTTATAGATTGTTATTTTGTCACATCTTGCCCTATCCGGAGTCTCCCTCCCACCACCCCCTTCTCTACCGTCCATCTCCCAGGGAGGAGGTCACATGTGGATCCTTGTAATCAGTTCCCCCTTTCCAATCCACTCACCCTCCACTCTCCCAGCATCGCCCCTCACGCCCCTGGTCCTGAAGGTATCGTCCACCCTGGATTCCCTGTGCCTCCAGCTCCCATATGCACTAGTGTACAATCTCTGCCCTATCCAGTCCTGAAAGGTAGAAATCAGACCATGTTTGTTGGGGGCAGGAAGCATCCAGGATCTGGGGGAAAGCTGTGTTCTTCATCGATACTACATCGCACCCTGACTGACCCATCTCAAGAGAGAATTTTATATATAAAGGCTAAGAGTACATTAAGAGAGCATCCCAACCCAGTGCTGTCCAAGCCCATGAGTCCTACATTACCCTATATGTCCGATACTAATCTACAAAATCCTCCTCAATTTCACTAAACACATGCAATGACACTGACCTCAGGAGGAAAGCCAAATCAATGAGCGTGTAAGCAGCTCAGCGCTGGCAGGAGTCTCCACGCAGCTGCTCCAGCATCCAGGGCTGCATCAGGGTAGGTCCATGTAGGTTTTCCTCAGGGATGTCTCACAGGAAGTGAGACTTGCCATCCGAAGCAGGGAACTGTCTAAGACAGCTGCATCCTGGTCTGACCATCCGAGAGCAAAAGACCCAAGAAGAAGAAAGGCAAGGCTCACTGAGCCATTTATCTCTCTCCCTTAAATTAATCCGACATGTGTTTATTTGCTAGGTTGGCACTATAAGCCTTACTTATCTCAGGCCCCTTTTGCCTGAGTCAGGTTGGAGATTGCCCAAGGGTCATGAGAACTCTCATACAGGGACTTCTAGCAGAATCATGTCCTGTCCTTAAGGGAGAGGCTGTTTATTGCTCTATGGCAGACTATATTCTCCTGTTACAAAATAACTTTTGAATAAATAGGTATCAGGAAAAAAGGCACACAATTATTATTTTTAAATTAGGAAGAGATTCCCTAGGGCAACTGTGACATTTAGAAGAATTCACAGATCACCATAAGCAACCATCCTTGAAGCTCCAGCTGAACCTGCCCCTGGTCTGAGTCCTGCGCTTTGTGGATCTTGAGTGCCCCCTCGAGACCAGTCTCCTCCCTGCAAGGTTGGTTTGTGTCTGGGCTCTCACTGGCTTCCTGTTTCTCTTGCACAGTAATACATGGCCATGTCCTCCACTTTCAGGCTGTCCATTTGAAGATAGAGTGTGTTCCTGGCGTTGTCTCTGGAGATGAAGTCTGCATAGTATAGCTCACCACCATCACCACTAAAGTATGAGACTCTCTGCAGGCCCTTCCGTGGAGCCTGGCGAACCCAGTGCATGACATAGTTACTGAAGGTGAATCCAGAGGCAGCACAGGAGAGTCTCAGGGACCCCCAGGCTTTCTCAGATCGCCCCAGACTCCACCAGCTGCACCTCCCCCTGGAAACCTGAAAACACAGAGGCATCATGATTAGACAGACACATGTACAAACAATTGCACTCACAATTATACGCACATACACATACACAGCAAGGTCTACAACATTTAATGTGCCAACATTGATGCAAATAAATGCCAACATTGGTGCAAAATTCATTATGTGTCCTGTGGACTAGCTCCTGGGCACAGAATGGAAATAGCAGAGACTTCAGAGACTGGGACTGTCCTCTAAGATTTCCTAAGTCAGGGGCCATGGCCAGTTTATCTGCAGGAAAAGAGCTGCATTTGCATGTCCCCTGATGTTTAGAAGCAGATGAGTACAGAATATGGGCAAGCGTTCTCCCTCAGACTCAGACAAACACGAGCACTCTCAAAGTAAAACAGAGCTCTTAGACAAGTTCTTTAATTGTTGTATATTATCAGTTTTTTAAAAGAGGTTTTTACATTATACACTTTACGTTATATACACAACTAACTTTGTGGTATGAGAGCTCATAATGCATCCTTTCTCTCTCTTTTAAAAAATAATTTTATTGGGAGCTAGTAAAACTCTTATCACAATCCATACATCAATCCATTGTGTCATGCACATTTGTACATTTGTTACCAACATCATTTTCAAAACATTGTCTCTCTACTTGAGCCCCTGGTGTCAGCTTCTCATTTTTCTCCTCCCTGACCCACCCTCCCTCTCTCATGAACCCTTGATCATTTATAAATTATTATTATTTTGTCATGTCGTACCCTGACCAATCTCTCCCTTCACCCACTTTTCTGTTGTTCATCGTCTGCTGGGAGGTCGTTAGAGATAGATCATGGTTATCAGTTCTCCCATCTTCCCCTTCCCCTCCTGGTATTGCTACTCTCAATATTGGTCCTGAGGGGTTTATCTTTCCTGGATTTCCTGTGTTTCCAACTCAAATCTGGTCTAGCCAGATTTATAAGGTAGAAGTGGGAGTCATGATAGTTGGGTGCGGAAGGAAGCATTCAAGAACTAGAGGAAAGTTGTATGCTTCATCAGTGCTATACTGCACCCTGACTAGTTCATCTCCTCCCCACAACCCTTCTATAAGGGGTTGTCCAGTTGCCTACAAATGGGCTTTGGATCTCCACCCCACACTCCCCCTCATTCACAATATTATGATTTTTATGTTCTTTGATGCCTGATACCTGGGATCCCTTCGACACCTCATCATCACACAGGCTGGTGTGCTTCTTCCATGTGGGCTTTGTTGCTTCTGAGCTAGATGGCCACTTGTTTATCTTCAAGCCTTTAAGACCCCAGAAGCTATATCTTTTGATGGCCAGGCACCATCAGCTTTCTTCATCACGTTTGCTGATGCACACTCTATGTCTTCAGCGATTGTGTTGGGAAGGTAAGCATCATGGAATTCCAGGTTAATAGAACAAATTGTTCTTGTGTTGAGGGAGTAGTTGAGTAGAGGCTCAATGTCCATTGGCTACCTTAATACTAAACCCATAAATATATGTACATAGATCTATTTCCCCATCCTCATATATAAATATATTTACATATGAACATGCCTGTATTTCAACCTCCATAAATGCCCTTTGCCTCCTAGTTCTTTCCTCTATTTCCTTTTACTTCCTCTGTCTCAATATCATGCTTAACTTTCATTTGGGTTTCAGTAATTCCTCTCAGCTACATTGCCCTTGTTAAAGCCCTATCAGGACTCCTATGCCCTCCTTGCCATTGACTTTAGATCACTTCTTTTTCCCTTCTCCCTGCATTTGTTAACATCCACTTCCTTTCCCCAACCTCCCCCTCTCCCATTTCCCCTTGAAACCCTCTGTCCTGTTGTTTTCTCCTCCAGATTGTTTACCCCACCAAGCTTATCTAGATAGACATGCAGAGATAATAATATGTATCCTCTCTTGTCCCTTTAAAACGGTGGATACACATAATGACAGTGGACAGCTCTATTATTTGTTTTTTATGTGGGGACAAAACTAAGTATTTTTTTCTCTCCAAAGAATATTCACATTTAGTAATATTTTACACTTTGTGCATGAAGTTGTTCATAAAACATCTGTAGAAAACAAATGGGATGGTGTCTCCTCTCTGGTTTCTGATCTGAGAGATTCGGACCTTTCTTGTTTTGTCATGATCAGGAAAACTGAGTATTTATCAGTTGAGTTTATCTTCTAAAAGGGCCAGTTTTCATTTAATTACCTTACTAAGAGTGTTCCTTCTATTTCATTTATATGAGCATATATATATATATATATATATATATATATATATATATATATATATATATATATATATATATATATATATATATATTAGTTAAGCACCCACCCTCTGCCCTGCTAACCTGTGATATGGCACACTCATCTTTCTCTAATTACATTAGATGGAACTGAGGTCGTTATTTCAGAGTTTCATTTCTACATTACACAGGTGTTTGTTGCTACAAGTAGCCCACTAGGTTCTCTTCAGTTGAATCCAACAGTTTGTTCTGTTGTGCCTTCATTTTTATTCAGTTCAATATAGCCATCCAGGATATAAAAATTCTTAAGTACATATCATAGTTATAAATGGCACAAAATGATTTTTGCCAAACTTGACTTTCATTTTGGCCATTTTACATGTTTATAATTGTAGACCCTGCTGTGTGTGTGTGTATAATTGTGAGTGCATTTCTTTGTATGTGTGCCATTAATCACGGTACCTCTGTGTTTGCAGGTGTCCAGTGTGAGGTGCAGGTGGTGGAGTCTGGGGGAGATCTGAGGAAGCCTGGTGGGTCTCTGAGACTCTCCTGTCTCTGAATTCACCTTCAGTAGCTATGAAATGAACTGGGTCCATCAGATGCAGTGGGTCACATGCTTTAGTAGTGCTGGTGGTAGCACATACTACAGAAACTCTGTAAAGGGCCAATTCACCATTTCCTGAGACAATTCCAAGAACATGCTCTATCAGCAGATGAACAGCCTGAAAACTGAAGACACAGCCATGCAAGAGACACAGTGAGTTGAAGTCAGTGAGAGCCCAGACACAAACTTCCCCTGCAGGGAGGAGACTGGTCTCCAGGGCACACTGTGTACAGGATCAGACCCAGAGGCAGGTGCAGACAGTTTAATTTGGGGATTTTACTCATCTCACAGTGAACTAGGGAATCTCTATATTGGGTTTTTTTTTTCATGATTATGTACCCACCCCTGATATCTCATAATTCAAAAGTTTTCATGTAAAAGTAGGAAATATTCTCACATGCCAAAAAAGCATCTGTCCTTTATAGAGGGGGAAAGACCCCGTCAGGTTTCACCAGCATCAGCGTTCTGACAAAGGTCAAGAATAGATTTTTCCAATGAGACTCAGGGCAAATGAAATCCCTAGAAATGGATAATTGGGAAGTTTACACTCATGTCTGAAAGATGGTAGTTTGAACCCACCCAGTCATGCCTTATGATGCAGGACTCACGATCTGCTTCTTGTTATCATTAGGTGTCATCAAATTGCCTTCAGCCCATAGCGATCCTATTCACAACTGAAACAAACACTGCACAATCCTATGTCGTCGTCACAATTATTCCCATGTCAGAGCCCATTGATGAAGGCATGTGTCAATCAAGCTCATCAAGAGCCTTCCTCTTTTTGCCAGACCTCAACTTTATTCAACATGATGACTTTTTCCAGGGACTTGTCTCTGCTGACAATATGCCCAGAGTGTGTAAGACAGAGTCTTGACATCCTTGCGTCTGTGGAGCACTCTGGCCATACTTCTTTCAATACAGATCTGTTTGTCCTTTAAGCAGCCCATGTTACTTACAGTATTTTTCTCCAGCACCACAGTTCAAATGCATTGATTCATTTTCATTCTTCCTTATTCAGTGTCCAACTTTCACATGCATAGGATGCAATGGAAAATATCATCGTTTGGGTCAGGAACACATTAGTCCTCAAGGGAACATCCTTGCTTTTCAATACTTGAAGGTCTTGTACAGCAGAATGCAATACATGTTTTGATCTCTTGGCTGTTGCTTCCATGAACATTGATTTTGGATCTGAGACAATTTCAACCTTCTCTCCCTGTATCATGATGTTTCTTATTGCATCAGTTGTGAACATTTTGGTCTTCCTTACATTGAGTTGTAATCCATACTGAAGGCTAAAATCCTTGATCTTCATCAGTAAGTGTTTCAACCCCTCACTTTCATCAGGTAAATTTGTGTCATCTGTATACTCCAGGTTGTTAATTTGCCTTTCTCCAATCCCAAGGCCCACACTTCTTCATATAAGCCAGCTTCTCTGATGATTTGCTAAGCATAGAGATTGAACAAGTATGGTGAGAAGATACAACCCTTTCATACCCCTTTCCTCACTGTATGCCATTCAGTATCTCCTTGTTCTATTCATACAGCTGCCTCTAGATCCATGTGAAAGTTCCTCATGAGCACAGTGAAATGTTCTGGTATGCCCATTCTTCTCAAGGCTATCCACAGTTTATTATGGTACACTCAGTCAAATGCCTTGACATAGTCAATGAAACATAAGCAAATATCTTTCAGGTATTCTCTGCTTCAAACCAAGATCCATCTGGCATCAGCAATCATATCCCTTGTTCCAAATCCCCTTTTGAATCCAGCATGAACTCTGGCAGTTCTCTGTCAGTGCACTGCTCCAACCGGTGTTCTTTGATCTTAAGCAAACTTTTATGTGTATGATACCACTGATATCATTCTATAGTTTGAGCATTCTGCTGGATCCCTTATCTTTGGAATGGGCACAAAAATGTATCTCTTCCAGGGTGCTGGCCAAAAAGTTGTCTTCGACATTTCCTTGCATAGTTGAGTGAGTGCTTCCAGTGGTTCTTCTGAGACATTTTGATGGGGATTCCGACAAGTCCTGGAACCTTGTTTTTGGCTAATTCATGCAGTGCAGTTTCAACTTCTCCTTCAGCATCATTGGTTCTAGCTCATATGCCACCTCCTGGATAGTAGAATATAAACTAGTTATATTTGGTATGATGTCTCTATGTATTCTTTCCCCTTTCTTTTTGATGCTTCCTGCATCATTCATTAATGAATGCAGGAATCATGATCTGCTTGGGAAGGGTTAATCGCAGGGATTGACACAGAGTGCAATTCCTTCAATATGATACTCTCTGGGATCCAGTTTAAAACCAAGAGTGTGGGTCCTTCAAGGGCAGTAATATCTAATAGCAGGATGAGGTTGACCTCTGACCCTTTGATTCACATAAGAGTGTGTGAGTCAAGTTTAGGTGCCTAAAACACTAGATGTTCAATATATGATGAAGTAATAAGCCTAGCTATGGCTTATTTGAGCCAGGCTAACACAGGTGTTTCTTGTATATCTTGGTTGTCAGAGCAAGTTTTATTTGGGTCCAGAAGGTGATTATACAATTAATTCAAGTCAGGATAGTCTCTAGAAAATTAATACATTGTGTCACTTCCATTTGTCTCAGTGTATGTCTTTTCATATTGGAGCTTAGTGGAGTAACCCAAATCCTCAAGATTTCACAGGGAGTAGGGACAGGGCAATATTTTATTTAATTATTTGGTATGATCTCATTCACACTGTCAGTTTTCAATGACACATAACTATCATTGTTGAATGCTCAGATGATTTTTCAATATTAATTAGCCTCCTGGCTCAGGCCATAAAATCAACCTGCCATGGAATTGATGTTGACTCATGTTGTCACTATAGAGCATAGTTGAAATGCCCTTTACTTATCCCAGGACTTATATCTTCATAGGAGCAGCCGGCCACCATAGCTTCTTCTGCCTCCCAATGCAGAGAGTTCATCTCTACGCAGTTGTCTTACCTCTTCTGACATCATACAGAAGGGACTCTACTGCCCCAAATCATTAATTTCCCTTAATTCAATCTTATGTTTTTTACCTCTATCTGTCCAAAATCCATCCAAAATGACCCAAGAAGCCAGGACACCAGTACTAATTGCACAAAATCCATTTCATGAAAATTTTAACTAAATTGTGTATATAAGCTGTCATAAAAAACAAACACTATTGTCATCATGTGTGTGCCTAGGAGAGTTTATGTTCCTCGCATCTTTCCTTCAAGGAAAGAGCCTGAAGGTCTAAGGTGCTGCTGCAGATATCCAACTGTGTGCAGAGAAAAAGTAGGAACAGGAGTGAACAACTATCCCCAAAACTTATTAATGACAACTTTCTAAAAAATTCAATTGCTTTAGAGTGATATGAATACCTTGTACTCCACAGTAAATTTTAAACATCTACAGCACTAAAGTTGTATTCCATGAAGTGATATTTTTCCATATTAGTGACTCACTCAAAGTCATTCTGATATATAGCAGATATTGAATTGGACTTAGTTTTAAATGCAATGTGATTTATAGATTTCAATGATCCTCAAACTATGGAATTCAGTGTAATTTCTGGATTTCAATATCCTCAAACTTTGGAATATATATTCGGTGTACCATGAGATAATGGAAAAATAGAAATGATGGGTATTTTATAAATCTGTAAATCCCTGGGAGTTGACATTCATAGATCATATTCCCAATGCTATCCTGCCCCTTGGAATTTTCTACCTCTTTGAGAAATTCTTTTAGCATCAAGCTTGGCCTAGATGAAGAGGACCCCAGGCTTGGTGAATGGAAAACACAGGTGGAGGATTGTGTTCTCCTGAGGGTACAGTCAACTTTCAACTCCAAGAGGAACCTATTCTCACCTCTACTAAAAAGCTGCCACTGACACTCATATCTCCATTTACTTCATCAGGTGAAGCCTCAGAATAAATTTATTTATAATTATGCTCTTTATAAGTTGGTGTAATATTTATGGGAATATTGGACTTTATTCACAAGAGCATGGTATATGATTGTGTCATTTTGCTCTTGGTGGCAGCACACAGATGCAAGTAGCTCAGGGATTCAGACACAAAGTTCTTTTTAAAAAAAAAACATTTTATTAGGGACTCATACAACTCTTATCACAATCCATACATACATCAATTGTATATAGCACATCTGTACATTCTTTGCCCTCATCATTTTCAAAGCATTTGCTCTCCACTTAAGCCCTTTGCATCAAGTCCTCTTTTTCCCCTCTCTCCCTGCTCTCCGCTCCTTCATAAGCCGTTGATAATTTATAGATTATTGTTTTGTCATATCTTGCCCTCAGACACAAAGTTCTGGAAATGCATCGCACTACCCAATGGTTCACTGGATTCTCCCTTGCCTGAGGTCTCCAGTCCCACATACAGATGCAGGAGTTGGCCCAGATCTGGTGTGATAGGTAAGCTTGTGCCAACCTGCCAATAAGAACATGTGGGAGTAGACGATCACAGTATGCTTTGAGGGCAAAGAGATAAATGGCTCAGCAATCCCCACCCCTTTCTCTTAATCTCTGGTGTTTGGACCAGCGTGCAGCTGCTTTAGCTAGTTCTCTGCCTAGCTAAAGGCAGAGAGCTACACTACCCGTAGGACAGCAACATGTCGATTACATCACTAGAACTTGTGGTTCCTTCAAGACCTGTTTCCATGTTGCTGTTGTTCACATGGCTTGATCTTGAGTCTGTCGGATCCTGTTGTCTTGCATCCCTTTAGTTCACTATTCCATCTGGGCCTGAGCTGCTGACTGTGACATTCCCCGCCCCCTGCCCCCCACCCCTGCTGCTGTTTGCTGCTTGTGGCCTGACTCCTTGCATTGCCCTAGGGAAGACTCAGTTGTCTGCTTCATTGACGCAGCAGCCCTCATGAGTTGAAGAGGGACTACCAGTATATTAACTTCCACAGAAGTGAGTTGAACTGAGCACTCTGTACTGCTGTGTGGACTAATTATCTGTTGTATTCCTTCATGCTGTATCTATCTATCTATCTAATCATTAGTGTCCTGGTTTTGTTTCTCTAGAGAACTCTTTACATCTGGTGAGATTCACAGACCTTGTCCTTCACTTGTGATTTTTTTCCACTTGTGAATTCTTTAGAGGGCCTTCAATCAGCTTTTCTGAGAGGTGGAATTGTCCAGGCTCCATTAGAGATGGAAAGTTGTCATTATAATATGGAGGGGTGGAATTATAATTCCACTCTGATGTCTTCAGTACAGGTCACCAGAGATCCCTTCAACAGTCATGTTTATTTAAAGCTGTGTTCTACTACTGCTGGTGACATTCCCATGTATTTCAAAAAATGCATTTGAATTGCAGTGCTAGAGAAGACTATTTTAATTACCATGCACCGCTAAAAGGACAAACAGACCTGCATTGGAGGAAGTCCAGATTTCTCCTTAGAAGCAAGGAGACAAGACTTTGTCTTACATATTCTGGACATATTGTCAGTAGAGATCAGGTCCTGGAGAAGACATCATGTTCAAGATAGTTGTGGGGTGGTGAAAAAGAAGAAGGCTCTCAAAGAGACTGATGGACCCAGGGGCTCCATCAATGGGTTCAGGCATACGAATAATTGTGAGGATGGCGCAGGACTGTGCACTGTTTGGTTCAGTTGTACTTATGATCCCTATGGGTGTGAGGCAATTCAATGGCACCTAATATCAACAAGGAGCAGATCATGAGTCCTACATCCTAAGGCATCACTGGGTGGGTTCAAACCACCAACCATTCAGACATGAGTGTACACTTCACAGTGAGCCCTTTCATGGGACTTCAGTTGCCTGAATTTTAATGTCATAGCTAACAAATAGCATTCATATATAAAACAGGTATACATGCACACATGATTTAGTGTATGACTAAAATCTACAAATTAGTGAATATTGCAATATCTGTGGGGTTTTGTTATGAACATTAAGGTAGAGGACATTATTGGAGCAACTATTTTGGAGGGAACGGAAACCCTAGACATGAACAGAATGGTTCCGTGCCTCCCCTCTACTGTGGCCCCAGAAGTCTTGTCCCTGTGTTTTCTAAAACCCATGTGATCCCTATAGACCACTGTCATTATGGCAGGGACATTGTGTTTGTAATGGCACGGAGTCCTCTCACTGTTGCTCTCACACAGTAATGGACCGCCGTGCCCTCGGGGTCATTGTGTTCAGCTGCAGGGAGAACTCCTTGATGGACATTCTTCTGGAGCTCTTGGCGGAGTTTCTTCTACTGGAATATATTGTTCACAACTACTCCAACTTCTTCTGCAGGTTTTCACAGTTTCAGCTCTGGCAACATGGAATCATCAGAGATAGCAAAGCTTAGAAAGAGGATCTGTGAAGGGTTCATCACCCCTGGACCCAAATATTAGGCAACCAGGAACAGGGAAAATACTCACTGATGACAAGTAATGGAAACCAAATCATGTCAACCTATTTTTGGAATCTTGACACGACTAGTGGGAAGTACCCACTAGGCCCAAGAATCTCCAGAGTAAATTAATGACTTATGGACAAGGTCTGTGGATCGTACAGGACCCTGCCCATTATATATTGCTTTCACTAAGTTTGAAATTTCACCTGGAAATGGATGAGGTACTCTGCATATTAGAAGCCTGTGGAATAAAATAGCAATGTTCATAGTTTTCTCAGAAGCTGAAAATAGAAAGTATGACCCCCATCATCTTCTTTGGGATAAAACAAAGCAAAACTATGCCATCGAGCTGATTCTGACTCATAGCAACTCTAGAACACAGAGTATAATTTTATGTTAAAAAACACTCAGGAAAAAGAAATATGTGACATGTTACCAACACGATTCTTGTTGAGAAACAAAGACAGGAGCTGCATGAAAGTGAACAGGGACCGATCTCCTTGGAGCAAGCAAGGACTGATCTGGAAGATTCCCCAAGGAAAGCTCCTGAACAAAACAGTGGACCACGCTTACAGTTTTAGACAACTATTCCAATAAATTGGTATGCCAATGTATAGGATGATGAATGTTTAACACATTTCACAGGGATGGTCATGAGTACAAATTAGGGTGGGGTTACGATTCTTAACAAGATAGGCTCTTTGTAGTTCTTGGTTCCAGATGTCTTATTTGGTCTGGTGACTTATCTATGGTGATTTTTGGTTTCTTGAACAAAGTTCTTCTGTTCTATGTGATCTTTGACCAGAAGGTTAGGGATTTTTTTTGTGGACATGTTAGCCGGTCCAGGTTAGTGAAAACTGATACTCATGTGTTGTAATGGGATATTTTTCTGAGGAAAGGACTCAACAAAGGCAGGGTCTCAGGAAGGAAAATGCAGAATAATTATAGGCAATAAATGAGGGATTCCAACATCCTGTGGCAATATCCCATATCCAAGGGTAAGTTGGACAAGCTGTGGGATCTGCATTGTTACGCAAAGTTAAGAAGATTGGGGGATGGGCTCAAATAGAGTGTATAACGTTCATGGTTGTTCTTATTCTGTTGTCAGATTCTCTCTAGATATTTATTATATTTACAACAAATAGAATCTTGCCACAAAAGATAGTTATTGAAGGCATAAACATAATGTTTCCCAGAGATGGTAAGTCTATTGTTATTTATTATTTGCTCTCTCTCTTTCTCTCTCTCCCTCTCTCCCTCTCTCTTTCTCTCAAGGAATTTGGCAATGATTGGTAGATATCATTTCTCAAGAAATGTACATAGTATTTTCTTTTTCTGTTTCCTCCTTCCAAAGAACAAACTGAAGTTTGAGTTGATAATCAAAGAGTTTATTGAAGGAACCAAGCAGTTCTGGAATGGACAGTAATAGTTGTAAGGATGCACGGAGTACTGCAGTGAAGGACATTTTCAGAGTTTAAATTTTATAAGATCCTGGAACTTACAAGAAAACTCCAATTATTTGATCTTTATTACTTTTGTCTCAAATAGACAAGGCAATATTGAAGTCACTTTGTAAAGACTGAGTAATTTTAAAGAGTCTCATTTGTTTTCTTTTTAAATATTGGGGTGAGAATGAATGCTCTTCCTCACAGCTGTTGTGAGAGAAACTGGGAGGAAGGAAGGAGGATGCCTGGAGGTTTCCTGAGCTATGCTGATTTTAAAACTCAGTTCAAAATAAACAGTAATCATATGTAACTAAAAAAAAAGTTGGAATCTCTCCTGCATCTTTTGTAGAAGCCCCTCCTTGTTTGAAGAGAGTTCTTCTGCTCTCTTCAGAGGGGAAAAAATATGTTGATGGGGAGAAAGCCACTCACAAAATCATGACTGGGGGAAGGGTGGCTAAACACGGCCTCAGTTCTGACTTCAGGAGGAAGAGAAGCACCATGATTAGGATACAGAAAACAATGAAATTATAAAACCTTACAAGATTGGATCACAGCCCTCTCTTTTCCAGATCTGATTGATGAAATGTTAGCCTAATACTCCAATAAAGAAGACCCCCAACAAGAGGAATTGATTCAGTGGTTGTAACGATGGGCTCTAACATAATAGTAATTGTGAGGATGGATACGTAAGATCCTGAGAAAGTTCTAAAATGAGTAAGTCTCTCTTATCCTATCCAGGAGTGGCATACCAACACTCCTCAGAATTCCTTTACATTACCTTTTTTGACACTACAAGTAAGTGGTCAGAAATAAGTCGTCAAGGTAAAAAGTATGTGAGATTCAAACTGAATTTAGTGGTCTCATTATGCTCATTTGAATGAAGGTCCCAGTAAAGGGTGCTGCCAATGCTATGGATTGCCAGAAGAACAAACCAATCTGCCTTGAAAATGTACAGTCAGATGTTCTTTGGGCTCAAGGATGGCAAGACTTTGTCTCATGTACCTTGGACATGTTGAGAGGAGAGACAGTCCCTGGAAAAAGACAACATGGACGGAAAAGTTGCACAGCAACTCAATGAGGAAAACTCTCAAGAAGATGAATAGACACATGGACTACAACAATTGGCTCAGACTTAGCCACAATGTTCAGGATGATGCAGGACTTGGCAATATTTCAGTCTGTGAGCATAAGGTCACTGATTCAGACCTGACAGGAAAGCACTGTGTTAGTCTGGGTAGATTAGAGAAACAAGTCCACAGAAACTCATATGTATTTAAGAAAGAGTTTTACATAAGAGTTAAGTGTGCATTAAGAAAGCATCCCGACCCAGGCCAGTCCAAGCCCATAAATCCGACATTCGCCCATATATCCAACACTGATCTACAAAGTCCTCCTCAAACTCACAAAACACATGCAGTAATGCCAAATGCGGGATGAAAGTCAAATCAGTGAGTGTATAAGCATCTCAGCACTGGCAGGGATTTCCAGACCCAAGTCTGCATCTTGGTAGGTCCATGTGGCTTCTCCTCAAGGATGTCTCCCAGGAAGTGAGCTTTGCTAGCTGAGACAAAGAACTAGCTAAGGCATCTGCACACTGGTCAGATCATCAGAGAACAAGAGACCAGAGAACAAGAAAGGCCAGGTTCACCAAGCCATTTATCTCTCCAACCTTTAGTTAATCCCACTTGATTATCGACCATGTTAGAACAATAAACTGGAACTATCACAAGCAACTAACTATCTATCAACTAACTATCAAGCAACTAACAACAACTTGTGCAAACCTCGGCCTCAGAATTCAATCCCTAAGTTAAACTCGATTTAATAGCAGTTTATTATAAGTTAATGCAAGAATACAAAGTACAAGTTTCTTAATTTGCTGTCCGCAGTGTGTACTCCTGATGCTGCAACACATCACAGGACCTCACTGGGGCTTCATGCACTTCCTTTGTCTTGTTTCAAATTTGAAAATTTGTTAGAGTACATGATGTGTTGATGCACCAATGCGATTTCTCCTTTGAAATAAAAAATTAAGCCCGCTTCTATGTGAAGGACAGACGTTGCTAACTTTTTTAGCTGGGATGTGGATAGACCCCTATGAACAAGGAGAAAAATCTGAAAACCAAATCTCCATTTCAAGTTGACTTGCTCAAGAGCATCATCATCCTTAAGCACTGTTTATAAACACCCCTGGCCATGTTGCCCAGGAAGAGAGATTTTGATGAACAATGTCCTCCTGAGTTCTACTATTAAATAAATATTTGTTCTCTGTTTTGTTAACTGTTTTACTTGGGGACAGACTGTCCAAATCACCTTGACTTCATAAACAAATTTAAATAGGATAATGCAGATTGTGCAATCCTTTTGTTTGTGTGTTTGTTCAGATATACTCCCGTGGGCTCCCAACCAGTAAATCCTTATAAGAGCAGGCAGCCCCATCTTTCTCCAAAGAAATGACTGGTTGATGTGGACTGTCAGCCTTGTAGTTAGAAATATACATGTAAATCACTAAACAAACAAAACTCAGGAAATTAACTATGGGCATCACATGCTGTATATGGAAATTTAAACATGTCTCATATCCTTTGACTTGGTTCATTGGACAATGTGTGGAATTAACAGGGTTACACAGGAGTAATATGTTTGGGGGGTTCTAAATTCATGTTAATTAAGTCTGGAAATACCCCTCTTAATAATTTTCTCTATGAGTGACTTATTGACAACATCACACACTGTGAGCCTCACCCTGCTTTTCCAGTGGCTGCCTCCATGCTGATGGTAAAAAATCCAGGAAACCTCCTTCCTGGTTGTATCCTAGTTTGCTGGCCCTCAGGATGGCCAGTGAGGCTTGGGGAATAACATCCCAGGGGGACAAGTGTACTCAATGGGAGCAGGTTCAGTGTTTCCTTGGTCATATAATCTATTAAAAAAGACTTTTACCACAGAACTCTGATCACTAGGACTCTGAGAACAGTGGAGTAGTAGGTCTGCACCAGACAGACATAAATAGAAGAAACAGGGGAAAGATAAATAAATAGAGACGTAGAAGTAAATTCTGGAGACTCTATGTCTTTAGCTGTGCTGGGGTACAATGAGGCACATCCTTGTACTCAAAACGTCATCATACATATGAGATACTGGTTATTCACATCATGACAGGGAGGTTTTGGAGAAATTGGGAGCTAATAACATGAGTACAATTAAGAAGAGAATGTGTATGGCATGCGAATTATATATCAATAAAACAGTTAAAACACAAAGTAAAAGCTCAAGCTATTACCTCTCCTCCATGCATAGTCTTTTGTAGGTGCATCAGTCAGATCCCAACTCACGGCAGAGCCATTTGACAGGGAAAAGGTGGCCCACAGGGTTTCTCAGGCTATTGTCTCTGCAGGAATGGATGGCTGGGTCTTTCTTCCATAGCTCTGCTTTAAGTTAGCTGCTGAGAACTACTTAATGTAGTGCCATCAGGGCATCCTCCACACATACTCTGGCTTCCCATGACCCTCTTCCCATGTAATAACTAGGACATTCACTTGAAATAGAAAACCATTTTGTGTCAATATTCAGTCTAAAATGTTCCAAGTACTCCCACTGTCTTTGGGAATGGTCCATCTTTCTGCAAGATGCAGACATAAGCCTTCCCTCTCCACCTCAGAAACAAAGGTTCAGTCACAATGATCTCTATAAATTCCCTCAAAATTGCCAGGCTCTCGCCTACCTCATAATAGTCCTGAAAAGCCTTGGTGGCCTAGTGGATATGTGTTGTGCTGCAAACTACAGGTCAGCAGTTCAAAACCATCTGCTGCTCTTCAGGAGAAATATGAGGCTTTCTATTCTAGTAAATAGGCACAGTCTCAGACACCCACAGGGGTAGTTCTACCTTGCTTTTAGGGTCACTGTGAGTCAGCATTGAGTCTATGGCAGTGAGTTTGTTTGATTTTGTTATTTTTCTCCTAATTGGAGTCCTTGGATGGAACAGTCAATGCACGTGGCTGATCAAGAGATTGCAGTTCCAATTCACAAGCAACAACACCTGGAAGAAAGTCCTGGCATCGTACTTCAAAAATATAATGACCATTGAAAACCCAAGAAGAGTATCTTTCCACTGGCACACGCAGGTCACTGAGATTGAGAACCCCCTGGATGGCAACTGGTTGTTTCACTTTTGGCTAACTAGCTTCTACTTAAGGAACCCTCATGGCATAATGTGTTATGTATTGGGCTGATAAACACAAGGTCACCAGTTCAATGCCACTAGCTGCTCTGTGGGAGACCAATGATACTATCTTTTGCCAGAAAGGATTTCATAGGTTCCCAAACTTATTTGGCCACCTGGCCCTTTACAGAAAAATAATAATTGCTCAGCACTTCTCTGGCAATTGAAAACATCTGTAGTATCACCCGTAACCTGGGATAAAGTGTAGGTGTCTGCTGTTGCAACCTCCCTGCATCATTCCAGTGATCCCCACTTCAACTTCAGGGGAGTGCTTTTGCCCACTTTGGGAAACACTGACTTACAGGCTGGGGAAACACCAAGGGGAAGTTCTGTGTCCTAGAGGGTCCCGATGAGTCAGAATTGACTTGTTGGTAGTGGTGTGGTTTTAACTTCCACTCCTCCAGGTCTAAGCAGCAAGGATGGTTCATCTAGAGTCACACTGAAGATGAAATCTCAGCCTTGCTACTTACTGACTCTATGAACCCAGGAAAGTTCACCGAAGTGTCCTAACTGTTATGATTAAAGGATTCCGTCCCTTTCAAGTTTTCCTAACATATGACCAGTTCCCACATGTTTCATTGTTCTTGTGAAATTCTGTCTTGGGAAAAGCATACAGGTTTTGACTTGTTTTATTGACAGTTCAGTTATAAAAAATAATTCCTTGCTAGTGTCCACATGTTTTACCTCACATAAAAACAGAGGATAAAAAATGGCTCGGTGACCCTCACCATTCTAGTTCTCGGGTTTCTTGCTTTCTGGTGGTTGGACCAGGATGCAGCTGACTTAGCCAGTTCCCTTCTTCAGCTGGCAAGGCTCACTTTCTGAAAGACATCCCTGAAGAGAAGCCACATGGACCTACACCGATGCAGCCCTGGGTGCCGGGGCAGCCATGTGGAAACCCCTGCCAGTGCTGAGATACTTATATGCTCACTGATTTGGCTTTCCTCCTGCAGTCGGTGTTATTACATGTGTTTTGTGAGATGGAGGGGGACTTTGGACATATGGGCTAATGTTGGACTTGTTGGTATGGGCAGCACTGGGTTGAGATATTTTCTTGATGTGCACTTACCTTTTATATAAAACTCTCTTATACATGTTTCTGTGGATTTGTTTCTCTAATGTACCCAGAATAACACAATGATTGTTGTTGTTTATTTTTAATGGAATAATGCACTGCAGTCTGAAATTGCAGTGATAAGTGTTTCATTGTGTCCTGATACAGTCTTTGAAACATGGGAACACTGGCAAAATATTTTATTCTTGCCTCCGTGAGAGCTGTCTCCAGAGATTGTAACAGGAGAAGTCCTGTGTTTCCTGGATGTCTTACAAATAAGAAGGTGAATGACCTTGGTCTCTATTCAAACATAGATAAATGATCCAACAAAAGTAATTTTGCCAAAGAAGGGGCTTATGAAGCACTTTTTTTGAGGGGGGTATTGGAGGAGAGTCTGAATATGAGACCATTTAGCCACCACAGTGGGCTTCTGAGGGAGGTAATGCTGTCTCCTGTTTGAATATTTGGGTGCATGTGATATGTTCGCTTTGCTTTTGTTGAAGATTGCGGTTGGGAGAACTGACTCATAGTGGAGTGGTTCTCAAGCCTGGTTACACAGTATAATCACTTATAACAGAGCTTTAAAAAAATCCAACGGGCCATACCACATTCCAAATCAATTAAACTTCTGAGGTGAGAGCTAGGTGATTCCTGAGAGAAGTTCATATGAAGAAGAACTAAGGTGTCCACTTGTGGGGAATTAGTCACTGCAACCTCATGAATAGCAACAGAATTCTGTCATATATACTGCCAAAAATAAGCCCTCAGGTCAGAACTCAACTCACTGCTAGTGAATCGATGTCACCTCTTAGTGACCCTATAGGACAGGATAGAAATGTCCCTCTGTGTTTCCCAGACTGTAATTCTTTATGGGAGTAGAACCCTGTCTTTCTCCCAAGGAACATGATGGTTTTGAAATGCTAATTAGTAATTAGTACACCAATGCATAACCACTATACCACCAGGGCTCTTTCTAAGGATAGAAGGTACTCAAAATATGGTCAGGGAAGAGCTGTCAGTTCAAAGCAGAGTTGATCATAATGACGTGGGTGGAGTAAGTCCGTTGAGACCTTCATTTGTTGATAGAGGAAACAGCGACAATTATCTAATCATTGAAACTCAGAATTATGAAGTATTAATATAGAAAAACTAGAAGTCATAAAATATTACATGGAACTCATAAAGATCAATATGCTAGGTGTTAGTGGGCTGAAACGGACTGATATCTGCCTTTTTGAATCAGACAGCCAAACAGTTTGCTATGCTGGGAATGACACATACAATAGGAATCACATTAACCTTCCTGAAGAACGTTTCAAGATCTACCTGAAGTACAACGCTATTGTGATAAAATACTATCTATCTGCATACAAGAAAATCCAGTCAATACGGTTATTTAAATTGATGCACCAACCACTAAAGCTGATGATGAAGAAACTGATGAATTTTACCAGCACCTTCAGGCTGAAATCGATTAAACACACAATCTAAACGCATGGATAATTATTGGCAATTGGAATTCAAAAGTTGGAAACAAAGTGGAAGGAACAAGTAAAATTGGAAAATATGGTCTTGGTGATAGAAATAAAGCTGGAGATCACATGGTAGAAATTTACAAGACTAACAACTTCCTCACAGCAAATACTTTGTGGGCGTACAGAGGAATCAAATTGACTACATCTGTGGAGAAGAGAAGATGGAGAAGCTTAATGTCAGCAGCTAATATCAGTCCAGGAGCCAACTGTGGAACAGACCATCAATTGCTAGTAGCTAAGCTCAGATTCAAGCTGAAAAAAATTAAAACAAGCCCACAGGAGCCAAATACAACCTGGAGTTTATCTCACCTGAATATTAAGGTATTGGAGCATATTTGACTCACTAAACACTAATGACAAGACACCTGATGAGGCATGAGATATCACCGAGAACATGAAAAAAGCAAAAGGTCATTGAAGAGACAGGAAAGAAAGGATCAAACTGGATGTCAGAAGAGACTCTGAAACTTGCTTTTAATCATGGAGCAGCTAAGGCACTTCATAAGATATGATGTCAAAGAGCTGAACAGAAAATTTCAGAAAGCAGCCTGAGAAGTATTATAATGAAATGTGCAAAGGCCTAGAGTGAAAAAAACAAAATGGAAGAGCATGTTCACTATAACGTAAATTAACTTAAGAAAAAATACAAGCTTTGAGGTGCTCTATTGACATATTCTCTGGGGAAAATATTGAACGATACAGGAAGCATCAAGTGAAGATGCAAAGAATACACATTATTCTACCAAGAAGAACTAGTTGGCATTCCACCATTTCAAGAGGAAGGATATAAACAAGAACCAATAGTACTAATGGAAGATATTCTAGCTGCACTGACAGAATTAGCCAAAAACCGGTTGCCCAGCATTGACTGAATTCAATCAAAAAGTTTCAACAAATTGGTGAAGCACTGGCACCATCCGTGGAATGATGCTTTGGGATTCTGGGACCCTGCTGAAATGATGCTCTGAGAGATCCGTGGTCCCACCAGAACAATGCTATTTAGGGTTCTGACCACACCAGAAAGAGGCTCTGGGAGTTCGGGACCTGCCAGAAATATTTTCTGGTGTATCTAAGACTTCTCCAGAAAGATGCTCTCCCACCGGAGAGATGCTCTGGGGGACTGGGCTCCTCCAGACCATCATCAATCAAGAGCATGTTTCTATGAGGGTCCTGAAAACCTCCTTTCCCCAAGCACACTTCTTGCGATGTTCTCGCTCCACAACACCCCATCCGCCTACTCCCAGCATAGACTGGTGCCAACAAAAATTAAGAAAAATTATTGTTAGTAGGCATTGTGTTTGGCCCTAGAGAATCTTTATAATAAAAGATTTACTTGAAGCATAAACTCTACTGAGGAAAACAAACCATTTAGATTGTAATAAATGTGAATTTATAAATAACGTGCTATAGTGGAGCAGAGGAGTGAACTCTGATAAGATGTGAGAAGGCTAAACATTTAAACTGAGACCCGAGTGAAAAACGAGCCATGTAGAAAACTGATGTTTTCATAGATTGGAAGACTAATTATTATCGACAACTGACTTACAAATTCAACCTAATTCCTCTTAAGGATTTAGTTTTTTTTCAGAAAATGACAAGCTGATTCTAAAATTTCTATGGCCATGTCACGGTTTTAGTGTAGCCAAAATAATCTTGAGAAATAATAAAATATAGGTGGAGAATGCACATTGCCTGATATGAAAGCTTACGAAAAAGCTATAGTAATTAAGATAGTGTAGTCCTAACATAAAGGTAGACATATTGATGGAATATAATTGAGAGTCCAGAAATTCAACCTCATATACCTATAGTTAATTGAGTTTAAAAGAGTGCCCAGAGAAGTCACTATGATTTCGGCAAATGCTGTTGAAACTAGATATTCACAGGAAAAAGAATGGGTTTTGACTCCGACCTTGTACCATATGCAAACACTAACTCAAAATAGACCTTAAGACCTAAATGAAGGAGCCAAATGTATAAAACCCTTAATAGAAAACATATACATAAATGTTTGTGACCTTGGATTAGGAAATGGTTTCTTAAGTTTCTTCCATTTTAAGCAATTATGATATCTTAAGCATAAGTAACCCCACAAAAATGTACTTAAGTTGAACTTCATCAAATTAAAATCCCTTATAATTGGAAAGACACAATCAAGAATTTGAAAAAGGCAACCTTCATCAGTAAGTACTCGTGAGATATCTAATCATCTAGTATTCAGAATATATAAAGTGTTATCAGTCAACAACTAAAAAAACAATCGATTAAAAATTGGTCAAGAAGAGTCACTTATCTAAAGATATAAATATTTTTAACAAATTATACAACTCTAGATTGAGTCGAAAATTTCTGTAAATTGTTTGTTGATGAGAGCCAAAATAATATCTTGAGACTATCCGATCTGAACTTAGGGAACATTTCACCAGACTTAATGCAATGAACACTAATGACCTGGTGAGCTGGGAGTGGGGGAAAGGATGGGGGCATGGGATAACAGGAACAGTATATAGGAAGGAAGCAAAAGGTCATTAAAGACAAGAAATCAAAAAAAAATCAAAGTGGATATCAGAAGAGACTCTGAAATTGCTCATAATTGTAGAGTAGCTAAGGGAAATGGAGAAAATGATGAAGTCAAAGAGCTGAACAGAAAATCTCAAAGGGCAGCTCAGGAAAACAAAGTATTAAAGAATTAATCATTTGGCAAATGAAAATGACAATGAAATGCAACTCACACATACAAGAAGGCTCTAATAAAACAAATAACAAAAATTGTCTAGGATGTTACAGAATCAGTGTCCTCAGGCACTGAAAGATGGTACAGCCTCTTTGAGAAACAGTCTGGAAGTTCCTCAAAATACTAAACATACCACCACGTGGTGGTTGTTAGATGCCATCCAATCAGTTCAGACTCGTAGCGACCCTGTATATAATAGAAAGACTGCATGATCCTGCACCGTCCTCACAATTACTATTATGTTAGAGTCCATTGTTACAACCACTGAATCAATTCCTCTTGTTGGGGGTCTTCTTTATTTGTTATCCTTCTACCAAGTAGGATGTCCTTCTCCAAGGACTAATAACATATCCTTTTGATAACATGTTCAAAGTATGAGAGAAGTCTTGGCATCATCGCCTGCAAAAGCCATTCAGCTGTACTTCCTCCAAAACACGTTCATTCATCTGGCACTCTATTGTGATTTCAATATTCCTTACCAACATCTAGTTCAGATGCACCATTTCTTCTCAGGTCTTCCTTATTCATTGTTCATTTTAAACATGCATCTGAGGCGATTGGAAATACAACAGCTAGGTTAAGGAGCATGGTTGTCTTCAAAGTGGTGTCTCTCCACGTTCAATACTTTAAAAAGATCATTTGCGACACAATTTCAGGCAGCAGTGTTCAGGCAGCAGATAAATGCAATGTCATTCCTCTTCAATTCTTATTTCCTAGCATAGTAAACCATACAATCCTGATTAATGGATGTTTCAATAGTTCCTTCTCAGTTTGAGTTATGTCATATTAATCAATGAAGGTCACCAAAATACTTGCTTCATCTAGATCAGTGGTTCTCAAACTTCCTGACGCCATGACCCTTTAATAGTTTCTCATGTTGTGGTGACCCCCCGAATCATAAAATGATTTTCATTGCTATTTCATGACTGTAATTTTGCTAGTTATGAATCAGGAGACCCCATGTGAAAGGGTCGTTTGACCCCCAAGGGGTCATGACACACAGGTTGAGAACTGCTGACTAGATTATTACGGTCAGCTCTACTTGGAGATAATATTGGAAGTGACCTGTCACAAGAATAAACCAAATCTGTCTTAGAGGAAGAACAACCAGAATGCTCCAAAGACGTGAGGATGGTAAGACGTAAGTCTCACGCACTTAGACATGTCGTCAGGAGAGACCAGTTTCTGGAAAAGAATATCACACTAAGTAAAATAGGGGATCATTGAAAAAGAGGAAGATCCTGAATAACATTGGCTGTCACATGGGCTCACACACAATTGTAGGGATGGCCCGGAACTGACCAGTGTTTTGTATGTAGGGTGACTATGAGTTGGAGCCAACTTGAGGATGTCTGAGAAGTTATCTTTTGAGGAGGCAACTCTTCCCTAATTCTTGAGTGTCTTCCTCTCTGAGGGACCATCTACTGGCACTGTATCAAATGATGCTCTGCTGCTATTCATCTTGTTTTCAGTAGCTAGTGTTTCAGAGGTGGTCAGCCTCTCAACCTTAGTCTGTGTGAGTCTGAAAACTCTGAGTCCTGACTACCATGGGTGGTATTTGACAAAGCAGCCGGCATAACTTCCAGCATGACACAAACCACCACAATCTGACCAACTGACAGATGAACAGTGACATCCACTCTGATCGTGTATAGACCCAAAAGACTTGAAAGCAGATCCTCAAAGAGGGACGGGCATACCATTGTTCATTGCAGGAATGTCAGCAATAACCAAACAGCTCCAATAAGATAAATGTTCGTCAAGAGATGAACATACAAACAAAATGTAAATACAAGTACTGCTGTGCCAGTAGAAGAAATGAAATCTGGATACAGTAAGGGCAGAGCTTGAAGACATGCTGAATGGAACAAGCCAATCACAAAAGGAGAGATATAGTATGACTTCATGTATGTAAAAAGTCAAGAAAAAGCAAATGTATAGATATCAAAATTTATTAATAATTACTACGGTCAGGATAGAGAAAGTGGCGGGTATGGTTGATGGAAAAACTACATGGATCATGGAATGGTACCCTTAAAACAGATTCTTGTAAGTGCTGACAATAAGGTTAAAACCTGGAAAATAAACAGGCAAAAGCTGGGTGATAGATATACAAGAGGGCTTCAAAAGCTTGTGAGAAACTTTCATTATTTTCTATTTTATTTGCATCACTCGGGCTATTTCTTGCTGCTGATTTGTTTGCTGGCCTGCTCTGGCACCTGCAAGATCAGGACCAGGGCCTTCCTGAAAGCTGGAATAACATGGTCCACTGGGGAGAGCAGTGTTCCCCAGGCCCCATACTCACTCAAAGCAGAGCTGCCTACACCTGTAGTTGCCAGGAGCCAGCAGAGAGCACCCTGTCTTCCCAGCCCCCAAGCCCCCCTTCCTTGCAGCCAGCCCCACCTTGCAGTAGAGGTCATTGGAAAGCATGGCTACAGTAGCTTCCTCTTTGGTCTCAATTTTTTCCAGGTTGTAGTCCAGCTGCTTGGTCATCTTGGGAGAGCTTGCTGCAACATGGAGGGAAAAGACCCAGCCAGTCAACTTAGCAAGTTATTCCTGGGGCCCTTCCTCAGGTAAGCAACGCAAATGTCTGCATAAAATGCCCACGTCCTGCCTCCTGATCCACATCCACGAGGTCCCCAAGCTTACTCCATCCTCTTCCCTACCCTAAACCTGCACCCTCGGTCACATGTATGACATCATCTATTCTGATGCCCATATTACAAAGCAGCATTAGCTTTATCCTTTCACCTTATATGCTACCAAGTCCTGCCAGCCACCTCCACCCCCATCTTCCCCCAACCTAAAATGGCACTGAAATACATCTCCCATCAGCCCCCACTACAATCCCTATGCCACATCCACATTCTTGAGTTATCCCAACAACCTCCCCACAGCTCTCCCTGCATCTACACCTGCACCCTTTCTCCAAGTACCTGCACCAGGCTCCACGCTGAAGCCCCAGTGATATACCTAGTATTGCCATGAGCATGTCACTGCTCCACTCAACTCTCTCCAAAGGTTCCCTGCCCTCATCAGGAAGCCTGATATGAGTTCTACGAGGCCAGTTAGCACCAGGACTTGGCTGGCCTGTGTCCAGCTCCTTCTTCTTGTCCTTGAAAATGCCTGTGTCCCTGAGGTATTTGAAAGGGAGGACAGGCCCAAGCAATTTTCCTGGACCTTCATCCTCAGCTGTAAGTGTCCCATGGCCTCATTTCCACTCGGTCCAGCATCATTAGGATGTGTGTGCATGCCTCTGCAGCACGGATCACAGCAGCAGCCACTGACTGCCTGCCAGACCTGCACTGAGTCGCTTAACCCACAAACATCTGGCCCACTTTAGAGACGAACCACTAGGAGCTCAGTGAGGCTCAAGGACTTTCCCAAGGAAGTCAGCTAATGAATAGAAGCACTAGAATTTGATCTGAATCTGACTGTAGGGCCTATCAGCCTACACAGACATGCTGGGGGGCTTTTGTCTCTACACAGGAGCTGGCATCTAGAAAGTACAGTGTGAACCTTCATGGAATCAACAAGAGCAGGTCTATGCACATGAATCACATTCCACAATCAGGCAGGGACTGGAACAGAACTTCCCCCTGGCCAGGGGGCTATAGGAAGTCCCATGTGGCCTGGGGATGAGCTTTCCTAGAACCACTAGATTGGGAGGTGGAGAATTAAGACTACAGTAGACATCAGGTGTCCTGGTGTCTGGTGGGGTGCATGCTTGGCTTCTAACCACAAAGCCATCAGCTGGAAACCACTGGCTGGAAAAAGATGAGGCTTTCTACTCCATTGAAGAGTTACAGTCTGAGAAACCCCTACAGGCAGTTCTACCCCGTCCATAGGGTCGCTGGGTCAGAATCACTGGCAGTGAGTTTTCAGGGGAGTGCTGCCTCTTGTCATGCCAGCACGTTTTCAACGAATGGCGTGGAACACCAGGCCAGCCCCTCAGTCTCTCGCTGGCAGAGCCACACCTCACCTGGATGATCTCCTTGAGCAACACTACGGCCTCCTTCAGCTCCCAGATCTGGGCCATAGCTTCCTTAAAGCTGGAACTTTTCCTAAAATCGCTTATTCAAAACCAAAACACAAAGAATCCCCAAACGAAGCAACATACGCAGGGAAATCATTAGAATAAGGATAAAATGACTCGTAGACAGTTAAAATGGAGTCAGCATACATCTAAACATAGGGCAAGCTACTAGAAACTTCTTCAGAGGTAACAAACAGAAATTTCCCTCTGGGCAACAAGCAGGAGCAGCTCCCACAATCCCCCACACTAACACATTTGCAGAACTAATGGATCCAGTTCAATTGCCTGGATATATTTTACTGGCTACTTTCTCTGCATGAAAAGCAATTCATTATTGATGGCAATTTTCCCCTGTCCTCTTAAAGAAACCTTCTCTCCAGCTGTCTGTCCTCCACTAAGAAGCTTTCCTCCAGCTTCTTTCTACTGTTAAATACAAACAAACAGGGTTTTGTAAAAATTAAAGAAGCAACATGCAAAAAATTTTAAGAGTGTATGTGGGACCGGGGGATCTTCCGTACTTGAGGGGTCATGCCCTTCTTTGGAGACTTATATGCTTTCCCAAAGAAAGACTGGCCCTCTCTTTGGTTGAGTTCCTGCTCACTGAACCCCCATCTTTGTACAGTTGGGCCTGTCTCTTTCTCCTTTTACTTGCCATCTGCCATACTGTTTACTGATAGCCACCAACCTGGGTCACCTCCCTTGAGGTCCCAGTCCTGGACTTACCCCAGCAACCTGGGAATGCCAATCATGCTCATTGCGCGGTGGGTACACTGGAATATCACTTTAACACCCTCAAGGGTGAGCGCGCTCCCTGCCCTTCAGGCTGTCAAGAATGAGCCAGGGAGTTTCCAGACCGGGTTCACCCCTCCCTCTCCCCTTCCCCACTCCTGGAGAAGACACCGCACAGGGGACAAGACTAGGCAAACCTAAGGAGGTAACCCTAAAACGTTTTGTGCTCCAGCTGCAACCACTGGCTTCCTGAATAGCATTCACTTCGTGGTGAGAGAAGCTACAGACCCGCGGCTCACCTGTGAGCTGAAGACATTCTAGGAATCTCAGGAGGAGGCACCGCTGTGTGAAAGGAAACAACGGAGGGGGGTAGACACCCAAAATTGCCACAATGAATCAGGAACACCGACGCCCAAAGCCCCAGTCTGGGATCCTCCTTTCTCCAACACGAATTCTCCCCAGGAACCCCAACCAATCCCAAAACTGGGGGATGGAACCAGCCCCTGGGACACCCTCCCACAGCTCACCACGCGAGGGGCGCTCACGAGCGGGGGAGAGGGAAGGACGTTTGCACCCCAGCGAGGCTGCTGTGTGCACCAGGGTCTCCCCAACCGGTCACCAGGCGACCCCTCACCTTGGCGTGCCTACTACACAGTGCTCAGGCTGCTGGCGCTTCTCTGGCACCTTGCCCCAGGCACAGCAAGTAGGAACCGCGATATGACCCTCACTTCCGGCTAGGACACCGCCACTTCTGGCCCGTCTCCGCGTGACCCGGAATGGGAGGAGAATAGTCATGGGTGTGATCCGGAAACACGTAAGTGAAAAAACAGGCAGGAGTTATGACTACATTAAGCTGCATAAACATTCAGGAAAATAAGAATATTACTTGATATGGCAGAGATTAATATGACATCATTCCCACCAACATTCTTTGAAAGTTTGTTCTTCATTACACTGACCAAACAGGAAGGGATTGCGATGAATTGGAAATAATAAATGTGTAGGTCTTAGTGGGAAAAAACACGCAAACACCCAGATTCTTATCCTGACAAACGGTTAGATTGTTATCAGATGTATGATCAAAGTCACATACCTCATAGACAGCACTGAGTGAGCTAAAGACACCAACTTCCCTATGTGACAGTGAATACCCACATGGTAAAAGGTGTGCTCAAGGCCACATAAAAGAATAAGCAATATACTTCTACCATAGCAACACAATTTTAATGTTATACGAAACAAACTGAATATTTTCTTTTTAAACATTTCATTAGGGACTCATACAACTCATCACAATCCATACATACCTCAATTGTGTAAAGCACATCTGTACATTCTTTGCCCTCATCATTTTCAAAGCATTTGCTCCACTTAAGCCCTTTGCATCAGGTTTTTTTTTGCGCCTCCCTCTCTGCTTCCTCCTCCCTCATGAGCCTTTGATAATTTATAAATTATCATTTTGTCATATCTTGCCCTGTCCGACGTCTCCTGTCATCCCCTTTTCTGTGTCCAAACTGAATATTTTCTTCATCTCTTGGATACCGAAATACACTTTAACTTCCATGTGGTGATTATGCATGTCTGAGACTGAGAAAATAAACCCGTCTAGTTTTGGACTGATGTTTATAAGGACACTACCTGCTATGGTAAAGATGAAACAGTATGTTCTGTAAAATGGGAAAAAAACAAAAGCCTAAGGAGCTTTTACTCTGCTATCTATGGTTTTATGAGTCTAGAATTCATATGACAGGCCTGACTTTATTGTTCTTTTAAATGTATGTTCTTATTCATATACATAAAACCTTAGTGTGTTTGTGTATTTGAGATCTGAAGGTAAATACAATAGTAACGTCACATTAAAACTGGTGCTTGGTAAAGTAGAGGGACAGCAAACAAGAAGAAAATTTTTTAGAGTGACAAAGGCTGAAACAATGGGCTCAAATATACAAAAAATTATGAAGATGGTATAGGACAGGCCAGTGTTTGTTCCTTTGGTGCACAGGGTAAGTATAATTTAGAACTCACTTAATGACACCAAACAATTACAACTTCCATTCTACACTGGCTCTGAGTACAACACGTACTAAAATGTTAGAGTATATTTTTAAATACGCATTAATGTAATAATCATTCAGAACAGTTGTTGGAAACATATAATCATGGTTTTAAAATATATAACTGCAAGATTAATCAAGAGTTAAGGACAATATTGAACAACTGCACATTTGCATGAGATTTTATTTTAATGCATGAGAAACTTTAATACACAATTTTACAACTGAAGAGAATGTGGGGTAAACGCATTTAAAAATACACTCTACAACGGGATATATTATACTGGTGTTTTAACAACACAGTAACAAATTTGATGATTTCTTGACTATAATTAATTGAGGAGAATGATTACATCATAGACCCTAACAGTTTATGTACAGATTTGTGGAAATGGGATGGATTGAATTACAGAGCACCTATCCCTGCCTTTGAGTTCATATTTCACCTTGACTGAGTGGGATTATTACCAAAGAGGCAAGGGGTGTTTCAACATTAGAAAAAATATTAATGTAACCGACTATATAAACAGGAGAAAAATAAGAACGCTCTGATCATGTTAATAGGTGCAGAAAAGATATATGACAATATCCAACACCCATTCCTGAAAAAATACTCAATAATATGGAAACGGAAGGGAGAGTCCTCAACACAACAAATGTATTAAAGGAAACACTGTTGGTGAAAGATGACTGGAACTTGCTGGAAATAAGACACTTATGCACACAGAAAAGTTTCATCAAAAGAGTAATACAGAACCCCCAGATTGGGGGGAATACGTCTTTAGCAATGAGGAAATGGAGACAGAGGGGGAGGGGAAGAGGAGGAGAAGAAGACAAGTGTGGCATTTTCAGGAATCTCTTATCTAGATGCTCACCTGAGCATGCACCTGGGAAAAGGAGACTGGAATCTGGGTGGTCTAGCATAGGGAGCAGAGCCTTTTGTGAAGGGTCTTTCCGATGTGGCTCTTGAGTCTACAAGGCTTAGGCCTCTTCTTTGACTTGCATGATTGGAAGAGTTCATGTGAAAGTCATATGGTGCCAGGAGAGACATGGTCAAGTGGAGCAGATGGCATCAGGTGCTGTCAGGTATGTCTCTGTAGTACATGCAATGGGAGTGTCTCCTGGGGATATTCCCAGTTGGGATGCCTGCTCTCTACCCACCACGTTCTGTCAGCTTGTCTTTCTGTCATGGCTTGTGTGTTGTTTTGTTTCAAATGCAGGCAGGGTCACCCAAAATGAACAGGTTTCGGCAGGGCTTCCATACTATGAAACTAAGAAGGGAAGGGAGACTCCGGATAGGGCAAGATATGACAAAATAACAATCTATAAATTATCTAGGGCTCATGAAGGAGGGGGAAGCGGGGAGGGAGGGGAAAAAAAGAGGACGTGATGCAAAGGGCTTAAGTGGAGGGCAAATGCTTTGAAAATGATTAGGGCAAAGAATGTTCGGATGTGCTTTATACAATTGATGTATGTATATGTATGGATTGTGATAAGAGTTGTATGAGCCCCTAATAAAATGTTTAAAAAAAAAAGAATGAATCAGTCGCCACTCCAGGTGCTGAAGCTCACCTCTCGGCTCCTCCCTCCCCATCTCTGCCAGGTCACACCCCTTAGGACAGACTCCACCCCACCCCCTACCTAGGTGATGCAATTTCCTGTTGTACCTACTTCCTCTGACTGAAAAGGTCCAGAGTGAGCTTCCCACAAGTGTAGGTGAGTCTCTATGTTTCTATGTGGATTCCATGGGCAGAGTCCCCTGCAGGGTGACTTCCCCAGCGGTGTCTTGCTTCTTGAGGACGTTACAATACCTGCACCCTGTTGGCCCCAGTTCCAGGATGCCACGATCCCTGGGACATTTCCATTTAAATCCTTTCTGAGCTGGGTACAGGCCTCAGAACATTCACGCATGGGAATACTCTGCCTCCTTTATCCTGCCCAGAACCCCTCATGGACCCTCACCCCTCAAGCCAGAAAGGCCCGATTGAAGGTAGGTTCTTGTCAGGTGTCCGCTCCCTCCATGTCAGGTGTCAGGCATGAGAGCAAGGGACCCCAGAGTGGCCTTTACCGAAAGGAGAGGCCAGCCTTGCAGTCATCAGGCCACCCCACTGATGACTGCGGTCTGTATTAGAGCTTAACTTCCCAGCACCTTGCTTTGCAAATGGGCGCCATAGCAGTCACAGCCCCAAACATGGGCAAAGTTTAAGTCCTCGCATAGAGTAAACCTCCACTGAGTGCGTTCTGCCCAGGAACCAAGGCTGTAGGTAATCTGGCCCTCAGGCAGAGGGCTTTGGAGACTGGATTACTTTAACCTCTCCAGGCAGCCCAGGGAGGGGCAGTCTCTCTTGGAGGTTTGCCTGCATGTGTATCATTGATGGAGGTCACCAAACAGTATAGGGGGGCCGCCTAGACAGGAACCATGTCCTATCAGCCTTTCCCTGACTGCATTGGTCAGGAGGCCCTGGATCCATCTTGTAAGCCCACTATCTAAGGATGGAAGTGCCTGTCATTGTGATGTATTCATTGATCACCAATCATGCTTTTGTGGAAGTTTCCTTTGCCCTGCCCCACCCCCACAACCTCTTTAATTCATATCTCAATTGTGAACCTGGCAAGCCATTTCCACCTCCTGTTGGTGGCTTCCCTCATCCAGATAGATGATTTGTTTGTGTCTTTACTTTGTCTTTGTCTCTTAAGATTTAACAAATATTCTCTTTAAACTATATTTAAAATGGGGTCTCCTTTTTACTCTAAAACATCTATACTGTGTGTGCTTCCTGAATCATTTCTGCCCATCGGAAACTAGATTGTGCTCAGTTTTTGAGTGCAAAAGGGACTCCAATCTCAAATAAAATTTAAGGAGAACATTTATTAATGATCAGAAATAATTCGGTGGAAGATTTAATCTATGGGGATACCCTTCAAATGGACTTTAGGCATGCACTGCCTTCCATAGCCCTTTACTAACTGGGGTGCTAAGATTTTAAACTCTAATACAGCTCCTGCGTTTTGTCTCTGCTGATGCTGTACCTTTCCACTTGGAGTGTGAAGAGCACCTCAGCTCAGAGATTGGTTGTGTTAATGGCTCATCTCTCTTTATCACTGTGCTCTTCCACCAGTGCCACCACCCCCTTATCTTCCCTTGTGACTCGTAGAGCATTGCTGGCCCAGATTTAATGTCCACCCATTTTATTAATAGGGAACTTTGGTTTCCTTTATCATTCTTTTGATTTGCAGAATCCATCAAATATTTTATTTGTTTTCAGGTCCTTTTGTGTATCAATCTGGAGAAAGAATAGCTTTTCTTCAACTGTAAAAAGTTTCAGTTTTGAAAATACAGAGGGCAATTCTACACTGCCCTATAAGGTCACTATGAGTCAGAATTGACTCGATGGCAGTGAGTTTTGGTTTTGTGCATTAATATTATCTTTTAGTGACTCATGCCTTCAAGGTAAACACTTTTTTGGTTGTTTTGAATTATTTTCACAGTGACAGAGTATTTAAAGTGTTCATTTATCATTTGTTCTAGTGGATACAGACAATGTTTCATAGAACCCAATTCTAATTATGTAAATTCATTTAATCCTTTTGATTGATTACATTTGTTAACTGTTTCTTCTTCAATTTGTTTGATTTGACTGTGTAAGAACTGTGTCCTACTAAGGTTAGCTCCTCATTTTAAAAAATTGGGTCACAATTATTCCTAATACAAGGTAATATTCAGATATATAATTCTTATATTTAGTAAGATGTCATCTTATTTAAAATAAAGTTACCATTTTCTATCTCCCACTGCATAGGAATACTTAATTGTTCTAACCCTTTATCCAAGTATACTTGATAAAGGCTTGTTTTATTCACTGCTTTATTGTTCTCAGGTGCACTCTGTTTGTGATGCCATAGGACCTTAAAATCTTCCTTGTGATTTCTAGGCTATAATTAATATGTGACCAGATTGCCACATCGTGGGATACAACTGCTTACATTTCATGGAGCTGCCATACATTTACTGTAGCAGTAGGACTTCTTCACTTACTTATTTAGATAGGCCAAATTCTCAGGAGGCTTACATGTTTTTCACTATGGGCATGGTGGTTCTTAATGAAAATTATTTTTGCGTTTCTGATTTAGTCATATTTTCAACATAAAACTAATGTGCATGCATAGGCATGAGTATGCTTTCATCATGTTTAGTTTTCCCTTTGGTTAGGTGCCATGCCATGTTAATTCCATCTCATGGCAACTTCATGTGTTATAAAGCACAATTCCATAGCGTTACTGGTGTATCATTTGTGGAAACAGATCTCCAGTCCTGTTTTCCACAGTAATGCAGGATGAATTTAACCCATCAACCCTCAGTGGAATAGTCTAGTTCAAGCTGTTTGTGCCACCTACAAACCTTCATTGTCCTTAACCCCCAAAAGCAAACTCACTGCCACAATGTCAATTCTCACTCATAGTGTTCCTATGTAGGTGTCTGAGATTCAAAATCTATACAGGAACCACCAGCCTCGGTTTCTTTTACAGAGCTGCTGGTGGAGTTGAACTGCCATCTTTGAGGGTAGCAAATGAAGCCAGGATTCTCCCCTACCCCTAGAAATTAACCCGGCCAAACAGATGCCATCAAACCCACACCAACTCCTGCAGACTCCATGTGTGTCATTACACAGGGATGTTGCAGAGGGGTTTCAGTGACTGGTTTCTCAAAGTGCATCACCCAGGATTTCTTCCCGGAGACTCTGAATCTCTCCATGAACACCTATCCATGGTAACCATTATAATGCTCAGGGACATCAAAAATTAAGCCAGGCATACATGCATGCATGTACACACATGCCAGAACCTATGGAACCTGGCATTCTTTCAAAAAAGGAAAACTCAAAACTATACAATGAGGTTGAATTTTTAACTATAACATGAGAATCCACCTTTTTGAATGTGCAAAATTTGCAGGACTCAGAAAAATTAAGCCATTCTCTTAATTTTCAGCTCTCATAATTTCTATTTTAATCATACAGATATACTGTATCCTAACTGGTCTCTTTACCATAGCTAAAGAATACAATTAATATCAACTTAAATAGATCTTCACGAGAGACACTCTATGTAAATTTCTTAATATTCTCTCTGATTTTTCATGGAAGATAAACAGGTTTCTTAAAGATTTTTAAGATATATAATTGAGGAATTATAAAATATTTATAACATTATTCTATTTAACATAATAATACTTCAGTCTTTAGCATTATCTATTAGGAACAGATATGCAGAGGCTTCAGAAGGATCATGTATAAATTCCATTATCTTTATTCCATTTTTCCATGATCTTTTTGAAACCCACGTATGCATTCATGGCATGAAAGATTGACTACCAAGGAGCTCCTTGTATTTAAATTAGATAATAATTTGATAAGTAGCCATCATTTGGCCCACCATTTGATTCTGTATGGTGACCATTGTGGTTTCAGAGTAAATCTATACTCCGTAAGACTTTTAATGGATAACTTCTGAAGGTATTTTCTCCTGGAACAAATTCTTTTGGTCTCTTAGTTAATTCCATCACATCCTTCAAATCACAGTTTTCAATGAATTCAATTAATTAGACTATTTAGGGCCTAGGGTGAAAACCACCACTAAACAAAATGACCCCATAGGCAGGAACATAGAATGGTTTCACAGTAGAAATCAACTGAGAACGTACTTACCTATGTGTACCTTCCCCTGTTTTGAGGACTGATGTTTGCTCTGGTTCTAACTAAATTAATTAGAGACATTGAAAACAATACCTTTCTTATTGTTAGCTGCCATCTAGTTTTCTCCAGTTTATAAGAACATGATGCACCCATGGGGATGTAGTGGGTTATGTGTTGGATTGCTAATCACACGTTCAGCAATTCAAAACCATTAACTGGTTGCAGTTTCAGAAACACACAGGGCCTTTTGTACTCTGCCCTGTAGAGACTTTATATGTCAGAATTGACTCAATGACAGCTCACTGTTTTTTAATAGGCAACAGAACAAAACCATGCCCTGTGACCTCAGTATTCTGAGTTCAATATGGTCACCTTTTTTCTTGGGGATTGTAATGGTGACTTTGGGCTCTTCACATATTGGTCATAAACCTGAAAGTCCTAATTTGCATTTCTTCTAACTATGCCTCTTTTGTTTTACTTTTTTGCTAGTGTTTCTTCATGATCCATTTATTTTTCCAGTTTGGGAATTTCCATGTATACTTATTGCTAATGAGCATTTCATTTCATATATAAAATATTCATATATAAACATGTATAAACCACTTTATTTTGCCAACTTCCATGAATCAGACGCAAATGCCTTAAAAGTTTATTGAAAATGTGCTTGTGATTCCTGGTTTTGCCTGTCTACCTACCTTAGTTCCATACATTTAGATAAAGTCTGAAAGAGCAGACAGTTCCACATGTATAATTAGCAATGTGAATTTCTTGACGGCTTAGATTTGGGTTCAATTTAGGGTTATAGAGTGCTAGAGACAGAGTCTGTATGAGATTGGAATCTAGGTCCTGGGATTAATGTTCCTGGTTGAAGAAAAAGAGTCAATGGATAGAAACAGAACATAAGTGTCATGAGTTAAGAGTCAGATGTTGGTGAGCAGATTAAAGGGCTTTGTGTTTAGAATGTGTCGTGCCTACCAGCTTATGTTTGGCATTGCTTAGGGGATTATGTGTTATGGTATAAAGATATTGAGTTAGGGTTTAAACAGTATAGTTTTGGAAAGTGGTTTCTGGTATTGAGACATTGTGTCATAAAGTTAGGATTAAGGTTGTAGAATATATTCAAAGTTGTGTTACTGATTCAAACAATTGGGATGAATGAATTAGTTTAGTTTGAGCGTGGATGGCAGGGGTCTTCAAGCATTTTATGCAAGGGGCCAGTTCACTGTCCCTCAGGCCGTTGGAGGGGCAAACAGTAGTTTAAAAAAAAACTATGAACAAATTCATATGCACACTGGACAGGTCTGCCGCTAAGCAGGACAGACAGAGGTGACAAAAATAACTGGTGGGTCTGACAAATATCCTCGGCAGGCCGCATGTGGCCCACGTGCCGTGGTTTGAGGACCCCTAGTGGTACGGTGTTAGGATTTCTTAAGGGAACCCTAATTTTTTCCCCCAGTTGGCTGTGGGTATCAGGGAATGCTCAGGGTGCTAATAGACATTGTGGATGTAAAGAGCTTTTCAGGTGGTTAGGGGTTCAGTGTTTTAGGATATTAACAGTATGCTGTAAGGGTGCTCAGAGTGTTAATGTGTAAGGGTTAATGATTTGGGAGTTGTTGATTAGCAATTAATAGTTAGTGGGTTAAGTTTCAAAAGTTATTTTTGCGTGTTGAAATGCTGCATACAATGTTTTTATATTTATTACCTATTTATGGCATATTTTGAATACTTTATGAATATGAAAATTAATTTATGATTAGATGAAATTTTATTTCATTTTGGAAGCCTCTTTTCTTCCTTAAAATAATCTGATTTTGATTGCTCTAATTAGAACATACAGTCAATGTTTAATATCAGTAGTGAAAGTGAACATTTATGTTTGTTCTTTTTCTGAGGTGGGGTGATGTTTTTCTCTTTCCTCCTACATTTTGACTTTTTAAAAATAGGAATGTATATTAGCATATTCACATATTGAACTATGTTGTTTCATGTTAGATTTTCAGAGGGGTTTTTTTAACATGAAAAATGTCTTTGACTTTGTTTAGTATGTTTCATGTGTCTATTTAGAGAGCTAATCCTTTTTTTTGCATTAATTGCTATATTACAGTGCTTATTTTTTTATGTTAAATCAACTCTGGGGAAGATTCCAATTAATCATGGTATATAATTATTTCAGTATGTTGTCTGACTCAGTTCCCAATATTTTCAAGCAGTTTTTCATGTAGATCCATTATAAATATTGGTCTACACTTTTATTGAAGTATCATTATCTGACCTTGTTAACAGTTTATTACTGGTCTCATAGAAAATGTTAGTAAGTGTACTCTCATAACTATTGTTATGTTTTCACCCAATAACTTGAACTTAAGGAAAAAAGTGTTTATTCATACTGTGTGAATCCTCTGGACTTTAATCTGTTTTAGAGTTAGCCTTGAGGTTTCTCATGGATTTTAATTGTGATTCAGTTGATTCTGGACCCTCTGACCATCTTGAAACCCACTCAACTCATAGATCACTTGTTCTGGAGGGATCCTCAGGTCTGCCAGCTGACCCCTCAGTGTAGAGCAGTGTTTCACAAAATTCCTAATGCTGTGACCCTTTAATACAGTTCCTCATGTTGTGGTGACCCCCCAACCATAAAATTATTTTTGTTGCTATGTCATAACTGTATTTTTGCTACTGTTATGAATCATAATGTAAATATCTGAGATTCAGGATGTATTTCCATTGTTACAAATTGAACATGATTAAAGCTTAGTGATTAATCACAAAAACAACATGTAATTATATATTGTGAAGTATTTCTTCGAATTATAAACAAATGAAAATTTGTCTTGAATCCTGGTGTAACATGGGTAACAGTCTTCACGTCAGGGACTCATGTGGGTGTATCTGCATGTTGGCAGACCTGCCTGGAGATGGATCTTAGGCGTCCCCTGTGAATGGGTCGTTCGACCCCGAAAGGGGTTGTGAACAACAGGTGGAGAACCACTTGCGTAGAGGGATAAATGATTTATAGTACTCTTGATGGACAAATAGTCACTCACACCTGAGCGACTGTGTGCTACCCTCACACTTGGGCCCACGATGGGACATACTCTGCCATAAGACATGCTGGGTGGTTCGTAGAGAAGTTCTTTCAGCCCACCTTCAGGAAAATGGTGTAAATCAATGAGGGAAAGGAATTCCTTAGTGATTTTATCATCACTCTGTTCTTTTTTTTTTTTTTTTAGCAAAGGCAACCCATTTTAATAAGAGAGTTTATGTTCTTTTTAATAAGAGAATTTTTTAATAAGAGAGTTTTTAATAAGAGAGTTTATGTTCCGGCAAAGTTCACATGAAAGGTTTGATATCCGTTATCATGGAAATAACTTTTGTAAATATAACTATCACACTAGTATTTTGTGCCTGTCTTGTGTATTGATTAGTGGTTTCTGAGTTTGTCGATGTTAGGTGTCATTGAGTTGATTCCACATCGTAGGAACCCAGTACACAACAGAAGGCAACACTGCGTTCTCCTTTAACAGACTCACAATTTAGGATAAACCCATTGTTGCCGCCACTGTGTCAATCCATTTAGTTGAGGGATTCCTATTTTTCTCTGCCCCTCTACTTTACCGGACATACTGTCCTTCTCCAGGGACTGCTCCCTTCTGACAACATTGTCCAAATATGTAATATGGGCTCTCACTCTCTTTACCTCTAACTAGCATCTGAGCTCACTTCTTCGAAGACAGGCTTGTTTGTGCTTTTGGAGACCAATGTTATTTCAGTATTCTTGGCCATCACTACAATTCAGTGAAACCAATTCTTCTTCAGTCTTCCTTATTCAGTGATCAACTCCCACATATGAAGCTATTGACAATCCAGTGGTTTGGGTGAGGTGAACCTGCTCCTCAATGTAAGGTCCCTGCTCTTCAACACTGTAAGCAAGCCTAATAAGGTTTATTTATCCAATACAATGTATCTATTGATCTCTAGACTGGTGATAGAATGACTATCACCATTCTGGTTTTGTTGTTGTTGTTGGAGTTTTTGCATAAGCTAACAGTTTTCTGGAAGGAGTTAGAACTTAGTCAAGCATAGATTAAGAATGTATTGTTTGCTGAGGGGTTTCGAATGTAACCTTTCTCTGCAATGGACCAAAATAAGATCCCTGAATTGAAGCCTGTTCTGAAGACTTGGTGGTGTGGTGAGCCTTATATTTAAGGTATGCTTGATGACTGGGCATTAAACAAATTGTGCTTTTCTCTAGTAGCCTCGCTTGCTGTTTAGTTTTAAAGGAGTACTAATTTGGCCCACACAGAAGAGAAGAAAATGGAGCAGAGTGCAGTTCAGACCCCTTTCTTCACCTGGAGTTCTGGAGTCACACTGCCTTCTCCCAGCCTCCTTTCACAGTGATGCCTGGCAATGGCCTGCACAGGAATGGAGCTCAGCCTTCAATTAATTTGACTATGAAAGGGGTCACTGGGGTCATGTACTCAAGACATCAGGATAGCAGAACAGTCTGTGCTCTCACCACTGCATAGTACACCGACCTACAGCTGGTTATAGAGAATCTAGAGACGGAAGAGGTGAAGCACGGCATCTGTGAGCTTTACAAGCCTGGTTCAAGCCCTGCAGCTGCACCTGGAGACTGTGAGCCACGTGTGCAGGTAAAGCCCTCCCAAACCTTCAGGTTTCAATTCCTGAGCTTCTCACCTCTGAGAGCTGCCCCCCAAAAGAGGAATAAGCCAAAATATTCTTGTGAACAAGGTCCAGATTCTCAGTTGTATTATCTAGAGTGAGTCAGCCCTACATTAAACAATGTATGATGAGACTCTATCTGATGGACTATGTGGAGATTAGCATGTGAGTGGTCCTTTGTAATAAAGTGAAAAAGGGCTTCATCTGGGATGAGAATGTTGGCTGTTTCCTCATGGACAGAACTCTGTCCTGTCCATGACTTCTCCATTCACCAGGACCAGAGTTTCCAGGCCACAGAAAGTGATGAGTGGTATGGCTGAGGAGGTACCTGTGGCTGTAGGATTGAGAATGAATAGGAATAAAGCTGTGTTCCTCTGTTGTCAGTGGCTTATATATTTATAAGCCACTCATAACAAATCCAAGGACATTTAAATGTTCAGATACTCATTTTTTTTCTGCCTTAGATTATGGTAACATTATTAGATACTCAGAAGTTTGAAGATCAGCTAACTCTAGCAATCTCAGTGAATTCAGCCCAAAGTGACTCCAATTCAATGTGTGCTGTTAATAGGAATGGCTTTTGTGAGTCACCAAAAATGAAGAACTTTTCTTCAAAAACTATACTCCTATGTCTTTTCAGAGTCATTCTAGTTTGGAAAGAGTACATGTTACCCTAAAGCAGAAGTAGGGTAGCTGACTAAAAGGACAAATTTGAACCCTCTGGGTGAAACCAGAAATAGCGGGCTGACATTCTGTGGGACTGAGCAGGTGAGCTCTCTGAATCCAGAATTTGCACAGATAAGTTCTTATCGGTCTTGACCCTCCTGGGCTGAACGTTCTGGAGGACAGACAGAAAATACTAGCACCACAGATTGATAAATTAGTGAATTTATTTATTTGCAGATGGGTTTCCAGAAAATACAAAAAAAAAAAATACTGGGCCACCATTGTTAGGAAAACCAACCAAATCAAACCAAACAGTGTAATTTGAAGAAACAACCAAATAAAAATAGGCTGCCTGCCTAGATTTTGATTAAATGGTTGTCAGAATACCTCAGAAAGTATGAGGGAAGAATATACTGTTACATTTTCAACCAGTAGTCAAACACCTATTATTTATAGTTCCCTTTGCCCCAGGCCCCAGTTGGCTGTGAGTCAGACTGGGAAGTACTTATCTAAGAGACACGAGAAGTCTGATGCAGAGACCCCTGAGTCATTTCCTCTCCTTAGGGTAAACAGGCCGATTGTTGCTATAGAACAGAATATATTTTCCTGTTACAATATAACATTTGAATTCACAGATAAAAGGTCTAGGCATGGATTCTTTTTCTTTTTTCATTAGAGAGGGATTCTTTATGGAAACAGATTTAGAAGAATCCCAGATCCCCACAGGAAACCAGACTTGAAGCTCCAGTGGCACCTGCTCCTGGGTCTAAGGCCTGTGCTCTGTGGGCCCTGAGCGCCACCTAGATACCATTCTCCTCCCTGACTGGGAGGTTTGTGTCTTGGCTCTCACTGACTTTCCCTTGCTGTGTGTCTTGCACAGTAGTACATGGCCGTGTCCTTGGCTTTCACACTGTCCATTTAAGATGGAGCATGTTCTTGACATTGTCTCTGGAGATGGTGGATCTCCCCTTTACGGAGTCTGTATAGTATGCACTACCACCAGTATCAATACCTCAGACGCACTTCAAGCCCTTCCCTGGAGCCTGGCGGATCCAGATCATTTCATAGCTACTGAAGGTGAATCCAGAAGCTCAGTAGGTGAGTCTGAGAGCCCTCGGGCTTTCTCAGATCACCCCAGATTCCACCATCTGCACCTTATACTTGACACCTGCAAACACAGAGACCCGTGATCAGTCATCACACACATACATACTAAGGTACTCTCAATTACACACATACACAGCAGGGTCTACGATGATTACCATGTAAAATGGTCAAAATGAAAGCCAAGATTGGTACAAAATTCATTATGTGTCCTGTGTACAAGCTCCTGGGCACAAAATGGAAACAGCAGAGACCCCAGAGACTGGGACTGTCCTCTAAGATCTCCCACATCAGGGGCTGTGGCCGGTTTCTCAGCAGGCAGAGAGCTGCATGTGCATGTCCTCTGATATTTAGAAGCAGATGAGAAGAGAATATGGGCAAGAGTTCTCCCTCAGTCTCAGAGAAGTACAAGCACTCTCAAGGGAAAACAAAGCTTTTAAACAGCTTGTTAATCAAGCATTCCTTTAGTTGTTGTATATTATCAATATTTTTAAACATTTTATTAGGGGCTCATACAACTCTTATCACAATGCATACAAATACATACATCAATTATACAAAGCACATCTGTACACTCCTTGCCCTAATCATTCTCAAAGCATTTGCTCTCCACTTAAGCCCTTTGCATCAGGTCCTCTTTTTTCCCCCTCTCTCCCCGCTCGTCCCTCCCTCATGAACCCTTGATAATTTATAGATTATTGTTTTGTCATATCTTGCCCTATTCGGTGTCTCCCTTCACCCCCTTTTCTGTTGTCCATTCCCCAGGGAGGAGGTCACATATAGATCCTTATAATCGGTCCCCCCCCCCCTCCAACCCACTCACCCTCTACTCTCCCAGTATCACCCCTCATACCCCTGGTCCTGAAGGTATCATCCACCCTAGATTCCCTGTGCCTCCAGCTCCTATATGCACCAGTGTACAACCTCTGCTCTACCCAGACTTGCAAGGTTCATTTCGGATCATGGTAATTGGGGGGAAGAAGCATTTAGGATCTGCGGGAAAGCTGTATTCTTCATTGGTGCTACATCCCACCCTGACTGACTGATCTCCTCCCCTAGACTCCTCTGTGAGGGGATCTCCAGTGGCCATCAAATGGGCTTTGGGTCTCCACTCTGCACTTCCCCCTTCATTTTTTGATGATTCCTTATACCTGATCCCTTTGACACCTCGTGATAGCACAGGCTGCTGTGCTTGTTCTATGTGGGTTTTGTTGCTTCTGAGCTAGATGGCTGCTTGTTCACCTTCAAGCCTTTAAGACCCCAGACACTATCTCTTTTGATAGCCAGGCACCATCAGCTTTCTTCACCACATTTGCTTATGCAACCGTTTGTCCTTGGTGATCGTATCATGGAGGTTTGCAGCCAATGATATGATTTTTTGTTCTTTGATGCCTGATAACTGATCCCTTCAGGACCACGTGATCACACAGGTATTATCAATATTTTTGAAAGTAGTTTTCAGTTTATAAACTTTGTATTATATACACAGTAACTTTGTGATATGAGAGCTCACAATGGATTCTCTCATCCCCTTTAAGATGTGGATATGTGTGAGGTTAGTGGATGATTCTATTATTTGTTTCTTTCATGAGAATATTTCCCCCTCTGCCTTCCAAGAAATTTCTCCATTGAAGTGGTAATTTTATACTGTGGGCATGAAGTTATCCAAAAAAAAAGCGACACGGCGTCTGCTGTCTGGTTTCCAATGTGGAGGTTCGGGTCCTCCTTCTGTTGTCATGATCAGGAAAAGTGCGTGTTTGTCTCCTTACTTTGTCTTCTCACAGAGGCCACTTTCGTTTAATCAGCTTACTAGTTGTGTCCCTTCTATTTCATTTATTTCAGTCCTTATACTTATTTATTTTCCCGTGCTACCTGTGCTGGGGCATACAATTCCTTTCTTCTAGTTCCATGAAATGGAAACTGAGGTAATTAATTTGAGAGCTGTATTTCTATATGATACAGATGTGTGTGGCTATGAATTCCTCACTAAGTCCTCTTTGGTTGAATCCCACAGGTTATAATGTTGTGCTTTCGTTTTTATTCAGCCCAATACAGCCGTGCAGGATGTAAAAATCATTAAATACATGTCATAGCTATAAGTCATACATCTCAATGTGTGCATCACTCACACTCACTCACACCCATCGAGTCAATGCAGACTCATGGCGACCCTGCAGGGCAGGGGAGAACTGCCCTTGAGTATTTCGGAAACTCACTCTATATGGGAGCAGAAAGCCCAGTCTTTTCCCTGTGAAGCAGCTGGTGGTTTCAAACTGCTGACCTTCTGTTTTTTCAGCCAATTAAGTAATCACTATGCCACCACAACGAATGTAATTATGTATATAATGTATAAATGAATGAATATTATAAAGTGCATTGAATGTAGTCATAAATACTAAGGTAGAGTATATCGATTGAGAAAATATCTTAGAGGGAAAGAAACCCTAGAACTGAAGAGGAAGTTCCTGGCTCCCATGACTCCGCTATTGCCCTTGCCTGAGAAGCCTGGTCCTCTGCTTTGTACAACCCATTATTGCAGTGCAGTTTGTGGATGGGATGGCACTGGGTCCTCTGACTGTCAGTCTCATGCAGTAATGGACAGCTGCTCCCTCAGTGCTCATTCAGTCAGCTGCAGGAGAACTGCTGTCTGGACATTTTTTAGAGCTTGAGAGTCAACTCCTTTGATATGGAAGATTGTTGTCTGTTACAAAACCATACTGTTAACAGCTGTTCCAGCCTCGTCTGTCTCTTTTGGCAGATCCAGCTCTGGAAGTATAGAGACACCAAGATTTCCAACTTAAGGAGCGCCCATCACTCCTGGGCTCAAATCCTAATGCCGTACCTGTCACAGGACACCTAAGAAGGGAAAACAATCAATAATGGCAAGTAATAGAAATCTCTTTAATGTCAGCCCATTTTTAGAATTTCTTGACACTACCGGAGAGAAGTAACCACCAGACTGAAGAATATGCAAAATAAAAACAGGATTTATGGACAAGTTCTGTCGAGGCTAGAGAACTCTGCCCGCCATATGATTTTTCCTTGAGTTTTGAGATTTAACCTGGAAATTGGGTAAGAGATCTGACGTGTGAAGCCCTGGGGATAGGATGGGAGAAGTAGAAAAGTGTCCAGTCTAATACCCTCCTCTTCCCTGGGATGGGTCTTCATTTATTGAGAAATCAAGAGCTTTAAGCTGAAGATCAGAGAAACTGTTGGTCCACAGTGAGCATAGAGAAAATAAAATGTGATTTCATGGAAACTCTGACTAATAGTGGACATTTATTCTACCCTATTTTTACATTTCTCAGCACATTCTCTGGGAGTTCACTCCTCTTTCCTTATCTTAACATCTCACTAAACATGAGTTGGGACCGAACATGTGGTACAGTTTTGAGACTCAAACTGGACAAAGGACATGAATAGGTACTTCACTAAAGAATACATTCAGTTGCCAACAAACGCAGATGAAAATTTATTAAGTCACATTACTCATTGCTGCTGTTTTTGTTCAATGATGTCCAGTTGGATTTCAATCATTCTGACAATACAGAACACGTCCTGATCTATGGCATTCCCTCAACCATTCTGTTTGAACCCGTTCTTACAGAGATCATGTAAATCAATACGGTGGAGGGTTGTTTGTTTTCTTTTTACATGAACTCCTGTTCAGAAATCTTAGCAAGAAAGTACAACACGCCTCTCCAGGAACTGCCCCTCCTGATTACATATGCAAAGTATATGGCAGACCATCTCCCCATTCTGGCTTCTAAAGAGCATTCTGGCTATACTTCCTTCAAGACAGATAGGTCATTGTCATTTTCACAAATATGGAATGTTACTCATACTTTTTACTCATTGATCTTTTCTAGTATTGTTTAGATTCTCGTTTCCCAGCTCTCCTGTGGGCTTTTTGAGGCCATTGAAAATACCACATGCCCCTGAGTTCTCAAACAGATTTATTTTCTTTTAAAAAAATCATTTCCCCCTACTATATAGCCTTTGTGTCCTTTTATTCTCCATTCTCTTCAAAGGTGTTCATCAATATAAATGGTTCCATTTAAAAGTGTCCCACAAAATTCTTACATTAGGGTTCTTAAAAATAGATGTTTCTTTTAATTTAGTGTCGAGAGATTTGTCGAAGTTCATTGATTCAGGTTTCCATTGTTTCAACTTTACAACGTTTATTTTTCAGACTTATTTATTTCAACTATCTTAGTGTTTCTCTTTTGGATTTGTTTTTGAAGTTGTTGAATTATTCCTAAATTTTATCAGTTTTTTTTAGATATTTTAAATTTTTTTCTTCTATCGCCATTTTTTGTTTTTATGTAGCTTGTTTTGCGGAAACATTCCTATAATTGTTTAAAACATCTGACCATAATTCTTCTGAACTCCCTCATGAGGAGCTCTAATCTGGAAAATCTCCAGTGTCTGTGACTGTCTCCTTTGCTGGTCATATGTAAATGGACTTGATATTATTCCCTTTGCACTAGTTGTAGTTATGGAAAGTTCAAATGTTGTAGCTGTTGCATGTTCAAACTTATTCAGAGAAAGGATTGATAACTAACTAAAGATGGTCCCTAACCCCCTTCAGAGCCCCAGGCTCAGGTTGGCTTCTGTAGTTGCCGGAGGTGGAAGTGAATGACACAAATGGTGCCTTCTACAAAATTGTCTTGAAAAAAGGAAGAAAAGAACTTCCGAGACATTCAAACTGCCCACCTGGTATCCATCTCTGTCCCAGTGGAGGGAATGGAGCTTTTATCTTCACCCCAGATGAATGTCACAGCAAGGGCCCACGTCAATGGAAAGCTTCCCTCTAAAACAGGGAACTACTGTGTGGCTTACCCATTAACAAACTCCAGGGCTATCTTGGAAGCAGTACAACCAGAATGCTCCTTAGAGACGATGTTGGCGAGACTTCATGTCCCATATGTTGGACATGTTGTCAGAAGAGACCAGTCCTTCAAGAAGGTCATCATTCCTGTTATAGGAGAAGGGCAGTAAAAAATAAGACCCTTAACAAGATGGATTGACATCGAGGCTGCAACAGTGGAATCAAATATATGAACAATTGAGAGGCCAACACACAGGCAGCATTTCTTCAGTTGTACATAGGATCCCTGTGAGTGGAAACAGATTGAATGGCCCCAAACAACAACAAAAGAGATGCAGGGATGTAACAAATCAAGCCTTTCTCATGCTATGTTCAGCCAGGTTTGCCCTCTTCCTGAGGGGACTCTCTCTCAGGGAACAGGAGAGGAAGTGGTTCCACTGTCCTCCACAGCGGTGTGGTTGGAGGACAGAGCTCACTTCTCTCTCTAAGTCCTGGGAAAAGAGTGCTGGGTGAGGGACTGTACAGCATGGACTTTTGTTGGACCACCTGGAAATTGCCACTTTCTCGGACTATTTGAACAAGCTTGCTCCCTCCAACATGTCTGAAATTCAAAACAGCGTTTTTATTCTTCTCTTTTTTTATTGTTTGCTTGTTTGTTTGTTTTGCAGTAGTTATTGTTTGTTTGTTGTGAGATCTTTACTTTGAATAGGTGGTTAATGAGTGTCTGGCTATGTTTTCCTAGAAGAATTTTCAACTCTTTCAAGGAATCATTTTTAGCATGTATGCTCGGTGCAATCTGTGGTGTGATTTCTCATTGGTTTCTTAAATGGATGCTAATCATGCATGACAGTAATATGGCATCATCGAAAACTTCAGTAGTTTCTCTGTGCATCATGATATGCTGAGAAAATAATCTAAGAAGTTATCCTGAACATGGAAGAACACGGAAATAAGATCGAAGCAAGCCTTGTTAACACCCTGTAGTACACAGATAACATAATACCACATGCCATAGGGTAGTATGACTTGAAAAGCTTGCTGTTTCAGACCAGGGACTGGTGGCTTAACTACAGATTAGAGCTCAGTGAAAGAAAACCAAAATCCTAACTATGAGACCAATAAAAATTGCCATGAAAAATGGAGGTAAGATTGAGTTGTCAAGGATTTCATCTCACTTAGATCTCCAATCACTATTCACAGAAGCCGTGGACTAGTGATGCATTTCCCTGGGCAAATATGCTGCCCAAGACCTCTTTAAATATTTATAAAGAAGCGTCTATTTGAGGACTAATATGTACCAGGACCAAGCATTCAAGTAAGACTTTATCTCCCTTATTTGAGCATGTCATTAGCAGCACCACAATCTGGAGAATGGTCCTGTGCTTGGTAAAGTTGACTGTCAATGACAAAGAGAGAGTCTTTCCAGGAGATGGATTGTCACAAAGGCTGCAATGATGAGTCCAAACGGAGGAATGATTGTGAGCAGAGTGCACTTCCGGGCAGTATTTCATCCTGTTGTACACGGGATCTCTGGGAGTTAAAGCCAACTCAACGGTACCTAACAATTCAACATGTTCAATATTACTTAGGTCATTCTAGGTTACATAAACATACACTTGTGAGTGTTCACTGGAATGGAAACATTGAACCTCCATCTGATGGCTTGGAGAAAATTGATATTTTTTTCTTGCATTAATATTTTTATTTTATTTTTATTTATTTTATTTTATTTTTTGTCGGCCAAATGTTTATTACTCATTCACAATAAGATACATATTAAAATAAGAAAGTTAAAATGATTATAGTAGTTTGAAAGAGAGGATGCTTATCAGCTCAAATATTTTAAAATTTGGCTTATTTTTAATGATGTTTGTCATTTGTCTAATAAGTCATTTTTGGTATTATGTAGGTTAGCAAACAGTAGGTAAATATATGGTGTAGTACCTTAAACTATGGCATATTAATATACTTCTAGTGTATACGGTTTACTAATATAGGTTTTTACCGCCAAAAAGCCATACCATTCAATATATTCCCAGTTTTTCCTTGTGAGTTTTCTCATGGACAATGAGGTTTGACTTACAACCGAAAAATTTTCCACATTCTTTGCATTCATATGGTTTCTCTCCTGTGTGAGTTTTCTGATGACGGATGAGGTTTGACTTCCTACTAAAGGCTTTCCCATACTGAGGACACCCATTGGATCTCTCTCCAGTGTGGATTCGCTGATGAACAGTGAGGATTGCCTTCTGGCGAAAAGACTTTCCACATTCATTACAAACATAGGGTTTTTCTCCTGTATGAATTCTTTGATGGAGAGTGAGGGTTGTCTTTTGGCAGAAGGATTTTCCACATTCCGTACAAATATAAGGTTTTTCTCCTGTGTGAGTTCTCTGATGTACAGTGAGGGTTGTCTTCTGGATAAAAGCCTTCCCGCATTCATGACATTGATATGGTTTCTCTCCAGTGTGAGTTCTCTGATGATCAATAAGGTATGACTTCTTTCTAAAGGCACTCCCACATTGAGTACATTCATAGGCTTTCTCCCCTGTATGTGTTTTGTGATGTCTGGTGAGTGTAGCTTTCTGGCGGAATGACTTCCCACAATCAATGCAAATATAGGGTTTCCCCTCTAGATGTGTTTTCTCATGAAGTGACAGAGCTGTCTTCTGACGGAAGGCCTTTCCACATTGACTACAAACATAAGGTTTCTCACCTGTGTGAATTCTCTGGTGTTCAATGAGGTAAGACTTCCTCCTAAAACCATTCCCACAGTGAGGACATTGAAAAGGTTTCTCCTCTGTTTGAGATCTCTCATGCATTATAAAATCAGATTTCCTACGTAAGTATTTTCCATATTTGCTGTAAGAACAGGGCTTCTTTTAGATAAGAGTTTGTGGATGGACACCAGTATTTGACTTTTGGATGAAAGCTATTCCGTCTTTCTCATATTCAAATGGTCTTTCGCCTCTGTGAACTCCAGTATGAGTGAATAACATTCCTTCCATAAGGAAGGATTCTTCATATTCATTATTTGCAAATAGTTGCTCTGGAATGTAGCCTTTCTGATGCTGAATAAGCTCTTGTTTACAATTGAGATTTTTCTCTGTTTGCTTATGGAGAGTCACCCTAGGATGAATTATCTCATGCTTAGTATTGAAGAGTGATTTCTCCCATCCTTTACTCTCACCAAACTTCTCTCTTATAGGGTTTAGATTCCGAATGGCTAATTCTGAAATATTTTTCAAAACTTTCCCATTCATTTTATATTTCATAGTGTTTTTGAAATTTGGTTCTTGCCTGGAATAAATGTTTTCCCATAAATATTGCTTCTTTCTTTAATTAAGTTTTTTGTGGTTAATGAATATATCCGATCTGGAATGTTTGTCTTGGTATTCTTTGAACTTCATTATAACTTCTCCAGCTATCCCATCGTCTCCTAGGAAGGTGCAACGTGTATGACTTCTGTCTGTTGTTCACAGCTCTTTTCCTTGTTCTAACGTGCGAATCACGGCGGGTTTAGGCACGTGAACCCCCACAGAAATGAGGTGACAATAGTTTTCCAACATCACGTCCCTGTAGAGGGCCTTCTGAGCAGGGGCCAGTTGCAGCCACTCCTCCTGGGTGAAGTCCACGGTCATATCCTTGAATGACACTGATCCCTGTAAGGATACACTGTAGTTCATCCTCGCGTGACTGGAACTTGGTGGAAACTAGATATTGGCGACTTAGTTCTGACCATAAAAGGCATCCCAAGGGACAGTCGTTAAAAGTATTTGCCTGAGACATGGCTTTGAGTTTTGAACGAGATGATTTTCTCTTCTGAGCTCTGGGAAGAGTCCCGAAGCCCGGGTTCCTAGAGGTCTGTGTGCTTGAACCCCGTGGCGCCAGCTCGCGTTCTAAAAGCCAGCGGGCACGGCCTGGGCTCTCGGCGTACGCCACTCGGAGGCCGCCTCGCACGGGCCTCGCTGCCCGGGCCAGCCCTTTGGGGCCTGCGCTCCCGGTCCCCTCCACGGTCTTCTCTCTCAGGGCCCCGCGACCACCGGCCTCCCCCAGCCGGGGCCCGGGCCTGCGCCTGCGCACTGGCGCGCCGCATTAATATTTTTATAATGAGATTGGTGGCATAGTGGTTATGTGTTAGGCTGAGATCTGCATGCCAGTGCCCACTCCAAAGAAGAAAGACCGGGCTTTCTATTCCCATAAGCAGTTAAAATCTCAGAAACCCACAAGGCATCACTATAAATTGTCATCAACTTGATGGCAGTGAGTTTGTGTGTTTTTTTTTTAATATTTCTAACTTTGACAACAAACAACAAGAGTTTGTACCCTGAATTGTAAACTGAGATTTCATTGATACCAACACTTTGAATTCTGTCTTTGGATAACTGGTGAAGTAGATGAACCCAATTCCAATGAAAAGAAGGAAGGTTCAGATACATGAAGGTTTCCTAGAGTCTGTGCTTGGTGGTCCCTAGAGAGGTGCTGACAAGGTGGGGAAACCACAGTTTCTGAGAGGAAAACATAACTGACTTGTCTCTTTCACATCTGCTGAAACCATGACCTGATGTACTAAGGTTTGTGCCTGGGCTCACACTGACTTCCCATCACTGTGTTATCTAGCACAGTAATACATAGCTGTGTCCTCAGGATTCACAGAGCTCAGTTTTAAATAAACATGGCTCTTGGACGTGTCCCTGGTGACAGTGACTCGGGACTGGAGACCTGGATTATAGTATGTGCCCCCACCACTCCATATTCCACCAACCCACTCCAGTCCCTTTCCTGGAGCCTGGCGGTTCCACTGCACACCATAGCTGGTTAAAGAGAATCCAGAGACAGCACAGGTGAGAGACAGTGTCTGTGAGGGCTTCATCAGTCCAGGGCCTGACTCTTGTAGCTGCACCTGGGCCAGGACACCTGGGGATAAAGAGAAACACAGTGAGTCATGTGCTCAGATGCTGCCTCCCCAGACTTCATGTATGAATGAATCCCTGAAACACTCACCTCCCAGAGTCGCCACCAGAAAGAGGAAAACCCACACACAATTCATGTTCATGTGGATAAGATTTGTGTCACCCAGAGAATGCTCTCCAGGGTGAGAAGGAATATGAATTTAAGAACATTCATGCTGTGGTTTCATGGGACTTGTATTTGCATGTGGGAGGTGCACTTGTATGCAAAGGTGGAAAGGCCTGAATGGAGCCTGTAGCTCTGGACCTCAGGCTAGAAAAGCAATGCTGGTGGAGTCCTTGGGAGAACACCAGCCTCTCTCTGAGCTCTTCACTCTACCAATCATATGAACATCTGTGCAGATTTTATGTTCAATGTAAATTTATGTCCTTCCCAATCTATTGAAATTAAGACAATCTCTATCCTCACCATGTTTGAGGCAGTAGAGCTACCATAGTGGTCAGCACAGCAGTTCTCGCTGACCAGACACTGAAGTCCTTACCCAGGCTCCTGTCCTCACTTCTTTCTTCATTTGGTCCAGAACTGGTGGGTCCTTAGCACCCCTGCAGGTGAGCTTTCTCCCTGAGGTTAGTTTTCTGTCTGTACTCATACTGACTCTCCCTCACTGTGAACAGCTTTGGAGGTAGAGAGTGCTACATCTTGCAATCAAACTGGATTGGATGCAGCAGGAGCAAGTATGATCTATAGATATACATATTTATATAGATGTTATATTGAAATATATTCCACAATAAAATACTGATTAAGAAAGAAATCTGCCTGAAAGACAGTAACATTATTGCACAGAGTTGACATAGTTAGTTTATTGTGCTAACCTGGCCGATAAACACATGTGGGGTTAATTGAAGGGCGGAGGGATAAATGGCTCAGTGAGCCTCACCTTTCTAGTTCTCAAGTTTATTGCTTTCTGATGTTCGGACCAGGGGGCAGCAGCTTAGCAGTTCCCTGCTTCAGCTTTCAAGGCTAACTTCCTGCAAGACATCCCCAAGGAGAAGCCACATGGACCTACCCATATGCAGCCATGGGTGGTGGAGCAGCCATGTAGATAACCCTGCTAGCAATGAGATGTTTACCCATTCACTGACTCAGTTTTCCTCCTGCAGTTAGCATCATTGTGTCTGTTTTGTGAGATAGAAGAGGTCTTTGTGGACTGGTGTTGTGCATATGGGTTAATGGGTTAATGTTGGACGTTGGGGTTTGGACAGCACTGGGTTGGGATGTTTTCTTGATGTGCACTTAACCTTTATATAAAACTCTCTTATACATGAGTTTCTGTGGATTTCTTTCTCTAAAGTTCCCAGACTAACACAAGAATTTAGGTTCAATTCTTTCCAAAGGAAGAGAAAATGACTTAAAGCACACTTCTATTCAAAATAATTGAAGCAAGAAAGTAACAGGGTTATTTATTCCATGGGTTTAAAAGAAAACACTTTATTGGGGGCTTATGAAATTCATCACAATTTATACATATATATATATTGTATCAAGCACATTTGTACATTTGTTGCCATCATCATTCTCAAAACATTTGCTTTCTACCTGAGCCCTTGATATCAGCTCCTTACTCTTTCTCCTCCCTCCCTACTTCCCCTTCTTCATGAACCCTTGCTAATTTATAAATTATTTTTATTTTGTCATATCTTACGCTGTCCGATTTCTCCCTTCACCCACTTTTCTGTTGTCCATCCCCCAACGAGGAGGTTATATGTAGACCTTTGTAATTGGTTCCTCCTTTCCACCCTATCCTTCCTCCACTCTCTCTATCACCACTCACGCCACTGGTCCTAGGGATCATCCATCCTGAGTTCCCTGTGTTATAAGTTCCTATCTGTACCAGTGTGTACCATCTCTGATCTAGTCAGATTTGTAATGTAGAACTGGGATCATCATGACAGTGGGATGAGGGAAAGAAACACTTAGGAACTAGAGGAAAGTTGTATGTTTCATCATTGCTACACTGCAGCCTGACTGTATCGTCTCTTCTCCCCACCCCTTCTGTAAGGGGATGTCCAGTGGCCTACAGAGATGCTTTGTGTCCCCAGTCTGCACTCCCCCTTATTTACTATATGATTTTTTTGTTCTTTGATGCCTGGTACCTGATCCCTTTGACACCTCGTGATCTCACAGGCTGATGTGTTTCTTCCATTTGGGCATGTAACTTCTGAGCTAGATGGCCGCTTGTTTACCGTCAAGCCATTAAGACCCCACATGATATATCTTTTGTTAGCCAGGCAACATCAGCTTTCTTCACCACTTTTGCTTATGCACCCATTTGTCTTCAGAGATCGTATTGGGAAGGTGAGCACACAATGGTATGATTTATGTTCTTTGATGCCTGATACCTGATCCCTTTGACCCCTCACGATCACACGGGCTGTTGTGCTTCTTCCATGTGGACTTTGTTGCTTCCCAGCTAGATGACCTCTTGCTTACCTTCAAGTCTTTAAGACCCTAGATTCTAGATCTTTTGATAGCCGGGATCCATCAGCTTTCTTCACCATATTTGCTTATGCAATCGCTTTGTCTTCAGTGATTGTGTTGGGAAGGTGAGCATCATGGAATGCCAGGTTAATCGAACAAAGTATTCTTGCATTGAGGGAGTACTTGTGTGGAGGCCCAATGTCCATCTGCTACTTAATACAAAACCTATAAATATGTGCACATAGATGTATTTCCCCATCCTCGCATATAAATATATTTATATATGTATATGCCTTTATTTAGACCTCTATACATGACCATTTGCCTCCCAGTTCTTTGCTCTGTTTCCTTTAATTTCCTCTTGTCCCACTATCATGCTCAGCTTTTATTTGGTTTTCAGTAATTCCTCTCAGTTACATTACCCTTGATCATGCCCTACCAGGCCTTTTACACCCTCCTCACCACAGATTTGGATCCCTTGTTGTTCCCTTTTCCCTGGGTTTGTTAACAACACTTCCTTTCCCCCCCCCCCAACTCACCCTCTCCCATATCCCCCAGGAACTGTTGGTCCTGTTGTTTTCTCCTCCAGATTGTTTATCCATCCTATCTTATTTAGACAAACCTGTGGAGATAGTAACATGCACAAAAACAAGACAGAGCAAACAAAGCAACAAAAGAAAACAAAACAACTACAAGAACATAGAAGAGCCTGTAGTTAGTTCAAAGACTCTTTGTTGGCCTTTAGGAGTATTTTCTGGTGGAGTCTGATGGGGTGTCACACTCTTGTGCCTTGCCCCAAAATCTAGTTTTGCTACTGTGGTAGTTTGAACTTCGTTGCTCTGTTCCCCTTGGTGTTCTGTTGCATGCCCTTTGAGTTTGGCCTCAAATCCCCACACTATGTCTCCAGTGTTGTCCTATGTAGGGCTATGAGTCAGGGAGGGATGTCATGTCTCATAGTGGAGCCGGCCCTATGTGCTTCTCTGTGGATTGGCCGCTCTAAGTGGGAATATTGTCCTCAAGGATCCGTGGGTCAGGATGTGCCCACTTTCTCTTCCTCCCCCTTTATTTGCTCCCATGTGCTCTGATCAGACATGTCCATCTATTTATTCCATGTTAAGGAGGACCTTATCGAGTCAGAATTCTATTTCATGGGTTTCTGTGATGTGTGTGATAGGAAATTTTATAGCTGTTGGAAATTTTTGAACACAATGATAATGTAATGCCACTGAATTATGCAGGAGAAGAATGTTGAAAATATAATTTTTGCATATACATGTACCATGAGAAAAATAAGTTAAAAAGTGAAAGATAATTTTTCACATATAATCAGAAACTGATGGAAAGCCTTGATTTTACAACTATACTTCAAAAAACAAGCTGAAATATTGAACCAGAAAAGAGATGATTATATAAGCAGAATTTGAATTTAAAATATTATTAGCAATGGAAAAGTCATTAACAATTTATTTATTTATTTATTTTTACCCCAAAACCATTTTATTTGGAGTTAATAATCATATCAATTCATAGTTCAAGTGTATCAAGCAGTATTTGTACATTTTCTGCCAAAATTAGTTTCAAAACACCCTCTTCCTTCTTGAACTCCTTGGCATCAGCTCCCTTTTATCCCACCCCCCACTGTATGTCCCAGAATCTCTTATTCTCTTTGCTATCTCTATATGTTCATCCATTCCGGGTTTAATCTAATGTAAAACAAACAAAAAAACTAACAAAAAATCAAGAATGTTACCCACAAAGACAAAATACATCTGAGATAAACCCAAATAGGAATTGGAAATTGAGGAAGCAGGCAGTCCAAAAGCAGTTTGCTGTCCTTCCCCAGAGTCCATCATAGACCGAGGTGTGCTTTGGACCAAATGTGTCAGTCTGGCTACTGGACTCGACCTTGCTGTCTGACTGCCTTTCCCAAGGCTTCTGGATCCAAAATCACTCTTTAGTCGCTGGCATCCTACAACGTACCTTTACTACTTTCTTCTGAACACATGCTAACATTCCCCAAACTGATTGTTATACACATTACATGGAATAAAAGAAAACAAGAACAATAACACAATCAGCTCACTGCCTTCCAGTAGATTCCACCTCATAGCACAACCCTGTTATGTTATCTCTGTTAGTGAGGAGGGAACACTGTTCTTCAACTGCAGCACATACAAGGGATGCTTATAGACCTCCATCCATCCACTGGCCGCAGAGTGAGACCGCTGACTGTGCAGACTGGTGTCCACTCCTGATGATGAGCCGACTCTGTCTCTTCCCTGGGTGAGCAAACTACTGTTATATACAATGCCTGTGTGTAAGCTGAGCTTTTGCTGGTGACCTCGGACATTGTTTTAACAGAAATATACTGTTAAGACGTCCTTACAGTACAAAAGAAGGGAAAAATACAAATGTAAAGAAAATATGGTTATTTTTATCAAACTACCTTTTCAATTGAGCACACTAGAAAAATATATTTTAAAAGAAGACCCAAAATGTTAGTAAAGGTATTATAATACCATAAATGATGCCGCAGAAAAAGATGGCATCATTAACCTAAAAACACAATGTAGGAAATTCTATGGAAACCAAAATAATGGGTGGAAAAGAACAATTCCTGACAATAGTACATTAAATATGATTAAACTAAATACAGAATACACAGAAAACAAAGTAGCTATTGGAAGGTCAATAACTATATTCCACTTGCACCAAGTGAATTCTGACTCATAGTGACCATCTAGAGCAGAATAGAATGGCTCCTTGGGGCTTTAGGCACTATAAAATGTTTTAACTGAGAAATTGGCAAAAATTTAAATGAGATACATATTAGATAACTATATCAATGTTAGATTTATTATTTAATGTGTAATATTATTTTATTAAAATAATTTTAAACAGTATTCAAAATAAAAATATTTTACATTTGTCCTGCAACTAATATCTTTGAATGTTCTATTTCTTTAAAAAAATCATTTTATTAAGATCTAATCCAAACATCATACCATTCTATAGTTCAATCGTGGAAGCAGTGTTCACAATCACTATGACAATCAGTTAGAAAACATGTTCTTCCTTGTTGAACTCCTTTCTATTAACTTCCCTTTTCTCCCCACCTCTCTTGCTGAAGCCCCCAGGAACCCTTACTCTAGTTATTGTGTCTGTAGATTCACCCATTCTGTACTACGTAAATTGAAAAACGTAGAAAACGACATCAAGAGAGTGAAAAATGCTGCCAACAATAGCTAAACAATGAAGAAATAAACCCTAAATGTATAAAACAAAACCAGAAAACATTAAAACCCAGATTAATCACAAAGGATATCAAAGGGGAGATCAAATGACAAGTTTTTAACCATCAAAGCCAGATGAGTCATTCTAACCTTCTACAGTCATCTCTTCAATACTCCCTCTGACCGCCAGCTTGTTCCATCCCTCAGTCATGGTGAGAAGGAAATCACTGGAGGTGTATTCCCTGTGAAGATCCTGCAAATTCCTCTGTCATCCATAGCCTTCTGCAGGTCAGAGTCTCACAGTTTAAGCTCTGACACTATCCCCTCCTTTGGATTTGGATTATGTAATTTGCAGTCCATGTAAAACTCTGGAGAGCCTCATGTGTCTCCCTCAGGATGTCTGGTGGATTTTATCTGCTGACCTTGCACTTAGCATCCCAATGTGAAATCCTCTATGCCACCAGGGAGAGTGAACTTTTATGTAATATTTTTATAATGTTTATTACTTATGTATTTCACTTTGAGTTCCTAATTATTTGCAGGGCATGTAGTTGTAACTTAATTAGAAATGATATATTAATTGTACTTTAAGTGTTAAATAATTTTAGCAATTTTTAATTTTAAAATGGCATAACATGATAATTTTAGGTAATTACACTTGACCGACCAAAATTGATCTCAATTTTCTGCACTTCACTCCATCAAAGATGTTGTTGGGTGCTTTTGAGTCAGTTTTACTCACAATGGTTCTGTGCACAACAGAGAAAATAACTAAACTGCCAAGTCCTGAACCATCCTCACTTGCTCTTAAGTTTGAGACCATTTTTTCAGCCGCTCTATCTGTGCATCTAACTGAGTGTTTCCCTATTTTGGTGACACTCTGTCAAACAGGATGTCCTGTTCAAATATGTGAGAAGTCTCGCTGCTCTCAATGAGAATAAAGAGCATTCTCACATATTGGTCTGCAATTTCCTCCTCTTGTGACTCATTTGCTATCTTTTGGAATCAAAGTTGTCCTTCCAATGAGTGTTCCCTTCATTGTGACTCCTATGAATAACCTTATTTATGACTTGCCCACCAAAGAGGTCATTCCAGTTCGCCCCTTGTCAGTGTGGGGCTCTCTATGCCTGGAAGCATTGCGTCAGCATAAACAGAGACAAGGGGTAGCAGGCGTCACTAAGGACAGGTCACAAGTTTAGACCCAGACGTCTCCACAATTATTTTCTCAGACATAGAGAACATGAGTCAACCACTACCCACAATGCACAGGGAATAATGCAGACAGACACCTCCAGAGACCCAAACATGCACTTTAATAGAGCCATGAGCTCAGGGCATTTCAAATCATTCATTGCACTCATGAATCTGTACATGCCTGTATTTCGTTGTCAACAGATTTTGAGTCACAGATAGTGTGAGGATGATAATCTCTTTCTCACAAAGGAAATTGGATCATATAGGATGCTAATGAAGGTCAGTGTCACTTTTATTATTAGTACTGCAAACAAAGAATGCTAGTTCTTCCTTTCAACCTTGCAGCAACGAGAAAATTTAGAGAAAGAGAAGAAACAGAAAGGCAAAATTGTCTCTGGGGATGCTGGGAGCAAAGAAAAAAGGCCCTAATTCCAACAGGAAATCCTCCCTGTAATCCATCTGTGCCTGTCTAGGGCTGGGTGTGTGTGGTCAGTGGGTCCCACGCGCCCCCTGCTGCCCAATGTCTCCTCTGCAGGTAGGTTTGTGTCTGGGCTCACACTGACTTCCCTTCACTGTGTTCCTTGCACAGTGATACATGTCCATGTCCTCAGCAGCCACAAAGCTCAGCTGCAGGGAGAACTTATTCTTCGATGTGTCTCTGGTGATGGAGAGTCGGCTTTGGAAGGATGGGTTATAACATGTACTACCCTCATACCATATCTCTCCCACCCACTGCAACCCCTTCCCTGTGTGCTGGCCAATCCAGTTCCAGCAGTAACCACTGCTTGTGATGGAGACACCAGAGACAGTGCAGGTGAGGGACAGCTTCTTGGAGAGCTTCACCAGTCCTGGACCTGTCTCCTGAAGCTGCACCTGGGATAGGACACCTGCAAACAAAAACAGATGGTACCTGTCAGTCACTTGAAGTCACACCCATCCCCATATACCCAGGTCAGATATCTGAATCTCTCACCTTGGGGAACTGTCACCAGCCACAGGAGAACATATAGCAGTAGCATCTTTAGACTATAGCTCTGATTCCCAAGAGACTCACAGCCGAGTCTGAAGAGAACTGATAGCTTTCCAAGTCTAAGGTTGAAATTGTACCCTAGTGCCTGAGAATAATTTGCATGTGAGGGAGCCCTTGACTTATAAACAGAAAGTGAAAGAGTTCAGATTCCCCTCTTCCTTCTGAGCCCATTGTAAGGTAAACCTTTGTTTGAAATCATAAGCGTGTTAGTCAATAATGAGAAGAGGACTTCCCCAAGAGGTGTGTGGGAAAGGTCAAAGGAAATCCAAGGATTTCTGAGCTCAGTTTTCTTTCTTTCCTTCCAGCCCCTCATAGTCCGTGCCCTGCCTTGGGCTCCTCTATGTCCTGTTCCCTAGAGAGTGGGCAGGATAGAGTTTGTTGAAACCATTAATTAATTGGAAATTGGACCCCAAGATACCTTCAAACCTCACACTCTTCAAGATCCCTTATTTATTTTTCTGTACACCCATAGTACTTGGTAGTTTTCCTTGTGTGGAAGCAACATCTTTGAGAAGCATACATACCAGATTATTCCCAAGGAGTTAGGGTTGATAATTCCTCAAATGTTCAACTCTTCTGTGAAGCTATTCAGTTCCAATTTCCACCCCCTCCTCCCTTGAGGAGATCCCCTCATGCTTCTGGGTTCCAAGGATCACTGCAACGTCCTACAGAAATTCATGAAAGTGAGGAAATGAATCACGTGGTGGTGGGTTCTATTCAGTCCAAATTCCAAAGGCCAGGAAAGGGTAAACCTGGCACTAGGTCCAAAGGACACGCTCCACTCCTAGCTCTGCAGTTTATTTATGCAATATGACCTGAAGCCTCTGGCAGAATGTTTCCAGTCGGCATTGTCCCCTACTAATCTTATCCAGCTAGGATTTTTCCCACCTTGGGCATGGTCATCACCAACCCCACCACTCTTACATGCAAAACACACACTCCATCCCTGAGCCTGATGATCGAGGTCAACCTCAGTGTAAATAGAGTTTCAAGTGGCAGAGGGTCTCAGGGAAGAACATACCACCTAGAAAAGTTGGGCCCCAGGCAAGAGAGTATTCAACTCTGTAGCCTCTAAAAATGCAAGATTCTGAATAGAGACACCCCTCTTTGTTTGCTGGAATATCCACAAGAGTGCAAAATCAGTCAGGTCATGATTTCAAGTGCACGAAATTCAGGAGCGTAGTAAATGGAAAACAGTCATTTAAAAATAGGATCAGAATATGAATAAGAGCCAAGAACGGTATTTTACATCTTGAATCAAAAGACATTTTCACTCACCATTAAAATTAAATCTGTCCATGCAGCTGATCCTCAACATTTAGAGAATGAGAGCAGACATTCTTTGAAATGTCCCTTACCCAGGGGTCTCTTGTTCAATTGAAATGTGAGCATCTCGAACCAGAGACAGCCTCTCCATTTGTGCTCTGGGCACAGCTCCATCACGACTGCTCATTGGTCTCACCTTACTTTTATTCATTAAACTCAAGGATTGTCTAATTTTGAAAAATTGTTCATATTATTGACTATAGAAACTGTGACACTATCTGTAAACATGCAGTTTTAAAGCTCAATCCACATTCAGCTTCCTTCCTCCCAACAAAGTTGAAAACGTTTTTTTCCAGAATTAAGGTTGACACCACTCATTTCCTGGTGAATTAAAATCTATATATCTCCAAATTAATATATCATTTTACAGTGGGGAAATCCAAGCACAAGGTGTTGGTCACCTGGACTTCCTTGGGCCAGAATTTGCTGAACTGCATAAGCAATTGTTTTGAAATGAAGATGCATTGATTTCACTAAAATCCAGGGGTTCAATCAGAGGACACTCTAGCATTTTTTATTTGGAGATAATTGAGTCAATTCCATTTTCACATGCACACTCGCAGAGCATCACTTGATCCTGTTCATTTCACCAAACTGCCATCACACCGTCTGCTCTTGGTGCTTGTCTGACCAATTTAAGCTTGAGACTGTGATGTAACTACACACTAGTTCAGGTCACCTCCATCTCTTGGTTTGACTGCCACAATCGTCTCAGATAATATCATAGCAGTGGTTAGTAGTTGTCTCCTTAAGTGTCAACCTCATGAAATTACCCATCTGCACATCACTTTCCTAACAGGTTTGGTACATATGTTCTCAATGAGCTCCTGAGTGTTCCCTGCACTGTGAAGATTCTGGAAAGCCAAAACGCTGGTGATGGAAGGCCTGCACATTTGTGAGTTGGAGATTAATCCCAGTAATATCCTCCTAACTAAATATCATCTCACCATAATATTTCACAAGAATAATGCTACTATAAAATATTTCTTACAAGCTCATGTCTGGTCTTTATGTGGTCTAAGGCTCTTATATATCGGAGGAGACATGTTTCTATTGTTCTCCCTGATCAAGGGGTGATCAACTCCCCTCTGCCTGCCCCAGTACTGATATTGGGTTCCACCCACAATGAGCTCAGGAATATCTAGAGCAAGACACCACTTACATTGTTAAGTATATGAATGATGAGGTTTGCTATTCCCAAGGTTATTTAAACCTTTTGGGAATACAAACTCTCTCTCTCTTGTTCCTGGCTTCACAGTAGAAGTAAACCCTTGCACGCTTTGTCAACTGCCCTTTATTATTTCCTTTTAATTTTACAGTTGTTCCTCAGGAACCATTTGGTTGTGAGACTGGACCTTATAAATGGCACCCTAAGCTAGGGATCTAGAGGAAAATCTCCCAGAGGAGAGTGCAAATTTATGCGATGGTTGTGCAACTGCAAATGAAGCTAGAGTGCGTTTAGGGAATAGTTTTGAAGTGAGAATCTGGCTGGAGGATTGGTAAAATTTTAAACAAAAATGGGGCCAAATGAAAGCTAATTAAAAAAAAACTTATGGTATTATGGTCAGCCATTTATTGAACAAACAAACAAACAAGGTGCAGCAGTAACAAAGAAAAGGATGCCGGGTTTCAGCAAGTAGTGAAATGTATAATCCATGGTCCTGGGGCGGGGGGCTTGGGAAGAGGGCAGATATCTAGGAATCCGGCAAAAGGTTGCTACAAATTTAAGTAAAATTCACAGGTAGGGGGAACAAATCCTTATGGAGACCTGGGATGTGTGGACAAAAGTGAAAATGGTTTCAGAACCTCTGCAGACAGAGGAGCAAATGAAAGGCTAGCCAGTGTAGGACAAAGTCTTGTGTGAGTTATCCACATTCTTGAAAGCAGACTAAGCCACTCCAAATGAGTATGAAATAGTCGGGGAAGCTTTGGCAAAGACTGAAAGGACCGAATCTGATTCGAGGGAGAACCTCATTGCCAGAGCCTCTGCGCCCCCTGAGTAATGCTGCCCTGGGAGCTCAAAAGCCATAAACCAACAGAGGAAGCCAGATTCACTTTCCCTGTTCCTGTATTTGAAAGACAGCCTAATGCAGACAACCCAAAGGATATGAGGAGCGCCATTAGCGTGGCTTTCCCTTTGAGTTGCTGAAAGACATCCAGCAGGCAGCTGCAGGCGAAGGTGCTGACTCCCCTTTGCATTTAGCATAATTAAGTCACTAGCTGCGGTTGGGTGTCTAGTCACCACCAAAAAGAACACTTTAACCAAGTCTTGCCTTTCTCCATAAAATTACTTACAATACCAAATTTGATCATTTGAAATTGCTGAAGCACAGGCTCACTTGAACATAGAGACAGAGCAGATATTGGGGACTGGGAATGTTAGCGCCTTGGAAGCGCAATGGCAGATTACTGAATAAGCATTGTCACAGATATGTTATGTTTGTCTCCAGGCCTGGGGAAAGCTAGTGCCATTTGGGGAGAAGTGGCCCAGCCACACTTCTATACGCCTGTGTAATGAGGGGCCCAAAAGAGATTTTATGTCCCTCTTTGGGATGCTGTTTGTAAGAACATCAATAACAAAGACATGGTGGATAGTCTAATACAGACTCTAGCTTAAGATAATGCTGATATCCGTCCCAGCAAAGAGCAGAGCACGCTTTCAGAGTTCCTTAAGATTTGCAGAGGAGTTGGGTCCAAGGTACAAAGAGCGGGCCTTCTAGGTCTGCTAGGCATAATTACAATAAGCCTAAGGTGGGGGAGGGTGTTTTAACTGTAAAAAGGTCTGACATTTTCAAAGGGAGTACCAGCAAAGCCCATCAATTTGCCAGGCAACTAAAGGTGGCACCGGGTCAGGGCCCAGCTGGGTTGAAGAGAACCTGGACTTTGCCACCGCTGCAAAAAGGGGATCATTGAGCAAATGAATGCTGCTCAAAATTCAGCAGTGAGGGGGTTCTGTCAGTGAACACTACCCACCCAGGAAAGGGGGAGATGGGCGTGCTCCAAGCCCCACCCAACAAACTTAGGGAACACAGTTCCTACCCAGCCAGCACACAATGCATTGAACCTCAATCAGAACCTATCACCGAGTTCTGACACCAGACGGAGCTCAAAGACATATTTGACTAGCCAAAATATGTTCAGCTTTACCAGGACTATCAGCAGTTATTACGACGTGTATTTGGGGACCACTGCCAAAAGGATCAAAAGGCTTTTCTAGGAAATCCACCCTAAACGCTCAAGGTATTTAAATTGTTACGGGGTTTGTTGAGCAGAATTATGAAGGTGAATTTTGAACTATGATATAATCTGAAATACCACAGATTATATATTAAAAAGGTGATTGCATCGGCCAATTATTTTTAGTTCCTTATGGTCCTATTGATAAAAACTGACACTACTCGAGAAAGAGCACCAGAGGAGTCAAATTTGCCCACAGCTAGTGGAGTATTTTGGAATGCTATTCTGTATAAGCAAGCGCGCCCCTACATAGAAATGAGAATTGAATGCAAAGGTTTTCAGGGCTTTTAGATTCAGGAGTGGATATCACAGTTATGATCCATAAACAATGTTAAAAGCATGGTCCTTAAACACCCCTGGCTTCAGCATGGGTGAAACGAAGAAGTTAACCAGGATAAGGTATGGCATCGTGATAAGATCCTACAGTGCATGGGGCCTCAAGGGTAGTTTGGTTCAATTAAACCTGTAGTGACTTTTACCCCTACAAACTTAGGGGGAGGAATCTGTTGCAACAGTGGGAGCGCTAGATTGTTCCCACAGGGGTAGCAATAAAACAAATGAAACAAAATAGGGAAAGATCTGCTGGGCAGACCTTATATAGTACACGTCCCCATGCACCCACCCACCACCCCGCTAGGCTAGCATCAAGAAAATCATTCAAAGTTAGTGCTCCAAGTGCCTTTGAAAGTTCTCTCTGGTCAGTGAATTTTTTGTGAAACTGTTTCACTGGAGCCTCATTTTGTGTTATGGCAGATTTAAAAGAACGCCGTGTTGGGGTGAAATTTTGTTTCATACTAGGCGGGGGGGATTTTGCAGACACTCTTGTGATGTTGAACACAGCTTCCACGGGCTGTGCTATGGAAAAAACTCAAGCGTGTGAGTGGTTTTCTCATTTCAAAAGAGTTGAAATGCTGATTGATGACAAACCTTGTTCTGGATGACCATTAACTACCCGAACGGATGAAAATGTCAGCTCATCGTGCACTTGGAGTTAATCAAACCAGATCAAACCGTTAATCAAGCTTTCTATTCAGAAGTTCTGAAAAGATTGTGTAACATCTGTGACCAAAAAGGCCTGATCCTTGGCAGATAGGGGACTGATTCTACCACCACAACAATGCACCTGCTCACGCACCCATTTCAGCATGGCAGTTTTGGGGAAAAAACAGCATTCCTCTCTTGCCCCACACACCTTACTCACCTGGACTCGCTCCATGTGAATTCTTTTTATTTCTGTGACAGCAGAGGGACATGAAAAGACAGGGATTTGACTACATAGTCGAGCTGAGGGGAAAGAAAAAAAAAACGAGGGAGGTGCTTTCAGTCATCCAAACATGAGTTTGTAAAAAGTTTCCAAGAGTGAAATACAATTTTAGAGTTATGAAGTATAAATGAAAGTACACAGTTATTACAGGTATTACATGTAAAGGAAAGTACTTTGAAGTTGATAAGGTTGCTTTGTGGGGCAAAAAAATGATAAAAATTCCATTTTCTTGTATACTCGTCTCGCCCCAGCCCCATCACTCCACAAAATTACATAGCGCAGAACATGCTGAAGAATATGGGTCATAAGGGAAGAGGCCTCAGAAAGAATGAACATGGAGATCTTTCTCCAATCGAGGTCACTCCCCAAAATGACTGCCAGGGCCTAGGATATTGAAATTTTTTAATAAACATTTTTATTAGGGGCTCATACAACTCTTATCGCAATCCATACATATACATACATCAATTGTATAAAGCACATCTGCACATTCCCTGCCCCAATCATTCTCAAAGCATTTCCTCTCCACTTAAGCTCTTTGCATCAGGTCCTCTTGTTTTCCCCCCTCCCTCCCCGCTTCCCCCTCGCTCATGTGCCCTTGGTAATTTATATATTGTTATTTTGTCATATCTTGTCCTATCCGGAGTCTCCCCCCGACCCCCTTCTCTGCTGTCCATCTCCCAGGGGGGAGGTCACATGTGGATCCTTGTAATCCGTTCCCCATTTCCAACCCACTCACCCTCCACTCTCCCAGCATCGCCCCTCACACCCTTGGTCCTGAAGGTATCATCCACCCTGGATTCCCTGTGCCTCCAACCCCCATATGCACCAGTGTACAACCTCTGCCCTATCCAGTCCTGCAAGGTAGAATTTGGATCATTGTAGATGGGGGGAGGAAGCATCCAGGATCTGGGGGAAAGCTGTGTTCTTCATCGGTTCTACCTCGCACCTTGACTGACCCATCTCATCACCTAAACCCCTCTATGAGGGGATCTCCAGTGGCCGACATTTGAGCCTTGGGAATCCACTCTGCTCTTCCCCCTTCATTCAATATGGTATATATATATATATATATATATATATATATATATATATATATATATATATATATATATATATATATATACACACACACATATATCTCTCTCTTTTTTTTTTGCATGATGCCTTATACCTGGTTCCTTTGGCACCTCGTGATCGCACTGGCTGGTGTGCTTCTTCCACGTGGGCTTTTTTGCTTCTGAGCTAGATGGCCGCTTGTTCACCTTCAAGCCTTTAAGACCCCAGACACTACCTCTTTTGATAGCTGGGCACCATCAGCATTCATCGCCACATTTGCTTATGCACCAGTTTGTCTTCAGCGATCCTATCATGGAGGTGTACAGCCAATGATATGATTTTTTGTTCTTTGATGCCTGATAACTGATCCCTTCGGGACCACCCGATCACACAGGCTGGTGTTGGCTTTGTTGCTTCTGAGCTAGATGGCCGCTTGTTTATCTTCAAGTCTTTAAGACCCCAGTCACTATCTCTTTTGATAGCCAGCACCATCAGCTTTCTTCATCACATTTACTTGTTCACCCACTTTGGCTTCAGCCGTTGTGTCGGGAGAGTGAGCATCATATAGTGCCAATTTAATAAAAGAAGGTATTCATGCATTGAGGGAGTGCTTGAGTAGAGGCCCAAGGTCCTTCCGCCACCTCTATTTCCGCATCCTCATATGTATGTTTGCATGTACATATCTTTGTCTAGACCTCCATAAATGCCCCTTGACTCCCAGCTCCTTCCTCCATCTCCCTTGACTTTCCTCCTGCTCCACTACCATGTTCCGTCCCTACCTGGGCTACAGCTATACCTCTTCTCTACGCAACCTTACCCTTGATCATTCCCTACCAGGCCTGCCACTCCCCACTCTCTACCATTTTGGGTCCCATGATATTCCCTTGTCCCTGTGTTTATTAACATCACTTCCTTACCCCCCCACCCCAAATCCCCCCATTGTTTTTCCTCCAGATAGTTCATCCAGGCTGTCCTATTCAGACAGACCTGTGGAGACACTAACACGCACGAAAACAAGACAGAGAAAAAAAAGCAACAGTATACAACCAGACAACAAAACAACAAAAACAAACCACTGACAAAGAACAAAACAAAACACTTCACAAAAGAAAAGCTTGTAGTTCGTTCAAGGATTGTTTGCTGGCCCTTAAGAGCGTTTTCCAGTCCAGTCTGTTGGGGCACCACGCCCTGACCCCAAAATCCGCTTTCAGCATTCCCTGGGGACCTTGCCACTCCATTCCCTTGCTGTTCCAACGTACTCCCCCAGTGCTTTGCCTTGGTGTGGTGGATCAGGTCAGGTGCAATTCCCACACTGTGTTTCCGGTGCTGTCCCCTGTATCGCCCTTAGTCACTGAGGGGCATCATGTCTCATAGTAGGGACAGCCATGTTGTTCTCTCTGTGGACTGGCTGCTCTACTCAGGAATATCATCCTCATGGCCTGGTGGGCCAGGCTGTGTTCCACTCTCTCCTCCTGCCCCTTCATCTGCTCCTGTGTGCTCTGATCAGATATGTTCATCTCCCGGAGCTGCAGAATCAATGTCGTCCTTTGAAACAAATACTTTTCGGGGGAGGGGCAGGAATCCACTTAATTTTTGGTGCTGGGACCAGCCTCCCAGACCTCTCCACTGGTTCCCTACTCCACGCTGGGCTATTGCATTCACACCTTGTGGCACTGGGTTGATGTCTGGTCCCACTTTCCCTGTGTAGATATAAACAATACCCTCCCCTTGTGTGGATTAGTGCCCCATGCCCTCACTCCCCTTTTCTTCCTTATATTCATCCTTTTATTTTCCTTTCCCCACCTCCTCCACCATTGTTTACCATGTGCATCCCTGGTTTTGGTCTGGTCTCTGCCATACTACACACTCTTCACCCCAAAAATGTTTGAATACAGTAGCTTTTTCCCCTATGCAATTTTGCATTAAAATTTTTTTTAATACTTACCTCAGCGGGCTCATGTTGTACTTGTCCTTTTGTGCCTGACTTACTTCGCTTAGCATGATTTCCTCCAGTTCTTCCCATGCCGCTATGAGCCTCATACGTTCATCACTGCTTTTTAGTGATGCGTAGTACTCCATTACATGTATATACCACAGTTTTTTAGTCCACACGACAGTTGAGTGAAATTTGGGTTGCTTCCAACTCCTTGCAATTGTGAACTGTGCCTCAATGATTATTGGAGCACAGATGTCTGGTCTTGGTTTGTTTCTTGCTTCTTCTGGGTATATGCCCAGTAGGGGGATTGCTGAGTCATATGGTGACTCTATTTCCATCTGTTTTAGGTATCGCCAGATTGATTTCCATAGTGGCTGTCCGTACTTACAGGCCCACCAGCAGTGGATGAGAGTTCCTGTCTCCCCACAGCCCCTCCAACACTTGTTGCTTTCTGATTTTTTGAATTGGGATACCTTTGAGGGTGTCAGGTGGTACCACATTGTTGTTTTAATTTGCATTTCTCTTATGGCTAAAGATCGGGAACATTTTCTCATATGTTGGTTGGCCATTCGGATTTCTGTCCCTGTAAAATTTCTGTTCAAGTCCTTTGCCCACCTTTCAAGTGGGCTATTGGTTTTTTTTCTTTTTGGAAGCTGGCAGAGTATTGAAGATTTTAGTAATAAGGCCTTTGTCTGATGTGTCATTGCTAAAGATGTTTTCCCAGTCTGTGAAATCTCTTATTACTCTCTTGGTGAATTCTTTAGATGTACACATGTGTTATATCTTCAGTATATCCCATTTGTCAATTTGTGCCTCCTTTGTGTGTGTGTCCTTCCCTATTTCCTATAGCCTGTGTATTCCCTGCGCCAAAGTTCTCAAGTTGTTCCCAATTCCCTCATTGATGGCCCTAATAGTTTGGTGTTTAACTTCAAGGTCTGTGATCCACCTTGAGATTATTCTTGTGCATGGAGTGAGATAAGGGTCTTTGCTTCATGTTTCTGCATGTGGATATCCATGTTTTCCAGCACCACTTGTTAAAGAGGGCATCTGCTTCCCATTTGATCTTTTTGGGGCCCTTGTCAAAGATCAGCTGTGTGTATGCTGATGCTTTTATTTCTGGGTTTTCAGTTCTTTTCCATTGGTCTGAGTATCTGTCATTGTACCAATACCATGCAGTTTTGAGAACTGTGGCTGCATAATATGTGCCAAAGTCAGGTAAAGCAAGCCCTCCCATGGTGTCCTTCTTCTTGAGGAGTCCTCTGCTAATTCTGGGCTTCTTCTCTCTCCATATGAAGTTGGTAATCAGTTTTTCCATTTCTTTGAAGAAAGATGATGGTAATTGTATCGGATGGCATTACACTTATATAGTGCGTTTGGCAAAACTGATATCTTAACTATATTAAGTCTCCCAATCCAAGAGCATGGAATATTCTTCCATTTGTTGAGGTCGCTCTTGGTTTCCTGTAATAGTGTTCTATAGTTTTCCCTATATACATCTTTTGTTTTTTCAGTCAGGTGTATCCCTAGATATTTCAGTTTGTGTTTGGCTATTGTGAAGGCTACCACCTTTTTGATCTCTTCTTCTGTGGTCCTATCCGATGTGTATAACAGTCCGATGGACTTCTGTTTGTTGATCTTGTATCCTGTCACTCTGCCAAACTCCTCTATTGCTTCCAGTACTCCCCTTGTGGAACTTTTGGGATTTTCCATATATAAAATCATATCATCTGCAAATAACGATAGTTTCACCTCTTCCTTCCCCAGACGAATAGTTTGATGTCTCTTCTTTGCCTTATGCTGTTAGCTATAACCTTCAGGACAATATTAAATAGGAGTGGGGACAAGGGGCATCCTTGTCTGGTCCCCCTTTTCAGTGGGATTGTGTTAGTATTTTCTCCATTGACTACCACGTTGGCTGTTCGTTTTTCATATATAGCTTGTATTGTCTTTAGAAACTTTCCTTTCATTCTTATCTTCACTAGTGTCTTAAACAGGAATTGGTGTTGGATGTTGTCAAATGCTTTTTCTGCGTCTATTGATAGAATCATGTGATTCTTATACTTTTTCATGTCAATGTGACGAATAATACTAATGGTCTTTCGTATGTTGAACCATCCCTGCATCCCTGGTATGAATCACACTTGGTCATGGTGAATTATTTGTTTTATATACTTTTGTATTCTGTTGGCTAGTATTTTGTTAAGGATTTTTGCATCAATGTTCATTAGGGATATTGGTCTGTAGTTCTCAATTCTTGCGGGGTCCTTGCCCAGCTTGGGTATCAGAGTTATATTAGCTTGATAGAAGGAGTTTGGGAGTTTGCCATCTTTTTCTATGTTCTGGAAAAGTTTGTGTAGGATTGGTATTAGTTCTTCCCTGAATGCTTGGTAGAATTCGCCAGTGTAGCCATCTGATCCAGGGGATTTTTTGTTGGTAATCCCTTGATAACATTTTCTATTTCTTCTATTGCTATGGGTCTGTTCACATTCTTGATGTTCACCGAGGATAGTCTAGGGAGGGTTTGTTTTTCCAGAAATTTGTCCATGTATTCCAAATTGTTGAATTCATTGAAGTACAATCCTTCATAGTACTGTGTAACTATCCTTTTGATTTCATTAGGGTTTGTTGTAATGACCCCTCTTTCATCCCTTATTCTTGCTATTGGGATTTGTTCCCTCCTTTCTTTGGTTAGGTTTGCCAATGGTCTATCGATCCTGTTTATCCTTTCAAACAACCAACTTTTAGCGATATTAATTTTTTCCATCGTTTTTTTATTTTACCTCTCCTTTGTCTCAGCCCTGATTTTTATAATTTCTTTTCTTTTGCTACTAGTAGGGTTGTCCTGCTGACTCTGCTCTAGTTTTTTTTAAATTTTGTGTAAGCGTATCCATCATGAGTCTCTCTTCCTTTCTTAGGTGTGCTTGTATTGCTATGAACCTTCCTCTGATGACTGCCTTTGCTGTGTCCCATAAGTTTTGGTACACCGTATGCTCATTTTCATTGGTTTCTAGAAATTTCCTGATTTCGTCTCTGATCTGCACCAGTATGCACTCCTTTTGCATTAGAGAGTTATTCATCCTCCAATTATTTGCTCTTATTTTCATTGTCTTCCTTTTGTTGATTTCCAGTCTTATGGCACAGTGGTCAGAGAGAGAGGTCTGCATTATTTCAATGTGCTTAAATTTATGTAGATTTGCCTTATGCCCCAGCATGTGATCTATCTTCGAATATATGCCATGGGGACTTGAAAAGAACGTGAATTTTTTTTATATTTGGATGAAAAGCTCTGTAAATATCTATTAGGTCAAATTGTCTAATTGTGGAGATTACCTCTCTAGTCTCCTTGCTGAGTTTCTTTCCCTGTGATCTATCTTTCTCAGTGAGTGGTGAGTTGAAGCCACCCACTATAATTGTCGAGTGTGTGATTTCTTTCTTAATCTTTTGGAATGTTTGGTTGACATATTGAGCTGGCCTCTCATTCGGGGAATATATGTTTACAATGCTTAGTGGTTCATTGTCTATGATTCCCTTGAGCATTATATAGTGTCCCTCCTTATCTCTTTTTATGGTTTGCACTTTGAGGTCAATTTTATCTGAGATAAGGATTGCAACCCTGCTTTTTTTGTATTGCTGTTTGCTTGGTAGGTCCTTCTACAGCCTTTGATTCTCAGCCTATTTTTGTCTGTAGCCTTGAGATGTGTCTCCTGTAGGCAGCATATTGATGGGTTGTATTTCTAAGCCATTCTGCTAGTCTCAGTCTTTTAATGCCTGAGTTCAGGCCATTGATATTCAGGGTTATTATCTCCATGTGTGGACTCTGTGATGCCATTTTATACCTTTTGTGTTGGGAGTTTTCCTACTTTCCTTTCTCATTAGTGTGTGTTTTGTGTGTGTATCATTCTTTACTTCTTTCAGTCTTTAAGCCATTGCTATCTTGGGGTATGTTTTCTCTTTGTTGTGCTCTGGGTGAGGTTGTTCTATGTGTTGGTCTCTTATTTGTGCTTGGTGAGTGTTGTTCTTCTGCCCATACTGAGTCGGCGAGGATCTTTTGTAATGCTGGGTTTGTTGTAACGTATTTTTTTGAGTTTTTCCTTGTCTGGGAAGACTTTTACTTTTCCATCGATCTTGATCGATAATTTGGCTGGGTAGATTATTCTTGGATTTGCGTTGTTTTCCTTCAATTTTTGGAATACGTTACTCCACTCTCTCCTTTTTTTCATAGTTTCTGCTGATAGGTCTGAGCATATCCTTATGTGGAAACCTTTATATGTGATTGCATGTTTTTCCCTAGCTTCTTCTATGTGATGTTGCTATGTTCAGCACATTTTCTGCCCTTGTCTTTTGTTTCTCCTGTTTTTTCGTTGAGGTCGTTGGGGCCGATGGCTGTTTGCGGTGACTTGTTTTTGAGGGACCAGGTGCCATTTTCCAGTCTCTCTCTGGAAGACTTATAGCAATGCTTCTTCGAACTGCCTACAGCTGATTTTGCTATGGGATTAACCTACCACTTTATCTTCCTGTGGTTTCCCTATCAGGGGAGTGCCCCAGATGGCAGGTTGGCTGCCTGCCCCAGTGTTGCAGAGGCTGGGCTGAAATTCCCTGCTATTGGTTTGAATATTGATAAGTGTTGGCAGAGCTGCCTTACGTCCCCAGGTACACAGGCAGGAACTCCCTGGTGAGAAGTCCGAAGAGTATCCCCTGGAGAGCAAGCAGGCCTTTCCCTAGACTTGGGCTATCTATGCAGGGTGGAGCTCACCTAGCTGTGTTTGGCCCAGGCGCAAATGCCCTAGGGTAATGGGAGTGCCACATAAGTCTGCAATGGAGTGTGAGGAGCAGGTCAGGAACAAGAGGGCGAGAAAAATTAAAAAGTGATACAAGACTGTGCAGGGGTACAGGGAAGTGAGGGAAGCAAAAGCAACTATGCAGCCGAGTCCCACTCCCTGCCTGTGGACCTGCAAGGGCCCACTCCCTGCCCCAAGCCCCAGTGGCAGACCATAGCTGAGCCCCAAGAAGAGTCACAAGAAAGCTGCTGAGCAGCCCCCAGAGAAGTGGGGGGGCCGAGAGCAGAGATGTCAGCAGATGCCACAGTGTGGCCAAACCTTGATCGTTGCCTGTGGAGCTGTGGGGGCCTGGGTTCAGTCCCTGCTCAGCCCATGTGGCGCGGCAAGCTGTGGCTCTGCCCCGAATAAGCCCCTGTGCAGCCCTCCAAGGCTGAGTGGGAATATAGAGCAGAGACACAAACAGAAGCAACAATGTAGCTGAACCCTGATTCCTTCCAGTGGCGCCGCAAGGGCCCTGTCCCTGCTCTGAGGCAGGCAGGGGAAAACTGGCTGCGCCGAGACCAAGCCCTGCTATAGGCTCCAAATGGTCCCAGCTTGGGCAGACACAGCAGCTGGGCTAGGGTCGAGCCCCAGCCAGCTTCCACTGAGGTAAGCCAAAGCCCCTAGCCCCTCCAAACCCCGTGGATCTGTGCCTACTTGTCTTTATGATGTGCCTCCTGCGATCCAGTGGCGTGAATTTCCCTCTGAGCAACTCTCCTGGGCTGGATTCTGTGGAGTCCCTCTGGTATGTGTCACTCCATCGCCATCTTCCTGGAAGTCCCCGATATTGAAATTTTTAATTGGGACTTCTCTTTTAAGTCCTGAACCCATTAAACTATCTTGGAAATCAAAGGACCCAATGGACCCTCTATAAAGAGAAAGAACAGGCTTTGTATGCCTTAGTCCAAGAGCAGCCCAGAGGTCATATTGACCTCTGCAGAACAGCCCGAATTTCCATAAGATGTTACCTATCTAACTGAACACATTCCAAACCAAAGTAACTCCCTGAAATTGCTCACAGTGCCTTAAAAACCTCCATTATTAAAACAGAAGGATGAGATGAGAAGCAAGTATGTAGAATGCACTTCATTTAGCTTCATTAATGCATTTTTTTTCTTTGCCCCCAAAGCTTCTAACAAAACCAGTGCAGATAAACAGCTTTTTTCCCCTACAGAGAAAGCAGATCAGGAGAGAGTCTGGCGCAGCTACCACAGAGGTGTTTGGAGTCCTGGGTTGTTACTTGCTCTTGGGAGAGGCTATTGGCTTTCTGTCTTAGCAGGTCAGAGAAATTACAGGCAGAGTCCTTGGCTGAGAGTGTGATCCAGGAAGAAGCAGTTGCTGAAAGCATGACATGGAGACCTCTTTCCAATTGCTGAAGCTTTCCAAAAAATAAAAATGTCCTTTCAGATTCTTGAAAATGGCAATTTTTGCTTTGGAGACTTATAATCATTTCAAACATTGCTGATGTTGCCAGAGAGACACTCCTGAACTCTTCAAAAACTGAACACTTTATGTAAAAGTGACTGGACAGTTACAGGCTGTTTAATTACTAGAACATCAGATCGTGGAATTGCAAACACAATTGATGTTGAATAGTGACTGTAACATTACAAATTTTTAGATAGCCCTTATTCCTGTAATGTAACCTTACTTGTGCTTCAATTATAAATCATTTGCAAAGATTTAAGTGAAGCATATCATTAGATATCAAACCTCTAAAAGATATGTTCCATACATTTAAGACTGGGCTAAAAACATCCCCTGGCTCTAACATGATTAAACAATTGGTGGAGGATCTGGAAGAGTTCAAGGGTCTAGGCTTAAAGTATCTCTGTAGTACCGATGAAGAATACAGCTCAAGAGTCTGGGCTTAAAGTATCTCTGTAGTACCGATGAAGAATACAGCATTCCCCAGATCCTGGATGTTTCCTCCCCCCAACTACCATGATCCGAATTCTACCTTGCAGGACTAGATAGAGCAGAGGTTGTACACTGGTGCATATAGGAGCTGGAAGCACAGGGAATCCAGCGTGGATGATACCTTCAGGACCAGGGGTGTGAGAGGCAATACTGGGAGAGTAGAGGGTGAGTGAGTTTGAAAGGGGAAACCGATTACAAGGATCTACATGTGACCTCCTCCCTGGGAGACAGACAGCAGAGAAGGGGGTGAAGGGAGATGCCGGATAGGGCAAGATATGACAAAATAACAATCTATAAATTATCAAGGGCTCATGACGGAGGGGGAGCGGGGAGGGAGGGAAAAAAAAGAGGACCTGATGCAAAGGATTTAAGTGGAGAGTAAATGCTTTGAAAATGATTAGGGTAAAGAATGTACAGGTGTGCTTTATAGAATTGATGTATGTATATATATGGATTGTGATAAGAGTTGTATGAGCCCCTAATAAAATGTTTAAAAAAAAGTTTCTCTCACAGCTTAGGTTCTGATAGGACTGTATTACTTGTTGCTATTAATTTTGTTTTGGCAGTCAAAAAGCTTGTGATGTATATAGAGAAACCATTTTGCAGCTGTAGCCCTTTTTAATTTAAAACATAAAAGAAAAGGGAGAAGGAGTTACCCTCAAAGAGATGGTCACTAGTGCCAAAGCAAACTTTTACAATAAGCACAAAGAATGGGAAGCCCGGGTTCAGGGGAAGGAGAGAAGGAAGAATATTAGGCATGTGCAGGTACTGGCTGCCATTGCTAACCAATGCCCATGGACTGCCTCCTAGGTTTTCAAGACCCCTGAACAAGGCACTAGGTGTTATGTGTTTTGTAGCCCAGGTCACTGGAAAAGGGATTGCCCTAACGGGAACAGACCACCACGAGGGCTACGTTATCAATGCAAACAAACTGACCATTGCGCAGCACTTTGTCCTATTGGAGACACCCAGGAGGGGAGGTGCCCCCAGGCTAGTGTGCAGCTGCTAACTGAGGATTGAAATGGTCTGGCTCAGAAGGCCCAGCAGCAGGAGATCGCATTTACTGGGCTGGAGCCTCAGGTGAGCATAGATGTGGCAGGTAAAGGATTGAATCAGGGTTGCATCCTCTCAGCACACTTATGTAATTTGTATGCTGAGAAAATCATCAGAGTAGCTGGTTTGTATTAATAAATGTATCAGGATTGGATGAAGGCTTATTAATACCCTGTGGTATGCTATGAGACAACCTTTCTTAATGAAAGTGAGGAGTCATTGAAGGGCTTGCTGATGAAGTTCAGGGATTTTAGCCTTTCGTATAGATTACAACTCAATATAAGGAAGACCAAAATACTCACAACTGGACTTATAGATAACATCACACTAAATGGAGAAAAGGTTGAGGTTGTAAAGGATTTTGTCTTATTTGGATCCATAATCAATGCTAATGGAAGCAACAGTCAAGGCCAAAACAGATTTCATTGTATAAATCTTGTGCACAAGGCCTCTTTAGAGTACCGAAGAGCAAGGATGTTCCTTTGAGGAATAAGGTGTTCCTGACCCAAGCCATGATATTCTCCATTGCATCATGTGCCTGTGAAAGTTGGACATTGAATAAGGAAGAATGAAAATCAATGCATTTTAATTGTGTGGTGGAGAAGAATATTGAAAATACCGTGGACTGCTAAAAGGACACACAGATCTGTATTGTTAGAAGTAAGGCCAGAATGCTCTGTGGAAGCGAGGATGACAAGACTTCACCTTACACACTTTGGACATACTATTAGGAGAGACCAGGACCCGGAGAAGGACATCATGCTTGATAAAGTTGAAGGGTGGGTAAAAAGAAGGCTCTCAATGAGATTGAGTGACACAGTGGCTTCATCAATGGATTCGGACATGCGAAAATTTGTGAGGGTGGTAGAGCACATGCAGTGTTTGGTTCGGTTGTGCATAGGATCGCTATGGACCGGAAGTAATTCGATTTCACCAAACAGCAAGAAGAAGCAGATCATGAGTCCTGTGTCCTAAGGCATCACTGGGTGTGCTCAAACTAACTGCTCAGACATGAGTGTACACTTCACTATTAGCACTAGCTAGGGACTGCATTTTCCCTGCATCTGATTGTAAAATCTATTCTTGAGCTTTAGCAGATATCTGATGCTGGGGCCACCTGTCAAGGTCTTTCCCCCTCCATAAGGGACAGCTGCTTTTTCTGCATGTGAGAATGTTTCCTACTTTTAAAATACTGTTTTTGAATGAGGAGATATCAGGGGTGGGTACATAATCAAGAAATAAACATAGAGAGATTCCCTGGGGAACAGTGAGATGGGCAGAATCCCCAAGTTGAAACCATCCGCACCTGCTGCTGGGACTGATCCTGTGCTCTGTGGCGCCTGTGCTCCCCCTGGAGACATGTTTCCTCCCTGCAGGGGAGGTTTGTGTCTGGGCTCTCAATGACTTCCCCTCACTGTGTCTCTTGCACAGTAATACATGGCTGTGTCCTCAGCTTTCAGGCTGTTCATCTGCAGATATAGCGTGTTCTGGGCGTTGTCTTTGGAGATGGTGAATCGGCCCTTTACTGAGTCTGGGTAGTATGTAGTACCACCAGCACTAATGTATGCGACCCACTGCAGGCCCTTCCCTGGGGCCTGGCGGACCCAGTTCATTTCATAGCTACTGAAGGTGAATCCAGAGGCAGCACAGGAGAGTCTCAGGGAACCCCCAGGCTTTCTCAGATCACCCCCAGACTCCACCAGCTTCACCTCACACTGGACACCTGCAAACATAGAGGCACCGTGATTAGGTAACACACATACAAACAAATGTAATCACAATGATATCAAATTAGACCATTTTATATGGTCCATAACGATTACCATGTAAAATGGCCAAAATGAAAACCAAGGTTGGTGAAAAATTCATTATATGTCTTCTGGACGAGCTCACTCCTGGGCACAAAATGTAACAGCAGAGACCTCAGAGACTGGGGCTGTCCTTTGAGATCTCCCACATCAGGGGCTGTGGCCGGTTTATCAGCAGGCAGAGAGTTGCATTTGCATGTCCCCTGATATTTAGAAGCAAATGAGTTGAGAATATGGACCAGAGTTCTCCCTCAGACTCAGAGAAACACAAGCACTCTCAGAGGACAAGAGAGCACTTAATCTGTTTATCAGGCATTGCTTTAGTTGTTAGATATTATCAATATTTTTAAAGTAGTTTTAAGTTTACGAAGTTTATGTCACATACACAATAACCATTCTGGCATGAGAGCTCACAGCGCATCCTCACTTGTTCCCCTTAAGATGTGATGCAGGTGCATATACTGGATGGCTCTATTATCTGTTTCTTGTTGGAAACATCATTGGTTTCCTTACCTTCCAAGAATTTTCACATTTCAGTGATATTTTTAAATGGTGGGCATGCAGTTCAAAAACATATCCACAAAGCACGCACACCAGTGTTTCCTCTCTGCTTTCTTATCTTGGAGATTCCTGGCCTCTTTCTTTTGTCATGATCAGGAAAACTGGATATTTATTACTTTACTTCATTTTTTCAAATAATCAGTTTTCATTTAATTGGCTTACTTACTGAGTTCCTCCTATTTCATTTACTGGATCCTTTATTATTTTACCCATACTAACCTATGATGTGGCATACCACAACTTTTTCTAATTTCATTAGATGGAAACAAAGGTGATTTATTTCAGAATTTTGTTTCTATAATTCACATATATTTGTTGCTATGAATTCCCCCACTAAGTTCTCTTCTCTTGAATCCGACACTTTTTTATATTGTACTTTAATTTTCATTCAGTACAGCCATCCAGTATATGAAAACTATTAAATGCATATAAGTGATTCCAATAGTATTTATATATATCAAAGTATTTATCACTCTCACTCACTGTCGTCGAGTCAATGCAGCCACATTGCGACCCTACGGGAAAGGGTAGAGTTGGGCGGTTCTGAAACTGTAACTCTTTATGGGTTTAGAAAGCTCCATTTTTCTCCTGTGGCACAGCTGGTGGTTTTGAACCCCAGGACGTTCAGTAAACATCCTACTGAGTAACCAACAGGGTTCATGTATGCACGCATACACATATTTAATTGTGTTTATGTGTACAACATATGAGTGAGTATTGACATTGATGTGTTTTGTACTAAACATTAAGGAAGAGATGATTCTTGGAGAAAATGTTTTGAAGGAAAGGGAGCCCTAGATGCTAACAAGAAATTCCTTGCTCCCATGCTTTTCCCGTTGCTCTGGCACCGGGGGCCTGGCTCCTGTGCTTGTGCAGCCTATGTGATCCTATCCACCAGTGTCATAATTGTAGGGAAGTTTGAGCATGAGATGGCACTGAGTCCTCTCACAGTTCCTCTCACATGGTAATGGACAGCTGTGCTCTCAGTGGTCATTGAGCTCAGCTGAAGGGAGAACTGCTTTGTGGACATGTTTTTGAACTTGAGAGTTAATTGAATTGTGATGGGTAATTATTTTCTTCTACTAAAACATATTGATAACAATGACTCCAACGACTTTTTCAGGTTTTGGTAGATCCAACGTCAGAAATGCATAGTCTTCCGAGACAGCAAATTTTAAGTGATGAGTCTCTGTGAGGGATTCATCACTCCTGGGTCCAAATACTGATGCTGAACCTGTCACAGAACATCCAAGATAATCAATGACGGTAACTAATGCAAACTTCTCTCATGTCAAACTATTGTTAGAATCCCTTGATGCTATTAGAAAGAAGTAATCACCAGGCCAAATTGTATTCAAAAGAAAATCAAAACTATGGACATGTAGTTCAAAGAGAACTCTTCCCACAACGTGATATTTTTCACCAAGTTTTAAAATTTAACCTGGAAATTGAAGACGTGATCTGCATGTTAGAAACCCCAGAAGATTAAAGAAAAAATGTAGAGAAACCCGACATTTTCTCAGAATCTGAAAAGAAAAAGTCTAATGTCCTCCTCTTCTGGGAAATTTGCTTCCATCTATTGAGAAATCATCTCCTTAGGCTGAAAATCAGAGAAACTGTTGGGACACAGAAAGCACAGAGTGTTAAGAAATTCTGATTTTATTAAAAACCTCAGTTAATGGTGGACATTTATTCTACCATGTTTTCTCATTCCTCTGCATATTTTCTGGAGCGTTAACTCCTCTCTCTTTAACATGCCATCTCACTTAATACCAGTCATGACAGTGGAACATGTAGAGTTTTGAAACTCAAAATAGGCAAAGGGTATGAAATAGAACTTGACTGAAGGAGACATTTAAGTTGCAAAAATACAAATATATTAACTCACATTAATCATTGGTGCTATTATTGTTTGTTTGGTTGGCATTGAGTTTTTTGAGATATTTTCTTGAGAATGGGTGGTTATAGAATAGCCATATTATCTGGAAAGCATTTTAAGCACTTTGACGAAGTCATTTTTCATATCTACGCTCAGTGGCATCTGTGGCGTGATTTCTTATTTGTTGCTTCCATGGGTGTTCATCGTGCATCACAGAAATACAGAATCATTGAACACTCAGCAGTTTCTCTGTATAACATGCTAAATGGGACAAATAACATGAGAAGCTGGAATAAATGGAAAACACATCAAGGTTGTAGGAAACACCGCTAATAATCTGTGATATGCAGGTGACATAAAGCTACATGTTCTAAGATAGCATGATTTGAAAACATGTTCTAAGATAGCAGGATTTGAAAACTTACGGATGAAGTCCAGGAATTTCTGCCTTCACTGTACACCACAATTCAATGTAAAGAAAATGAAACTATGGGACAATGGAAAATATGTGAAATAGAGAAAAGATTGAAGTTGTGATGGAGTTCATCTTGCATGGATCTATAACCAATAGTCAATGATGCATTTCATGGAGCAAATCTGCTGGACAGAACTCTTCAAAGATTGAAGAGCAAGGATGTCCCTTTGAGGACTAAGATACACCTGGTCCAAGCTATGAAGTTTTCAATTGTCTCATATGCCTGTGAAAGATGGACAATGAATGAGAAAAGATCTAAGATTAAACGATGTATTTGAATTATGGTACTGGTGAATAATTTGATGGTGTGATGGACTGCCAGAAGAACAAACAATTGTATATTGGATGATGTACACTTGTAATGAGTAGTAGAAAAAAGTGAGCATGTTATTTCTTCATCTCAAGTACTTTGAACATGTGTCAAGGAAATTAGAACTTGGAAAAGAACATCCTGCTTGATAAAGCATAAGGTCATTTTTAAAAGGATGACCTTTAAGAATATAGTTTGGCACAGTAACTGCAACAAAGGCCTCATTCATGACAATTGTGAGGATGAGGCAAGACCTGTGTTTATTTGTTTTCTGTAGTGTTGCTGTGAGTTCAAACTGATTTGATAGGTCTTAAAACAGCAAAATGCAAACATTGCACTCCATGGAGAGGAAGTGAACTCATTCACCTTTCAAATTGGAGCCAGATTAAGGATACCATTAAATACTAATCTTATTTCATATCATGCTGCAAATCTTAACTATAGCTATCAATCAACAAATGAAACACGGAGGCATCCAACATGGTAATAAAGAAGTAAAACTCTCTATAATTGTTGATGATATAACTCTAAACACAGAAAACGCAAAAGCTCTAGAAGAAAATTATTGAAACTAGTTGGAGGCGTAAGCCATTTCACAGGTTATAAAGTAAACATAGAAAATCAGATTGGTTCCCACATACCGACAGAGAAAGATCTGAAAAGAAAATCAGAAAATAATACAATTTACAATAGCCACCTCAAGCATAAAATAAATTGGAATAAGCCTAAGCAGAGAAACAAAAGTCTCATAGAAAAAAAAAAAACTACTCCAAGAAACCAAAAGACATACACATCATTCAAATAATGGGTCATAATCATGAGTAGCAAGCCTTAAGTTTGTGAAAATAATACACTCTAAGTGATCTATAACTTTAATGCAATTCTGTACAAGATCCCAGTGTATATATTTAAGGACATGGAGATTACTGACCAAGTTTTAAAAGAAATTACTCATCAAGTTAAAAAAGGAGAGAAAAAATCCGGCATACAATGTCAAAACGACCCCTACCCCCATACTCTCCTCGAACAGTTTCTACAGGAGTTTCCTCTCAATCTGCTCCTAAGCAGTGGGAGCAAAACGAATCCAAGACACATCAGAAGATTTCATCTGTGCTCACACACCCACCTGCTTCTGCTTCCTGGGACTGAGCTACCCCTCCTGGTATAAGAGCTCTCCTAGTTCAGCCCCCAGCTGTCCTTCCTGGTGGGTTGTGTGAGGGCTCACATCGACTTTCCCTCTCCTAATCTCCATGCACAGTGGTTTTCAGTGGTCACAGAGCTCAGCTGCAGGGAGAGCTGGATCTTGGATGTGTCTAGGTCAATGACTATATGGTCTCTGAGGGATGGTGTGTAGTCGCTAAACTACTCTGTCACTTAGGTCCTTCCAATTTACTTAAGGCTTCTCCCAGGTCTCTGTCTGATCCAGTCCCAAGTAACACTGTTGCTGGAGATGGAGTCCCTAGCGATGGTACAGGTGAGAGGGAGAGTCTGTAAGTCTTCACCACTTGATTGCTTGACTCCTGTAGCTGCATGTGGTGCAGGACCCCTGGAGTCTTAGGAAACAAGCATTAAAGGCCCCATATGTCTTTGAATGTGCTGTCATCCACTGCATCTCCCTGCCACTGACCCGATGGGATACCCAGCACCATCAGGAGGAGGAAGAGATAGGAGGCAAACATTTCTGTATCAAAGGCTCCCTGACTCAGAAGGGTTTGGAATCCCCTGATTGCAGGGCGGTGATGGGGGTGGTCTCATTAAGTAAGAAACCACAACAGGCATTTGCCTAGGAGTGTTCCTGGCTGTTATAGGAGTTTGGGGCTATGAATAGCATGCTAAGGTGCAGGCACCACAGCTCCACAAGAAAGTGTCTCCAGAGCTGATTCTTGAATAAAGTTGGATGACAGAGATGGGAGTGATGTGACCCACAGGCATACCTTGAATTAGTAGGCTCTCCATATTCCAATATTTGAAATTACAAAATCAGAGTTCCAAGGTAGCAGTGTTGTTTGACTTGAACATATGCATCCACTAACTCATGAATTAATTTTTCTTTGTGAGGTCTGAGAGTTATGAACACGCCAGATATTCTTCTGACTGAGGGAAAATCAGAAAACCAATCAACTGAGCTAGAAAATGAACAATCTCTTCTTTCAAAACCAAATCTATTCTGACTCATAGGAACCCTATAAGACTGATTAGACACTCATTAAGCTTCTTCTGACTATAATTATTTTACAGGAATAGGCAATGTCATGTTACATATTTAGATAGATAGATAGATAACATACGAAATAAACAGTTAATTAAATTATAAAGCAGTACAAATGGCTCATCGCCATTCACTCCTATGAGAGAGTTGTGAGGGCCACTGGGTAGTCCTCTGTAGAGCAATTCAGGCTATCCGACCAAAGGCAGCACACAGCAAGGCAGGTCAACAGTCAGCCAGATGACAGGGTCCGACAGTCCCCAGCTCAAAAGATGTAGATTACAATGGGGTGGAGGATCAGGTCTTGAAGGAACCTGAAATTACAGCGACACAGTCTACGGATTAGGTGTCCCACAGGTAGTGTAGCTTGCAACTTGAGGCAAAGGAAAAGTAAGGTACCTGCACACTGGTCTGATGATCAATGATCAAAGAGCAAGAGACAAGAGAGGCGAGGCTCTCCGAGCTATTTATCTCTCCGCACTTCAATTAATATTTTTATTGGCCAGGTTGGCACAATAAACTAACAACCTCAGCTGCTGAGTGATCCCTGCACTCTGAAGAAGAAACATTGAAGTCTTCTAGAGTCAGATTTCTGGATTTGTTTGCAGTCCCCATCTCCTTGGGTTGGGCTTGATCAGTCGCTTAATCAAGGTGTACTGCATCTCTCAAAATTCTGAAATATGGAAATGATAGAAAATATGGCTCCAAGGAAAATGCAATAATATTTTCTCCAGTTGTCTATTGTTGTACACTAAACAGACATAAAACATTGTAGATTAAAATCACAAGATCTTTTTGTTTTTCATTTGTTGCTTGACTTTCCTATTTACTCTTATAATGCACATATATGATTTCAGAGGGCACTCTCATCTCTGTTGCCTTCTTTGTGTCTATGTCCTTTGCTGTGTTTGATAGTGTATGGATGCCCTGCAGTGGGGCACTTACGTGTGTCCCTGCCTCCTTATAGATGGTCTCTATGGCTCTGGGATTTACATTAGGTCCTTGACCCATCTTGTATTCATTTTTGTACATGGCTGAGGTTTGGGTTGTCTTTCATTATTCTGAGGGTGATGAGCCAATTGTGCCGGCCCCATTGTTGAAGATAACGTCGCTCTCCCTTATACATATCCTTGGGCCTTTGTTGATGAGTTGCCTGTATGTGGATGGATTATTTATTAGTTTTCTATTCTATTTCATTGGTCAACATACCTGTCATTGTATGAGTACCAGGCTGTTTTTACTGCTGTGGCGGTGTAATACTTTTGAGGTTAGTTTGTGTGAGACCCCCTAACTTGATCCAAATATTTTTTGGTCCCTTGATCATCCTAGGATTCTCCATATAAAGTGAGTAATTATTTTTCCATTTCTTTAAAGGGTTAAATTGGCATTTGGATCACGATTATATTGTACTTAGTGACAGTACTGGGTAGTTTTAACATTTCCTTGGTATTGGGCCTCTTTATCCATGAACATGGCATATTGAGAATGTGAACAGACTTGCATTGGGAAGCATAAACATTCCTGAATCATGGCATCTTGCTGAACAAGAGAGACATAAAATAGAGAAAGACACAAAGAAACTTTGGACCAGTGCTGAGTCCGACCTGCACACTTCCTACTGAAGATGAGAGTCATATGGAAGCCACATTCTGTTTTCATATGGTTTGTTCCTTAACTTGCCGCCTGCATAACTCTAGCCGGGAATTCAATGTCACAATCGGGGAATTATATGGAAGCCTCTGCTCTCAGTCTGTCCCTTCAGAAGTAATATCACCAAGTCTTTCTCTTCAGGCATCACTTGGCGAGTTTGAATAGCCAGTCTTTCTGATTCAATTCAAATAGCTCACCTCTGGCAGCACCCTGTCGCTCCATCTACCCTCAATTTCATTAGATCCAAATCACCAAGTTTCCCTGAGTTTCATCTGGACCTTGATTCTGAGGACTGCCTGGCAAAATCATTTTCCTCCACACGAACAAAGGCTGATATTTCTGAAGAATGTTTTCTTGTTATGATACAACTCTTTAAGTGTAGGAAATATCAGGGATAGGCAAAGCTGGTAGTATAAACATGAAGAAATTCTCTGAGGGAAACTGCAAGATGGAAAAGAACACCAATAGCACAACAGAAAAACAGTCCTGAATCTCCCCATCTGCACCTGCTCCTGGACCTGAGGCTTGGCTCTGTGGGTCTTGAGCGCCCCCTGGGGGCCTGTTTCCTCCCTGCAGGGGGTGGGGTTGTGTCCTGGTTCAGTCTGAATTCTCCTCACTGCGATGGTAGCACAGAAATAAAAAGGCGTGTTCTCGAATTCCAGGCTGTTCATATGCTGATGCAGCAGTTCTTGGAGATACAAAGACATCTTGGAGAAGTCTTTGTAGTATGCACCATCACCACTTGACAACCACTGCAGGTCCTTCCCTGGAGCCTGGTGGACACAGATCATGCATAGCTATTGAAGGGCAATCTTGAGGTTGCACTGGAGAATCTCAGAGACTCCCCCAAGGAACCACATACTCCACTAGCTACACCTCACTCTGGACTTCTGCAACCACAGATATCCATGGCAGGAAAACCATCAGACATGTTCACCATGTCTCTCACTCACACCCAAGCACACAAACTGGTTCTTGACAAAAATCAATTGTTAAAATAGCAACAAGGACAAGCCCCTTTCAGCTAAGTGGCCAGGCTTTCTGTGTTGTGCTCAGTCCTGATCACTGAGTGTGGACTCCTGAGAATCCAGGAGCACTTCCAGAGTTGCAGGGTTGGGGCTGTGTTGGCTTTCATCAGCAGAGGGAGGGATGGATTTGCATTCCCTCCTACTACATACCAACAAATGGAGTTGCATGACTTCTGAGATATGTGTGTTCTGTTCCTAGAACAGACCTGAGTGTTTTAAGTGTGTTGGAAAGGGCACGCTGATAATATCCTTGGTAACATGTATTATATTACTGTTCTATGCTAAATTGTTATCACATATAATTCATTTTATTGTTCTACTAACACAATACATGAGATTATAGTTATAGATTTCCAGTTTTTAGGAATAATACTACATACAGAAATGTAAAAAATGGTTTTTATATCTATGAAGGATTCACAGCATTTCCTTCTCAATGTCCCTTGAGATTTTTGAAGAGACAAGGTTGAGGTTGTCCTCAGGACTAATAATGAGAGTAGTCATACAAGGAAGGCAAGGGGAAGGTGGGGGAGAAGGTGAAGTTTGGGGGAAAGGAGGGGAACTGATCACAATGATCTACATATAACCCACTCCCTGGTTATAAAACAGAAAAGTAGGTGAAGGGAGATATCAGATAATGTAAGAGATGACAAAATAATAATTTATAAATTATCAAGGGTTTGGAAGGGAGGGGTGAGTGGGGAGGGAGGGGGAAAATGAGCTGATACCAAAGGCTCAATAGAAAGACAATGTTTTGAGAATGATGATGACAACAAATGTACAAATGTGCTTGACACAATGGATGAATGTATCTATTATGATTGATAAGAGTTGTACAAGCTCCCAATAAAGTGATTTTTTTTAAAAGATCAGGGTTGTAAAATGGATGAGCAAAAATTTCCAAATTAATTCTTAGGACTGCTCTTGCTACCCTTGAAGAATAAGTAGGTACAAAGCCCTAAAGAGTTTTAAAAGGGAAAAAGGAAATGCGGCACAAATTCTTTCCCCTTTTTCTCACCAGTGCAGTTTTCCATTTTCTTAAAACGTTTTCATATGAGCCATGGTCATCACGCTGAAGCCTTTTAAAAATGCTTCAGGACAGGGGTCCTACAGGAAGTAGACCAATTATTGGGCAGTTAGAATGTCTTCTTCCCACTAAAGCATCGTGTTCTGAATGAAGGCAGGATTGGAGTTCTGTGTCATGTGGTTGTTGTGAATGGGTGATTTTGAGTCAGTTTTGACCCACAGGTACCCTGTGCACAGCAGAACAGAACACTTGTCTGGTACCGCACCGTCCATACTCAAGATACTATGCTTGAGCTGTCTGGGGGACAGATAATTAAGGACAAATGAGGGAGAAATTTATTCATAAGTTCTGAGGGGAAAACTTGGCAGTTTAAAATTTATTATCTAGGAGAACTGGCAGAAAAAGTACAAACAATATAATGAAGCATTTCAAATATGTTTCTTTGTTCTTTGTCCGTTGGCTTGCTTTTTAATTGTGAGGAGCTCAGGCTTTGCTTCTGAGAATTTGCAAAGGAACACTTGAATGGTGTCGAGACTTTCTATGGACGCCACTCCTTCATGTCACAGAAGGCTGAGCTGGGACAAGCAATTGCACAGTGTATCTGCATGGAAAACATGGCCCGATAGAAAGGGCACATTATGGTGTGGCAGGAGGCAGGGACAAGGCTGTGTCAGATGGTTGCTGGTGAATTAGAGGAAACGGAGGCTGTTAGGACAGTGCAGTAATGAGCAGTTTGTTGTTTTCTGTGTCATTCACCTTAGGACTTACCATCAGGGAAGATGTTACTCTGGTGGTATCTTGCAGTGCCTTCCATGTGGAAAGACAACGTGGTGAGACTGTGAGGAGCAATAAACTTAGGGAAGTGGGGACATGGATATCCAGGGTGAGGGGAACTCCCTTGTTCTTGGAGTAGAACAGAGAGGCAGTAGGGTTGTGAATGGGGAGGCGGGGACAGGAGTGGAGTGCTGGAAACTGATACTAGTAGGAAGTCAACTGCAGTCTGCCCCATGACTCCTGGAGATAAAGTGGTCCTGAGACCAAAAAGATGCGCTTCACCCATGCCAAGCATTTTCTATGGCCTCATATGCATGTTAAAAAAACAAAACAGAAAAATAAAAAAGAAGGAAAAAGCACTAGGCCACCATGGTTTGGAAAAACAACCAAACCAAATAAAAATCCTGCGTATTCTGAAGAATTAAATTTAAAACATAGGATAACTGCTTAAATTTCAACTAAATCATTAACTAAATGATTGTCATAATACTTCACAAGGTGTGGTGGAAGAATATACTATTAAATTTCCAGCCAATACAAAAACACTTAATAGTTACCTTTACCCAGACCTCCATCCCTCCATTTCCCCTGAATCTAATTGAAAAGTATTTATCTGAGTGTCATGAGAATTCTGACACAGGGACCCCTGAGAGCGTCATTTCTTGTCCTTCAGGGACAGACTGTTGCTGTAAGACAGAATATATTCTCATGTTACAACATAACTTTTGAAATCAAAGATATGAGGAGGAGGAGTACATAATTATTATTTTTAAATTAGAGATAGATTCGCTAGGGAACTGTGAGATTTAGAATCCACATATGACAGACCACAAGCCTTGAAACTCCAGATGCTCCTGCTCTGGGGCTGAGTCCTGTGCTCTGTGGGTCCTGAGTACCCCCTGGAGACCAGTTTCCTCCCTACAGGGGAAGTTTGTGTCTGGGCTCTCACTGTATCTCTTGTACAATAATACATGGACATGTCCTCGACTTTCAGATTATTCATTTGAAGATAGAGTTTGTTCTTGGAGTTATCTCTGGAGATGATAAATAGACCCTTCGCGGGGTCAGTGTAGAATATGTAGAATATGTACCATCACCACTAATGGCTGTGACCCACTGCAGACCCTTTCCTGGAGCCTGGCAGATCCAGTGCATGTAAGAATCACTTAAGGTGAATCCAGAGTCTGCACAGGAGAGTCTCAGAGAGCCACCAGGCTTTCTTAGTTCACCTCCAGACTCCACTAGCTGTACCTCACCCTGGACACCTGAAAACACAGAGGCACTTTGTTTATACAACACACATACAAACAATTTCCCTCACTATTTTATACACACAGAGCAAAGTCTATGACAATTGCCATGTAAAATAAGCAAAATGAATGCCAAAGTCCAGCAAACTTCATGATGTGTCCTATGGAATAGCTCCTGGGCACAAATGGAAACAGCAAAGACCCCAGAAACAGGGACTGTCCTCTGAGATCTCCGACTTCAGGCGCTGTGGCCAGTTTATCAACAGGCAGAGAGCTGCATTTGCATGTCCCCTGAAATTTGAAGCAGATGAGTAGAAACCATGGGCCAGAGTTTTCCCTCAGACTCAAAGAAACAAAAGCACTCTCAAGGGAAAACAGAACTCTTAGTCAGGATTTTTATCAAGCATTGCTTTAATCATTGTATGTTATCAATATTTTTGAAAAGTACTTTCTAATTTATAAACCTTATATTACAGACACAACAACCTTTGTGACACGAGAGCTCATAATGCATCCTCTCTCATCCCTTTTAAGAGGTGGGTACACATAATGGCAATGGGTGACTCTGTTATCCCTTTCTTGTCTTTTTTTAAATTTTTTTTTTATTTTAACAATTTATTGGGGCTGATACAATTCTTTTCACAGTTCATACATATACATACATCAATTGTATAAAGCACATCTGTACAGTCTTTGCCCTAATTATTTTTTTCTCTTTTCTTCTTTTACATTTTATTAGGGACTCAAACAACTCTTACCACAATCCATACACATACATACATCAATTGTATAAAGCACATCCATACATTCCCTACCCCAATCATTCTCAAGGCATTTGCTCTCCACTTAAGCCCCTTGCATCAGGTCTATCTCTTTCTTGTCTTACAAGGGAACCTTATTAGGTGTTTTTTGTTTTGTTTTGTTTTTTGCTTTCCATGGAATTTCCACATTTCAGTGATACTCTTTAACTTTGGGCCTGAAGTTGATCATAGAATGTGTACAGAAAACATGAAGAATGAAATCTCCTCCCTGGTCCTACTTCATTTGTCATGATCAGGAAAACTAGTTATTGATTACTTAACTTCATCTCCTAAAAGTCACTTTTCATTTAATTGGCTTACGTAATGTGTTCCTTCCACTTCATTTGAGTCCTTATATTTATTAATTTCCACCCCCCACCCCCTGCCCTGCTAACCTATAATATTGCATACTCATAGTTTTCTAGTTCCAGTAAATGAAAACTGAAGTCATTAATTCAGTCCAACACAGCCATTCAGGCAATGAAAACAATTAACTACATGTACTAGCTATCAATGATACAAATAGCATTTGTATATAAAACAGGTATTCATGCATACATACAATGTCATATTTGCATATGTGTTAAACCAGGTTATCTAGCAAAACAAATTAATTGCTACTCATATATGTGTAAAAGAGAACTTTGTATCAAGAAGTAAATACACATCAGTAAAACATCCCAGCCAGTACAGATCAAATTTATAAGTTCAATATTAGCTTATAGGTCTGATATTAGCCCATATGTCTGAATTCCTCTTTTGAGTCACACTGTACATGCAATGATGCTGAATGCAGGACGATCGCAGGCGAGTGGAAAGTCCTGGGGATCCAATGTCAGTGGACGCATCTACCGTGCTTTGGTTGCCATCACTGTGGCTCCACATGGCTTGTCAATATGAGAGTGAGAGTGAGTGAGAGTGAGAAAGAGAGATATAGATAGATAGATAGATAGAGAGAGAGAGAGAGAGAGAGAGAGAGAGAGAGAGAGAGAGAGAGAGAGCGAGAGAGAGAGAGAGATCGATCCACCTCTTCTGATAGCAGAATCAAGAAAACAGTTCTGAGAAGACTCATAAGAAGGCCACAGGCACAAGAAGGGATCACCAGGCTTTGATCTGATTGATGGGCTAGAATCCACCCCTTCAGTCTTTTATCAAGTCAACATGAAATTGTGTGACTACCACAGCATAAAATCTACAAATGAATGAGCAGTGCAGTATCTGTGGGGTTTTGTAATAAACATTCAAAGAGAGGTCATTTTTGAGGGAACTGAAACCCTAGATGCTAATAGGATGCTCCTTGTTCCCATACCACTCCCATTTCTATGGCCCCAGAATTCTCTTCCCTGCCCTTTCCACAACCCAAGTTATCCCTATAGACCATTATCGCAGGGACATTTGTGTTTGAGATGGTAGTGAGTCCTCTGTTTCTCTTGCACATTAATGGACAGCTGTGTCCTCAGTGTCATTGTGCTCAGATCCAGGGAGAACAGCCTTTTGTTCTGGATAGTTTTCTGTAGCATGAGCATGAGCTCCTTAGAGACGGGAGGCTGTTTTCTGCTACTGATTTATATCGCTCACAGCTGCTCCAAACTCTTGGGAAGGTCTTGACAGCTCCAGTTCCAGCAGCATAAAGTCATCAGAGACAGCAAAGCCTACGGAGAGGATCTATGATGATTCCTCCCTCTTGGACCCAAATCTCGGACAACTAGGAACAGGGAAAATAATCACTGTCGACAAGTAACGGAAGTCTCAGTAAGCCAGCCCATTTTTAGAATCTTGACAATGCTAGAGAGAAGTAATCACTAGGCAGAGGAATCTCCACAGGATACTGATGACCTATGGAAAAGGTCTACGGATCCTAGAGCATCCTGTCCATGATGAAATGATTTTCACTGGGTTTGAGACTGTACCTGGAAACTGATGAGTTGCCCTGCATATTAGAAGCCTAGGAATAAAGAAGAGAAATCCCCAGTCTTCTCAGAAACTGAAAGTCTGGCCCTTTGTGCTAACACCAACACCACACTCAGTGGGTTCTGACTCATAGTGACTCTATAGGACAGTGTATATTATCATGTTGAAAAGCACACTTGGCGAAAGGAACTGTGTTACCAACATGACTCCTGCTAGAAACAAACACAGGGCTGCATGAAAGTGAAAGGGACCCACTTTCCTTGGATCAAGCAAGGACTGAGCCAGAAGATTCCCCAAGGAAAGTCCCTGAAAAAAATGGTAGGCATGGCTTAAAAGTTTGGAAATATATACCAACAAGTAAATGTATAAGATTATGGATGTGAAACAGATTTCACAGGGATGGTCACGAATATGCATTAGGATGAGATTAAGATTAAGACAAGACACAGACAGCTCTTTGTCCTTCTTGGGTCCAAATGTCTTCTTATTTGACCTTTTTAGGGACTTTTGGTTCCTTGACCAAAATTCTTCTGTTCCATGTGACCTGTGACCCGAAGGTGGGGAATGTCTTGGTGGACATGTTTGCCTGGCCAGTTTGGGTCAGAATGGATACTCATTTGGTGTAGTGGGATATTTTTTGTGAGGAAAGGGCTCAACAGAGCCAGAATATCAGAAAGGGAAATACAGAATAATTGCAGGCAATAAATGGGGCACTCCAACATCCTGTGGCAACATCTCATATCCTAAGGAGAGGTTCCTTGGACAAGCTGTGGAATTTACACTGTGACAAAATGTGAAGCAGCTTGGGAAATAATCTCTAACAGAAGGTCCAATGTTCATTTTATACTTTACTCTTTAGCTACTATATTCACAACAAATATAATCTTGCCACAGGGATTAGTTAACCAAGATAACTTTTACCCAGAAATGGTACGTCTATTGTTATTTTTTAAGCACTTTATTAGGGGCTCATACAACTCTTATAACAATCCATGCATACATCAATTGTATATAGCACATTTGTACATTCATTGCCCTCGTCATTCTCAAAATATTTACTCTCCACTTAAGCCCCTGGCATCAGGTCCTCATTTTGTCCCCTCCCTCTCCACTACCCCCTCCCTCATGAACCCTTGATAATTTATAAATTATTATTTTGTCATATCTTGCCCTGTTCAACGTCTCCCTTCACCCACTTTTCTGTTGTCCATCCCTCAAGGAGGAGGTCACATATAGATCCTTGTAATCAGTTCCCCCTTTCCAACCCATCCTCCCTCTATGCTCCCAGTATTGCCACTCACACCACTGGTCCTGAAGGGATCATCCTCCATGGATTCCTTGTGCTTCCAGTTCCTATCTGTAACAGTGTACATCCTCTGGTCAAGCCAGACTTGCAAGGGAGAATTCGGATCATGATATGTGGGGGGGTTGGGAGGATGGAGGAAGCATTTAGGAACGAGAGGAAAGTTGTATTTTTCATCGTTGCTACATTGCACACTGACTGGCTCGTCTCCTCCCCGAGACCCCTCTGCAAGGGGTCTCCAGTGACCTACAAATGGGCTTTGGGCCTCCTTTCCGCACCGTCCCCCTCATTTACTATGGTAGAATTTTTTGTTCTGATGATGCCTGATACCTGATCCCTTTGACACCTTGTGATCCTACAGACCGGTGTGCTTCTTCCACGTGGGTTTTGTTGCTTATGAGCTAGATGGCTGCTTGTTTACCTTCAAGCCTTTAAGACCCCAGACAACTTTATCTTTTGATAGTTGGGCACCATCAGCTTTCTCCACCACATTTGCTTATTCACCCACTTTGTCTTAAGCAGTCGTGTTGGGAAGGTGAGAATCATAGAATGCCAATTTAGTAGAAGAAAGTATTCTTGCATTAAGGGAGTACTTGAGTGAAGGCCCAATGTCCTTCTGCTACCTTAATTCTAAACCTATAAATATATGCACATAGATATAGTTCCCCATCCTCATACATAAATATATTTGCACATGTATTGTTTGTTTTCTTTCTTTTTTAGGAATTTGGCAGTGATTGGTAGACATATATGGGCAAGAAAAGTATATATTACTTCCCTTTTTGTTCCACCTTCCAAAGATCAAACTGGAGCTTCACTCAAAAATTAAAGAGTTTATTGAAGGAACAAAACAATCCAGGAATGGACAATAATAATTGTAAGGATTCACAAAGTCCCACCGTAAAAGTAAATTTTCAGAGTTTAAATGCAGAAGGATCCTGAAAACTTAAAAGAATATTCCAGTCCCTTGATCTTTACTACATTTGGCTCAAATGGACAAGGCAATATCAAGGACACTATATAAAGATTGAGTCATGTAACAATTTTTATTTGCTTTGCTTTGACTTTAGATATTAGGAGAGAGAGTGAATGCTCTTCCTGGCAGCTTGTTGTGGGTGTAGCTATGCTGACTTTTACTCATATTTTCTACAATTTCAACTGATTTGAAACTAAAAAATAAAATTGTTGATCACATGACAGAATGTTGCAAGACCAACCACTTCTATGAAAATACCTTTTACAAGGGTAGTTCAGACCTGTCCGATAGAGTCACTTTGGGTCACAATCAACTGAATGACAGTGAAAGTTTCCATGTACAATTTAGAAGACACTAGTACACTCCCTACAATTGTAAACAGGGTTTCCATCGAATCTGTTTGAGAGCTGTGGGAACAGAACCAACTCAAGACTCTGGAGAAAGCCCCACCTGTGCTCAGCTCTGAACCTGCTCCTGGATCCTGTGCTTGTTGTTTGTCCTGAGCTCCCCTGCTGGTCAGTATGCCCCATGAAGTCCAGCCCCAGAGCTGACCTGTGAGGGTCACACTAACTGCCCTGTCTATGTCCACCTGCACTGAAATAGACAGATGTGTCCTCAGTGCTCACAGAGGTCAAGAGTAGGGAGAACTATTTCCTGGAAGGATCAAGGTCAATACTACAGTGATTTTATAGTAGGAGATCCCTGTACACCATGGCCTCTCCCTGGCTGCTGCCTGAATCTAATCAATCCAAAATACCCTCTCCATGAACCAAGGTCGTCCTATCTCAAGAGGCTTTAGAGTCTCCTCCTGAGGAGGCCACTTTTAACCAGGAAACTATACCAATCATTTTCTTATGAGTATAACTGACTGGTATAATAAGGTCTGGAACCCATGAGTAGTTTGCTAATGCCACAGCATTAACGCTCCACCAGAAGATTTCTACAGAAATGTTTCCCACATCAAGTTGAATGCAGGCAAGTGAATGAAGCTAGAAAGCAAGCAAAGATCATGACTACTTATTAGAAAGAAGGAAAGAAGGTCTATTAATACTGGGAATGGCCTTGGTGAGAATGGGCCAGGAAATTTGAGCTGAGGATTTTCTTCAATTTTGACAATGCACCTGCTCATTCTTCAAGGGCATCAAGGGCTGAGCACTGAGAATTTCATGAAGAAACTGTACTTCATCTGCTCTATATCCTGCGATTAATCATGTTACCCAGTGGGCCACTTAAGAGAAACCAAATCCAGTAAGAGGCATCAGTGCCCCCATGTGGGGAGATGCCTCCCTGTCATGTCAGTGGCCTGTAACATGAACTCATGTTCTCACACTCGAGGATAGTAGACTGTGTCCTCTGGTGCTGGACTGAGAGATGCCTCTGAGACTCCTGCTCTGCAGCTGCATCAGGCTGAGGGTTTCTTCCTGCCCCCCTCAGGAAGGGGTTTATCTCACTGTGTATCTTGCACAGTAATACGTGGCTGTGTCTGAGTTCTTCAGGCTGCTCCACTGCAGGTACATGGTATCAGAGCTACCAGGATAAATAATTCCTATCCATTCCAAGCCCTTTCCAGGTTTCTGACTAATCCAGCTGATCCAGCTTCCAGTAAAGCTGTACCCAGATGCCTTACAGGAGATCCTCAAAGACTCCCCAGGCCTCTTCACCTCTGCCGCAGACTGCACCAGGTGCACCTGAGCACACACACCTGTGGAGATAGGATTCAGAGATCAGAGATTCCCTCTTCACATACACACCCACCCCTCCATTCATCTCAAACCTTGTGGCGATCCTGACCTGGCAGAAGAGCAATGAGGAGAGCTAGGGTGGTAGACCCCATCTTGCAAGGAGGATGGAAAGGAATCACACTGTGGTCTCCAGCTGGGTGATGAGGGGGCTTCCCCTGTGAAGGTAGCCTGTGGGTATAAAATGGATGTCTTCCACTTTGCATATTTCTGCCCTGCCCTCTATGTCAGACTCCTCCAGCCTTATAACCCTGGAAACCCAAGGCAGGGGGAGGTGCGGGTCTTGGGACTGCTGGGAGGGACAGAACCTGATCCTAGTTACATCCTGCAACAGAGAGAGAGAGAGAGAGAGAGAGAGAGAGAGAGAGAGAGAGAGAGAGAGAGAGAGAGAGAGAGAGAGAGAGAGAGAGAGAGAAGACGGGCACTAGCACTAACACCTCTCCCATGCAGAGCACTGAACGGTGGCTCTCCACTCAGTGCATCTCTCAATCCACACCCGCGAGGAGTGGTTTCAAACCCAGTGTGAATCTGCAGCCCAAGGAGCCTGGGGCCTCACAGACGGTTCCTCCTTACTGTCTGCAGGGAATTATGTCCAGGATAGAAAATACCTCTGTCTCCTTAGTGAAGACTTTGCAGAATCTGATCTCCCAAATGGCCCGTCCTCAGTAGACTCTCAAGTGCCTCCTAGCGCCCATGTCTGCCTTGTGCTTCCTGCTGCCTGAGGAGAGGAAACAAATCTCAGGGAAGGAATGTCAGCTTTACTCGGAGTGTCAGACAAATCTGAGCAGATTAAAGACAAAGATGAGTGTGTCACTCTGAATACTCATGGTCAACCTGGCCATTGTCACCGTCCCTCTGACAGTGTAGCTGTGTTCAGAAGAGAAGTTAAAAGTACAACATGGGGAACATTTCACTTTCATCAATTTCATAATCTGTCCCTAAACATTTCTCTGATCTAACTAAAGAAAATAATCAGTGAGTTAACTTTTTCTCTCTCTGAGGAGGAACCTTGGGGTTCGGGGAACACCAAGAACCACTGACATAACAGCCCACAAAGACAATATCCTATGTCTGGGTTTTCAGAGTAGTGACTGGGGACATTAAACCACATGAAGTGCAGCTAATTGGCTCTCCCTTTCCAGAGTGATGATCATTGAAGACACATGTAACCATTTGTCCAATGCTGTAATGATCATGGATACAAGTCCCCTGAATACTAAGACCAGAAGAAATAGATGGTGCCTTGCTATCAGTACTCACTTATTTGGAAAAGATAGCATTAGAAGGTCTTGGGTAGAGTGGGACAAAAAGTTAAATAATACACACACACAAAGAAAAGAAAAATACAAAGATTAGGCTTCCTGGTTGGGTAGACTTGTGGAAGTCCTGAGAATATGTTTGTCAGCGTCCCTTAAGGTCTGGGACTGAACGCAACCATTGGAAAAACTTCCAGCCAGATAACTGACAAGCCTTCAAGGGAGTAATAGACCTGGGGAGATACAATGACTTTAGAGCAATCAAACTTGTAAGTTTTCAAAGGCAACATTTATCCAGGGAAAAATTCAGAATGTTTGCAAAGAAAAGGTAATTGTAACAGAAATTAGTGTGTATTTCATTTCAGTCAATGAAATGAAACAAAGTGAATGAATATTTGAATGAACACCAATCTTCTCAGTATACCTTCATGCAATCCACAAGAAAAAATAAAGAGAATAGGAAATTAAAACATTTCCCCTCAGTTTTCTCCTGATGAGGAGAGAGCACCCCAGGGTGTAGTTTATGTACTCGAGGTCTCCCAAGAAACAAACAAGAACCCAGAGAATGTGTCCTACTTCCATGCCTCATTCTCCTCCCTCTGTTCTCTGGAGTTGACGGTCATGCTAAAAACATCTAAATTTTGGTTTTCAGAGGCAAGAAGAGGGGTAAAGACCACAAAAAAGGGAAAAAATGAGATAGGGGAGGACCCAATTCTGCTAGGAAACCTGTATCTTCCTCATCACACACTGAGTCTTGAATCACGATCATGTGCCTGTTTGGCTGAGGCCCTGTGCCATACATACCAACCTTCCCTTCATGGTGCTTACAATCTGGTCTCACATAGCTTTCCTTACCTACTTTTATCTGTATCACCACACGCATCAAATAAGTGATATATTCTTGTTGTGGGGACCCAGTTTCTTAAGAAAATCTCCTGAAGAGTGAGTCATTGTTTTATAACTTCCATGGACAACACCTTACTCCTTATGACACACCTCATGTTGTAGTTTGTGCATTTAGTCTTCAATGTATCTCAAGATAGAAAAAAAGTGTTATCTGAACACCCTCTGCCTGAACTCAGCCCAAATCCCTGAACCTGAATACACAATGACACTGGAGTCTGTGGATCGAGTTTCTGTATCTCCCTCTCCCATCCTTCTATGCATTTCCAATCTCTGCTCTCTATCTATCTATCTATCTATCTATCTATCTATCTATCTATCTATCTATCTATCTATCATAAATCTGTTAATTGGTCTACCAGTCTACTGAACTATTCATTTAGTTATCATCTATGTTCTCTGTATATACTGTCCATATCTTGTATCTGTCATCTATCTGTATTTATCTATCTGTGTTCCTTTCCTATTTCCATCTATTTCATGCTTATCTTTATTTCTGAAATAAACCTCGGCTTAATGGGAGCATATATGTTTTGTTCTTGGTGGAGTATGTTATATATTGGTCATTGATTCTAGTTTACTAGACCCATTTATTTGTTTACTTATTTGATTCTTGATGTCCTTATGGATATTCTATTTCAATGTTAAGTCCATCATTGAACATGTTGAATTGAAATACTACATTATTTGGTTGCATTATGCTGTTATCTATTTATTGCATTTAAAATATTAGCCAGAACTTGTTTGATATACTTTGAAGAAATAATGATATATTCTCACCACCTGTCTGTTAGTTCATCATACTGTGGTGACTTGTGTTTTTATGACATGCTGGAAGATATGTCACTCTTATATCAAATGCCAGCAGGGCCACCCAAAGTGAGCAGATTTAAGCAAATCTTTCAGAGTAAGAACAGACAATGCAGAAGGACCCCTCTCCCCTCTTCAGAGGAAGAAGCTGCTAAAGCCTTATGCATAAATTTGAAGCATTGTTGAATACTGACATCCTAAGGAAAGGAATTAGGAAATTGTTGAAGCTACTGCCAGAGGATGGGTCCCTCAGGTTCGAGGGCGCTCAAAATGTCACTGAAGAGGAGCTGATTTCTTGAAACCATCTTGATTTCTATGATGACGTGATTTGGGTAAAGCCTCTGGGAGTTGAGCCGTCAGGATCTCCATTTGCTGATGGGGCATGACTCAAGGTAGAGAGAAACAGCTGCAAAAGTCTTCTAAGGACCAGAACTTGTAATTTGCATACTACGAATTTAGGGAAATTGGAAGTGGTCAAAAATTAAATGGTATGCATGTGTATTGATTGGTACCCTAGGCATTAGTGAGTGTAAATGGACTGACCAGTATTGGCCAATTTGATCAGAAAATCACAGGATTTACTATGCTGGGAACAGCACAGTCAAGAGAATGGCATGGCATTGTCAGAAAGGTTTTGCTAAACCCATCATGAAATTCAGTACTCACTGTGATAAGATTATATCTGCCTTCAAGGAAATCCAATCAATACAACTATTATCAAGCATTACTTGAACAATGCAAGTGCTGCGAAGTTTAGCATATCAATATAACGTTAATAAATAAAAATTATATTTTTATTTGGTCCTTCCTCCCCACTTTCTTTTGTTGAGATTTCAATTCCATTATTATACATCCTACATGCAATACGTCTGATTTTAAATATTTTTATACATTAACATTTTATTCCTATGTCATAAAAATAGAGAAATCCCTTGGGGGAAACATGAGATGGAGAAGCATCCCCAGACCACAACAGGAAACCAGGCCTGAAACTGTCCCTCTGCACCTGCTCTGGAGTGTGTCCTGTGATCTGTGGGTCCTGAGCGCCCCCTGCTGCCCAGCTCTCTCGCAGCAGGGAGTTTGTGTCTGGGATCACACTCACTTCCTCTCACTTTCTCACAGAGCAACAGAGGGTCTTGTCTTTCATTTTCTTACTGTCCATTTGCAGATAAACTGTGTTCATGTAATTGTCTCTGCAGATGTTGAATCAACCCTTCATAGAGTGTGCATAGTTCTTAGTGCTGTCACGGAACTATTTACACAGATTGATGAACAAAGCTTACACACCAAGGTATTTTTATCCTCTCTCTCGAGGGGTGATTTCATTTCACAGGAACGTTATGCTAATTCCAGGAAGTAATTGTCTTTGTTTTTCATCTCGAAATGCAAAACAAGTAAATAAAGGATTCCGTGAAATATTCGGAGTCCCTGCCTCAGTGAGCACAGCTGCCATTCCCCCCAGGCTTTCTGACTCTCTCAGGATGTGGGTTTCACAGTGCCTGTCTCACACAGTCATAGGTGGCAGTGTCCTTGGACTTCAGGCTGCTAATCCATAGATAAGCTGTGCTGATGGGGGCATCCAAGGAGAAGACAGACCCCTGTGTGAATCCCTGGACATATGTTGACTACCCAGTGTGGGTGTTGATTCAGTCCATCCACGGGTGCTTGTCAAACCCTATTCATTCCATCGCTGGTGAACGGGCTCCCAGAAGCCCTACAAGACACCCTCACCAAACTCCCAGCTTTTTCACCTCAGCCCCAGACTGCACTAACTGCATCTGGGCATGCACACCTGTGAGGACATAAATCAGAAGGTTAGGGCTCTGGAGCTGCCACATTGTTCTCTCCAGTCCCATGTCTTTTCTTACCCAGGGCGGCTGCCAATAGGAAAATGAAGCTCCACAGTCACCCCTTCATGAGTGCACTTTGTTGTCAGTGGTTTGGGAGAAACCTATGTGGCAATATCTTTGCTTAATGCTTCCGCAGGGGAATTGCTTCAGCCTTCAACTCTATAGAGCCCTCATATGTTCATATAATTCACATTCATGAATGTATTCCTGGTCTAAATCAGTGATAAATAATAAGAAGCCTTGATAACTCTAGAGCAGCAATTCTCAACCTTCCTAATGCCACGACCCTTTAATATACTTCCTCAAATTGTGGTGACCTCCCAACCATGAAATTATTTTTCATTGATACTTCATGACTGTAGTTTTGCTGCTTTTATGAATCAGATGACCCCTGTAAAAGGGTTGCTCGACCCCAAAAGGAGTTTTGACCCCGTTGAGACCGCTGCTCTAGAGCATCACAGGTAGTGATAGCTGAGCTGCTCTTCACTTACACACGTCTCTTGTAATTTCACTCACTTCACAGGTGAGAGGTGACAAAATCAACTTCTCATGCACTAACACTGACCATTCAAGGGGGTTGTTTTAGGTGAAGTTGATTAGAAAACAAACCCAGAGAGTTTAAGAGAGAGCTTTATATCAAAGAGCAATTGTACGTTGAGAAAACATCCAAGCCCAGCCCAGATCAAGTCCATAAGCCTGATATTAGCCCATATGTCCAATACTAGTCCGTACATTTCTCTTGACTCACAGAGTATTCAGTGATGATGAGTGCAGGAATATCACAGTCTAGTGGCTGGAAAGTCTTGTGGATCCAATATCAGTGGACGCCTCTTGGTGCTGCTGTGTGTTTCCACGTGGTTCCTCCAGCTTTCTGCATGTGCCTCCCCACAGGGAGGTGAAGCACAGACAAGGTGTGTCCCGCCTCCCAAGAGAGAGGAAATTCCCAGAATCCTCATGAGAAGGTCACACCACAAGTAAGCATCTTCAGGCTGTGAGCTGATTGACAGGCTAGACTCCACCCCTACACTTATTTATCAAGTTAACATGAAATTATGTAACTGCCACCATGGCTATTCCTCTGGTCTGTGAAGTGTAGTGATTCCTCACCGACTCCTGGGGTTGGGAGAGTCTTACTCATTTTACTGTATCCTCCTCTCTCTTACTTTTAATATAATGAGTCTGTATTCATAAATAGTCACCTATATCTTCCATTAACTTAGCTTTTCTTACTCGTTTAAAAGAATTGAAACAAAAGTATTTTAGCAGGCATAAATATGCTTATTTCCACTACTCACATAAAAACCAGTCTACAAGAACAAACAAATTATAGTGAATTGGGGGGGGGGGGAGAGCGGAATGGCGACTCAAAGCCCGTTTGTAGGCCACTGGACATCCCCTTACAGAAGATTCTCGGGGAGGACATGAGCCAGTCAGGGTGTGATGTAGCAATGCTGAAACATACAAGTTTCCTCTAGTTGCTAAATGCTTCCTCCTCCCCGACTATCATGATCCCAATTCTACCTTACAAATCTTGGTAGACCAGAGGATGTACACCGGTACAGATAGGAACTGGGAATTCAGGGGGATGATCCCTTCAGGACCAGTGGTGTGAGTTGCGACACTGGGAAGGAGGAGGAAGGGTGATTTGGAAAGGGGGAACCGATTACAAGGATCTACATGTGACCTCCTTCTTGAGAGACAGACAATAGAAAAGTGGGTGAAGGGAGACTTCAGACAGGGCAAGATATGACACAATAATAATGTATAAATTATCAAGGGTTTATGAGGGAGGTAGAGTGGGAAGGGAGGGGGAAAATGAGAAGCTAATTCCAGGGGCTTAAATATAATCCAACCATCTATGTATATGCTAAGAGAAAAATATAAGACCAGTTTATCTTCATAAAAAGCTATCAAGAATCTATCAGGCCGAGAATGCCTCCTTCATTTTCTAAAACTACAGTGGTAACAAAGGATCACGGAACCCATTGACAATATTGTGCAGATGTTTCAAGCCCAGAGGGGGAGCCCCCACATGAAGTCCAGCAAAACAAGAGATTGTACATCATTTTCAAAGGAGGATTTTTTTTTTCAATTAGAACATCCAATGGCCATACTGAACTTTCTTTGAACTGAACAATAGTTAATACAAATTCCGGGCAACATACTCCCTCTCTCTCATTACTTCAAGACCATATAAGTAGTCTTCAAAAAGTTAACGGGAAAAAAATCCATTATCGTTTAATTACATTTCTCCATGAACTTTTTGAAACCACTTTTTCCCCCCTCCTTTCATAGACTGACATTCCTTCTATCTCCCCTGGCATAATCTGGATTTTCTCTCACACAGGTGTTTCCCCTGGAAAATCTACACAGATTTTCCCTGACTTGCTTTCTGCATCTTGCAGGATAGAAATTAACACATGCTCTTTAACAGAGGGATTGATAATGTGGCCGTGCTCCTTTGGAGATATAAATGATAAAGCATGGATCATAAGTTGCTCAAGTTTAAAAAAAAGAGGGAAAGAAAGAAAATAGAAAAGGACAAATAAGGGTTCAGACCATTGTTTGGTTTGACCCACTTCTGCAGGAAGGAGAAGTCAGACGTGAACCTTATTATGCTTTTATATGTCACTGTCCATACATTACCCACTCAGTAGTCTATAATTCAAAACTCAGAGTTTTGGAATTAGAGAATTGTACTGTAGTCTTTGCCATGAGTCTATTATTGCAGAATCAAATCACAAGTCTTTCCTGAAGGCATCTCTTTGTTGGTTTGAAAAGTCAGTGTTCAAACACTTGAATTTATGGCCCCCCTTCACCCCCTCTGACTCAAGTCTCATAGACAATTCTACAGGGTTTTCTCAGCGGTTCATCAGAACGCTCACTCTGTGATGCCAGAAAAACAGTTTTCATTCTGTTAATGGACTGGTTTTCCTGCAAGTGAAGCTACTTACTTGTTATTCAATGTAACTTATGAATTCATACATATCAGGGGTGGACACAGAATAATTCATAGAGAGATGTCCCCCGGGAAAAGTTAGAGATGGAAAAGAATCTCAAAACCACAACAGGAAACCCACCCTGACAGTCAACCAGCACTGACATCAGACGCTGGTTCCTGTGCTCACTTGATCCTGAGTGCCTCCTTCAACAGCACAGTCCTCTCCCTGCAGGGAGGTTTGTGCCTGGACTCACATGGACTCCCCCGCACTTTCAGTTCATCCTGCTTCTAGATATGGCCAATCAGCTCTTCATGGAGCATAGGTCTTTGTGCCACCATCAAGCTAAATTGTGCAACCCACTGAAAGCCCTCCCCTGGAAACTGACACACATTGGACACACCAGTTGTTACTAGTACAGAGCCTGAAGAGGAGAATTCCAGAGACCACCAAGGCTTACTCAAGTCTCCCCTAGATTGCATCAGAGTTGTGTTTACTTACAGGGGAGGAAAATAAAACTAAATAAAATAAGAATCAAATCAACAAACTCAATAACCCCCTACCTATTGTTATGTTAATTCTGACTCATAGTGTTCCTGAAAGAGAGAGTAGAAATCCTTCTGGTCTCTAGACTGTAAGTCTTTAAGCCAGTAATCAGCTTCATCTGTCTTCCTCATAGTAGCTGATGTGATTAAACTACTCATTCTGCTATCAGTAGATGAGATGAGAAAAATTAGATTGGACTGACAATCTCTAAAAAATACCCTAATAAGGGCAAAGGAGAGGGATCAATATGGGAGGGAAGAATGTACAGGGGAAATCAATGTCTTTGACTTCTGTGGAGAGTAGCAAGAAATAATAGCAGTAACATGGTAAGAATATATACAATTAATGTCCCTGAAAAATCTTTGAGGAAAATGTCAATAGGGAATCTAATTTGCTGAGATAACTAACTCCAAACACGAACTGAAAATTTATCTTTGAAAAGAACTAAAGATACAGATGTGCTTTATACAATTGATGTATGTATATGTATGAACTGTGATAAGAGTTGTATGAGCCCCTAATAAATTGTTTTAAAAAAACAAAAATAAAAGAAAGGAAAGAACTAAAGAGAGAAGAGTGACACGGTCTTCAGGAAATGTAATGAAAGTCCTAAGCAAACAAGAGCAGGATATTGTTTGGAAACAAAATTTGAAATTATTACCTATGAGAATATCAAAATATCACTAATGAGGAAACATTTCTTTCAATCTCATCCTAACGAAAAGGCATACTCTATATCTATGTATCTTACTAGAAAATATGGACATGTTTGCACATATAAATACATAACAGCAGAATCAAATCTAAGAAGGTAATTCCATTTCAACACAATGAGCATAATGAGACAAGGCAGAAACATTGCGTGTAAATTCTAACACCTGACACACAAGACAGAGTTCTAAGGGCTAGTCCAAGTCAAGTGCAACAAGAACAAAGTACAAATGTTTGTCTATGAGAAAAAAGTCGTACTCTAGGGTGATTTTTTATTGAGGTAACCTGGTCAACTTACTGGACATTGGCTGGGTTAGACTGACATTTAAGAAAGTTTTTCCTACCTCTCATTTTTGGTTCCTTCTCTCAGGGTAAGATTTGTGTCTTAGCCTACTGATCCTGCAGCCTCCTTGGTCTTCTCTGCACTTTCTTACAAACATTTCCCCAATGAAGTGTATTCACTTAATAAACCTTGGTCTTTGCATCATGTGGCTGAGAGGAGCATATATATATATATATATTTTTAATTATTGAGCATATGAATACATTTTCATTAGCAATTAAGTTAACACACTTACATTAGCAATTAAGTTATACAGATTTCTCTAGAGAAACAAAACAATAATGTTAATAATTATATATTATATATATTAGAGAGAGATAACATAAGAAATAAACAATCTACAAAGCAGTACAAATGGCTCAGTGCAACTCACCCCCATGAGACAGCTGTGAGACACAGGCAGTCCTTCAAATCTTGCAGGTCACCAGGTAATCCTCTGTAGAACAATTCAGGCTATCTGGGCACAGGCAGCCAACAGCAAGGCAGGTCACCAACAGTCAGCCAGATGACAGGGTCAACAGTGCCCAGCTCAAGAGATGTAAATTCCAATAGCATGGTGAAGTAGGTCTTGAAGGTACCTCAAATTACAGTGACACAGTCCACAGGTTAGGTGTCCCACAAGTAGTGTAGCTTTCAAATTGGGGCACAGAACAAGCAAGGCAGCTGCACACTGGCCTGATGATCAAAGAGCAAGAGACAAGAAAGGCGAGGCTCAGCGATCTACTTATCTCTCCATCCTTGAATTAATCCACATGTGCTTATTGGTCAGGCTGACACAATAAACTGACTACCCTGAAAAGTGTAGGCCGATGGAACTATGATTATTTGCTGCCATGTGAAGAGATCGGGTACAGTATCTAAAATTGAACATGTGCAAGCATGTTTTCATAGATGAGACATTCAATTTCATAAACTTGATAATGTATCATTGAAGAGAGTCATTGTGGTGGTTTAACCTGATTAAACTTGTTGACAGGGATGGTAGAAAGGCTTTACTCAGTTGAACATTATTTTACTCATTGTAATATTCTATTCATTATATATGCAAAAATATGCTCATATTTTATAGCCAAAGAATGTGAGGATAAAAAGCTAGCCACAGATTTTCTTAATTCCAGTAAGCAAACACTTGAGAAAATATTATCCAGGAATCAATCTTATTTAAAAATTGACTCAAAACTTTCTTTGAACATGCCAATAATATTGATACAACTAAAATATTTTATCTCTAATTTGGAAAGTTTTATTTTAATGTGGAAACTGTACAGGTGAAAATGTGTGTTTAAAAAAAAAGAAAATGTGTGTTTTATTGAAAAAGTGCAATTCACTGGATTTTAGAGGGGAAACCCCCATAATATTTACACATTACTTACTTGTTTTATAACCTATACATAAACATACACATTTTCCCAGCGAAAAATATCAGATGATCCCTATAACACTGTCAATCAGGTTTTATGCCAATAACTGTGAGTACAAAATAACCTACCATCTGTCGTGAATCCACTGCATTGAAATATCTTCAAATGAGAAATGCACTAAAAAGATATAATTAAGCCAACACAACTTTTGTAATTAGTCAATTGGTTTTTTCTTTTTTTTTTAATCATTTTGTAGGGGCTCATACAACTCTTATCACAATGCATACATACATCAATTGTTCAAAGCACATTTTTACATTCATTGCCCTCATCATTCTCAAAATATTTGCTCTCCACTTAAGCCCTGGAATCAGCTCCTCATTTTTACCCCTCCCCACATCCTCCTCCATCATGAACACTTGATAATTAATAAATTATTATTTTGTCATATCTTACACTATCTCTCATCACCCACTTTTCTGTTGACCATACCCCAGGGAGGAGGTTATATGTAGATTCCTGTAATCAGTTCCACGTTTCCACCCGACCCTCCCTACACCCTCTGAGTATTACCACTCTCACCACTGGTCCTCAAGGGATCATCCATCCTGGATTCTATGTTTCCTTTTCCTATCTGTACCAGTGTACATTTCTCTGGTCTAGAAAGAGAATTGAGAACATGATAGTGGTGGTGGTGAAGCATTTAGGAACTAGAGGAAAGTTGTATGTTCCATCATTGCTACCTACACCCTGACTGGTTCATCTCCTCCCCATGACCCTTCCATAAGGGGATGGCAAGTTGTTTACAAATGGGCTTTGGGTCCCTACTCTACAAGTTCCTTCATTCACAATGACATGATGCTTTGTTCTTTGATGCCTGATAACTGATCCTTTTGGCACCTGGTGATCACAGGCTGGTGTGCTTCTTCCATGTTGGCTTGGTTGCTTCTGAGCTAGATGGCCACTTGTTTACCTTCAAGCCTTTAAGACCCCAGACAGTCAATTGGTTTTCATTGGTCATTATTCTCTGCCACAATGCTATAGTGCCCTCTGAATACTCATAAATAAAAAACGTGATGCTTTAAACAGTTCAAATCTGGAGAGAAAACATATTTAAACCTAAAGGATGATCATGGTTGATCATTGAAAAATGAAGTTAGCCAAAGAGGTAATTTACTAATGAACAAACCTAGTCTGATAATTGAGATGAAGAGGAAAAGCGTCATCAAGTATTACATTTTCTAATGGAGCAAATATAAAGAACACAATGGCAGGCTGTGAGCTGTAGGTGGGCACTCATTTGATGTTAAATATTATCAATTGTATCTTATTTTCCTACAGGTTCCCCATTCTGCTTACCTTAAGTTCTTGCTTGCTACCATTTAAATTAATGTTTGCGCGCGCGCTTGTGTGTGTGTGTGTGTGTGTGTGTGTGTGTGTGTGTGTGTGTGTGTGTGTGAGCAAAATGTTCCTGGGCCTCCCAAGCAGTAGCCAAGAAAGACTTCCTGCAGCAACTTAGACCAATCTCCCCAGGGTCTAATTTACCTTCAGCTAGACTAACCCAAGGATGGCTATTCCATTACATTATGTCGATTTACTAATTATACTGAAGTTTATTAAAGGTGATTGTGATTTAACTTGTCGCTACCTTCCCTGCTTTATTTCCCAGCTCACTTTCAGGACCCAGGTGAGGCAGATAATTCAAGGTGCTGAAATTGGGGTGGATCGATCTCAGATCAGGCTGTGCTGTGTGGAAAGAAAGTGGATCATCCGTGCTTGGATGTTTTGTGCGTTCTAAAGGTAAGTGGCCTTAGAACCTGGGCAGGGGGACCTATCTTAAGACAGGTACTCTCCACCAGTAGATATGTAAGACAGGCTCAGGGAGGAACATTCCGGTTTGCCTGTGGAAGTCCCTGGGGTTGAACTCAAAGGTATTAATTTCCAGGCCAGCATCAGAGAGTCCTTGGTCTGCTGTTGTTCTCATGAGTACCTCTTCGAGGACTTATGTCTTCATGAGTGGAGAGCCCCAGCGTGCTCTGACAGCGAGTTCTTAGTACTGGACACACAGGGTGTCCCTGGAATTGACACCTTTCCAGCTTGAGGGTGAGGTTAGACCTCCTACTTGCCATGTGTCTTGTGAGCTTACGATGTTAGCTCATGGGAATCTTCAAGAGACATGGAGATTTTTAGGGTTGTCAGTGCTCACTATCAAAGCGAGTGCAAATTCTTCCACTGAGTCTCTTTTCCTAGGTCTGAGAGAAAGACCAAGGTCAATTTTGAAAAGTGGAGTCACGGATTCCAATGTAAGCACCTTTAATTTGCTACCTCCTCCACCTCTGGTGATGTGAGTGTACCCTGGGAATGAGGAGAATAAGGGGTCGATGACAGAATAACCAGTAATTTGTTTTATTTAGCATGGGTTTCGCCCTATCCTCCAGGGATAAACCAGGTTAAATAGTGAACTACAAATTAGTGCGTAAGTACTATTCAACCCTCAGGCATCTCGCTTACTGGATAATATCGCTACATATGTCTAATAGCAGAAAACGGCTCCTTGAGGCCAGCACACAGTAGATCAGAGATCAGCAAGAGACCTGTGATAGCCCTTGACCATGATGTTGTTTGTCATATTTAAACTTTATATAACACTTCTTTACTTTTCTAAGTTCCTTGAACCAGATGTAAATGACTTAACTGAAAATATTTTTGTGATTCTTAATTTTGCCTGCCAACATACCCAATTTCTTCTCACTTGTGTAAAATCTGAGAAAGAAGACAGATCCATACACATAATTAGCAACATGAGTTTTTGATGTATTAGATTTGGGGTTCTGTTTAGACTTGTAGTGTGTTAGACTCAGGGTCTGTATTTAAGATTAGAACCTAAATCCTGGGATTAATCAGTGTTCCAGGTTCAAGAACAATTGCCAAGGAATAGAAATAGGAATTAAGTGTCAGGAGTCAGATGTTAGTGGACATGTTAAAGGGCTTTATGTTTTGAAGCTTTAATGCCTAACAGATTGTGTTTGGAGTTGATTCGGTGCTTATGTGTTACAGTATAAGGATGTAGAACTAAGGTTTAAAGATTCTTGTTTTGGGGGTAGGGTCTCTGAATTTGAGATTTAGGGTCATGAAGTTAGCTTTAAGGTTATAAAATATATTCAACCCTTTGAGCTGATTTTAAAATTGGGATAAATGCATTACAGGACAAGAGAGTATGGTGGTAGGATTGGTTAAGCATGCATTGAAGGAGTGCTTGAGTAGAGGTCCAAGGTCCTTCCACCACCTTAATAATAAACCTAGAAATATAGGTACATAGATCTATTTCCCCATCCTCATATATATATTTGCATGCACATGTCTTTATCTAGACCTCTATAAATACCCTTTGCCTCCTAACTCTTTCCTCTATATCCCTTGACTTTCTTCCTGCCCCACTATCATGCTGTGTCCCCACCTGGGTTACAGCTATACCTCTTCGTTATGTTACCTTACCCTTGATCATTCCCTACCAGGCCTGCCACTTCCACCTCACCACCAATTTGGATCCCATGTTGTTCCTTTGTCCCTGGGTTTGTTAACATCACTTACTTACCCCCCACATCCCCCTATCCCTAGTCGCCCCAGACCTGTCGATCCTGTTGTTTTTCCTCCAGATAGTTCATCCTGCCTATCTTATTTAGGCAGATCTGTGGAGATAATAACATGCACAAAAACAAGACAGACAAACAAACAAACAAAGCAAAAGTATGCAACAAAACAACAAACCACTGACAAAGAACAAAAACAAAACACATCAAGAAAGTAAAGCTTGTAGTTAGTTCAAGGATCATTTGTTGTCCTTTAGGAGTGTTTTCCAGTACAGTCTGTTGGGGCACCCCGCCCTGACCCCAAAGTCCACTTTCAGCATTCCCTGGGGACGTTGGCACCCCATTCCCTTGCTCTTCCGCTGCACTCCCCAAGTGCTTTGCCTCGGTGTGGTGGGATCAGATCAGGTGCAATTTGCACACTATGTCTCCGGTGCTGTCCTCTGTAGCGCCATTGGACCCTAAGGGGCATCATGTCTCATAGTGGGGCCAGCCATGTTGTCCTCTCTCTGGACTGGCTGCTCTAATCAGGAACATCATTCCCACGGCCTGGTTGGCCAGGCTGTGTTCCAATCTCTCCTCCTCCCCCTTCATCTGCTCCCGTGTGCTCTGATCAGATATGTCCATCTCCCAGAGCTGCAGAATCGTCCTTTGAAACAAATTCTTCTGGGGGAGGGGCAGGAATCCACTCAATATTTGGTACTGGGGCCAGCCTCCAAGACCTCTCCACTGATTCCCTACTCCACGACGGAATGTGCATTTACACCTTGAGGCACTGGGTTGAAGTCTGATCCCTCTTTCCCTGTGGAGATATATACGATACCCTCCCCTTGGATGGGTTAGTGCCCCATGCCCCCACTCCGCTTTCCTTCCTTATATTCATACTTTTTTTTTCCATTTCCCCACCTCCTCCCCAGTTGTCTACCATGTGCATCCCTGGATTTGATCTGGTCTGTGCCATACTACACAGTCCTCACCCCAAAAATATTTGTATACAGTAGCTTTTTCCCTATGCCCCTTCTGCAATATTTTTTTAATACTTACCTCAGAGGGCTTGCGTTGTACTTGTACTTTGTGTCTGACTTACTTAGCTTAGCATAATTTCCTCCAGTTCTCCCCATGCCGCTATGTGCTTCATATGTTCATCACTGCTTTATAGTGATGCCTTGTACTCCATTGTATGTATATACCACAGTTTTTTAATCCAGTCGTCAGTTGATGGAAATTTTGGTTGCTTCCAGCTCCTTGCAATTGTGAACTGTGCCGCAATGAACATTGGAGCACAGATGTCTGGCCTTGGTTTGTTTCTTTCCTCTTCTGGGTATATGCCCAGTAGGGGGATTGCTGGGTCATATGCTAAATATTTCCACTGTTTTAGATATCGGCAGATTGACTTCAGTAGTGGTTGTATATGCGTACAGGTCCACCAGCAGTGGATGAGAGTTCCTGTCTCCCTACGGCCCTTCCAACACTTGTTGATTTCTGATTTTTTGAATTTGGCTACCATTGAGGGTGTCAGGTGGTACCTCATTGTTGTTTTAATTTGCATTTCTCTTATGGCTAAAGATCGGGAACATTTTCTCAGATGTTTGTTGGCCATTCAGATTTCTGCCCCTGTGAAACCTCTGTTCAAGTCCTTTGCCCACCTCTCAAGTGGGCTATTAAGTTTTTTTCTTTTTGGAAGCTAGCAGAGTACTGTAGATTTTAGTAATAAGGCCTTTGTCTGATGTGTCATTGCTAAAGATGTTTTCCCAGTCTGTGGACTCTCTTATTACTCTCTTGGTGAATTCTTTAGATGTACACAAGTGTTTTATCTTGAGTATATACCATTTGTCAATGTGTGCCTCCTCTGTGTGTGTGCCCTTCCCTATTTCTGATAGCCTGTGTATTCCCTGTGCTAAAGTTCTCAAGTTGTTCCCAATTACCTCATTGATGGTCCTAGTAGTTTGGGGTTTAACTTCAAGATCTGTGATCCTCCTTGAGTTTATTCTTTTGCATGGAGTGAGATAAGGGTCTTTGCTTCATGTTTCTGCATGTGGATGTCCATGTTTTCCAGCACCACTTGTTAAAGAGGGCATCTGCTTCCCATTTGATATTTTTGGGGCCCTTATCAAAGATCAGCTGTGTGTGTGCTGATGCTTTTATTTCTGGGTTTTCAGTTCTTTTCCATTGGTCTGAGTATCTGTCATTGTACCAATACCATGCAGTTTTGAGAACTGTGGCTGTACAGTATGTGCTAAAGCCAGGTAAAACTAGCCCTCCCATGGTGTCTTTTTCTTGAGGAGTTCTCTGCTAATTCTGGGCTTCTTCCCTCTCCATATGAAGTTGGTAATCAGTTTTTCCATCTCTTTGAAGAAAGATGAGGGTAATTGTATCGGGATAGCATTAAACTTATATAGTGCTTTTGGCAGAAGTGACATCTTAACTATAATGAGTCTTCCAATCCAAGAGCATGGAATATTCTTCCATTTGTTGAGGTCGCTCTTGGTTTCTTGTAATAGTGTTCTATAGTTTTCCCTGTATAGGGCTTTTGTTTTTTTCAGTCAGTATTTACCTAGATATTTCACTTTGTATTTGGCTATTGTGAAGGGTACCACCTTTTTTACCTCTTCTTCTGTGGTCTTATCCGATGTGTATAACAGTCCGTTGGACTTCCGTTTGCTGATCTTGTATCCTGCCACTCTGCCAAACTCCTCTATTGCTTCCAATACTCCCCTTGTGGAACTTTTGGGATTTACCCTATATAAAATCTAATCATCTGCGAATAATGATAATTTCCCCTTTTCCTTCCCCAAACAAATACCTTTGATGTCTCTTCTTTGCCTTATGCTGTTAGCTATAACCTCCAGGACAATATTAAATAGGAGTGGGGACAAGGGGCATCCTTGTCTGGTCCCTCTTTTCAGTGGGATTGTGTTAGTCTTTTCTCCATTGACTACCACGTTGGCTGTTCGTTTTTCATATATAGCTTGTATTGTCTTTAGAAACTTTCCTTTCATTCCTATCTTCACAAGTGTCTTAAATAGGAATTGGCGTTGGATGTTGTCGAAAGCTTTTTCTGCATCTATTGATATTATCATGTGGTTCTTACAGTTTTTCATGTCAATGTGATGAATAATACTAATGGTCTTTCATATGTTGAGCCATCCTTGCATCTCTGGTATGAATCCCACTTGGTCATGGTGAATTATTTGTTTTATACACTTTTGTATTCTGTTGGCTAGTATTTTGTTAAGGATTTTTGCATCAATGTTCATTAGGGATATTGGTCTGTAGTTTTCGATTCTTGTGGTATCCTTGCCCGGTTTGGGTATCAGAGTTATACTAGCTTCATAGAAGGAGTTTGAGAGTTTGCCATCTTTTTCTATGTTCTGTAAAAGTTTGTGTCGGATTGGTGCTAGTTCTTCCCTAAATGCTTTGTAGAATTCCCAGTGAAGCCATTTGGTTCAGAGGATTTTTTGTTTGGTAATCCCTTGATAACGTTTTCTATTTCTTCTATTGCTATGGGTCTGTTGAGATTCTTGATGTGCGCCGAGAATAGTCTAGGGAGGGATTGTTTTTCCAAGAATTTGTCCATGTCTTCCAAATTGTTGAATTCATTGGAGTACAATCCTTCATAGTACTGTGTAACTATCCTTTTGATTTCATTAGGGTCTGTTGTAATGTCCCCTCTTTCATCCCTTATTCTTGCTTTTGAGATTTGTTCCCTCCTTTCTTTGGTTATGTTTGCCAGTGGTCTATCGATTCCGTTTATGCTTTCAAAGAACCAACTTTTAGCGGTATTAATTTTTTCCATAGTTTTCTTATTTTCCCTCTCCTGGATCTCAGACCTGGTTTTTATAATTTCTTTTCTTTTGCTATTAGTAGGATTGTCCTGCTTACTCAGCTCTAGATGTTGTATATTTTGTGGCAGCGTATCAATCATGAGTCTCTCTTCCTTTCTCAGGTATGCATTTATTGCTATGAACCTTCCTCTGATGACTGCCTTTGCGCCCATTTTCATTGATTTCTAGAAATTTCCAAATTTCATCTCTGATCTGGGCCAATATGCACTCCTTTTGCAGTAGAAAGTTATTCATCCTCCAATTGTTTGCTCTTGTTTTCTTTGTCTTCCTTTTGTTGATTTCCAGTCTTATGGCTCAGTGGTCAGAGAGAGAAATCTGTATTATTTCAAATTGCTTAAATTTATGTAGATTTGCCTTATGCCCCAGCATGTGGTCTATCTTCGAATATGTGCCATGGGGATTTGAAAAGAATGTGAAATTTTTTGTATTTGGATGAAAAGCTCTGTAAATATCTATCACGTCATATTTTCTAATTGTGGAGTTTAGCGCTCTAGTTTCCTTGTTGAGTTTCTTTCCCTGTGATCTATCTTTCTCTATGAGTGGTGTGTTGAAGTCACCCACACTATAATTGTTGAGTCTGCGATTTCTTAATCTTTTGGAGTGTTTGGTTGACGTATTGAGCTGGTCTCTCATTCGGGGAATATATTTTTACAATGCTTAGTGGTTCATTGTCTATCATTCCCTTGAGCATTATATAGTGTCCCTCCTTATCTCTTTTTATGGTTTGCACTTTGAGGTCAATTTTACCCGAGATAAGGATTGCAACCCCTACTTTTTTAGTATTGCTATTTGCTTGGTGGGTCCTTCTCCAGCCTTTGATTCTCAGCCTAATTTTTGTCTGTAGCCTTGAGATGTGTCTCCTGTAGGCAGCAGATTGATGGGTTGTGTTTTCAAAGTCAGTCTGCTAGTCTCAGTCTTTTAATGCCTGAGTTCAGGCCATTGATATTCAGGGTTATTATCTCCATCTCCAGACTCTGTGATGTCATCTTATTCCTTTTTTGTTGGGAGTTTTCCTACTTTCCTTTCTCATTAGTGTGTGTTGTGTGTGTGTGTGTATCATCCTTGACATCTTTCCATCCTTGAACGATTGCTATCTTGACGTCTTTTTTTTCTTTGTTGCCCTCTGGGTGAGGTTGTTCTATGCGAAGATCTCTTATTTATGCTTGGTGAGTGTTGTTCTTCTGCTCATACTGAGTCGGCAAGGATCTTTTGTAAGGCTGGGTTTGTTCTAACGTATTCTTTGAGTTTTTCCTTGTCTGGGAAGACTCTTACTTCTCCATCAATCTTGATCGATAATTTGGCTGGGTAGAATATTCTTGGATTTGCGTTGTTTTCCTTCAGTTTTTGGAATATGGTACTCCACTCTCTCCTCTTTTTCATAGTTTCTGCTGATATGTCTGAGCATATTCTTATGTGGGAACCTTTGTATGTGATTGCTTCTTTTTCCCCATCTGCTCTCATGATTTTCTCCTTTTCCTCAAAGTTGGATAGTTTAACTCTTAGGTGCCTTGGTGATTTCTTCTTGGGGTTCAATCTTGCTGGTGTTCTTTCAGCCTCCTGAATGGTTGCTGGTTTTCATTCTTTAGGCTTGGTATGTTTTCCTCTAAGAATTCTCTGGCTATTGTTGCAGATGACTTCTTTGTTGTCTCTTTCTCTGGTAAGCCAATAATTCTAATGTTGTTCTGCTTCATAACATCAGCCATAGCACTTAGGTTTTCTTCAGCTTCTCTGATGATCTTATTAGATTTTTGTTCCCGTGTATTAAAGTCTGCTGGCTGTCCTCCAAGTCACTGATTCATTTCTCTGATTCCTCCAATCAATTCTCAAGGACCATGTTTCTGCTACTGTTTTTTGTTATCTCCTCTCTAAGCTCCTGTATTTCCCTTTGGTGTATGGCTTTTATCTCCTCCATCATTTCATCCTTTTTCTGTATTGTTTCCCTCATATCCTGTATGACACCAAGCAGCATTCTGAGAATTTCTTTGTGTTGCATCTCAATGTCTGCTTCTTCTATGTATGTTGTTATGTTCAGGACACCTTCTGTCTTTGCCTTTTGTTTCTCCTGTTTTTTTTCGTTGAGGTCATTGAGGCTGATGGCTGTTTACATTGAATTGTTTTAGAGGGACCAGGTGCCATGTTCCAGGCTCTCTCTGGGAGACTTATAGGAATGTTTCTTTGAACTGCCTACAGCTGATTTTACTATGGGATTAACCTACCACTTTATCGTCCTGTGGCTTCCATATCAGAGGACTGCCCCAGAAGGCTGGTCGGTTGCCTGCCTTGGTGTTGCAGAGTTTGGGCAGAATTTCCTGCAATTGCTTGGAATGTGGATAAGTGTTGGCTGAGCTGCCTCATGCCCCCAGGTACACAGGCAGGAATTCCCTCGTGAAAAGTTGGGCCGAGTGTCTCCTGGAGAGAAAGTTGGCCTTTCCCTAGCCTTGGGCTACCTATGCAGGGTGGAGCTCACCTAGCTGGGTGTGGCACAGGCGTAAATCCCCTAGGGCAAAGGGAGTGTTCTGTAGGTCAGCAGTGGTGTGTGAGAGAACAGAAAAAAAAAGAGGAAAAAAATTAAAATGTAAGACCGTTTAGACTGTACAGGTTTATAGGGAAGGGAGGGAAGCAAAAGCAACTATATAGCTGAGTCCCACTCCCCGCCTGTGGATCTGCAGGGACTTACTCCCTGCCCCAAGCCCCAGTGGCAATCCGCAGCTGAGCCACAAGAAGAGTCACAAGAAAGCCTCTGAGCAGCCCTTTAAAGAAGTGGGGCGACAGAGAGCAGAGATGTAAACAGAAGCAACAATGTAGCTGAACCCCATCACTGCCGGTGAAGCTGTAAGGTTCCTGTCCCTGCCCTGAGGCAGGCAGGGGAAAACGGTGACTGTGTTGAGACCAAGCCCCACTACAGACACCAAATGGTCCCGGCTCAGGCAGATATAGAGGCTGGGCTCCAATTGGTCCTGGCTGTGGCAGTTACAGTTGCTGGGCTAAGGCCAAGTCCCAGCTGGATTCCACTGAGGTAAGCCAAAAGCCCCAGCCCGTCAAAGCCCCGATGGTCTGTGCCTACTTATCTTTATGATGCTCCTCCTGCGATCCAGCTGTGTTGAATTTCCCTCTAAGCAACTCTCCTAGGCTGGATTCTGTGGAGTCCCTCTGGTATGTGTCACTCTGTTGCCATCTTCCAGTAAGTCTGTAAATTATTTTTCTTATAATAATTACAGAACCTTATAAGTGGTTTTATGCCCTTATTGATAAGGACAACAAGCGATCTCTGCGCTGCCTGCTAAGGGGATAACCAAAGGTCTCTCTCTCCGGGACTAGATTTCAGCCTCGGTCCTTGGCTCTGCACGAGAAAGATTTCATGCCGAAGCCAGGCTTGTGATCCAAGTGAATTTACTGAGAGTTAAAAGAAGCTTCAGGTTTTACGCGGCACCCATAGGATTCCTTTGACCATGCGGCCTGGCAGAGACTGCCCCAGGTCACGCAAGGATCCCTCTCCTCCCACGAAGGTGACCAGACCTGCCAAGCAAGGGTTCCCGGGGGAGGCATGGTGAATGACCCCAGGTCGATCCCATTGGCTGAATTGCAATCACTTGGCCCAGGTGGGCTGCTCCAGGTGTAACGCCCATCCAACAGCTTTGTCCTATGCTGGCTCTCCTGGGCATGCGTAAAGGGACTTCCCAATTCCCTAGGCTAAGCTGCCTAACAGACCCTGTGAAAGAAGATTCTCTAACACCTTAATCTTGAAGCCACGCCCCAGTAAACATCTGGTATCAGACTGTACCAAAGATAATTCTCACCCAGAGTAGCATCCCTGATAAAACTGAAGGGAATGAGGTATGCGAACCAAAGACACATTAAGTAAATAATTAGAGAGCTGACTGACTATTTCTGCAGAGCGGCAGCACCCTCCAATTTGAAACTTCCATGAAAAACCTAGAAGTGTTCCCCTAAGCAATATGTCTTCTCACCTCAAGAGTGGGACCCACTGTCCTTCCAGAATGAAGGGCATCTTATCACAGTTTAAGGTGTTTTTCACAATTCACAAGAGAAACCCGCTTAATTTCTTTTGAGATGACTCTGTGCTTTAATAATCTCATGGCTTGACTCTTTGCTATCGTGTGTGTGTGTGTGTGTGTGTGTGTGTGTGCATGCGCGCTCGCGAAGCTTAGCTCCAGACCCGAACCAACCACATGAGTTTTGAACTTACTAGTTCCTCCAAGGGTGAAAGGCTGGGAACTGAACTTCATGATTTACAGTCTCAGAAATCCTAAAAAGGGTCACTGGAAAATAGAATCAAATCCATGGTAATGGGTTGATGAAGTCTTACCACCCGTTATTCTTCCCCCACTCCCCAATAAGCCCGACACTCTCTTTCAGTTCCCTCTTTGACCCTTGGGAAGAAATCCAGCCCTGGGAGCCATGTGTATATGTTGTAGCAGCAAGGTGGCCTGGAGTCCATGTGTCAAGGGTGTCTTTATCGCAGCATGCACCTCCGTAAGGCTGTTGTTAGGTGACCTCAAACTGATTTTGATCATAGTGACCCTGTGTACTATAACAGAACAAAACACTGCCCCGTCCTGTGTCATGCTCAAAATTGTTCTTGTACTTGAATCCATTGTTGCAATCACTGTGTCAATCCATCTCATTGAAAGCCTTCCTCATTTTTTGGATACCCTTCTGCTTTACCAAGCATGATGTCCTTCTTCAGAGAGCGATCTCTGCTGAAAGCATGTACAAAGTATGTAAAACAAAGTGAAACAATCCATGTCTCTAAAGCATATTCTGGGTGATGGTTGATCAACATGATAAATCCAAGTAATACAGCTGAATGCAACATATGAAAAAAATTGAAAAGTACAATTATGTGGTGCTATATATTTACCACAATAAACAGCTTAAAAAGTAACTGACACATGAAAATTTCATCAGACAGGCAGGCACTGAGCAGAATACTTGACAGAATAATAATTTATTAACATATGATATAAAATCTGAAGAGAAGTTATGGTATAAATCAGAAATTTGAATCTCTGTGTGTATATTTACTAGTACTAGCACTCTGATTGTCAGTGAAGATAATTCTTAAAAGTCAATAATAGTAGACATGCATTATAAGTTTGCAATATAGGCAAATGTAAGTGTTATAACAAAGAGGGAACAGGTAGGAGAGAGGAATGGGACATTTTGACAGGTGCAACTAATGAGTAGGTTCTAACGGTGCACCTCTAGCTAGCCTCGTGTCTCCAAGTTTTTAATACTGTGACCTACGATATGTAGGATCCACTCAACTTATTAATATTTATTTACATCTATGTAGAGTGATGATAAACAAGTGCTTTCCTGTATCAATACCATGACCCAAGTAAGACAACCAAGGAAACACCAATTTCTTCTCTGAATGAGAAATGAGAAGATTATAAAGGGCATGATCTCTCTGTGACTTGCATGAAGGGAATTTCATGATAAAAACTCCTCTTATCTCTACCAACTTTAAAAAAACATTTTATTAGGGGTTCATACAACTCTTATCACAATCTATACATATACATACATCAATTATGTAAAGCATATCTGTACATTCTTTGCCCTAATCATTTTCTTTTTTCTTTTTACATTTTATTAGGGGCTCATACAACTCTTATCACAATCCATACATATACATACATCAATTGTATAAAGCACATCCGTACATTCTTTTCCTTAATCATTTTCAAAGCATTTGCTCTCCACTTAAAACCTTTGCATCAGGTCCTCTTTTGTTTTCCCTCCCTCCCCACACCGCACTCCCTTATGAGCCCTTGATAATTTATAGATTGTTATTGTCTCCACAAATTTTTATGGGTATTTAGCAACTCAAACCACTCAGTGGAGTTCAAAGGAAGAATGTTCCTGTGCCTCGTTCTTTATTAATTATGAAAGTATTAATTAAGAAAAAAGTTTAATTTCTTATATAAAATACATTTCAGTTACAGATGGAAGACTGAAAAATAAGTACAATTACTTGCTGTGTGTTTGAAATCCAAAATATAACATACATCACAAAATGTAAAACAAATAGGGAATATGGATAAAAGTCTCAGAAGAAGATAGGTAGAATTTCTCTGTTGTCAATTCGTCTAAGAAAGGCTCCAGAAGAGGAGTATTGATCAAAATCAAATATTAATTTATTACACATAAGTATGACAATAGTTTGATAAGTACCATTATCAGTTGAATCTGTAAAACAACATATCCCAAGCCTCTGTGTCTGTGATGATAATCAAATAAGACCAAGCAACCTTTACTAAAAAGACATAAAAGTGAGTAATCCCTGAGAACTTGCTCTTCCCACTTCCTTGTCTTAACGACAGGGAATATGAAAGATCAAGGCACCCTTCAATGGGTCACTTCATAAAGCTCCAGCTCTGATATTGTAGGTCTTGCCAGTGGCTAAGAGATACAGACTCTCTTATGGTCAATTTTGTATCCATGATATAGAATGTGGTCTTTCTGGACCTTGGATGTGCTTCACAACAGGTTTTAAAAGTCAGTCTTAGATTTTACTCTCTTTTTTCCCTCAAGGTCATCCAAGGGGGCTTCAAAAGATTTATGAAATAATTACATTATCTTTTCATTCTATTTTTCCAAGAATGTTATTCCTTGAATCATTGAATGAACACACTCCCACTCTCAGTGGTCCCCTCTGCATTTTCACCCACTAGGCATTTCTCCAGCACGATTCATACAAATTTATTTCTGCCTCCGTTTTGCATCTTGTAAGAACAAAACTAACACATATTCTTAAACATTGCCAAATATAAACTGAAACACACCCCTGAATAAGGGGACCTTGTTGAACAGAGAGAAAGAAATGAAACCAGGACAAAAATAGACCCCCAACCAGTGCTGAGTCTGACAAGCATAATTCCAAATGAAGAGGAGGTCACATGTGAACCACATCCTGTTTTCTCTGTTACTGTTCATACTCTAGCCATCCACTGGACTCTAACCTGAACCTCAGTGAGTGTCCTCATTGAGGAATGCTCTGTGTTTTCTGCTCTGAGTTGAACATTTTAGAAGCAGGTCACTAGACCTTTCTCCTAAAGCATCACTGGCTGCCCCCCTGCACCACACCAGACACCCTCTATGCCATGAATCTAATGGGAGTAGACTGCTCAGGGTTTCCATAATCCTGGGACCCCTTGCAGAGTAATTTCACTTTAATAAGAGGCAATCAAAACATTGTTTTCTACATGTGACCATATTTCTCCTGTTGCAACTTTTGTATTCACAGATCTCAGAGCATGTCATCATAAAAAAAAATACAGATCTTCTGGGGAAACTGACATGGAGAAGAATCCTCAGAACACACTAGGAAACCAACTATAGAACTCCGTCTGCACCTGCTCTTGAGACTGAATCCTGTGCTCTGTGGGGCATGGGTGTACCCTGAACTCAGACCACTTCTTGCAGGGGAGGTTTGTAGCTGACTTCTTCTCATTGTGTCTCTCACACAGTAATGCACAGCAGTGTCCTCAATTTTCAGGCTATTCATTTGAAGATGCAGCATATTTTTGGCATTGTCTCTGGAGATGGTGAACCGCTCCTTTACTGAATCTGCGTAGTATGTGATATCACCATTAGGTCTGATGTATGAGACCCACTCCAGGACTTTCCCTGGAGCCTGGCAGAACCAGCTCATGCCATAGTCACTGAAGCTGAATCCAGAAGCTGCACAGGAGAGTCTCAGAGACCCTTCAGGCTCCCTCAAGTCGCCCCCAGATTCCACTAGCTGCACATCACATCGGACACCTGCAAAAACAGAGACCCTGATCAAGAAAACCATCATGCACACTGTATGTTTCTCACTCTTGCCCATTCACACACACTTGCTTTCCATAAACTGACCTGTTAACATCCCAACAAGAAAAAAACAGCTCAGTACAGAGTCCATGATGACTGCTATAGTAACTGAATTGGGACACCTGGGAATTGCGTGGCTGGGGTTCCTCTCCCACGGTTGCAGCATTGGGGCTGAGCTGCTTTTATTCAGCAGATGGAGAGTTTCTATTTGCATACCCCCCTCCTTATAGCAACGTGAGAAGTTGTATGTACTTGGAAGGCAAGTATGAGTGCGCTATGGGAGTTGGGTAGGACACAATAAAAACAGACTGGAACAAAGGATTTATTATGTGACTCTAGCATGTTAAACTGCGTGAACCCAGAAATTTAATTTAAATGTAAGCAGAAAAATGTGTGTGGGGTTGATTTTATCACCTCTATTTTATAGTACAACACACTGAAGTGTAAAAACTGTGCTGTGCAATGCTCAAGGGACATACATTGTAATCCTGTTCAAAATTCTTTGAATTTTATCAACACAAAAAGTCAGAAGGGACAAGATCAGTGTGCTAAACGGTGGATGATGTAAGATTTCCATATGGAATTATCTTAGGTCTGCCCATAATATGCTGTAGGATATGTTGCTAGAAAAAAAACATGTATATGTATATACATTTAACCCAAGTATTAAGTATGTTTACTTTTAAAACATCTGTCAAGTGTACCCATTTGCATACCAAAAACATCATCAAAACCTCTGAGCAGAAATCTCTGCCTAATTAATGAGTCCTGTACATGTTAGGACACCACTGTTTTGGTAGAACCTTCTTTATGAAAGACACTGGCATGAGACTAAGATGAGTGTGCTACTAAGAGAACTAGTCCCAAACAATCACAGAAATATAAATACTAACAAAAGCTACCTAAAAGAAGAAAAAACAAAGGGAAAGCAATGCCTTTCATATCTCCAAAATCAGTGAAATAGCTAGACAACCAGAGATATAAAGAACTTATAAAATGAAAATTATCAGCAGTGCAAAAATGGAAAGACATAGAATATAATCATCTGAGCCGGCTCACGCTCCAGATTTTATGCACAGAGTCAATGAAGGAAGCTGAGAAGGAGACACTCATGTGGCAACCAGCTGTTAAAGGTGGCACTCATAAATATCGCCCATGTGTGGATGCCATCTGCTCATTTCCATTGATAATTCCTTCAAAATCATGGCGCTTTGGGGTGTTGTGGGATATATTTTGTATTTTTTGGTTCCTAGATAAGTTTAAAATCTTGATAAACTGCAGAAAAACACATTCTCGTTACTTCACATTTGTAGTTATTACATATAGTTATTTATCAATGGGGAATAGTTAATATTAGAGTTTTAATTAAAATGGAGACTTAGTGTGAAATATTAAAATGGTACAAGTGTAAAGAATACATGATTTCTCAAGTGTGTTGAATACTAATTGCAACAGAGTGAATTTCCACAATGGATATCTTGTAGACCACTCATGAATGTAAAGAAAGCATACCGAGACACTTTGTAAGATGATAAAATAGGAACTTCACATAAATTCTGGGTAGACTTGTACATCGTGGGATCTGAGTTTGTTTAGCTAAAATGTGTATTTGTGTGTATGTGTTGGGCATGTAATAGAGAACATGAAATATGGATACTAACAAGAGCTACCCAACAAAAGAAGAACATAGAAGAAGAGCAAAGGGAAAGCAATGGGAAAGTTATTTCCTGTGCAAGAAACTGGAAGGGAATAATTTAAGGAACCCTTCCCCACACTCTCTCTGAACATCCTTAACAGGAAGTTCCTGTGATCCTTGAATCTTCAGTGCACCCTGAAGACTAGCTTCCTCCCAAAAATACTGCCAGGGGACCTGTTTTTCTGAAGTCTCATCTTCCCCTTCCTGTGTGTCTTAAAAGACTAAAACAGGGCCATAGTCCCAAAGGACACAGAGCTTAATAGCAGGAGGAACTGGTTTCTGGATCTGTAGACAGAAATGGAAAGTCTTCTGCCCAATGAAGGTTGATGACTGGTCATCAAGGTCTACATTAAGTCATGCAGTGAGCTCTGTGGGTGCACGAACCTGTGCCCAGAATAGGAATGAAAGGTAGAAAGTGTCTAAGCTCCATGGATACATTTTGAGACTCTGAAAAAAGGACTTCTGCTTCTTTCAAGCCTTATCCCAATATTAACTCTGATAGAACCCTTGCCACCTGCCATCACTCATTCAATAATAAAGTCATTCATTACAGGTTTACAAAATGCCTCTATATTCCCAGGACCCATCGGTCCAGAGAGTTCTCCTCAACTACATTTTCTCCAGGTGTCCTAGGGTTTTCACTCTGAACTCACACTAGGGATACATTCCATTGTCTTTTATGGCACAGGTGACTAATTATGTGCATTTACCTAGGTACTTTTGATTCAAATTTCTGTTCTATCTTCTGCTCAAGAGACCAGAGACGATTTATTCTCAGCTATCTTTTGGTAAAGACTCTTCAGATTGGGGGTGGGGGGGGATCTCGCTGTTTAAGTGGAAACTATACATTCTTAGAGAAATCTTGCCTTTACCATCCCACATGCTTCTGCAATTATCCTAATATGTATACGATCATGAATATCCACTACCATCTCTGATTTCCGCAGAAGAAACAGCATGTGGAGTATGCAGGCTGGTGAGAATATAGTAAGTACCAAGTATGCTGGCGCTGAAACATGAAGAAGCAACTTCTCTCAGTTCATCACCCCAAAATATAGGTGTGTCCTTACCCTGTGGCCTGTTTTATCTTCACCTGCAAATACCTGCTCACAGCTACATAAGGTTGAGTCTTGAGTGGTGTGCTGCCAATGATATGTGCCAAGTAAGTCATAAGTTGGTTTATTTCTCAAGCAAGTGGGTCATTTAGGGGTGATCCCATGTGCCTCTATTTTACCCTACATCCCAAAGTCGTCTTCAGTGAACTCTTACAGTGAAATCCTAAATTTTAATATACCTAACCTTTAAATATGGAGACACTCTCTATTCTATGGAGCTTTAGTACTTGACCTCAGTCCACACTAAACCTTTATACTTTTGCTAGAAGTTTGTCCCTGAGGGCACATCTTCCCTTCACATTGATCAAACACAATCTGAACGCTATAGAGCTGACATGAAAGAAGGTACTGAAGGAAGATGGTGAGGGGTCTCATGGCATTTTCACTAATTACGTTTGGTATGTTTAAATTCAGACAGCCAATTGTTTCAATCATGGACTAGCATTTCGATCAGACTCAGCGTGACCCATCAGAAAACCCAGGTTCTGAAAAGGTTCAGTGACTGAAATAGTTGGAACCATTAGCCCCATAGCATCGTGGAACAGTGGTCACTTCAGGACTGTGCTTCTCAAGTTCTCACCCCTGAGGACTTGGAAGACAGTGGTTCCTCTCCTGGTGCATTTGAGAGCACTGATCAAAGCCATGGTATTCTTATATATATATATAATAAGGAAGACCAAGAAGAATTAATGCATTTGAGTTATCGTGCTGAAGAAGAATATTTAAAGTACCTTGGACTGCTAAAAGGACAAACTGATCTGTGTTGGAAGAAACACTGTGAGAGTGCTCCTTAGAGGTATGGATGACAAGATTTCGTCTTGCATGCTTTGGACACATTGTCAAGAGAGACCAGTCCCTGGGAAGGACATCATGTTTGGTAAAGTGAAAGAGCATCAAAAAGAAGAAAGCCCTCGATGAGATGGATTGACACAGTGACTACATCAATCAACAGGCTCTGACATGGAAACAATTCTGAGGATGACACAGGACTGTGCAGTATTTTATTTTGTTGTTTGTAAGGATGCTATGGGTTGTAATGGACTCGATGGCACCTAACAACAACTTTTGTTATCATATGTGATAAATTTAAAAACAAACAAAAAATAAAACAAAAACTCACTGCTGTCAACTCATACTCACAGTGGCCCTATATCATCATCCCAAGGCTGTACATCTTTACAGTGCATGTTAGGTTTGAACTGTTGACTTTGAAGGTAGCAGCCCAAGACATAATCCACAGCTTGTGACCTACTATGTGCTCACGTATTCAATTTTAGGCAGTCCCAGTTGCCTAATTTGTCGTGTGTGTGTGTTTTTTTTTTTAGTTCTGGGTGGTAGTGTATTTATAGCAAGTATTATAATCCTCACATTTGGACACATTTTCTCCAAAGATCTTCTTAGATTTGGCCTCAAATTCAAGTCTTTGTTCAATCTTGAGCAAGTTTTTATATCTGGTGGAATAATGGATCCTTTTCAGTTTCCTTCAAACACATATTAAGGCTTTTTTAATCACCATTTGTTTAAGAGACCATCTCTTCACATTTAATGTATTTTAGCCTGTCATCAAAGATCAGTTACTTGCAGGTACATGGATTTACTTGACTGCTGAATCATGTTCCATTGACATACATGCCTGTCAGTGTACATATCTTCCTCCAGCCAATTGGAGGAAGAGCAGCTGTCATATGCAGATGATACAACCTTGCTTACTGAAGCTGAAGAGTACTTTCAGCCCATAATGATGATGATAAAATACTTCAATCTTCAATATTAAGTATAACTGCACCAAAATAAAACAAAATCTCCACACCTGGGCCAAAAATCCAGCTCATGATAAGTGAGACAGAGATTGAAATTGTGAAAGCTTTCATTTTAGTTGTATATACAAAGTACATAGAATTAGCATTCAAAGGATCAAATGATGTGTGGCATTAGACAAATTTGAGACTTAGATCCTATTGACATGTTTAAAATAAATTCAAAGATGCCACATGCAGAGCTAAGGTGTTCCTGGTCCAAACCCACTGACACTGAGTTTATTCTGACTCCTAGTGAACCTAAGGATTGAATCGATCTGCTTCATGGTGTTTCCAAGGCTATAACCATTTCCAGAATCAGACTGTGCCCTGTTTGCCCATATTTATTTCTGTGGAGCGACTGCTCCATTCCAAACCATCACCTTTCAGGTAACAGATTATCGCTTAACCCATGAAACATCAGAATCCCCTGTGCCTGACATAAACCGTTATGTTTCAGTTACTTCATATGCATAAAAGCTAGCTATTTACAGATAATTCCTATATTACAGGTTTGTTGTGCGGATCACATATATAAATTTAAGTGCGTGATGTTGTAAAATGTGTAAATAAGTAAAGTCCAATGTGCAATATTATCAATGTCCTATCCATCACATAATATTTCCTTTAGATTATTTTAGGAAACAGTTGATTTGCTTGCCAAAAAAGAGTTCACAGAAATAGTGTTAAGTTCTGTACTCCTATAAAACTGGAAACACAGGGAATCCAGGACAGATAAACACCTCAGGACCATTAAGAAGATTAGTGATACCAGGAGGATAAGGGGCAGGTGGGGGGAAAGGGGAACTGGTCACAAAGATCTACATATAACCCCGTTCGTCAGGGATAGAAACCAGAAAAGCAGGTGAAGGGAGACGTTGGACAGTTTAAGACATGATAGATTAATAATAATGTATAAATTATCAAGGGTTCATGAGAGAGAGGGGTGGGGAGGGAGGGGAAAAATGAGGAGCTGACACCAAGGGCTCAGGTAGAAAAAAAATGTTTTGAGTATGATGAGGGCAACAAATGTACAAATGTGCTTGACACAATGGATGTATGTATGGATTGTGATGAGTTGTACAAGCCCTTAATAAAGTGATTTTAAAGAGAGAAAACAAGTTCTGCATTCCTGATGTGGTTTGCCTTGTCATTCCACCATTTTTTGGAATTTTCAAAATTCATAATTAATCAGTATCTATCACTAATAATGTCCATAGACATATTAGGTCATTTACAAACTTGGTTCTCAGAAATATGAGCTCTAATACAACTTACAATTTTATCATTTAGATCTATTTATTCAAAATCGAATTTAGATACAAAACAATATTCTAATATAAACACCAAAGATTATTAAATTGTCTACTATTTGCATTTGCTACTGTGCAGTATAAAAACAAAACATAACCACCATTTGTTGAGATGCAGAGTAAGATGCTTGGACTTGATTGGCCACTTACAAAGCTCTAACAAAAATTTCTAGCTCCATTGCTGTGAATACTTTATATGTATAACATGCACCTTTCTGCCAGAAGATGCTGCACTCCCTGTGCTTAGAGCTAGCTAAGTGCCTCCTGAAATCCAGGGTCCTGCTGATTCTGAGTCTCTGTACTACCTTGCCTCACCTCACTGTCTCTGCAAGAATGATGGACCTGTGTACCTTATCACCAGGATGTTCTTTTGTACAAGGAAACAGCTGTGGTCTTTGGTGTCCATGGTCCTATGTATGACATTGTAATTGGTATAATTGAGCAGGCCAGAAACATAGAAGGTCAAACCCTAACTCACTATATATAATCCTTATAGTCACTATAATTCTTAGATAGAAAATAGAAAGATAGATAGATAGATAGATAGATAGACAGATAGATAGATGATGACTAGGTAAGTGATGGAAAGATAGCTATGCTGTAATTATTATTTTCATGTAATTTATATTAATAGTTTAAACAATTCTATTTAGATGATCAAGCATGTATTTGAATTTTCATGAATGTCATTTACCCATATTTATTTATATGATACTTCCCCATAGTTATATGATGTTTAAATAAAGTCATATGTTGTTACTTGTATTCTGGTATTTAGGGGATACTAGATCACACAACAGGCTCCATCTCATGGATGACCCAAATACACATTATAATGAAGCTGTCATTTTGAATAGTTACGCATATTTTTTTAATTACCACTTATATTCACCAGTAACAGGGTGCAAGGATCTTCTCACCAGGTGAAGTACAGGAAGACTGGGCTGTGAGACAGCTAAGTACAAAGAGGAAACCATAGAGTCTGGCAAGAAATGCTTTCTCCGCGACAACACTCTTTTCTTCTGCAGATGAGAGAATACGTAAGAATCATCCTGAGTTTTTGTCAAGCGGGCCCCTGAGCCTGTACCTCTGTGTTACTCGTGCACAATAATATGTGGCTGTGTCTACCGGGTCCATGTTGGTGATCGTTAGAAGCACCTGGTTTTTGGAAGAGTCTTTGAGACTGTCAGCCGGCTCTTCAGAGATGGGTTGTAATACTTATCATCATCCCACCATATGTTTGCAAGCCACTCCAGTGCCTTCCCTGGAGGCTGATGGATCCAGCCAACACCCATATTACTAGTGCTCAGTGAGAACCCAGAGACAGTGCAGGTCAAAGAAAGGGTCTGGGTGGATTTGATGAGCCCAGGTCCAGACTCCTTCAGGGTAACCTGGGAAAGAACCCCTGTGAAGGAAGCACAAGAAGTGAAGTTAAGATGAGAATAGGAGGATTTAGTCTCTATGGGATCCCACACACACACACTAAGAGCACTCACAGGAAGGCATGGTTAACAGCAGGAGAGTGAGACAGAGAGTGTCCATGGTAGAGCTCAGGAGTCACTAATGCTGGGTCTGGAACCAGCTTTTCAAACTAGGAGGGGGTGGGGTTTGTGGAGATTTGCATTCTCATTTAAACAGGTCTTGACTCAATACAGTGGACCCAGGTCTCAGGGTACAGTAGAGGAGTAAGTTCAATAAAACAGAAGTGTAGAATTCCATTCCTCATTCTCCCTGAAATAGACCTTGCCCATTGCAGGTTCAGGGTCTAAAACCACAACGTTTTAGGAGATTTTAAATGCAGTGAAGTTTGTTGGTTTCTGGATAAAACATGCTGTATCCTCTCTTAGAATGCAGTACACCAGGCCCTGTAACTCTTGCTCTAGAAGAGTGTGCTAAGATATTCTAGTAGACTGATGTCATTTCTGTCTTCAAGAATTATGAAGGTGTACCCTAGAAGACTTGAAGTTATTCCAAAATGCTCTTTGAGCTTCTCTGTGATAAGAAAACTGGAAAAGATCTTGTGACGTGAAAGAGTTGACCTAGCAATGATATAAATCAATATTTTCCTAAGTGAGTGATATCACCCTCCAGGGATGCTGGAGTGATCCAGGGGTGTTGCACAAGCAGATGCCTACACGTTATCGTGTGGTATCAGATACAGTACTAAAGTTTTACATTTTAAACCGCTACTAAATAATTTCTTCTTGTCCTCCTCCTTCTTCTTCTTAATGAAAAGGAGCCAATAGGCCGAATACATTTTGGAACTTAGACTCTAAATCTACTGTGTAAATGATCCGGGACAAACATGTGTCCCACTGATGTGTTCTTCTGAGTGGGCTTGCACTCAAGCCTGCATATCTGTGTGAACAGTTCATGAGAAGGGAGTCCACAATGTGATTGGGTTCAGTGACCCCATATGAGAGTGATTGTCACCTGTCTGCTTCCCTTCCCCATTCTGAGATTAGACAAGACACAGAACTAGAATAGAGGTATCACACAGAGGAATAGTTTGCTGACAACATATGCACCCCCACCTTGTCTTGACACTGCAGTGGAATTGATGACCATGCTACAACAATGTGGAGAATAGGACCTTTTAGAGCCACACAGTGCTCTGCTCCTCTAAATTGGCCCTTCTGCCTGAGCACGATGATATTGTAGAACTTTATTGTTCTGAAATTTTATGCTTTCGACCTTTCTTCCAAATAGTGTTGTAAAGAATCCACTGCTCTGCAATCATTCAAAACTCTAATGATGTGTGGTAAGAAACAATGGGCTGCTAACCTCAAGGTCAATATTTCAAACCCACCAGCACATTCATGGGAGGAATATGAGGCTGTCTGATCCCATAAAGAGAGACAGTCCCAGAAAGCCCAAGTTAGAAGTGCTATGTGTTGGTAAATATTCAATGGATGGACATGGGTTTGGGGGTTAAACATGGCTCTATTTCTGAGGAGGTTTATTCCAATAGTGGAAAATCATGAATGCGGTTTTTGTTAGGTGCCTTCAAGTCCAACTCATAGACAACCAATGTACAGCAGAATGAAACACTTCTCCATCTTCCACCATGCTCAGATTTGTAGATGTGTTTGAGACTGTTTTAGTCTGGGTACTTTAGAGAAACAAATTCACAGAAACTCATGTATAAGAGAAAGTTTTATATAAAGGTTAAGTGCACATCAAGAAAACTTCCCAACCCAGTGCTGCCCAAACCCAGAAGTCCAACATTAACCCGTATGTCTGACACCAATCTACAAAGTCCTCCATCTCACCAAACACACTATGACGCTGACTGGAGGAGGAAAGCCGAATTAGGGAATATGTAAGCATCTCAGCGCTGGCAGGGGTCTCCACATGGCTGCTCCTGCACCCAGGGCTGCATCAGCATCAGTCCATGCAGTTTCTCCTTGGGGATGTCTTGTAGAAGTGAGTTTTGCCTGCTGAAGCAGGGAACTGGCTAAGTCAGCTGCACCCTGGTTCGACCATCAGAAAGCAAGAAACCTGAGAACTAGAAAGGCAAGGCTCACTGAGACAGTATCCCCCTACCCTTAATTAACCCGCATGTGTTTATTAGTCAGGTTGGCACAATAAACCAACTGCCTCAGAGACCATTGTTGCAGACACGGTGTTAATCAATCTTCTTGAGGGCCTCCCTCTTTTCTGCTGCCCCTCCAGGTTACCAAGCATGATGTCCTTTTTAAGGCCTGGTCTTTCTTCTTATAACAAGTCCAAAGTATGTGAAGCAATGTGTCTCCATCTTTGCCTCTAAAAATTGTTCTGGCTGTGCTTCACTTCTTACATGGCACATTTGTTCAATTTACCACAGATGGGCCCAGGGTCCCCACACCACACTCCCCTCCTTCACAATGCTATGATTTTTGGGGGGGTCTTTGATACCTAATACCTGATCCCTTCGATACCTTGTATCACACAGACTAGTGTGTTTTTCCATGTGGGATTTGTTGTTTCTCAGTTAGAGGGCCACTTGCTTATCTTCCAGCCTACAGAACCCCAGACTCTATATCTTTTGATAGCCAGACACCATCCGCTTTCTTCACCACATTTGCTGATGAACCCGCTTTGTCATCAGCAACGGAGTCGGGACAGGCTGGTGTGCTTCTTACATGTGGGTTTTGTTGTTTCTCAGCTAGATGGCCACTTGTTTATCTTCAGGCCTTGATGAAACATACAGTTTTCCTCTAGTTCTTGAATGCTTCCTGCCCCACACTATCATGATCCCAATTCTACCTTACAAATCCGGCTGAACTGGAGGGTGTACAATGGTACAAATAGGAACTTGAAACAAAGGGAATCCAGGACAGATGAACCCCTCAGGAATATTGGTGAGTGTGGCGATACCAGGAGGGTGGAGGGACGGTGAGGGAGAAAGTGGGAACAGATGACAAGGATATACATATAACCTCCCCCCTGGGGACTGACAATGGAGATGTGGGTGACGTTGGACAGTGTAAGATATGACAAAGAAATAATAATTTATAGATTATCAAGGGTTCATGGGGGAGGGGTGAGCAGGGATGGAGGGGAAAATGAGGAGCAGATACCAAGAGCTCAAGCAGAAAGCAAATGTTTTTAGAATGATGAGGGAAACAAATGTACAAAAGTGCTTGACACAATTGATAGATGGATGGATTGTGATAAGAGCTGTACAAACCCCCAATAAGGTGATTTTTTTAAAGACAGGTTTGTTTGCTCTTCTGGCCATTCATGATACTTTGAATATTCTTCAACAACACCATAATTCAAACAAACTACTTATTCTGCAGTCCTCCTTACTCCAATTTTAAAAATGCATTTTATCAGTGCTATCAAGTTTATTCCAATGCATAGTGATGTGAAATATGAGTTCAACTCATATTCTTGTATCATAGCACAAGGGAGAACTGGCCCTGTTGGTTTCTGAGATGGTAACTCATTTCAGGAGCGGAAACTCTCAAGTTATTCCTTGGTGCTACTGGTTATTTCGAATTGTTGACTTTTCGATTAGCAGTCCAATGTGTTACCACTTTTCCACGAGGCTCCTTTGCCATTTCAGACAACTACAAATACCATGATTTGGGTCAGGTACACTATAGTACTCTAAGTAACATTCTATTTTAAAGAGGTCTTATGCAGTAGATATATCCAATGCAATATGTTGTTTTTTGATTTTCTTACTGTTGCTTCCATGAGTATTGATCATGGATTCAAGACAGATGGAATCATTGAAAACCTTTTATCCTTTCACTATTTATCATGTTAGTAGATAGTGCTACTTCATATAATCCAGCTTCTCTGTGTATTAGTATTAGCTCTACCCATAGCTTTAATCAGTATAGCTATAGGATTCAAACTTGATGTACACCTTTCCTGATTTTAAACTATGCAGTATTCTCTGTCCCTGTTCACACAACTGCATCTTGATCCATATACTGGTTCTGTCTGAGTGTTTTGGAATTCCCAATCTTTTCAAAGCTCTCCATACGTTTTTGTAATCAATACAGTTGAATGCCTGGGCATAGTAAAAAAAAATGCAAGTAAACATCTTTCTGATATCATTTGTTTCAGCTAAGATATAGCTAACAAAACTATGAGAATCCATATTTTATATCCTCTTTTGAATCAATCTGATTTTTCACAGCTCCATGTCAATATACTATGACAACCACTGTTGAATTATCCTCAGTAAAATGGTATTTACATGTCATATCAGTGATATTGTTCAGCACATTGTGTATTTTGTTGGGTCATTTTTCTTTGGAATGGTCACAGATACTAATTTCTTCTCGTGGTCTAGTAGCTGTTATCTAAATTTCTTGGCAGGGTTGAGTGAGTGCTTTTAGTACTTCATCAACTTTCTGAAACATTTCAATTGCTATTCCATAAATCCCCAGGGCCTTATTTTTTACTAATGCTGCTTTCAGTGCAGCTTGGGCTTCTTCCTTCAGTCTAATTGAATTTTGATCATATACTATTCCTGGAAATGTTCGAATGTCAACTAGTTCTTTTTGGTACAGTGATTCTGTGTTTTCTCCACATCTTCTTTTGATATTTCCTGCATTGTTCAATATTCTGCTGATAGAATCATTCAATGTTGCAACTCCAAATTTGAATTTTTTCCTTTAGTTCTTTAAATTAAGATATACTGGGTATATTCTTCCTTTTGGATTTTCTAACTTTAGGTCTTTACACATTTTGTTATAACACTTTCCTTTGTCATCTCCAGGTCTCCTTTGACATTTTCTGTTCAGCTCCTTTATTTCATCATTTCTTCCACTTGCCTTAGCTACTCTCTCATCAAGAGCAGGGTTAAGATCCTCTTCTGATATCCAGTTGAGTCTTTTCTTTCATTTGTATCTTTTTAATGAGCTTTTGTTTTTTCATGTATGATGTTCTTGTTGTCATCCCACAGTTCATCAATTATTCTTTCATTCATACTAATTACATGAAATCTCTTATTCAGGTGTTCTCTAAGTTTAGGTGGCATATGCTCAACGTCATATTTTTACTCCCATGGACTTATTTCAAATATTGTTTCAGCTTCAAACTTGCACCTGAGCAATAGATTGTCTGATCCAAATTTGTCCCCTGGCCCCATTTCAGTGGTTAATATTGAGCTTCTCAGTCATCTCTTTTCACATTATGTTGATTTAAGTGTATTCCATCTGGAAAGTGCATATGCATAGTCAACTGTTTTGTAGTTCCAAAAAGATGTTTGTGATGAAAATATGGTTGGCCTTTAAGAATTTTGTCATGTGACCCGCCTCCCAACTTCATTTCTCATATCAAAGTTATATTTTCTAACTGCTATCCCCTCCCTGTTGTTTCTAATTTTTGTATTCCACTGACTAATAGTTATTCATGCATCCTGATTTCACAAAAGCTAAACCAAACTCACCGCTGTTTGACTCAAAAGCGACTCTGCAGATGAGGGTAGAATTGCTCCTGTCGGTTTCCCAGATTGAAGTTCACTATGGGAGTGGCTGGTGGTTTGAAACTGACAGTTTTAGGATTAGTCACTCAATGTGTAACAACTGAGCCATCGGGGCTCTTTTTGATTTCACAATAAGATATTTAAATTAGTTAATTAGTTCATTGACTGTTCTTTTTTTTAAAACAATTTATTAGGGGCTCATACAACTCTTATCATAGTCCATACATATACATACATCAATTGTATAAAGCACATCTGTACATTCTTTGCCCTAATCATTTTCTTTTTTTTTCTCCTCTTTTCTTTTTTTACATTTTATTAGGGACTTCATTGACTGTTCTTAATTGTGCTCAAACCCAACTCACTTTCAACATCTTTGACTCAATTAATGATTCAGTATCTTGGGACTTTGAAGCCTGGTCTACTTCCATTTATGGACACAATTGATAGGGAATAATAGACTTGATAGATTTCCTTATTAGGTATCACTGAAAGAAAACATTGACTTTCATAAAGAAAACCAACTACTACTATCCAAAGATGGAGTGATGATCGATGTCAGATGATGGTGCCATTTCTCTTTCATTATTAACTTTCTGTGATACATGTGCACAGGGGGAAATGAAACACACAAAGCATGCTTGCTAAGAAATATGCATCTATACTTGTTACTTTCCTTAATTACAAAGCTCATAAAGATGTAGCTATCTCATCTACAACAAAAAGTACCACACCAAATTTCTACAGTGGACAAAAGTCCACTTTTTACTCAGTGAACATGGAAGTCCACATTTGGGGAGAAATGACCAAGTTACAGCTAATTTTCACAACCACTACAGCTGTCCATCAAGCCTATTCATGGACAATCTTTTGCAAGGTTGATATAATATAACATCAAACACCACCAGTATACTATATCTACACTGAAACCTTGGGTTACTTTGTGTTTCTAGCCATGGGTAAATTATCATTTTTCTCACAAGAGTCTAAGGGTGGGGAATAGAAATAAGCTTGCACAAAGTCATCATGTTTAGTAGGTGGTGCCTTCTCTCCTCACCTGAGTAATGACAATGAGTAGGGCCCATTCACTTCTAATGACAAATGCTTTTATTATAATGAAGATCCACCTGATCTCCTCGCAATGCAGGAGAGAGAGCTTTTATGTGTGTTTTGACGTGTACATGTGTATACATTGTTAAGTTTAATTGAGGTGTACACATAAAAATGAGCACCCATGATGATTTAGTCATCAGGGAAATATTTAAAAATACAAGGGAGAGAATACCGTAAAGTTATAATGATCAGACAGACTGTTCAAACATAGGTGATTGATTTTGAAAAGTATCAGATTGATGAGGAAACACTAAGAGCTGTTATGAATATATACATAACAGCTTTTAGTGTTTCATTGGGATCTCTTACAGATATCATAACATTCCATAGCTCAATCACATAAAGCAGTGTTGTACAATTGCTACAAAAACACCTGCTATATTATTAAAGTCATTTTAGTACAAATGAAATAAAATGCATAATGACAGATAAAGGCCTATACAAAAACACTGATGCATATATATATATATATATATATATATATATATATATATATATATACAGTGACATGCATGCTCACACAAACACACAAGCTTACATTGTAATACCCAATAGGTAGCACACACACTGATTTGGAAATGTATACTAAGGTGCAATAACACACCACATATACTAATGCGCATACTAACATCCATACATACATCAATTTCCACACATCAGAACATACACTAACAAACATACATATAAGAAACACCCACAGTAATACCGATAGAGAAACATACTTTAACATACCTGTATAACATGGTTCAAACATAGGAAAAAAACACAAATATAGGCATTATAAAAAAAGACATTAATACATATTATTACACATAGAATAACACACACTGACTGCCACCCGCACATTCACACACGCAGAAATACATACCTAGGGCGTCAGATACAAGCACAAATGTGCACACATGTACAAGTACAAGAATGGAGAAATCTGTGGGACAGATGGTGTCTGCAGAAAGAGGAGCTCTCTAATTAAAGACATCCTCTCAAGGTCCCTTTGCATCTTCTATCAAGAGGGAGACTGTGATCCCTGGGTCCCATATACTCTGTGTCCCTTCAGAGACATTTGTGTCTGAGCTCCCAGTGACGTTCCTTCACTGTTTCTCATACACTATTTCCACAGCAGTAATAATGCTCATCCGCTCTGCACTCAGGACGGATTGATAGATGTTCTATTAGTTTCCTCGTCCTGATCTCTGTGCTTGAGCTGACAGATGAGCACATGCTCAGGCCAGGGAAATCAGGGGAGCTGCCTCCACCAGCTGCACATTACATTGGACACCTGAAACAGCAGAGACAGGACACCCTCGTCAGGGAAACCATCACACATATGCACTGTGTCTCTCACTCATACTCACAAATGTGTGCTCTCTATGTAATGACCTGATAGAAGAGATACAAGGAAAACCCAGGCCAGCAGACTCCATGGTGAGTCCAGGTGTTCAGTATTGATCACTGAGTGGAGACACCCGAGAATGCTGGGGTTGGAGCTTCGCCTTCACAGCTATAGGCTAAGGACTAGGGTGGATCTCATTAACATATAATGAGATGAATGAGGTTAATAACATAATGAGGTGAATTAACATATAAAGGGGTGAATTTGGATGTCCTTTCCCTATTTGTGTGGAGTTGCATGATTCTGAGCAGGTCATCAGAGAGTGTCTGGATTCAGTGAGGAAGGGCCCAATTATAGCATTCAGGACAACTGTTCAGTTTCTCAGGAGAGAAATGCCTCAGTCCTTGGCTTCCCAAGAGAAAGAATTTATGTGGAAGCCTGGTCTGTGATCCACGTGAGATTTTTTTTTTAAAAGGATAGAAGTTTCAGGTTTTACACAGGCACCCTCGGGGCACATGCACGTGTGGAAACCTGAGGCCAGAGAAACTCACAGCAAGTCCAAGAGCCGCTGGAAAAGAGGGAGGTGGCTTCAGATTCTGCCTTTTCCAGGGCCCTACCCTGGGAGCCATTGTCACGGTACTGGATGACCCCATTGGCTGAATTAAGCTCAGCTGGCCTAGATTGGGACCCTCCCAAGTGCACTGGCTTCCTGTCACCAAGGCCTGAATGGGTGCATGCCCTCTATCCTTGAGGGCTTCCAACTGCCTGTAAGGGGAGAAGGGAGGCCTTGGCCTGTAGAGGGACAACCCCAGGTTTCTACCACCAGCTACCTAACATCTCCCCAATGAAGAAGTGTGGACCCAAATCATTGGGGGTACTGGGCAATAACATCTCTAGCTACTTCCTGCTGGCAAATGGGGCACAAAGTGGGGCTTTGAGGTCACACCCTTCCTATTCTGTGGGAAGGGGTTGTCCACTCAGGGCCCCTGATGGAGGAGGTTGGGGTGGTCCTGGAGCTGCTGGTCCTGAAGCTGGAACACGTGGCTCGGAGACATTAGTAACCTGAGCACTTCTGGGAGAAACAGACAGGTGGACAGTTTAGGTGAGACAGGGGTTAGGTTTTGAGATGGCAGTGCCCTTGGATATAGAGGTGAGTGTCACAGGAAGTTTAGAAAGGAAATCTTAGGGCTGACAGGCATGGGGGCTAGTTCACTTTAAACACAGGAATGGTGTAAAAACATTTATTGGCTGAAAGACTGTGATAGGTCTGAGGTAGGGTTTTCTGTGGAACAGTAATCTGTCCTGAGGTGGCAGCGAAGCACCCCCAACAGCCCTCAGGTGTGCTTGTGACCCACTTTTGAGGGGTCTGGGTGCAACAGTTTCCCCGGTTTCACCTTGCTGCCACATTGACTGTTCACCAGTGGTTCCAAACCCGCTACAGCTCTCCTGCTGCTTCACTGGACAGGCCGGGCCGATCTTCAATGAGCAGCTGATTACTGTGCTGTGGGCCCCCTCCCTCTTGGCTATCTGCCATAGGACAGGGGACACCCTGGTGGCCAGCTTGCTTGCCGGTGTGTCATGGCCCTTAGGCAGCCTGTTCCAACTAGGGCAGTCCTGTGCCCAGTGGCCCCATTCCTGACACACATGGCACTTGGCACTTTGTGGTCATGGGTCTGGGAAACCTGGGAGGAGGTTGTGGGGGCAGTTAGCAAGTTACAATAGTCGCTGGTTCATTCTAACTGTGGAATGTTCCATAGAACTTCACTGCTGAATACACATTAGGATGGGTGACTTGCACATTCATCTGAGCGGGACAGTAGATTTGAGAATCTACTGAACGCAGACATTAGTTTAACAGAAATATGCTGCGAAGATGACCTTAAACTACAAAAGAAGGGGGCAATACATCTGAAAGGAAAAATGTTTTTGTTTTCTTTTAATAAATCTACCTGGTAAAGTATAAAGAGTAAAAATAAAATTTTAAAGGAATACCATTACCATGTTAATAAATATATTATGAATGGTATTATAAAAGGTGGTATCTCTTACACTGTCCAACATCTCCCTTGACCCACGTGTCTGTTGTCCATCACCCTGAGAAGGGGTTATATGTAGATCCTTGTGATCGTTTCCCCTGACAAAATAATAATAATTTATCATGGGTTTGTAGTGGGGTGGGGCAGGGAGGGAAGTGGAAAACGAGGAGCTGATGCCAAAGGCTCAAGTAAAAAGGAAATATTTTGAGAATGATGATGGCAATAAATGTACAAATGTGCTTGACACGATGGATGTATGTACGTATTGTGATAAGAGTTGTACAGGCCCCCAAGAAAATGATTTTAAAATAGATAGATAGATAGATAGATAGATAGAGAGATAGATAGATAGAGGTGTAGAAAAAGATGGCATAATTAAAACACAGTGTAGGATATGATATAGACAAGAGAATAATAAGAACAAATCCTGACAATAATATTAACTATAATTATACAAAATACAGAATATGCAGAAAACAAATTAATGGAAATAAGGAACAAAAATAGGACACACATTGAGAAACTCAGTTACCATAACCCAATGGCAACAAGTGAATTGCATCTCCTTGTAGGGAACTGCGTGTCCCCCCACCCTGGATTTGAGCTATGTACGACCTTTATGAGTTTACTCTCATTTTCCTGCCATACAAACTGCCCTGAGATTTTACTGCCCTTTGTTCCTTTCCCGCCACAGGGTGGCTGCCTTGACCCTTGCTAGGATTGGTGCGCTTTCACTAGCAGCTGCTATGCTCATTGGTCAATACATGACTGATGGCATCTCCCCCCACAGGCACCAGATATGCTTCCTTAACATACTTACCTGTTTGCCTTATTTGGAGATGCACGACTATTGGCTACCTCAACTGTACCTTATTTTACATGGGACGTAATGATGCCCGCCCTTCGCTGGCTATTTAAACATCTGCTTTCAGCCCAATAAATGAGGCTTGATCAGATTCCTGTCTTGCCTCCATTTCTCGCGCCCTTGCCCATCTTCATTCCCAGTCCCTCTTTCAGGTATCCACGTTATTGATGTCCCGCGGGACGGAAATTTCCTACTGAGTGGCCCTCTAGGACAGAGTAGAGCTGCTCCTTTGGGTTTCTGACACTGTAAGACTTTGGGGGAGCAAGCAGCCCTATCCTTCTCCCTTGGAGTGAATGATGGGTTCAAACTCCTGATCTTCCACTTAGTATCCCAATGTAAAATCCACCATGCCACCAAGGATAGTGAATTTGTATACAGTGTACATATAGTCTTTATTATTTATTTATTACACTTTATTTTCCTAATTCTTTGATAGCCATACTTAATTTTGAATAATATATTCATTGAATTTAAATTGTTAAATAATTTTAAGTTTTTGAATTTTTAAAATATGGTGCAATATATTATTATTTTAGGTAATTACATTTGACTGAACAAAATTAATTTCAATTTTCTGCACCTCACGCCATCAGACATGTTGTTAGTTGCCTTTGATTCAGTTCTTACTCATAATGACGCAATAGACAAAAGAACAGAAAGAAAAACTGCCAGATCCTGAACCATCCTCACTCTTGCTCCTGTTTGAGACCATTTATGCCACCACTCTGTCTGTGCATTAATTGAGCATATTCCTTTTCCTTGCTAACACTCTACCAAACAGGATGGACTTCTCCCGAAATTGGCCCCCTGATAACATGTTGGAAATATGTGAAGAGATTGACGGTTTTCTATTCCACAGAGAACTCTGAGATACTACTCTGCCATGCCCTCCCCTTGGGGTGCACTTGCTTCTTTTTAGAATCAAAGCTGTCCTTTTTTTAAACGTTTTATTAGGGACTCATACAACTCTTATCAAAGTCCATACATATACATACATCAATTGTATAAAGCAAATCTGTACATTCTTTGCCCTAATCATTTTCTTTCTTTTTTTTACATTTTATTAGGGACTCATACAACTCTTATCATAATCCATACATATACATACATCAATTGTATAAAGCACATCCATACATTTCCCGCCCCAACCATTCTCAAAGCATTCGCTCTCCACTTAAGCCCTTTGCATCAGGTCCTCTTTTTTTCCCCTCCCTCTCCGCTCCCCCCTCCCTCATGTGCCCTTTGTAATTTATACATCGTTATTTTGTCATATCTTGCTCTATCCGGAGTCTCCCTTCCCCCCCTTCTCTGCCATCCCTCTCCCAGGGAGGAGGTCACATGTGGATCCCTGTAATCAGTTCCCCATTTCCAACCCACTCACTCTACACTCTCCCAGCATCGCCCCTCACACCCTTGGTCCTGAAGGTATAATCCACCCTGGATTTCCTGTGCCTCCAGCCCTCATATGTACCAGTGTACAACCTCTGCCCTATCCAGCCCTGCATGGTAGAATTCGAATCATGGTAGTTGGGGGGAGGAAGCATCCAGGGTCTGGGGGAAAGCTGTGCTCTTCATCGGTACTACCTCGCACCCTGACTGACCCATCTCCTCTCCTAAACCCCTCTATGAGGGGATCTCCAGTGGCCGACACTTGGGCCTTGGGTCTCCACTCTGCACTTCCCCCTTCATTCAATATGGTATATATATATATATATATATATATATATATAAATATATATATATATATATATATATATATATATATACACACACACATACACATATGCTTATTTTTTGTTTGTATGATGGCTTATACCTGGTCCCTTGGGCACCTCGTGATCGCACTGGCTGGTGTGCTTCTTCCATGTGGGCTTTTTTGCTTCTGAGCTAGATGGCCGCTTGTTTATCTTCAAGCCTTTAATACCCCAGACACTATCTCTTTTGATAGCCAGGCACCATCAAAAGCTGTCCTTCTAATGCGCGTTTCCTTCACTGTGATCACAATGATTGATTTCAAAAACAAGTCCCCTCAAACACACAGGTCACTCCAGTTCACCTGTTCCCAATGTCAGGGCTCTCTCTATGCCTGGAACACTTGTTTCTGCATAAAGGGAGACAATGAAAAGCAAGCAGTGTCACTAAGGACATGTCACAAAGTTAGCCCCTGAAGTCTTCACAATTATTCTCTCAGACACAGAGAACCTTTGTCAGTCACTACCCAGAGTGAAAAGGAGCAATGCAGATAGACACCTCCTGATAGACCTGACCTTGGGTTGTAATAGATCAGTGACCACAGGGCATTTAAAATCATGGATTGAGCTCATTATTTTGTACATACTTGCATTTCATTGTCAACGGATTTTGAGTAACAGAGAGGGTGAGAATGTCCATGAAAATTTGTTTCTTAGGAAGGAACATGGGTCATATAGGATGATAATGAACGGTCAGTAACTTTTAATATTTGTACTGCAACCAGAGAAATCTAGTTCTTCTTTTCCAGCTGCAGTGAGAAGGAAATTAAGAGAAAAATGAATAAATAAAAGGAAAACCTTCCCCATGTGGAAGCTGAGAGCTCTGAGAGGAAGACCTAATACTAACAGGAAATCCTCCCTGTCTTTCATCTATGTCTAGGACTGGATGTCTGTGGTCAGTGAGTCCTGCGCGCCCCCTGCTGCCCAGTTTCTCCCCTGCAGGGAGGTTTGTGTCTGGACTCACACTGACTTCCCCTCACTGAATCCATCCATTGCACAGTAATACACGGCCGTGTCCTCAGCAGTCATGGAGCTCAGCTGCAGGGAGAACTGATTCTTCTATGTGTCTCTGGTGATGGATAGTCAGCATTGAAAAGACGGGTTATTACTTGTATCACCACTAGAGCATATCACTGCCATCCACTGCGGCCCCTTCCCTGAGGGCTGGCATATCCAGCTCCAGCAGTAACCACTGCTTGTGATGGAGTAGCCAGAGACAGAGCAGGTGAGGGACAGCTTCTGGGAGGGCTTCACCAGTCCTGGACCCGACTCCTGAAGTTGCACTTGAAGCAGGATGCCCCGAACAAAATCAGACTGTCCTGTTGCTTGCTTGAAGTCAAAACCTTCCCCATAGACCCAGGGCATATATCTGAATCTCTCACCTTGGGGAACTGTCACCAGGCACAGGAGAGTACACAGCAATAGTATCTTTAGACCACAGCTGTCTAGCTTTCCTAGACCAAGGGTTAGTTTGTACCATTGTGTCTGAAGAATAATTTTCATGTGAGGGAGCCCTGGCCTTATAAGCAGAAAGTGATACAGATCAGACTCCACTCTTTCTTCGGAGCCCATTGTGAAATCACCCTTTGTTTGAACTCATATGCATGTTACTCTAAAATTAAAGAAGTTTTTCCTGAGAGGTATGTGGTAAAGGTCAAAGAATGCCCAGAATTTCTGAGCTCAGTGTTCTCTACTTCCAGCCCCTCATAACCCCTACCCTGCCTTGGGCTCCTATATGTCTTGGGCCCCTGACAGTGGGCAGGATATAGTCAATTGGACCCTAACTCATCTTCATTTTTTCTGGATACCCTGACACCTCTTAATTAACCTTCTCATAGTCCTTAGTAGTTTTCCTTGTGTGGGAATAACCTCTTTTAAAAGTAGGAATACCAGATTAGTCCCAAAGAGTTGGGGTTGATAATGTCCCAAAGGTCCAACTCTTCTGTAAAGCTATTCAGTTCCAATTCCCACCCACTCCTCCCTTGAGGTCCCCTCATGAATCTGGGTTCCAATAATCACTGCAACGTCCAACAGAAATTCATTAAAGTTTGAGGAAATGAATCATGTGGTGGTGGGGTCTGATCAGTCCAAATTCCAACGATCAGGAAAGGGTAAACCAAACACTGGGTAGAAGGGACACGGTCCACTCCTACCTTTGCATTTTTTTAGGCACATGTGACCTGAAGCTCTGGTAGAATGTTTACAGTAGGAATTGTCCTGCTACTAAACTTATTCAGCCAGGATTTTTCCAACCTTGGGTCATGGTCACCAGCTCCACTGCTCTTACACACAATACACACACTACATCCCAGAGCCTCATGACTGAGGTCAACCTCAGTGCAAGTAAAGACATTCAAATGTCATAGGGTCTCGGGGAAGAATATGCCACCTGAAAAAGTTGGACTTCAGACAAAATAATGTTTTAACTCTGTAGCCTCTAAAAATAATGCAAGATTCTGAATACACACACACACACACACACACACCTTTGTTTGCTGGAATATCCAAAATGATGCAAAATCAGTAGTTGAGTCCTGATTTTAAGTATAAAGTTTCAGTAGAGCAGTAGACAGAAAATAATCATTTGAGAAAATAATCAGAGTAAGAAGAAAAGCCAAGAACAGTGTTTTAAATCTTGAACCAAAAGACATTTTCTTGAGACCCAACAGGCACTGATCATTAACATTATGTCTATCCATGCAACTGATCCTCAACATTTAGAGAATGAGCGCAGACACTCTTGTAAATGTCCCTTACCCAGGGGTCTCTGGTCCAATTGACATGTGAGCATCTCCAACCAGAAACAGCCTCTCCATTTGTGTTTTGCACACAGCCCCATCACAACTGCTCATGGGTCTCACCTTAAATTTATTCCCTAAACTCAAGTATTGTCTAATTTTGGAAAAATATTTATATTATTGACTATAGGAGCTGTGGCACTATCTCTAAACATGGAATTTTAAAGCTCAATCCCAATTTATTTATTTATTTTAAGCATTTTATTAGGGGCTCATACAACTCTTATCACAATCCATACATATACATACATCAATTGTATAAAGCACATCTGTACATTCTTTGCCCTCATCATTTTTCAAAGCATTTGCTCTCCACTTAAGCCCTTTGCATCAGATCCTCTTTTTTCCCCCTCCCTCCCAGCTCCCTCCTTCCTTCTGAGCCCTTGATAATTTATAGATTATTATTTTGCTCAATCCCAATTTATTTCTTTCCTCTTAACAAAGTTTAAAACATTTTTCCCAGACTTGGTGTTGACATCATCCATTTACTGATTAATTAGAATATCTGTATACCTCCGACTTAATACATATTTTACAATGGGGAAATCCAAGCATAAGGCGTTGGTCACCTGGACTTCTTTGGGCCAAAATTTGCTGAAGGGAATAAGCAATTCCTTTGAAATAAAGACACATCAATTTCACTAAAATCCAGGAGTTCAAGCATAGGACATGCTAGCATTTTTCATTTGGAGATCACTAAGTCAGTTCTCTTTTTATATGCACACTCACATAGTGTCACTTGATCCTGTTCATTTCACCAAACCTCCATCTCAACATCTGCTCTTGGTGCTTGTCTGACCAGTTTTAGCTTGAGACCGTGATGTAGCTGCACGCTAGTTCAGATCACTGCCATCTCTGAATTTGACTGCCACGATCGTCTCAGATAATTTCATAGCAGTGGTTCGTAGGGGTCTCCTTAAGTGTCAACCTCATGACATTATCCATCTGCACATCACTTTCCTGTCAGGTTTGGTACACATGTTCTCCATGAGCTCCTGAGCGCTCCCTGTACTCTGAAGGAGCAACACATTGAGCTCCTCTAGACGCAGATGTTCTAGGTTTGTTTTGCAGTCCCCCAGCTCCTGGGGTTAGGTTTGGTCGGTCACTTAATCAAGGTGCACTGTGTCTCTCAAAGGTCTGAAAGGTGGAAATGATAGAAACTATGGCTCCAAGGAAAATGCAATCATATTTGCTCCAGTTGTCCATTGTTGTACACGGAATAGACATACAACACTGCAGCTTAAAATTACAAGTGCTTTTTTTTTGCTTTTTAATTTGTTGCTTGGATTTTGTTTTTACTCTTCTAGTGCACAAATGTCGATATTTAGTAGGTCGCTTTCATCTATGTTGTCTTCTTTGTGTGTAAATTCTTTGCTATAGTTGACAGTGCATGAACGCCCTGCAATAGAGCACTTACATGTGTCTCTGCTTCCTTATAGATGGTCTCTATAGCTCTGGGATTTGCATTAGGTCCTTGATCATCTGGTGCTTGTTTTTGTACAAGAGCTGAGGCTTCGGTTGTCTTTCATTCTTCTGAGGGTGGCGATCCAATTGTGCCGGCCACATTGTTGAAGAGAATGTCGCTCTCATTTATAAAATTACTTGGGCTTTTGGTGACGTTCAGTTGCTTGTGTATGGATGGATTATTTATTAGTTTTCTATTCTGTTGCATTGGTCAACAAACCTATCATTGTACGAGTGACAGGCTGTTTTGACTGCTGTGGCTGTGTAATCGTTTTATAGCTTGTTTGTGTGAGGCCCCTAACTGGTTCTCAATATTTTGGGGTTCCTTGATTATACTATGATTCTCCATATAAGGTGAGTAATTATTTTTTCCATTTCTTTAAAGAATTAGGTTGGCATTTGGTTCGGGATTGCATTGTATTTAAAAATAGCATTGGTTAGTGACATTTCCGTGGTACTGAGTGTCCTTATCCATGAAAATGGAATACTGAGAATGTGAACAGATTTGCACTGGGAATCATAAACATTCCTGAATCATGCCATCGTGCTGAACAAGAGACACAGAAAATAGATAAAGACACAAAGAGACATCGGACCAGTGCGGAGTCTGACCTGCACACTTCTCACCGAAGATGAGAGCCATATGGGAGCCACATTCTGCTTTAATGTGGTTCATTCTCTACCTAGCCGCCTGCATACCTCTAACCTGGAACTCAATGACATTATCAGGGAATTCGATGGAAGCCTCCGCTCTCAGCCTGTCCTTTCCACAGCACATCATCGTCTTTCTCTTCAGGCATCATTTGGAGAGTTTGAAGAACCTGTCTTTTTGATCCAATTCAAAATCTAACTTCTGGCAGCACCCAATCACTGCATCTTTACTAAATCTCATTAGATCTGAATCTCCAAGTTTCTCTGAGTTCTTCTGGACCCTGCTCTTGAAGTCCACTTGGCTGAGTAATTTTCTTCCATACAGAACGTTTTCTTGTTACAATACTACTTCTTAATGTAGAAAATATCAGGGACAGGCACTGCATTGTAATATTAAAACACAGACAATCTCTGAGAGATGGAAAGAATACCGATAGCACAACAGGAAAGCAGCCCTGAACCTTCATCTGCACCTGCTCCTGGACCTGAGGCCTGGGCTCTGTGCGTCCTGGGCGCCCCCTGGGGGACTGTTTTCTCCCTGCAGGGAAGGCTTGTATCCTGGATGAATCTGAATTCTCCGCACTGAGTTGGTAGCACAGTAATACAAAGGCATGTCCTCGAGTTTCAGGCTGTTCATATCCAGATACACCATGTTCTAGGAGTTGTCTTTGGAGATTGTCAATTGACCTTTCACAGAGTCTTTGTATTATGTACCACACCCACGCCATGGACTAATTCTTGAGACCCACTGCAGGTCCTTTCCCAGAGCCTGGTGGACCCAGATCATGGTATGGCTACTTTTGGGCAAACTAGAGGCTACACAGGAGAGTCTCAGAGACACCTCAGGTTTCCCGAGTCACTCCCATACTCCACTAACTACACCTCACTCTCAACATCTGCAAGCACAGATATCCTGGGCAGGAAAACCATCAGACATACTCACCGCGTCTCTCACTCACACCCAACCACACAAACTGGTTCTTGACAAAAATCACCTGTTAAAACAACAACAAGGACAAACCCCTTTCAGCACAGACTCCATGCTGTCTGTGCTGTGCTCAGTCCTGATCACTGAGTGGGGACTCCTGAGAATCCAGGATCACTTCCAGAGCTGCAGGGTTGGGATCGCGTTGGCTTTCATCAGCAGAGGGAGGGGTGGATTTGCATGCCCTCCGACTACATAGCAATAAATGAAGTTGCATGATGTCTGAGATGCGCTTGTTATGTTCCTAGAACAGATCTGAGTGTTTTAGATGTGCTGTGAAAAGCACAAGGATATTATCATTAATAACATATATTATGTGACTTTGTTTTGTGTGTGTGACGTTCTACAGCAAATTACCATCACACATTAATTCATTTTATTTTTCTGTTTACACACAAAATACGTGTGTAGATTATATATCTGATAGAAATAATACTACAAACATAAATGTAAAAACTGTACTTTTATATCTTTGAAGAACACAGTATGTTCTTTCTTAATATCCTTTGAGATTTTGGGACCAAATTATTTTGGAAGGGGTAAGATCATGGTTGTAGGGTGGATGAACAAAAGTTTCCAAATTAAAATTTCAGGACATTCCTTTGTACCCTTGAAGAATAAGTAGGCACAAAGTCATGAATGGTTTAAAAAAATGTAAATACATACTTGATGCAGATTCTTTCCCCTTTTCTCACAAGTACAGGTTTACATTTTCTTACTATTTTTTCATATGAGCCCTGGTCATCACCCTGTAACCTTTTTGAATTTCTACATGATTACCCACCAGGACAGGTGCCCTGAAGGAAATAGACCAATTATTGGGCAGTTAGAATGTATTCTTCCCACTAAAGCATTGTGTCCTGAATGAAGGCAGGATTGGATTTCTGGGCCATGTGGTTGTTGTGTTTGCTGTGCACAGGTGCTGCTGAGTCTGTTCTGACCCACAGTGACCCTATGCACAGCAGAACAGAACACTGTCTGGTACTGCATTGTCCATACACAAGTTCCTATGTTTGAACTGTCTTGGGGACAGATCATTAAGGACAAGTGGGGGAGAATTTTCATCAGCAGCTATAAGGGAAAAGCCCAGCAGTTTAAAATGCATTATCTATGAGAAATGACATAAAAAGTACCAAAAATATCATGAAGCATTTCAAAATATGCTTATTTGTTTTATTAATTGGCAGAAGCTCAGGCTTTGCTTGTGATCATTTGCAAAGCAACATCAGAATGGTGTGGGAACATTCTGTGAACGCCTCCCCTTCATGTCAGAGAAGGCTGATTTGGGACAAGTAACTGTGGGGTGTATCTCCCTGGGGAAGCACAGAACTGCATGAGGAGATTTTCAAGGTAAAACATGACTCAGCATGCTTAGTGGAGAGTGTAGGGGAGATGCCACATTGTGAAAAAGTGCCCTGAAAGATTCATAAAGGGGAGATATGGAAAGGATGACCCAAGAGAAAAAGACACATTATGGTGTTGCAAGAGGCAGAGGGCAGGGTTGTGTCAGGTGACAGGAGATGGACTCTATCAGGAAAAGCAAAGCAAATAACAGTTTGTTGTTTTTTGTGTCATTCACCTTAGGACCTGCAGTCAGGGAAGATGATACTGTGATGGAAACTTCCAGCACCTTTCATGCTGAAAGAATGTGGTGAGACTGAGGAGGAACAAACATAGGGATATGGGAACATGAATATCCAGGGGTGAGGAGGAATCCGTTGTTCGTGGAGTAGAGCAGAGAAGGAGCAGAGTTGTGAATGGGAGGCAGGGACAGGAGTGGAGTGCTAGAAACTGTGATAGTGGAGGGAAGTCAGTCTTGGAGAGGCATGCTATCACAAGGCTGCTTGAGGAAACCAAAAAAATGCACTTCACCCAAGCCAAGCATTTTCAATGGTCTCATACACATGTTAATGTTGCACATGGAAAAAGGACCACCAATTGTGAATTGATGCATTGAAATTATAATGTTAGTTTAAAATATTGAGAGTACCATGGACTGACAAGAGAATCAATAACCCCATCTTCAAAGAAGTACAGCCAGAATTATTTTAAGAGGCAAGCATGGTGAGACTTTGGACATGTTATCTGACAGACTTGTCTCTGAAGAAGGACCCCAGGCTTGGTAAAGTGGAGAGGCATTGGTAAAGAAGAAGACTCTGGAGAAGATGATTCCCATTGTGGCTGCAACAATAAAAATGATTGTGAAGATGGCACAGTCTCGGGCAGTGTTTCATCCTCCGCTACAGAGCGTGGACAACATCTAACACCAACAACAATATTGCATGGGTATGTGGGTGAAGGCACTGACTGATTTATGTGGCCAGGAAGTGTCCCTATAATATGGAACTCTTTCCATAAAAGGGTCTGATGTCCTTGGGCTGCCCACATTTTCCACGTTTTTCAAGAAGCTGTCTTTTGGCGTATGGGGGGGGCATGCGTCAATGAACAACCAGGACAGACACTAAGGGCTTTTGCTGCTCTCATACCTTCCCGTGCAAACTCATCCTGTCCTGAGCCAGAAGATGAAATTGACGACATTGGGTCAGCTCATGGTACAGAGGACACACCTCAACCTAAGGAGAAGCTTTCACTGAGGACAGTTCTCTCTAGAAGAAGGCACAGTACAGCTGTAGGAGCTGGATGCTCCAGCCTGTGAGCAACCTCTGGGTTTCGAGTGGAGGCAACAGCAACATCTGTCAACAACTGGTAATTTGGGGGCAGATAGTGGAGAAATAAATTTATTCAAAAGGATCTAGCAGAACAATTCCAGAACTATCTTTTCCTGGTTCATTCAAACTTAATGGTGAAATATACAATCCAATACAATAAAACACATTTTAAAACTACAATTATTCACTTTTGAAAAGTGTATCATTTCCTCGAGATTTTAAGCACCAACATATTGAATAGATTTGATCTTAGTTCCTATCATTTCTTCATAGATTCCTATCAACAATCATGTACTCAGGATTGCTTGCTTCACTGAATACTTGAAATGCTGGACTTGGCAGGTTCTGGAAGCTTATAATGTTCCCCGAGTCCATGGGAAAGTACCACTGGCATGACACTGCCTGGAGTGACTCGAGTCATTTGAAGAGGACTTTACAAAGTTGCCTACAAGGAACCAAATGGTATATTCTGGAAGATGAAGTGATGAGCTCAAATTCACAGCAAGCATTGCTGGTGGTACAGTGGGTCAAACATGGGCTTGGTAGCCATACATGTTTGTGATTCAAATCTGCCAGCTTCTCCTAAAGAGCAGCACTGTGCTTCAGAGAGGCAGGGAAACACTGCTCTCCCGTCCACTGGTATGAGACAGAAATGACCCCAGGGATGGGAATGGGCTTTGGACCTATTGAATTATTTTCAATTTTACCAGTAAAGATAATAGAAAGATACCTTTATAATCTCCCCCAAACCACTACCTCCCAACACTTCCTGTTTTGTCTCCTTGCATGACACATAGTAATCATCAATGAACCAATATTGATATATTATTATGAATTAAAATCTGATTTGTTTGGATTTCCTTAAATCTTCCTTAAGGTACTATTCCTGCCATAGGATTCCATACAACACATCATATTACATTTAGTCATCATGCCCCTTTAGCTTGCTCTACGTTGTGACAGATTCTAAGAAATTGCTCTCTATTTTTAAAATTATCTTTAAAACTCTGACATGTGTTTGTCAGATTTAATTTTTTTGTTGTTGGTTGGTTTTGGAGAATAGCCTGTGATTGGAATCTGTCAATGTTATTGTGACAGGATATACACTGTCACAAACTTATCAGTGTTGATTTGACCTAGCTCACCTGGCTGAGGAATGATTTGTCAGAGATCTCCCTTATAAGAATGCTCAATGCAGCCCCAACTAAGAAGTACACTATTAAAGAATCCAGATTTTATTTTCTTATATATGTATTGTCATAATAATAATGTGATATATGTCATATAATTCGATAGTTCAATCACATACAGCAGAGTTGTACAATTTCTACCACAATCAGTTTCCAAACATTCTTTTTCTGCATGGACTCCTTGACATTGTCTCCACTTCATCCCTCCTCCTCCATTGTATCCCCCTCCTCCTGAAAACCTTATTCTATTTGTTGTGTCTATAAGTTCATCAATCCTAGGATGCATATAAAAAAAGGAAAAACATATAACACAAATTCAAGAGGGTGACCTCCAATTACATAATAACTCTGAGATACATCCCAATATGGACAAGCAAAAACCAAACTAAATACCACAAACCAAAAATACAGAAAATGTTGGAAACCAGATCAGGTTCAGCCTCATCAGTAGATCAGGAGGAATCTACTGACAAAGTATTAACTGTTCAAGACAGATTTACGTTTTTTATTCTTTATACTCATCTCTCCAAAGCTGTCTGATAACCACTTTTCTCCATTCCTCAATTGTAGTTACAGGGACTTCTCCAGACACTTATTTCCTATGTAGTTCCACAGATGAATCTTGGGCTACCACTCTCAAGCATCACAATTTAGACTCTGATACTAGTTCTTCCTTCAACTTCAGATTAAATGGTTTACCATCCTTCAGTGACTGATGATGGTGTGCTTCTTCCATGTAGGCTTAGTTGACATATCACTTAAAGGGCCGCTGGTTTGAAAGCAAGCCTTTAAGACCCCAGATGTGAAGCAAACATATTTGAATGTTTTGTTATTTTTTGTTTGCTTGTTTGAAATAGATGGTATGAAGGCAGGATTGGGGCAGAGGTCTGTGGATCACTGTTTGTTCATAGAGGGAAAAAGAAGACCAGAGCAGTGGGAAAACATAAGAACAGCAAGCAGAGCACAGAGCTGGTGTGATTTTTCTCCTAACACCGGCTCCGCGCACCTGGGTATGAGCTCTGACACTTGGGCTCTGGGTACAACCTTCAGCCTGAGCCTTCGTCAGACTGCAGGGTAGGCTTGTGTCTGGGCTCACACTGACTTCCCCTCCCCGTGTTTCTTGCACAATAATGCACAGCTGTGTCCTCAGCATTTAGTGAATTCACTCGCAGGGAGAATTGGTTCCTGGCTGTGTCCCTAGAGATGGAGCTGCGACTCTTGAAGGAAGAGCTGTAGTAAGTGTTACCACTAGCACAAATCTCCCCAGTCCACTGCAGCCCCTTCCCTGTGCGCTGGCGGGTCCACTCACAGCAGTAACCACTGGTGGTGGTGGAGAATCCAGAGACTGTGCAGGTGAGTGACAGGGTCTGTGAGGGCTTCACCAGTCCTGCCCCTGACTCCTGCAGCTGCACCTGGAACAAAGAAAACAACAGTGAGTTCCAGACAGACCTACCATGCCTTGTTCTGATCTCTAAAATCAGGGACGATCTCACCTGGGGCTGAAGCCACCGGGCAGAGAAGTAGACGCAGCCACACCATGTTCTCCTCTTGGAGGATCCTGCCTTGCTCACAATCTCCAGTCCTCACTGAAAGCGGCACTGACCTGCCCAAGCTTAAAACCCTCCTCTCTCCATGGCTGAGTGATTTCCATGTGGGGGTTCAGAAGTCATACAAGAACAGTCCGTAGAGAGGACTCGGTACATCAGCTGCCTTTGAATACAGTTTTTCCTGTGTTTCCCTGGTCCTGACAGAGATGACATTGAAGTGGACCACATCTAAGGAGAGGTGGAAATCCAGGGGAAATGATCACCTCCCAGCACTTCCATTGCTTCTCCTCAGGTGATGCTGGGGGTTGTCTAGAAGGTGCAAACACTCAGTTGGGAACCACTACAGATTGTAGCACACAGCCAATGACATTGTGAATGTCACACATGAGGAAAGAAGCCACGCCCGGAAGAAATGCCCACTCTCCACTCAGATGCTCCTGCACTCCTGGGTTTGAGAAAAGTTTCCCCAGTGCAAGAGATAACTCCGTGTATCCCAGTGACCTAAGGACAATGTTCTTTCCTTGTATACAGAAGAGACTAACTGCCTAAACTCTTATGGATAGGACAATATCTTACTTATTGTTCACTATTGGACATTTCTAGGTTCTACTATCCATTGTAATAGTTGCACAGTTCAGGGACAAGTTGTAATGCGGCAGGGACAACTCGTTGCTCCAGAGACAGCAGGCCTCATAGAAATGCAAAAAGCCCCTGGCATTGCTAACACACCTTCCCACCACCCTCCACTCCCTCCACTAAGATACGCTCACCTGCCTTTTTTTAGCTTCTGTCATCCACTGGCCTGCCAATCCCCAACAGCCTCCTGTGAGTAATCCCTGTCTTGTAAAAGTCTGCAAGACCCCAGCTGTGAAGGCTAAGTTTCTGGATACGCACCCACTGAGACAAGGGTGGCCACCCAAAGTTCTTCCTTTTTGATATAACCCGATTGCTGTTGGCAACGCCTTCAGCAACTCCAGGAAGAGTAGTTCCAGTTAGAAATGTCACTGAGTTCTTTATCAGGACATGTTACAGTTCCGTCAAGTCTGCTGGTACATGCCCGTAGAGCATACCACTCAGTTATAAATATCAAACTGAAAGCATTCCGCTCGAGCTCCTTGAGGCACCCGACTCCAGTAAGCCTCATCCGGGAGGCACTCAGCGCCAGTTTCTAGGGTCAGCGAGCCCAACTTTCTGAAGGAGCCTCCAGAGACACTCTAGTCCAGTCAGCAAGCCTCCTGCCCAAGAACAGTCATGTTAATTTACTCTGTGGATTGGGAAGTGCATCACGGTTCCATGCCCTGTCTCTGATGGGATAGCTGTCATCTGGATTAGGGAGGTCCGCTGTGCAGGGATCACAGAACTGGAGAATTCCATCCATCCGAGACTCTTGTGGGTAATGCCATCCTTCCTCCTGCTTCTCATAGGGCTCATTTTATAGACAGTGGGATCTTCTCCAGGGAATCTTATTCTGAAATTACTCAGGTGAACCCCTTCATTATTGCTCCCCCACATTCCTACTAGACCCAAGCAGGGAAAAGTCATTTTGTGGGAGTTAGAAACATGTCTGGAAGAGTCACATTAAAGATGTCATTTCCTCTGAAAATGTAAAGAATTTCAAACATATTCTCCTAATGACAGCATCCAGGAACTCAGCTTTCTGTGTTGCAAAGTGTGGAAAATGTGATTATTTTGGAAGTTAATATGTTCCCAAAGTAGGATTATTTTGATACCCTCCTTCCAAATAAATGAATTATTAGTAAACCTCAGTTGCATTCAGGAATACGTTTTAAACAAAGTAATTTTATTAAGAAGAATTACATTGGTGACCGGGATGATGTATTCTCTTGCACCGAATAAGGTGGTGTGGCTGGCACCTGAGGGTGGAGAATTCTATGAAGTAGAGCAGGGAGTCAAGTAGGCGTCAGAGGGAACGGTGGTCCGAACTGTCACGTGGGAACTTAATCCTGGACCCAGCTAGTTCCACACTCATACTGAGCAAATCGTGATACCCACGTTAAACCATGCTCTGAAATTTAAAAACAGTGACGACGGCTCAAGAAACAGTCCAAAGAAGTCTTCTAGAACCCTACAAGTACTTATTTCAGTTACCAGGTAAGCAAGTAAGAGCCAAGCTTTAACAAGCTGTTAATCATTGTTCCAGAAGACAAGCTGCAAGTTATCATCGAAGTGACAGAAGAGTGGCATAAAGCCAGTTTGCTCATTGATGAGATCAAAGACTGCTCAGAACTTCCACGTGCTTTGACAGTGGCTCATAGTATCAAAGAAATTCCACTTGTCATCCCTTTGCTAATGATGTTTATTTTATTGGTTTGGCAATATACATCATTCTTGTATAAGTCTTGTACAAACTTTTATAAATATACGTGTAAAAAGTCCTGACTTTTGGTCAGTGCAACAATTTACTGATGATCTTTTAGACCTCCATCAGGGACAAGGCCTAGACAATTACACTTGGAGGGACAATTACACTTGTCCCACTGAAGAAAGATATAAACAAAAATATGGTCCCACAAAAGACCGGTGGGCTATTTGGTTGAGCTGTAGGTCTCCTGCAGTTGTTCTCTACATGCTGCAGATGTAAAGCCTCTACTTGGGCTCATTTTCCAAATTAGGGATGATTTATATTAATCTACACTCCAAAAAATACAGTGAAAACAAAAACTTTTTTGAAAACCTAACAAACAAAACTCTCATTTTCTACAATTCATGCTATTTTGTCAAGGACTGAGAGTGCCCAAGCGCAGAATATCTTGCACCAGAGAACCTAAAATATAGACGTTAAGAAATACTGTGCTGCAGGTCTATCTAGATAAGGTGGGGCTTGAAAAGCCTTACTTTCAGACAAAAGCTAAACTTGATCATGGTGGATCGGACCACGGCATGATATGATACTTGGCCAATTGACTTACCTCTTGATCCAACCAAAATTTGCTCCAGGGTCAAATATTTCTCACTTTTTCCACAAAAGAAATTTCTTGTCCGAATTTTTAAGTATGGAGGGTGGTCTTTTCTTTCTTACACTTTATTTTAATTTTATACTATTTTAATTTTATTCCTGCTGTTTTTTTTTTGTTTTCTAGTATTCTAAGGGGTTTCCAAGTTTGTAAATCACAAAAAGATTGGATGCATAGAGACAGTAACTGATATAATGGTTTATGAGGTGCATGGGGCATGGAGTAGTAGGTAGGATGAGGTGATTTGAGGAGCAAACAATGAATGTGGGAAATGGGAGAGAACATATAGATTGATTATGATGATATGTATGTATGTATTCATACACCTACGATTCTTTTAAAAAGTGATTTAACTAAGTAAGTGTATGCTATGTAGATATTATATCAAGAAAACTACTTAAAAAAAAACTTGACCAGTGGTTACCATGGGTGAAGGAGAAAGGGTTGTTCCTTTTTTTTTTAAAAGGGGTGTTCCTTATGGGACATTTAATTTATATTAATGGTGGTGAGATAATTTGGAAAAGGATATCAATAATGATTTTAAAACATGAGGCATATAATCAAACACACTGATTTATACATATAATGGTTGTTGAATTGGGGAATTTTTTATTGTGTATATTTTTCCAAATTAAAATTTTTATTACATAAATAACAATGAATACAAGGAAGAAGAAATTTTTTGAAACTATAGTGACGATGATATAGTGTATGATTTTTCTTGACATGATTGAATTATTGAATTGTATTTTAATGTGCATGAAATTACAATAAACCGGCATTTTAAAAAAGAAACAGAAGGTCATCTATCACTTACACAGATTTTCAGTTTAGGGTTTTGATTAACAGGCTATGGCTCATGGCCCAGTGCCTGTCTTTGTGAATAAAATTTTATTAGCATTTAGATATGCCCACCTCTACTGTCTGCTATTGTTTTCCTATGCACTCAGTAGAGTTGAGTGGTTTTCTCCAACACTATATCAAAAATGGAATGCTAAATTACTTGACCTTAGTAACACTAAAAATAACAACAAGCATCATATTTTGAGAGAGAGAGAGTTGCCCTTAAGAAGAAAAGGGCTTATGAGGGAGGGGGGAGTGGGAAGGGAGGGGAAAAAAGAAGAATTGATGCAAAGGGCTTAAGTGGAAAGCAAATGTTTTGAAAATGATTAGGGCAAAGAATGTACAGATTGCTTTATACAATTGATGTGTGTATATGTATGGATTGTGATCAGAGTTGTGTGAGTCCTTAATGTTGAAAAAAAAGAAGAAGAAGAAGAAGACCAAGGTCTGATCTTCGCTGGAGTAGATGTCTTGGATGACATTTAAACTGTATAAAAGTTAGCCTGAAACTTTTAGTTTGAAATTTCTTGTGTTAAAGTGAGTATTTTTTCCCATGAGCCCAACCTTTAGATAACACTTGTTTGATTGCAGCACATTCCATTAAGATGTAAATAATAAGCAAAATAAATTTCCTTCTCTTCCCTTAATGGTGGCTATGGTAGCACTGCCCAAATGCACCCAGACCTCCCTCTCCTGAGTCTAAGCAGAACAAAATAACTGAAAGGCTAGGGATACCTTCATAAAACTCTTCACCTAACTAGCAACGGCCAAAGAAGTGTGAAAGCACGGCCAGAACCACCTCTCTTTGCTTTGTTTAAGCATGAAGTCTTCAATCTGAAGAGGAAGACCTTACACATGTGTAGCTGAAAATACTGATAAAAACCTTTTGCAGGAAGGGAATGAACAACAAGGGAATGTGATGGACATTACATATAGTTAACTGCAAATGGTAGCCTGACTATATTATCACAAACCTTGACAATAAAAGTCTATAGGAGTTAGGTCATTGTCAATTCTCTAGGGAAAACACAATATATAACATAATATGTTGATATATATGGTCATATTGAACATGTCCATCTATCCACAAAAAGCTATGAGTCACACAAAAGAGTAAGAAAGGGATCATAATTTATGAAACATCAAGATGAGACTCCCACTGGACATAGAGATGGGCACTATACAGTAAAATATGAAACTCAAACTAAGTATGACTATACTAACAAATAAGAAGGAAAATGTCATTACATGTGTTATAAATAGTATGATAAGGACACAAAGAAAATGACCTAATTTTAAAAAGTGGAGATTTATTTTTGGAGACAATTATAATATGAAAAGAAAAAACAATTCTAGACAATAATGTAAAATATGTTCAAGGAAAACAAAGACATACATACACAGACATACACAGACATAAAGATAATGGAGCAGAGTGCAGCTCAGACCCCTTTCTTCACCAGGAGCTCTGGAGTCACACTGCCTTCTCCCCGCCTCCTTTCACAGTGATGCATGTCAATGGCTTGGGCAGCAATGGAGCTCAGCATTCAATAAATTTAACTATTAAAGGGGTTGTGTACTCAAGACATCAGAGTAGTAACATAGTCTGTATTCTCCACTCCATATTATATGGACTCATCGCGGATTTAAGAGGATCTACAGACAGAACAGGTGAGGCATAACGTCTGTGAGTTTTACAAATCCTGGTCCAACTCCTGTAGTTATACCTGGAGACAGTGAGGCAGATGCTCAGATAAAGCATTCAAAAAAGCTTCATCTTTCAATCCTTGAACTATTTACCTATGAGAGCTTCCCCCAAGAAGAGGAAGAAAGTGAAATATTCTCAGGAACATGGTTCATGATTCCCAGTTGTATTATGCAGAGTGAGTAAGACCTAAATTTAAATAAATACATCATGAGACTCTATCTGATGGATTATGTGGAGATTGCATGTGAGTGGTACCTTTGTAATAAAGTTTAAAAGGAGTTCATCTGGGATGGGAATGTTGACTGTTTCCTAAGAGAACACAGTCCTGCCCATGACTTCTCCATACATCAAGACCAAGGTCCAGTTTTTCCAGGCCACAGAAAATGATGAGGAAGATGGTTGAGGAGGTAGACAGGTCTTAGGATTGAGGGTGACTTTAGGAATAAAGACAATGATCCTCTACTTTCAATGACTTACATACATATAAGATACTCATAACAAATTCAAGGTCATTTAAAATGTGTCAGACACACATTTTCTGCATTAGATGATGGGAACATTATCAGATATTCAAAAATCGGAAAATCAGCTAACTCTAGCAATCTCACTGATTTCAGCCAAAAGTGGCTCCAATCCAATGTTTTCTGTAAATAGGAATGGCTTTTGTGAGTCACTAAAAAGGAAGAACTTGAGGACTTCCAGGAAGATGGCGACAGAGTGACACACACCAGAGGGACTCCGCAGAATCCAGCCCAGGAGAGTTGCTCAGAGTGAAATTCAATGCCACTGGATCGCAGGAGGTGCATCATAAAGATAAGTAGGCACAGATCCATGGGGTTTTGAGGGGCTGGGGGCTTTTGGCTTACCTCAGTGGAAGCCGGCTGGGGCTCGACCCTAGTCCAGCTGCCGGATCTGCCCAAGCCAGCACCATTTGGAGCCTGTAGCAGAGCTTGGTCTCAGCACAGCCACAGTTTTCCCCTATCTGCCTCAGGGCAGGGACAGGACACATGCGGCTCCACTGGCAGGGATCGGGGTTCAGCTAAATTGTTGCTTCTGTTTGCGTCTCTGCTTTATATTCCCACACAGCCTTGGAGGGCTACGCAGGGGCTTTTTCAAGGCACAGCCGCAGCCTCAGCTGCGCCACGTGGTCTGAGCAGGGACTAAACCCAAACCCCCACAACTCCATAGGCAGAGATCAAGCTTCAGCTACACGGCAGCGTCTGTTAACATCTCTGCTCTCTGTCCCCCCACTTCTCTGGGGGCAGCTCAGCAGTTTTCTTGCGACCCTTTTGGGGCTCAGCTGCGGACTACCGCTGGGGCTTGAGGCAGAGAGTAAGCACTTGCAGATCCACAGGCAGGGAGTGGGACTCAGCTACATAGTTTCATTTGCTTCCCTCACTTCCCTGTACCCCTGCACAGTCTAGTCTCACTTTTTGATTTTTCTCACCCCCCTTGTTCCTGCCCTGCTCTCTCACAATCCATTGCTGACTTACAGGGCACTTCCATTGCCCTAGGGCATTTGCACCTGGGTCACACCCAGCTAGGTGAGCTCCACCCTGCATAGATAGCCCAAGGCTAGGGTAAGGCCTGCTTGCTCTCCAGGGATACTCCTCGGACTTCTCACCAGGGAGTTCCTGCCTGGGTACCTGGGGACATAAGGCTGCTCTACCAACACTTATCAATATTCAAACCAATAGCGGGAACTTCAGCCCAGCCTCTGCAACACTGGGGCAGGCAGTCGATCTGCCATCTGGGGCACTCCCCTGATAGCGAAGCCACAGGAAGATAAAGTGGTAGGTTAATCCCATAGCAAAATCAGCTGTAGGCAGATCAAAGAAGAATTCCTATAAGTCTTCCAGAGAGAGACTAGAAAATGGCACCTGGTCCCTCAAAAACAACTCAACGCAAACAGCCATCACCCCCAACGACCTCAACGAAAAAACAGGAGAAACAAAAGGTAAAGGAAGAAGATGTCCTGAACATAACAACATACATAGAAGAAGCAGACATTGAGAAGCCATACAAAGAAGCTCTCAGAATGGTGCTTGGAGCGATGCAGAATATGAGGGAAACACTACAGAAAAAGAATGAAATGATAGAGGAGATAAAAGACATATACCAAAGGAAAATACAGGAGCTTAAAGAGCAGATAACGAAAAACAATAGCAGAATCATGTTCCTTGAGAATCGATTGGAGGAATCAGAGAACCGCATCAGTGTCGTGGAGGACAGCCAAGCAGACTTTAATAAACGTGAACAAAAATCTAATAAGAGCATCAGAGAAGCCGAAGAAAACCTAAGAGCTATGTCTGATGCTATGAAGCGGAACAACATTAGAATTATTGGCCTACCGGAGGAAGACACAACAAAGAAGTCATCGGCAACAATAGCGAGAGAATTCTTGGAGGAAAACTTCCCCAGCCTAATGAATGAAAACCAAGCAACCATCCAGGAGGCTGAAAGAACACCAGCACGACGGGACCCCAAGAAGAAATCACCAAGGCACATAATAGTTAAACTTTCAAACTTTGAGGAAAAGGAGAAAATCATGAGAGCAGCTAGGGAAAAGCAAGCAATCACATATAAAGGTTCCCACATAAGGATATGCTCAGACCTATCAGCAGAAACTATGAAAAAAAGGAGAGAGGGGAGTAACATATTCCAAAAATTGAAAGAAAACAACGCAAATCCAAGAATACTCTACCCAGCCAAATTATCGATGAAGATGGATGGAGAAGTAAAAGTCTTCCCAGACAAGGAAAAACTCAAAAAATATGTTACAACAAACCCAGCCTGCAAAAGATCCTCGCCGACTCAGTATGGGCAGAACAACACTCACCAAGCACAAATAAGGGATCAACACACAGAACAACTTCACCCAGACCACAACAAAGAGAAAACAGGCCCCAAGATAGCAATGGCTTAAGGATGGAAAGAAGTCAAGAATGAAACACACACAAAACACATACTAATGATAAAAGAAAGTAGGAAAACTCCCAACAGAAAAGGTATAAAATGGCATCACAGAGTCCGCACATTGAGATAATAACCCTGAATATCAATGGCCTGAACTCAGGCATTAAAAGACTGAGATTAGCAAAATGGCTTAGAAAACACAACCCATCAATTTGCTGCCTACAGGAGACACATCTCAAGGCTACAGACAAAAATAGGCTGAGAATCAAAGGCTGGAGAAGGACCTTCCAAGCAAACAGCAATACAAAAAAGCAGGGGTTGCAATCCTTATCTCGGATAAAATTGACCTCAAAGGCAAACCATAAAAAGAGATAAAGAGGGACACTATGTAATGCTCAAGGGAATGATAGACAATGAACCACTAAGCATTGTAAACATATATTCCCCGAATGAGAGACCAGCTCAATACGTGAACCAAACACTCCAAAAGATTAAGAAAGAAATCACAGACTCGACAATTATAATGGTAGACTTCAACACACCACTCACTGAGAAAGATAGATCACAGGGAAAGTAACTCAACAAGGAGACTAGAGAGCTAAACTCCACAATTAGACCTAATAGATATTTACAGAGCTTTTCATCCAAATACAAAAAATTTCACATTCTATTCAAGTCCCCATGGCACATATTCGAAGATAGACCAAATGCTGGGGCATAAGGCAAATCTACATGAATTTAAGCACATTGATATAATACAGACCTCTCTCTCTGACCACTGTGCCATAAGACTGGAAATCAACAAAAGGAAGACAAAGAAAATAAGAGCAAATAATTGGAGGATGAATAACTCTCTACGGCACAAGGAGTGAATACTGGTGCAGATCCGAGACGAAATCAGGAAATTTCTAGAAACCAACGAAAATGAGCACACGACTTACCAAAACTTATGGGACACAGCAAAGGCAGTCATCAGAGGAAGGTTCATAGCAATACAAGCACAACTAAGAAAGGAAGAGAGACTCATGACGGATACGCTGACACAAAATTTACAAAAACTAGAGCTGAGTCAGCAGGACAACCTACTAATAGCAAAAGAAAAGAAATTATAAAAATCAGGGCTGAGATTCAGGAGAGGGAAAATAAAAAAACTGTGGAAAAAATTAATATCACTAAAAGTTGGTTCTTTGAAAAGATAAACAGGATCGATAGACCATTGGCAAACCCAACCAAAGAAAGGAGGTAACAAATCCCAATAGCAAGAATAGGGATGAAAGAGGGGTCATTACAACAGACCCTAATGAAATCAAAAGGATAGTTACACAATACTATGAAGGATTGTACTTCAATGAATTCAACAATTTGGAAGACATGGACAAATTCCTGGAAAAACAATCCCTCCCTAGACTATCCTCGGTGGACATCAAGAATCTCAACAGACCCATGGCAATAGAAGAAATAGAAAACGTTATCAAGGGATTACCAACAAAAAAATCCCCTGGACCAGATGGATACACTGGAGAATTCTACCAAGCATTCAGGGAAGAACTAATACCAATCCTACACAAACTTTTCCAGAACATAGAAAAAGATGGCAAACTCCCAAACTCCTTCTATGAAGCTAGTATAACTCTGATACCCAAACCGGGCAAGGATCCCACAAGAATCGAGAACTACAGACCGATATCCCTAATGAACATTGATGCAAAAATCCTTAACAAAATACTAGCCAACAGAATACAAAAGTATATAAAACAAATAATTCACCATGACCAAGTGGGATTCATACCAGGGATGCAGGGATGGTTCAACATACGAAAGACCATTAGTATTATTCGTCACATTGACATGAAAAAGTATAAGAATCACATGTTATATCAATAGACGCAGAAAAAGCATTCGACAACATCCAACACCAATTCCTGTTTAAGACACTTGCGAAGATAGGAATGGAAGGAAAGTTCCTCAAGACAATACAAGCTATATATGAAAAACCAACAGCCAAAATCATAGTCAATGGAGAAAAGACTAACACAACCCCACTGAAAAAGGCAACCAGACAAGGATGCCCCTTGGCTCCACTCCTATTTAATATAGTGCTGGAGGTTTTAGCTAACAGCATAAGGCAAAGAAGTGACATCAAAGGTATTCGTCTGGGGAAGGAAGAGGTGAAACTATCGTTATTTGCAGATGATATGATTTTATATATGGAAAATCCCAAAAGTTCCACAAGGGTAGTACTGGAAGCAATAGAGGAGTTTGGCAGAGTGGCAGGATACAAGATCAACAAACAGAAGTCATCGGACTGTTATACACATCAGATAAGACCACAGAAGAAGAGATCAAAAAGGTGGTACCCGTCACAATAGCCAAACACAAACTGAAATATCTAGGGATACACCTGAATGAAAAAACAAAAGATCTATATAGGGAAAAATATAGAACACTATTACAAGAAACCAAGAGCGACCTCAACAAATGGAAGAATATTCCATGCTCTTGGATTGGGAGACTTAATATAGTTAAGATGTCAGTTCTGCCAAAGGCACTATATAAGTTTAATGATATTCTGATACAATTACCATCATCTTTCTTCAAAGAAATGGAAAAAATTATTACCAACTTCATATGGAGAGGGAAGAAGCCCAGAATTAGCAGAGAACTCCTCAAGAAGAAGGACACCGTGGGAGGGCTTGCTTTACCTGACTTTGGCACATACTGTGCAGCCACAGTTCTCAAAACTGCATGGTATTGGTACAATGACAGATACTCAGACCAATGGAAAAGAACTGAAAACCCAGAAATAAAAGCATCAGCATACACACAGCTGATCTTTGACAAGGGCCCCAAAAATATCAAATGGGAAGCAGATGCACTCTTTAACAAGTGGTGCTAGAAAAATGGATATCAACATGTAGAAAAATGAAGCAAGACCCTTATCTCACTCCATGCACAAGAATAAACTCAAGGTGGATCACAGACCTTGAAGTCAACCCCAAACTATTAGGGCCATCAATAAGGGAATTGGGACCAACTTGAGAACTTTCGCTCAGGGAATACACAGGCTATCAGAAATAGGGAAGGACACAAACACAGAGGAGGCACAAATTGACAAATGGGATATACTGAAGATAAAACACTTGTGTACATCTAAAGAATTCACCAAGAGAGTAATAAGAGAGTCCACAGACTGGGAAAACATCTTTAGCAATGATACATCAGACAAAGGCCGTATTACTAAAATCTACAATACTCTGCTAGCTTCCAAAAAGAAAAAAACTTAATAGCCCACTTGAGAGGTGGGCAAAGGACTTGAACAGAAGTTTCACATGCGCAGAAATCCGAATGGCTAACAAACATATGAGAAAATGTTCCCGATCTTTAGCCATAAGAGAAATGCAAATTAAAACAACAATGAGGTACCACCTGACACCCTCAAAGGTAGCCCAATTCAAAAAATCAGAAAGCAACAAGTGTTGGAGGGGCTGTGGGGAGACAGGAACTCTCATCCACTGCTGGTGGGACTGTAAGTACGTACAGCCACTATGGAAATCAATCTGGCGATACCTAAAACAGATGGAAATAGAGTTACCATATGACCCAGCAATCCCCCTACTGGGCATATACCCAGAAGAGGCAAGAAACAAACCAAGACCAGACATCTGTGCTCCAATGTTCATTGCGGCACAGTTCAAAATTGCAAGGAGTTGGAAGCAACCCATATTTCCATCAACTGACGATTGGATTAAAAAACTGTGGTATATACATACAACGGAGTACTACGCATCACTAAAAAGCAGTGATGAACGTATGAGACACATAGCGGCATGGGAAGAACTGGAGGAAATCATGCTAAGCGAGGTAATTCAGGCACAAAAGGACAAGTACAACATGAGCCCGCTGAGGTAAGAATTAAAAAAATTTTAATAAGCAAATGTGGCATAGGGAAAAAAGCTACTGTATACAAACATTTCTGGGGTGAAGACTGTGTAGTATGGCACAGACCAGACCATAACCAGTGATATACATGGTAGACAGTGGTGGAAGAGGTGGGGAAAGGGAAACAAAAGGATGAATACAAGGAAGAAAAGGGTAGTGGCATCATGGTTCATTAATCCACCCAAGAGGAGGGTATTGATTATATCTCCTCAGGGAAAGTGGGCCAGACTTCAACCCAGTGTCGCAAGGTGTGAATGCAATATCCCGGCGTGGAGTAGGGAACCAGTGGAGAGGTCTGGGAGAATGGCCCCAGCACCATAAATTAAGTGGATTCCTGCCCCTCCCCTGAAAAGAATTTGTTCCAAAGGACGACATTGACTCTGCAGCTCCGGGAGATGAACATATCTGATCAGAGCACACGGGAGAAGATGAAGGGGCAGGAGGAGAGAGTGGAGCACAGCCTGGCCCACCAGGCTGTGATGATGATGTTCCTGAGTAGAGCAGCCAGTACACAGAGAGAACAACATGGCTGGTCCCACTATGAGAAATGATGCCAATCAGTGACTAAGCGCGAGACAGGGGACTGCACTGGAGACACAGTGTGGGAATTGCACTTGACCTGATCCCACCACACCGAGGCAAATCACTGGGGGAGTGCAGCCGAACAGCAAGGGAATGGAGTGGCAAGGTCCCTCGGGAATGCTGAGAGTGGACTTTGGGGCCAGGGCGTGGTGCCCCAACAGACTGGACTGGAAAACGCTCCTAAGGCCCAGCAAACGATCCCTGAACTAACTACAAGCTTTTTTCTTGTGAACTGTTTTGTTCTGTTCTTTGTCAGTGGTTTATTTTTGTTGTTTTGTTGTCTGGTTGTATACTGTTGCTTTGTTTTCCTCTGTCTTGTTTTCGTGCATGTTAGTGTCTCCACAGGTCTGTCTGAATAGGACAGGCTGGATGAACTATCTGGAGGAAAAACAACGGGACTGACAATTCCGGGGGGACTTGGGGTGGGGGGGTAGGGGGGTAAGGAAGTGGTGTTAACAAACCCAGGGAAAAGGGAAAAACATGGGACCACAAATGGCAGAGAATGGGGAGTGGCAGGCCTGGTGGGAAATGATCAAGGGTAAGGTTGCTTAGAGAAGATGTATACTCTAGCCCAGGTGGCGATGAAGCATGGTAGTAGTGCAGGAGGAAAGTCAAGGGAGATGGAAGAAAGAGCTAGGAGTCAAAGGGCATTCATGGAGGTCTAGACAAAGACATGTACATGCAAATATATATAGGAGGATGGGGAAATAGATCTATGTGTCTATATTTATAGGTCAAGTATTAAGGTGGCAGAAGGACCTTGGGCCTCTACTCAAACACTCCCTCAATGCATGAATACCTTCTTTTATTAAATTGGAACTCTATGTTGCTCACTCTCCCGACACAACGGCTGGAGCCAAAGTGGGTGAACAAGCAAATGTGGTGAAGAAAGCTGATGGTGCCCGGCTATCAAAAGAGATAGTGTCTGGGGTCTTAAAGGCTTGAAGGTGAACAAGCGGCCATCTAGCTCAGAAGCAAAAAAGCCCACATGGAAGAAGCACACCGGCCAGTGCGTTCACGAGGTGCCAAGGTACCAGGTATAAGGCATCATGAAAAAAAAAAAGATATAAGTGTGTGTATGTATGTGTATATGTGTGTATATGTATATGTATATATGTATATATATATACCATATAAATGAAGGGGGAAGTGCAGAGTGGAGACCCAAGGCCCAAGTGTCGGCCAATGGAGATTCCCTCATAGAGGGGTTTAGGAGAGGAGATGGGTTAATTAGGGTGCGAGGTAGTACCGATGAAGAACACAGCTTTCCCCCAGATCCTGGATGCTTCCTCCCCCCAACTACCATGATCCGAATTCTACCTTGCAGGGCTGAATAGGACAGAGGCTGTACACTGGTACATATGAGGGCTGGAGGTACAGGGAATCCAGGGTGGATGATACCTTCAGGACCAAGGGTGTGAGGGACGATGCTGGGAGAGTGGAGGGTGAGTGGGTTGGTAAGGGGGAACTGACTACAAGGATCCACATGTGACCTCTTCCCTGGGAGAGGGACAGCAGAGAAGGGGGCAAGGGAGACTCCGGATAGGGCAAGATATGAAAAAATAACAATATATAAATTACCAAGGGCATATGAGGGAGGGGGGAAAGGGGAGGGAGGGGGAAAACAAAGAGGACCTGACGCAAGGGGCTTAAGTGGAGAGCAAGTGCCTTGAGAATGATTGGGGCAGGGAATATATGGATGTGCTTTATACAATTGATGTATGTATATGTATGGATTGTGATAAGAGTGTATGAGTCCCTAATAAAATGTAAAAAAAGAAAAGAGAGAGAAAAGAAAGGAAGAACTTTTCTTTGACAACTACACTGCTATGTCTCCTCAAGAGTCATTCTAGTGTGGAAAGAGCACATGCCACCCTAAATCAGTTTACCTTAGACACGAGAACACATTCATCTTCCAAAAAGTCACCATTAATAAAGTTATTCACACCTAATCGTACATTTAATACTGAACTTATACTGAAATATCTGAAATTCCTCACCTAAGGCTGTATGTCACTAGATAGTGGGAAAGTTACTGATATCATACAAAAATTAGTAACCAACTCACCAGAAATCGGGTGAGTTGTTTAACAGGACACAGGTGGACTCTGTACGTGAAACCAGAAACAGTGGGCTGACATCCTGTGGGATTGTGAAGGCGAAGCATCTGACATGAAAAACTGAATGATCCAGTTTGGCCCTAGAGAATTCTCAGAATCCTGATTTTTCATAGATAAGTTAGTGTCTGTCTTGACCATCATGGGCTGAAGATTCTGAAGGATAGATCAATACAACTAGCAGCACCCAGACAGTGAAAGACAATTAGTGAGTGTATGTGTCTGCAGATAGGATTCCAGAAAAGACACACACGAAAATACTAGACGACCATGGTTCTGAGAAACAACCAAACAGGAAAAAATAAAAACCACACGCACAAGGAAGAAATAATTCCATAAAAAAGACTGATTGTCTAGATTTTGAATTAAAGATTGTCAGAATACCTCACTAAATGTGATGGAAGAATTTGTGTTAATTTTTCGGCCAATAGTCAAACACTTAATAGTTTCCTTTACCCAGGCCCCCATTTGCTCTGAGTCTGATTGGAGAGCATTTACCTGAGAGTCGTGAGAAGTCTGATGCAGAGGCCCCTGGCAAAGTCATTTCTTGTCCTTAAGAGACAGGCTGTGTGTTGCTGTATGTAATATATTCTCCTGTTACAAGTTAACTTTTGAATTCATGATATCAAAAATAGGCACAGATTTATTATTTTTAAATTAGAGAGGGATTTCCTAGGGAAATCGAGGTTTAGAAGAATTTTCAGATCCCCACAGGAAACCAGCTTGAAGCCACGAAGCCTTGAAGCCCCAACTGCACCTGCCCCTGGGTCTGAGTCCTGTGCTCTGTGGGTCCCGAGTCCCCTGGGGACCAGTCTCCTCCCTGCAGGGGAGGTTTGTGCCTTGGCCCTCAGTGACTTGCTCTCACCGTGCTCCTTGCACAGTAATACATGGCCGTGTCCTCGGTTGTCAGACGGTCAATTTGAAGATAGAGTGTGTTCTTGGAGTTGTCTCTGGAGACGGTGAATCGGCCCTTCACGGAGTCTGTGTAATATGTATCACCACCATTAGTAATAATTGAGACCCACTGTAAGCCCTTCCCTGGAGGCTGGCGAACCCAGGTCATACAGTAGCCACTTAAGGTGAATCCAGAGGCTGTACAGGAGAGTCTCAGAGATCCTCCAGGCTTTCTCAGATCTCCGCCAGACTCCACCAGCTGAACCTCACACTGGACACCTGCAAACACAGAGTCACTGTGATTAGATGACACACATACCAGCAAATACATAATAATACAGACACAAAGCAGGTCCTCCTGTGATTACCATGTAAAATGGCAAAAATGAACGTCAAGATTGGTGCAAAATGCATTATGTCTCTGGATGAGCTCCTGGGCACAAGATGGAATAGCAGAGACCAGAGTGACTGAGACTGTCCTCTCAGATCTCCCACATCAGGGGCAGTGTCCGTTTTATCAGCAGGCAGAGAGCTGCATTTGCATGTCCCCTGATATTTAGAGGCAGCTGAGTAAAGAATATGGGCAAGAGTTCTCCCTCAGACTCTGAGAAAAACTAGCACTCTCAAAGGACACCAAACTCTTAAACAGATTCTTTATCAAGCATTGTTTTAATTGTTATACATTACAAATTTTTAAAAGTATTTTTCGGATTATAAATTTTATATTACACACACACACTAAACTTTGTGGCGTGAGAGCTCACAATGCATCTTCTCTCATTCCCCTTAAAATGTGGATTCACATGATGATCATGGACAGTTGTATTATCTGTTTCTTTTCTGGAAACATTACTGGTTTCTTGCTTTCCAAGGAATTTTCATATTTCAATGACATTTTAAAAATATGAACATAAAGTTGTTCATAAACATATCCAGACATCAGTCAGTGTAAGACATGAAAACATAACAATTTACAATTATCAAGGGTTTGTGAGGGAGTGAGTGTCGGGGATGAAGGGGGAAAAGGAGGATCTGATAGGAAGGGCTCAAGTAGAAAGACAATGTTTTGAAAATGATAATGGCAAGAAAGGTACAAATGTGCTTGACACAATGGATAGATGGATGGATTGTTATAAGAACTGTATGTGTCCCCAATAAAATAATAATAAAAAACACATGTCTAGAAACCATCCAGAATAGTTGCTCCTCTCTTGTTTCTGATCTGGGAGATTCCGCTCCCCTTTCTTTTGTCATAATCAGGAAAACTGGATCTTTATCGCTTTATTTCATTTTCTCACATAGTCAGCTTTCATGTAAATTGGCTTACTTATTGTGTTCCTGCTATTTCATTTGTTTAGCTTCCTTTATTTATTGGTTTCCCCTGCTACCTATGCTGTGGCCTATGCATAGTCATCTTTTTCTACATTCATTAACTGGATATGGAGCTAACCCATTCCAGAGTTTTACTTTTGTATTATACAAATATGCCAAGAATTCCCCCCTAAGTTCTTTTCTGTTATATTCCTTGTTTTGTTGTCTTGTGATTTCATTTTCATTCAATTCAGTATAGTCATCTAGGACATGAAAATCATTAACGTCATGTTAGTGATACAAATGCTATCAGTATATATTAATGTGTGTGCATAATTCACACTCACTCACTGCCATAGAGTCAATGGAGACATGTAGTGACCCTATAGGACAGGGTAGAACTGCCCCTGAGCATTTCTGAAGCTGTAACTCTTTATGGGAGCAGAAAGCCCCGTTTGTCTCCTGTGGAACAGCTGGGTGGTTTTGAATCCCTGAGCTTTCAGATCACATCAGGTTAATGAGTAACAGCACACCACAAAGGTCATGTATACATACATGCATATATTTAATTGTGTTTATGCATATAACATATAAATGACTGAGTATTGTGATTTATGTGGGGTTTTGTTCAAAATATTAAGGAAGAGGGGATTCTTGGAGCAAGTAATTTGGAGGAAAGGAAGCCCTAAGTACCGGCAAGAAGCTCCTTGCTTCCATGCCTCCCTCATTGCCCTTGCCCCAGAGCCTGGTTCCTGTGCTTTGTGCAGCCCATGTTATCCCTATAGACAGATGTTATTATTGCAGGGAAGGTTGTGCATGGGATGGCACGGAGTCCTCTCACTGTTCCTCTCACATAAAAGGACAGCTATCCTCTTGGTGGTCATTGAGCTCAGCTACGGAGAGAACTCCTTGTGGACATTCTTTTTGAGTTTGAGAGGTAACTCAATTGAGATGGGTAATTGTTTTCTTCTATTAAAACATATTTAGAAGAACTACTCCAATCTCTCCTGCAGGCTTTTTTAAGATCCAGCTCCAGAAATTTGTAACTATCTGAGACAGTAAAATTTGAAGATATTTTTTCTGAGGGTTTCATCACTCCTGGGTCCAAATACTGATTCTGCACCTGTCACAGGACAGCCAAAATAATCCACGAGGACAGCTAATTCAATTCTATTTTATGCCAAACCATTTTTGGAATCTCTTCATACTACTAGAGAGAAGTAATCACCAGGCCAAAGAATATCCAAAACAAAATCAGAACTTTTGGACAGGTTGTGTAATTTGTAGAGAACTCTGCTCACGGTGTGATATTTTTCACCAAATTTTGAAATTTAGCCTGGAAATCAAAGGGTGATCTGGATGTTAGAAACCCCAGGAGGAAAAAGAAAAAAAAAGTAGAGAAGTCTCCAAACTTTTCTCAGAAACAGAACAGAGAAAGTCTAATGTCCTCCTCTTCTCTGGGATTAGCCTTCATTTATGTAGAAATCAAGGTCCTTAAGTTAAAGAGCAGAGAAACTGTGGGGACACAGAAAGCATAGAGAGTGTTAAGAAATTCTGATTTCATTAAAACCCCCAATTTATAGTGGATATTTATTCTAACATGTTTTCTCATTTCTCTGCATAGTCTCTTGAGAGTTAATTCCTCTTTCTTTATCATAACATCTTACTTAATACCAGTTGTGACAGTGAAACATGTACAGTTTTGAAACTCAAAATAAGGAAATGGCATCAGTGGTACTTCACTGAAGGAGACATTCATGCTGTAAAGATACAAATATATTAACTCCCATTATTCATTGGTGCTATTGTTAGATTGGCTTTATTTGCAATTCCAAGAAATTCTCTTGGAAAGGGTGTTTAAAGAATGGTCATATTCTCTTCAAAGCATTTTAAGCACTTTCACAAAGTCATTTTTAACATCTATACTCAATGCAATCTGTGGTGCGATATCTTGTTTGTTGCTTCCATGGGTGTTCATTGTGCATCACAGCAACACAGAATCATTGAAAACACCAGCAGTTTCTCGGTGCACCATGCTATACTGAACAAATAACCCGAAAAGCTGTACTACACGGAAAACAGGACATCTAGGTTGTGATAAGTCCTGCTAAAATATGTGATACACAGATGACATAAAACTACATGTTGTAAGATAGCATAACTTAAGAAACTTACTGATGAAGGCCAGGAATTACTGCCTTCACTATAAATTATAATTCAATGTAAAGAAAATTAAACTCTTCATATGGGGTCAATTATGGGAAATGGAGATAAGATTGAAATTATGATGGAGTTCATCTTGCTTGGATCTACAGTCAATATTCATGGAAGTCCCAGTCAATCAAGTGATGTGTTTGTTTCATTGAGCAAATCTGCTGCACAGACCTCTTTAAAGATTAAAGAGCAAAGAAATCTCTTTGAGGACTAACGAGGTACCTGGCCCAAGCTATGAAGTTTTCAATGGTCTTATATGCACGTGAAAGATGGACAATGAATGATAAAGCTCAAAGATGGAACGATGTATTTGAATTACGGTACTGGTGAATATTTTGACGGTATGATGGACAACCAGAAGAACAAACTATTGGAAATTGGATGATGTACACTTTTAATGGTTCATAGAAAGAATGGAGGATATGATTACTTCATCTCAAGAGCTTTGGATATGTGTCAAGGAAATCAGAACTTGGAAAAGGACATCATGCTTGATAAAGCATAAGATCATTTTTAAAAGGATGATCTTTAAGAACATAGATTGGCACAGTAAATACAACAAAGGCCTCATACATGACAACTGTGAGGATGAAGCAAGACCTATGCTTCTTTCTGTTTTCTCCAGTGTTGCTGTGGGTCCACACTGATTTGATAGGATTGAAAACAGCAAAACGAAATGCCAATGACAAACATTGCACTCCATGGAGAGGAAGTGAATGCATTCACCTTTCAAATTGGATCCAGATAAGAATACCATTAAATACCAATCTTATTTCATATCGTGCTGCAACCCTTAACTACAGCTATCCATCAACAAATATATAATAAAGACATCCAAATGGCAACAAAGAAGGAAACCTATCTATAATTGATGATGATACCTTTCTAAACATAGAAAACCCAAAAGTCCTAGAAGAAAATTATTGGATCTAACTGAAAGGTTAAGCACTTTCACAGGTATAAGATCAACATAGGAAAAAATAAGTTTGATTATCATGTACCAATATAGAAAACTCTGTAAAGGAAATCAAGAAAATAATACTATTTATTTTCTTATAAGAAAAAATAAATTAGAATAAACCTAAGCAGGGAAACAAAAGTCTAGTATAAAAAACTATTTAAAAAACAGTACTCTAAGATACCAAAACACACACATAAATAGAATAATGGGCCATGTTCATGAATAGGAAGCCTTAACTTGTGAAAATAACACATCTTAAACAATCTATAATTGTAATTCAGTTCTGATCCAGACCCAGTGTTTTTCTTTAAGGACATAGAAATTAATCACCAAGTTTTAAAAGAAATTACTCATCAAGTGTTAAAGTAAATAAAATAGACTCAGGATAAGCAAGTTCAAAACCATTCTTCTATACCTAGCATATGCTGTGGTATAGTGGATTACGCAATAGACTATTAATTTCAAATACTGTAGTTCAAGGCCACAATCTACTTTTTGGGAGAAACATGAACCTTTCTGATCCTGAAAAGTTTTAGTCTCAGAAATCCAAAAGAGCAGTTATGTTTTGTCCTGTACTGACTCTTTGAGTCTTAATTGACTCAACAGCAGTGAGTTGGGTGTTGGGATGGGGGTGGGGGAATCCCTATAACTGCACCTGAGATGGACCTCAGGGAAAAAGGACAATAGCAGTGAGCCACATGTTCAAGTGAATGATCTCTAGACTTTTGAATCCCTAAGACACTCTCCTGTGGAAATGTCCAACAGAACAACGATTCCCTTGTGTTTCAGGTTTTCTGGATGTGAATTAGCCATGTTCTAGACAAGATACTAGAATGGATAGATAGATAGATAGATAGATAGATAGATAGATAGATAGATAGATAGATAGATAGATAGACAGTTTATGATCACACAACAGAATATGTTTCACTAATCCAAGGCAGATGAACCATCTCAAGAGATGATTTTGTAAACATTGTCCATTTGTAAATTAATGAATTGAAACTTGAGGAAACAGTGTTGTCCGACTGTGCAAGATGCACTGTGAAAAAGAGTCGGTTTGAAACCCAATGAAAACCTAACAATATCAACATATGCAATAGTATCGTCATTCTAAGTTAAAATTTATTACATAAACATACATTGTGATCATTCACCGGAATGAAAATATTGGACATCCATCTGATGGCTTGGTGAAAATATGGAACTCACATGAGGATTTCATGCTGCATTAATATGTTCAGGAGAGTCTTGGTGGTATACTGGCTATGATTTGGCTGAGATTTGCATGTCAGTGGATTGCAACCATCAGCCATTCCATTGGGGAAAAAAGACAAGGGGATATACAGCCTTAAATATCGGAACCCCACAGTGGTGTGACATTAAATTGTCATGGACTCGACGGCAGTGAGTTCATTTTATTTTAATATTTCTAACTTTGACAACAAGCAGCACTGTTTAGTACCCTGAATTGTAAACTGAGATCTCATAAATATTTACTATTGTGAAGTCTGCCTTTGGATAGATGGTGAAAGATAGACAAAGCTCATTCCAAAGAAAAGAAGGCATGCTCAGATGCATGAATATTCCCTAGGGTCATGTGCATGGTGGTCCCTAGGGAGGTGCTGGCAGGTGGGGAAACCACAGCTTCTGAGAGGAAAGCATCACTGACTTCGCTCTCTTGCATCTGCTGGAACCCTGACCCGTTGAAGGGGAGGTTTGTGTGTCCGGGCTCACACTGCCTTCCCATCACCATGTCTCTGGCATAGTAATACATGGCTGTGTCCTCAGGATTCACAAAGCTCAGTTTTAAATAAGCTTCACCCTTGGAAGTGTTCCTGGTGATGCTGACTCAGGCCTTGAGAGCTGGATTATGGTCTGTGCTCCTACCACCCCATATAGCACCAACCCATTCCAGTCCCTTTCCTGGGGCCTGGAAGATCCAGTGCACAGTATAGCTGGTTAAAGAGAATCCAGAGACAGCACAGGTGAGAGACAGGATGTGTGAGGGCTTCACCAGTCCAGGGCCTGACTCTTGTAGCTACACATGGGCCAGGACACCTGGGGATAAAGAGAAACACAGAGTCATGTGCTCAGAAGCTGCACTCCCAGACTTCATATATGAATCCCTGAAGCGCTCACCTCCCAGAGCTGCCACCAGAAAGGGGAAAACCCACACATTCTTCATGTTCATGTGGATAAGATTCATGACACCCAGAAAATGCTCTCCAGGATGAGAAGGAATACGAATTTTAGTCCATGCGTGCTGTGATTTCATTTGGGTTCTTGTCAGGCATTTGCATGTGGGAGGTGCATTTATATGTAAAGATGGAAAGGGCTGAATGGGGCCCCTGGCTCTGGGACTCACACTAGAAAAGCAATGCTGGTGGTGACCTTGCGAGCACACAGTCCTCTCTCCAAGGTCTTCATTTTACCAATCATACAAACACCTGTTCCTATTTTACGTTTAATGGAGCTTCATATCTATTATCATTAGAAGTACCCAGATGATCTGGTAAAATTCTAGAGAATCTCTTTCCTCACCACGTGAGGGAATCAAGGCCAGGCTTTCCTGAATATTTTTGTGCATCTTAACAAAAAGGGAAACACGTGTCTGTCATCCCTAAAGCTCCTTCCCCTAAGACATTGCAGAATATTTGGAAAGGAAGAAAAGATACTTAAACATTAGCTTCTAGATTTAGGGTTGGAATAAAAAAGGATTACTAACAGCAGGGTTATTTGTGAAGCTCAAAGAAACCACAGCAATAATAAGAAGCTCATTTTTCCTCCCATGAATTAGTAGCCAGGGTGGGTGTTGGGCTCAATGTATTCTGAGAGCCCCCTGCTGTCAGCATCCTACAGGAGAGGTGCTTCCTGTGATCACACTGTCTTCCAACTCCTGTGGATGAAATATCAACATTTTCTCTGGCCCTAAGCATTCAGACTATTGGTCAAGACGATTACCTTGAATTGTCTCTGCAGGTTTCCTGCCCTGGGCAGTAGAGCTACCATAGTGGTCAGCACAGCAGTTCTAATTAACCAGGCACTGCAGTCCTTACCCAGACTCCTGTCTCAAGACTTTCTTCTCTTGGTCCATAGCTGGGGGGTCCAAAGCATCCCTGCAGGCAGCTTTCTCCCTGAGACTGGTTTTATGTCTGGACTCACACTGACTCTCACTCACCGTGAAAAGCTTTGGCCATATAGAGTGATACAAGTTGCAAACACTCTGAATTGGTTGCAGTGAAAGGAAGTGTGATCTATACATAGAGATATTTATATAGATATTGTTTTTTGTTCTTTTTTTACATTTAATTAGGGGCTCATACAATTCTTATCACAATCCATACGTATACATACATCAATTGTATAAAGCACATCTGCACATTCCCTGCCCCAATCATTCTCAAAGCATTTGCTCTCCACTTAAGCCCTTTGCATCAGGTCCTCTTCTTTTTCCCCTCCCTCCCCGCTCCCCCCTCCCTCATGTGCCCTTGGTAATTCATACATTGTTATTTTGGCATATCTTGCCCTATACGGAGTCTCCCTTCCCTCCTTCTCTGCCGTCCCTATCCCAGGGAGGAAGTCACATGTGGATCCTTGTAATCAGTTCCCCCTTTCCAACCCACTCATCCTTCACTCTCCCAGCATCGTCCCTCACACCCTTGGTCCTGAAGGTATCATCCACCTTGGATTCCCTGTGCCTCCAGCCCCCATATGCACCAGTGTACAACCTCTGTCCTACCCAGCACTGCAAGGTAGAATACGGATCATGGTAGTTGGGGGGAGGAAGCATCCAGGATCTGGGGGAAAGCTGTGTTCTTCATTGGTACTACCTCGCACCCTGACTGACCCATCTCCTCTCCGAAACCCCTTTGTGAGGGGATCTCCAGTGGCTGACACTTGTGCCTTGGGTCTCCACTCTGCACTTCCCCCTTTATTCGATATGGTATATATATATATATATATATATATATATATATATATATATATATATATATATATATATATATATACATATATCTATTTTTTTGCATGATGCCTTATACCTGGTCCCTTTGACACCTCGTGATCATGGAGGTGTGCAGTCAAAGATATGATTTTTTGTTCTTTGATGCCTGGTAACTGATCCCTTTGGGACCACTCGATCACACAGGCTGGATGTGTTCTTCCATGTGGACTTTGTTGCTTCTGAGCTAGACGGACGCTTGTTTATCTTCAAGCCTTTAAGACCCCAGTCACTATCTCTTTTGATAGCCGGGCACCATCAGCTTTCTTTCACCACATTTACTTGTTCACCCACTTTGGCTTCAGCAGTTGTGTCGGGAGAGTGAGCATCATAGAGTTCCAATTTAATAAAAGAAAGTACTCATGCATTGAGGGAGTGTTTGAGTAGAGGCCCAAGGTCCTTCCACCACCTTAATACTTAACCTATAAATATAGACACATAGATCTATTTCCCCATCCTCCTATATATATTTTCATGTACATGTCTTTGTCTAGACCTCCATGGATGCCCTTTCACTCCTAGCTCTTTCTTCCATCTCCCTTGACTTTCCTCCTGCCCTACGACCATGCTTCATCGCCACCTGGGCTAGAGTATACATCTTCTCTAAGCAACCTTACCCTTGATCATTTCCCACCATGCCTGCCACTCCCCCTTCTCTACCATTTGGGGTCCCATGTTTTTCCCTTGTCCCTGGGTTTGTTAACACCACTTCCTTACTTCCCCTACCCCCCCACCCCAAGTCCCCCCGGAACTGTCGGTCCCATTGTTTTTCCTCCAGATAGTTCATCCAGCCTGTTCTATTCAGACAGACCTGTGGAGACACTAACATGAACGCAAACAAGACAGAGCAATACAAAGCAACAGTATACAACCAGACAAGAAAACAACAAAAACAAACCACTGACAAAGAACAAAACAAAACACTTCACAAGAGAAAAGCTTGTAGTTAGTTCAGGGATCGTTTGCTGGCCCTTAGGAGCGTTTTCCAGTCCAGTCTGAAACCTCCTTCTTGTACACATATGTGTATCCATGGATTTGTTTCTCTAGTCTATCCAGACTAACACAAGCTACGTTATGGTCTTAAGCTTGAATCGGTTAGACAAGCACCAAGAGCAGACAGTGAGATGGGGCTTTGATGAAATGAACAGGATCAAGTGATGCACTGCCAGTGTGCATATGAAAAGTGATCTGAGACAATGATCTCCAAACAAAAAATGCTAGAGTGTTCTGTGCTTGAACCCCTGGATTGTAGTGAGTAAAATGTGTCTTCATTTCAAATCAATTGCTTATTCCCTTCAGCAAATTCTGGCACAAAGAAGTCCAGGTGACCAACACCTAGTACTTGGATTTCCCCACTGTTAAAAGATACATTAATTTGGAGATATGCAGATTCTAATTAATCAGTAAATGAGTGTTGTCAACCATAAGTCTGGGGAAAACATTTTAAACTTTGTTAAGAGGAAGTAAACTCAATGGGGATTGAGATTTAAAACTGCATGGTTAGAGATAGTGTCACAGCTTCTATAATCAATAATTTGAACCATTTTCCAAAATTAGGCAATCCCTGAGTGTAGGGAATAAATGTAAGGTGAGATCCATAAGCAGTTGTGATGTGGCTGTGCCCAGAGCACAAATGGAGAGGCTGTCTTTGGTTGGAGATGCTCACATTTCAGTGCAACCAGAGCCCCAGGGTAAGGGACATATTTACAAGAGCGTGTATATTTAGTCTCTAAATTTTTAGGGTCAATTGGATGGATGGACCTAATTTTAATGACGAGCGCCTTGTGGGTTTCAAGAAAATGTCTTTGGGTTCAAAGTCTAAAATATTGTACTTGACTCTTATTCTTATTCTGAGTCTTTTCTTAAATGATTATTTTCCATTTACTGGTTTTCTGCATCCTGGCACTTGAAATCATGACTCGACTGATTTTCACTATTCTGCATATCCTAGCAAAAAGGGAGTGGTTTTCTATTCAGAATCTTGCATTTTTAAAGGCTACAGAGTTACAATATTGTCTTGTCTGAAGACCAAATTTTCTAGGTGTCACATTCTTCCCTGAGACTCTATGTCACTTGAATCTCTTTAGTTACACTGAGGTTGACCTCAGTCATCAGGCTCTGTGATGTAGTGTGTGTGTTGCTTGTAAGAGCAGTGGGGATAGTGATGACCATGGCCCAAGCACGGGAAATCCTGGCTGCAAAGGATTAGCAGAGGGAAAATGTCGACTGCCATTCTGCCAGAGGCTTTGGGTCAGATGGACGTAAATAAACTGCAAAGCTGGGAGAGGAGGTTGGCCTTTGGGCATACCATCTGGTTTACCTTTTCCTGATGGTCAGAATTTGTACTGAACAGAATCCACCAGCACGTGATTCATTTCCTCAAAATTTCATAAATTTCTTTTGGATGTTCCACTTATTTACAGAACCCCAAAACATGAGAGAATCTCCTTGAGTGGAGTGGGTGGAAATTGGAACTGAATGGCTTCATAGAAGAGTTGGACCTTTGGGACCTTATCAATCCCAACTCCTTGGGACTAACGTGATATTCATGTGTCTCAAAGATGTTACTCCCACACCAGGGAAACTACTAAGAACTATGAGGAGGTTAATTAAGAGATCAGGGTGTACAGAAAAAAAAATGGAACTTGGAGACTGTGAGGTCTGAAGATGACTTGGGGACCAATTGATGGTTTTAACAAACTATATTCTGCCCACTCTTTGGGGCACAGGACATACAGGAGCCCAAGTTAGGGCAGGAGCAATGAGGGGCTGGAAGGAGAGAACACTGGGCTCAAAAATTCCGGGCAATCTTTGATCTCCCCCACACATCTCTTGAGAAAAACTTGTTGTTATAGACTAATATGCATATGAGTTCAAACAGTTACCATACCATAAGCTCAGAAGATAAAAGGGGGTCTGGTCTCTATTGCTTTCTGTTTATAAGGACAGGACTCCCTCATATGCAAATTATTTTTCAGGAACTAGCGTACAATTTAACCCTTGTGCTGGGAAAGTTATCAGTTCTCTTCAGACAGGGCTGTAGGTCTCTTGAGAAAGCAGAGGTGTGGTGTAAAGATGCTATTGCTATGTGTTCTACTGTGCTTGGTGACAGTTCCCCAAGGTGAGAGATTCAGCTATCTGATCTGGGCCTACAGGGATAGTTATGACTTCAAGTGACTGACATGGAACATTTTTTTTTACAGGTGTCCTGTCCCAGGTGCCGCTTCGGGAGTCAGGTCCAGGACTAGTGAAGCCCTCCCAGAAGCTGTCCCTCACCTGCACTGTCTCTGTTTACTCCATCACCAGTGGTTTCTGCTGGAGCTGGATCCGCCAGATCTCAGGGAAGGGGCTACAGTGGCTAGGAGAGATATGCTCTAGTGGTGGTACAAATTATAACCCGTCCTTCCAAAGCCGACTCTCTGTTACCAGAGACACATAGAAGAATCAGTTCTCCCTGCAGCTGAGCTCCGTGACTGCTGAGGACACAGCCGTGTATTACTGTGCAAGGAGCACAGTGAAGGGAAGTCAGTGTGAGGCCAGACACAAACCTCCCCTGCAGGGAAGACACTGGGCAGCAGGGGGCGTGCAGGATCCACTGAGCACAGACACCAGCCTGAGATAGGCACAGAGACAGGGAGGATTTACTGTTGGAATCAGGGCTTTCTCACTTAGCACTTAGCCTCCCCTGGGACAGTTTTTCATTTTGCCATCCTTTTTGTCTATTTTACATTGGGGTGCAAAGTTCAATGCCAGCAGTTTGAAATCGCCAGATCCTCCAAGGAAGAAAGATGAGACTGCTTGCTCCTCCAAAAGATTAACAGTGTCTGAAGCCCTACGGAGCAGTCCGGCTCTGTTGTAGAGTCGCTGTGATTCGGGATTCACTTGGTGCCAATGGCTTATAGTTATCGAACTTCTGAATTTGTATCTTGTTTTGTTTATGTCCATTAATTTGTTTTCTGTGTATTGTGTATTTTGTTAAATCATATTTGATATTATTATCAGGAAATGTTCTATTTTTTCCATCATCCTGGTCTCCATAGAACTTCATGCATCGTGTTTTCATTTTAATTATATCATCTTTTTCTGTGACATATTTTATGATATTATTTATAAAATCTTTATTAACATGTTAATGGTTTCCTTTTAAATATATTTTTCTGGTTGTACTTCAATTTACAAGGTACTTTTATAAAAATAACCTTATTCTCCCTTTAGCTTGAATTAATCCCCTTCTTGTGTACTGCACACAATATAACTGTTGATTTCTGTTAAACAAGTGTGAAGTCACCGACAAAAGCTCAGCTCACACAGAGGCTCTGTGTGCAACAGTAGTTTGCTCACACAGAGAAGAGACAGAGCCAGCTCACCAACAGAGTAGGCAGCAGTCCTCACAGCCAGTGGTTTCACTCTGGGGCCAGTGCAGGAATGGAGGTTGGCAAGCATGCCTTGTTTGTGCTGCAGTTGAAGAACAGTGTTCCCTCCTCAATAGCAAAGATAGAGAAATAGGGTTGTGCTGTGACCCGAAGTCTCCTGGAAGGCAGGGAGTCGGTTTTGTTGTTGTTGCTTGGTGTATTCAATGTCATGTGCAGGACAAGCAGTTTGCGTGTTCAGCATGAGCCACAGGGTGTGTTGCAAGACACCAGCTACTAAAGAGTGCTTTTGGATCCAGAAAATCCTGAGAAAGACAGTCCACTGGCAAGATCCTCACATTCCAGTAGCCAGACTGACACATGCGAACACACGTAGGTCTGTTATGGATTCCGGGGAAGGGCAGCAGACTGTACGTGGACTGTCTGCTTCCTTATTTCTAAATTCCTATTGGAGTTTATCTCGTGTATTTTGTCACTGGGGGACAGCATTATTGAATTTCTGTGATACGTTTTTCTGTTTGACCGTAGATAAAAGCCAGAATTGATGAGCATAAAGAGACAGCAAGTAGAAGAAGGGCTTCTGGGGCTACAGTGGGGGTGGAATAAAGGGAGCTGATGCCACTAGTTGAAGAAGGAAGATGATGTTTTGAACCTAATTGTGGAAGCACAATACTGTTTGACGCACTTGAACTACAGATTGTATTTGCTCCCAATAAAATGGTTTTGGAGGGGAAAAAGTGAGAAAATAAATAAAATTATTAAATAAAGACTATTCCATTGATAACAATTTTTTATAAATTCAAATTTCTGGCTTATATCATAATCTCTTTTCTGTTTGAATATTTTAGCTAGTTTTTTGAAATGTTGTTGTACCAGCAAGACTTTCCATCAGTTTCTGATTATGAGTAAAAAAGAAAACTACGTTATATTCTAAGTTATTTTTCTCATATATGTGCTAGAAAATAATATTTTCAACATTCTTCTCATGCATAATTCAATGGAGAGGTAGATAGTTTATTGTGCCAACCTGGCCAATAAACACTTATGGGGTCAATTGAAGGGCTGAGGAATAAATGGCTCGGTGAGTCTCACATTTCTAGTTCTAGGGTCTCTTGCTGTCAGATGGTCGGACCAGGGTGCATCTGCCTTACCCAGTTCCCTGCTTCCGCTGCAAGGCTCACTTCCTGCACTTACTGTAAGTCACATGGACTTACCCCCATGCAGCCCTGGGTGCTGGAACAGCCGAGGAGTGACTCCTGCCTGCGCTGAGATGCTTACGCATTCACTTCCTTGGCTTTCCTCTTGCAGTCGGTATCATTTTGTGTGTTTTGTGAGATGGAAGAGGACTTTGTGGATTGGTGTTGGACATATGGGCTAATGTTGGACTTGTGGGATTGAGTACCACTGGGTTAGGATGTTTTCTTGATGTGCACTTAACCATTATATAAAACTCTCTTATACATATGAGTTTCTGTGGATTTGTTTCTCTAATGTACCCAGACTAACACAAATGGCATTAGATTATTATTGTGTTCAACATTTACAAGCAGCTGCAAAATTTTCTATCACACGCATCACAGAAATCCATAAAAAAAAGATTTCTGACTTGACAATTTCTTCCTTAACTTGGCATAAATAACTGTATAACATTTTTTTTCTTCAATTACTATGAATAGAACTATGTTTTAAGTATGTTTCCTCTTTCTGTGGACAGAATGAACCCTAACCTCTGTTTAATACTTTGATTGTCTTTCAGGCAAATGTCTTTCCTGATTGGTATTTTATTGTGGCATATATCTCAGTAACAATATCTATATATGGGACCAGACTTCAACCCAGTGCCGCAAGGTGTGAATGTAATATCCTGGCGTGAAGTAGGGAACCAGTGGAGAGGTCTGGGAGGCTGGCCCAAGCAGCATAAATTAAGTGGATTCCTGCCCCTCCCCAAAAAAGAATTTGTTCCAAAGGACGACATTGACTCTGCAACTCCGGGAGATGTACATATCTGATCAGAGCAAACGGGAGCAGATGAAGGGGCAGGAGGAGAGAGTGGATCACAGCCAACCCCACTAGGCCATGAGGATGATGTTCCTGAGTAGAGCAGCCAGTCCACAGAGAGAACAACATAGCTGGCCCCACTATGAGAAATGATGCCCCTCTGTGACTAAGGGCGATACAGGGGACAGCACCAGAGACACAGTGTGGGAATTGCACCTGACCTGAACCCAACACACCGAGGCAAAGCACTGGGTGAGTGCAGCAGAACAGCAAGGTAATGGAGTGGCAAGGTCCCCAGGGAATGCTGAAAGCGGACTTTGGGGCCAGGGCGTGGTGCCCCAACAGACTGGACTGGAAAACGCTCCTAAGGGCCAGCAAACGATCCCTGAACTAATTACAAGCTTTTCTTTTGTGAAGTGTTTTGTTTTGTTCTTTGTTAGTGGTTTGTTTTTGTTGTTTTGTTGACTGGTTGTATACTGTTGCTTTGTTTTCCTCTGTCTTGTTTTCGTGCATGTTAGTATCTCCACAGGTCTGTCTGAATAGGACAGGTTGGATGAACTATCTGGAGGAAAAACAACGGGACCGACAGTTTCGGGGGACTTGGGGGGGGGGGATAAGGGGGTAAGGAAGTGGTGTTAACAAACACAGGGACAAGGGAACACATGGGACCCAAAATGGTAGAGAGGTGGGAGTGGCAGGCCTGGTGGGGAATGATAAAGGGTAAGGTTGTGTAGAGAAGAGGTATAACTGTAGCCCAGGTGGCGATGAAGCATGGTAGTAGGGCAGGAGGAAAGTCAAGGGAGATGGAGGAAAGAGCTAGGAGTCAAAGGGCATTTATGGAGGTCTAGACAAAGACATGTACATGCAAATATATATAGGAGGATGGGGAAATAGATCTATGTGTCTATATTTATAGGTTAAGTATTAAGGTGGAGAGGGACCTTGGGCCTCTACTCAAACACTCCCTCAATGCATGAATACTTTCTTTTATTAAATTGGAACTCTATGATGCTCACTCTCCCGACACAACGGCTGGAGCCAAAGTGGGTGAACAAGTAAATGTGGTGAAGAAAGCTGATGGTGCCCGGCTATCAAAAGAGATAGTGTCTGGGGTCTTAAAGGCTTGAAGGTGAACAAGCGGCCATCTAGCTCAGAAGCAAAAAAGCCCACATGGAAGAAGCACACCGGCCAGTGCGATCATGAGGTGCCAAAGGGGCCAGGTATAAGGCATCATGCAAACAAACAAAAAAAAGATATATGTATGTATATGTAATGTATGTATATATATATATATATATGTATCATATTGAATGAAGGGGGAAGTCCAGAGTGGAGACCCAAGGCCCAAGTGTCGGCCAATGGAGATCCCCTCACAGAGGGGTTCAGGAGAGGAAATGGGTCAATGAGGGTGCTAGGTAGTACCGATGAAGAACACAGCTTTCCCCCAGATCCTGGATGCTGCCTCCCCCCAACTACCATGATCCGAATTCTACCTTGCAGGGCTGGATAGGGCAGAGGTTGTACACTGGTACATATGAGGGCTGGAGGTACAGGGAATCCAGGGTGGATGATAAGTTCAGAACCAAGGGTGTGAGGGGCAATGCTGAGAGAGTGGAGGGTGAGTGGGTTGGAAAGGGGGAACTGATTACAAGGATCCACATGTGACCTCCTCCCTGGGAGAGGGACAGCAGAGAAGGCGGGGGAGGGAGACTCCGTATAGGGAAACATATGACAAAATAACGATGTATAAATTACCAACGGTACACGAGGGAGGGGGGAGCGGGGAGGGAGGGGAAAAAAAGAGGACCTGATGCAAAGGGCTTAAGTGGAGAGCAAATGCTTTGAGAATGATTGGGGCAGGGAATGTATGGATGTGCTTTATACAATTGATGTATGCATATGTATGGGTTGTGATAAGAGTTTTATGAGTCCCTAATAAAATGCAAAAAAACAAATGAGGAGAAAAGAAAGAAAATGATTAGGGCAAAGAATGTACAGATGTGCTTTATACAATTGATGTATGTATAAGTATGGACTGTGATAAGAGTTGTATGAGCCCCTAATAAATTGTTTAAAAAAAAAAGAAGGAGGTTTATATACAAAAGCAATTGAACATTGAGAAAACATTTCAACCCAGTCCAGATCAAGTCCATAAGTCAGATATTACTCCGTATCTCTGATATCAATCTATAAAGTACTCTTCAGAACCACAGAACACATGCAATGACCGCAAATGCAGACAATCACAGGCCACTGGGTAGAAAGTCTTTGGATCCGGTATCATTGGGAATATCTTATCCCTGGCGGGGGTCTCTGTGGCTTCTCTGGCTTCTGAAGTCTAGTTATGTCCATGTGGCTTCTCTTCTTCAATGTCTCCCAGGGAGTAGCAGAGAAAGAGAAGTGTCTTCTTCCTCCAAAGAGGAAGTACCACATTTCCAAGAATTCTCAGGAGAAGGTCATGCCAACAGAAGTCCCTTTGGCTATATCCAGATTGACAGCCTAGACTCCACCACTACACTCTCAGTCCTTAAATTTACACCAGATTAGGTGACTACCACATTGCTGCACACTAGTTCAGGTCACTGCCATGATCATCTCAGATAATTTCATAACAGTGATTAATAGGAGTCTTCTTAAGTGTCAACCACATGACATTATTCACATCAATTTCCTAACAGGTTTGTTACACATGTTCTCAATGAGCTCCTGGGTTCTCCCTGCATTCTGAAGAAGCAACACATCCATCTCTTCTAGACCCAGATGTCTGGGTTCCTTTTGCAGTCCCCCAGCTCATGAGGTTAGGCTTGGTTAGTTTCTTAATTAAGGTGCACTGCATCTCTCAAAATTCTGAAAGGTGAAAATGATAGAAATTATGGCTTACAGAAAATACAATAATATTTTCTCCAGTTTTCTATTGTTGTACACGGAATAAACATACATTGCAACTTAAAATTATGAGAGCTTTTTGCTTTTAATCTGTTGCTTGATTTCCCCTTTAACTCTGTTGATGCACATAAATGTCTGATTTTAGAAGGTCACTCTCATCTATGTTGCCTTCTTTGTGTGTGCTTCCTTTTCTGTGTTTGACAGCATATGAACGCCCTGCAATGGGGCAATTCATGTGTCCCTGCTTCCTTGTAGATGGTCTTCATAGCTCTGGGATTTACATTAGGTCATTGACCATCTTGTGTTCATTTTTTGTACACGAACTTAGGTTTCGGTTGTTTTTCATTCTTCTGAGGGTGGCGATTCAATTGTGTCAGTATCATTATTGAAGAGAATGTCTCTCTCTCTTTTAAATCCCTTGGGCCTTTGGTGAAGATCACTTGCCTATATGTGGATGGGTTATTTATTAGTCTTCTCTTCCATTGGTCAACATACCTATCATTGTCCAAGTGCCACTCTGTTTTGATTGATGTGGCCGTGGAATAGTTTTAAGGTTAATTTATGTGCAGCCCCCTAACTTAATCTCAATAAACATGTCAAGACATCAGTCAGTGTAAAACATGAAAAATAATAACAATTTACAATTATCAAGCATTTGTAAGGGAAGAATGGTGGGAGGCGAAGGGCAAAAAACGAAGATTAAGATAATGTTTTGAAAATGATAATGGCAAGAAACATACATATGTGCTCGACATATTGGATAGATGGATGGATTGTGATACGAGCTGTATGAACCCCCAATAAAATAATTAAAAAAAACAACACATGTCCAGAAACCATACAGAATGGTTTTTCCTCCATCGTTTCTAATTTGGCAGATTCTGCTCCCATTTCTTTTGTCGTGATCCGGAAAACTGGATCTTTATTACTTTATTTTTTCTTCTCAAAAAGTCAGTTTTCATATAAATTGGCTTACTTACTGTGTTCCTGCTATTTAATTTATTTAGTTTCCTTTTTCTATTGTTTCCTCCCTGCTACCTTTGCTGTGGCCTATGCATACTCCTCTTTTTATAGATGCATTAACTGGAATTGGAGGTACCACGTTTCAGACTTTTATTTAGTAATATGCTAAGAATGCCCCCCTAGGTGTTTTTCTGTTGTATTCCATGTTTTGTAGTCTTGTGATTTCATTTTCATTCAACCCATTACAGCCATCCAGGACATGAAAATTATTAAACTCATATTAATGATACAAATACTATAAGTATATATCAATATATGCATAACTCACACTCAGTCACTGCCATTGAGTCAATGGAGACATGCAGTGACCCTACAGGACAGTGTAAAACTGCCCCCTGAGCATTTATGGAACTGTAACTCTTTATGGGAGCAGAAAGCCCCATTTGTCTCCTGTGGAACAGTTGGGTGGTTTTAAACTCCTGAGCTTTCAGATCATACCAGGTTAATGAGTAACCACTACACCACAATGGCCATGCATGCATGCATACATATATTTGTATTTATGCATACAACATATACATGACTGAGTATTGAGATTGATGTGGGGTTTTGTTCAAAATATTAAGGAAGAGAGGATCCTTGGAGCAAAGAATTTGGAGGGAAAGGAAACCTTAACTACCAGCAAGATGCTCCTTGCTCACAAGCTTCCTCCATAGCCCTTGCCCCTAAGCCTAACTTCTGTGCTCTGTGCAGCCCATGTGTTCCATATAGACCGATGCCATTATTGCAGGGAAGGTTGTGCATGCGATGGCACTGAGTCCTCTCGCTGTTCCTCTCACACAGTAATGGACAGCTGTGCTCTCAGTGGTCATTGCGCTCAGCTACAGGGAGAACTGCTTGTGGACATTCTTTTTGAGCTTAGAGTTGGGTAATTGTTTTCTTCTATTAAATTTTATTGAGAACAATTAATTGAAACTCTCCTGCATATTTTGTTAGATCCAACTCCAGAAATATGTAATTAGCTGGGACGCCAAAGTATAAGGGTATTCTCTCTGAGGGTTTCATCACTCCTGGGTCCAAATACTGATGTTGTATCTGTCACAGGACATCCAAAATAATCAATGATGACAGCCAATACAATTATTTTTTATGCCAAACCACTTTTGGAATCTCTTCATACGACTAGAGAGAAGTAATCACCAGGCCAAAAAATATCCAAAACAAAACCAGCACTTATGGACAGGTTATATATTTCATAGAGAACTCTGCCCATGGTGTGGTGTTTTTCACCAAATTTTGAAATTTGACATGGCAATCGAAGAGTGATCTGGATGTTAGAAACCCCAGATTAAAAAAAAAAAAGCAGAGAAGTCTCCAATCTTTTCTCAGAAACCAAAAAGAGAAAGAGTATAATGTCATCCTCTTCTCTGGGATTGGCCTTCATTTATGTAGAAATCAAGGCCCTTAAGCTGAAGATCAGAGAAACTGTTGGGACGCAGAAAGCATAGAGTGTTAAGAAATTCTGATTTCATTAAAACCCCCAATTAATAGCGGACATTATGTTTTCTCATTTATCGGCATATTCTCTTGAAAGTCAATTCCTCTTTATCATAATATCTCACTTAATGCCAGTTGTGACAGTGAAGCATGTCGAGTTTTGAAACCCCAAATAAGCAAAGGGCATGAGTATGTATGTTATAAAGATACAAATATATTAACTCCCATTAATCATTGGTGCTATTATTAGATTGGCTTTTTTTGGGAGAAATTTTCTTATAATTGGTGGTTAAAGAATGACCATATTTTCTGGAAGGCATTTAAAGCACTTTCATGAAGTCATTTTGAACATCTTTACTTAATGCTATCTGTGGTGTGATTTCTTGTTTCTCACTTCCATGGGTGTTCATTGTGCATAGCAACAACACAGAATCATTGAAAATGTCAGCAGTTTCTCGGTGCACCGTGCTATACTGAACAAATCACCTGAGAAGCTTTACCAAATAGAAAATCCGACATCTAGGTTGTAGTAAACCCTGCTAATGATCTATCATATGCAGATGACATAAAACTACAGGTTGTAAGATAGCATAACTTGAGAAACTTACCGATGAAGCCCAGGAATTACTGCCTTCATTGTAAATTACAGTTCAATGTAAACAAAATTAAAGTCCTCACAATGGGACCAATGGAAATTATGGGAAATGGAGATAAGATTGAAGTTATGATGGAGTTCATCTTGCTTGGATACACAATCAATATTCATGGAAGCTGCAGTCAATCAAATGATGCTTTTCAGTGAGAAAATCTGCTGCATAAGACCTCTTTAAAGATTGAAGAGTTAGGTGATCTCTTTGAGGACTAATGAGGTACCTGGCCCAAGCTATGACATTTTCAATTGTCTCATATACACAATGGACAATGAATGGAAAAGATGAAAGGTGGAATGATGTATTTGAGTTACAGTACTGGTGAATAATTTGATGGTTTGATGGTCTGCTAGACGAACAAACAATTGTATATTGGATGATGCACATTTTAAATGCTTAATAGAAAGAAGGGAGGATATGATTACTTCATCTCAAGAACTTTGGATATGTGTCAAGGAAATCAGTACTTGGAAAAGGACATCATGCTTGATAAAGCATAAGGCCATTTTTAAAAGGATGACTTTAAGAAAATAGATTGGTACAGTAACTGCAACTAAGCCCTCATACATGACAACTGTGAGGATGAAGCAAGACCTATGCTTCATTCTGTTTCAAGTGTTGCTGTGAGTTCACATGAATTTAATGGCAATCACCGCAATCTATGGAGAGTAAGTGAGCACATTCAGCTTTCAAATTGTAACCAGATAATGATCCCATTAAATACCAATCTTATTCATATCTTGCTGCAACTCTTAACTACAGATATCAATCAACAAATATAAAATAAAGACATCCCAATTGGCAAAAAAGAAAACTTTCTATAATAGCTGATGATATCATTCTAAACATAGAAAACCCAAAAGCCCCAGAAGAAAAATATTGGAGCTAATTGAAAGGTTAATCAATTTCACAGGTATAAGGTCAACGTAGGAAAAATAAGCTTGATTCTCATGTACCAATAGAGAAAGCTCTTAAAAGCAAATCAAGAAAATAATACTACTTACACTAGCCACCTATAAGAAAAAATAAATTAGAATAAACCTAAGCAGAGAAACAAAAGTCTTGTACAAAAAAATTACTAAAAAACAGTACTCTAAGGTACCAAAACACACACACATAAACAGAATAATGGGCCATGTTCGTGAATAGGAAACCTTAACTTGTGAAAATAACACAACTTAAGCGATCTATAATTGTAATGCAGTTCTGATCCAGACCCTGAGTTTTTCTTTAAGGACATGGAAATTAACCACCAAGTTTTAAAAGAAATTACTCATCAAGTTTTAAAATAGATGAAATAGGCTCAGGATAAGCAAGGTCAAAACCACTCCTCTATACCTAGTATATCCTGTGGTGTAGTGGATTACACAATAGACTATTAATTTCAAGAACTGTAGTTCAAGATCACAATCTACTGTTTGGGAGAAAGATGAAGTGTTCTGATCCTGGAAAAAAAGACAAGGGGATCTACAGCCTTTAATATTGGAAACCCACACTGGCATGATTATAAATTGGCATGGACTCGATGGCAGTGAGTTCCGTTTTTTTCCTTCAATATTTCTAACTTTGACAACAAACAGCACTAGTTAGTACCCTGAATTTTAAACGGAGATCTCATAAATATTTATTACTGTGAAGTCTGCCTTTGGATAGACAGTGAAAGATAGACAAAGCCCATTCCAATGAAAAGAAGGCATGTTCAGATGCATAAGGGTTCCCCAGAGTCACTGTGCTTGGTGGTCCCAAGGGAGGTGCTGGCAGGTGGGGAAACCACAGCTTCTGAGAGGAAAGCCTCACTGACTTCTCTCTTGCATTTGCTGAAGCCCTGGCCTGCTGCAAGGAGGTTTGTGTCTGGGCTCACACTGACTTCCCATCACTGTGTCTCTAGCACAGTGATACATGGCTGTGTCCTCCGGATTCACAGAGCTCAGTTTTAAATAAACTTGACTCTTGGAGGTGTCCTTGGTGATGCTGACTCGGGACTGGAGAGCTGGATTATAGTGTGTGCTCCCACCAGCCCATATAGCACCAACCCACTCCAGTCCCTTTCCTCGGGCCTGGCGTATCCAGTGCGCATCATAGCTGGTTAAAGAGGATCCAGAGACAGTACAGGTGAGAGACAGGATCTGTGAGGGCTTCACCTGTCCTGGGCCTGACTCTTGTAGCTTCACTTGTGCATGGACACCTGGGGATAAAGAGAAAAACAGTGAGTCATGTGCTCAGATGCTGCATCCCCAGATTTCATGTAGGAATCCCTGAAGCGCTCACCTCCCAGAGTTGCCACCAGAAAGAGGAAAACCCACACACAATTCATGTTCATGTGGATAAGATTCATGACACCCAGAAAATGCTCTTCAGGGTGAGAAGGAATAAGAATTTAAGTCCATGCGTGCTGTGGTTTCATTTGGCTTCTTATTGGGTATTTGCATGTGGGAGGTGCGTTTGTATGTAAAGGTGTAAAGGGCTGAATGGAAGTCCCTGGTTCTGGGACTCAGACTAGAAAAGCGATGCTCATGGAGTCCTTGAGAGAACACAGCCCTCTCTCTGAGGTCTTCATTCTACCAACCATACAAACATCTGTTCATACTTTACATTTAATGGAACTTTATATCCATTATCACCAGAGGTACCCAGATGATCTGGTAAAATTATAGAGAATCTCTTTCCTCACCATATGAGGGAATCAGAACCAGACTTTCCTGAATCTTTTCATACATCTGAACACAAAGGGAAACACGTATCTGTCTTCCATAAAGCTCCTTCCCCTAGGACATTGCAGAATATTTAGAAAGAAGTAAAAGATACTTAAACATTAGCTTCTAGATTTAGAATTGGAATAAAAAAGATTTACTAACAGCAGGGTTATTTGGTTATTAGTGAAGTTCAAAGCAATTCCATAATAAGAAGCTAATTTTTCCTCCCATGAATTAGTCCCCAGGGTGGTGTTTGGTCAATGTATTCTGAGGAGCCCCCTGCTGACAGCATCCCATCACACACAGGAGAGGTGTTTCCTGGGTTTACACTGTCTTCCAACTTCTGTGGATGAAAAAGCAACAATTTCTCTGGTCATAAACATTCAGACTATTGTCAGGAGTGTGACCTGGAGTTGTCTCATCAGGTGTCCTGCCATGGGCAGTAGAGCTATCATAGTGGTCAGCACAGCAGTTCTAGTTGACCAGGCACTGCAGTCCTTACCCAGGCTCCTGTCTCACTTTTTTTGCACTTGGTCCAAGAGTTCATGGGGAAGAGAGTGTTATAAATGGAAAACACTCTGATTTGATTATAGTAGAAGTATGGTCTATAGATATTGATATTGGGATATATGCCAGAATACAATACAGGTTAAGGAAATCTCCCTGAAAGACAGTGAAGGTATTGAACAGAGTTTATGCTTCATTCTTTCCACAGGAAGAGTAAACATAATTAAGCCAGATTTGAATCAAGAAATTTAAAGTTATTTATTCCATGCTATCAAAGACAGTGGAAAGCAAAATTCTTTTTTCTGGTCTTCTCTTATGTGAGTAATAGGAAAATTTTCAGATGTTGGTAAATGTTGAACACATTCAAAATCTAATGCCACTGAATTATGCATGAGAAGAATGTTGAAAATATTTTTTTGTTGCATATATATTGACCATGAGTAAAATTAGTTAAAACATGACATATAGGTTTTTTTCACCCATAATCAGAAATTACGGAAAGTCGTGCTAGTACAAGGACATTTCAGAAAACTAGCTAAAATATTGAACTTGAAAAGAGATAATGATATAAGCCAGAAATTTGAATTAAAAATTTTTAGCAAATCGAAGAGTCTTTATGAAATATTTAATTAATTTATTTTTCCTCCAAAATCATTTTATTGGGTGCTAATACAGATATCAGATCATTCCACAGTTCAAACCAATTAGGCAGTATTGTATGACTGCTACCACAATCAGTTTGGAAACATCCTTTTCCTTGAACTCCTTGCTATCAGCTTCCTTGACCCCACCTCCACCCACCACTGTATCCCCCAGAAGCCCTTCTTCTACTTGCTATCTCTATATGTTCATCAATTTTGAGTTTCATTTACTGTAAACCATAAAAAAAACATTTTGGTGGTGGACCCTCAATGGGATGGAAACCTCCATCCTGCGTAGCCACCCCACCCCCACCCTGACATGCCTGCCTGTCAGCACTTCCTCCTCAGATCTGCATCACACTCACTGGGAAGCCCAGAAAGAGACCCAAGAAGTTAGAATGGCTGTTTCCCTGGACACAATCTCCATAGTGACAATTGGGGGGAGGGGCAAGGGGTAGGGGAAAGGAGAAGGATGGGGGGACTGAAAGGGAGGCATATATATATTTAATATATTTATATATATATAAATATATTTTTAGTCTGGAAAGACTTTGTTTAAATGAAAGGTGCACTATCCCTTTTGATTCTATTTTTAAATCATCTAGTGGAAGAACTCCAAGTGTGTCCCAGGAACAGTGAGTTACCAATGTGAAAATGAACTGAACAAACTCATCTTATGCAGAGAGCTCTCAGCTTCTCCCACCCTGAGGGCCCTGGGAGGGCCTGGGGGCGGGCCAGGCACACCAACCCACCCTGTGTAGCTCACTTATCATCTCCAAGTGGGGAGGTGTGGGGGAGGGGAGTGGGGAAGGTCCATGTTTTCAAGAGTAGGAGAGTGATGCTTAAACACAAATAATTTTTTCATTTCCAGAAACACTAAAAAAAAATCAAGTATGTTTCCCCGGATTACAACATATATCTGAGATAAACCCCGATAAGAATCAGAAATTGAGGAAGCAGGTGGTCCACGTGCAGTCTGCGGCCCTTCCCTGGGCTCCATGGAAGACACAGGTGGGCTTAGGACCGAATGTTTCAGTCAGGCTACTGGGATGTGATGACCTCACAGGCTGATGCCTCTCCCAAGGCTTCTGGATCCAAGCACACCCTTTGAGTGGGGTGTCCTATAACACACCCTATGCCTTCTGCTGAACACTTGCTAACAGATTGTTATGCACATTCCATGAAATATACAAAACAACAAGAAAACCAACTCCTTGCCTTCCAGTAGATTTCAGCTTTTAGCACAACCTCTTTCTGTATCTTTGCTGTTGAGGAGGGAGCACTGTTCTTCAACTGCAGCACCGACAAGGGATGCCTGCACTGGCCGCAGCATGAGTCCACTGCCTGTGGGGACTGGTGCCCCCTCCTGATGATGAGCTGGCTCTGTCTCTACCCTGTGTGAGCAAACTGCAGCTGCATCCAATGCCTGTGTGCAAGCTGTGCTTTTGCTAGTGACCTCAGACACTGGTTTAACAGGAATATAGTGTTAGGATGACTCTACACTTCAAGTGAAGGGAATAAGACACTGGAAGGAAGAATAAAGTTATTTTTATAAATCTACTTTTTAAATTGAAGCACAACCAGTAAAAATATATTTAAAAGGAGAACCATTAAAATGTTAATAAAAATAGTATAAATAGTATAATGAATGATGTCACAGAAAAACGATGGCACAATCAAAATAAAACACCAAGTATGGAGAACAGGACATGGGGAAAATAGAGCAATTCCTGACAAAGGATTAAATATATTTAAACAAAATTCAGAATACACAGAAGAGAAACAAATGGAGTTAAGCAACCCAAATAAGATGCTAATTGAGAAATTCCATTGCCATAACACACTGGCACCAAGTGACTGCAGACTCACAGTGACCCTCCAGAGCAGAGCAGAGCTGCTCCTCAGCGTTTCAGACACTGTGAATAGGTTCTTACCATGGAAAAAACTTGCCAATTTTATTATGAAATATGTATAGATAGTTTTAAATCGATGTTAGATTTCTTTTTTAATGTGCAACATTATTTTATAAAAGTAATTTTAAAAATCATTTTATTGCGGGCTCATACAACACTTATCACCATTCATACACATACCCATTGTGTCAAGCACATTTGTATATTTGTTGCCATCATTATTCTCAAAACATTTGCTTTCTGCTGGAGTCCTTGATATTAGCTCCTCATTTTCCTCTCTCCCTCCCCATTTCCCCCTCCCTCATGAACCCTTGATAATTTATAAATGATTATTATTTTTCATATCTTGCATTGTTCGACATCTCTCTTCACCCACTTTCCTGTTGTCCATGCTCCAGGGAGGAAGTTATATGTAGATCCTCGTAATCAGTTCCCCTTCTCTACCCCACCTTCCTTCCACCCTCCAGGATTTGCCACTCTCACCACTGGTCCTGAAGAGATCTGTCCTGGATTCCCTGTGTTTCAGTTCCTATCTGTACCAGTGTACATCCTCTGGTCTAGCCAGATTTGTAAGGTAGAATTGGCATCATGATAGTGCAGCGGGGTCGGGGGGAGGAGGGAACTACAGGAACGTTGTGTTTCATCTTTGCTACCCTGCAACCTGACTGGCTCTTCTCCTTCCTGCGACCCTTCTGTGAGGGGTTGTCCAGCTGCCTACAGGTGGGTTTTGGATCTCCACTCTTCATTCACCCTCATTTACAATGGTATGATATTTTCTTCTTTGATATTTGGTATCTGATCCTTTCAACAACTCGTGGTCACACAGACTGATGTGCTTCTTCCATGTGGCTTTTGTTGCTTCTGAGCGCGGTGGCTGCTTGTTTATCTTCAAGCCTTTAAAACCACAGATGCTATATTTTTGATAGCCGGGCATCATCAGCTTATTGGGGGCATACATCAATTTCATTGAGCTCATTTGTACATATGGTGCCATCATCATTTTCAAAATATTTTCTGTCTACTTGAGCCGCTTGGTATCAACCACTCCTATAAAAGTAATTGTTAAACATATTCAAAAGAAAAATGTTTAAAAATATTTGTTCAGCAATTAAAATCCTTTAAGTTTTTCTTTTAAACCATTTTATTAGGACCTAATCCAGACATCATACCAATCAGTAGTTAAACACCTTAACCAGTGTTGTACAATCTCTCCCACAATCAGAACATTTTCTTCCTTCTTGAACTCCTTTATATCAACTCTGGTTTGCTTCCCACCTCCCTTGCTATTTCCCCCAGGACTCCTTATTCTAGTTATTGTCTCTGCAGATTTATCATTTTAATCTACAATAGTCATCTCTCCAGTACTCTGCCTGATCACGAGGTTATTCCCATTCCTCCGTTATGATGAGAAGGAAATCACTGAAGGCTTCGTCCCTGTGTAGATCCTGAAAATGTCGTTTGAGCATCCACTGTCACCCACACCCTTTTGCACACCGGAATCTCATAATGTAAGCTCGGACACTATTCCCTCCTTTGGATTTGGATTGTATAATTTACAATCCTTGTCAATCTTTGTAGAGCCTCATATGACTCCCTTGGTGTGTCTGGGGGTCTTGAACTGCTTACCTTGTACATACATCCCAATGTGAAATCCACTATGGCACCAGGGAGGGTAGAGTTGTTTATACTCTTTGTATATAGGATTTATTACCTATTCCTGATTGTTTGATAGATACATAGTTAACATTAATAAGGAATAGTATATGTATTGAATTTTAAATATTAAATAATTTAATACTTTCTGAATATAAAAGGGTGTAATATATTATTATTATTATTATTTTAGGTAATTACTTTTGGCTAGCCAGAATTAATCTCAATTTTCTGAACCTCACTATATCAGAGATGTTGTTTAGAGAATTTGAGTCAGTTTTACTCATAATGGCTGTGTGTACAACAGAACAAATACACAAACTGCTGTGGTAGTTATATAATCCTTTATCAGTGTGAAGATTAAGAGTGTATGGGTGGAGTCTAGCCTGTCAATCAGATGGGGCCTCTAGGTAGGCATGGCCTTCTCCTGATAATTCTGGGAAATCGGTATTTTCCTCCTTAAAGGTGAGAGACACTTCTCTCTCTCTGCTCACTTCCTGCGAGATATCCCTGAGATGAAGCCACAGGGACCTACCCGCATACAGCCCTGGAAGTTTAAGAAGCCACATTAAGACCCTGCCAGAGATGAGATGATTACAGTGCCACTGGATCCAAAGACTTTCTACCCACTGGCCTGTAATCTCCTGCACTCAGTGTCACTGCAAGTGTTTCTTGAGTCTAAAGAGGACTTTATAGATTGGTATCAGACATATGGGTGAATATGGGACTTATGGCCTTGGATTGGACTGGGTTGGGATACTTTCTTAATGTACAATTATATAAAACTCTCTCTTATACAAATATGCCTGTTTATGACTTTGCTTCCCTAGTCTACCCGGAAAAATACAACTGCCACATCTTGAACCAGCCTCACTTCCTCCTAAGTGTGAGAACACTTTTGCAGCCACTCTGTCTGTACATCTACCTGAGCGTTTTCCTCTGTTTTGCTGACACTCTGCCAAACAGGGTGTTCTTTAGGACCTGGATCCCCTTAGCACAGGTTCAAAATATGTGAGAAATCACACGGTTCTCAATTCTAAAGAGCATTCTGTGATAGTAGTCTGCAATTTCCTCTTCTGGTGACATACTTGCTATTTTTTAATCAAAATTGTCCTTCCAATGAGCGCTCCCTTCATTGTGATGCCAATGAATGATCTTACTAATGACTCCACCCACCAGGCAAGTCATTCCAGTTCACCTGTTCCCAGTGTCAGGGGTCTATGCTCCATGCTCGGAGCACTTGTGTTTGTATCAAGGGAGACATTAGGTATCAAGTATCACTAATGACAGGTCACCACCATTTTAGGCCCAGAAGACCACAATTATTTTCTGAGACATAGAGTATATTAATCAATCACGACCCACAGTGCTCAGGGAATAAAGCAGATAGACACCTTGTGAGAGACCAGAACTTGGACTGTAATAGAGCAACGAGCTCCGGATATTTAAAATCATGAATTGCACTCATGAATCTGTACTTGCCTGTATTTCATTGTCAACAGTTTTGAAAAATGGACAGGGTGAGAGTGCCCGTAAAAATCTGTTTCTGCAGAAGAAAAATGGGCCATGTATGATGATAATGAGGGATCAGAGTCACTTTTAATATTTGTGATGCAAATACAGAATGCTAGTTCTTACTTTCAAGACTGAAGAGAGGAGAAAATTTAAAGAAAAAACAAACAAAAACTGCCCTTAGGGTTACTGAGAGTTAAGAGAGGATGCCCAATTCCAACAGGAAATCCTCCCTGTCATCCATCTCTGCCTGTTTAAGGCTGGGTATGTGTGTTCAGTGGGTCCTGCGTGCCCCCTGCTGTCCAGTGTCTCCCCTGCAGGGGAGGTTTGTGTCTGAGATCACACTGAATTCCCTTCAAGGTGTTTCCCTTGCACAGTAATACATGGCCGTGTTCTCAGCAGTCATGGAGCTCAGCTGTAGGGAGTACTGATAATTCGATGTGTCTCTGGTGATAGTCAGCTTTGGAAGGATGGGTTATAATATGTACTACCCCCATGGTATATGCATCCCATCCACTGCAGCCCTTTCCCCGAGGGTTGGCGGAGCCATTGTCAGCAGTAACCACTGCTTGTGATAGAGAAACCAGAGACAGTGCAGGTGAGGGACAGCTTCTTGTAGGGCTTCACGAGTCCTGAACCTGACTCCTGAAACTGCACCTGGGACAGGACACCTGTAAACTAAAAGAGACGGTCCCCATCAGTCACTCAAAGTCACAACCATCCCCAAAGACCTACGTCAGATATCTGAATCTCCACCTTGGGGAACTGTCACCAGGCACAGGAGAACACACAGCAATAGCATCTTTGGACTACAGCTGTGCTTTCCCAAGGAACCTACAGCCCTGTCTTAAGAGAACTGATGGATAACCCAGTCCAAGGTGAAGTTGTACCCTAGTGCCTGAAGAATAATTTGCATTAGATGGAGTCCTGTCCTTATAAACAGAAAGTGACAGAGCTCAGACCCCTTCTTCCTTCTGAGTCCGCTGTAGTGTAACTGTTTGAACTCATATGCATGTTTCTCTCAAAAGGTATGTGGTAAAGTTCAAAGAATGCCCAGAATTTCTGGGCGCAGTGTTCTCGCCTTCCAGCCCCTCATTGCCCATGTCTTGCCTTGGGCTCCCCTATGTTCTGTGCCCCAGAGAGTGAACAGGATATCGTTTGTTGAAACTATCAATTGCACCCCATGGTATCTTCAAACTTCACACTCTCCAAGACCCATTTTTTTTCTGTACACCTTGACATCTCTGAATCAACCTTCTCATAGTCCTTAGTAGTTTCCCTTGTGTGGAAATAACATCTTTGAGAAGCATTAATACCAGATTAGTCACAAGGAGTTGGGGTTGGTAATGCCCTAAACGTCCAACTCTTCTACGAAGACATTCATTTCCAATTTCCACCCACTCCACCCGTGAGGATATCCCCTCATGTTTCTTGGTTCTGCATAGCACTGCAAAGTCCAACAGAAAATCATGGAAGTTTGAGGAAATGAATCAAGTGGTGGTGTATTCTAGTTAGTCCGAATTCAGAAGACCAGGAAAGGGTAAATCAGATGCTGGTTCCAAAGGACATATCTCACTTCAAGCTTTACATTGTATGTATACACATATGACCTGACACCTCTGGAAGATGTTTCCAGTCAGCAGCTAGGATTTTTCCTACCTAGGCTCACAGTCATCACCAACCCCACCACTTTTTTCCCACTGGATTGAAAAATTATTTTATTTATAAAGTAGGTAATATCCTGATTGAAGTACTCAACGATTTAGCTGAATATAAAGAGACATCGATTTTCTTTTTTTAGGTAAATTAGTTACAATAGAATCCATCCGTGACTTGAGTGAAAAAGAAATACAGATAAATATGTGTGCTGAATATCCTAAGAGAAGCCGAAGTTAAAAATGGATGGGAGGGTCCTAGGATTTACTAGATAATTAGAGTAAGCATCTGACCTCTGATCAGACCCATTTACTTCTGCTGTGACCTATAAGGAGACGTGCCAAGATACAGTCTGGTTTCCAACAGTGTCCACAACCAAAGGACAAACTCAGAGGGTCTCCTCCTCCCGAAGGAACTGGAACACAGATGAGAAGTCTTTCTTTGAGTAGCCCTTTGCGCACATCATCTGGTACAGCTGATGGGCCAGACTGCCCAGAAGAATCGGGCTCTTGGTGTTGGTAGCAGAGTCTTGTGCTAGCCCCAGATCCATAGCCATGCGTCTCATTCCAAATCCACCCTGGTAGTTATTAGCCGCAGGCACGCCATCTATCACTCCAGGCACAGGATTTTAAGTGTCACTTGACCAACACCGTCTGGAGCTCATATTTAGGATTTTAGCCAATCGTTTTGGGTCAAGCCCCAGCCTGATTCCAAGATTCATAGCTTCAGGCAGTTCCAATCATACTAATAGCTAGTAGTATGTTGTTGCAGATCTTGGCAGCCTGCCCAGTGCCAACGGCTCCAAAGTACAACACATTGGAGCCCATGCACCCCAGCAGCTCCTTGGCAGCAGCAAATTCCTCTTCCACAACTCCCACCATAAATGTGAGGTTCCCGGATCGGGCAGCTCCCACACCACCAGACACAGGGGCGTCCATGAAAAATGCTCCCATTTTCTCAACTTCTTTAACCAATTCTATTGAAACTGATGGATCAATAGTACTGGAATCTATTAGTAAGGAGTCTTTCTTCACGTTCTTTAGAATTCCATTTGCTCCAGAATAAACTTCTATTGCATTCATACTGGTAGGAAGCATTGTAATGGTTCTGTCAGCTTTTTCGGCTACATCAGCTGGGGAAGACACCACCTGTTCACCTTTATCTTGAAACTCTCTGCAGGCATCTGGGAAGACATCGCAAAGGATGAGTGGATAGCCGTGCTTCATCAGGTTTTTTGCCATTGGATTCCCCATGTTGCCCATTTCTATGAGTCCAACTGTAGTCTTAGAGGCCATTGACCTAGAACACACTGCTGCAAGGCCAGCCGCAGCAGGCTGCTGCCAGAGGCTCCAGTAGTGGAGACTGGAGGCAGCTCCCCAGAGCCAAAAGGAGGCTGCCATGCTGCCCCCGCCCCGCCTTCTGGTGGTGACCTCCACCACCTTTCCCGGCCTTGCCGACTGGGAGTGTGCGCCGCCTGGCAGGGAGCCCACGCACATGCGCCCGGCCCCTCCTACACGCGCCCCGCCTGCCCCCCACCACTCTTACAAGTAATTTACACACTACATCCCAGAGCCTAATGACTGAGGTCAATGTCATTGTAAGTAATGAAATTCAAGTGCCATAGTTTCTCTGGGAAGAACGTGCCACCTAGAAAAGTTGGGCCCAAGACAAGACAATATTTTAATTCTGTAGTCTCTAAAAAAGGCAAGATCCTGAATAGAGACACACACATACCCTTTGTTTGCTGGAATATCCAAAATGATACAAATTCAGCTGTGTCATGCTTTCAAGTATAAAGATTCAGTAGAGCAGTGAATGGAAAAATAATCATTTAAGAAAAGAACCAGAGTGAGAACGAGAGCCAAGAACAGTGTTTTAGATCTTGAACCAAAAGACATTTTCTTTAGACCCAACAGGCACTCTTCATTAAAATCAGGTCCATTCATGCAACTGATCCTCAAAATTTAAAGAATAAGCATAGGCATCCTTTAAATGTCCCTTACTCAGGGGACTCTGGTTCAATTGAAATATGAGCATTTCGAACCAAAGACAGCTTCTCTCTTTGTGCTCTGGGCTCAGTCCCATCACAATTCTTCATGGATCTCACTTAAATGTATTCCCTAAACTCAAGGAGTGTCTAATTTTGGAAAAACTGTTCATATTATTGACTATAGAAGCTGGGACACTATCTCTGAACATGCAGTTTTAAAACTCAATCCCCATTCAGTTTCCTTGCTCCTAACAGAATTTAAAACATTTCCTCCAGACTTTGGGTTGAATTAGGTGAATTGGAATCTGTATATCTCCAAATTAACATAAATTTTTACAATGGGGAAATCCAAGCGCAAGGTGTTGGTCACCTGGACGGCTTTGGGCCCAAATTTGCTGAAGGGAATAAGCAATTGCTTTGAAATGAAGACACATTGTACTCGCTACAATCCAGGGGTTCAAGCACAGGACAATCTAGCATTTTTCGTTAGGAGATCATTGAGTCAGCTCCCTTTTCATATGCACACACGCATAGCATCACCTGATCTTGTTCATTTCACCAACCCCCCATCTCACCATCTGCTCTTGGAGCTTGTCTGACCGATTTAAGCTTGAGACCGTGATGTAGCTGCACACGAGTTCAGCTCACCTCCATCTCTGAGTTTGACTGCAATGATTGTCTCAGATAATTTCATAGCAGTGGTTCATAGGGGTCTCCTTAAATGTCACCCTCATGACTTGACCCATCTGCACATCACTTTCCTAACAGGGTTGGTACATGTTCTCACTGAGCTCCCGAGTTCTTCCTGCACTTGAAGCAGCAACACATAGAGCTCTAGACGCAGATGTTCTGGGTGGGTTTCGTAGTCCCCCATCTCCTGGGGTTGAGCTTGGTCGGTCACTTAATCAAGGTGCACTGCGTCTCTCAAAATCCTGAAAGGTGGAAATGATAGAAACTATGGCTTCAAGGCAAATGCAATCATATTTGCTCCAGTTATCTACTGTTGTACACGGAATAGACATGCAAAGCTGCTGCTTAACATTACGTAAATGTTTTTGTTGTTGTTTTATTTGTTGCTTGGCTTTCACTTTTTTTCTTTTGGTGCACAAATGTCTGATTCTTAAAAAGTCACTCTCATCTATATTGTCTTCTTTGTGTGTACTTCCTTTGCTGTGCTTGATAGTGTATGAACGCCCTGCAATGGGGCACTTATGTGTGTCCCCATTTCCTTATAGATGGGCTCTATAGCTCTGGGATTGACATTAGGCCCTTGATTGTCTTGTGTTCGTTTCTGTACAGGAGCTGAGATTTTGGTTGTCTTTCATCTTCTGAGGGTGGTGATCCAATTGTGTCAGCACCAGTGTTGAAGAGAATGCCGCTCTCCCTTATAAATTCCCTTGGACCTTTATTGAAGTTCAGTTCCCTGCATGTGGATGGATTGTTTATTCATTTTCTATTCTGTTCCATTGGTCAACATGCCTGTCATTGTATGAGTGCCAGCCTGTTTTGACTGCTGTGGCTGTAATGGTTTTAAGGTTGGTTTGTGTGAGGCCCCTACTTTGTTCTTCTTCTTTTTGGGTTTCTTGTTATCCTGGACTCTCGGTATGAAGTCAGTAATTGGTTTTACACCCCCATTTTTTTAAAGGATTAAGTTGGCATTTGGATCAGAATTGAATTGTATTTAAAGATAACATTGGGTAGTAGCAACATTTCCTTGGTATTGAGCATCCTTATCCAAGAACGTGGCATATTGAGAATGTGAACAGATTTGCATTGGGAAGCATAAACATTCCTGAGTCGTGTCATTTTGCTAAACAAGAGAGACAGAAAACAGATCAATAAAGACACAAAGAGATTTCAGACCAGTGCTGAGTCTGACCTGCACACTTCCTACTGAAGATGAGAGTCATATGGGAGCCACATTCTACTTTGATGTGGTTCATTCCCTAACTAACTGCCTGCATGTCTCTAACCTGAAACTCACCTCCCCCAGGTTCTGTGGAGAGTTAGTCTAATCACTATTTATGACCACTGCAGGCTGTTTTGTAGGGTGATTGCCACACTTCTTGGGTAGTGTGTTAGTCCGGGTTGACTAGAGAAAAAATCCAGAAACAGTGTAATAGATAATATCATATCAAAGAGCAATTGTACATTACAAAAACATGATATCCAAGTCTAGATCAAGTCCTTAAGTCTGATATTACCCCACATGTGTATACTAGCCCATAAATTCCTCTTTTGACCCACACAGCCATGCAATAATGCTGAATGCAGGAAGATCACAAGCCAGTGTGTGTAAATGTTTGTGGATCCAGTGGTGGTGGAAGCCTCTCAGTGCTGGCATGGGTCTCCACTTGGCTCCTCCAGTTCCAGGTCTCTGGCTCCATCAGCATAGCTCTGTATGTCTTGTCAGGAGGAAGATGAATCAGAGAGTACGTGTCTGGCCTCCAGTGAGCTATTTTTCTCCATGGCATCTCCAAATGAGATCATCAAGCTGCGACCTGATTGACAGGTTACACTCCACCCCTTCACCCTTAGTGTCAAATTGACCCCATGTTATGTAACTACCACAGGTATGTTGTACTGTCTCTGTTATTGGGGAGTTAAGGCTTCTCGGGCATCTGACTAGAGCTCTCTTTACTTGTTCTGAAAGTCAAGTCTATTTGTGCTTATGTTAGCCTCATGCTGGTCTTGTAGACCTATGTCCCTAAATCGCAGCAGCTCCACCATCGATCTAGCTCCTGGACTGGAAAATACAGGTCTAGAGATTTGGGGATCTTCACACAGCTGGCTAGTGTTGAGGATTGATATCAACGGGGAGTTTATCTGAAAATGTTGCTGATCTTTTTCTAAATTTGTGTCTACTTAAATTTATGCTGATAATCCTGCATTCTGGAAGTAGAGGATATTCCTCTCGAGGTTCTTTTCCACTGGTCCTTGTGGAGTCCCTCCCATGTGTGCTACTTGGTCACCATATTGCTCCAACTTTGGCCTATAGAAATATATACATACACACACACACACAAATACCCACACGAATTTGGACAAAATATATTTCTCCACAATCTTAGACATTTTTACTAAACAAAAAAATTAAAATGTAAAGATATTCTTCTAAACTTTTCCCCAAAGAATTCCATCCTCCTTGATTGACAGCACATCAGAATGAAAGTTCCACAAGCCTCAAGGATGCTCTCTGACTTATGGGGACACCCAGAAACATGCAGGGGAAGGTCAGCTCTTGAGTGTCCATGGTGTAAGGTTTCTCAACAAAATCCTCTATGGACAACCTTTCCTACTCTTGAAGAATGAGCTGGTGTATTGTCACGATAGATAGATGAGGGGGAAAAAAAACATTTGTGCAAAATCCTAGGATGTTTTCTCACAATGTCACGTTTCATTTTCTTTAAACTTACTCATAATATTGTTTAATTTTCTCTGTCATATGAGAATTTCACTCCAGACCTACCTGTTGTTAGAATCCAAAAAACTGCTCTCATATTCTGAATTGACCTTTATGCCTTGAATATCACACAGATGATTCCCTCAGAAGTAACTGTTTTCATTGTATCTTTCTCTCTGGATCATAGTTATGCATCCAAGAATTGATCAATAATTAAGTTTCATTACATAAAAGGGGTTTCATTACTTCAATTTAAAAAAAAACAGTTGTATAATATCAATTTTTGAGCTCACTGATATGTGTGTACTGGTTTCTGGCACCAATCAATAAACCAAAATTATCACTTAACAATTTATAATGCTGAACTATGTGGGATTCCAACTTCATTAGTCACCTCCTCAATGGTTCCACAACAGTCTTCTTCCACTAGTACTTCATGTCATCCAGTTTCTTCATTTGTTTTAGTTGGCTTTTTCTCCCTCTTGGCTCATCTGTAAAGTTTCCACTATATTCTTTATACTTGATCCATTTTAAAACTGTATTGTGTGCAGAAGACAGAATTCCTGTTGGCCAACTTTCTTTCTTTCTCTTTCTTTCATGACTTCCACACAAACAGATGTATTTTAAGCCACCCTAATGAAACCAAGTTAAGTGTATTACTGAAAAAATGTGGCCACAGACATCCACTGATAGCAGAGGCATGTTTAAGCATGTTTTATTTGGCAAAGACATGAATGCAGAATTTATTTTACTAACTCATATAAATTATAGCTCTTCTTGGCTAGGTTAAATTTTGTATGAATGTGTGAATAAATACAAGTGTGAATATATTAATAACATATCTACATATTTATAAAATGCTAAGGATTCTAGTTTGATTTGGTGAAGATTGTCATGAGTATAATTTTCATAAATTGTCATTTACTCTGCAGATGCACATTTGTACTTATGTGGTAAGTTTTAAGACTTTGTAATAAAGTTTTTTAATCTTAGCATAATTGATATTTTGGGTTGTATAATTATTTGTGATTTTAAAAATAAGAATCCCTGGATTCTACCTACTACTTCCAGCAGAATATCCCTAGGTTTGGCAAACTGAGATAAATTTCAAGAATTGAAAGGTGTCTCTGGGAGAAAAAAATTTCCTCTGCAATGTGAGATTGTTACTATCAATGTATATAACATTACCCAGGTTATTCTAAAGAAGATATTGCTGTAACATAATTAATGAGTATTCATAGAAATCAGAAGATTGATGATATGTGAAGGTAGGGGAAAGATTTAGTCTTTTATTGTTAAAAGATCATTTTATTGGGGTTTTTTACAACTCTTATTACAATCCATACATCAGTTATACCAGGCATATTTGTACATATGTTGCCATTGTTCTTTTCTATTCATTTACTTTTTATTGAGCCCTTACTATCAGCTCCTCTTTTTCCCCTCCATTACTCCTTCTCCCCAGATTTAGTTTTAACATGATAAATGTTAGAACCAATTCTGCATTGTTTCTAAACTTAGCCATTATTGATGCTTTTTAGTTCCCTGAACTGCAACACCAAAGTCTCACAAAGAAATATTGCTTTGAAATAATTTCTGGGATGATCAGTGGAAGACAAAGTCCATCCCCATGAAAGAGGAGTGGTCCCTGTCATAAAATTTCCCTAGAGTTACTGTGCTTGGGAATCTCTAGAGAGGTGGTGACAAGGTGTGGAAACCACAGATTCTGAGAAGAATCCCACACCTCACTGCTTTCCAAGGCATCTGCTAAGAAGATAGGACACTAAACTGAGTGTTTCAGACACTGTGAATAGGTTCTTACCATGGAAAAAACTTGCCAATTTTATTATGAAATATGTATAGATAGTTTTAAATCGATGTTAGATTTCTTTTTTAATGTGCAACATTATTTTATAAAAGTAATTTTAAAAATCATTTTATTGCGGGCTCATACAACACTTATCACCATTCATACACATACCCATTGTGTCAAGCACATTTGTATATTTGTTGCCATCATTATTCTCAAAACATTTGCTTTCTGCTGGAGTCCTTGATATTAGCTCCTCATTTTCCTCTCTCCCTCCCCATTTCCCCCTCCCTCATGAACCCTTGATAATTTATAAATGATTATTATTTTTCATATCTTGCATTGTTCGACATCTCTCTTCACCCACTTTCCTGTTGTCCATGCTCCAGGGAGGAAGTTATATGTAGATCCTCGTAATCAGTTCCCCTTCTCTACCCCACCTTCCTTCCACCCTCCAGGATTTGCCACTCTCACCACTGGTCCTGAAGAGATCTGTCCTGGATTCCCTGTGTTTCAGTTCCTATCTGTACCAGTGTACATCCTCTGGTCTAGCCAGATTTGTAAGGTAGAATTGGCATCATGATAGTGCAGCGGGGTCGGGGGGAGGAGGGAACTACAGGAACGTTGTGTTTCATCTTTGCTACCCTGCAACCTGACTGGCTCTTCTCCTTCCTGCGACCCTTCTGTGAGGGGTTGTCCAGCTGCCTACAGGTGGGTTTTGGATCTCCACTCTTCATTCACCCTCATTTACAATGGTATGATATTTTCTTCTTTGATGTTTGGTATCTGATCCTTTCAACAACTCGTGGTCACACAGACTGATGTGCTTCTTCCATGTGGCTTTTGTTGCTTCTGAGCGCGGTGGCTGCTTGTTTATCTTCAAGCCTTTAAAACCACAGATGCTATATTTTTGATAGCCGGGCATCATCAGCTTATTGGGGGCATACATCAATTTCATTGAGCTCATTTGTACATATGGTGCCATCATCATTTTCAAAATATTTTCTGTCTACTTGAGCCGCTTGGTATCAACCACTCCTATAAAAGTAATTGTTAAACATATTCAAAAGAAAAATGTTTAAAAATATTTGTTCAGCAATTAAAATCCTTTAAGTTTTTCTTTTAAACCATTTTATTAGGACCTAATCCAGACATCATACCAATCAGTAGTTAAACACCTTAACCAGTGTTGTACAATCTCTCCCACAATCAGAACATTTTCTTCCTTCTTGAACTCCTTTATATCAACTCTGGTTTGCTTCCCACCTCCCTTGCTATTTCCCCCAGGACTCCTTATTCTAGTTATTGTCTCTGCAGATTTATCATTTTAATCTACAATAGTCATCTCTCCAGTACTCTGCCTGATCACGAGGTTATTCCCATTCCTCCGTTATGATGAGAAGGAAATCACTGAAGGCTTCGTCCCTGTGTAGATCCTGAAAATGTCGTTTGAGCATCCACTGTCACCCACACCCTTTTGCACACCGGAATCTCATAATGTAAGCTCGGACACTATTCCCTCCTTTGGATTTGGATTGTATAATTTACAATCCTTGTCAATCTTTGTAGAGCCTCATATGACTCCCTTGGTGTGTCTGGGGGTCTTGAACTGCTTACCTTGTACATACATCCCAATGTGAAATCCACTATGGCACCAGGGAGGGTAGAGTTGTTTATACTCTTTGTATATAGGATTTATTACCTATTCCTGATTGTTTGATAGATACATAGTTAACATTAATAAGGAATAGTATATGTATTGAATTTTAAATATTAAATAATTTAATACTTTCTGAATATAAAAGGGTGTAATATATTATTATTATTATTATTTTAGGTAATTACTTTTGGCTAGCCAGAATTAATCTCAATTTTCTGAACCTCACTATATCAGAGATGTTGCTTAGAGAATTTGAGTCAGTTTTACTCATAATGGCTGTGTGTACAACAGAACAAATACACAAACTGCTGTGGTAGTTATATAATCCTTTATCAGTGTGAAGATTAAGAGTGTATGGGTGGAGTCTAGCCTGTCAATCAGATGGGGCCTCTAGGTAGGCATGGCCTTCTCCTGATAATTCTGGGAAATCGGTATTTTCCTCCTTAAAGGTGAGAGACACTTCTCTCTCTCTGCTCACTTCCTGCGAGATATCCCTGAGATGAAGCCACAGGGACCTACCCGCATACAGCCCTGGAAGTTTAAGAAGCCACATTAAGACCCTGCCAGAGATGAGATGATTACAGTGCCACTGAATCCAAAGACTTTCTACCCACTGGCCTGTAATCTCCTGCACTCAGTGTCACTGCAAGTGTTTCTTGAGTCTAAAGAGGACTTTATAGATTGGTATCAGACATATGGGTGAATATGGGACTTATGGCCTTGGATTGGACTGGGTTGGGATACTTTCTTAATGTACAATTATATAAAACTCTCTCTTATACAAATATGCCTGTTTATGACTTTGCTTCCCTAGTCTACCCGGAAAAATACAACTGCCACATCTTGAACCAGCCTCACTTCCTCCTAAGTGTGAGAACACTTTTGCAGCCACTCTGTCTGTACATCTACCTGAGCGTTTTCCTCTGTTTTGCTGACACTCTGCCAAACAGGGTGTTCTTTAGGACCTGGATCCCCTTAGCACAGGTTCAAAATATGTGAGAAATCACACGGTTCTCAATTCTAAAGAGCATTCTGTGATAGTAGTCTGCAATTTCCTCTTCTGGTGACATACTTGCTATTTTTTAATCAAAATTGTCCTTCCAATGAGCGCTCCCTTCATTGTGATGCCAATGAATGATCTTACTAATGACTCCACCCACCAGGCAAGTCATTCCAGTTCACCTGTTCCCAGTGTCAGGGGTCTATGCTCCATGCTCGGAGCACTTGTGTTTGTATCAAGGGAGACATTAGGTATCAAGTATCACTAATGACAGGTCACCACCATTTTAGGCCCAGAAGACCACAATTATTTTCTGAGACATAGAGTATATTAATCAATCACGACCCACAGTGCTCAGGGAATAAAGCAGATAGACACCTTGTGAGAGACCAGAACTTGGACTGTAATAGAGCAACGAGCTCCGGATATTTAAAATCATGAATTGCACTCATGAATCTGTACTTGCCTGTATTTCATTGTCAACAGTTTTGAAAAATGGACAGGGTGAGAGTGCCCGTAAAAATCTGTTTCTGCAGAAGAAAAATGGGCCATGTATGATGATAATGAGGGATCAGAGTCACTTTTAATATTTGTGATGCAAATACAGAATGCTAGTTCTTACTTTCAAGACTGAAGAGAGGAGAAAATTTAAAGAAAAAACAAACAAAAACTGCCCTTAGGGTTACTGAGAGTTAAGAGAGGATGCCCAATTCCAACAGGAAATCCTCCCTGTCATCCATCTCTGCCTGTTTAAGGCTGGGTATGTGTGTTCAGTGGGTCCTGCGTGCCCCCTGCTGTCCAGTGTCTCCCCTGCAGGGGAGGTTTGTGTCTGAGATCACACTGAATTCCCTTCAAGGTGTTTCCCTTGCACAGTAATACATGGCCGTGTTCTCAGCAGTCATGGAGCTCAGCTGTAGGGAGTACTGAAAATTCGATGTGTCTCTGGTGATAGTCAGCTTTGGAAGGATGGGTTATAATATGTACTACCCCCATGGTATATGCATCCCATCCACTGCAGCCCTTTCCCCGAGGGTTGGCGGAGCCATTGTCAGCAGTAACCACTGCTTGTGATAGAGAAACCAGAGACAGTGCAGGTGAGGGACAGCTTCTTGTAGGGCTTCACGAGTCCTGAACCTGACTCCTGAAACTGCACCTGGGACAGGACACCTGTAAACTAAAAGAGACGGTCCCCATCAGTCACTCAAAGTCACAACCATCCCCAAAGACCCACGTCAGATATCTGAATCTCCACCTTGGGGAACTGTCACCAGGCACAGGAGAACACACAGCAATAGCATCTTTGGACTACAGCTGTGCTTTCCCAAGGAACCTACAGCCCTGTCTTAAGAGAACTGATGGATAACCCAGTCCAAGGTGAAGTTGTACCCTAGTGCCTGAAGAATAATTTGCATTAGATGGAGTCCTGTCCTTATAAACAGAAAGTGACAGAGCTCAGACCCCTTCTTCCTTCTGAGTCCGCTGTAGTGTAACTGTTTGAACTCATATGCATGTTTCTCTCAAAAGGTATGTGGTAAAGTTCAAAGAATGCCCAGAATTTCTGGGCGCAGTGTTCTCGCCTTCCAGCCCCTCATTGCCCATGTCTTGCCTTGGGCTCCCCTATGTTCTGTGCCCCAGAGAGTGAACAGGATATCGTTTGTTGAAACTATCAATTGCACCCCATGGTATCTTCAAACTTCACACTCTCCAAGACCCATTTTTTTTCTGTACACCTTGACATCTCTGAATCAACCTTCTCATAGTCCTTAGTAGTTTCCCTTGTGTGGAAATAACATCTTTGAGAAGCATTAATACCAGATTAGTCACAAGGAGTTGGGGTTGGTAATGCCCTAAACGTCCAACTCTTCTACGAAGACATTCATTTCCAATTTCCACCCACTCCACCCGTGAGGATATCCCCTCATGTTTCTTGGTTCTGCATAGCACTGCAAAGTCCAACAGAAAATCATGGAAGTTTGAGGAAATGAATCAAGTGGTGGTGTATTCTAGTTAGTCCGAATTCAGAAGACCAGGAAAGGGTAAATCAGATGCTGGTTCCAAAGGACATATCTCACTTCAAGCTTTACATTGTATGTATACACATATGACCTGACACCTCTGGAAGATGTTTCCAGTCAGCAGCTAGGATTTTTCCTACCTAGGCTCACAGTCATCACCAACCCCACCACTTTTTTCCCACTGGATTGAAAAATTATTTTATTTATAAAGTAGGTAATATCCTGATTGAAGTACTCAACGATTTAGCTGAATATAAAGAGACATCGATTTTCTTTTTTTAGGTAAATTAGTTACAATAGAATCCATCCGTGACTTGAGTGAAAAAGAAATACAGATAAATATGTGTGCTGAATATCCTAAGAGAAGCCGAAGTTAAAAATGGATGGGAGGGTCCTAGGATTTACTAGATAATTAGAGTAAGCATCTGACCTCTGATCAGACCCATTTACTTCTGCTGTGACCTATAAGGAGACGTGCCAAGATACAGTCTGGTTTCCAACAGTGTCCACAACCAAAGGACAAACTCAGAGGGTCTCCTCCTCCCGAAGGAACTGGAACACAGATGAGAAGTCTTTCTTTGAGTAGCCCTTTGCGCACATCATCTGGTACAGCTGATGGGCCAGACTGCCCAGAAGAATCGGGCTCTTGGTGTTGGTAGCAGAGTCTTGTGCTAGCCCCAGATCCATAGCCATGCGTCTCATTCCAAATCCACCCTGGTAGTTATTAGCCGCAGGCACGCCATCTATCACTCCAGGCACAGGATTTTAAGTGTCACTTGACCAACACCGTCTGGAGCTCATATTTAGGATTTTAGCCAATCGTTTTGGGTCAAGCCCCAGCCTGATTCCAAGATTCATAGCTTCAGGCAGTTCCAATCATACTAATAGCTAGTAGTATGTTGTTGCAGATCTTGGCAGCCTGCCCAGTGCCAACGGCTCCAAAGTACAACACATTGGAGCCCATGCACCCCAGCAGCTCCTTGGCAGCAGCAAATTCCTCTTCCACAACTCCCACCATAAATGTGAGGTTCCCGGATCGGGCAGCTCCCACACCACCAGACACAGGGGCGTCCATGAAAAATGCTCCCATTTTCTCAACTTCTTTAACCAATTCTATTGAAACTGATGGATCAATAGTACTGGAATCTATTAGTAAGGAGTCTTTCTTCACGTTCTTTAGAATTCCATTTGCTCCAGAATAAACTTCTATTGCATTCATACTGGTAGGAAGCATTGTAATGGTTCTGTCAGCTTTTTCGGCTACATCAGCTGGGGAAGACACCACCTGTTCACCTTTATCTTGAAACTCTCTGCAGGCATCTGGGAAGACATCGCAAAGGATGAGTGGATAGCCGTGCTTCATCAGGTTTTTTGCCATTGGATTCCCCATGTTGCCCATTTCTATGAGTCCAACTGTAGTCTTAGAGGCCATTGACCTAGAACACACTGCTGCAAGGCCAGCCGCAGCAGGCTGCTGCCAGAGGCTCCAGTAGTGGAGACTGGAGGCAGCTCCCCAGAGCCAAAAGGAGGCTGCCATGCTGCCCCCGCCCCGCCTTCTGGTGGTGACCTCCACCACCTTTCCCGGCCTTGCCGACTGGGAGTGTGCGCCGCCTGGCAGGGAGCCCACGCACATGCGCCCGGCCCCTCCTACACGCGCCCCGCCTGCCCCCCACCACTCTTACAAGTAATTTACACACTACATCCCAGAGCCTAATGACTGAGGTCAATGTCATTGTAAGTAATGAAATTCAAGTGCCATAGTTTCTCTGGGAAGAACGTGCCACCTAGAAAAGTTGGGCCCAAGACAAGACAATATTTTAATTCTGTAGTCTCTAAAAAAGGCAAGATCCTGAATAGAGACACACACATACCCTTTGTTTGCTGGAATATCCAAAATGATACAAATTCAGCTGTGTCATGCTTTCAAGTATAAAGATTCAGTAGAGCAGTGAATGGAAAAATAATCATTTAAGAAAAGAACCAGAGTGAGAACGAGAGCCAAGAACAGTGTTTTAGATCTTGAACCAAAAGACATTTTCTTTAGACCCAACAGGCACTCTTCATTAAAATCAGGTCCATTCATGCAACTGATCCTCAAAATTTAAAGAATAAGCATAGGCATCCTTTAAATGTCCCTTACTCAGGGGACTCTGGTTCAATTGAAATATGAGCATTTCGAACCAAAGACAGCTTCTCTCTTTGTGCTCTGGGCTCAGTCCCATCACAATTCTTCATGGATCTCACTTAAATGTATTCCCTAAACTCAAGGAGTGTCTAATTTTGGAAAAACTGTTCATATTATTGACTATAGAAGCTGGGACACTATCTCTGAACATGCAGTTTTAAAACTCAATCCCCATTCAGTTTCCTTGCTCCTAACAGAATTTAAAACATTTCCTCCAGACTTTGGGTTGAATTAGGTGAATTGGAATCTGTATATCTCCAAATTAACATAAATTTTTACAATGGGGAAATCCAAGCGCAAGGTGTTGGTCACCTGGACGGCTTTGGGCCCAAATTTGCTGAAGGGAATAAGCAATTGCTTTGAAATGAAGACACATTGTACTCGCTACAATCCAGGGGTTCAAGCACAGGACAATCTAGCATTTTTCGTTAGGAGATCATTGAGTCAGCTCCCTTTTCATATGCACACACGCATAGCATCACCTGATCTTGTTCATTTCACCAACCCCCCATCTCACCATCTGCTCTTGGAGCTTGTCTGACCGATTTAAGCTTGAGACCGTGATGTAGCTGCACACGAGTTCAGCTCACCTCCATCTCTGAGTTTGACTGCAATGATTGTCTCAGATAATTTCATAGCAGTGGTTCATAGGGGTCTCCTTAAATGTCACCCTCATGACTTGACCCATCTGCACATCACTTTCCTAACAGGGTTGGTACATGTTCTCACTGAGCTCCCGAGTTCTTCCTGCACTTGAAGCAGCAACACATAGAGCTCTAGACGCAGATGTTCTGGGTGGGTTTCGTAGTCCCCCATCTCCTGGGGTTGAGCTTGGTCGGTCACTTAATCAAGGTGCACTGCGTCTCTCAAAATCCTGAAAGGTGGAAATGATAGAAACTATGGCTTCAAGGCAAATGCAATCATATTTGCTCCAGTTATCTACTGTTGTACACGGAATAGACATGCAAAGCTGCTGCTTAACATTACGTAAATGTTTTTGTTGTTGTTTTATTTGTTGCTTGGCTTTCACTTTTTTTCTTTTGGTGCACAAATGTCTGATTCTTAAAAAGTCACTCTCATCTATATTGTCTTCTTTGTGTGTACTTCCTTTGCTGTGCTTGATAGTGTATGAACGCCCTGCAATGGGGCACTTATGTGTGTCCCCATTTCCTTATAGATGGGCTCTATAGCTCTGGGATTGACATTAGGCCCTTGATTGTCTTGTGTTCGTTTCTGTACAGGAGCTGAGATTTTGGTTGTCTTTCATCTTCTGAGGGTGGTGATCCAATTGTGTCAGCACCAGTGTTGAAGAGAATGCCGCTCTCCCTTATAAATTCCCTTGGACCTTTATTGAAGTTCAGTTCCCTGCATGTGGATGGATTGTTTATTCATTTTCTATTCTGTTCCATTGGTCAACATGCCTGTCATTGTATGAGTGCCAGCCTGTTTTGACTGCTGTGGCTGTAATGGTTTTAAGGTTGGTTTGTGTGAGGCCCCTACTTTGTTCTTCTTCTTTTTGGGTTTCTTGTTATCCTGGACTCTCGGTATGAAGTCAGTAATTGGTTTTACACCCCCATTTTTTTAAAGGATTAAGTTGGCATTTGGATCAGAATTGAATTGTATTTAAAGATAACATTGGGTAGTAGCAACATTTCCTTGGTATTGAGCATCCTTATCCAAGAACGTGGCATATTGAGAATGTGAACAGATTTGCATTGGGAAGCATAAACATTCCTGAGTCGTGTCATTTTGCTAAACAAGAGAGACAGAAAACAGATCAATAAAGACACAAAGAGATTTCAGACCAGTGCTGAGTCTGACCTGCACACTTCCTACTGAAGATGAGAGTCATATGGGAGCCACATTCTACTTTGATGTGGTTCATTCCCTAACTAACTGCCTGCATGTCTCTAACCTGAAACTCACCTCCCCCAGGTTCTGTGGAGAGTTAGTCTAATCACTATTTATGACCACTGCAGGCTGTTTTGTAGGGTGATTGCCACACTTCTTGGGTAGTGTGTTAGTCCGGGTTGACTAGAGAAAAAATCCAGAAACAGTGTAATAGATAATATCATATCAAAGAGCAATTGTACATTACAAAAACATGATATCCAAGTCTAGATCAAGTCCTTAAGTCTGATATTACCCCACATGTGTATACTAGCCCATAAATTCCTCTTTTGACCCACACAGCCATGCAATAATGCTGAATGCAGGAAGATCACAAGCCAGTGTGTGTAAATGTTTGTGGATCCAGTGGTGGTGGAAGCCTCTCAGTGCTGGCATGGGTCTCCACTTGGCTCCTCCAGTTCCAGGTCTCTGGCTCCATCAGCATAGCTCTGTATGTCTTGTCAGGAGGAAGATGAATCAGAGAGTACGTGTCTGGCCTCCAGTGAGCTATTTTTCTCCATGGCATCTCCAAATGAGATCATCAAGCTGCGACCTGATTGACAGGTTACACTCCACCCCTTCACCCTTAGTGTCAAATTGACCCCATGTTATGTAACTACCACAGGTATGTTGTACTGTCTCTGTTATTGGGGAGTTAAGGCTTCTCGGGCATCTGACTAGAGCTCTCTTTACTTGTTCTGAAAGTCAAGTCTATTTGTGCTTATGTTAGCCTCATGCTGGTCTTGTAGACCTATGTCCCTAAATCGCAGCAGCTCCACCATCGATCTAGCTCCTGGACTGGAAAATACAGGTCTAGAGATTTGGGGATCTTCACACAGCTGGCTAGTGTTGAGGATTGATATCAACGGGGAGTTTATCTGAAAATGTTGCTGATCTTTTTCTAAATTTGTGTCTACTTAAATTTATGCTGATAATCCTGCATTCTGGAAGTAGAGGATATTCCTCTCGAGGTTCTTTTCCACTGGTCCTTGTGGAGTCCCTCCCATGTGTGCTACTTGGTCACCATATTGCTCCAACTTTGGCCTATAGAAATATATACATACACACACACACAAATACCCACACGAATTTGGACAAAATATATTTCTCCACAATCTTAGACATTTTTACTAAACAAAAAAATTAAAATGTAAAGATATTCTTCTAAACTTTTCCCCAAAGAATTCCATCCTCCTTGATTGACAGCACATCAGAATGAAAGTTCCACAAGCCTCAAGGATGCTCTCTGACTTATGGGGACACCCAGAAACATGCAGGGGAAGGTCAGCTCTTGAGTGTCCATGGTGTAAGGTTTCTCAACAAAATCCTCTATGGACAACCTTTCCTACTCTTGAAGAATGAGCTGGTGTATTGTCACGATAGATAGATGAGGGGGAAAAAAAACATTTGTGCAAAATCCTAGGATGTTTTCTCACAATGTCACGTTTCATTTTCTTTAAACTTACTCATAATATTGTTTAATTTTCTCTGTCATATGAGAATTTCACTCCAGACCTACCTGTTGTTAGAATCCAAAAAACTGCTCTCATATTCTGAATTGACCTTTATGCCTTGAATATCACACAGATGATTCCCTCAGAAGTAACTGTTTTCATTGTATCTTTCTCTCTGGATCATAGTTATGCATCCAAGAATTGATCAATAATTAAGTTTCATTACATAAAAGGGGTTTCATTACTTCAATTTAAAAAAAAACAGTTGTATAATATCAATTTTTGAGCTCACTGATCTGTGTGTACTGGTTTCTGGCACCAATCAATAAACCAAAATTATCACTTAACAATTTATAATGCTGAACTATGTGGGATTCCAACTTCATTAGTCACCTCCTCAATGGTTCCACAACAGTCTTCTTCCACTAGTACTTCATGTCATCCAGTTTCTTCATTTGTTTTAGTTGGCTTTTTCTCCCTCTTGGCTCATCTGTAAAGTTTCCACTATATTCTTTATACTTGATCCATTTTAAAACTGTATTGTGTGCAGAAGACAGAATTCCTGTTGGCCAACTTTCTTTCTTTCTCTTTCTTTCATGACTTCCACACAAACAGATGTATTTTAAGCCACCCTAATGAAACCAAGTTAAGTGTATTACTGAAAAAATGTGGCCACAGACATCCACTGATAGCAGAGGCATGTTTAAGCATGTTTTATTTGGCAAAGACATGAATGCAGAATTTATTTTACTAACTCATATAAATTATAGCTCTTCTTGGCTAGGTTAAATTTTGTATGAATGTGTGAATAAATACAAGTGTGAATATATTAATAACATATCTACATATTTATAAAATGCTAAGGATTCTAGTTTGATTTGGTGAAGATTGTCATGAGTATAATTTTCATAAATTGTCATTTACTCTGCAGATGCACATTTGTACTTATGTGGTAAGTTTTAAGACTTTGTAATAAAGTTTTTTAATCTTAGCATAATTGATATTTTGGGTTGTATAATTATTTGTGATTTTAAAAATAAGAATCCCTGGATTCTACCTACTACTTCCAGCAGAATATCCCTAGGTTTGGCAAACTGAGATAAATTTCAAGAATTGAAAGGTGTCTCTGGGAGAAAAAAATTTCCTCTGCAATGTGAGATTGTTACTATCAATGTATATAACATTACCCAGGTTATTCTAAAGAAGATATTGCTGTAACATAATTAATGAGTATTCATAGAAATCAGAAGATTGATGATATGTGAAGGTAGGGGAAAGATTTAGTCTTTTATTGTTAAAAGATCATTTTATTGGGGTTTTTTACAACTCTTATTACAATCCATACATCAGTTATACCAGGCATATTTGTACATATGTTGCCATTGTTCTTTTCTATTCATTTACTTTTTATTGAGCCCTTACTATCAGCTCCTCTTTTTCCCCTCCATTACTCCTTCTCCCCAGATTTAGTTTTAACATGATAAATGTTAGAACCAATTCTGCATTGTTTCTAAACTTAGCCATTATTGATGCTTTTTAGTTCCCTGAACTGCAACACCAAAGTCTCACAAAGAAATATTGCTTTGAAATAATTTCTGGGATGATCAGTGGAAGACAAAGTCCATCCCCATGAAAGAGGAGTGGTCCCTGTCATAAAATTTCCCTAGAGTTACTGTGCTTGGGAATCTCTAGAGAGGTGGTGACAAGGTGTGGAAACCACAGATTCTGAGAAGAATCCCACACCTCACTGCTTTCCAAGGCATCTGCTAAGAAGATAGGACACTAAACTGAGTGTTTCAGACACTGTGAATAGGTTCTTACCATGGAAAAAACTTGCCAATTTTATTATGAAATATGTATAGATAGTTTTAAATCGATGTTAGATTTCTTTTTTAATGTGCAACATTATTTTATAAAAGTAATTTTAAAAATCATTTTATTGCGGGCTCATACAACACTTATCACCATTCATACACATACCCATTGTGTCAAGCACATTTGTATATTTGTTGCCATCATTATTCTCAAAACATTTGCTTTCTGCTGGAGTCCTTGATATTAGCTCCTCATTTTCCTCTCTCCCTCCCCATTTCCCCCTCCCTCATGAACCCTTGATAATTTATAAATGATTATTATTTTTCATATCTTGCATTGTTCGACATCTCTCTTCACCCACTTTCCTGTTGTCCATGCTCCAGGGAGGAAGTTATATGTAGATCCTCGTAATCAGTTCCCCTTCTCTACCCCACCTTCCTTCCACCCTCCAGGATTTGCCACTCTCACCACTGGTCCTGAAGAGATCTGTCCTGGATTCCCTGTGTTTCAGTTCCTATCTGTACCAGTGTACATCCTCTGGTCTAGCCAGATTTGTAAGGTAGAATTGGCATCATGATAGTGCAGCGGGGTCGGGGGGAGGAGGGAACTACAGGAACGTTGTGTTTCATCTTTGCTACCCTGCAACCTGACTGGCTCTTCTCCTTCCTGCGACCCTTCTGTGAGGGGTTGTCCAGCTGCCTACAGGTGGGTTTTGGATCTCCACTCTTCATTCACCCTCATTTACAATGGTATGATATTTTCTTCTTTGATGTTTGGTATCTGATCCTTTCAACAACTCGTGGTCACACAGACTGATGTGCTTCTTCCATGTGGCTTTTGTTGCTTCTGAGCGCGGTGGCTGCTTGTTTATCTTCAAGCCTTTAAAACCACAGATGCTATATTTTTGATAGCCGGGCATCATCAGCTTATTGGGGGCATACATCAATTTCATTGAGCTCATTTGTACATATGGTGCCATCATCATTTTCAAAATATTTTCTGTCTACTTGAGCCGCTTGGTATCAACCACTCCTATAAAAGTAATTGTTAAACATATTCAAAAGAAAAATGTTTAAAAATATTTGTTCAGCAATTAAAATCCTTTAAGTTTTTCTTTTAAACCATTTTATTAGGACCTAATCCAGACATCATACCAATCAGTAGTTAAACACCTTAACCAGTGTTGTACAATCTCTCCCACAATCAGAACATTTTCTTCCTTCTTGAACTCCTTTATATCAACTCTGGTTTGCTTCCCACCTCCCTTGCTATTTCCCCCAGGACTCCTTATTCTAGTTATTGTCTCTGCAGATTTATCATTTTAATCTACAATAGTCATCTCTCCAGTACTCTGCCTGATCACGAGGTTATTCCCATTCCTCCGTTATGATGAGAAGGAAATCACTGAAGGCTTCGTCCCTGTGTAGATCCTGAAAATGTCGTTTGAGCATCCACTGTCACCCACACCCTTTTGCACACCGGAATCTCATAATGTAAGCTCGGACACTATTCCCTCCTTTGGATTTGGATTGTATAATTTACAATCCTTGTCAATCTTTGTAGAGCCTCATATGACTCCCTTGGTGTGTCTGGGGGTCTTGAACTGCTTACCTTGTACATACATCCCAATGTGAAATCCACTATGGCACCAGGGAGGGTAGAGTTGTTTATACTCTTTGTATATAGGATTTATTACCTATTCCTGATTGTTTGATAGATACATAGTTAACATTAATAAGGAATAGTATATGTATTGAATTTTAAATATTAAATAATTTAATACTTTCTGAATATAAAAGGGTGTAATATATTATTATTATTATTATTTTAGGTAATTACTTTTGGCTAGCCAGAATTAATCTCAATTTTCTGAACCTCACTATATCAGAGATGTTGTTTAGAGAATTTGAGTCAGTTTTACTCATAATGGCTGTGTGTACAACAGAACAAATACACAAACTGCTGTGGTAGTTATATAATCCTTTATCAGTGTGAAGATTAAGAGTGTATGGGTGGAGTCTAGCCTGTCAATCAGATGGGGCCTCTAGGTAGGCATGGCCTTCTCCTGATAATTCTGGGAAATCGGTATTTTCCTCCTTAAAGGTGAGAGACACTTCTCTCTCTCTGCTCACTTCCTGCGAGATATCCCTGAGATGAAGCCACAGGGACCTACCCGCATACAGCCCTGGAAGTTTAAGAAGCCACATTAAGACCCTGCCAGAGATGAGATGATTACAGTGCCACTGAATCCAAAGACTTTCTACCCACTGGCCTGTAATCTCCTGCACTCAGTGTCACTGCAAGTGTTTCTTGAGTCTAAAGAGGACTTTATAGATTGGTATCAGACATATGGGTGAATATGGGACTTATGGCCTTGGATTGGACTGGGTTGGGATACTTTCTTAATGTACAATTATATAAAACTCTCTCTTATACAAATATGCCTGTTTATGACTTTGCTTCCCTAGTCTACCCGGAAAAATACAACTGCCACATCTTGAACCAGCCTCACTTCCTCCTAAGTGTGAGAACACTTTTGCAGCCACTCTGTCTGTACATCTACCTGAGCGTTTTCCTCTGTTTTGCTGACACTCTGCCAAACAGGGTGTTCTTTAGGACCTGGATCCCCTTAGCACAGGTTCAAAATATGTGAGAAATCACACGGTTCTCAATTCTAAAGAGCATTCTGTGATAGTAGTCTGCAATTTCCTCTTCTGGTGACATACTTGCTATTTTTTAATCAAAATTGTCCTTCCAATGAGCGCTCCCTTCATTGTGATGCCAATGAATGATCTTACTAATGACTCCACCCACCAGGCAAGTCATTCCAGTTCACCTGTTCCCAGTGTCAGGGGTCTATGCTCCATGCTCGGAGCACTTGTGTTTGTATCAAGGGAGACATTAGGTATCAAGTATCACTAATGACAGGTCACCACCATTTTAGGCCCAGAAGACCACAATTATTTTCTGAGACATAGAGTATATTAATCAATCACGACCCACAGTGCTCAGGGAATAAAGCAGATAGACACCTTGTGAGAGACCAGAACTTGGACTGTAATAGAGCAACGAGCTCCGGATATTTAAAATCATGAATTGCACTCATGAATCTGTACTTGCCTGTATTTCATTGTCAACAGTTTTGAAAAATGGACAGGGTGAGAGTGCCCGTAAAAATCTGTTTCTGCAGAAGAAAAATGGGCCATGTATGATGATAATGAGGGATCAGAGTCACTTTTAATATTTGTGATGCAAATACAGAATGCTAGTTCTTACTTTCAAGACTGAAGAGAGGAGAAAATTTAAAGAAAAAACAAACAAAAACTGCCCTTAGGGTTACTGAGAGTTAAGAGAGGATGCCCAATTCCAACAGGAAATCCTCCCTGTCATCCATCTCTGCCTGTTTAAGGCTGGGTATGTGTGTTCAGTGGGTCCTGCGTGCCCCCTGCTGTCCAGTGTCTCCCCTGCAGGGGAGGTTTGTGTCTGAGATCACACTGAATTCCCTTCAAGGTGTTTCCCTTGCACAGTAATACATGGCCGTGTTCTCAGCAGTCATGGAGCTCAGCTGTAGGGAGTACTGATAATTCGATGTGTCTCTGGTGATAGTCAGCTTTGGAAGGATGGGTTATAATATGTACTACCCCCATGGTATATGCATCCCATCCACTGCAGCCCTTTCCCCGAGGGTTGGCGGAGCCATTGTCAGCAGTAACCACTGCTTGTGATAGAGAAACCAGAGACAGTGCAGGTGAGGGACAGCTTCTTGTAGGGCTTCACGAGTCCTGAACCTGACTCCTGAAACTGCACCTGGGACAGGACACCTGTAAACTAAAAGAGACGGTCCCCATCAGTCACTCAAAGTCACAACCATCCCCAAAGACCTACGTCAGATATCTGAATCTCCACCTTGGGGAACTGTCACCAGGCACAGGAGAACACACAGCAATAGCATCTTTGGACTACAGCTGTGCTTTCCCAAGGAACCTACAGCCCTGTCTTAAGAGAACTGATGGATAACCCAGTCCAAGGTGAAGTTGTACCCTAGTGCCTGAAGAATAATTTGCATTAGATGGAGTCCTGTCCTTATAAACAGAAAGTGACAGAGCTCAGACCCCTTCTTCCTTCTGAGTCCGCTGTAGTGTAACTGTTTGAACTCATATGCATGTTTCTCTCAAAAGGTATGTGGTAAAGTTCAAAGAATGCCCAGAATTTCTGGGCGCAGTGTTCTCGCCTTCCAGCCCCTCATTGCCCATGTCTTGCCTTGGGCTCCCCTATGTTCTGTGCCCCAGAGAGTGAACAGGATATCGTTTGTTGAAACTATCAATTGCACCCCATGGTATCTTCAAACTTCACACTCTCCAAGACCCATTTTTTTTCTGTACACCTTGACATCTCTGAATCAACCTTCTCATAGTCCTTAGTAGTTTCCCTTGTGTGGAAATAACATCTTTGAGAAGCATTAATACCAGATTAGTCACAAGGAGTTGGGGTTGGTAATGCCCTAAACGTCCAACTCTTCTACGAAGACATTCATTTCCAATTTCCACCCACTCCACCCGTGAGGATATCCCCTCATGTTTCTTGGTTCTGCATAGCACTGCAAAGTCCAACAGAAAATCATGGAAGTTTGAGGAAATGAATCAAGTGGTGGTGTATTCTAGTTAGTCCGAATTCAGAAGACCAGGAAAGGGTAAATCAGATGCTGGTTCCAAAGGACATATCTCACTTCAAGCTTTACATTGTATGTATACACATATGACCTGACACCTCTGGAAGATGTTTCCAGTCAGCAGCTAGGATTTTTCCTACCTAGGCTCACAGTCATCACCAACCCCACCACTTTTTTCCCACTGGATTGAAAAATTATTTTATTTATAAAGTAGGTAATATCCTGATTGAAGTACTCAACGATTTAGCTGAATATAAAGAGACATCGATTTTCTTTTTTTAGGTAAATTAGTTACAATAGAATCCATCCGTGACTTGAGTGAAAAAGAAATACAGATAAATATGTGTGCTGAATATCCTAAGAGAAGCCGAAGTTAAAAATGGATGGGAGGGTCCTAGGATTTACTAGATAATTAGAGTAAGCATCTGACCTCTGATCAGACCCATTTACTTCTGCTGTGACCTATAAGGAGACGTGCCAAGATACAGTCTGGTTTCCAACAGTGTCCACAACCAAAGGACAAACTCAGAGGGTCTCCTCCTCCCGAAGGAACTGGAACACAGATGAGAAGTCTTTCTTTGAGTAGCCCTTTGCGCACATCATCTGGTACAGCTGATGGGCCAGACTGCCCAGAAGAATCGGGCTCTTGGTGTTGGTAGCAGAGTCTTGTGCTAGCCCCAGATCCATAGCCATGCGTCTCATTCCAAATCCACCCTGGTAGTTATTAGCCGCAGGCACGCCATCTATCACTCCAGGCACAGGATTTTAAGTGTCACTTGACCAACACCGTCTGGAGCTCATATTTAGGATTTTAGCCAATCGTTTTGGGTCAAGCCCCAGCCTGATTCCAAGATTCATAGCTTCAGGCAGTTCCAATCATACTAATAGCTAGTAGTATGTTGTTGCAGATCTTGGCAGCCTGCCCAGTGCCAACGGCTCCAAAGTACAACACATTGGAGCCCATGCACCCCAGCAGCTCCTTGGCAGCAGCAAATTCCTCTTCCACAACTCCCACCATAAATGTGAGGTTCCCGGATCGGGCAGCTCCCACACCACCAGACACAGGGGCGTCCATGAAAAATGCTCCCATTTTCTCAACTTCTTTAACCAATTCTATTGAAACTGATGGATCAATAGTACTGGAATCTATTAGTAAGGAGTCTTTCTTCACGTTCTTTAGAATTCCATTTGCTCCAGAATAAACTTCTATTGCATTCATACTGGTAGGAAGCATTGTAATGGTTCTGTCAGCTTTTTCGGCTACATCAGCTGGGGAAGACACCACCTGTTCACCTTTATCTTGAAACTCTCTGCAGGCATCTGGGAAGACATCGCAAAGGATGAGTGGATAGCCGTGCTTCATCAGGTTTTTTGCCATTGGATTCCCCATGTTGCCCATTTCTATGAGTCCAACTGTAGTCTTAGAGGCCATTGACCTAGAACACACTGCTGCAAGGCCAGCCGCAGCAGGCTGCTGCCAGAGGCTCCAGTAGTGGAGACTGGAGGCAGCTCCCCAGAGCCAAAAGGAGGCTGCCATGCTGCCCCCGCCCCGCCTTCTGGTGGTGACCTCCACCACCTTTCCCGGCCTTGCCGACTGGGAGTGTGCGCCGCCTGGCAGGGAGCCCACGCACATGCGCCCGGCCCCTCCTACACGCGCCCCGCCTGCCCCCCACCACTCTTACAAGTAATTTACACACTACATCCCAGAGCCTAATGACTGAGGTCAATGTCATTGTAAGTAATGAAATTCAAGTGCCATAGTTTCTCTGGGAAGAACGTGCCACCTAGAAAAGTTGGGCCCAAGACAAGACAATATTTTAATTCTGTAGTCTCTAAAAAAGGCAAGATCCTGAATAGAGACACACACATACCCTTTGTTTGCTGGAATATCCAAAATGATACAAATTCAGCTGTGTCATGCTTTCAAGTATAAAGATTCAGTAGAGCAGTGAATGGAAAAATAATCATTTAAGAAAAGAACCAGAGTGAGAACGAGAGCCAAGAACAGTGTTTTAGATCTTGAACCAAAAGACATTTTCTTTAGACCCAACAGGCACTCTTCATTAAAATCAGGTCCATTCATGCAACTGATCCTCAAAATTTAAAGAATAAGCATAGGCATCCTTTAAATGTCCCTTACTCAGGGGACTCTGGTTCAATTGAAATATGAGCATTTCGAACCAAAGACAGCTTCTCTCTTTGTGCTCTGGGCTCAGTCCCATCACAATTCTTCATGGATCTCACTTAAATGTATTCCCTAAACTCAAGGAGTGTCTAATTTTGGAAAAACTGTTCATATTATTGACTATAGAAGCTGGGACACTATCTCTGAACATGCAGTTTTAAAACTCAATCCCCATTCAGTTTCCTTGCTCCTAACAGAATTTAAAACATTTCCTCCAGACTTTGGGTTGAATTAGGTGAATTGGAATCTGTATATCTCCAAATTAACATAAATTTTTACAATGGGGAAATCCAAGCGCAAGGTGTTGGTCACCTGGACGGCTTTGGGCCCAAATTTGCTGAAGGGAATAAGCAATTGCTTTGAAATGAAGACACATTGTACTCGCTACAATCCAGGGGTTCAAGCACAGGACAATCTAGCATTTTTCGTTAGGAGATCATTGAGTCAGCTCCCTTTTCATATGCACACACGCATAGCATCACCTGATCTTGTTCATTTCACCAACCCCCCATCTCACCATCTGCTCTTGGAGCTTGTCTGACCGATTTAAGCTTGAGACCGTGATGTAGCTGCACACGAGTTCAGCTCACCTCCATCTCTGAGTTTGACTGCAATGATTGTCTCAGATAATTTCATAGCAGTGGTTCATAGGGGTCTCCTTAAATGTCACCCTCATGACTTGACCCATCTGCACATCACTTTCCTAACAGGGTTGGTACATGTTCTCACTGAGCTCCCGAGTTCTTCCTGCACTTGAAGCAGCAACACATAGAGCTCTAGACGCAGATGTTCTGGGTGGGTTTCGTAGTCCCCCATCTCCTGGGGTTGAGCTTGGTCGGTCACTTAATCAAGGTGCACTGCGTCTCTCAAAATCCTGAAAGGTGGAAATGATAGAAACTATGGCTTCAAGGCAAATGCAATCATATTTGCTCCAGTTATCTACTGTTGTACACGGAATAGACATGCAAAGCTGCTGCTTAACATTACGTAAATGTTTTTGTTGTTGTTTTATTTGTTGCTTGGCTTTCACTTTTTTTCTTTTGGTGCACAAATGTCTGATTCTTAAAAAGTCACTCTCATCTATATTGTCTTCTTTGTGTGTACTTCCTTTGCTGTGCTTGATAGTGTATGAACGCCCTGCAATGGGGCACTTATGTGTGTCCCCATTTCCTTATAGATGGGCTCTATAGCTCTGGGATTGACATTAGGCCCTTGATTGTCTTGTGTTCGTTTCTGTACAGGAGCTGAGATTTTGGTTGTCTTTCATCTTCTGAGGGTGGTGATCCAATTGTGTCAGCACCAGTGTTGAAGAGAATGCCGCTCTCCCTTATAAATTCCCTTGGACCTTTATTGAAGTTCAGTTCCCTGCATGTGGATGGATTGTTTATTCATTTTCTATTCTGTTCCATTGGTCAACATGCCTGTCATTGTATGAGTGCCAGCCTGTTTTGACTGCTGTGGCTGTAATGGTTTTAAGGTTGGTTTGTGTGAGGCCCCTACTTTGTTCTTCTTCTTTTTGGGTTTCTTGTTATCCTGGACTCTCGGTATGAAGTCAGTAATTGGTTTTACACCCCCATTTTTTTAAAGGATTAAGTTGGCATTTGGATCAGAATTGAATTGTATTTAAAGATAACATTGGGTAGTAGCAACATTTCCTTGGTATTGAGCATCCTTATCCAAGAACGTGGCATATTGAGAATGTGAACAGATTTGCATTGGGAAGCATAAACATTCCTGAGTCGTGTCATTTTGCTAAACAAGAGAGACAGAAAACAGATCAATAAAGACACAAAGAGATTTCAGACCAGTGCTGAGTCTGACCTGCACACTTCCTACTGAAGATGAGAGTCATATGGGAGCCACATTCTACTTTGATGTGGTTCATTCCCTAACTAACTGCCTGCATGTCTCTAACCTGAAACTCACCTCCCCCAGGTTCTGTGGAGAGTTAGTCTAATCACTATTTATGACCACTGCAGGCTGTTTTGTAGGGTGATTGCCACACTTCTTGGGTAGTGTGTTAGTCCGGGTTGACTAGAGAAAAAATCCAGAAACAGTGTAATAGATAATATCATATCAAAGAGCAATTGTACATTACAAAAACATGATATCCAAGTCTAGATCAAGTCCTTAAGTCTGATATTACCCCACATGTGTATACTAGCCCATAAATTCCTCTTTTGACCCACACAGCCATGCAATAATGCTGAATGCAGGAAGATCACAAGCCAGTGTGTGTAAATGTTTGTGGATCCAGTGGTGGTGGAAGCCTCTCAGTGCTGGCATGGGTCTCCACTTGGCTCCTCCAGTTCCAGGTCTCTGGCTCCATCAGCATAGCTCTGTATGTCTTGTCAGGAGGAAGATGAATCAGAGAGTACGTGTCTGGCCTCCAGTGAGCTATTTTTCTCCATGGCATCTCCAAATGAGATCATCAAGCTGCGACCTGATTGACAGGTTACACTCCACCCCTTCACCCTTAGTGTCAAATTGACCCCATGTTATGTAACTACCACAGGTATGTTGTACTGTCTCTGTTATTGGGGAGTTAAGGCTTCTCGGGCATCTGACTAGAGCTCTCTTTACTTGTTCTGAAAGTCAAGTCTATTTGTGCTTATGTTAGCCTCATGCTGGTCTTGTAGACCTATGTCCCTAAATCGCAGCAGCTCCACCATCGATCTAGCTCCTGGACTGGAAAATACAGGTCTAGAGATTTGGGGATCTTCACACAGCTGGCTAGTGTTGAGGATTGATATCAACGGGGAGTTTATCTGAAAATGTTGCTGATCTTTTTCTAAATTTGTGTCTACTTAAATTTATGCTGATAATCCTGCATTCTGGAAGTAGAGGATATTCCTCTCGAGGTTCTTTTCCACTGGTCCTTGTGGAGTCCCTCCCATGTGTGCTACTTGGTCACCATATTGCTCCAACTTTGGCCTATAGAAATATATACATACACACACACACACAAATACCCACACGAATTTGGACAAAATATATTTCTCCACAATCTTAGACATTTTTACTAAACAAAAAAATTAAAATGTAAAGATATTCTTCTAAACTTTTCCCCAAAGAATTCCATCCTCCTTGATTGACAGCACATCAGAATGAAAGTTCCACAAGCCTCAAGGATGCTCTCTGACTTATGGGGACACCCAGAAACATGCAGGGGAAGGTCAGCTCTTGAGTGTCCATGGTGTAAGGTTTCTCAACAAAATCCTCTATGGACAACCTTTCCTACTCTTGAAGAATGAGCTGGTGTATTGTCACGATAGATAGATGAGGGGGAAAAAAAACATTTGTGCAAAATCCTAGGATGTTTTCTCACAATGTCACGTTTCATTTTCTTTAAACTTACTCATAATATTGTTTAATTTTCTCTGTCATATGAGAATTTCACTCCAGACCTACCTGTTGTTAGAATCCAAAAAACTGCTCTCATATTCTGAATTGACCTTTATGCCTTGAATATCACACAGATGATTCCCTCAGAAGTAACTGTTTTCATTGTATCTTTCTCTCTGGATCATAGTTATGCATCCAAGAATTGATCAATAATTAAGTTTCATTACATAAAAGGGGTTTCATTACTTCAATTTAAAAAAAAACAGTTGTATAATATCAATTTTTGAGCTCACTGATCTGTGTGTACTGGTTTCTGGCACCAATCAATAAACCAAAATTATCACTTAACAATTTATAATGCTGAACTATGTGGGATTCCAACTTCATTAGTCACCTCCTCAATGGTTCCACAACAGTCTTCTTCCACTAGTACTTCATGTCATCCAGTTTCTTCATTTGTTTTAGTTGGCTTTTTCTCCCTCTTGGCTCATCTGTAAAGTTTCCACTATATTCTTTATACTTGATCCATTTTAAAACTGTATTGTGTGCAGAAGACAGAATTCCTGTTGGCCAACTTTCTTTCTTTCTCTTTCTTTCATGACTTCCACACAAACAGATGTATTTTAAGCCACCCTAATGAAACCAAGTTAAGTGTATTACTGAAAAAATGTGGCCACAGACATCCACTGATAGCAGAGGCATGTTTAAGCATGTTTTATTTGGCAAAGACATGAATGCAGAATTTATTTTACTAACTCATATAAATTATAGCTCTTCTTGGCTAGGTTAAATTTTGTATGAATGTGTGAATAAATACAAGTGTGAATATATTAATAACATATCTACATATTTATAAAATGCTAAGGATTCTAGTTTGATTTGGTGAAGATTGTCATGAGTATAATTTTCATAAATTGTCATTTACTCTGCAGATGCACATTTGTACTTATGTGGTAAGTTTTAAGACTTTGTAATAAAGTTTTTTAATCTTAGCATAATTGATATTTTGGGTTGTATAATTATTTGTGATTTTAAAAATAAGAATCCCTGGATTCTACCTACTACTTCCAGCAGAATATCCCTAGGTTTGGCAAACTGAGATAAATTTCAAGAATTGAAAGGTGTCTCTGGGAGAAAAAAATTTCCTCTGCAATGTGAGATTGTTACTATCAATGTATATAACATTACCCAGGTTATTCTAAAGAAGATATTGCTGTAACATAATTAATGAGTATTCATAGAAATCAGAAGATTGATGATATGTGAAGGTAGGGGAAAGATTTAGTCTTTTATTGTTAAAAGATCATTTTATTGGGGTTTTTTACAACTCTTATTACAATCCATACATCAGTTATACCAGGCATATTTGTACATATGTTGCCATTGTTCTTTTCTATTCATTTACTTTTTATTGAGCCCTTACTATCAGCTCCTCTTTTTCCCCTCCATTACTCCTTCTCCCCAGATTTAGTTTTAACATGATAAATGTTAGAACCAATTCTGCATTGTTTCTAAACTTAGCCATTATTGATGCTTTTTAGTTCCCTGAACTGCAACACCAAAGTCTCACAAAGAAATATTGCTTTGAAATAATTTCTGGGATGATCAGTGGAAGACAAAGTCCATCCCCATGAAAGAGGAGTGGTCCCTGTCATAAAATTTCCCTAGAGTTACTGTGCTTGGGAATCTCTAGAGAGGTGGTGACAAGGTGTGGAAACCACAGATTCTGAGAAGAATCCCACACCTCACTGCTTTCCAAGGCATCTGCTAAGAAGATAGGACACTAAACTGAGTGTTTCAGACACTGTGAATAGGTTCTTACCATGGAAAAAACTTGCCAATTTTATTATGAAATATGTATAGATAGTTTTAAATCGATGTTAGATTTCTTTTTTAATGTGCAACATTATTTTATAAAAGTAATTTTAAAAATCATTTTATTGCGGGCTCATACAACACTTATCACCATTCATACACATACCCATTGTGTCAAGCACATTTGTATATTTGTTGCCATCATTATTCTCAAAACATTTGCTTTCTGCTGGAGTCCTTGATATTAGCTCCTCATTTTCCTCTCTCCCTCCCCATTTCCCCCTCCCTCATGAACCCTTGATAATTTATAAATGATTATTATTTTTCATATCTTGCATTGTTCGACATCTCTCTTCACCCACTTTCCTGTTGTCCATGCTCCAGGGAGGAAGTTATATGTAGATCCTCGTAATCAGTTCCCCTTCTCTACCCCACCTTCCTTCCACCCTCCAGGATTTGCCACTCTCACCACTGGTCCTGAAGAGATCTGTCCTGGATTCCCTGTGTTTCAGTTCCTATCTGTACCAGTGTACATCCTCTGGTCTAGCCAGATTTGTAAGGTAGAATTGGCATCATGATAGTGCAGCGGGGTCGGGGGGAGGAGGGAACTACAGGAACGTTGTGTTTCATCTTTGCTACCCTGCAACCTGACTGGCTCTTCTCCTTCCTGCGACCCTTCTGTGAGGGGTTGTCCAGCTGCCTACAGGTGGGTTTTGGATCTCCACTCTTCATTCACCCTCATTTACAATGGTATGATATTTTCTTCTTTGATGTTTGGTATCTGATCCTTTCAACAACTCGTGGTCACACAGACTGATGTGCTTCTTCCATGTGGCTTTTGTTGCTTCTGAGCGCGGTGGCTGCTTGTTTATCTTCAAGCCTTTAAAACCACAGATGCTATATTTTTGATAGCCGGGCATCATCAGCTTATTGGGGGCATACATCAATTTCATTGAGCTCATTTGTACATATGGTGCCATCATCATTTTCAAAATATTTTCTGTCTACTTGAGCCGCTTGGTATCAACCACTCCTATAAAAGTAATTGTTAAACATATTCAAAAGAAAAATGTTTAAAAATATTTGTTCAGCAATTAAAATCCTTTAAGTTTTTCTTTTAAACCATTTTATTAGGACCTAATCCAGACATCATACCAATCAGTAGTTAAACACCTTAACCAGTGTTGTACAATCTCTCCCACAATCAGAACATTTTCTTCCTTCTTGAACTCCTTTATATCAACTCTGGTTTGCTTCCCACCTCCCTTGCTATTTCCCCCAGGACTCCTTATTCTAGTTATTGTCTCTGCAGATTTATCATTTTAATCTACAATAGTCATCTCTCCAGTACTCTGCCTGATCACGAGGTTATTCCCATTCCTCCGTTATGATGAGAAGGAAATCACTGAAGGCTTCGTCCCTGTGTAGATCCTGAAAATGTCGTTTGAGCATCCACTGTCACCCACACCCTTTTGCACACCGGAATCTCATAATGTAAGCTCGGACACTATTCCCTCCTTTGGATTTGGATTGTATAATTTACAATCCTTGTCAATCTTTGTAGAGCCTCATATGACTCCCTTGGTGTGTCTGGGGGTCTTGAACTGCTTACCTTGTACATACATCCCAATGTGAAATCCACTATGGCACCAGGGAGGGTAGAGTTGTTTATACTCTTTGTATATAGGATTTATTACCTATTCCTGATTGTTTGATAGATACATAGTTAACATTAATAAGGAATAGTATATGTATTGAATTTTAAATATTAAATAATTTAATACTTTCTGAATATAAAAGGGTGTAATATATTATTATTATTATTATTTTAGGTAATTACTTTTGGCTAGCCAGAATTAATCTCAATTTTCTGAACCTCACTATATCAGAGATGTTGTTTAGAGAATTTGAGTCAGTTTTACTCATAATGGCTGTGTGTACAACAGAACAAATACACAAACTGCTGTGGTAGTTATATAATCCTTTATCAGTGTGAAGATTAAGAGTGTATGGGTGGAGTCTAGCCTGTCAATCAGATGGGGCCTCTAGGTAGGCATGGCCTTCTCCTGATAATTCTGGGAAATCGGTATTTTCCTCCTTAAAGGTGAGAGACACTTCTCTCTCTCTGCTCACTTCCTGCGAGATATCCCTGAGATGAAGCCACAGGGACCTACCCGCATACAGCCCTGGAAGTTTAAGAAGCCACATTAAGACCCTGCCAGAGATGAGATGATTACAGTGCCACTGGATCCAAAGACTTTCTACCCACTGGCCTGTAATCTCCTGCACTCAGTGTCACTGCAAGTGTTTCTTGAGTCTAAAGAGGACTTTATAGATTGGTATCAGACATATGGGTGAATATGGGACTTATGGCCTTGGATTGGACTGGGTTGGGATACTTTCTTAATGTACAATTATATAAAACTCTCTCTTATACAAATATGCCTGTTTATGACTTTGCTTCCCTAGTCTACCCGGAAAAATACAACTGCCACATCTTGAACCAGCCTCACTTCCTCCTAAGTGTGAGAACACTTTTGCAGCCACTCTGTCTGTACATCTACCTGAGCGTTTTCCTCTGTTTTGCTGACACTCTGCCAAACAGGGTGTTCTTTAGGACCTGGATCCCCTTAGCACAGGTTCAAAATATGTGAGAAATCACACGGTTCTCAATTCTAAAGAGCATTCTGTGATAGTAGTCTGCAATTTCCTCTTCTGGTGACATACTTGCTATTTTTTAATCAAAATTGTCCTTCCAATGAGCGCTCCCTTCATTGTGATGCCAATGAATGATCTTACTAATGACTCCACCCACCAGGCAAGTCATTCCAGTTCACCTGTTCCCAGTGTCAGGGGTCTATGCTCCATGCTCGGAGCACTTGTGTTTGTATCAAGGGAGACATTAGGTATCAAGTATCACTAATGACAGGTCACCACCATTTTAGGCCCAGAAGACCACAATTATTTTCTGAGACATAGAGTATATTAATCAATCACGACCCACAGTGCTCAGGGAATAAAGCAGATAGACACCTTGTGAGAGACCAGAACTTGGACTGTAATAGAGCAACGAGCTCCGGATATTTAAAATCATGAATTGCACTCATGAATCTGTACTTGCCTGTATTTCATTGTCAACAGTTTTGAAAAATGGACAGGGTGAGAGTGCCCGTAAAAATCTGTTTCTGCAGAAGAAAAATGGGCCATGTATGATGATAATGAGGGATCAGAGTCACTTTTAATATTTGTGATGCAAATACAGAATGCTAGTTCTTACTTTCAAGACTGAAGAGAGGAGAAAATTTAAAGAAAAAACAAACAAAAACTGCCCTTAGGGTTACTGAGAGTTAAGAGAGGATGCCCAATTCCAACAGGAAATCCTCCCTGTCATCCATCTCTGCCTGTTTAAGGCTGGGTATGTGTGTTCAGTGGGTCCTGCGTGCCCCCTGCTGTCCAGTGTCTCCCCTGCAGGGGAGGTTTGTGTCTGAGATCACACTGAATTCCCTTCAAGGTGTTTCCCTTGCACAGTAATACATGGCCGTGTTCTCAGCAGTCATGGAGCTCAGCTGTAGGGAGTACTGAAAATTCGATGTGTCTCTGGTGATAGTCAGCTTTGGAAGGATGGGTTATAATATGTACTACCCCCATGGTATATGCATCCCATCCACTGCAGCCCTTTCCCCGAGGGTTGGCGGAGCCATTGTCAGCAGTAACCACTGCTTGTGATAGAGAAACCAGAGACAGTGCAGGTGAGGGACAGCTTCTTGTAGGGCTTCACGAGTCCTGAACCTGACTCCTGAAACTGCACCTGGGACAGGACACCTGTAAACTAAAAGAGACGGTCCCCATCAGTCACTCAAAGTCACAACCATCCCCAAAGACCCACGTCAGATATCTGAATCTCCACCTTGGGGAACTGTCACCAGGCACAGGAGAACACACAGCAATAGCATCTTTGGACTACAGCTGTGCTTTCCCAAGGAACCTACAGCCCTGTCTTAAGAGAACTGATGGATAACCCAGTCCAAGGTGAAGTTGTACCCTAGTGCCTGAAGAATAATTTGCATTAGATGGAGTCCTGTCCTTATAAACAGAAAGTGACAGAGCTCAGACCCCTTCTTCCTTCTGAGTCCGCTGTAGTGTAACTGTTTGAACTCATATGCATGTTTCTCTCAAAAGGTATGTGGTAAAGTTCAAAGAATGCCCAGAATTTCTGGGCGCAGTGTTCTCGCCTTCCAGCCCCTCATTGCCCATGTCTTGCCTTGGGCTCCCCTATGTTCTGTGCCCCAGAGAGTGAACAGGATATCGTTTGTTGAAACTATCAATTGCACCCCATGGTATCTTCAAACTTCACACTCTCCAAGACCCATTTTTTTTCTGTACACCTTGACATCTCTGAATCAACCTTCTCATAGTCCTTAGTAGTTTCCCTTGTGTGGAAATAACATCTTTGAGAAGCATTAATACCAGATTAGTCACAAGGAGTTGGGGTTGGTAATGCCCTAAACGTCCAACTCTTCTACGAAGACATTCATTTCCAATTTCCACCCACTCCACCCGTGAGGATATCCCCTCATGTTTCTTGGTTCTGCATAGCACTGCAAAGTCCAACAGAAAATCATGGAAGTTTGAGGAAATGAATCAAGTGGTGGTGTATTCTAGTTAGTCCGAATTCAGAAGACCAGGAAAGGGTAAATCAGATGCTGGTTCCAAAGGACATATCTCACTTCAAGCTTTACATTGTATGTATACACATATGACCTGACACCTCTGGAAGATGTTTCCAGTCAGCAGCTCGGATTTTTCCTACCTAGGCTCACAGTCATCACCAACCCCACCACTTTTTTCCCACTGGATTGAAAAATTATTTTATTTATAAAGTAGGTAATATCCTGATTGAAGTACTCAACGATTTAGCTGAATATAAAGAGACATCGATTTTCTTTTTTTAGGTAAATTAGTTACAATAGAATCCATCCGTGACTTGAGTGAAAAAGAAATACAGATAAATATGTGTGCTGAATATCCTAAGAGAAGCCGAAGTTAAAAATGGATGGGAGGGTCCTAGGATTTACTAGATAATTAGAGTAAGCATCTGACCTCTGATCAGACCCATTTACTTCTGCTGTGACCTATAAGGAGACGTGCCAAGATACAGTCTGGTTTCCAACAGTGTCCACAACCAAAGGACAAACTCAGAGGGTCTCCTCCTCCCGAAGGAACTGGAACACAGATGAGAAGTCTTTCTTTGAGTAGCCCTTTGCGCACATCATCTGGTACAGCTGATGGGCCAGACTGCCCAGAAGAATCGGGCTCTTGGTGTTGGTAGCAGAGTCTTGTGCTAGCCCCAGATCCATAGCCATGCGTCTCATTCCAAATCCACCCTGGTAGTTATTAGCCGCAGGCACGCCATCTATCACTCCAGGCACAGGATTTTAAGTGTCACTTGACCAACACCGTCTGGAGCTCATATTTAGGATTTTAGCCAATCGTTTTGGGTCAAGCCCCAGCCTGATTCCAAGATTCATAGCTTCAGGCAGTTCCAATCATACTAATAGCTAGTAGTATGTTGTTGCAGATCTTGGCAGCCTGCCCAGTGCCAACGGCTCCAAAGTACAACACATTGGAGCCCATGCACCCCAGCAGCTCCTTGGCAGCAGCAAATTCCTCTTCCACAACTCCCACCATAAATGTGAGGTTCCCGGATCGGGCAGCTCCCACACCACCAGACACAGGGGCGTCCATGAAAAATGCTCCCATTTTCTCAACTTCTTTAACCAATTCTATTGAAACTGATGGATCAATAGTACTGGAATCTATTAGTAAGGAGTCTTTCTTCACGTTCTTTAGAATTCCATTTGCTCCAGAATAAACTTCTATTGCATTCATACTGGTAGGAAGCATTGTAATGGTTCTGTCAGCTTTTTCGGCTACATCAGCTGGGGAAGACACCACCTGTTCACCTTTATCTTGAAACTCTCTGCAGGCATCTGGGAAGACATCGCAAAGGATGAGTGGATAGCCGTGCTTCATCAGGTTTTTTGCCATTGGATTCCCCATGTTGCCCATTTCTATGAGTCCAACTGTAGTCTTAGAGGCCATTGACCTAGAACACACTGCTGCAAGGCCAGCCGCAGCAGGCTGCTGCCAGAGGCTCCAGTAGTGGAGACTGGAGGCAGCTCCCCAGAGCCAAAAGGAGGCTGCCATGCTGCCCCCGCCCCGCCTTCTGGTGGTGACCTCCACCACCTTTCCCGGCCTTGCCGACTGGGAGTGTGCGCCGCCTGGCAGGGAGCCCACGCACATGCGCCCGGCCCCTCCTACACGCGCCCCGCCTGCCCCCCACCACTCTTACAAGTAATTTACACACTACATCCCAGAGCCTAATGACTGAGGTCAATGTCATTGTAAGTAATGAAATTCAAGTGCCATAGTTTCTCTGGGAAGAACGTGCCACCTAGAAAAGTTGGGCCCAAGACAAGACAATATTTTAATTCTGTAGTCTCTAAAAAAGGCAAGATCCTGAATAGAGACACACACATACCCTTTGTTTGCTGGAATATCCAAAATGATACAAATTCAGCTGTGTCATGCTTTCAAGTATAAAGATTCAGTAGAGCAGTGAATGGAAAAATAATCATTTAAGAAAAGAACCAGAGTGAGAACGAGAGCCAAGAACAGTGTTTTAGATCTTGAACCAAAAGACATTTTCTTTAGACCCAACAGGCACTCTTCATTAAAATCAGGTCCATTCATGCAACTGATCCTCAAAATTTAAAGAATAAGCATAGGCATCCTTTAAATGTCCCTTACTCAGGGGACTCTGGTTCAATTGAAATATGAGCATTTCGAACCAAAGACAGCTTCTCTCTTTGTGCTCTGGGCTCAGTCCCATCACAATTCTTCATGGATCTCACTTAAATGTATTCCCTAAACTCAAGGAGTGTCTAATTTTGGAAAAACTGTTCATATTATTGACTATAGAAGCTGGGACACTATCTCTGAACATGCAGTTTTAAAACTCAATCCCCATTCAGTTTCCTTGCTCCTAACAGAATTTAAAACATTTCCTCCAGACTTTGGGTTGAATTAGGTGAATTGGAATCTGTATATCTCCAAATTAACATAAATTTTTACAATGGGGAAATCCAAGCGCAAGGTGTTGGTCACCTGGACGGCTTTGGGCCCAAATTTGCTGAAGGGAATAAGCAATTGCTTTGAAATGAAGACACATTGTACTCGCTACAATCCAGGGGTTCAAGCACAGGACAATCTAGCATTTTTCGTTAGGAGATCATTGAGTCAGCTCCCTTTTCATATGCACACACGCATAGCATCACCTGATCTTGTTCATTTCACCAACCCCCCATCTCACCATCTGCTCTTGGAGCTTGTCTGACCGATTTAAGCTTGAGACCGTGATGTAGCTGCACACGAGTTCAGCTCACCTCCATCTCTGAGTTTGACTGCAATGATTGTCTCAGATAATTTCATAGCAGTGGTTCATAGGGGTCTCCTTAAATGTCACCCTCATGACTTGACCCATCTGCACATCACTTTCCTAACAGGGTTGGTACATGTTCTCACTGAGCTCCCGAGTTCTTCCTGCACTTGAAGCAGCAACACATAGAGCTCTAGACGCAGATGTTCTGGGTGGGTTTCGTAGTCCCCCATCTCCTGGGGTTGAGCTTGGTCGGTCACTTAATCAAGGTGCACTGCGTCTCTCAAAATCCTGAAAGGTGGAAATGATAGAAACTATGGCTTCAAGGCAAATGCAATCATATTTGCTCCAGTTATCTACTGTTGTACACGGAATAGACATGCAAAGCTGCTGCTTAACATTACGTAAATGTTTTTGTTGTTGTTTTATTTGTTGCTTGGCTTTCACTTTTTTTCTTTTGGTGCACAAATGTCTGATTCTTAAAAAGTCACTCTCATCTATATTGTCTTCTTTGTGTGTACTTCCTTTGCTGTGCTTGATAGTGTATGAACGCCCTGCAATGGGGCACTTATGTGTGTCCCCATTTCCTTATAGATGGGCTCTATAGCTCTGGGATTGACATTAGGCCCTTGATTGTCTTGTGTTCGTTTCTGTACAGGAGCTGAGATTTTGGTTGTCTTTCATCTTCTGAGGGTGGTGATCCAATTGTGTCAGCACCAGTGTTGAAGAGAATGCCGCTCTCCCTTATAAATTCCCTTGGACCTTTATTGAAGTTCAGTTCCCTGCATGTGGATGGATTGTTTATTCATTTTCTATTCTGTTCCATTGGTCAACATGCCTGTCATTGTATGAGTGCCAGCCTGTTTTGACTGCTGTGGCTGTAATGGTTTTAAGGTTGGTTTGTGTGAGGCCCCTACTTTGTTCTTCTTCTTTTTGGGTTTCTTGTTATCCTGGACTCTCGGTATGAAGTCAGTAATTGGTTTTACACCCCCATTTTTTTAAAGGATTAAGTTGGCATTTGGATCAGAATTGAATTGTATTTAAAGATAACATTGGGTAGTAGCAACATTTCCTTGGTATTGAGCATCCTTATCCAAGAACGTGGCATATTGAGAATGTGAACAGATTTGCATTGGGAAGCATAAACATTCCTGAGTCGTGTCATTTTGCTAAACAAGAGAGACAGAAAACAGATCAATAAAGACACAAAGAGATTTCAGACCAGTGCTGAGTCTGACCTGCACACTTCCTACTGAAGATGAGAGTCATATGGGAGCCACATTCTACTTTGATGTGGTTCATTCCCTAACTAACTGCCTGCATGTCTCTAACCTGAAACTCACCTCCCCCAGGTTCTGTGGAGAGTTAGTCTAATCACTATTTATGACCACTGCAGGCTGTTTTGTAGGGTGATTGCCACACTTCTTGGGTAGTGTGTTAGTCCGGGTTGACTAGAGAAAAAATCCAGAAACAGTGTAATAGATAATATCATATCAAAGAGCAATTGTACATTACAAAAACATGATATCCAAGTCTAGATCAAGTCCTTAAGTCTGATATTACCCCACATGTGTATACTAGCCCATAAATTCCTCTTTTGACCCACACAGCCATGCAATAATGCTGAATGCAGGAAGATCACAAGCCAGTGTGTGTAAATGTTTGTGGATCCAGTGGTGGTGGAAGCCTCTCAGTGCTGGCATGGGTCTCCACTTGGCTCCTCCAGTTCCAGGTCTCTGGCTCCATCAGCATAGCTCTGTATGTCTTGTCAGGAGGAAGATGAATCAGAGAGTACGTGTCTGGCCTCCAGTGAGCTATTTTTCTCCATGGCATCTCCAAATGAGATCATCAAGCTGCGACCTGATTGACAGGTTACACTCCACCCCTTCACCCTTAGTGTCAAATTGACCCCATGTTATGTAACTACCACAGGTATGTTGTACTGTCTCTGTTATTGGGGAGTTAAGGCTTCTCGGGCATCTGACTAGAGCTCTCTTTACTTGTTCTGAAAGTCAAGTCTATTTGTGCTTATGTTAGCCTCATGCTGGTCTTGTAGACCTATGTCCCTAAATCGCAGCAGCTCCACCATCGATCTAGCTCCTGGACTGGAAAATACAGGTCTAGAGATTTGGGGATCTTCACACAGCTGGCTAGTGTTGAGGATTGATATCAACGGGGAGTTTATCTGAAAATGTTGCTGATCTTTTTCTAAATTTGTGTCTACTTAAATTTATGCTGATAATCCTGCATTCTGGAAGTAGAGGATATTCCTCTCGAGGTTCTTTTCCACTGGTCCTTGTGGAGTCCCTCCCATGTGTGCTACTTGGTCACCATATTGCTCCAACTTTGGCCTATAGAAATATATACATACACACACACACACAAATACCCACACGAATTTGGACAAAATATATTTCTCCACAATCTTAGACATTTTTACTAAACAAAAAAATTAAAATGTAAAGATATTCTTCTAAACTTTTCCCCAAAGAATTCCATCCTCCTTGATTGACAGCACATCAGAATGAAAGTTCCACAAGCCTCAAGGATGCTCTCTGACTTATGGGGACACCCAGAAACATGCAGGGGAAGGTCAGCTCTTGAGTGTCCATGGTGTAAGGTTTCTCAACAAAATCCTCTATGGACAACCTTTCCTACTCTTGAAGAATGAGCTGGTGTATTGTCACGATAGATAGATGAGGGGGAAAAAAAACATTTGTGCAAAATCCTAGGATGTTTTCTCACAATGTCACGTTTCATTTTCTTTAAACTTACTCATAATATTGTTTAATTTTCTCTGTCATATGAGAATTTCACTCCAGACCTACCTGTTGTTAGAATCCAAAAAACTGCTCTCATATTCTGAATTGACCTTTATGCCTTGAATATCACACAGATGATTCCCTCAGAAGTAACTGTTTTCATTGTATCTTTCTCTCTGGATCATAGTTATGCATCCAAGAATTGATCAATAATTAAGTTTCATTACATAAAAGGGGTTTCATTACTTCAATTTAAAAAAAAACAGTTGTATAATATCAATTTTTGAGCTCACTGATCTGTGTGTACTGGTTTCTGGCACCAATCAATAAACCAAAATTATCACTTAACAATTTATAATGCTGAACTATGTGGGATTCCAACTTCATTAGTCACCTCCTCAATGGTTCCACAACAGTCTTCTTCCACTAGTACTTCATGTCATCCAGTTTCTTCATTTGTTTTAGTTGGCTTTTTCTCCCTCTTGGCTCATCTGTAAAGTTTCCACTATATTCTTTATACTTGATCCATTTTAAAACTGTATTGTGTGCAGAAGACAGAATTCCTGTTGGCCAACTTTCTTTCTTTCTCTTTCTTTCATGACTTCCACACAAACAGATGTATTTTAAGCCACCCTAATGAAACCAAGTTAAGTGTATTACTGAAAAAATGTGGCCACAGACATCCACTGATAGCAGAGGCATGTTTAAGCATGTTTTATTTGGCAAAGACATGAATGCAGAATTTATTTTACTAACTCATATAAATTATAGCTCTTCTTGGCTAGGTTAAATTTTGTATGAATGTGTGAATAAATACAAGTGTGAATATATTAATAACATATCTACATATTTATAAAATGCTAAGGATTCTAGTTTGATTTGGTGAAGATTGTCATGAGTATAATTTTCATAAATTGTCATTTACTCTGCAGATGCACATTTGTACTTATGTGGTAAGTTTTAAGACTTTGTAATAAAGTTTTTTAATCTTAGCATAATTGATATTTTGGGTTGTATAATTATTTGTGATTTTAAAAATAAGAATCCCTGGATTCTACCTACTACTTCCAGCAGAATATCCCTAGGTTTGGCAAACTGAGATAAATTTAAAGAATTGAAAGGTGTCTCTGGGAGAAAAAAATTTCCTCTGCAATGTGAGATTGTTACTATCAATGTATATAACATTACCCAGGTTATTCTAAAGAAGATATTGCTGTAACATAATTAATGAGTATTCATAGAAATCAGAAGATTGATGATATGTGAAGGTAGGGGAAAGATTTAGTCTTTTATTGTTAAAAGATCATTTTATTGGGGTTTTTTACAACTCTTATTACAATCCATACATCAGTTATACCAGGCATATTTGTACATATGTTGCCATTGTTCTTTTCTATTCATTTACTTTTTATTGAGCCCTTACTATCAGCTCCTCTTTTTCCCCTCCATTACTCCTTCTCCCCAGATTTAGTTTTAACATGATAAATGTTAGAACCAATTCTGCATTGTTTCTAAACTTAGCCATTATTGATGCTTTTTAGTTCCCTGAACTGCAACACCAAAGTCTCACAAAGAAATATTGCTTTGAAATAATTTCTGGGATGATCAGTGGAAGACAAAGTCCATCCCCATGAAAGAGGAGTGGTCCCTGTCATAAAATTTCCCTAGAGTTACTGTGCTTGGGAATCTCTAGAGAGGTGGTGACAAGGTGTGGAAACCACAGATTCTGAGAAGAATCCCACACCTCACTGCTTTCCAAGGCATCTGCTAAGAAGATAGGACACTAAACTGAGTGTTTCAGACACTGTGAATAGGTTCTTACCATGGAAAAAACTTGCCAATTTTATTATGAAATATGTATAGATAGTTTTAAATCGATGTTAGATTTCTTTTTTAATGTGCAACATTATTTTATAAAAGTAATTTTAAAAATCATTTTATTGCGGGCTCATACAACACTTATCACCATTCATACACATACCCATTGTGTCAAGCACATTTGTATATTTGTTGCCATCATTATTCTCAAAACATTTGCTTTCTGCTGGAGTCCTTGATATTAGCTCCTCATTTTCCTCTCTCCCTCCCCATTTCCCCCTCCCTCATGAACCCTTGATAATTTATAAATGATTATTATTTTTCATATCTTGCATTGTTCGACATCTCTCTTCACCCACTTTCCTGTTGTCCATGCTCCAGGGAGGAAGTTATATGTAGATCCTCGTAATCAGTTCCCCTTCTCTACCCCACCTTCCTTCCACCCTCCAGGATTTGCCACTCTCACCACTGGTCCTGAAGAGATCTGTCCTGGATTCCCTGTGTTTCAGTTCCTATCTGTACCAGTGTACATCCTCTGGTCTAGCCAGATTTGTAAGGTAGAATTGGCATCATGATAGTGCAGCGGGGTCGGGGGGAGGAGGGAACTACAGGAACGTTGTGTTTCATCTTTGCTACCCTGCAACCTGACTGGCTCTTCTCCTTCCTGCGACCCTTCTGTGAGGGGTTGTCCAGCTGCCTACAGGTGGGTTTTGGATCTCCACTCTTCATTCACCCTCATTTACAATGGTATGATATTTTCTTCTTTGATGTTTGGTATCTGATCCTTTCAACAACTCGTGGTCACACAGACTGATGTGCTTCTTCCATGTGGCTTTTGTTGCTTCTGAGCGCGGTGGCTGCTTGTTTATCTTCAAGCCTTTAAAACCACAGATGCTATATTTTTGATAGCCGGGCATCATCAGCTTATTGGGGGCATACATCAATTTCATTGAGCTCATTTGTACATATGGTGCCATCATCATTTTCAAAATATTTTCTGTCTACTTGAGCCGCTTGGTATCAACCACTCCTATAAAAGTAATTGTTAAACATATTCAAAAGAAAAATGTTTAAAAATATTTGTTCAGCAATTAAAATCCTTTAAGTTTTTCTTTTAAACCATTTTATTAGGACCTAATCCAGACATCATACCAATCAGTAGTTAAACACCTTAACCAGTGTTGTACAATCTCTCCCACAATCAGAACATTTTCTTCCTTCTTGAACTCCTTTATATCAACTCTGGTTTGCTTCCCACCTCCCTTGCTATTTCCCCCAGGACTCCTTATTCTAGTTATTGTCTCTGCAGATTTATCATTTTAATCTACAATAGTCATCTCTCCAGTACTCTGCCTGATCACGAGGTTATTCCCATTCCTCCGTTATGATGAGAAGGAAATCACTGAAGGCTTCGTCCCTGTGTAGATCCTGAAAATGTCGTTTGAGCATCCACTGTCACCCACACCCTTTTGCACACCGGAATCTCATAATGTAAGCTCGGACACTATTCCCTCCTTTGGATTTGGATTGTATAATTTACAATCCTTGTCAATCTTTGTAGAGCCTCATATGACTCCCTTGGTGTGTCTGGGGGTCTTGAACTGCTTACCTTGTACATACATCCCAATGTGAAATCCACTATGGCACCAGGGAGGGTAGAGTTGTTTATACTCTTTGTATATAGGATTTATTACCTATTCCTGATTGTTTGATAGATACATAGTTAACATTAATAAGGAATAGTATATGTATTGAATTTTAAATATTAAATAATTTAATACTTTCTGAATATAAAAGGGTGTAATATATTATTATTATTATTATTTTAGGTAATTACTTTTGGCTAGCCAGAATTAATCTCAATTTTCTGAACCTCACTATATCAGAGATGTTGTTTAGAGAATTTGAGTCAGTTTTACTCATAATGGCTGTGTGTACAACAGAACAAATACACAAACTGCTGTGGTAGTTATATAATCCTTTATCAGTGTGAAGATTAAGAGTGTATGGGTGGAGTCTAGCCTGTCAATCAGATGGGGCCTCTAGGTAGGCATGGCCTTCTCCTGATAATTCTGGGAAATCGGTATTTTCCTCCTTAAAGGTGAGAGACACTTCTCTCTCTCTGCTCACTTCCTGCGAGATATCCCTGAGATGAAGCCACAGGGACCTACCCGCATACAGCCCTGGAAGTTTAAGAAGCCACATTAAGACCCTGCCAGAGATGAGATGATTACAGTGCCACTGGATCCAAAGACTTTCTACCCACTGGCCTGTAATCTCCTGCACTCAGTGTCACTGCAAGTGTTTCTTGAGTCTAAAGAGGACTTTATAGATTGGTATCAGACATATGGGTGAATATGGGACTTATGGCCTTGGATTGGACTGGGTTGGGATACTTTCTTAATGTACAATTATATAAAACTCTCTCTTATACAAATATGCCTGTTTATGACTTTGCTTCCCTAGTCTACCCGGAAAAATACAACTGCCACATCTTGAACCAGCCTCACTTCCTCCTAAGTGTGAGAACACTTTTGCAGCCACTCTGTCTGTACATCTACCTGAGCGTTTTCCTCTGTTTTGCTGACACTCTGCCAAACAGGGTGTTCTTTAGGACCTGGATCCCCTTAGCACAGGTTCAAAATATGTGAGAAATCACACGGTTCTCAATTCTAAAGAGCATTCTGTGATAGTAGTCTGCAATTTCCTCTTCTGGTGACATACTTGCTATTTTTTAATCAAAATTGTCCTTCCAATGAGCGCTCCCTTCATTGTGATGCCAATGAATGATCTTACTAATGACTCCACCCACCAGGCAAGTCATTCCAGTTCACCTGTTCCCAGTGTCAGGGGTCTATGCTCCATGCTCGGAGCACTTGTGTTTGTATCAAGGGAGACATTAGGTATCAAGTATCACTAATGACAGGTCACCACCATTTTAGGCCCAGAAGACCACAATTATTTTCTGAGACATAGAGTATATTAATCAATCACGACCCACAGTGCTCAGGGAATAAAGCAGATAGACACCTTGTGAGAGACCAGAACTTGGACTGTAATAGAGCAACGAGCTCCGGATATTTAAAATCATGAATTGCACTCATGAATCTGTACTTGCCTGTATTTCATTGTCAACAGTTTTGAAAAATGGACAGGGTGAGAGTGCCCGTAAAAATCTGTTTCTGCAGAAGAAAAATGGGCCATGTATGATGATAATGAGGGATCAGAGTCACTTTTAATATTTGTGATGCAAATACAGAATGCTAGTTCTTACTTTCAAGACTGAAGAGAGGAGAAAATTTAAAGAAAAAACAAACAAAAACTGCCCTTAGGGTTACTGAGAGTTAAGAGAGGATGCCCAATTCCAACAGGAAATCCTCCCTGTCATCCATCTCTGCCTGTTTAAGGCTGGGTATGTGTGTTCAGTGGGTCCTGCGTGCCCCCTGCTGTCCAGTGTCTCCCCTGCAGGGGAGGTTTGTGTCTGAGATCACACTGAATTCCCTTCAAGGTGTTTCCCTTGCACAGTAATACATGGCCGTGTTCTCAGCAGTCATGGAGCTCAGCTGTAGGGAGTACTGATAATTCGATGTGTCTCTGGTGATAGTCAGCTTTGGAAGGATGGGTTATAATATGTACTACCCCCATGGTATATGCATCCCATCCACTGCAGCCCTTTCCCCGAGGGTTGGCGGAGCCATTGTCAGCAGTAACCACTGCTTGTGATAGAGAAACCAGAGACAGTGCAGGTGAGGGACAGCTTCTTGTAGGGCTTCACGAGTCCTGAACCTGACTCCTGAAACTGCACCTGGGACAGGACACCTGTAAACTAAAAGAGACGGTCCCCATCAGTCACTCAAAGTCACAACCATCCCCAAAGACCTACGTCAGATATCTGAATCTCCACCTTGGGGAACTGTCACCAGGCACAGGAGAACACACAGCAATAGCATCTTTGGACTACAGCTGTGCTTTCCCAAGGAACCTACAGCCCTGTCTTAAGAGAACTGATGGATAACCCAGTCCAAGGTGAAGTTGTACCCTAGTGCCTGAAGAATAATTTGCATTAGATGGAGTCCTGTCCTTATAAACAGAAAGTGACAGAGCTCAGACCCCTTCTTCCTTCTGAGTCCGCTGTAGTGTAACTGTTTGAACTCATATGCATGTTTCTCTCAAAAGGTATGTGGTAAAGTTCAAAGAATGCCCAGAATTTCTGGGCGCAGTGTTCTCGCCTTCCAGCCCCTCATTGCCCATGTCTTGCCTTGGGCTCCCCTATGTTCTGTGCCCCAGAGAGTGAACAGGATATCGTTTGTTGAAACTATCAATTGCACCCCATGGTATCTTCAAACTTCACACTCTCCAAGACCCATTTTTTTTCTGTACACCTTGACATCTCTGAATCAACCTTCTCATAGTCCTTAGTAGTTTCCCTTGTGTGGAAATAACATCTTTGAGAAGCATTAATACCAGATTAGTCACAAGGAGTTGGGGTTGGTAATGCCCTAAACGTCCAACTCTTCTACGAAGACATTCATTTCCAATTTCCACCCACTCCACCCGTGAGGATATCCCCTCATGTTTCTTGGTTCTGCATAGCACTGCAAAGTCCAACAGAAAATCATGGAAGTTTGAGGAAATGAATCAAGTGGTGGTGTATTCTAGTTAGTCCGAATTCAGAAGACCAGGAAAGGGTAAATCAGATGCTGGTTCCAAAGGACATATCTCACTTCAAGCTTTACATTGTATGTATACACATATGACCTGACACCTCTGGAAGATGTTTCCAGTCAGCAGCTCGGATTTTTCCTACCTAGGCTCACAGTCATCACCAACCCCACCACTTTTTTCCCACTGGATTGAAAAATTATTTTATTTATAAAGTAGGTAATATCCTGATTGAAGTACTCAACGATTTAGCTGAATATAAAGAGACATCGATTTTCTTTTTTTAGGTAAATTAGTTACAATAGAATCCATCCGTGACTTGAGTGAAAAAGAAATACAGATAAATATGTGTGCTGAATATCCTAAGAGAAGCCGAAGTTAAAAATGGATGGGAGGGTCCTAGGATTTACTAGATAATTAGAGTAAGCATCTGACCTCTGATCAGACCCATTTACTTCTGCTGTGACCTATAAGGAGACGTGCCAAGATACAGTCTGGTTTCCAACAGTGTCCACAACCAAAGGACAAACTCAGAGGGTCTCCTCCTCCCGAAGGAACTGGAACACAGATGAGAAGTCTTTCTTTGAGTAGCCCTTTGCGCACATCATCTGGTACAGCTGATGGGCCAGACTGCCCAGAAGAATCGGGCTCTTGGTGTTGGTAGCAGAGTCTTGTGCTAGCCCCAGATCCATAGCCATGCGTCTCATTCCAAATCCACCCTGGTAGTTATTAGCCGCAGGCACGCCATCTATCACTCCAGGCACAGGATTTTAAGTGTCACTTGACCAACACCGTCTGGAGCTCATATTTAGGATTTTAGCCAATCGTTTTGGGTCAAGCCCCAGCCTGATTCCAAGATTCATAGCTTCAGGCAGTTCCAATCATACTAATAGCTAGTAGTATGTTGTTGCAGATCTTGGCAGCCTGCCCAGTGCCAACGGCTCCAAAGTACAACACATTGGAGCCCATGCACCCCAGCAGCTCCTTGGCAGCAGCAAATTCCTCTTCCACAACTCCCACCATAAATGTGAGGTTCCCGGATCGGGCAGCTCCCACACCACCAGACACAGGGGCGTCCATGAAAAATGCTCCCATTTTCTCAACTTCTTTAACCAATTCTATTGAAACTGATGGATCAATAGTACTGGAATCTATTAGTAAGGAGTCTTTCTTCACGTTCTTTAGAATTCCATTTGCTCCAGAATAAACTTCTATTGCATTCATACTGGTAGGAAGCATTGTAATGGTTCTGTCAGCTTTTTCGGCTACATCAGCTGGGGAAGACACCACCTGTTCACCTTTATCTTGAAACTCTCTGCAGGCATCTGGGAAGACATCGCAAAGGATGAGTGGATAGCCGTGCTTCATCAGGTTTTTTGCCATTGGATTCCCCATGTTGCCCATTTCTATGAGTCCAACTGTAGTCTTAGAGGCCATTGACCTAGAACACACTGCTGCAAGGCCAGCCGCAGCAGGCTGCTGCCAGAGGCTCCAGTAGTGGAGACTGGAGGCAGCTCCCCAGAGCCAAAAGGAGGCTGCCATGCTGCCCCCGCCCCGCCTTCTGGTGGTGACCTCCACCACCTTTCCCGGCCTTGCCGACTGGGAGTGTGCGCCGCCTGGCAGGGAGCCCACGCACATGCGCCCGGCCCCTCCTACACGCGCCCCGCCTGCCCCCCACCACTCTTACAAGTAATTTACACACTACATCCCAGAGCCTAATGACTGAGGTCAATGTCATTGTAAGTAATGAAATTCAAGTGCCATAGTTTCTCTGGGAAGAACGTGCCACCTAGAAAAGTTGGGCCCAAGACAAGACAATATTTTAATTCTGTAGTCTCTAAAAAAGGCAAGATCCTGAATAGAGACACACACATACCCTTTGTTTGCTGGAATATCCAAAATGATACAAATTCAGCTGTGTCATGCTTTCAAGTATAAAGATTCAGTAGAGCAGTGAATGGAAAAATAATCATTTAAGAAAAGAACCAGAGTGAGAACGAGAGCCAAGAACAGTGTTTTAGATCTTGAACCAAAAGACATTTTCTTTAGACCCAACAGGCACTCTTCATTAAAATCAGGTCCATTCATGCAACTGATCCTCAAAATTTAAAGAATAAGCATAGGCATCCTTTAAATGTCCCTTACTCAGGGGACTCTGGTTCAATTGAAATATGAGCATTTCGAACCAAAGACAGCTTCTCTCTTTGTGCTCTGGGCTCAGTCCCATCACAATTCTTCATGGATCTCACTTAAATGTATTCCCTAAACTCAAGGAGTGTCTAATTTTGGAAAAACTGTTCATATTATTGACTATAGAAGCTGGGACACTATCTCTGAACATGCAGTTTTAAAACTCAATCCCCATTCAGTTTCCTTGCTCCTAACAGAATTTAAAACATTTCCTCCAGACTTTGGGTTGAATTAGGTGAATTGGAATCTGTATATCTCCAAATTAACATAAATTTTTACAATGGGGAAATCCAAGCGCAAGGTGTTGGTCACCTGGACGGCTTTGGGCCCAAATTTGCTGAAGGGAATAAGCAATTGCTTTGAAATGAAGACACATTGTACTCGCTACAATCCAGGGGTTCAAGCACAGGACAATCTAGCATTTTTCGTTAGGAGATCATTGAGTCAGCTCCCTTTTCATATGCACACACGCATAGCATCACCTGATCTTGTTCATTTCACCAACCCCCCATCTCACCATCTGCTCTTGGAGCTTGTCTGACCGATTTAAGCTTGAGACCGTGATGTAGCTGCACACGAGTTCAGCTCACCTCCATCTCTGAGTTTGACTGCAATGATTGTCTCAGATAATTTCATAGCAGTGGTTCATAGGGGTCTCCTTAAATGTCACCCTCATGACTTGACCCATCTGCACATCACTTTCCTAACAGGGTTGGTACATGTTCTCACTGAGCTCCCGAGTTCTTCCTGCACTTGAAGCAGCAACACATAGAGCTCTAGACGCAGATGTTCTGGGTGGGTTTCGTAGTCCCCCATCTCCTGGGGTTGAGCTTGGTCGGTCACTTAATCAAGGTGCACTGCGTCTCTCAAAATCCTGAAAGGTGGAAATGATAGAAACTATGGCTTCAAGGCAAATGCAATCATATTTGCTCCAGTTATCTACTGTTGTACACGGAATAGACATGCAAAGCTGCTGCTTAACATTACGTAAATGTTTTTGTTGTTGTTTTATTTGTTGCTTGGCTTTCACTTTTTTTCTTTTGGTGCACAAATGTCTGATTCTTAAAAAGTCACTCTCATCTATATTGTCTTCTTTGTGTGTACTTCCTTTGCTGTGCTTGATAGTGTATGAACGCCCTGCAATGGGGCACTTATGTGTGTCCCCATTTCCTTATAGATGGGCTCTATAGCTCTGGGATTGACATTAGGCCCTTGATTGTCTTGTGTTCGTTTCTGTACAGGAGCTGAGATTTTGGTTGTCTTTCATCTTCTGAGGGTGGTGATCCAATTGTGTCAGCACCAGTGTTGAAGAGAATGCCGCTCTCCCTTATAAATTCCCTTGGACCTTTATTGAAGTTCAGTTCCCTGCATGTGGATGGATTGTTTATTCATTTTCTATTCTGTTCCATTGGTCAACATGCCTGTCATTGTATGAGTGCCAGCCTGTTTTGACTGCTGTGGCTGTAATGGTTTTAAGGTTGGTTTGTGTGAGGCCCCTACTTTGTTCTTCTTCTTTTTGGGTTTCTTGTTATCCTGGACTCTCGGTATGAAGTCAGTAATTGGTTTTACACCCCCATTTTTTTAAAGGATTAAGTTGGCATTTGGATCAGAATTGAATTGTATTTAAAGATAACATTGGGTAGTAGCAACATTTCCTTGGTATTGAGCATCCTTATCCAAGAACGTGGCATATTGAGAATGTGAACAGATTTGCATTGGGAAGCATAAACATTCCTGAGTCGTGTCATTTTGCTAAACAAGAGAGACAGAAAACAGATCAATAAAGACACAAAGAGATTTCAGACCAGTGCTGAGTCTGACCTGCACACTTCCTACTGAAGATGAGAGTCATATGGGAGCCACATTCTACTTTGATGTGGTTCATTCCCTAACTAACTGCCTGCATGTCTCTAACCTGAAACTCACCTCCCCCAGGTTCTGTGGAGAGTTAGTCTAATCACTATTTATGACCACTGCAGGCTGTTTTGTAGGGTGATTGCCACACTTCTTGGGTAGTGTGTTAGTCCGGGTTGACTAGAGAAAAAATCCAGAAACAGTGTAATAGATAATATCATATCAAAGAGCAATTGTACATTACAAAAACATGATATCCAAGTCTAGATCAAGTCCTTAAGTCTGATATTACCCCACATGTGTATACTAGCCCATAAATTCCTCTTTTGACCCACACAGCCATGCAATAATGCTGAATGCAGGAAGATCACAAGCCAGTGTGTGTAAATGTTTGTGGATCCAGTGGTGGTGGAAGCCTCTCAGTGCTGGCATGGGTCTCCACTTGGCTCCTCCAGTTCCAGGTCTCTGGCTCCATCAGCATAGCTCTGTATGTCTTGTCAGGAGGAAGATGAATCAGAGAGTACGTGTCTGGCCTCCAGTGAGCTATTTTTCTCCATGGCATCTCCAAATGAGATCATCAAGCTGCGACCTGATTGACAGGTTACACTCCACCCCTTCACCCTTAGTGTCAAATTGACCCCATGTTATGTAACTACCACAGGTATGTTGTACTGTCTCTGTTATTGGGGAGTTAAGGCTTCTCGGGCATCTGACTAGAGCTCTCTTTACTTGTTCTGAAAGTCAAGTCTATTTGTGCTTATGTTAGCCTCATGCTGGTCTTGTAGACCTATGTCCCTAAATCGCAGCAGCTCCACCATCGATCTAGCTCCTGGACTGGAAAATACAGGTCTAGAGATTTGGGGATCTTCACACAGCTGGCTAGTGTTGAGGATTGATATCAACGGGGAGTTTATCTGAAAATGTTGCTGATCTTTTTCTAAATTTGTGTCTACTTAAATTTATGCTGATAATCCTGCATTCTGGAAGTAGAGGATATTCCTCTCGAGGTTCTTTTCCACTGGTCCTTGTGGAGTCCCTCCCATGTGTGCTACTTGGTCACCATATTGCTCCAACTTTGGCCTATAGAAATATATACATACACACACACACACAAATACCCACACGAATTTGGACAAAATATATTTCTCCACAATCTTAGACATTTTTACTAAACAAAAAAATTAAAATGTAAAGATATTCTTCTAAACTTTTCCCCAAAGAATTCCATCCTCCTTGATTGACAGCACATCAGAATGAAAGTTCCACAAGCCTCAAGGATGCTCTCTGACTTATGGGGACACCCAGAAACATGCAGGGGAAGGTCAGCTCTTGAGTGTCCATGGTGTAAGGTTTCTCAACAAAATCCTCTATGGACAACCTTTCCTACTCTTGAAGAATGAGCTGGTGTATTGTCACGATAGATAGATGAGGGGGAAAAAAAACATTTGTGCAAAATCCTAGGATGTTTTCTCACAATGTCACGTTTCATTTTCTTTAAACTTACTCATAATATTGTTTAATTTTCTCTGTCATATGAGAATTTCACTCCAGACCTACCTGTTGTTAGAATCCAAAAAACTGCTCTCATATTCTGAATTGACCTTTATGCCTTGAATATCACACAGATGATTCCCTCAGAAGTAACTGTTTTCATTGTATCTTTCTCTCTGGATCATAGTTATGCATCCAAGAATTGATCAATAATTAAGTTTCATTACATAAAAGGGGTTTCATTACTTCAATTTAAAAAAAAACAGTTGTATAATATCAATTTTTGAGCTCACTGATCTGTGTGTACTGGTTTCTGGCACCAATCAATAAACCAAAATTATCACTTAACAATTTATAATGCTGAACTATGTGGGATTCCAACTTCATTAGTCACCTCCTCAATGGTTCCACAACAGTCTTCTTCCACTAGTACTTCATGTCATCCAGTTTCTTCATTTGTTTTAGTTGGCTTTTTCTCCCTCTTGGCTCATCTGTAAAGTTTCCACTATATTCTTTATACTTGATCCATTTTAAAACTGTATTGTGTGCAGAAGACAGAATTCCTGTTGGCCAACTTTCTTTCTTTCTCTTTCTTTCATGACTTCCACACAAACAGATGTATTTTAAGCCACCCTAATGAAACCAAGTTAAGTGTATTACTGAAAAAATGTGGCCACAGACATCCACTGATAGCAGAGGCATGTTTAAGCATGTTTTATTTGGCAAAGACATGAATGCAGAATTTATTTTACTAACTCATATAAATTATAGCTCTTCTTGGCTAGGTTAAATTTTGTATGAATGTGTGAATAAATACAAGTGTGAATATATTAATAACATATCTACATATTTATAAAATGCTAAGGATTCTAGTTTGATTTGGTGAAGATTGTCATGAGTATAATTTTCATAAATTGTCATTTACTCTGCAGATGCACATTTGTACTTATGTGGTAAGTTTTAAGACTTTGTAATAAAGTTTTTTAATCTTAGCATAATTGATATTTTGGGTTGTATAATTATTTGTGATTTTAAAAATAAGAATCCCTGGATTCTACCTACTACTTCCAGCAGAATATCCCTAGGTTTGGCAAACTGAGATAAATTTCAAGAATTGAAAGGTGTCTCTGGGAGAAAAAAATTTCCTCTGCAATGTGAGATTGTTACTATCAATGTATATAACATTACCCAGGTTATTCTAAAGAAGATATTGCTGTAACATAATTAATGAGTATTCATAGAAATCAGAAGATTGATGATATGTGAAGGTAGGGGAAAGATTTAGTCTTTTATTGTTAAAAGATCATTTTATTGGGGTTTTTTACAACTCTTATTACAATCCATACATCAGTTATACCAGGCATATTTGTACATATGTTGCCATTGTTCTTTTCTATTCATTTACTTTTTATTGAGCCCTTACTATCAGCTCCTCTTTTTCCCCTCCATTACTCCTTCTCCCCAGATTTAGTTTTAACATGATAAATGTTAGAACCAATTCTGCATTGTTTCTAAACTTAGCCATTATTGATGCTTTTTAGTTCCCTGAACTGCAACACCAAAGTCTCACAAAGAAATATTGCTTTGAAATAATTTCTGGGATGATCAGTGGAAGACAAAGTCCATCCCCATGAAAGAGGAGTGGTCCCTGTCATAAAATTTCCCTAGAGTTACTGTGCTTGGGAATCTCTAGAGAGGTGGTGACAAGGTGTGGAAACCACAGATTCTGAGAAGAATCCCACACCTCACTGCTTTCCAAGGCATCTGCTAAGAAGATAGGACACTAAACTGAGTGTTTCAGACACTGTGAATAGGTTCTTACCATGGAAAAAACTTGCCAATTTTATTATGAAATATGTATAGATAGTTTTAAATCGATGTTAGATTTCTTTTTTAATGTGCAACATTATTTTATAAAAGTAATTTTAAAAATCATTTTATTGCGGGCTCATACAACACTTATCACCATTCATACACATACCCATTGTGTCAAGCACATTTGTATATTTGTTGCCATCATTATTCTCAAAACATTTGCTTTCTGCTGGAGTCCTTGATATTAGCTCCTCATTTTCCTCTCTCCCTCCCCATTTCCCCCTCCCTCATGAACCCTTGATAATTTATAAATGATTATTATTTTTCATATCTTGCATTGTTCGACATCTCTCTTCACCCACTTTCCTGTTGTCCATGCTCCAGGGAGGAAGTTATATGTAGATCCTCGTAATCAGTTCCCCTTCTCTACCCCACCTTCCTTCCACCCTCCAGGATTTGCCACTCTCACCACTGGTCCTGAAGAGATCTGTCCTGGATTCCCTGTGTTTCAGTTCCTATCTGTACCAGTGTACATCCTCTGGTCTAGCCAGATTTGTAAGGTAGAATTGGCATCATGATAGTGCAGCGGGGTCGGGGGGAGGAGGGAACTACAGGAACGTTGTGTTTCATCTTTGCTACCCTGCAACCTGACTGGCTCTTCTCCTTCCTGCGACCCTTCTGTGAGGGGTTGTCCAGCTGCCTACAGGTGGGTTTTGGATCTCCACTCTTCATTCACCCTCATTTACAATGGTATGATATTTTCTTCTTTGATGTTTGGTATCTGATCCTTTCAACAACTCGTGGTCACACAGACTGATGTGCTTCTTCCATGTGGCTTTTGTTGCTTCTGAGCGCGGTGGCTGCTTGTTTATCTTCAAGCCTTTAAAACCACAGATGCTATATTTTTGATAGCCGGGCATCATCAGCTTATTGGGGGCATACATCAATTTCATTGAGCTCATTTGTACATATGGTGCCATCATCATTTTCAAAATATTTTCTGTCTACTTGAGCCGCTTGGTATCAACCACTCCTATAAAAGTAATTGTTAAACATATTCAAAAGAAAAATGTTTAAAAATATTTGTTCAGCAATTAAAATCCTTTAAGTTTTTCTTTTAAACCATTTTATTAGGACCTAATCCAGACATCATACCAATCAGTAGTTAAACACCTTAACCAGTGTTGTACAATCTCTCCCACAATCAGAACATTTTCTTCCTTCTTGAACTCCTTTATATCAACTCTGGTTTGCTTCCCACCTCCCTTGCTATTTCCCCCAGGACTCCTTATTCTAGTTATTGTCTCTGCAGATTTATCATTTTAATCTACAATAGTCATCTCTCCAGTACTCTGCCTGATCACGAGGTTATTCCCATTCCTCCGTTATGATGAGAAGGAAATCACTGAAGGCTTCGTCCCTGTGTAGATCCTGAAAATGTCGTTTGAGCATCCACTGTCACCCACACCCTTTTGCACACCGGAATCTCATAATGTAAGCTCGGACACTATTCCCTCCTTTGGATTTGGATTGTATAATTTACAATCCTTGTCAATCTTTGTAGAGCCTCATATGACTCCCTTGGTGTGTCTGGGGGTCTTGAACTGCTTACCTTGTACATACATCCCAATGTGAAATCCACTATGGCACCAGGGAGGGTAGAGTTGTTTATACTCTTTGTATATAGGATTTATTACCTATTCCTGATTGTTTGATAGATACATAGTTAACATTAATAAGGAATAGTATATGTATTGAATTTTAAATATTAAATAATTTAATACTTTCTGAATATAAAAGGGTGTAATATATTATTATTATTATTATTTTAGGTAATTACTTTTGGCTAGCCAGAATTAATCTCAATTTTCTGAACCTCACTATATCAGAGATGTTGTTTAGAGAATTTGAGTCAGTTTTACTCATAATGGCTGTGTGTACAACAGAACAAATACACAAACTGCTGTGGTAGTTATATAATCCTTTATCAGTGTGAAGATTAAGAGTGTATGGGTGGAGTCTAGCCTGTCAATCAGATGGGGCCTCTAGGTAGGCATGGCCTTCTCCTGATAATTCTGGGAAATCGGTATTTTCCTCCTTAAAGGTGAGAGACACTTCTCTCTCTCTGCTCACTTCCTGCGAGATATCCCTGAGATGAAGCCACAGGGACCTACCCGCATACAGCCCTGGAAGTTTAAGAAGCCACATTAAGACCCTGCCAGAGATGAGATGATTACAGTGCCACTGGATCCAAAGACTTTCTACCCACTGGCCTGTAATCTCCTGCACTCAGTGTCACTGCAAGTGTTTCTTGAGTCTAAAGAGGACTTTATAGATTGGTATCAGACATATGGGTGAATATGGGACTTATGGCCTTGGATTGGACTGGGTTGGGATACTTTCTTAATGTACAATTATATAAAACTCTCTCTTATACAAATATGCCTGTTTATGACTTTGCTTCCCTAGTCTACCCGGAAAAATACAACTGCCACATCTTGAACCAGCCTCACTTCCTCCTAAGTGTGAGAACACTTTTGCAGCCACTCTGTCTGTACATCTACCTGAGCGTTTTCCTCTGTTTTGCTGACACTCTGCCAAACAGGGTGTTCTTTAGGACCTGGATCCCCTTAGCACAGGTTCAAAATATGTGAGAAATCACACGGTTCTCAATTCTAAAGAGCATTCTGTGATAGTAGTCTGCAATTTCCTCTTCTGGTGACATACTTGCTATTTTTTAATCAAAATTGTCCTTCCAATGAGCGCTCCCTTCATTGTGATGCCAATGAATGATCTTACTAATGACTCCACCCACCAGGCAAGTCATTCCAGTTCACCTGTTCCCAGTGTCAGGGGTCTATGCTCCATGCTCGGAGCACTTGTGTTTGTATCAAGGGAGACATTAGGTATCAAGTATCACTAATGACAGGTCACCACCATTTTAGGCCCAGAAGACCACAATTATTTTCTGAGACATAGAGTATATTAATCAATCACGACCCACAGTGCTCAGGGAATAAAGCAGATAGACACCTTGTGAGAGACCAGAACTTGGACTGTAATAGAGCAACGAGCTCCGGATATTTAAAATCATGAATTGCACTCATGAATCTGTACTTGCCTGTATTTCATTGTCAACAGTTTTGAAAAATGGACAGGGTGAGAGTGCCCGTAAAAATCTGTTTCTGCAGAAGAAAAATGGGCCATGTATGATGATAATGAGGGATCAGAGTCACTTTTAATATTTGTGATGCAAATACAGAATGCTAGTTCTTACTTTCAAGACTGAAGAGAGGAGAAAATTTAAAGAAAAAACAAACAAAAACTGCCCTTAGGGTTACTGAGAGTTAAGAGAGGATGCCCAATTCCAACAGGAAATCCTCCCTGTCATCCATCTCTGCCTGTTTAAGGCTGGGTATGTGTGTTCAGTGGGTCCTGCGTGCCCCCTGCTGTCCAGTGTCTCCCCTGCAGGGGAGGTTGGTGTCTGAGATCACACTGAATTCCCTTCAAGGTGTTTCCCTTGCACAGTAATACATGGCCGTGTTCTCAGCAGTCATGGAGCTCAGCTGTAGGGAGTACTGAAAATTCGATGTGTCTCTGGTGATAGTCAGCTTTGGAAGGATGGGTTATAATATGTACTACCCCCATGGTATATGCATCCCATCCACTGCAGCCCTTTCCCCGAGGGTTGGCGGAGCCATTGTCAGCAGTAACCACTGCTTGTGATAGAGAAACCAGAGACAGTGCAGGTGAGGGACAGCTTCTTGTAGGGCTTCACGAGTCCTGAACCTGACTCCTGAAACTGCACCTGGGACAGGACACCTGTAAACTAAAAGAGACGGTCCCCATCAGTCACTCAAAGTCACAACCATCCCCAAAGACCCACGTCAGATATCTGAATCTCCACCTTGGGGAACTGTCACCAGGCACAGGAGAACACACAGCAATAGCATCTTTGGACTACAGCTGTGCTTTCCCAAGGAACCTACAGCCCTGTCTTAAGAGAACTGATGGATAACCCAGTCCAAGGTGAAGTTGTACCCTAGTGCCTGAAGAATAATTTGCATTAGATGGAGTCCTGTCCTTATAAACAGAAAGTGACAGAGCTCAGACCCCTTCTTCCTTCTGAGTCCGCTGTAGTGTAACTGTTTGAACTCATATGCATGTTTCTCTCAAAAGGTATGTGGTAAAGTTCAAAGAATGCCCAGAATTTCTGGGCGCAGTGTTCTCGCCTTCCAGCCCCTCATTGCCCATGTCTTGCCTTGGGCTCCCCTATGTTCTGTGCCCCAGAGAGTGAACAGGATATCGTTTGTTGAAACTATCAATTGCACCCCATGGTATCTTCAAACTTCACACTCTCCAAGACCCATTTTTTTTCTGTACACCTTGACATCTCTGAATCAACCTTCTCATAGTCCTTAGTAGTTTCCCTTGTGTGGAAATAACATCTTTGAGAAGCATTAATACCAGATTAGTCACAAGGAGTTGGGGTTGGTAATGCCCTAAACGTCCAACTCTTCTACGAAGACATTCATTTCCAATTTCCACCCACTCCACCCGTGAGGATATCCCCTCATGTTTCTTGGTTCTGCATAGCACTGCAAAGTCCAACAGAAAATCATGGAAGTTTGAGGAAATGAATCAAGTGGTGGTGTATTCTAGTTAGTCCGAATTCAGAAGACCAGGAAAGGGTAAATCAGATGCTGGTTCCAAAGGACATATCTCACTTCAAGCTTTACATTGTATGTATACACATATGACCTGACACCTCTGGAAGATGTTTCCAGTCAGCAGCTAGGATTTTTCCTACCTAGGCTCACAGTCATCACCAACCCCACCACTTTTTTCCCACTGGATTGAAAAATTATTTTATTTATAAAGTAGGTAATATCCTGATTGAAGTACTCAACGATTTAGCTGAATATAAAGAGACATCGATTTTCTTTTTTTAGGTAAATTAGTTACAATAGAATCCATCCGTGACTTGAGTGAAAAAGAAATACAGATAAATATGTGTGCTGAATATCCTAAGAGAAGCCGAAGTTAAAAATGGATGGGAGGGTCCTAGGATTTACTAGATAATTAGAGTAAGCATCTGACCTCTGATCAGACCCATTTACTTCTGCTGTGACCTATAAGGAGACGTGCCAAGATACAGTCTGGTTTCCAACAGTGTCCACAACCAAAGGACAAACTCAGAGGGTCTCCTCCTCCCGAAGGAACTGGAACACAGATGAGAAGTCTTTCTTTGAGTAGCCCTTTGCGCACATCATCTGGTACAGCTGATGGGCCAGACTGCCCAGAAGAATCGGGCTCTTGGTGTTGGTAGCAGAGTCTTGTGCTAGCCCCAGATCCATAGCCATGCGTCTCATTCCAAATCCACCCTGGTAGTTATTAGCCGCAGGCACGCCATCTATCACTCCAGGCACAGGATTTTAAGTGTCACTTGACCAACACCGTCTGGAGCTCATATTTAGGATTTTAGCCAATCGTTTTGGGTCAAGCCCCAGCCTGATTCCAAGATTCATAGCTTCAGGCAGTTCCAATCATACTAATAGCTAGTAGTATGTTGTTGCAGATCTTGGCAGCCTGCCCAGTGCCAACGGCTCCAAAGTACAACACATTGGAGCCCATGCACCCCAGCAGCTCCTTGGCAGCAGCAAATTCCTCTTCCACAACTCCCACCATAAATGTGAGGTTCCCGGATCGGGCAGCTCCCACACCACCAGACACAGGGGCGTCCATGAAAAATGCTCCCATTTTCTCAACTTCTTTAACCAATTCTATTGAAACTGATGGATCAATAGTACTGGAATCTATTAGTAAGGAGTCTTTCTTCACGTTCTTTAGAATTCCATTTGCTCCAGAATAAACTTCTATTGCATTCATACTGGTAGGAAGCATTGTAATGGTTCTGTCAGCTTTTTCGGCTACATCAGCTGGGGAAGACACCACCTGTTCACCTTTATCTTGAAACTCTCTGCAGGCATCTGGGAAGACATCGCAAAGGATGAGTGGATAGCCGTGCTTCATCAGGTTTTTTGCCATTGGATTCCCCATGTTGCCCATTTCTATGAGTCCAACTGTAGTCTTAGAGGCCATTGACCTAGAACACACTGCTGCAAGGCCAGCCGCAGCAGGCTGCTGCCAGAGGCTCCAGTAGTGGAGACTGGAGGCAGCTCCCCAGAGCCAAAAGGAGGCTGCCATGCTGCCCCCGCCCCGCCTTCTGGTGGTGACCTCCACCACCTTTCCCGGCCTTGCCGACTGGGAGTGTGCGCCGCCTGGCAGGGAGCCCACGCACATGCGCCCGGCCCCTCCTACACGCGCCCCGCCTGCCCCCCACCACTCTTACAAGTAATTTACACACTACATCCCAGAGCCTAATGACTGAGGTCAATGTCATTGTAAGTAATGAAATTCAAGTGCCATAGTTTCTCTGGGAAGAACGTGCCACCTAGAAAAGTTGGGCCCAAGACAAGACAATATTTTAATTCTGTAGTCTCTAAAAAAGGCAAGATCCTGAATAGAGACACACACATACCCTTTGTTTGCTGGAATATCCAAAATGATACAAATTCAGCTGTGTCATGCTTTCAAGTATAAAGATTCAGTAGAGCAGTGAATGGAAAAATAATCATTTAAGAAAAGAACCAGAGTGAGAACGAGAGCCAAGAACAGTGTTTTAGATCTTGAACCAAAAGACATTTTCTTTAGACCCAACAGGCACTCTTCATTAAAATCAGGTCCATTCATGCAACTGATCCTCAAAATTTAAAGAATAAGCATAGGCATCCTTTAAATGTCCCTTACTCAGGGGACTCTGGTTCAATTGAAATATGAGCATTTCGAACCAAAGACAGCTTCTCTCTTTGTGCTCTGGGCTCAGTCCCATCACAATTCTTCATGGATCTCACTTAAATGTATTCCCTAAACTCAAGGAGTGTCTAATTTTGGAAAAACTGTTCATATTATTGACTATAGAAGCTGGGACACTATCTCTGAACATGCAGTTTTAAAACTCAATCCCCATTCAGTTTCCTTGCTCCTAACAGAATTTAAAACATTTCCTCCAGACTTTGGGTTGAATTAGGTGAATTGGAATCTGTATATCTCCAAATTAACATAAATTTTTACAATGGGGAAATCCAAGCGCAAGGTGTTGGTCACCTGGACGGCTTTGGGCCCAAATTTGCTGAAGGGAATAAGCAATTGCTTTGAAATGAAGACACATTGTACTCGCTACAATCCAGGGGTTCAAGCACAGGACAATCTAGCATTTTTCGTTAGGAGATCATTGAGTCAGCTCCCTTTTCATATGCACACACGCATAGCATCACCTGATCTTGTTCATTTCACCAACCCCCCATCTCACCATCTGCTCTTGGAGCTTGTCTGACCGATTTAAGCTTGAGACCGTGATGTAGCTGCACACGAGTTCAGCTCACCTCCATCTCTGAGTTTGACTGCAATGATTGTCTCAGATAATTTCATAGCAGTGGTTCATAGGGGTCTCCTTAAATGTCACCCTCATGACTTGACCCATCTGCACATCACTTTCCTAACAGGGTTGGTACATGTTCTCACTGAGCTCCCGAGTTCTTCCTGCACTTGAAGCAGCAACACATAGAGCTCTAGACGCAGATGTTCTGGGTGGGTTTCGTAGTCCCCCATCTCCTGGGGTTGAGCTTGGTCGGTCACTTAATCAAGGTGCACTGCGTCTCTCAAAATCCTGAAAGGTGGAAATGATAGAAACTATGGCTTCAAGGCAAATGCAATCATATTTGCTCCAGTTATCTACTGTTGTACACGGAATAGACATGCAAAGCTGCTGCTTAACATTACGTAAATGTTTTTGTTGTTGTTTTATTTGTTGCTTGGCTTTCACTTTTTTTCTTTTGGTGCACAAATGTCTGATTCTTAAAAAGTCACTCTCATCTATATTGTCTTCTTTGTGTGTACTTCCTTTGCTGTGCTTGATAGTGTATGAACGCCCTGCAATGGGGCACTTATGTGTGTCCCCATTTCCTTATAGATGGGCTCTATAGCTCTGGGATTGACATTAGGCCCTTGATTGTCTTGTGTTCGTTTCTGTACAGGAGCTGAGATTTTGGTTGTCTTTCATCTTCTGAGGGTGGTGATCCAATTGTGTCAGCACCAGTGTTGAAGAGAATGCCGCTCTCCCTTATAAATTCCCTTGGACCTTTATTGAAGTTCAGTTCCCTGCATGTGGATGGATTGTTTATTCATTTTCTATTCTGTTCCATTGGTCAACATGCCTGTCATTGTATGAGTGCCAGCCTGTTTTGACTGCTGTGGCTGTAATGGTTTTAAGGTTGGTTTGTGTGAGGCCCCTACTTTGTTCTTCTTCTTTTTGGGTTTCTTGTTATCCTGGACTCTCGGTATGAAGTCAGTAATTGGTTTTACACCCCCATTTTTTTAAAGGATTAAGTTGGCATTTGGATCAGAATTGAATTGTATTTAAAGATAACATTGGGTAGTAGCAACATTTCCTTGGTATTGAGCATCCTTATCCAAGAACGTGGCATATTGAGAATGTGAACAGATTTGCATTGGGAAGCATAAACATTCCTGAGTCGTGTCATTTTGCTAAACAAGAGAGACAGAAAACAGATCAATAAAGACACAAAGAGATTTCAGACCAGTGCTGAGTCTGACCTGCACACTTCCTACTGAAGATGAGAGTCATATGGGAGCCACATTCTACTTTGATGTGGTTCATTCCCTAACTAACTGCCTGCATGTCTCTAACCTGAAACTCACCTCCCCCAGGTTCTGTGGAGAGTTAGTCTAATCACTATTTATGACCACTGCAGGCTGTTTTGTAGGGTGATTGCCACACTTCTTGGGTAGTGTGTTAGTCCGGGTTGACTAGAGAAAAAATCCAGAAACAGTGTAATAGATAATATCATATCAAAGAGCAATTGTACATTACAAAAACATGATATCCAAGTCTAGATCAAGTCCTTAAGTCTGATATTACCCCACATGTGTATACTAGCCCATAAATTCCTCTTTTGACCCACACAGCCATGCAATAATGCTGAATGCAGGAAGATCACAAGCCAGTGTGTGTAAATGTTTGTGGATCCAGTGGTGGTGGAAGCCTCTCAGTGCTGGCATGGGTCTCCACTTGGCTCCTCCAGTTCCAGGTCTCTGGCTCCATCAGCATAGCTCTGTATGTCTTGTCAGGAGGAAGATGAATCAGAGAGTACGTGTCTGGCCTCCAGTGAGCTATTTTTCTCCATGGCATCTCCAAATGAGATCATCAAGCTGCGACCTGATTGACAGGTTACACTCCACCCCTTCACCCTTAGTGTCAAATTGACCCCATGTTATGTAACTACCACAGGTATGTTGTACTGTCTCTGTTATTGGGGAGTTAAGGCTTCTCGGGCATCTGACTAGAGCTCTCTTTACTTGTTCTGAAAGTCAAGTCTATTTGTGCTTATGTTAGCCTCATGCTGGTCTTGTAGACCTATGTCCCTAAATCGCAGCAGCTCCACCATCGATCTAGCTCCTGGACTGGAAAATACAGGTCTAGAGATTTGGGGATCTTCACACAGCTGGCTAGTGTTGAGGATTGATATCAACGGGGAGTTTATCTGAAAATGTTGCTGATCTTTTTCTAAATTTGTGTCTACTTAAATTTATGCTGATAATCCTGCATTCTGGAAGTAGAGGATATTCCTCTCGAGGTTCTTTTCCACTGGTCCTTGTGGAGTCCCTCCCATGTGTGCTACTTGGTCACCATATTGCTCCAACTTTGGCCTATAGAAATATATACATACACACACACACACAAATACCCACACGAATTTGGACAAAATATATTTCTCCACAATCTTAGACATTTTTACTAAACAAAAAAATTAAAATGTAAAGATATTCTTCTAAACTTTTCCCCAAAGAATTCCATCCTCCTTGATTGACAGCACATCAGAATGAAAGTTCCACAAGCCTCAAGGATGCTCTCTGACTTATGGGGACACCCAGAAACATGCAGGGGAAGGTCAGCTCTTGAGTGTCCATGGTGTAAGGTTTCTCAACAAAATCCTCTATGGACAACCTTTCCTACTCTTGAAGAATGAGCTGGTGTATTGTCACGATAGATAGATGAGGGGGAAAAAAAACATTTGTGCAAAATCCTAGGATGTTTTCTCACAATGTCACGTTTCATTTTCTTTAAACTTACTCATAATATTGTTTAATTTTCTCTGTCATATGAGAATTTCACTCCAGACCTACCTGTTGTTAGAATCCAAAAAACTGCTCTCATATTCTGAATTGACCTTTATGCCTTGAATATCACACAGATGATTCCCTCAGAAGTAACTGTTTTCATTGTATCTTTCTCTCTGGATCATAGTTATGCATCCAAGAATTGATCAATAATTAAGTTTCATTACATAAAAGGGGTTTCATTACTTCAATTTAAAAAAAAACAGTTGTATAATATCAATTTTTGAGCTCACTGATCTGTGTGTACTGGTTTCTGGCACCAATCAATAAACCAAAATTATCACTTAACAATTTATAATGCTGAACTATGTGGGATTCCAACTTCATTAGTCACCTCCTCAATGGTTCCACAACAGTCTTCTTCCACTAGTACTTCATGTCATCCAGTTTCTTCATTTGTTTTAGTTGGCTTTTTCTCCCTCTTGGCTCATCTGTAAAGTTTCCACTATATTCTTTATACTTGATCCATTTTAAAACTGTATTGTGTGCAGAAGACAGAATTCCTGTTGGCCAACTTTCTTTCTTTCTCTTTCTTTCATGACTTCCACACAAACAGATGTATTTTAAGCCACCCTAATGAAACCAAGTTAAGTGTATTACTGAAAAAATGTGGCCACAGACATCCACTGATAGCAGAGGCATGTTTAAGCATGTTTTATTTGGCAAAGACATGAATGCAGAATTTATTTTACTAACTCATATAAATTATAGCTCTTCTTGGCTAGGTTAAATTTTGTATGAATGTGTGAATAAATACAAGTGTGAATATATTAATAACATATCTACATATTTATAAAATGCTAAGGATTCTAGTTTGATTTGGTGAAGATTGTCATGAGTATAATTTTCATAAATTGTCATTTACTCTGCAGATGCACATTTGTACTTATGTGGTAAGTTTTAAGACTTTGTAATAAAGTTTTTTAATCTTAGCATAATTGATATTTTGGGTTGTATAATTATTTGTGATTTTAAAAATAAGAATCCCTGGATTCTACCTACTACTTCCAGCAGAATATCCCTAGGTTTGGCAAACTGAGATAAATTTCAAGAATTGAAAGGTGTCTCTGGGAGAAAAAAATTTCCTCTGCAATGTGAGATTGTTACTATCAATGTATATAACATTACCCAGGTTATTCTAAAGAAGATATTGCTGTAACATAATTAATGAGTATTCATAGAAATCAGAAGATTGATGATATGTGAAGGTAGGGGAAAGATTTAGTCTTTTATTGTTAAAAGATCATTTTATTGGGGTTTTTTACAACTCTTATTACAATCCATACATCAGTTATACCAGGCATATTTGTACATATGTTGCCATTGTTCTTTTCTATTCATTTACTTTTTATTGAGCCCTTACTATCAGCTCCTCTTTTTCCCCTCCATTACTCCTTCTCCCCAGATTTAGTTTTAACATGATAAATGTTAGAACCAATTCTGCATTGTTTCTAAACTTAGCCATTATTGATGCTTTTTAGTTCCCTGAACTGCAACACCAAAGTCTCACAAAGAAATATTGCTTTGAAATAATTTCTGGGATGATCAGTGGAAGACAAAGTCCATCCCCATGAAAGAGGAGTGGTCCCTGTCATAAAATTTCCCTAGAGTTACTGTGCTTGGGAATCTCTAGAGAGGTGGTGACAAGGTGTGGAAACCACAGATTCTGAGAAGAATCCCACACCTCACTGCTTTCCAAGGCATCTGCTAAGAAGATAGGACACTAAACTGAGTGTTTCAGACACTGTGAATAGGTTCTTACCATGGAAAAAACTTGCCAATTTTATTATGAAATATGTATAGATAGTTTTAAATCGATGTTAGATTTCTTTTTTAATGTGCAACATTATTTTATAAAAGTAATTTTAAAAATCATTTTATTGCGGGCTCATACAACACTTATCACCATTCATACACATACCCATTGTGTCAAGCACATTTGTATATTTGTTGCCATCATTATTCTCAAAACATTTGCTTTCTGCTGGAGTCCTTGATATTAGCTCCTCATTTTCCTCTCTCCCTCCCCATTTCCCCCTCCCTCATGAACCCTTGATAATTTATAAATGATTATTATTTTTCATATCTTGCATTGTTCGACATCTCTCTTCACCCACTTTCCTGTTGTCCATGCTCCAGGGAGGAAGTTATATGTAGATCCTCGTAATCAGTTCCCCTTCTCTACCCCACCTTCCTTCCACCCTCCAGGATTTGCCACTCTCACCACTGGTCCTGAAGAGATCTGTCCTGGATTCCCTGTGTTTCAGTTCCTATCTGTACCAGTGTACATCCTCTGGTCTAGCCAGATTTGTAAGGTAGAATTGGCATCATGATAGTGCAGCGGGGTCGGGGGGAGGAGGGAACTACAGGAACGTTGTGTTTCATCTTTGCTACCCTGCAACCTGACTGGCTCTTCTCCTTCCTGCGACCCTTCTGTGAGGGGTTGTCCAGCTGCCTACAGGTGGGTTTTGGATCTCCACTCTTCATTCACCCTCATTTACAATGGTATGATATTTTCTTCTTTGATGTTTGGTATCTGATCCTTTCAACAACTCGTGGTCACACAGACTGATGTGCTTCTTCCATGTGGCTTTTGTTGCTTCTGAGCGCGGTGGCTGCTTGTTTATCTTCAAGCCTTTAAAACCACAGATGCTATATTTTTGATAGCCGGGCATCATCAGCTTATTGGGGGCATACATCAATTTCATTGAGCTCATTTGTACATATGGTGCCATCATCATTTTCAAAATATTTTCTGTCTACTTGAGCCGCTTGGTATCAACCACTCCTATAAAAGTAATTGTTAAACATATTCAAAAGAAAAATGTTTAAAAATATTTGTTCAGCAATTAAAATCCTTTAAGTTTTTCTTTTAAACCATTTTATTAGGACCTAATCCAGACATCATACCAATCAGTAGTTAAACACCTTAACCAGTGTTGTACAATCTCTCCCACAATCAGAACATTTTCTTCCTTCTTGAACTCCTTTATATCAACTCTGGTTTGCTTCCCACCTCCCTTGCTATTTCCCCCAGGACTCCTTATTCTAGTTATTGTCTCTGCAGATTTATCATTTTAATCTACAATAGTCATCTCTCCAGTACTCTGCCTGATCACGAGGTTATTCCCATTCCTCCGTTATGATGAGAAGGAAATCACTGAAGGCTTCGTCCCTGTGTAGATCCTGAAAATGTCGTTTGAGCATCCACTGTCACCCACACCCTTTTGCACACCGGAATCTCATAATGTAAGCTCGGACACTATTCCCTCCTTTGGATTTGGATTGTATAATTTACAATCCTTGTCAATCTTTGTAGAGCCTCATATGACTCCCTTGGTGTGTCTGGGGGTCTTGAACTGCTTACCTTGTACATACATCCCAATGTGAAATCCACTATGGCACCAGGGAGGGTAGAGTTGTTTATACTCTTTGTATATAGGATTTATTACCTATTCCTGATTGTTTGATAGATACATAGTTAACATTAATAAGGAATAGTATATGTATTGAATTTTAAATATTAAATAATTTAATACTTTCTGAATATAAAAGGGTGTAATATATTATTATTATTATTATTTTAGGTAATTACTTTTGGCTAGCCAGAATTAATCTCAATTTTCTGAACCTCACTATATCAGAGATGTTGTTTAGAGAATTTGAGTCAGTTTTACTCATAATGGCTGTGTGTACAACAGAACAAATACACAAACTGCTGTGGTAGTTATATAATCCTTTATCAGTGTGAAGATTAAGAGTGTATGGGTGGAGTCTAGCCTGTCAATCAGATGGGGCCTCTAGGTAGGCATGGCCTTCTCCTGATAATTCTGGGAAATCGGTATTTTCCTCCTTAAAGGTGAGAGACACTTCTCTCTCTCTGCTCACTTCCTGCGAGATATCCCTGAGATGAAGCCACAGGGACCTACCCGCATACAGCCCTGGAAGTTTAAGAAGCCACATTAAGACCCTGCCAGAGATGAGATGATTACAGTGCCACTGGATCCAAAGACTTTCTACCCACTGGCCTGTAATCTCCTGCACTCAGTGTCACTGCAAGTGTTTCTTGAGTCTAAAGAGGACTTTATAGATTGGTATCAGACATATGGGTGAATATGGGACTTATGGCCTTGGATTGGACTGGGTTGGGATACTTTCTTAATGTACAATTATATAAAACTCTCTCTTATACAAATATGCCTGTTTATGACTTTGCTTCCCTAGTCTACCCGGAAAAATACAACTGCCACATCTTGAACCAGCCTCACTTCCTCCTAAGTGTGAGAACACTTTTGCAGCCACTCTGTCTGTACATCTACCTGAGCGTTTTCCTCTGTTTTGCTGACACTCTGCCAAACAGGGTGTTCTTTAGGACCTGGATCCCCTTAGCACAGGTTCAAAATATGTGAGAAATCACACGGTTCTCAATTCTAAAGAGCATTCTGTGATAGTAGTCTGCAATTTCCTCTTCTGGTGACATACTTGCTATTTTTTAATCAAAATTGTCCTTCCAATGAGCGCTCCCTTCATTGTGATGCCAATGAATGATCTTACTAATGACTCCACCCACCAGGCAAGTCATTCCAGTTCACCTGTTCCCAGTGTCAGGGGTCTATGCTCCATGCTCGGAGCACTTGTGTTTGTATCAAGGGAGACATTAGGTATCAAGTATCACTAATGACAGGTCACCACCATTTTAGGCCCAGAAGACCACAATTATTTTCTGAGACATAGAGTATATTAATCAATCACGACCCACAGTGCTCAGGGAATAAAGCAGATAGACACCTTGTGAGAGACCAGAACTTGGACTGTAATAGAGCAACGAGCTCCGGATATTTAAAATCATGAATTGCACTCATGAATCTGTACTTGCCTGTATTTCATTGTCAACAGTTTTGAAAAATGGACAGGGTGAGAGTGCCCGTAAAAATCTGTTTCTGCAGAAGAAAAATGGGCCATGTATGATGATAATGAGGGATCAGAGTCACTTTTAATATTTGTGATGCAAATACAGAATGCTAGTTCTTACTTTCAAGACTGAAGAGAGGAGAAAATTTAAAGAAAAAACAAACAAAAACTGCCCTTAGGGTTACTGAGAGTTAAGAGAGGATGCCCAATTCCAACAGGAAATCCTCCCTGTCATCCATCTCTGCCTGTTTAAGGCTGGGTATGTGTGTTCAGTGGGTCCTGCGTGCCCCCTGCTGTCCAGTGTCTCCCCTGCAGGGGAGGTTTGTGTCTGAGATCACACTGAATTCCCTTCAAGGTGTTTCCCTTGCACAGTAATACATGGCCGTGTTCTCAGCAGTCATGGAGCTCAGCTGTAGGGAGTACTGATAATTCGATGTGTCTCTGGTGATAGTCAGCTTTGGAAGGATGGGTTATAATATGTACTACCCCCATGGTATATGCATCCCATCCACTGCAGCCCTTTCCCCGAGGGTTGGCGGAGCCATTGTCAGCAGTAACCACTGCTTGTGATAGAGAAACCAGAGACAGTGCAGGTGAGGGACAGCTTCTTGTAGGGCTTCACGAGTCCTGAACCTGACTCCTGAAACTGCACCTGGGACAGGACACCTGTAAACTAAAAGAGACGGTCCCCATCAGTCACTCAAAGTCACAACCATCCCCAAAGACCCACGTCAGATATCTGAATCTCCACCTTGGGGAACTGTCACCAGGCACAGGAGAACACACAGCAATAGCATCTTTGGACTACAGCTGTGCTTTCCCAAGGAACCTACAGCCCTGTCTTAAGAGAACTGATGGATAACCCAGTCCAAGGTGAAGTTGTACCCTAGTGCCTGAAGAATAATTTGCATTAGATGGAGTCCTGTCCTTATAAACAGAAAGTGACAGAGCTCAGACCCCTTCTTCCTTCTGAGTCCGCTGTAGTGTAACTGTTTGAACTCATATGCATGTTTCTCTCAAAAGGTATGTGGTAAAGTTCAAAGAATGCCCAGAATTTCTGGGCGCAGTGTTCTCGCCTTCCAGCCCCTCATTGCCCATGTCTTGCCTTGGGCTCCCCTATGTTCTGTGCCCCAGAGAGTGAACAGGATATCGTTTGTTGAAACTATCAATTGCACCCCATGGTATCTTCAAACTTCACACTCTCCAAGACCCATTTTTTTTCTGTACACCTTGACATCTCTGAATCAACCTTCTCATAGTCCTTAGTAGTTTCCCTTGTGTGGAAATAACATCTTTGAGAAGCATTAATACCAGATTAGTCACAAGGAGTTGGGGTTGGTAATGCCCTAAACGTCCAACTCTTCTACGAAGACATTCATTTCCAATTTCCACCCACTCCACCCGTGAGGATATCCCCTCATGTTTCTTGGTTCTGCATAGCACTGCAAAGTCCAACAGAAAATCATGGAAGTTTGAGGAAATGAATCAAGTGGTGGTGTATTCTAGTTAGTCCGAATTCAGAAGACCAGGAAAGGGTAAATCAGATGCTGGTTCCAAAGGACATATCTCACTTCAAGCTTTACATTGTATGTATACACATATGACCTGACACCTCTGGAAGATGTTTCCAGTCAGCAGCTAGGATTTTTCCTACCTAGGCTCACAGTCATCCCCAACCCCACCACTTTTTTCCCACTGGATTGAAAAATTATTTTATTTATAAAGTAGGTAATATCCTGATTGAAGTACTCAACGATTTAGCTGAATATAAAGAGACATCGATTTTCTTTTTTTAGGTAAATTAGTTACAATAGAATCCATCCGTGACTTGAGTGAAAAAGAAATACAGATAAATATGTGTGCTGAATATCCTAAGAGAAGCCGAAGTTAAAAATGGATGGGAGGGTCCTAGGATTTACTAGATAATTAGAGTAAGCATCTGACCTCTGATCAGACCCATTTACTTCTGCTGTGACCTATAAGGAGACGTGCCAAGATACAGTCTGGTTTCCAACAGTGTCCACAACCAAAGGACAAACTCAGAGGGTCTCCTCCTCCCGAAGGAACTGGAACACAGATGAGAAGTCTTTCTTTGAGTAGCCCTTTGCGCACATCATCTGGTACAGCTGATGGGCCAGACTGCCCAGAAGAATCGGGCTCTTGGTGTTGGTAGCAGAGTCTTGTGCTAGCCCCAGATCCATAGCCATGCGTCTCATTCCAAATCCACCCTGGTAGTTATTAGCCGCAGGCACGCCATCTATCACTCCAGGCACAGGATTTTAAGTGTCACTTGACCAACACCGTCTGGAGCTCATATTTAGGATTTTAGCCAATCGTTTTGGGTCAAGCCCCAGCCTGATTCCAAGATTCATAGCTTCAGGCAGTTCCAATCATACTAATAGCTAGTAGTATGTTGTTGCAGATCTTGGCAGCCTGCCCAGTGCCAACGGCTCCAAAGTACAACACATTGGAGCCCATGCACCCCAGCAGCTCCTTGGCAGCAGCAAATTCCTCTTCCACAACTCCCACCATAAATGTGAGGTTCCCGGATCGGGCAGCTCCCACACCACCAGACACAGGGGCGTCCATGAAAAATGCTCCCATTTTCTCAACTTCTTTAACCAATTCTATTGAAACTGATGGATCAATAGTACTGGAATCTATTAGTAAGGAGTCTTTCTTCACGTTCTTTAGAATTCCATTTGCTCCAGAATAAACTTCTATTGCATTCATACTGGTAGGAAGCATTGTAATGGTTCTGTCAGCTTTTTCGGCTACATCAGCTGGGGAAGACACCACCTGTTCACCTTTATCTTGAAACTCTCTGCAGGCATCTGGGAAGACATCGCAAAGGATGAGTGGATAGCCGTGCTTCATCAGGTTTTTTGCCATTGGATTCCCCATGTTGCCCATTTCTATGAGTCCAACTGTAGTCTTAGAGGCCATTGACCTAGAACACACTGCTGCAAGGCCAGCCGCAGCAGGCTGCTGCCAGAGGCTCCAGTAGTGGAGACTGGAGGCAGCTCCCCAGAGCCAAAAGGAGGCTGCCATGCTGCCCCCGCCCCGCCTTCTGGTGGTGACCTCCACCACCTTTCCCGGCCTTGCCGACTGGGAGTGTGCGCCGCCTGGCAGGGAGCCCACGCACATGCGCCCGGCCCCTCCTACACGCGCCCCGCCTGCCCCCCACCACTCTTACAAGTAATTTACACACTACATCCCAGAGCCTAATGACTGAGGTCAATGTCATTGTAAGTAATGAAATTCAAGTGCCATAGTTTCTCTGGGAAGAACGTGCCACCTAGAAAAGTTGGGCCCAAGACAAGACAATATTTTAATTCTGTAGTCTCTAAAAAAGGCAAGATCCTGAATAGAGACACACACATACCCTTTGTTTGCTGGAATATCCAAAATGATACAAATTCAGCTGTGTCATGCTTTCAAGTATAAAGATTCAGTAGAGCAGTGAATGGAAAAATAATCATTTAAGAAAAGAACCAGAGTGAGAACGAGAGCCAAGAACAGTGTTTTAGATCTTGAACCAAAAGACATTTTCTTTAGACCCAACAGGCACTCTTCATTAAAATCAGGTCCATTCATGCAACTGATCCTCAAAATTTAAAGAATAAGCATAGGCATCCTTTAAATGTCCCTTACTCAGGGGACTCTGGTTCAATTGAAATATGAGCATTTCGAACCAAAGACAGCTTCTCTCTTTGTGCTCTGGGCTCAGTCCCATCACAATTCTTCATGGATCTCACTTAAATGTATTCCCTAAACTCAAGGAGTGTCTAATTTTGGAAAAACTGTTCATATTATTGACTATAGAAGCTGGGACACTATCTCTGAACATGCAGTTTTAAAACTCAATCCCCATTCAGTTTCCTTGCTCCTAACAGAATTTAAAACATTTCCTCCAGACTTTGGGTTGAATTAGGTGAATTGGAATCTGTATATCTCCAAATTAACATAAATTTTTACAATGGGGAAATCCAAGCGCAAGGTGTTGGTCACCTGGACGGCTTTGGGCCCAAATTTGCTGAAGGGAATAAGCAATTGCTTTGAAATGAAGACACATTGTACTCGCTACAATCCAGGGGTTCAAGCACAGGACAATCTAGCATTTTTCGTTAGGAGATCATTGAGTCAGCTCCCTTTTCATATGCACACACGCATAGCATCACCTGATCTTGTTCATTTCACCAACCCCCCATCTCACCATCTGCTCTTGGAGCTTGTCTGACCGATTTAAGCTTGAGACCGTGATGTAGCTGCACACGAGTTCAGCTCACCTCCATCTCTGAGTTTGACTGCAATGATTGTCTCAGATAATTTCATAGCAGTGGTTCATAGGGGTCTCCTTAAATGTCACCCTCATGACTTGACCCATCTGCACATCACTTTCCTAACAGGGTTGGTACATGTTCTCACTGAGCTCCCGAGTTCTTCCTGCACTTGAAGCAGCAACACATAGAGCTCTAGACGCAGATGTTCTGGGTGGGTTTCGTAGTCCCCCATCTCCTGGGGTTGAGCTTGGTCGGTCACTTAATCAAGGTGCACTGCGTCTCTCAAAATCCTGAAAGGTGGAAATGATAGAAACTATGGCTTCAAGGCAAATGCAATCATATTTGCTCCAGTTATCTACTGTTGTACACGGAATAGACATGCAAAGCTGCTGCTTAACATTACGTAAATGTTTTTGTTGTTGTTTTATTTGTTGCTTGGCTTTCACTTTTTTTCTTTTGGTGCACAAATGTCTGATTCTTAAAAAGTCACTCTCATCTATATTGTCTTCTTTGTGTGTACTTCCTTTGCTGTGCTTGATAGTGTATGAACGCCCTGCAATGGGGCACTTATGTGTGTCCCCATTTCCTTATAGATGGGCTCTATAGCTCTGGGATTGACATTAGGCCCTTGATTGTCTTGTGTTCGTTTCTGTACAGGAGCTGAGATTTTGGTTGTCTTTCATCTTCTGAGGGTGGTGATCCAATTGTGTCAGCACCAGTGTTGAAGAGAATGCCGCTCTCCCTTATAAATTCCCTTGGACCTTTATTGAAGTTCAGTTCACTGCATGTGGATGGATTGTTTATTCATTTTCTATTCTGTTCCATTGGTCAACATGCCTGTCATTGTATGAGTGCCAGCCTGTTTTGACTGCTGTGGCTGTAATGGTTTTAAGGTTGGTTTGTGTGAGGCCCCTACTTTGTTCTTCTTCTTTTTGGGTTTCTTGTTATCCTGGACTCTCGGTATGAAGTCAGTAATTGGTTTTACACCCCCATTTTTTTAAAGGATTAAGTTGGCATTTGGATCAGAATTGAATTGTATTTAAAGAGCCCTTGTGAGCCCTCATTTATCATGTGAGCTAATTCTTGATATCAATCTCCGTACATATATACATCTACTTCACCAGGTTCATTCCTCTGGGTAACACAGATAAGTATGTGTGTGTTATTGAGAACATTTTCAATTCAGCTAATCTAACAGTGACTTCTAGACTATTTCACTGCATTTAAATATCACCAAATAAAACGTATATCTTTTTTGTATTTTGGTTTTCATTGTCTATCAACTATGTCTAAAATAATTTAGTGGAATTATATCCTATGTGAATATCTATATATCCCCAAAGTAATTGACAAGGATTTAAATTCAACTAATTGTTCAGCTAGAAGTAAATGCCATTATTTTCAAACACAAAATTTTAAAAAACTCATATTTACTTCAAGCCTTTTTATTTTCCAATTACATTGTACTGAAATTCAATATTATTTCAAGTAGTCTCATTGATGTGAAGTTTAGCACTTGCCTGTTGGAAAAATGTTCATCTTTCTAATCTACCAAGCTACTTTTCTTAGAAAAACTGGCATTCTGTTCAACTGAGGCAGACTGTTGTACTCTACCAGATGGTGTTGTGATGAGTGTAATATCAACTCAAGTACACCTACCAACAACCGTGATGTCAGTGGCTTATTCATAATTATCAAAATGCCAACTTAGTTCTTTTCAATATTATACTTTATGAGATTTCATGATTAAAGTAGTTATGAAACTTATTTCCTATTTCACAAAGTGGTAAAATAAATGTTCACAATTATATATATATATATATATATATATATATATATATATATATATATATATATATATATATATATATATATTCCATGAAACAAGAATAAAAATAAGATGGAATCTTTTCCTGGATAGAATCCAGTTTACAACATTGAAGGATGTTTTGTGCTGCTGAAACTATAAACATCTTAACCAAGAGCCTGCACTGTGTAAGGAGACACTTTGAGTGACTGTTCATGAAAGAGAGCTGCCCCGTATGGTTTTCTAGTCTGTGATCCTGATGGGAGCAGGCCATGAGATCTTTTCCCAACTGAGATACCAACTGGCTTTGCATTTCCCAACTTTTGGTTAGTGTATTAGTCTTGGTAGACTAGAGAAACAAATTCACGGACACTCACATGTGTATAAGAGAGAGTGTTATATCAAAATATAATTCTACATTAAGGAAACATCCCTGCCCAGTCGAGATCAAATTCATAAGCCCGATATTAGCCCATATGTACAAAACCAATCTATAAAGTCCTCTTCAGACTCACAAAACACATTCTATGATGCCAAATGCAGGAAGATCACAGGCCAGTAGTTTAGAAGTCTTGTGGATATAATGGTGTTGTAAGCATCTCAGTGGAATCTCCAGAATCCTCAGGGGAAGGCCTTGTCCACACAGAGGCCTTCTTTGTTATATCCTGATTGGCAACCTACACTCCACCCCAACACTCTTAATCCTCAAATTGACACCAGATTATGTAGCTAGCATAGTTAGTATTTGGGTACTTACCTATTCTGCCACCAAGGCTCTCTGTTCTAAATTTAACATGAGGAAGTGCAAGGTGGGTAGTGTACTAAGTTCCATGGATAACTTTGAGACTGAAGAAAGGAGCTCTGTTTCTTTTGACCTTTGTCCCAGTTTTAATTCTTTGGTAGAACCCCTGCCCTATGCCAACACTCATACAATACTAAATTAATTCATTACATATTTACAAAATGCCTCTATATTCCCCTGAACTCTTAGTCCACAGAGTTCTTCAGAACATATGTGCATTTTTCTCTAGATGTCCTCGACCCTTCACTCTGGACGCACTATATTTCTCATGCCCGAGATACAACCCATTGCCCATTATGCCATAGAAAGTTAATGATGTGCATACCTAGGTCCCTTTGATTCTAATTTCTGTCCTATCATCTTCTCAAGAAACCAAAGACAATCTGCTCTCAGTTCAACTTTTGGTAAGCACTCTTCAAGGGGTAAGAATTACAGATCCCAGATTATCAAGGTCACGGAAAGCAACACAAAAGACAGAAAGAGAAGCATGGGAAGGGGGCAGGGTATCTCTGCATTAAAGTAGAAACCATACATTCTTAGAGAAATATTGCCCTTTTCTTCCAACATGGTTCTAGAATTATCCTAGTACTTACAGGATCATGTGTATCCACTACTGTTTGAATGTCTTCTCCATATATAGTGAGAGGTTCTGATCTCTCAGATTTCCCCAGAAGAAACGGGATGTGGGTTATGCAGGCTGGTGATAACATGATAGGAATGAAGCATGCTGAAGTGGAAGCGTGAGGAAGTGTCCTATATACGTATTTGTTCACACCTACATTACACCCAAATATTGGTCTGTCTTTATCTTGTGGCCTGTTTTGTATTCTCCTGATGCAAATACCTGCTCACAGCTATATATTATTGAGTTCTGAGAGTAGTCTGGTGACAGTAATCTGCTCCAGGCAAATAATAAATTGCCTTACTTCTCAAGCAAGTTGGTCATTTAGTGGTGTTCCCATGCTCCTCCATTTCTCCCCATCCCACATTCTTCTTCTGTGAATTCTTGCAGTGAAATCTTCTTCTGGGCTGTCTAGCCTCTGAATATGGAGAGCTCTAGAATCTAGAGTCTAGATTCTTTGGAGCTCTAGTACTTGATTTCAGCCCACACTAACTCTTTACAATTTTGCTAGATGTTTTGCCTGTGAAGGTGCATCCTCCTCTCATAGTGGTCAAACAACAACTGAACACTATAGTGCTGGCATGAAAGGAAGCACTGGAGGAAGATGGTGAGGGGGTGTCATGGCATTTTCACTCATTACAGTTTTGGGTATACTTATAATCAGGCATCTTATTGTTTCAATCATGGGTAGCATTTTTATTGGACTCAGGGTGACCCATCAAAGTACCCAGGTTCTGAAAAGCTTCAGTGATTAAATAGTTGGAAATATTAGCCCCATAGCATTGTGGAACAGTGGTCACTCCAGTGCTGGGCTTCTCTAGTTCTCACTCCTGAGGACGTGGAATAGAGTGGTTCCTCTCCTGGTGCATTTGAGAGGCACCTGCTGAAATGGCTTTGAGAGCTCTGCTCTGCAGCTATGGCTGTCAAGGGTTTTGGGCACCTCAAGATGTGGTTTCCATTGCTCTGTCTCTCACACACTAATCCATGGCCGTGTCTGGTACCTTCATGCTGTTCCACTGCAGGAAGGCAGTGCTGAGGTGTTGTCCATGGACAAGATGTGGCCTTAGAATGAGGATCTATAGTGTGTTCTTGAATCTTCAGGATCAATCATCCCCACCCACTACAGGCCTGTTTCTGACTTGTGGTCAATCCAGATGATCCAATAGCTACTGGAAAATTCTTATCCAGATTCTTTGCACGGGATATTCAATGTGCCCTCCTACCCCAGACCACCTCACCTGTAGCTCAGGCTGCACCAGATAGTGGAGACATGAGAGAGACATGAGAGACATGAGAGACATGAGAGAGACATGAGAGACATGATTGAGATCTTAGAGGCTCCCTCCACTCCAGCTCTTCTGTGTCCCAGACAAAGAGCTACCCCTGACCTGGGAACCCAGAGACTAGGAGAGAGAGACTGAAACAGAGACCCTCCTTCAAGGGAACAGAAAAGGCAGCACTCAGGATGCCAGAAGGGCACTGTAGGAGACTCCTCTAAGGAAGGGACTGTGGTTGTAGATGACAAGTCTCTGATTTTACATAGTACAGCCTGACATCCAGGAGAAACTCTTCAGGGCTCATGACCCAGATATAAGGCACGGCTGGTTTTTTAGCTTATTGAGAATGGCAAAATAATGTCTCAATTAACACACACACACACACACACACACACTGGTGTAAGCACTGCAGCAATAGAAAATGCAGAATAGTGCCTTCCCAATCTAGTGCACCTTTCAGTTTCCTCTGGTGATGAGAAGGGGGAACATCCATGTGGGGCTGCTCCTGAGGGAAAACGGGGAAGAAGTATAAGGGATTCTTCTACTTCTCTGGGTCACCTTTCACGTGCCTTGGTTAGAATAATTCAGTGTTTCCTTGTAGATGGCATCAAGAACTGTGGGTTACAGAAGTTCCTCCCCCAAATACTTAGTGAACCATTGCTGATATTTTTACACTCCCATATAGATTGTATCTACTGAAAATTAAGTAATTTACAACAAGATATCTGGAATGTATTTTATTCACATCTTCCCTGTGAACCTGGGGCACTATTCAGGTAGAAGACAAGGTAATCTTTGGTCTAAATTCTATTTGAGCTTTCCTACTTCTATTATTTGTTTCAGCAAATTGTAAAAGCACTGGAAGCACTAACTCTCATGTGCAAGGATTTTTGGAAGACAGTTATTTGGCCAACTGATTGGACAATATTTGTGTCCATTGTAAGAGACGTGATCCCATAAAATGCTCAAAATATAGAATGCCATTACTGATATTTCAAGCAAGTAATATTTTCTTTAAGACCATCCAACAATGTTTCCAGGAGCATATTGACAGGGAACTGCCAGTAGTTCAGACCAGAGCCAAGAAGATGTGGAACAAGGCATAGCATTCCTGTTGTCAAATGGATCATGGCTCAGAGCAGAGAATAAAAGCAAGAGGTTTACATGTGTTTCATTGACAATGCAAAGAGAGTGTGGATCATAATAAACCATGGATAACCTTGAGAATGAGGAGAATTCCAGAACATCTAATTGTGCTCATGGATCAACCAGGTAATATTATGTGGCTTAAATTCAGGAAGAGTGTATGTCAAGATTGTATCTCTTCACTGTAAATGTTCAATGTGTGTGCTGAGAAAGTGACCACAGAAGCTAGAGAAGATGAGGAGGCATGTGGCACCAAGACTGGAGAAAACCTTAACAACTTCTGATATGCAGATGACACAACCTTCCTTGCTGAAAGTGAGGAATTGAGACACCTGGGTCTTGGATTGTAGTCTTCAGTATGGATTACAACTCAATATGAAGGAGAAAACAATCTTCATAACTGGAGCAAAAGCTTACATCATGATAAATGAAGAAAAAGTTGATGTCATATATTTTGTCTTGCTTGGATCCATAATCAATGTTCACGGGAGCAGCAATGAATAAATCAAAACACGTATTACATTAGGTAAATCTTCAGCACAGATTTCTTTGGCGTACTGAAGAGCAAGGGTGATGCTGTGAGGTCTAAAATGTGCCTGAACAAAGCCATGGTTTTCTCCCTCATCTCATCTGCATATGACAGTTGGACACTGACTGAGGAAGAGCAAGGAAGAGTCAGTGCATTTGAATTGTGGTACTGGAGAAGAATACTCAAAGTACCATGGACTACTAAGAAAAATAGTGTACCATGGAGTGTTAAAGGGACAAACCATTCTATGTTGGAAGAAATGCAGTGAAAATGTTCCTTAGAGACATGGATGACAAGACTTTGTCATAGATAATTTGGACACATTGTGAGGAGAAATCAATCCCTGAGAAGGACATCATGTTTGGAAAAGTTGAAGGGCATCAACGAGAGGAAGGCCCTCACTGAGATGGATTGACACAGTGGCTGTAACAACAGATGCAATCAGAAAGTGAAGGTGGCCCAGGACCAGGCAGTGTGTTGTTTTGATCTATGGAGGGCCACTTGATAGCACTTAGTAACATTAAACCAAGAGTTTAAACTAAAACAAACTTCCTTTATCTTGGTGTTTGCATCTTGAAGCATTCAGACTACCATACACCTTTATTTTTACAATTGTCTTATTAATATGAATATTTTGCGTCCGCAATTATGAACCATGTAGCAACCATGAATTAGGTGACATTGCTGAACCAGGAAGATGAAGAAAAAAATCTAAAAGTGTAGGAGAAAAGGGGATACCAGGGCATAGTTGACTCTGACGGACAAGTATACCTTTTTAGGAGATAAAAGAGTCAGAAGTGAACATCATTTTGCTCTGACATGTTACTGACACTGAACCAGATGCTGTGGACTCCCACCAGAAACCCTAATGACGTGCTAATTGAGGAAAACTAATGCAATCTCTGCATCGGGTCTGATATCTTGGGATAAACTCAACAGAATTATTTTCTATTTTTAAGCTACTAGTCGAGTGTGTAACTGTTTTCTTAACCCAGGAACTTGAGATGCCCTGAAGGAGATTGGAAAATTCTCCCCTGGTTTCCCTGAGATTCATCAAGCAATGATCCAGGGAATCTCCGGCAACACTCCCAAGATGTGAGACAGGCTTCTTTCTCTGCAGGCAACAGTACTTTCTCCTGTTACGACCTTTTGGCTTCAGAGATATCAGCCGCAGACAAACTGTCACCACAATAGGCGATTCCCTGAGGGAAACTGTGAGAAGGAGAAGAATCACTAGACCAGAACATAAAACCAGTCCTGAAACTGTTCATCTGCACCTGCTCCGGGTCTGTACCCTATGATTGGTGGGTACTGGGCGCCCCTGCAGTCCAGCTCCGTCCCAGCAGGGGAAATTAATGTCGGAGACACACTGACTTCCTCTCAGGGTCATTCTCACAGAGTAATAGATGGCTTTTTCTTGGAGTTCCAGGCTGTCCATTTGCAGTTACAGCGTGTTCTTGGCATTGTCTCTGGAAATGAAGACTCTGCCCTCCATGGAGTCTGCATAGTTCGTATACCATGATAGATGTATTTACACAAGAGAGCTGAGAACAAGTTACATACTGATGTGTTTTCCTCCTCCCTTTTTGGGTCACTGGTTTCATTCCACAGGAAATAAAAGTATTTTCCTTTCTTTCTCATGTCTAAGTGCATAACCAGTAATAAAGAAAGGATTCAGTTGCTATTCTGGGTCACTGCACAGCGCAGCACAGCCCCCTTCTCCCCAGGTTTTGTGACACTCTCAGGATGTGGGTTTCACACTGTGTCTCTTGCACAGTAATAGGTGGCAGTGTCCTCAGACTTCAGGCTGCTCATCTGTAGATACGCTGTGCTGACTGAGGCATCCAAGGAGAAGACATAGCCTTGTGTGAAGCCCTGGGTATATGTTGGTTTCCCAGAGTTATTGTCGATCCTGCCCATCCACTGAAGGCCTTTTCCTTGCACCTGCCGCACCCAATGAATCCTAAAGCTAGTGAAGGGCTATCCAGAAGTCCTGCAGGACACCTTGACAGACTCTCCTGGTTTCTTCACCTCGGCCCCAGACTGCACCAGCTGGATCTGGGCACTTGCACTTGTGAAGAAGTGGAACAGAAGATGAGTGCTCTGGAGCTACCGTAGCATCCTCCCCACCCCAGGATCTTGCCTAGTTACCTAGGGCAACTGCCAGTGGGAAAAGAAAACTCCATAGCCACTCCATGACGAGTGGAGTTTTGTCTCAGGGGTTTATGTGTAACCTATATGGCACTTTCCTCAATGAATGATGTCTATGGGGACATGATTTCAGCTTTTTACCCTATAGCATGTTTGTATTTGCATACAAGCCGAATTCTGGAATGCCCGGTTCCTGTTCTCCATCAGGTATAAGTAGCACGTTACTGGTGAAGAGTATTGAACACGGCATGGATTGCTAGAAGAACAAACATATGTTTTAGAAGGACCACACTCATACTTAAAAGCAACATTTTCCCTCTACTTTGAACAAGCTACCATTAGGGACTATTCCCTGGAGATGGGCATCATGATAGGAGGGATGTGAAGAGTCAACCCCTATTATTTTATGAAGGAACTGAACCAGTTCAGAAGAATCTTAGTTAAGACAATTGTATAGTTTGTTGAGCTATAACGTGACCAGAAATATTCCATCGCTGTGAACCTAAGCTCAACGAGGGACTCTTGGGAGTCTACACCTATTATTTTATGATGGAAATATAACATATTTTGGAAGCATCCTAATTAGTAGAATGGTATAGTTTGTCAAGACACAAGTTAAGTAGAAATCTTCCATAGCTGTGATCCTAAGATGAACCCTTCTGTCTTGTCTCACAGAGCATCCGGTAATGGTGTCCAAGCACAGATTCACATAGATACCAAAAAGACTCAATTCTTATCTGAGTACTATCAACCTTTCTCTACCCACATATTAAGAGTTAGAACCCGCATACCTCAACTATCTCCAGGAGATTTCGAGTCCCCTAAGTTATTGAACCTCTATGACATAGGATCTTTTGTAAAACAAAACTTCGTTTACCCATTTTTTTTTGTCATTTGAAGATTTGAATCTGTCTATAAAACCATTTCACTCAACTGTATATATAAACTGTGAGAACAAAGGGGAGACAGACAGACAGACATTTTGGAGGAAGGGTCCCCACCCCCCGCCCATGCCCCCCGCTTTTCCCAGGCATGAGAAATAAAACCTAGAATGTACCTGATTTATGCACAATCTGGCAACAGCCTTTGGGTAATATGAGCCCTCTGTGTGCCAACCCTGTAACAAGCATGTTTGGTAAAGTAGGACAGTAGAAGGCAGAAGACCGTTAAAGATGGGTTGACACAGTCATTGCAAACGTGGGCTCATACATCACAGCACTTTTGAGGATGGCAAACTATTGAGTTATGCTTTCTTCTCTTTTATAGAGATATTCTTAGTCTGACCCAAATTCCCCTAACAAAAAACAACCACCACAAAGGCAGCTTATTACTATGCTTCTGGTATTGTTTCAGATTACATCTACTAAAAGTCAAATTATTGAAAAATATATTTTATAAATCTGTTTTATCCACATTTGTGCTTATGACCCTTGTTCATATCGAGGTTTGGGGTAGTGTAAACTTTGATCACAATTACCTTTATGTTGTATACTTCCATTGCCATATACGATCATTTCTGGTTAAAAACTGGGTCTTGAGACCACACCTCTATATTCCTTTTACAAACAGTGTGGTTTCATTGTTCTCATTTACATTCTTAGCCCATTTTGAATTGTTCTTCTTCTTGCTGTTGCATAGTCCAAAACATGGATGCTGACACATTGTTTTGCATGTGAATGTCAAATGCTTCCACAACCATTTGTTGAAGAAACCGTTCTCTGGATGAATTATCACTCTTTTAGAAAATCAACTTACATTAGATATATAGGTGTATTTTTGTACCTTTAATTTTATTACATTGGTCGCTATGGAATCTCCAAGTGAAGCAAATGAATAAGCACTGCACTGCTAACCCAATAGTTATTGATTCAAACTCTCCCAGCAGTGACTTGGAAGTCATGGAAGTCAGGCTTAGTGAATTAAACCCCAATGCTCTCAGCCTTTAAAACATAAAAAAGCAGTTCTACTATGCACACAATGGGTCACCCTGAGTCAGGATCATCTCCATGGAAACTAAATCTACACCTGGTTGTTTTTGTTTGTTTGTTTGTTTTTTAAATTACTATGAGCATATAGAAACCCTGGAGGTAATTGTGGTTAGGATGTCTATAATCCAGCAACTGGGGAAAACTTAAGTCATTTATCCCATGGAGGTTTACATTCCAGAAAAGAGTATATCAGATTCCTAGGAGTTGGGAGTGATTCGATGATAGAAGATTTATGACCTCATAGTATGACTTGAGTCATGAAGCATATCCCCTTCCATTTTTGTGGACTTAGTTTAACAGCCCATAACTGAAATATGTCACATGAAGTGCAAGTTTCCTTTTTCACAAAAATATAACCAGTAAGTAAATTAAAATCTGCAAACAATTTGCCCTGTCCCTGTCCATTCCCAGCACAGCTGCCTTACCCTGCTGGGGTTCTGACATTCCCATGAGGTGGATTTTAACTGTCTCCTACATAGTCATAAGTGACTGTGTCCACAGACTGCAGGCTGACTGAAATGTCCATGGAGAAAGCATATCCTTCTTTGAAGTCCTCAAGGAGACAGATTGAAACTCTGGCTACAACAGTGGGCTCAAATTTAGCAAATTTTGATAGGATCATGTGATGTTTGTTATTGTTAGGTGCTATGGAGTTAGTTCTAACTCACTGTGAATCTGCATAGAGTAAAAGAAAGTACTGCCTGGTCCCTTGGCCTCCTCACAATAATTATATCTGAGCCCATTGTTCCAGTCATGTGTCAATTCATCTCTTTGAGAGTCTTCCTTCCTGTAGTTTTTGTTTTCCTTTTAAGGAGGGTGTGGGACTAGGCATGCTTCCTTCTGTTGTGCATTGAATTGTTATAGAATAATTATGGAACGGCTCAAATTTTATTGATCTGCAGGGAGGATGAATGCTTATATCATTAGGAATTTTGTAATTTGCACAGTAGAATTTACTGCTTTGGGAATCTCCTTAACACAAATTTAGGCATTTCCCCCCCACTCTTAACACTGCTTGAACCATACCTTATAAATAATTAACTTTCATGATTACTTCATGATTCTCACTTGCACTGACGTGGTTTTCTTACCAGAACACTACTAAGTAAAAACTTTAATTTCTTCTTTAGAATGAGGAGGGTAAAAAAAAAAAAAGAATGAGGAGGGTAAATTGACTACACCATGGCTGAAGGGGGAAAACCTACATTTCAGATAGCCTTCCTTGTATTGCTGTGAGATAGAATGTTTTCTCTCTTTAATATACAACTTTTGAATTTACAGATATCAGTAGGCACAGAATTCTTTTTTTAAATAGAGAAAAGATTCCCTAGGGAAGCTGTGGCTGTAGAAGAATCACTGATTACAAAAGGAAGACAGCCCTGAAGCCATCTGCCCCTGCTCCTGATGTGAATCCTGTGCTCTGTGGGGCCTTAGTGCCCCCTGGTGCCCAATGTCTCCCCTGCAGGGAGGTGTGTGTCTGGGTTCACACTGACTTCCCCTCCCTGTGTTCCTTGTACAGTAATACGCGGCTGTATCCTCAGCAGTCATGGAGCTCAGCTGCAGGGAGAACTGATTCTTAGATGTGTCTCTAGTGATGTGGAATTGACTTTGGAAGGATGGGTTATCTTTTGCATTATCATCACATCGTTTGAATCCCATCCACCACATTCCCATTACCAATGTATGGAGGATTTGGGGCCAGCAGTAACCACTGGTGGTGGAGTAACAAGAGAGAGTGCCATTAGTGAGAGCTTTGGGAGGGTTGCCCTGGTCCTGGAACTGATTCCTGTAGCTGCACCTCAGACAAGACACCTTGACAAAGAGAGAGTTGGCCTTTCTGTCACTATCATCCACTATAGACCCGGACCTGATACTGAGACCCTCACTTTGCGGGAACTGTCAACAGGCACAGAACATCCAGCAACATCATATTTAGACAACTTTATTTCAAGAGAACTGAATGCCTTCACAGCTGGATAGGAGAATTCCACCCTAGGGCCTGGAGAATAATGTGCAGTGTGGTGGAGCCCTGGACTTATCAATAGAGAAGGATTGAGTTCAGGCTCCACTCTTTGTTCTACGACAACCATAAGGTAATTAGCCTTTCAGTCTGCAATAAGAGTGGACTTTTAAGAACTTTTCTTAAGATGTGTATGGTAAATATCAAAGGAAAGCCAACTATTCCTAAGTCCAAGGTTCTTACCATCCTGGCCCCCATCGCTCTTCTCTTGCCTTGGACTCCAATACATCTTGTGCATTTTGGAGTGAACAGGATCTAGTTCTTGAAAGGATCCGGGAATCTTCATTACCTCACACTTTCCCAAACCCATTTTCTTTCTTGACACTCAGCGATCTCTAAATATACTTACTCCAAGTTCTTGGGGGTTTTCTTTGGCTTGTGGTCATCACAAACCACCACCATTCCAACAAGCAACATAAATCTGACACCACTTCCTGACTGTGTTACTCTGCATAGACTAGAGAAGCAAATCCACAGAAGCTGATATATATGAGAGAGTTTTATATAAAGGGTACATGTTCATTTAGAAAGTATCCCAACCCAGTGCTGTTTAAGCCTATAAGTCCAACATTAGTCCAAATGTCCGACAACGATCTACGTATGAAGTCCTCGATCTCAGAAAACACATGCAATGATGCCTACTGCAGGAGGAAAGCCGAATCAGTGAGAGTGTAAGCAGCTCAGCGCTGGTGGGGGTTTCCACATGGCTGTTCCAGCACCCAGGGCTGCACCAGGGCAGGTCTATGTGGCTTCTCCTCAAGGATGTCTTGCAGGAAGTGAGTCTTGACAGCTGAATCAGGGAACTGGCTAAGGCTGCTGCACCCTGGTCTGACCATCAGAGAGCAAGTGACTAAGAACAAGAAAGTCGAGGCTCACCGAGCCATTTATCTCTCCGTCTTTCAATTAATTTCACAGGTGTTTATGGGCCAGGTTGGTGCGATATACTTTTACTATCTCACTGATCTACATCCAGTCTCAGTTTTCATAGATAAATAAAAATGAACTACAGATGTAACTCACAAGACAAAGCAAGGTCTTAACTCAATAACCTCTCAGATATCTCTGAGAAGAGACTCTACTTGTTTACTAGAGAACACCCAATATTACACTATGCCAGTCTAGTTGATACTTAAAGTGGAAAGGTCTGCCAGAGCAGTGAATGAGAAATCAACACTTACCAGAAGGGGCAGATAAAAGCCAAAACCAGTGAGTCACATCTTCAATGGGAAGACGCCTGCTGAAGACTGAACAGATACTCTGGATTCAAATGTAGGCCTGTGCTTCCTACAGGAAACAGGTCCGCAACATTTGGAGAATGACCATGAACACTTTTGTTAATGCCCTTTACCCAAGTGACCCTAGTACAGGTGAAATGTCAGCATCCTCAAATTCAGTATCTTCATTTATGCTCTGGGCACAGGACTCTAATTTCTGTTTACCCAAACTCACAGATTGAGCATTGTGGAAAATTTTTCAGTTTGACAATTAAGAAGTAGCAACTCAAAACACCGCATTTTAAAGCCAATTTCACACTGTGGTTCACTTTTTCATTTCTCTCCTTCCTATCCTAGGTCTCAAAAGTGTCCCAGAGTTAGAGTTGGCCTCCCTCACTTGTTTTCTGCTTGGTTATAGTGTCTGTATTATATCACAACTATCCAAATTTTAGCCAAATTCACCTGGCCTTCTTTGAGCCAGTTGCTGTTAAGGGGCATAAGTAACTGCTTTGTCAGAAAGAGCCATATCTTTGATCAATATCCAGATATTTAAACACAGTCATGCTTGTGTGTGTCATTTAGAAATTGCGGGATTGGTTCTTTTTTCACACATAGGCTGGAATGGCATCACTTGATACTGGTCTTTTCAACAAAGTACCACCTCATGCCACCTGCTGCTGGGAAATGTCTGACCAAATTAAATTCCAGACTGTGTGTATATGCTGACTAGTCCAGGTCACCTTCATCTCTAAATGTGATGGTCATGATTGTCTCAGATAAGTTCATAACAGAGAACATGAAATCTGAGGTGTAAATCTATTGATAGTATCTCTCTGAATGGAATGCTCTTATTTAGCATGCAACAAATATTCTTAATAAGCTGGAAAATTCTCCTTAAACTGTGGAAGTCAACAACTTGGACTTTACACTCAATAGCATGGGTTTCTTTTCCACTGCCCCAAGCTACAGGGTGATATTTGGTCAGTCATTCAATCCAGTTGCCCTTAGTACTCTCCATTTTGGAATTTATAAAGTAATGTGGGCCCAATGAAAGGACACTCATATTTATTCCACTTTTTCTACTGTTGTAGAGAAATGCATAATTCTTTACATCTTAAAATTACAACTACTTTGTTATTTAATGACTCTGTGATTAAGGCATTATGTGGAGGAGAAGGTCTGATCCCTGATCACATGCAGTTTTTCCTTGAGAATCTAATGAGTGCGTGAAGATGATACTCTCATACAGTCACCTCTCTTGTTACCCAAGGCTGTAAGATGAGAGCTAAGCCATAACTAAAGCCCAAATCTCGTTTCAGCACACCTGGAGCACCACTGTTTCTCCTGAGGGTCCTCCCAATGTAGTTGCTGTGCACCTCAAGAAAGCCAAAGAACAAAATGACAGTTAATTTAAATTATATATATTGTTTACATGATATATGTTTCATTTAAACTATATGACATGCACAAATTTCAGTGTCTAAATAGTTTATCAAATTGGTGTCTAAATAGTTTATCAAATTGGCTTTTCTGTCCTCTGAAGTACCAACCTGAAATAGAAGCTGATTGAGAGAATGCCAAGTACCAAACTATTGAGAAATGCCAAGTACCAGAAGATTTCAAAAAATTAGACTAAGTGTGTGTACCTGTGTGTATAAACTCTATATACATTTATAATCTACTTAAAATGATGGAACAATGACATAAGGGAATAGATTAGTTGTTGAACTATGTGACCTAAATTCACCTTCCTGGGCTGTGAGTAAGAGAGTGATATGCAGATAGTTTTATATACACAGATCTATGAATTCTATAAAAAAATTAGAGACCCTTTTTCTCTAAAACAAAAGTAAACCAGGCAAATTTGCTTCATCTTTATTTCTATGGAAATTCTAAGGAGTACAAATCAGATTTGCTAGTTCTTGAAATCTGTGGTATATTCAGTAATCTTTGCCAAAACCATAATTCAAATATGTTAAGTTTTCATTGGTCTTTAAAATTCATTGTCAACATTTCTTATCTATATCAGGTGATAGAGAATGCCATGGCTGGGGTTAGTCATACCATAGTCCCAAAAATTGCACTTAAAAATTCAAAGATTTTTTTTTACAAATTCATTATACCTTGTTATGTTTCTTGCATTGATATTGATTATAGATTTAAGTGAAATAAATTCCTTGACTGCACTAATTTTTCATTTTATCATGATATTTTTTAATTGAACCACTTGAGAGGACTTCAGGTTTCTTTTTTTTTTAAAACATTTTATTAGGGGATCATACAACTCTTATCACAATCCATACATATATATACATCAATCGTATAAAGCACAACTGTACATTCTTTGCCCTAATCATTTTCAGGTTTCTTTATAATGAAATATAAACCACACTGAAGGCTGTAATCATTGATATCCATCAGTGAGTGCTCAATATCTCTTCACTTTCAGTCAGCATATTGGTGTCATATGTGTGTCATAGTCATTGTACGGCTAACTGAAAAAGTCAGTTTGAGTTAACCTAGTCTTTCTGTTCTCTTCTCATAAAGATTAACAGTCACAAAACCTAGTACAGCATGGCTGCGAGTTAGAATAGACTCAATGACATTGGGTTATGCGCTCTATGAAAGACACTTCTAAGAAATATAAAGTAAAAATCATGGAAAGGGTACGTTTGTAGAAAACAACTGAGATAATGGCCTTATATACAAAATATGAACCAAGTCCTTAAAAGTCAATAAATAAAGTGACAGGAGACTAATTGTTTTTAGATACTATTTTTAATGTTGAAGCTATTTGGTTGCAGTGTAAAAATTCCCTATCATTTATAATCTTTGTAATGTTCTTGATTCCCCTAATCTCTAACATTACGGTGCACATTTGTTTTTCTGTTAAGGCATAAGTGATAGGTAGATAGACGGTAGATTGACAGATTAACAGACACAGATTGCTTGTGTTTGGCATGGTTGTCCAGAGAAGTCAAACCAGTCACTCACTTATATGTAAGAAATAGCTTTATATGAAGAAGTAATTACATATTAACAAAAAATATACCAGCCCAATCCAACTCAAGTCCATGAGTCCGATACTAGTCCATGCGTTCCTCTTTAGACTCTTGCAGCCACATGCAATGATGCAGAATGCAGGAATATCACATGATATTAGGTGCAAACTCTTGTGGATCCAATGTCTCTACAGCATAAAGATGAAGATACAAAATTTGGGGGTGACGTGGGGTTCCAATGTTCCTCCTTATGAGAAAACCATGCCCACAAGGAGGTACCATCAGTCTGTGACCTCAGTGACTGGCTAGATTTCACCACATTATATATTTTCAATCTGACATGAAATTATGTATCTTCCATACTGATAGTGATAGATAGATGATAGATGATGATAGATAGATAGATATGACAGATATTTACAGGGATAAGTATTTTAACAGTTTTATTAGTACGTCATACAATTCAATAATTCAATCATGTCAAGAAGAGTTGTGAACTTATCACCACTTTCAATTTTAGAACATTTTCTTCTTCCCTGTGCTCATTATTATTCATGAAATTAAGTTTTGTAATTGTAGCAAAAATATACACAGGAAAACACTCTCCAATTACACAATTTCTACATGTAAAATTCAGTGCCATTAATTAAAACATTTCATGTTGTACAAAGATTACTGATATCCTTTTCCAAATTAATCCACAACCATTAACATAAACTCAATGATTCCTAAGCAACAGTGCTTTCCCCTTCAACCACGGTAATCATTGGTCAGGTTCGGTTTCCTTCTGCTTGTTTGTTTTAGTAGCAATATTCTTCATACAGTATTCAAATATCACACACTTCTATGTATAGTTAAATTGCTTTTAAAATGAGTTGCATAGACATCATCACAATCATTGCTAGTGCTTCTTCCCCCCTCCTGCACTTACTGTATGCTCCCCCAATTCCCTCACTGTCCCTGCCTCCCCTTCACACATCCCCAGTAAACCATTGCATTGTATCTATGCATCTACTCCTGTGCTTCACAATCTGGGAAACCCAACAGAAACCAAAACAAACTGGCAAGAAGAAAATAATACGAATATAAAGATAAAGATTAAGAAAGAAAATACCACCAACAATATCTTAAAAGCAAAAAAAACCTTAAAAGCCAGAGAAGAAATTACTGTAGTGGAAAAAATGAGAAATATTTGAACCTAGAGCAAATTCATGTTGAGTCAAGAGATGCCACCTGAACAAGTAACATATTGTACTATGGTTTGATTTACCATAATCAAGATTACAATGATCTCTGGCTGATAGTAAAGCTGTTCTAGACCCTTTCCTGTGTTTAAAGGGGATATGCCAGAGGATTACTCTCACTAGATGGTTTGCAGATGGATTTGGGGTCCCCACTGTCCTACATACTTTTCTATAAATTTTTTTGTGTTTTTCACAATTTAAGCTTTGCTGTTTTTCTCTTCATCATATTTTGATTTTGTTATGATCTGTGCATCACACATGTGCTTCTTCCATGTGGACTTAGTTGACACCTCACTTAGATTGATGATCGTTTGAATACAGATAGACCACCTGCTCTGACTTCCCTGCAAGATGCCACTGATCTTCCAGGCAAGACGCTGATAGAGGACCTGGTCTGACCTGCTCTGATCTTCTTTGCAAGATGCCACTGATCTTCCCTGCAAGATGCTGATAGAAGATCAACTCTGATCTCCTTTCAAAATGCTGATAGACGACCTGCTCTGATCTTCCTTGCGAGATGCTGATAAACAATGTCTACAACCCTGGACCACTGATATCGACTTTTGTGCGGACTGTTCATTTGCTTGATTCTTAGCCCTCACCCTCACTGCTGGCCTCGACCCAGACACAGGGCCACTGGCGGCTGCCAAGTTGGGTAGACCAGCAGTGAGTGGGGACTTTATCGTTTTCCTCACCGCCAGTGGGAGGTTGATGAGCAGTCTCATGCTGGCAACCTGTGGGAAATGTTCTGATGTGCTCATGCTCTTTGGTTCCCCAGGGATCTGAACCCAGGTCTGCCATCAGCTAGCCCACAGATGGGTCCAACAATTCTCCCTCCTCCTCTTCAGCAAACTTTTGGGTAGTAATGGGTTGGGTTCCATTTTCTTTTTTAAAAATCATTTATTGTGGGCTTATACAACTCTTATCACAATCCATAATACATCAATTCTGTCAAATACATTTGTACATTTCTTTTTTCTAATCTTATTGTTTCAAAATGTTTCAAGAAACAGATCAACCTTTATCTGTCTTTCATAATTTTACTTCAAAACACTGCCCTAATCTCCCATCTGTTTTGTTCAAGATGCATGCGTGTTAGGGCATGCTCTGTGTGTGTGTGGGTGTTTGTGTATCCAAAATACACACCTATTTGTGCAGTGTCGTGTTTACCAATCACTCGGGAGGTGAGCCGGCCAGTAGTCCGTGTAGGTCAAACAATGAGGTGCGACCTCCTGGCGAATGTGTGCACCTTCCTCCTGACCCTGCTCGTGGGAGCACCGCACGCAGGTGGGCCGCTCTGGCTCCTCTCTGGCAAACAGCGTCCCCTCCTCCTTTGAATAGTTCTGGATAATGATTTCATTTCTCAAATATATAATTTAAAAATTTTACGTTTAAAATCAGGCAGTTCATATTTAATAATTTTATTTAAAGACCTGGCGTGTGTGCGTGTCTGGCATGCACAGAGGGTGATGGTGTGTGTGTATGTGTATGTGTGTGCGCGCATGCGCGCGCCAGAAAGAGAGATGAGTCGAACCCCGGCATGCCTAACCCAAGAACGGACACACTCACTAAGGTGGTGTAAAAAACACAGCCAAATCCTAGGTTAGGGTCAACATGCTGATAATACCGACTTATAAGCAGCAGCTGAGTGAGAAGACAGGCCAAGCTACTGAGCAGGGTACCCTTGCTGGGGAAAGTTCCCCCCTCCACTCCAGAACCGACAAATGAGAGGATCGTCCTTGCAAGACGCTGGTAGAGGATCAATCTGCTCTGCCCTTCCTTGTGAGACATCGCTCATCTTCCCTGAAAGACGCTGATAGATGACCGCCTCTGATCTCCCAAAAGACGGCGTTCAACAGTTGTGGCAGAGGAACTATTTGACATCAAAATTTTTTCTCATTTTTAGTGCCCTGGAAATATGGCATTTTGACATATAAAAGCATTTAAAACTCCTCAAAGCAAACAGCCTTTGGTATGCAAATTTTTTTAAATGTCAGGGATCTTGAGAGGTTAGACTATAAAAGTGGTTATTAAAAATGTCTGAAACAATTCTCTGAAGGTGAGGAAAACATGCTAACATGAGTAACTCTAAGTTGAACAAAGACTGTAAACCTAATAGCAAAATAAAGTGCGCACAGCACCTAGTTTTCACTCCATAGATTCCACTCCCTTGGCTAGATGGCTCAAGAATTTGAAATTGGTATACATGTACAGTGCAATTGAAAATACATAAAGGGAAACACATAATGAGAAATGAAATGAAAATGTTCTCAATATGATAGAAAAAAGTTGGACAATTTTGAATAGTAACAAAACAATAAAAATTTGGGTTATGATGTAAACTTTAAAAACAATATCCCTGAGTTCTTTCCATATTAATAAAAGGTTGAATGAATAAAGTAAATAGGGACAGAAACATCTCCTACAAAAGAATTTCAAGTGATGCATACAGTCACACACACACATATCAATGCACACACATAGTCTAAAGAGTGACGTCTTTCAAGACCTCATTTTACTTGTACCCACAATTAAATAGCATATTGCATTTGGGGAATCTACTGTGGAAGGTCTCTTTAAAGTGCTAATTATAAAGATGTCACCTTGAGGAATGAGGCACACCTGACAGAAGCCACAGTAATTTAACTGGCATACACCTGAAAATGTGTGACCATAGATTAGAAAAAGGAAAGAACCCTTGATACTTTTGGATGATGGCATTGGGGATGGACATTTAATATGTAGTAGATTCCTGTGTGGGAACTAGTGCTGCCAGAGTTCTCTGTAGAAGTGAGCATGGCAGGACTTCATCTAGTGCACTTTGGACCTAAGATCAAGAGAGCCAGTCCTTGGGGAATGGCATTATGATTGGTGATGATAAATGGGTCATGATAAATGTAAGGCCCTCAGTAGCTGCCGCAGCAGGCTCAAACACAGATGGTGATGATGGCCCAGGGACAGGCAGTGCTTTGTTCAGATGCACAGAGCCCACTCGATGGCACCTAATTACAACAATGCAAACAAACAAAGAAACTTAATTCATCTTGCTGTTTGTGTCAGGGAGAACTCAAAATAGCATACACTTAAAAATACAGATCTTCATATATGAACATGTTTACATTCAGCACATGAACTGTGAACCAGTGCTGAACTAGAAAAGAACACACACTGGGGGAAAAGGCGATGCCAGGTCATAGTTGGCTCCAGCCGGGACACTTCTGTGTGAGAGGAAAGAGAGTCACAGGTGAATGTCATTCTGCTCTGACATGTTCCTCATGCTAAACCAGACCCTACTGACTTCGACCTGAAACCCTAACAGGGTTTCACATGCAGTAAGGCACTGAGATCTCTACAGTAAGTGTGGTATTTCAGAAGCAGGTCAACAGAACAGTTCTCTAATATTCAGCTAGTGTTCCAGTGCTTAACTGTTTGCACCACACAGCACCTCCAGCTGCACTCAATGAGTTTGGGAACGTTTCCGAAGTTTCCTGGGGTTCATCAAACACTAGTGTTTGGAATTTCAGGTGGAGTCATTTCTCTACCATGTAAGACAGACTACCCTCTCTGCATGGGACACTAGTTTCTCCTGTTATAACTTTTTGCTTCATAGATATCAAAGGTAGACCAGGAGTCATAAAAATGGGGGAAATCCCTTGGGTGAAACAGTGAGATGGAGAAGCATCCCCAGACTACAACAGGAACCAGTCCTGAAACTGCCCATCTGCACCTGCTCTTGGGTTGTAGCCTGTGGTCTGTGGGTTCCAAGCGCCCCGTGTGGCCCAAATCTCTCCCTGCAGGGAGTTTGTTTCTGGGATCACACTGACCTCCTCTCTCTGTCTTTCTCATGGATTAATAGACAACCTTGTCTTCCACTTTATAATGTCCATTTGCAGACAAACTGTGTTCTTGCCATTGTCTCTGCAGATGGTGAAATGACACTTTGTGGAATCTGAATAGTTTGTAGAACTGCGATGAAGTACTGACACAGAGAGATGAGGAAAGTCTACACACTGAGGGATTTTGTATCCTCCTCCCTTGAGGGGCTAATTTCACAGGAAGTCATTTTCTTTGTTTCTCATCTCTAGGTGCATACTCTGTAAATAAAGAGAGGGTTGAAGCACAGCTGCCATCCCTTCAGGCTTCCTGACACTCTCAGGATGTGAGTTTTCACAGCGTGTGTCTCATACAGTCACAGGAGGCAGTGTCCTTGGACTTCAGGCTGCTAATCTGTAGATAAGCTGTGCTGACTGGGCCTTCCAAGGAGAAGACATAACCCTGTGTGAAGCCCTAGACATATATTAACTTTCCAGTGTGGGTGTTGATCCAGCCCATCCACTGAAGGCCTTTTCCTGGTGCTTGTCACACCTGATTCATATCATAGCTGGTGAAGGTGTGTCCGGAAGTCCTGCAGGACACATTCACCTAGTCTCCTGGCTTCTGCACCTCGGCCCCAGACTTTACTAACTGCACCTGGGCATGCACACCTGTGAGAAGGTAAACCAGAGGGTGAGGGCTCTGGAGCTGCCACAGTCTTCTTTCCAGCCTCATCCATGTCTTATCTTTCCCAGGGCGACGGCCAATAGGAAAAGCTCCATAGTCACTCCTGATGTATGCACTTTGGTGTCAGTGGAAATGCCCTTGTTTATTGCTGTATCAAGGGTGATGGTTTCAGCTTTCAACTCTATAGGGCACTTGTGCGTACATATAATTCACATTCATGAATGCATTTCTGGTCTACATCAGGTATAAATGAGAGGAAACCTGGAGAACTTGACAGAGCCACACACCAGGATAGCTCCACTGCTCATCTCAAATGTGATCTGGAATCCTGATGGCTAGTGGGGGGTGTATCTCATGATATCATGATGTGGTTTGACAGCTGGTCATGACTGATAAAGATGTATCCACTTATACGAGACCCCTATAATTTCACTGACTTCATAGATGAGATCTGACTAAACCAGCTTCTCATGGACTAATACTGACCAATCTGTGTCTGTGGTGAGGTATAGTGATTTTTCACTGACTCACTGGGGTGGGTGTGGGGGGAGTCTTACTAATTTTACTATATCAACCTCACTATTAGTACTTATGGAATGAGTGTGTTTTCATAAATAGCCAGCTATATCTTCCATGAACTTCTATTTTCTTACTCATTTAAAAATAATGTATACCATAATATTATTTTAATAGGCATAAAGTTTGCTTATTTCCTCTTCTCACATAATAACCAGCACACAAAACTTAACATAAGAAAAATTGAAAGGCAACCAATTGAATAATATAAAAGTATGTAAAGTATTCAGAAAACATACAAAACCAAGCAATACAATCTTTGAAATAGAAGGAACTATTGCTTTATCACCATAAGTCTGATAGAATTCCCCAAATAAATTTAATAATTTTGCAAGATGTACTCAAGATATATTATCAAGATTAACATAAGTTGTAAACTTTAATTTAAAACATGATATCAGTGTTGTGAAAAAGATTAACAAAAGCCCATAAGATTAGGGCATATCTCTACAAACTCAGATATTTTTCTGAAGAAAAAAAAATCCTTCCTTGCCTGAATGCTCCTAAAACAATTCAAGTGCTTAGGGCTCAAAGAAACTCAGTAACCATTGGATGTTCTTCATTTAAAGGCCAGGGAATTGGTTTCTCAGGTTTCAGCTCGAAGAACCTAGAGACAAAGCATAAGGGCTGATCAAATGTAGATCAGTTTCCCGATGCTGGGCGATGAAACACCCTATACTATCTGTCCACTCATCCCTCTATAATGTCTTGTCATGTGGAGATGACCACAACTCTCTGCCCATAGACAAGCTCTAGGCCCTCTCTGGACACCCGCCACTCCATTTCCACTCTGGACCCCTGCTCTGTCTCTCTTGGACTGTCTCCTCCTCTCTGAGTCAGGCACCTGCTCCTTATCCTGCAACATGAGCTGTGGGTGCACTGATGCTGGGAGTCCTTGCATGCACCATCAGAGAACTGAAGTGAATTGACATATCAAATGCCACCCGAAAGCTAGAGGTGGTCTACTCAGATGGGAACAGCTGTGTTCTGCTTACCTGAATCAGAAGCTACCAAACACATGTATTTGAAAAAAACAAAATAAAACAAAAACATAAATTAAAAATTTATAAATTTCTAGAGACTGAATATTGTTTACTGTGACAGTGAGTAACTGTTGGGCCAGTCATTAGTGGAGCCCCGCATTCTGTGGGTTTTGCCTATAAAACCCCTCCAGATTTTCACGTGAACATTCAAAATAAGCCCTGTGTTTCAGACACTGGAGGGGGGGATTTTTTATCATCTCAACATATTTAGCACCAGAGAAGGGTCAATTGCATTGACTTTTTATAGCTGGAGGTGAAATATTTCCCCTATCAACCACACACCCCATATCCTATCCATGAGATCTAAGTGGGAGGGTATAGTGAACAGGTATTAAATATATTCAAACAAAAAGAAAGGATATACTGAAATGAAGGAAAGGAATATGGACAGGCCAAACTATAAACTACACAAAAGGCATGAAGTTCAGAGGCTTACTGCCCAGGTGTTATAAGAGGTTCACCATCAATCAGAAGAACTCACAGAAAACTACCTCTTCTCCCACTTCATCACCATTTAGATTCCCAGCATCACAATCCTGCATTAAAATTTAGAATGGGAAGAATCTGCTCCGCTGAGGAGAAAAAAATCAAAACAAAACAAATTACATATAGCAAATATGGCTATGGTCTAACTCAAATTGATTTTTTAAAAAGAAGAACATAAATGTCTACGAAATAATTATGGTGACATGTAAAAATGTTCTTGATAGAATTGATGTGTTGGTACAAGAACTGTAAGTGCCACAATAAAATGTTTTTAAAAAAATAGTGAGGAGACTTGAGAGATGATCTATTCGAATAGAGAGTAAATCAGGTGTAGCTGTGAATAAATAAAACCTAAATAGTAATTAATTAATTTCAAAATATAATGAAAGTAATACGTGAAGCCAGAGGCTTCAGGAAAATCTTCCAAGTTTAAAAGACAAAATGAAAATTATTTATGATACCACTAAGTAGTAGCATAAAGAGAAAATTGCCATTATCCAAAACAGTTGACTAGAACTAGAATTCATATTAGGAGCCCCAGGAAGAAACATTTATTTAATATCTTTTAGGGAGAATCCAGACTGCATCATATTTGAGAATGACATGTTGTTTTGTAAATGTATCATCCATTTTGACTAAAGATCACCCTTTATAGAGACTGGAACTGCCCCATAGGGATCTCTAAACTGTAATCTTTTTGGACACAGATCATCAGTTTAATTGTGCAAGGGACCAGCTGGTGGGTGGTACCTGCTCACCTTTCAAACAGCATCCACGATCTTGAACTTTGGGTCACCAGGGCTTGCTACCTCATCACTTACAAATATATAGAGAAATACAGTTTACAAAAACTATTAATTGACATGTATAATGTTTAACTGTAAGCAAGGGTTTTTCCATCTCAATCCTATCCTCCACCTAATCTGGGCTGAGAAGCAGTAACCTCTGTCAACAGTTTCTGAACTACGAGCCGGAAATAAAGGAAGAACCTGCTTTCTGTGACATTCATAAAGATGACTGCATTATTTTCATTTCTTTTTTTAGTACTGTTATACCTGTCTTACATTTATATTTGTGCTTATGCATAATGAACCACATAGATTTCAACAGATGAAAATGTTTTTTCTATCATACTATTAATTATGAAAGTGTTTATTAAGAGAACATGTAGTCAAAATCTATTGAAAAAACGGAGTTGTTGGTCCTAGTTTGAATACAAAAAAGAAATTACTTTTGCCATGTTCACACTCAAAATCCAACATTCATTATAAAATATATAATAGAAAATGTAGACAAGAGTCTTGAATGACTACCGGGTATGTAATAAAATCCCCAGAAAAGGATAGAGGCAATGGTCTTAAACAGAATTGGAAGTTGTTTCACATGTGAATGTCAGTAGGTTGAGAAATACCCAACTCCATATAATCAATATTAGAGCTATATCTGAAACATCTATACGTATGGTAAGAGGGAAAATAAAATAAAAAATAATTTTTCTACATAAAAATTTATCAAGAGTGTGCCAGGCCTAAGAATGGCTTGCCATTTTGTCAAACTACAGTGGACACAAAGGATCCCGGAACGCATCGCCTATGTTATGCAGAGATATCAAGCCCAAAGAGGAGCTCCACTTAAAATGAGGAGCATAAGAAATAGTCTGTCATCTCTAGAGGAGAATTTTCCAATTAGAACACCCAATGGCAATGCTGACCTTCCTTGAAATGCACAATGGTTAATATAATTTCTGCCCAACATACACCTCCCCCTCTCCTTCCCTCAGGATCATAGTCTTCCAAAAGTTGTGAGAAAAAAAGAAAACATGTTACTTTTAAAATACATTTCTCAGTGAACTATTTGAAACTCAATTATCCTCTTTTAATAGATTAAAAGTTCTTCTCTCTTCTCTGGCCTCCTCAGAATGGTATGATTTACCTTTAAAATAGCGAGCCAAGAGGCCATTTCCTGGCAATATTCAGAAAAAAGATTGAGATCTTCTTTTCTATCACTTTTCAGCTGCAAGTTAATACACATTTTCCTCATCATAATTTAAATCCAAGGAATATACAGAGATAATAGTATATGAATTTATTAGCTCAAAAAAAGTAGATTGGCTTAATTCTGGAAAATTACACGTTACTACTGAAAATGTTCTCTGAAGGATATCAATTTAATAATAATAATAAGCCACCATCATTCCTGGCAGGTATAGGTCTCATTGAATGACAGCTAATGTCATTCCAACATTTCTGAAAAATGCCAAGTACAAGAATTTAAAAATAATTACTAAATAATCCTGTATAATAAGTAGTCTACTTACATCAGACTATAAGCTAATGTTCACTTTTGATGAGGCAAGATAAATTATTTCTAACAAAAGCTGCCTCTGCAATCATTATATTAGAAATAATTAATATGAAAAATATATAGATAGGTCCTAGTAAATGGCAAAGTATTTCAAAGACAAAGTTTTATAACAAAAATAAGGGAGGGGTGGGCACATTTAATATAAATACTGAATACATATTGTGATGGAATTCTAATAATGCTGGCTTCAGGGAATAACATACTTTCTTGAATGAGACTTTTGGGAAAATCAGGGATCAATTCTTCAGTTATTTAAACTGTTTAATGAAGACCTAAAACGTGTGGTTAAATATACAAAATCGTTATCAACACAGGTCATTTTAAAGAGCAAAACATGCTTCAAATGAGATTTCTGAAGTTACATTCTCCCTACAGGATCGTGTGCAATATGCCCCCTTTTTCAACTTTGGGTTAAAATAGCTTCAAGACTGTGGTCTTCGAGGCCTTGTTCCATCTGCCAGTTCATTCCAATCCTCAGAAGACAGTAGATGATACCGCATTCCACTCATCACCATCTTAAGCCGCTCAGGGTTGTCTTGAATGATGGGTTCAGCTGGGATGGTTTTACATCAGAAATTCTTCCAGATGAGAGGAAACCTGACGTTAGAGAGGACATCCACCATAAAAGGCTGGCGATTCGGCGCATCGTGTCTCAGCCACCTGAAGGCAGCATCATAAATCTGCTCCTCTGCGCTCACGGTCAGGTGTCCTGGTTGAGGAGACATGTTACTCGCTGAGCATCAAGTTGGAGAAACTCCTCAGTTTTGGAAACGTCAGTGAAATGCTGGTGAATAAAGGCGTCTGCAGTAGCTTTCAAATCAGGACAGTCTAGACGCGCTGCTAGAACGCTTAGACCGAGACAGTGTGAAGCATCCACTTGCTCTTTCAAAAATCGACACACATGTTCTTCACAGGCTGAATCCGGTACTGGTTTGCGGCATCCAACAGAGACTGCACGTTGTTGCTATTCACAGAGATCCTAGCAGTGTAAGCACATTCCACCAGGTGCTTAATAATGTCAGGTCGGAGTCTTAGAGTTCTATGTCAAAGGACTTTGATTCCAGCCTGTCAGTTGTGAACATGACATTAAAAACTGGGCTGGCTGCAGCCAGGACCACACGATGAGCAGGGATCTCTCTTTCCTGTACCAAGAGAATCACATCACACAAAGTTCTCCGTCTTCGTATGTCATTCACGACCGCCATGGAGCCCGCCAACAATTTTGCTCCTTCTCAAGCGGCAGGTTTCTTCTTGGTCTTTCTCCTGTTGCTCCGTGCCACCCTGGAGGCTGACATCCTGCCTGAGCTCGGCTCGCGTCCAGGGATCTCACTGGGCCTGCTGCCAGCTGCCGGCTGAGGGCTGTCAGCTATAGGTCCTTTGACGCCGGATCGCCTCTTCCTGGCTCCCCCCTGAGCCCCGCCCAAGGCCCACCAGGCCCCGCCCCCTAGTCAAGCACCTCGGTGCAGCAGCAGAAATGGGCGGGGCAAAAGCTGCCTTGAGAGGAAGTGAAGGCGCTACCCTATTCCTCCCTGACCCTGCTAGCTCCTCCCACCCCGGGTCACGCCCAGAAAGGGCCGGAAGTGGCGGTGTCTTATTCTGAACTGCGCTCAACGCGAGGATCCCACTGTCGGTGTCCTGCTCTATGTACCCGAGAAGTGCCCACAGCCTGAGCACCCAGTTGCCGGCGCTCCCAGGTGGGAGGCTCTGGGCTCCGGGACGTGTGTGTGGGCGGAGGACATTTTAGTCCAGCTGACTAGGGTGCAAGCGCCCTTTCTCTCCCCCAGGAGCCCTGCCAGCGCTTCTCTTGGTGAGAGGCAGGCGGGTGTCCCGAGGCCGTCCTATTTCCCCGCTTTCGGATTGGTTGGGGTTCATGGTGGGAGTCCCTGTTGGAGAAAGGGGATCCTGGCTGGGGTTTGGGCCTTCGGGGTTCCCTGATTCTCTCTTTGCGGGTCTCCTAACCCCCCTCCCTTGTTTCCTTCCACACAGCGGAGCTTCCTCCCGAGACTCCTTGTGCCTCCTCAGCTCAAAGGTGAGCCCCGGGGTCCTGTTCTGCTGACCTCCCTCTGGACCCGACCAGAGTCTGTTCTAGGCGCAAGATCTCTTGCTGGTCAGTGACAGAAACGTCTTCCCTGGCTTTAAAATATTGGTCGCAGCCCTTTTTTTCTTACACCTTGTTTCGAATTCCATCTATATATTACTAAGGTTTTTAAAACCATTCCCATATCCTTTCTATTCTTTATTGTTTCTGTTGTGTTCAGTTTGTGAAGCACAGAAGGGGTGGATGTCTGGAGATGAAATAACATGCGAGGGTTTGTAAGTATGTCTCGGTGGGGTCGGGGTGGGTGGCCGGCGGAGTTGGGGAGGGAGAGGGAACTTGGGGAGTAAGAATGAAGGATGGAGGGGACTGAACACTAGAAGTGAAGGTGACTAATAAGCCTTTTTAAAGGCGATTTAATCACGGTGGGAAAATAGACAATGTGAAATCGTTTGTGGTTATGATTGTGCAATGCTTAAGATGGCTGAACCATGGAATTGTGCGATTATGTGGGATATGTGGATTCAGTGCCCCAAAAAGTGTTAAAAAAAAAAAGAAAAGATCTCCATCATAAAGGCAGTCTTAACTAAACTATGCACAGAAGAATCAACAACCAAACTGAAACAAAGAAACCAAAAACAAGATAATGCTAAATGGAAGTGACCCTGAAATGGGCCCTGGGATGTTGAACTTTGTGAGGCTGGAGGACAATTTACTTTGCCAGAGAGCAGCGAGAGCTGGCCAGCCTGCGTGCAGGGCAACAGCAGGCGCACAGTCGCCAGGATGTCCCAGGCCTTGATGGTGGAGCAGTTTGGAATGTGCCAGTTGAGATGCCTGGTAGGCGATGAGCCCACAGTTGTCATTGATCAACGAGTGCACGACGCCCATGGCCCTGAATGCGATGCTGGAGTCCGAGTGGACCTACTGGAGCACCTTGTGCACATACACAGAGTAGATCTCCTTGCTGCACTGGCATTCTTGCTGTGCTCCCTCTGAGCCTTAGCTGCAGTCTCCATGGGGCCTCTCCCCGGAGCATGCAGGGACATAAAGGGTCAAGTGGGTTGTTTGACTGGGACAGTAAACCTGGCAAACATAATGTAGGTGTCCTAAGGCGAGCTGAGGGAGGACAGAAAAACCTCCCCTGGAGTGGAAGGACTAAAGCTCCCTGGGTCTTGATTTTCAGGAATACAGAGTGTGAAGGCAGGACCTCTAGATCCCTCTGACCTTTTGAGTTTTCAGAAGGAAGTGTTGGAAAAGTTACCACAGGGATAACTGGTTTGTGGTGGGCAAGTGTTCATAGTGATGTCACTTTTTAATCCTTCAATGTCGGAATGATTTGATCTGATCTTCCCTGTAAGATGGGGTGGAGGGTGAGGGGCAGGGTTAGAGGAGAGAGGAGGGAGGAGAGAGGAGTGGAAGGAGGAGAGAGGGAGAGATTGGAGTTGCCTCCACACTCCCTGATGGCCCCTAGCCTGGATTCCCAGGCTGCTCCTGCCCGAAAAGGTGGGTATACCAGCCACTGAGTGGGGACTTAATTGTTTTTCTAGTCACTACTTAGGTGGTCAACTAGGAGGTCCAGTTAGGAAAACGGGTTGTAGATGCTCACATTGTGCACTAGTGTGTCAGCATGCCGGTTGGAGCCCTGGCCCGCTATCAGCGCTCTCCCACCCTGGGGTCCCCAGGCTCTCCCTCCTGTTCTCACAAACTTTTAAATAGTTGAGTTGGAGTCCTTTTTACTTTCTTTATTTCACAAAATATCTAATTTCAATTCCATTATTTTACTTGTGTGATTTCGGTGTGTACATACGTGCATGTGTGTGTACGATACACACGTTTTTGTAGAATCCTTTTGGATAACCACTAACGAGGTCGACCAGTAGTCTTGTTTGGAAATTTGTGTGCAACCTGCCAAGTGTGTATATAAATCCGCTAGTCCTGTTTCTGCCCATTTTAGCCCTGCAGGCAGGCTGGCCAGTTCTCGCTGCTCTCTGGTTAACAGCATCACCTCCTCCTCCTCTTGTGTTTTAAGAGGGTATTGCTGTGTTGGAAAGATGGTCAACATCTTAATATGTAATGGTTAATGGTTTGGGAGTTGGAGATTTGCAGTTAATCATTAGGGATTTAAGTACCAAGTTATTTTTGAGTGTTGAAATGTAACCTACAAATTTTTTACATTTACTAACTATAGTATTTATCACCTATTTGGCATCTTTTTATATGAAATCATAAATTTATGATGAATAAGGAATTTTCATTTCTTCTTGGAAATTGTTTTTCTTCCTTTTATTAATTCTTTTTCTGATTAATCTAGCTAGTACAATTTTTAATATGAGTGGTGGAAATGGACATGTATGTTTATGCTGATTCTGATATGGCGTGTTTTTTTTCTCTTCTACATGTGACATTTGCAATGTTTTTTTCATGAATGTGTATTAGGATATTGGATTTGACCTATTTCATGTTATATTTGTAGTTGTTTTTAACATGAAAAGCTTTTGTCTTTGTTTAGTATGTATTCTGTGTCTATTTAGATTATTTACTTTTTTCCCCATCAGTAGGCATATTTGAGTGTTTATATTCTTGTGTTAATACAATTCTGGGATGACTTAGACTTAATCATGATACTTACTTATTTTAATATATTGCCTGTCTCAGTTTCCTACTTTTAAAGTAACTTTTTCATTCAGATCCCTTATCAACACTGGTCTACAATTTTCTTAAAGTATCATTATCTGACATTGGTATCAGGTTATTTCTGGTCTCATAGATGGTGTTACTAAGTGCTTTCTCAAAACTATTGTTATGTTGGAACCCAATAAGTTGAACTTAAACAACAAAACAGTAAAAAAGTGTTTATTCATCTTATGTGAATACTCTGACTGCCAGAATTTTTAGTTTTCATCTATCATACAGTTAGGCTGGAAATTTCTCATGAAATTTTATTTTGATTCAATTGATTATAGACCTTCTAAATATCCTGAAATCCAGTGAGTAACTTTTCAGTCCCCTGCTCTGCTGGATCCTCTGATCTTCTAGCCAAATCCTCAGTGTATAGGACTACATTATATACAGTTTCCTTGAAAGACAAATAGCTACTCACAACTTAGTGAGTGTGCTGCCCTTAGACTAGAGCCCATGGTCGTGAAAATACTCTGCCATCTGGCATGCTGTGAGGCCCTTAGAGAACTGCCTTCAGCTCACCAAAAGAATGGATTAATGAGGGGTAGAAATACCTCAGTGATTTTGTTGTCACCTTGTTTGTTCCAATTTTATCAACTGAAGAAACCTCTTCCCTTTTTTAATGAGAGAAACAATATCTTTTGTAAACATAACATACTAATGTCTTTGTGTTTGCGCTGGGTGTATATTTGTGGTTTCTGAGACTGTTGTCATATTGGCTTTCAATGGTCAGTGCCATCTCACAGGGACCCATTTCACAACAAAACAAAACACTGTACTCTCCTGTGCCATCCTCACAATTGAGGTTGGATGCATGTGTTTTAAAAAATTAATTAATTTATTTATTTTAATTCATTTTATTAGGGGCTTGTACAGCTTGTATTACAATCCATGCATACATCCATTGTGTTAAGCACATTTGTACATATGTTGCTATCATCATTTTCAAAACATTTTATTTCTACTTGAGCCCTTGGTATCAGCACCTTAATTTTATCCTCCCTCATGAAGCCTTCATAATTTATAAATTTTTATTGCTTTTTCATGTCTTATACTGACCGATGTCTCTGCCCACTTCTCTGTTGGCCATCCCCCTGAGAAGGGGTTATTTGTAGATCATTGTGTACATTTCCCCTTCACCCCCCCACATACCCCTTACCCTCCTGGTATTAGTACTCTCATTATTGGTCCTGATGGGTTTTATCTACCCTTGATTTCCTGTGTTTCCAGCTCTTATCAGTACCCGTGTGCATTCTCTGGTCTAGCCAGATTCATACGGTAGCTTTAGGGTCATGATAGTGGGGGCAGGGGAAGGAGTAAAGAAGTAGAGAAAAGTTGTATGTTTCATTGGTGCTATGCTGCACCCTAAGTGGCTCATCTCATCCTTGTGACCCATTCTGATAGTATGGTTTATTGTCCCAACCTGGGCAATAGAAGCATGGTATTAATAATGTTGCAGTTTGATTGGAGGGCAAGGAGATAAATGGCTAGGCAAACCCTCCCTTTCTCGCTCTCGCTCTCTTAACAGATCAGGGTGCGCCTGCTAAGTCTCTGCTCCAATTCCGAGCTACACTAACAGTTGGACTGCCAACCTGTGGATCATGTCACTAGAACTTCAGATTCCTTTGAGAAGTGCTTCGTCATGTTGCTGGTGTATACATCACTTGAGGTTGGGACTTTTGGATCCTATCGTCTTGCTGACTGTTGATGACCTGCCCATCTGTTTGCTGTCCAGACTGCCTGCATTGTCCTACGTATGACTCACCTGTCTGCTTCCTTGACTTTGGACCCAGTGGCTCTCATGAGTTGAAGGATTTCCATTATATTAAATGTTTCACGGAAGTGAGTTGAACTGAGCACTCTGTACAGCTCTGTGGACTAATTAGCTGCTATATTCATTTGTGCTTCATATGTCTATCCATTATATATAATGCATAATAACATATAATGATTATATATTATATAGAATGATTTTATATTATCATGATTATAATATATAATAGGTATATACAGCACATAAATATATATATACGTATATACACAAATGTTCTGGTTTTGTTTCTGTATAAAACACCCTTCTGTAAGGGGGTGTCCACTTGCCTACAGATGGGCTGTATGTCTCATTCCACACTCCCCCGTTTTCACATTGATAGGATTTTTTGGTTTGTGTCTCTGATGCCTGATACCTGATCCCATTGATACCTCATGATCACACGGTTTGTGTGTTTCTTCCATGTGGAATTTGTTGCTTCTCAGCTAGTTGGCCTTTAGGACCCCAGATACTATTCTTTTGATAGCCAGACAGCAACAACTTTCTGCACCATATTTGCTTCTGCACCATTTTGTCTTAATCGATTGTTTCAGGAAGCTGAGCATCACAGAATGCCAGGTTATTAGAGCAAAGTCTTATTTCTTTGAGGGAGTACTGGAATAGAGGTCCAATGTCTATCTGCTACCTTAATACTTAACATTTAAATATATGTACATAGATTTATTTCCCTTTCGCCACATATATATATTTAAATATGTAAATGACTATTTAGAAATTTTTAAATGCTATTTATCTCCTAGTTCTTTCCTCTATTTCCTTTTAGTTTCCTCTTCTCCCACTATCATGTTTGGCCTTCATCAGTTTTCAGTAATTCTTCTCATTACATTGCCCTTGATCACGCCCTACCAGGCATCCTACACTATCCTCAAAGTCGATTTTAGATTACTTGTGCCCTTGACCCCAGGTTAATACCCACTTCCTTTCCCCCGCTTCCCTGTCTCCTGTATCCCCCCCCAGAATCATCAGCCTCATTGTTTTCTCCTCTGGTGTGATTACCCTGCCTATCTTATCTAGATAGGCATGCAAAGACAATAGTAAGCACAAACACAAGACAGCAGAACAAACAAACAAACAAAAACAACTATTGGAGAAAAAGAAAAAAGACTAGAAATCATCCCAGGTTTGTTTGTTGACCATTAAGAGTATTTTACTGTCGGTTGAGTCTGATGTGGTACCATACCTTGGCCACACAGTCTATTTTTTTTATGCCCCGGGGACTTCATTGCTTTGCTCCCCTTGCTGGTCTGTTGCATGCCCTTAGCGTTTTGCCCCAGTGTGGTGGAGTCAGACCAAGCAAATTTCCCGCACTGTGCCACTAGTGTTGTCACTCATCGCGCTATTGGTCATTGAGGGATGCCATGTCTTGTGGTGTGGCTGGCCCTATGGTCCTCTCTGCATTGGCCAATTTGAGCAGGAATATCATCCTTGGAGTTTGGTCTGCCATGATGTGAGGGTGAACAAATTGTCGCAGTCACTTTGTTAATCCATTTAGTAGAGGGATTCATGTTTTTCACTGCCCTTTGTCCTTTCCAAACAGAATATCCTTTACAAGTAATTATTTTTTTTCCTGATAATATGTCCAAAGCATGTAATATGAACTCTCACCATCCTTACCTCTAAGTAGCACTCTGTCATTACTTCTTCCAAGACAGACTTGTTTGTCCTTTGCCTGTTCATGGCAGGTGGGATATTCTTTACCAGAACTACAATTCTAATGCATTCATTGTTCTTCAGCCTTCCTTTGTCCATCTTTCAAGTGCACATGAATCAATTGACAATAGCATGGTTTGGTCAGGTGAACCCAGTCCTCAATGTAATATCATTTCCCCCCAATACTCTAAAGAGGCATTGTTCAGCAGATTTAGCTAATGCAATGTAACTATTGATCACTTGACTATTATTTTCAGTATTCTGGGTTTTTGTTTGTTTGGTCTTTTTTCCATAAGCTATCCATTTTTCTGGACGGAGTTAAAATTTACTCAAGCTTTAGATTTAGAATTTTGATAAAAGAGGGGCTGTCGGAGCCAGCCGACTAGTCAAACAGTCCTGAAAGGTGGAGGGAGGATTAAGGAAAAAGGAGAGACAAAAAGTCTTGGGAGGGCAACAGGAAATACTGAAGCCTCGAGTTTATTTTACATATTCTTTTTATCCATGCAGATACAACTGGGGTTATTATCTCATTGTTAAACAAGTACATTTGATACACTTAGCAACTCTTTCTTCTGCCAAGCCAGACATCCTTGGAAAATTAACCACCTATCTTCCCAGACCTTGCATACTTTCTTGTTCTTGTTCTTAACTGTCTATTCTAAATGTAAAGTCAAAGAAGAAATCAGCACACACTGACACCTAGGTCATGAAATTTCTCATTGGTTTCAAGACGGAGTCTTAAAGGCCTTCAACATCTCCCCCTTTTTTTATTTACTGAAGATGTCTTTACTCAAAACGTCGGCATATGACTGTGCCTGTCTTAGGTTGTTGAGTCCTCAAATCGCCCTTACCTGTCATCAGTCACTGTCCTGCTGCGACTATAACCTGTCTTAGTTTGAGAGACTCAGACTTGATCTTACGTGTTTCTGACTAACCAGCCTCTGCCTTACACCCCTGTTTGGGGAGGGGGAAACGTGCGCAGGTGTACTTCATGAAGCTTTGTTCTTAAGGCCAATAATTCAACCATAACCCTGCGCAGTATCATACGGACTATTCATAAGATCAACAATACATACACTACCGCTGTGACTAGAGACATAAGCATGTGAGGTAGGCCTCTGAGATTTCCTAATGAAGGGAAAGCATCTCGATAATGCTGGAGCCAATCCTCAGCAAGTTTAGCGGCATCAAAATCAAGAGACTTAGCATCTTTTATGGCTAATATTTCATGATGGAGTTGTAATAAATCTAAAGACTCATTAGCATTGTGCCAAGTACCTTGAAGATGATTCTTCACTTTAATCCAGCTATACTGAGTGCTGTTGTACTATTTAGGTGTAACACAGATCCATGTATGTACAGCATGGCACTGTAGTCTGGACCTGGCCTTAAGCCCCTGCACCTCGTCTCCTAAATACATGACCATGTCAAAAAGAGCATTTACTTTTTGTTCTAACTTCCTGTCTATATCTTCTAGAGTTCCCAACACATTACTCACATTTTTGGATAATTCATTTACAAAATGGGCAGTTAGTATGTCTTGTGAAAGTACAATTGCTGCAGTAGTAGCGGTAGCACCTAAACTTAATATAGCTAAAATAATTGCTATAAGCAAACCTACAAAGCGCTTGGGTCTGGTTAATGCTTTTTCAATGTCTTCTAATGCCTGCAACCCTCTTTCTGAATACCAAGGCCCAGTAATATTCACTGGTAGCATAACAAAAGAATATTGATACAAAATGGTGATGACAATACCTTCAAGGGACCAGGAAATAAAATTAGACAGATTACAATTATTACAAGACATGTTAAGCTTAGAATCATCATGATAGTAATATTCCCTGCCAAAAGTACATAAGGCGATGGTACGCAGGCAGTAATGTTTCCCTGCGGTCTGGAGGAAGGGCCCATAAGCTTCATGTCCACCAAAGCAGCCCCTATTTTCCACCACTGAGTTTGTGGTAAACCCAAGTCTGACCACCAAAGGCCTGCAGACACAGCCCCTTTTCCCATTCAGCAGCGTTCTTTGTTTTTGTTTGTTTTTTAGTATTGTCCTGGTTGCGAGACCAATCTATGATATATATCTCCTTTGAGATATTATACCTGATGGGCTTGTCCATGAGACAATATGGTTTTATTCTTTTGAGTCTCTAGTTCACAAGGGGAAAAAGACTGTGGAGTGGGTGAGATTATATTTCCTTCACTTTGTACAGGGTGGGCATGAGTCATTAACTCACACCTTGATTTCCGGACCTTCCCAGACAGTAGGATGTAAGAGTGGTGAATCAGGAATATAAGCCTAGTACTGCTCACTGTGCAATGTCCCCAGAAACACACGGAGGCAAATAACATCTGCATGGTTTGCAAACCGCACCAACTGTTCAGGCAGCCACCGTGCTCCATCAGCATCCTGCGTAAAAACACAAACATGCTCTCATTCCCATATTAATACCAGTTCGGGGCCAAGCCTCGAGGCAAAAGAAGCCAATGCTATCTCTTCATAGGCTCTTTGAAGTTGGTGGAAGGAACACTAAAGGCAAATATTTTACAGTCATTTGGATCCAAGGGGATCGTATGAAAACAATCTTTTAAGTCTAAAATTATCTTATGTGTACTGGCTGGAAGAGTAGATGGGGAAGGGAGCCCAGCCTGCAGGGCTCCCATAAGTTCCATAGTATCATTAACCCTCCTTTACTGTTTTTCCTTGCAAAGCAGCCTCTATAGCAAGCCCCTGAGTAAAGGAAGGTCCAAGGTCCGAGCATAGTCTGATATAGTGGGACAGGTTGCCCTTTTTTCTAAAAGGTCTCAGCGCTGCCTGGCAGGCAGTATTTGCATTTCAAAAGCCATTTGTTTTCATTCTTTGAGGGCAAGCACCATGATGGAAAGTGTATCTAATAAAGATTGAGTAAAAGGGGCGCTCGGGACATATTGGTTCTTTTAGCTGTTTGCAAGGATGTCTCATCAGATTACACTGGGCATCTTATCGCTCAATTATAGGGAACAGCATACTGAACTCCCCTACATCCTCTCCTTGTTCTGCTGCATGTACGGCAGCACTAAGCATAGATCCTTTCCTGGAGCCCCAGTCACAACCAGTGCTACAACTGGCAAGTCTTCTAGAAAAGGATTCCTTTCACTGAATTCACTCTGTATTTGTTATTGTTTTGTTGTTGCTGCTGCTGTTTTGTTTTCTTTTGTCACTTTGTCTTGCTCTGTCTTGTTTTGTGTGCATATTATTATCTCTTCAGGTCTATCTAGATAAGATAGGCTAGATAAGCAATCTGGAGGAGAAAACAACATGTCCTATGGTCCTGGGGGGATGTGAGGGAAAGAAGTGGTGCTAATAAACCCAGGGACAAGGGAACAACAATGAATCCAAAATCAGTGACAAGGAGGATGTAAGAAGCCTGGTAGGGACTCATCAAGGACAATGTAACTGAGAGGAATTACTGAAACCAAAATGGAGGCTTAGCATGATAGTGGAACAAGAGGAAAGTAAAAGGAAATAAAGGAAAGAATTAGGAATGCAAAGGACATTTATAGAGGTCACAATGCAGGCATGTAAATATATTTATATATGCCGATGGGGAAATAAATCTATGTGCATATATTTATAACTTTATATTGAGGAAGCGAATTGACATTGGACTTCCACTCAAGTACTCCCTCAATGCAAGAACACTTTGTTCTATTAAACTAGCATTCCATGATGTTCACCTTCCTAACACTATCACTGAAGACAAATGGGTGCATAATCAAATGTGAAGAAAGCTGATGGTGCCCAGCTATCAAAAGATACAGCGTCTGGTGTCTTAAAGGCTTGAAAGTAATCAAGCAGCCATCATAGCTCAGAAGCAACAAAGCCCACATGGAAGAAGCCCACCAGACTGTGTGATCAAGAGGTGTCAAAGGGATCAGGGACCAGGCATCAAAGAACAAAAATTCATATCATCGTGACAAAAATTCATATCATCGTGAATGAGGGGAAGTGCAGAATTGGGAGCCAAAGCCAAGCTGTAGGCAACTGGCCATCCCCCTACAGAAGGGTCTTGGGGAGAAGAAGAGTTCAGGGTGCAGTGTAGCAAAGGTGGAACATACAACTTTCCTCTAGTTCTTAAATGCTTCCTCCCCACCACTATCATGATCCCAATTCTACTTTACAAATACAGCCTGACCAGAGGATGTACACTGGTACAGACAGGAACTGGAAACACATAGAATCCAGTTCAGAAAATCCCTTCAGGAACAGTGGAGAGAGTGACAATACCGTGAGGGTTGAGGGAAGGTGGGGATGGAAAGGGGGAACCAATTTCAAGGATCTCTATATAAACTCCTCCCTAGGGGATAGACAACAGAAAAGTAGGTGAAGGGAGACATCAGACAGTGTGAGATATGACAAAATAATAATAATTTATAAATTATCAAGATTTCATGAGTGAGGCAGGAGTGGGAGGGAGGGGAAAATGAGGATCTGATACCAAGGGCTCAAGTAGAAAGCAAATGTTTGGAGAACAATGATGACAACAAGTGTACAAATGTGCTTGACACAATGGATGGATGTATGGATTGTGATAAGAGTTGTACGAGCCCCCCAAAAAATGATTTTTAAAAATAAAGATAGGTAGTGTTTTTTCTAGAAATATGTCCACTTGTTCTAAATTTTCAAATTCACTGTTGTGATCTTCGTAGTTTTGGTTCTTATTCTTTGTTTGCTTTTCCTATTCCTTTTACTTTAATACGTTTACCAGTAGTTTGTAAAATTTTGTTAATATTTTAAAAGAATTAACTTGTCTTATCGATTATTTCCCTGTTTCCTTTTCATTTATTTCTGCTCTATTTTTAAAAATATTTATTGCCTTCTGGTGACTGATGTTTTACTTAACTCTTTTTGTTGTAATTGTCGAAGGTGTTGTGTTAACATGCTGACTTTTGCTTTCTTTTTTGGTATCTTCATACATTGTTCGTAACGTGTGTTCTTAGTACTGCTTCTGAAGTGTACCAAAGCTTTTGGTATGCTTATTTTCGTTTTTGTGAGGAATTTAAAATCTAAATCCTTTAATCCTACCATTTCCAAGTAATTTAATGCACACAATTGCTCGTTTTCCATGTTAGCATTTTATTCTTTTATCTTCCTATTGTTCATATCGAATTTCATAATGTTGTGAAGTAAAAATTTCATTTGTAATATTACAATTAAAAAAACTTGTATTAAAGCTAGCATTGTAGCCTAATGTATGGTCTATTCTGAAGAATGGTACATATGAACACAAGAAGAAGGTACATTGAGGTTTTCCCGGATAGTACGTTTCCTATATGTCTAAGAGGTCAGTAATTGTGGTATTTAGTTTTTCTGTTACTGTATTGATGTATTATCCAGTTAATCTTTTGAATTGTTCTGTAAAACCCAGTGGGGTGTATTTAACTCTATTACTGTAAAATTATGTTATTCTAGCTTTAAGTCTATAAGAGTTTGATTAATATATTTTGAGGGTCTGCCATTGAATGTATATATATTTATTACTATTTTTTCTTCTTGCTCTTTTGTTCCTTTTGTCATATAATGACCTTATTTGTCTCCCATTAAAGATTTGGTCCTGAAGTCTATTTTATTATTAATTTGTATAGCCAGTAACACATTTTAAAATTGTCATTGGTTAATATTGCTAGCTACCCTTGCTTTTTTATCGCCATTTTCTTGATATATTTTCCTCTACCTTTGATTTTTAGATTATATTTGTCTTTATGTTTCAATTGTGTTTCTTGTAAGCATAGATTTATGGATCAAGTTTCCTTACCCATTATGCTTCTCACTGCCTCTTCAGAGGTGCATTGAGTCCATTTACATTCCATGTCATTATTAATGTGTATGCATTTATTGTTGTCATTATGAATTGCATTTCTGGGTTTTTTCCCCCTTTGTGGAGTTATTGGATTTTTCCTCAATTTTTGTGCCCTTAGTTCATTTTTTTAATGTTTTCTCTTAATTTTTGTCTTTTTGGGGGGTTATTATTTTGTAAGTCTTCATGCTTTGCTCTTGTTGTTTTTCTTTTGGATTGGCTTTATTTTTTTTTCTTCTTCTTCATTCTTTCCATTTAACTTGAGAATCTTGTTAATAATTATATGGTTCCAAGCAATAATAATGGCATAGAAAATGTTTTCTAGGTCATTCTAAGGGAAATTTATTGAATAAGTATACATTTTTGAATATTCATTAGTAGGGAAAGATTCAAGATACATCAGAGGGTGTGAAGAAAATTTCCACTCAGCATGAGAATTTTTTTTTTTTGCGTTAACTATTTCTAACTTTGACAACAAATGGCCCTAGTTACTATCCTGGAGTGTAAACTGAGATCTCATCAATACTTATTACTCTGCAGTCTTCCTTTGGGTAGATGTGAAAGACAGACAAAGCCAATTCCAATGAAGAGAAGGCATGTTCCAATGCATGAAGTTTCCCAAGAGTCACTGTGCACGGTGTCCCTAGAGAGGTGCTGACAAGGTGTGGAAACCACAGCTTCTGAGAGGAAAGCCTCACTGACTTCATTCCCTGGCATCTGCTGAAATCAGGGCCTAAAGAACTTTTTGAGAAATTAGCTTGCAATTTCCTCCTCTTGTGACACATTTACTATCCTTTGGAATCAAAGATGTCCTTCCAATGAGTGCTCCCTTCATTGTGACTCCAATGAATGATCTTACTAATGACTTCGCCCACCAGACAGGTCCTTCCAGTTCACCTGTTCCTAGTGACAGGGGTCTCTCTATGCCTGGAACACTGTTTCTGCATACAGGGAGACAATGGGTAGCAAGCATCACTAAGGATTTGTCACAAATTTAGCCCCAGAAGTCACCACCGTTGTTTTCTCAGACATAGAGATCATTAGTCATTCACTGCCAACAGTGCACAGAGTGCAATACAGAAGGAAACCACAGATCTGACCTTTGGTGATAGTAGGTCACTGATCTCAGTACATTTGAAATCATGCATTGCATGCATGAATCTGGACATGTCTGTATTTTATTGTCAAAGGTTTTGAGTAACTGATAGGGTGAGAATTACCATGGCAACCTGTTTTTCAAGAAGGAAACGATTCTATAGGATGACAAAGAAATATTAGAGTCACTTTAATATTTGTAATGTGAACAGATAGTGCTAGTTCCCCCTTTCAAGTCAGCAGTGAAGAGAAAAGTTAGAGTAATAAATTCTACCTTACAAATCTGGCTAGATCAGAGGATGTACATAGGTACAGATAGCAACTGGAAACACAGGGAATCCAGGACAGATGACTCCTTCAGGACCAGTGGTGAGAAATGCGATGCCTGGAGGGTGGAGAGAATGTGGGGTAGAAAGGTGGAACTAATTAAAAGAATCTAGGTATAGCCTTCTCCCTGGTGGGTGGACAGCAGAGAAAAAGGCGGGGGGAGTTGGACGGTGTAACGTATGACAAAATAATAATTTATGAAGGATGAAGGTTCATGAGGTGGGAGGTGGGAAGGGAGGGGGGAAATGAGCAGAAGATATTAAGGGCTCAAATAGAAGACTAATGTTTTGAGAATGATGATGGCAACAAATGTTACATATGTTCTTGAAACAATGGATGGATTGTGATAAGAATTGTACGAGCCCCCAATAAAATGATTAAAAAAGAAAAACTGTCCGTGTACATGCTGAGAGATGAAAGAGGGAAGGAACCCTGATTCCAACAGGAAATCCACCCTGTCATCCATCTCTGCCTGTCTAAGGCTGGGTGTGTGTGCTCAGTGAGTCCTGCGCCCCCCCTGCTGTCCAGAGTCTTCCCTGCAGGGGAGGTTTGTGTCTGGCCTCACACTGACTTCCCCTCACTGTGTTTCTCTTGCACAGTAATACACGGCTGTGTCTTCAGCAGTCACCGAGCTCAGATGCAGGGAGAACTGATTCTTAGATGTGTCTCTAGTGATGGAGAGCCGGCTTTGGAGGGATGGGTCATAATTTGTACCGCCATTATAGCATATGAGTCCCATCCACTGCAGCCCCTTCCCTGAGGGCTGGCGGATCCAGTGCCAGCAGTAACAACTGCTTGTTATGGAGAAACCAGAGACAGTGCAAGTGAGGAGCAGCTTCTGAGAGGGCTTCACCAGTCCTGGACCTGTCTCCTGAAGCTGCACATGCAGGACACCTGCAAATAAAAACAGATGGTCCACGTCAGTCACTTGAATTCACAACCATTCCCAAAGACCGAGGTCAGATATCTGCATCCCTCACCTTGGGGAACTGTCACCAGGCACAAAAGAACCAAAGCAATAGCATCTTTAGAGCACATCTGTGCTTTCCCAAGAGACCTACAGCCCTGTCTGAAGAGACCGGATAGCTTTCCCACCCAAGGGTGAAATTTACCCTAGTGCCTGAAGAATGATTTGCATGTGAGAGAGCCCTGTCCTTATAAACAGAAAGTAATAGAGACTAGACAACCCTTTACCTCCTGAGCCCATGCTAGGGTAGCTCTTTGTTTGAAAGTCTATGCATGATAGCCTAGAGTGAGAGAGCACTTGACCTAAGCAGTGTGTATTAAAGATCAAAGGAAAACCAAGTATTTCTGAGCTCAGTTTTCTCTCCCTCCAGCCCCTCAACGTCTCTGCCCTGCCTTGGACTCCTGTATGTCCTGTGCCCCAGAGAGTGGACAGGATATCATTTGTTGAAAGCATCAGGTGTACACCAGGGTATCGTCATCACCCACAGTCTCCAAACATCTTTTCTTTCCACACCAACACTTCCTTATCAACCTCCTCAAAGTCTTCAGGGGTTTTCTTTGGGCCACTGCCATCACCAACTCCAGCACTCCTACAAACAACATGTCTCAAGTTTTGATAACTAAGGCCAATCTCAGTGTAAATAAAGAGATTCAAGTGTCATAGGGCCTCAGGGAGGAGGTTTCCAACTGGGGAATGTGGACCCCAGAAAAGAATAGTTTCAACTCTATAACTTCTAATTGATGCAAAACTGTGAGATGACAGCCCCTTGGTTTGCCAGAGCACATGCAACATTAGGGCAAAACCAGTCAGGAGTTCAAGGATAAAGATTTAACAGAGAAGTGAGTGAAAATTTAAGTTACCAGGGGTGGAGAATAAGAATAATGATATTTCAGGTTCTGAACAAAAAGACACCCACTTGCGACCCAACAGGCACCTGGATTAAAATAAGGTCCATCCAGGCACTAGTCCTCAAAATTTAGGGGACGATCATAGACACTGTTTTCAATGCCCCTTTCTCAGGGAACTCTGTTCTATCTGAAATGTGAGGATTTCCAACCAAAATCAGCCTCTCCATTTGTACCCTGGGCTCAGCCCCCAGATAACTCCTCAGGGATTTAAATCTTGAGTTTATTTCCTAGACTCAAGGAAAATTATTCGTCGTACTTACTATGGAATCTGTGGAACTGTCTGTAAACATGCGGTTTATAAAGCCATTTCCCTTTCAGATTCCTTCCTCATTTCCCTCATAACAAAGATTATTTTCCATGGATTAGGGTTGGTCATATTCATTTTCTGGTCAGTCAGAATAGCTTTAAATTTCTACATAAATATATATTTCAACAATGTGAAAATCTGAGCACAAGGTTATGGTCACCTGGAATTCTTTGGCCTAGAATTTGCAGAGGAATATCAGCCATAAGATAATATTGCTGCACATATACATGAAAGTACAAATTAAATAGGAAATTTAAAAAGAGAAGCAACCTATCACTTCATCACAGAAGCATCAGAAAACCAAAACTCAACCCAGACACCAAAGACTATAGCTATATTGGTGAGAATATGGTGGCATGTTAAATGTCTCCTATTAGGGAATTGTAAAGTATAACAGTGACATACAATATTTTTAAATGAATGGATCAAGCAAAAATAAAGGCAACCTAATAATGCCTTGTTATTTTAGTGTTTTGATAGTTGTATAAAGGACATAAAATCATAAAGTTATTCTCTAAAATCTGGTCATGAATATGCACTAGCTGTTTTTATTTTGGTTTTTGTGTTTTAATGCACTGTGGTCTTAAATAAATGGTAAAACAGTTTGATGATTTCCAAAGTATCTCTTGAGGCATATTATAGTTAGGGTTTGTGTCAACTTGGTGGGGGTAGTGTTCTTATTGTTTTGGTAGTTGGAACCTAGCAATTCCTCATCCTGTGAATGAACACAGTTTAGTCAAGCCCATCATGGGGTCTGCTGTGAGTAGCCAAGCAGTTGTATGATTAGGGTGGAGTGTAACTCCCTTACTCAGGACACAGCTCTGAAGCAATTGGAAAACAAATATTCCCTGTGTGTGTGTGTGAGCTACAACTTCCTTTATAAATAGACTGGTAGGAAATCTTGCTTCTGGGTTTGGATCCTGCATCTGGGCTATTCAATCTCTAGGTTTTGAATTTGACCTAAGGCTTGAAATATCCCCCCGCCAATCCTGAGAGTCCACAGTGGCCTGCCATCTGACATGTGATATGAACTTGGAGTAATATACATCTTCAATAACAAGTATGACTTGTTTTATTCACCTGCCTTTGAAACTACCATCCAGGGGTGCTCCAGCCTATTGTAGGTTTATCAGCCCCCGAAGCTACATAAGTCAGGAGAAGCCTAACTGAGACTGAAGGACTTAGAATCAGAATGGATGTGCCCACTTCTGCAACTGCATGAGCGATTCTCTTTATCTATCTATCCATCTCTGGTTTTGTTTTTCTAGTGAACTTATCCTTACATAGATGTTGAATGTTATAGCATTGGATTTATCACTCAGTTTTAGAATTGGCAAGATTGAGAGTCACTGAGTTTTACAATAAATACTATGACCTGCTACTCCATTTATTTCTGTTATATTTCATTTTCCTCGATAATATTTTAAATTTTATATGGGGTTTTAAATATTTATATCATGTAGTTTCTTATGCATTTCATTTTTGGAAGCATGTCATCTTGATTTTTATTTTATTTTTAGCTGTTTTTTTCCCAAAAAAAACATTTTTGATGATGCTAATGTAGATGTACTATGATTCCATAGTTCAATCACATCTAGACATATTGTGCATTTGCTACCACAATCAGTTTCAAAACATTTTCTTCCTTCCTAATCTCTTGGATATCACTCCCCTTTACTCTGTCCGTCCCACACACCTACACCCTACTGTCTCCTTCAGGAACCCTTATTCTACTTGTCTTCTCTATAGGCGCATCAATCCTGGGTTTCCTATTCTGAAAAAGCAGAAACATCTATCAGTTCAGTAGAGTTACCACCAATGACAAAATACATCAGAGTAGAGTATACACAATATGAAACAGAGAGAGAGAGAGAGAGAGAGAGAGAGAGAGAGAGAGAGAGAGAGAGAGAGAGAGAGAGAGAGAGAGAGAGAGAATGAGAATGAATGTTGAAAACCAGATCAGGCCCAACATGCATCATCGGGTAGTTAACTGAAAAGTTTTAACCATTCAAGTCAGGTATATCATTTTGATTTACTATAGTCATCTCGCCAATGCAATCTGATTAGTAAGCAGGTGAGTGCCAGTCCTCTATTACGGACAGAGGGAACTCAACGGAGGTTTAGTTCCTCTGTAGAACTCACAAATGTATCTTGCCTTTAGACATGTATCTTCCATTCTTCCTAAAATTTAGAATAATGTTACTATTTATTTCCTTTGGATCTGGTGACCGTAGAAAGGGATACTGCTATTTCTACTTTCTCCTTTCTTTTCCTCTGTGAACACAGTGATGTCCCATCAGCATAATGAGGTCTTTATTGCTCATTCTTCAGATGTATTAATGTATTTCCTTAATACTTGGAAACTTGACTTGTATTCATGCTAAAAGATGCTGAGGTCTCATTTAAAATTACTAAAGTAAACTTTAATCATATACCATAAAGTTTGGCAATTTTATTTTACCTCTCTTTCCTCGGATATATTATCATTTATTTCCTTATTATAATGAAAGCTGGTGTGGATTATTTCTAAAAGCTGTTCTGTCTCATTTAAAACCATTAAGGTAAGCTTTAATCATATCACATGCATTGTGATGATTTCATTTGTATATAGTCTTTATTAATTATCCATTACACATTTTCTGTTTCCTGATGACTATGTAGCTTTTATTTTAAAATTGTTATTTGTGTTTATTGAATTCTTGGGGCCAAAACTGGATGAAATCCATCTGCAGTCACTAACACACTCTGTTCCATTAGATGCACACTCGGAAGTGGCCAGCTGAGAGGCTAGTGGAAGCTCCCAGATTTCTGTTAAGCTGCAGGAGCCCAGAGAAGCAAACCCTTACTGTCCTGCTGGGCAGAGTCCTGGGTGTAGTGTCTGAGAGGAGTGCTGGTGGCCGTCTGCTCAGGAATGATGTCTCTGTCCACTTCCATAGGTGAATCCTCATTGATGTTGAGAGACAGCAGCATGGAGTCTGAACCCTGCCATTCCCGGCTTTTGCTCAAGGATCCTCCAATAAATCCCCCAGTTGTACTGTCATTTCTTACTGAATCTGCTTTAGAGCATGTGTACCATGGGGTGGAAGCTCTTCTTATATTTTACCTGTGATCTGTTGTCTCAGGTACAGAGAGAGAAGCATCAACACTGAAGGTACCGACCCAAAATGGGAACAAGAAGTGAATCTATAATTAGGAAGATATAAAATATTTGAAACAGGACTATATTTTAAAGCCTCATCCTGGAAGGAATACAAAAGCACATATAATCTGATTTTCTTAAGAAACCAGCATCATATATAATCAATAAGCATTACTTGTCATTAGAGTGTAAGGATAAACAATGAGATACCATCACATACTGTTTGAAATTAAAGCAAAAAAAAAAACCCAATGCAATAAAACAGTCAATTGTAAAGTAGATGCAACAAAGATAGATTATATCTAATGTTACTGCATTTATAGTTGTCAGAAGGCCACAACACAGTGTTGTACTTCAGAATATGGTCAAGAATATATGTTAGCTATATTTATTGTTTATTTTTCATCTACAATGATCGCAAATAAATTTAAATACCATTCTGATTATTTCTTTAAATTTCTGTTACCAAATTGATTGATAATGGACTGAATTGTAATTAAAACTTAAAAATTGAAACATTTGGAAATATTTCCACTCTAATATCTAGAAAAACAATATGCTGATTATCTTTGGATTCAGTGACCTTAGTAAAGTACACATTTTGTGTCCATGGTTTACTTAGTTTTTCACTTGAGAATGCAATATCTCATCAGGAGCATAAGGGATTTATTTCTATGTCCTCTGATACAAGTTCATTTGTTCTTCCTTGTTACATGGGAATATTTATTGGATTTAATAAGGGAATCATTGATGATTTACTATAATTTATACCAAAACCCCAACTCCCTGGCTTGAATCCATCCTCTGTCATCACAGTCCTGCAGGGTAGAGCACAACGGGTCCTGTGGGTTGCGAGGCTGTAGTGCTCTACTACCTGCTGAGCCCGCAGTTAACAGCCCGACCCGAAACCCACTGTGTCACCATGGCTCCTTATTTCATTCCAGTCTTTATTATTTATATCTTACACTTGGCCTCAGTTATGTGTTATCACTATAGGTTTTTATAATAATTAGAAATGGCAGATTTATTGAATTTTAAATCATTTTAACACTTCTAAATAAAATTAAAATAATATGCAGTAAGATAGTATATTGTTAATTTCGGCAATTCCATTTACTTCCAAAATTACTTTCAGTTTTTTGCCCCTAACGCCATTCGAGATGTTGGTAGTACTGTTGAGTCAGTGTTTACTCATCGCGACTGTGTATAAAACAGAACAATAACAATGATCCCCAGGCCTTGAACCATCCTTACACTTCTCCCATGTGTGAGACCATTTTAGCACCACTGACTATTCATCTGGTTGAGGGTGCTCCTCTTGTTGCTGACACTGCAGTGCAACGGGACCTTCTTCACTAGGGACTTGTCTCCCTGAAAACATGCTCAAACTAAGGGAGAAGTGCTGTCATCTCCACTTCTAACCATCATTCTGAGACACTCGTTTGAAATGCCCTGCTCTTGTAACACACTTGCCATTTTAGAGGGTCAAAGTTGTCCTTCCGAGTGTTCCCTTCAATGAATGGTCTCATAAACAGTCCTCCAATCATTCCAGCCCATTCAATTCGACCTTGTCTCACAAGTCAGGGGTCCTCCCCATGCCCAGAACACTTATTTCTGTAGAAATGGGGACAACAGGTAGCATTGTTACGGACATGGTGCAACATCAGCACCAGAAGTCACAGCAATTATTTTCTGAGACAGAGTTCATCAGTCACTCACTCCTCACAGAATCAAGGAGCGATGCAGAGAGGCAGCTCAGAGGACCTGACCCTGCACTGTGAGATCAATGCACCCTCTGAGCTCAGGATATTTAAAAACACGAACTGCACCCATGAGTATGGACATGCCTGTTTTTCCTTTCAATGTCAACACTTTTCCTTCGACAAGTAGGATGAGAATATCTATGGTGTTCTGTTTGTCAGGAAACAAAAATATGTAAAAAAGATATTAAAGGGCCATGTGATTTTTATATTCTATTTCAAACAGAGAATGTTAGTCGCTCTTTTCAAGCCTTCATTGTGAAGGACAAAATTTAGACAGAAAAAAAATGAAAAGGCAAAATTGTCCCTGGGGATGCTGACAGCTAAGAGAAACTAATTCCAACAGGACATCCTGTTATTCATCAGTACCTGTCTAGGGCTGGGTGTGTGTGCTCAGTGGGTCCTGCGCGCCCCCTGCTGCCCAATGACTTCCCTGCAGGGGAGGTTTGTGTCTGGGCTCACACTGACTTCCCCTCACTATGCTCCTTGCACTGTAATACATGGCCTTGTCCTCAGCAATGACGGATCAGCTGTAGGAAGAACTGATTCTTCGATGTGCCTTTGGTGATGGAGAGTCGACTTTGGAAGGACGGGTTATAATTTGTCCTATCATTATAATCTATGTATCCCATCCACTGCAGCCCCTTCCCTGAGGTCTGGAGGATCCAATGCCAGTAGTAACCACTGCTTGTGATGGAGACACCAGAGAGAGTGCAGGTGAGGGACAGCTTTTGGGAGGGCTTCACCAGTCCTGGGCCTGACTCCTGAAGCTGCTCTTGGGACAGGACTCCTTTAAATAAAGGAAATTTGTCTCTGTTAGTCACTCACAGTCACATCCTTCCCCAGATTCCACACTGATATCTGAGATCCTCACCTTGGGGAACTGTGACCAGGCACAGGAGAACACAGCAATAGCATCTTTAGCCCACAGCTCTGCTTACCCAAGGGACCCACAGCCCTGTCAGAAGAGAACTGATAGCCTTCAGTGTGCCCAAGGCTGGGATTTTAACCTGGTGCCTGCAGAATGATTTGCATAGGAGGGAGCCCTGTTCTTACAAATAGAGGCTCCTTTGATACCTCTGAGGCCATTGTAGGGGAATTCTTTTGAACTCATCTGTGTGTTAGTCTGCAGTGAGAGGGCACATTTCCTAGGAGGTGTGAGTGAATAGTCAAAGGACAGCCCAACATTTCTGAACAAAAAGCCTCTCCCTCCAGCCCTGCATTGCTCCTGCCCTGACTGAGGCTCCAATATACATGTGCGTAAGAAACTGTGCCATATAGAGTTCCTTGATACCCTCAGGTCCACCCCACAGTGTCTTCATTATCTCACGCTGAAACCACTTAATCACTGATTATATACTGATCCCACTTAATCAGCGTCCTCAGTCTTTGGTAATTTTCTTATTTGGTAAATATATGTTTTAGAAGAAATAATACCAGGCTGGTCCCAAGGAGTTGGGTATTGTTGATGTCTCAAATGCCCACCTCTTCCACAATGCCATTCAGTGCCATTTTTAAGCCTCTCCTCCCTTGAGTATATTTCCTCATGTTTCTGGGCTCTGAATCGTTCCAAGTCCAACAGAAGCTCGTGAATGCTTGAGGAAATGGCTCACGTGCTCATGGGTGCACTTCAGACCATATTCCTAAGGTCAGGCAGTGGTAAGCTGGGACCAGAGGCTGTCTTTTACTTCTGTCCCTGTACTTTATTAATGCTCATATGCCCTGAGTCCTCTGGCAGTATGTCTCCAGTAGGCATTGGCCTCCTACTAATGTGAATCAGTGAGGTCTTTCCCTACCTTGGCCAAGATAATCACAAACCCCACCCCCCTTACAAGCAACACCATCATTGCATCCCAGTGGCTGATGTTATGGCTAAGGAAAACCTCAGTGTAAGTAAAGTGATTCAAGTGCCATCATGTTTCAGGTAAGAAGTTGCCAACTACAGAAGTTGGTCCCCAGACAAAACAAGGTTTTAACTCTGTAGCCTCTAAGAAATGCAAGATTCTGAAGAGAGAACTTTGTTTGGCAGGAACGTTTAGAAGAGTGCAGACCACTGGCCCACCAGGCTGTGAGGATGATGTTCCTGAGAAGAGCAGCCAGTCCACAGAGAAAACAACAAGGCTGGCCTCACTATGAGAAATGATGCCAATCAGTGACTCAGGGCGATACAGGGGACTGCACCGGAGACACAGTGTGGGAATTGCACCTGACCTGATCCCACCACACCGAGGCAAATCACTGGGGGAGTGCAGTGGAACAGCAAGGGAATGGAGTGGCAAGGTCCCCAGGGAATGCTGATAGTGGACTTTAGGGCCAGGGCGTGGTGCCTCAACAGACTGTACTGGAAAACGCTCCTAAGGGCCAGCAAACGATCCCTGAACTAACTACAAGCTTTTCTCTTGTGAACTGTTGTGTTCTGTTCTATGTCAGTGGTTTGTTTTTGTTGTTTTGCTGTCTGGTTGTATACTGTTGCTTTGTTTTCCTCTGTCTTGTTTTCGTGCATTTTAGTGTCTCCACAGTTCTGTCTGAATAGGACAGGCTGGATGAACTATCTGGAGGAAAAACAACGGGACTGACAGTTCCGGGGGGACTTGGGGTGGGGGGGTAGGGGGGGTAAGGAAGTGATATTAACAAACACAGGGACAAGGGAACAACATGGGACCCCAAATGGTAGAGAGGGGGGAGTGGTAGGCCTGGTGGGAAATGATCAAGGGTAAGGTTGCTTAGAGAAGAGATACTCTAGCCCAGGTGGCACGAAGCATGGTAGTGGGGCAGGAGGAAAGTCAAGGGAGATGGAGGAAAGAGCTAGGAGTCAAAGGGCATTTATGGAGGTCTAGACAAAGACATGTACATGCAAATATATATAGGAGGATGGGGAAATAGATCTATGTGTCTATATAGGTTAAGTATTAAGGTGGTGGAAGGACCTTGGGCCTCTACTCAAACACTCCCTCAATGCATGAATACTTTCTTTTATTAAATTGGAACTCTATGATGCTCACTCTCCCGACACAACTGCTGGAGCCAAAGTGGATGAACAAGTAAATGTGCTGAAGAAAGCTGATGGTGCCCGGCGATCAAAAGAGATAGTGACTGGGGTCTTAAAGGCTTGAAATAAACAAGCGGCCATCTAGCTCAGAAGCAACAAAGTCCACATGGAAGAACACACCAGCCTGTGTGATCGAATGGTCGCAAAGGGATCAGTTACCAGGCATCAAAGAACAAAAAATCATATCATTGACTGCACACCTCCATGATAGGATCACTGAAGACAAATGGGTGCATAAGCAAATGTGAAGAAAGCTGATGGTGCCGGCTATCAAAAGAGATAATGTCTGGGGTCTTAAAGTCTTGAAGGTGAACAAGCAGCCATCTAGCTCAGAAGCAAAAAAGCCCACATGGAAGAAGCACATCGGCCAGTGCGATCACGAGGTGCCAAGGGCCAAGGTATAATGCATCATGCAAAAAAAAAAAAGATATATGTGTGTGCATGTATAAGTATGTGTGTATGTATGTGTATATGTATATATATGTATATATATATATATATATACACATATATATATATACCATATTAAATGAAGGGGGAAGTTCAGAGTGGAGACCCAAGGCCCAATTGTCAGCCAATGGAGATCCCCTCATAGAGGGGTTTAGGAGAGGAGATGGGTTAATTAGGGTGCGAAGTAGTACCAATGAAGAACACAGCTTTCCCCCAGATCCTGGATGCTTCCTCCCCCCAACTACCATGATCCGAATTCTACCTTGCAGGGCTGCATAGGGCAGAGGCTGTACACTGGTACATATGAGGGCTGGAGGTACAGGGAATCCAGGGTGGATGATACCTTCAGGACCAAGGGTGTGAGGGACGATGCTGGGAGAGTGGAGGGTGAGTGGGTTGGAAAGGGGGAACTGATTACAATGATCCACATGTGACCTCTTCCCTGGGAGAGGGACAGCAGAGAAAGTGGGGAAGGGAGACTCCGGATAGGGCAAGATATGACAAAATAATGATGTATAAATTACCAACGGCACATAAGGGAGGGGGGAAAGGGGAGGGAGGGTAAAAAAAATGAGGACCTGATGCAAGGGGCTTAAGTGGAGAGCAAATGCTTTGAGAATGATTGGGGCAGGGAATGTATGGATGTGCTTTATACAATTGATGTATGTATATGTATGGATTGTGATAAGAGTTGTATGAGTCCCTAAAAAAATGTAAAAAAAGAAAAGAGGAGAAAAAAGAAAGAGTGCAGACCAGTCAGGTGTCATGACTTCATGTGTAGAGAGACAGCAGAGCAGGGAGGGGGAAAGAGTTCTTTAATAGACAGGGCAACATAAGAGTAAGATCCCAAAACAGTGTTTCAGACCCTGAACCCAAATATACCGGTTTGAGACATAAAGGCACTCTGAATTCAATGAGGTCCATTCAGGTCCTTAAATTTTAGGAAGGATTATAGACCATTTTAACTATTCTTTACCCCATGGACTCTGGCTCACCCGAAATTTGATCATTTATAACCAAAGTCTGCCCCTCTATTTGTGCTGTAGATATGACCCCTTAATAACTTCAGGAATCTCAACCTTGAATTTATTACCCAACTCACAGATTGTCTGATTTTGGAATCATTTGCATATTCTTGACCATGAACTCAGTAGTACTATCTTTAAACATGCATTTTTAATGTTCACTTCCCATAAATATTTCTTTATCATTGATATCCACCATGAAAAGCATTTTCTCCAGTTGACACCACTCATTTACTGAATGATTAAACTGTCTGTATATCTCTAAATTAATATATATATTTTACCATTGTGGAAGTCCAAACACAGGGTCCTGGGCTTTACTGAGCTTAAATTTCTTAGGAGAATAAGCAAATGCCTTGCAAAAGAACATTTGTGAGGTTCACTAAAATTCAGGATTTCAATTAAATAATATGATGATAGTTTTCAGTTGAAGATCACTGGAGTCATTCAGTTTCCACATACATTCTGATATGGCATTGATTGAACCTGGTCATTCCAGCACACATTCGTCTCATAACATCTGCTGCTGCTGGCTGGCAGGACAATTTAAGGATCACACTGTAATGTGACTGCACACTAGTCCAGGTCACCTGCATCTCTGAATGTGAATCCCATGATTGTCTAAGCTAATCCTATGACAGAGGTTAGAATGACCGTTCTTAAGTGTAAATTTGTTGACATTATCCCTGTGCACATAGCTTTCACACTACTTATGCTACCCATATGCTGAATGAGATCATAAATTCTTGTTGCACGCTGAGGAAGCAACACATGGATCTCTAGATTCTGAAGTTCTGGCCACTAAGTATTCCCAACTTTCTGAAATGTGGAAATGATAGGATGTATGACTCCAAGGAAAATGTAAATACATTTGCTCTAGTTATAGACTGTTGTACAGTAAAACTTTGCAGTGCAGTGTTTTGTTTTTCTGATATTATGACTGAGAAAAAGCATGGAGGAGAAGGTTTCATCCCAGAACCCATGTCGTGCCTGTTTGAAAATCTTATGGATGAAGTGTGACCCTTCTTCCAAGAAGGCACTTTCATAGTCTGCCAAGCTGCCCTGGCTGGAGGCCCGGAATGCATTTGGGCTGAGGGTCAAGCACTTGGTCCAGAACCTCGACCTCTCCTTTGACTCAGCGCCCTCCCAGCATGGTGCATAAGTGTCTCCTGAGAGCAGAAATAGAAATAAGGTGAAATTTAAATGATATTAATTATTGAATTACATTTGTATTCAAATTAAAAATTAAATATAACTATTTAAAATAATATGCACCTATAAAATTCTGACACGTGCACTTTTAAATGTTTGTGAGGGGTGGGGAAAATTTGAAATCAAAATACAAGACAAACAGTGGACAAGAATTTGCTCAAGTGAAGCTTCTCTCCTTACTCTGCACAAGGTAGCACAATGCTCCAGGCCCTCAAACGTGTCCTCTGAAACCATCACCTGTTTAGTCCTGATTCCCAGCCAGTGTCTGAGGATGCCAAGGGATGAAGACAAGCCAGGTTTTGAGATACATAGGACAGCTTTGACTCACAACTAAGGCTTGAAGACACTGTGGTGTGCTTGCTGGTTCATGCTGGACTGAGCTAACTTTATGGAAATCCCAGCCACCCTTTCCTCCCAAGACCCTTACTGGGTACATATTTGCATCACAGCTGAGAGATACCTCATCTTTGCCTTGTCCCCTCTGTGTGTATCTGATTCCACATGTGTCCTTCTGCACTTTGGAAATGGGAGCCTGTTTCCTCCCCTGACAATGCAATGTTTCTAATTCAGCGGTTGATACAAACCCTGACATCCAGAGAAACTCCAATGGAAGCTGTAAGATAGAGAGGAAGCCCCAGACACTGACCGGAAGCCAGTTCTTAACTCCCCTCTACACTGTCTGCCAGAACTGAGTCCTGTGGCTGAGAGTCAGCAATCCCTGAAGTCCATACCTCCCTTTAGGGAGGTTCGTGTAGAGACTCTTACACATTCCCTTTTCTGTCTCTATTATTGAAATAGAAGGTTGTATAATCAATGTTGAGGCTGTCCATTTGTGGATGCAAAATGTTCTTGGCTTTTTCTCTGTGTGTAGGTAGGATATGGAATAACTATTATTCACTTTAGGCCCTTCATGGAATGACAAAATACATCTGAGTAGAGTATGCCCAATATGAAACAGAGAGAGAGGGAGACAGAGAGAATGTTGAAAACCAGATCAGGCCCAACATGCATCAGCGGGTGGTTAACTGAAAAGTTTTAACCATTCAAGTCAGGTTTATCATTTTGATTTACTATAGTCATCTCGCCAATGCAATCTGATTAGTAGCCAGGTGAGTGCCAGTCCTCTATTACGGACAGAGGGAAATCACTGGAGGTTTAGTTCCTCTGTACATCTCAGAAATGTATCTTGCTTTTAGACATGTATCTTCCATTCTTCCTAAAGTTTAAAATAATGTGATTATTTATTTCCTTTGGATCTGGTGACCTTAGAAAGGGATAATACTATTTCTACATTTTCTTTTCTTCTGTGAATGCAGTGATGTCCCATCAGCATAATGAGTGTTTTACTGATAATTCCTCAGATATATTAAAATATTTCCTTAATACTTGTTAACTTGACTGATATTCATGCTAAAAGCTGCTGAGGTCTCATTTAAAATCACTACGGTAAACTTTAACCATATACCATAAAGTGTGGCAATTTTATTTTACCCCTCTTTCCTCAGATATATTATCATTTATTTCCTTATTATATTGAAAGCTGGTGTGGATTGTTGCTAAAAGCTGTTCTGTCTTATTTAAAACCATTAAGGTAAGCTTTAATCATATCACATGCATTGTGATGATTTCATTTGTATATAGTCTTTATTATATATCTGGTTACTGATAACTATGTAGCTTTTATTTTTAAAATGTGATTTGTGTTTATTGAATTTCTGGGGTCAGAAATGGATGAAATCCAACTTAGTCACCAAAACTCTGAGTTCCATTAGATGCACACTCGGAAGTGGCCATCTGAAAGGCTAGTGGAAGCTCCCAGATTTCTGTGAAGCTGCGGGAGCCTAGAGATGCAAACCCTCACTGTCCCGCTGGGCAGAGTCTTGGGTGTGGTGTCTGAGAGGAGTGCTGGCGGCCGTCTGCTCAGGAATGATGTCTCTGTCCACTTCCATAGGTGAATCCTCATTGATGTTGAGAGACAGCAGCATGGAGTCTTCTGAACCCTGCCATTCCCGGCTTTTGCTCAAGGATCCTCCAGATGCCCACCCCAGTAAATCCCCTAGTTATACTGTCAATCTCTTACTGAGTCTGTTCTAGACCATGTGTCCCACGGGGTGGAAGCTCTTCTTAGTTTTTCCCTGTGATCTGTTATCTCAGGCACACAGAGAGAAGCATCAACACTGAAGGTGCCGACCCAAACTGGGAGCAAGAAGGGAATCTATAATTATGAATATATAAAACATTTGAAACAGGTCTTGATTTTAAAGCCTTTTCCTGGAAGGAATATGAAAACACATATAATCTGAATTTCTTAAGAAACATAAGCATCATATATAACCAATAAGCATTACTTGTTATTAGAGTGTAAGGTTAAACAATGAGATACCATCACACACTGTTTGAAATGAACGTCAAAATAAAAACACCCCCAACACAATAAAATAGTAAATTGAGAAGTAGATGCAAGAAAGAAAGATCATATCTAATGTTACTGCATTTTAAGTTGTCAGTAGGCCACAAACACAGTGCTGTACTTCAGAATATGGTCAAGAATATATACATTAGCTATATTTATTATTTATTTTTCATCTACAATGATCCTAAATAAATTTATATGCCACTCTGATGATTTTTTAAAGTTTTTGTTACCAAATTGATTGATAATGGATTGAGTTGTAGCTAAAACTTAAAAGTTGAAACATTTGGAAATATTTCCACCCCAATATCTAGAAAAACAATATACTGATTATCTTTGCATTCAGGGATCTTAGTCTAGTACAAACTTTGTGTCCACTGTTTACTTAGTTTTTCATTTGAGAATGCAATAATATCTTATCAGGAGCATAAGGGTTTTATGTGTATTTCCTCCGATGCAAGTTCATTTGCTCTTCCTGTTTACATGGGAATCTTTATTGGAATGAATACGGGAATCATTGATGATTTACTATTATTTATGCCAAACCCCAACTCCCTGCTCTTGAGTCCATCCTCTGTCATCACAGTCCTGCAGAGTAGCGCACAATGGGCCCTGTGGGTTGTGAGGTTGTAGTGCTCTACTACCTGCTGAGCCTGCAGTTAGCAGCCCGACTCAAATCCATTGTGTCACTATGGCTCCTTATTTCATTATAGCCTTTATATTTATTTCTTACACTTGTCCTCAGTTTTCTGTTATCCCTATAGGTTTTATAATAATTAGAAATCACAGATTTATTTAATTTTAAATCATTTTAACACTTCTAAAGAAAGTTAAAATAATATGCTTTAAGATAGTTTATTGTTAATTTAGGCAATTCCATTTACTTCCAAAATTACTTTCAGTTTTCTGCCCCTCACTCCATTAGAGATGTTGTTAGGTGCTGTTGAGTCAGTGCTTACTCATGGTGACTCTGTATAAAATAGAACAATAACAATGATCCCCAGGCCCTGCACCATCCTCACACTTCTCCCATGTGTGAGACCATTTTAGCACCACTGACTATTCACCTGATTGAGGGTGCTCCTCTTGTTGCTGACACCGCAGTGCAACAGTACATTCTTCCGTAGGGATTTGTCTCCCTGAAAACATGTTCAAACTAGCTGAGAAGTGTCATCATCTCCACTTCCAACCAGCATTCTGAGACATTCTTTTGAAATGTTCTGCTCTTGCTACACACCTGTCATTTTAGAGGGATCAAATTGTCCTTCCAATGAGTGTTTCCTTAAATGAATGATCTCAGAAAGAAGTCCTCCAGTCATTTCAGGCCATTCCATTTGACCTTGTCTCACCAGTCAAGGGCCACCCTATGCCCAGAACTCTTATATCTGCAGAAATGAAGACAATGGGTAGCATCATTACGGGCATGGCACAATGTCAGCACCAGAAGTCACAGCAATTATTTTCTGAGACAGAGCTCAACAGTCAGTCACTCCTCATGGAGTCAAGCAGCGATGCAGAGAGGCAGCTCAGAGGACCTGACCCTGACCCTTCACTGTGAGATCAATGCACCGCCTGAGCTCAGGTTATTTAAAACCATGAACTGCACTCATAAGTATGGACATGCCTGTTTTTCCTTTCAATATCAACAGTTTTCCAGTGACAAGTAGGATGAGAATGTCTATGGTGTTCTATTTGTCAAGAGAGAAAAATATGTAATAAAGAAGATATGATGAAACCATACAACTTTCTTCTAGTTCTTAAATGCTTCCTGTACCCCACTATCATGATCCCAATTTTACCTTACAAATCTGGCTAGACAAGAGGATGTACACTGGTACAGATAGGAACTGGAAACACAGGGAATCCAGGACAAATGGTCACTTCAGGACCAGTGGTGAGAGTGGCGATACCGAGAGGGTGGTGGGAAGGTGGGGTAGAAAGAGGGAACCGATTACAAAGATCTACATAAAACCTTCTCCATGGGGGATGGACTACAGAAGAGTGGGTGAAGGGAGATGTCTGACTGTGTAGGATATGACAAAACAATAATAATTTATAAATTATCAAGGGTTCATGAGGCAGGGGGAGCAAGGATGGAGGGGGGAAATGAGGAGCTGATATCAAGGGCTCAAGTAGAAAGCAAATATTTAGAGAATGATGATGGCAACAAATGTACAAATGTGCTTGACACATGGATGTATGTATGGATAGTGATAGGAGTTTTACAAACCCCCAAGAAAATGATTTAAAAAAACTTAAAATTTTTTACAAAGAAGATAGTAAAGGGTCATGATGATTTTTGTATTTCTACTTCAAAGAGCGAAAGTTAGTCGCTCCTCACCCCTGCATTGAGGAGAACATTTAGACAGAATAAAATAAAAAGGCAAAATTGTCCCTGGGGATGCTGAGTGCTAAAAGAGGAATCCTTAATTCCAACAGGATATCCGGTCATCTATCTCTGCCTGTCTAGGGCTGTGTGTCTGTGCTCAGTAGGTCCTGCGCGCCCCCTGCTGCCCAATGACTTCCCTGCAGGGGAGGTTTGTGTCTGGGCTCACACTGACTTCCCCTCACTGTGCTCCTTGCACAGTAATACATGGCTGTGTCCTCAGCAGTCACGGAGCTCAGCTGCAGGGAGAACTGATTCTTCGATGTGTCTCTGGTGATGGAGAGTCGGCTTTGGAAGGACGGGTTATAATTTGTATCGCCATCAGACCATATGTATCCCATCCACTGCAGTCCCTTCCCCGAGGTCTGGCGGATCCAGCTCCAGCCATAACCACTGCTTGTTATGGAGAAACCAGAGACAGTACAGGTGAGGGACAGCTTCTGGGAGGGCTTCACCAGTCCTGGACCTGACTCCTGAAGCTGCACCTGGGAGAGGACATCTGTAAATGAAGATAATTGGTTTCTATTAGTCACTTGCAGTCACAACCACCCCCAGATTCCACACTGATATCTGAGACCCTCACCTTGTGGAACTGTCAGCAGGCACAGGAGAACATATAGCAAAAGCATCTTTAGCCAACAGCTGCCCTTTCCCAAGGGACCCACAGCCCTATCAGAGGAGAACTGATAGCCTTCATTGCCCAAGGCTGGGATTTTATCCTAGTGCCTGCAGAATGATTTGCATAGGAGGGAGCCCTGTGCTTATAAATAGAGGGTCCTTTGTTTCTTCAGTGGCCATTGTAGGCTAATTCTTTTGAACTCATCTGTGTGTTAGTTTTCAATGAGAGAGCACATATTTCTTTTCTTTTTTGTTTTTTGTTTTTAATCTTTTTTATTGGGGCTCATAAGGCTCTTATCACAGTCTGTACATACATCAATTGAGCAAAGCACCCTTATACATTCGTTGCACTCGTCATTCCCATAATTCACCTTCCACTTGGGTTCCTGGAATCAGCTCGGTTTCCCTTTTTTTCCCCCATCCCCCTCCCTCCCCCATCCCACCCCTGGTCCCTTGATAGTTTATAAATAATTATTACATCTTATCTTACACTCCCCGGCGTCTCCCCTCACCCACGTCCCCATTGCCCATCTCCCAGAGAGGTGGTTACACATAGATCTCCGAGATCAGTTCTCCCTTTCTACACCCCCTTCCCTCCTGGTGTCGCCACTCCCACCGCTGGTGTTGAGGGGTTCGTCTGTCCTAGATTCCCTGTGCATCCAGATCCCCACTGCACCACTGTATATCCTCTGGTATAACCAGGTCCGCAAGGCAAGGCAGAATTGGGGTCATGATGATTGGGAGGGGAGGAAGTGTTCAGGAACTAGAGGAAGGTTTTTAGTTTCATTGTTGCTACACTGAACCCTGAGTGGCCCATCTCCTCCACACTACCCCTCTGGAAGGGGTGTCCAGCTGTCTACAGATGGGCATTGGGTCCCCATCACGCACTCCCCCTCTTTCACGGTGATGTGATTCTCACCACCACCCCACCTTTGTTGTTGGAGACCTGGTCTCCTCTGCCCTTCACGATCACCTATGTTGGTGTGCTGCTTCCATGTGGGCTTGGTTGCTTCTGGGCTAGATGGCCGCTTGTTTGCTTTCAAGCCTTTAAGTCCCCAGACGCTATATCTCTCAGTAGCCGGGCACCATCAGCCTTCTTCACCACACTTGCTTATGCACACTTTCATCTTCAGCGCTTATGTGAGGAAGGTGATCACACAATGATTGTTTTTGTTCCTTGGTGTCTGCTACATGGTCCATTCAACAGCTTGTATTCGCTTAGGCTGTGTGCTTCTTCTCTGTGGGCTTTGTTGCTTCTGAGCTAGATGGCTGCTTATTTGCCTTCAAGCCTTTAGGACCCCAGACGCTATATCTTTCTGATAGCCGGGCACCATCAGCTTTCTTCACCACGTTTGCTTACACACGTCTGTCTTCAGTGATCATGTCGGGAAGGTGGGTATCCTTCAATGACTGTTTAGCAGGTCGTGGTGCTATTGTATTGGGGGATTAGAGAGAGCACGTTTTTCTAGGAGGTGTCTGTGAATGGTCAAAGGACAGACCAGCATTTCTGAGCCCAGTATTCTCTCCCTCCAGCCCTTCATTGCTCCTGCCCTGTCTGAGCCTCCTGTGTATCCTGTGCATCAGAGACTGGGCAGTACAGAGTTTCTTGAAACCATCAGGTTAACCCCACAGTGTTCTCATTACCCCACACTCTCCAAAAACATTGCTTTTTTATACACTGATGCCACTTAATCAACCTCCTCAATGTCCTTGGTCATTTTCATATGTGGTAAATATATGTTTTAGAAGAATTAATACTAGATCTGTCCCAAGGAGTTGGGGATTGATGATCCCACAAATATCCACCTCTTCCATGATGCCATCCAGTGCCATTTTCCACCCAATCCTCCCTTGAGCATATTTCCTCATGTTTCTGGGCTCTGTGAATTGTTGCAATGTCCAACAGCTCCTAAGGTCAGGCAGCGGTAAGCTCGACCAGAAGCTGTCCTTTTCCACATTTCAGTGATATTTGTACACTCTGGACAGGAAGTTCTTCATAAAGCATGTCCACAAAACATGCAGGATGGTGTCTCCTCTCCGGTTTCTGAGCTGAGAGATAGATTCCCATCCTCCTGTTTTTATGATAATCAGGAAACCTGGCTATTGATCACTTTCCTTCATCTTCTAAAAGAGTCAGTTTTCATATAATCAGCTTACTGGTTGTGTTCCTGTTATTTCATTTATCCTGGTTACTTTTTTATTGCCTCTCCCAGGCCCGTACTACCTATGCCATGGATATTACCTATGCATACTCATCTTTTTCTAGTTCCATTAGTTGGAAACTGAAGTAATCAATCTCAGAGTTTTACTTCTATACAACTCTTTGCTGCTATGAATTCCTCATTAAGTTCTCTTCATAGATTAACCCCACGGTTTGTTGTCTTGTGATTTCACTTTCATTTAATCCAGTGCAGCCATCAGGATGTGAAAATCATTAAACACATGTTTATGACACAAATAGTATATCCATGTATTCATCACTCACACTCACTGCCACGAGCCAGTGCAGACTCATCATGACCCTATAGACAGGGTAAAATTGTCCTTGAGCACTTCTGAAACTGTAACTCTGTGGGAGAAAAAAGACCCGTTTTTCTACTGTGGAACAGCTAGTGCTTAAGAACTCCTGAAATTTCAGGTCGCAGCTTAATGAGTAACCAAAACACCACCTGGATTCATTTATGCATACATATATTTAAATATGTTTATGCATATAACATACTAATGAATGAATATTGAAATTGATGTGTTTTTTGTAATATATAGTAAGACAAGATTCTCAGAGAAAATATTTTGGAGGGAAAGGAAACCCTGGATACTAACAGGAAGCTTCTTGCTCCCATGCCTCCCCCATTGCCCTTGCCAGAAGTCTGGCTCCTGTGCTTTGTGCAGCCCATGCGATCCCTATAGACTGAGGTCATATTACAGGAAAGGTTGTGCCTGGGATGGCACTGAGTCCTCTCACTGTTGCTCTCACACAGTAATGGACAGCTGTGCCCTCAGTGGTCATTGAGCTCAGCTATGGGGAGAATTGCTTGGTGGATATGCTTTTGACGCTTGAGAGTCAACTCTATTGAAGCGGGTAATTGTTTCCTGCTGCTCAGACATACTGATAACAACCACTGAAAACTTTTCTGCAGGTTGTAGTAGATCCAGCTCCAGAAATATGGAGCCACTAGAGACAGCAAATCTTAAGGGGAGGATTTGTGATGGATTTGTCACTCCTGGGCTCAAATCCTGATGCTCTACCTGTCATGGGCCACCCAGGACAGGGAGAAAAATCAATGATGACAATTAATGCAAACCTTTTTCATGTCAACCCATTTTTAGAATCTCTTGTTACTATCAGAGAGAAGTAACCGCCAGGCTAAAGAATACCCAAAAGAAAATAAAAACTGATGAACAAGTGATGTAGTTCCTAGAGAACTCTGACCACTATGTGGTGTCTTGCACCAAGTTTTGAACTTTAATCTGAAAATTGAAGGGGTGATCTACATGTTAACAGTTCCAGGAGGGAAAAGTAGAGACACTTTCCATCTTATCTCATAAACCACAACGAGAAAGTCTAATGTCTTCCTTTTCTCTGGGATTGACCCCTGTTCATTGAGAAATCAAGATTCTTAAGCAGAGGATCAGAGAAACTATTGGGACACAGAAAGCATAGAGAGTGTTAGGAAATTTGGATTATATTAAGACTCGCAATTGATAATGGATATTTATTCTACCATGTTTTCTCAGTTCTCTGCATATTCTCTTGAGAGTTCTCTCCTCTTTCTACTTCCTAACATCTCACTTAGCATCCGTTGGGGCAATGAAACATATACAGAGTTTTGAGACTCAAAATGGGTAAAGGACATGAACTTAACCAAAGGAGACATTCAAGTGGCAAAAAACCGCATACAAAGATATTAACTCCCATTATTTATTAGTGCTGGTATTGTGTGGTTGGTTGGTTTTGTTTGGTTTTGAAATCGTTTCTCGGAATGGTTACAGAATGCCTAGCCATATTTTCTGGAAAGCTATTTAAGAACTTTCATAGAATGAAAAAAAAAACATGTTCAATGCAACCTATAGCGTGATTTGTTATTGTTTCCACTGATTTTCATTGTTCATCACAGTAATACAGAATCTTTGAAAGCTTTAGCAGTTTCTTTATGCAACATGGTATACTGAGCAAAAAAATGAGAACTGTACTAAATGAAAACAATGACATCAAGATTGTAGGAGGCCGTGTTAATAATCTGTCATGCAAGTGACATAGTACTACATGTTGTAAGATAGTATGACTTGTAAACCTTACGGATGAAGAACAGGGACTGCTGCTTTCACTTTAGTTTAAAATTCATTGTAAAGAAATTAAGCTCCCCACTATGGGACCAATGGAAAATATCAAGATAAATGGAGATAATATTGAAGTTGTGAAGGAGTTCATCTCGTTTGTATCTACAATCAATATTCATGGAAGCCACAGTCAATCAAATGATACAGTTCATTGAGCAAACCTGCTGCACAGACCTCCTTACAGGTTGAAGATCAAGGATGACTCTTTGAGGACTCAGATGTACCTGGCCCAACCTATGGGTTTCCAATTGTTTCATAGGCATGTGCAAGTCAGACAATGAATGAAAAAGATCAAAGATTAAACAGTGTATTTGAATTATTGTACTGGTGGATAATTTGATGGTAGGATGGACCACCAGAAGAACAAAAATATTGTATATTGGATGATGTACTCTTATAATGCTTACTCGAAAGAAGTGAGGAGGTGATTACTTCATCTCAAGTACTTTGGACATGTATCAGGAAAATCAGAACTTGGAAAAGAACATAATGGATGATAAACAGGTGATTTTTTAAAGCTGACCTTTAGCAAGATAGATTGGCACAGTAACTGCAACAAAAGCCTCATACCTGACATCTGTGGAAATGAAGCATGACCTGTTTTGCATTCTGTTTTCTCGATTGTTGCTGTGAGTCCAAACTGAGTTAATATGATTTAAAACAGCAAAATGCAATGCCAATGCCAAACATTATACTCAATGCAGAGGGAGTGAAAGCCTTCCCCTTTCAAATTGAAACCAGATAAGGATACCATTAAATACCAATCTTATTTCATATTGTCCTGAAACTCTGTCATAGTTACATAATCTGGTGTCAACTTGAGATTATTAAAAGTGAAGGGGTGGAGTTTAGCCCATCAATCAGATCACAGATTGATGACCTCATTTGGGGGCGTTATGGAGATAAATAGCTTGATGGAGGCAGGATACACACTCACTCCCTGCGAGACATTCCTGCTGACAAGAAACATGGAGTTGCACTAGAGTCCTGCAGCTGGAGAACCAGTTGGAGACCCCCTGCCAGCACTGAGATGCTTCCACCACCACTGGATCCACACGACTGTCCAGCTACTGGCATGTGATCTTTCTGCATTCGGTGTCATCACATGTGTTACATAACTCTGAAGAGGAATTTGTAGATTGGTATCGGACATATGGGCTAATATCGGGCCTAGGGACTTGATCTGGACTGGGCTGGGATGTTTTCTCAGCTGTTATTTTTACAATTTCTCTTTTATATAAAGCTCTTTCTTAAACACATGTTTCTCTAGTCAACCCTACCTAACATAAACTCTTATCTATAGCTATCAATCAACACATGTAACACAAAGGCATCCAAAATGGCAACAAAGAAGTAAAACTCTCTATAGTTGCCGATGGCATCATTCTAAACATAGAAAACCGAAAATCCATAGAAGAAAATTATTGAAACTAGTTGAAAGATCAAAAAATTTCACAGTTTATAAGGTCAACATAGAAAATCAGTTTGATTCCCACATACCCATAGAGAAAGTTCTGAAAAGGAAATCGAAAAATAATACTATTTACCATAGCCACCTTAAAGATAAAATAAATTGAAATAAACCTAAGCAGGGAAACAAAAGTCTTCTAGAAAGAAAACTACTCCAAGGTATAAAATGACACACAAATAATTAGAATAATGGACCATTTCAGGAAGAGGAAGGCTTAACTTTGTGAAAATAACACACTCTAAGCGATCTATAATTATAATACAATTCTGAACAAGATCCAAGCGTTTGTCTTTAAGGGCATGGAAACTGCTGACCAAATTTTAAAAGAAAATACTCATCAAGTTAAAAAAAATTAAACACTGAACCCTGTGTGGCCCATCTCCTTCTCACTACCCCTCTGGAAGGGGTGTTCAGCTCTCTACAGGTGGGCATTGGGTCCCCATCATGCACTCCCCCTCTTTCACGGCGATGTGATTCTCACCACCACCCCACCTTTGATGTTGGAGACCTGGTCTCCTCTGTCCTTCGTGGTCACCTATGTTGGTGTGCTGCTTCCGTGTGGGCTCGGTTGCTTCTGGGCTAGATGGCCGCTTGTTTGCTTTCAAGCCTTTAAGTCCCCAGACGCTATATCTCTCAGTAGCCGGGCACCATCCGCCTTCTTCACCACACTTGCTTATGCACACTTTCGTCTTCAGCCATTATGTGAGGAAGGTGATCACACAATGATTGTTTTTGTTCCTTTGTATCTGCTACATGGTCCATTCAACACCTTGTATTCGCTTAGGCCGTGTGCTTCTTCTCTGTGGGCTTTGTTGCTTCTGAGCTAGATGGCCGCTTATTTGCCTTCAAGCCTTTAACACCCCAGACGCTATATCTTTTTTTGATAGCCGGGCACCATCAGCTTTCTTCACCACATTTGCTTACACACACGGCTGTCTTCAGTGATCATGTCGGGAAGATGGGTATCCTGCAATGGCTGCTTAGCAGGGCGAGGTGCTATTGTATTGGGGGATTATGCATGAGGAGGCCCAATGTCCATCTGCTACCCAACTACTGAACCTATAAATATATGCATATAAATCTATTGCCCCCATAAACATAAATATATTTACATATGTACATGTCTGTATTTAGGCTTCTCTGTATGCACTTTGCCTCCTACTCCTTTCCTCTATTTCCTTTCGCTTTCCTCCCGACCCATTACCATGTTTGGCCTTCATTCTGGATTCAGTAGTTCCTCTCAGTTACCTTGCTCTTGGTCACTACCTTCCAGTCCTCCCCTCCCCTCCCTCCTCTGGTTTTGAACCATTCGCTGTTCCCTTGTTCCTGTGTTGGGCGACACCTCCTCCCTTCCCCTACCTCCCACACTCTCATGTCCCTCCAGGACCGTTTGTCCTGTTGTTTTCTTCTCTCATTATTTGTCCAGCCTATCTTGTCTAGGTGGACCTGCTGACATAGTAATATGTGCATACAAATGGATATTTCTTTGACTGCACCCAAGTGGCCCATAAGAACATGGCTTTGACAGAAGCAACATCGACACGCTGATAAGCAGAAAAGCCACTAACATACAAAGTTTACAAGGTAAAAAACAAAACAAATTAAAAAAGACTAAGCAAAAAGATAGCAAATATTAAAAGAAAAATTGCTAGTAGTTCAAGGTCCTTTCGTTGGCCTTTAGACCATCCTTTATACTCCCTCGGGCTCCCTTTGCTCTGCTTCCTCCGCTGCTCCATTGCACGCCCCCAGTGTTTGCCTCAGTGTGGCGGGGTCAGTTCAGTCGCCCATCCCCCATTGTGTCTCAGGTGCTGTCCCATGTAGGGCCATGTGTTGGTGCAGGATGTCGTATCTCGTAGTGTGGTCAGCTGAATGGTCCTCTCTGTATGATGGGCCCTTCTAGCTGGTCTATCGACTTTGGGCTTGGTGTACCCAGGTGTACTCCACTACGTCCTTTCTCCTTCTTTTGTTTCAGCTTCCTTCTGGATGTGGTGTGGTGGGTCAGTTCCTTTCCCACTCCAGACGATCTATTTTTGTTTTCTGTGGTATTCCCTTCGAGTGTGGGGGTCGGCCTAATTCTGGTTTGGGCCGGCTTGTCGTCCAGCCTCTTTGTGTAGACCTCTGTACTTTGCGTTGCCCTCCTTGTTTTGTGTGTCGTGTTGGGGTCCGTATGCATGTTCCAGATCTGTGGGAACACAACCGATACTCTCCCCCGGGTGGGTTAGTACCCTGCCCCCCCCATACCATGCATTCAGATTCTCCCCCTCCTGGTTCTCCCTCTCCCTACCCCACTACTCCTTCTTTATGCTGGGCTCTCATGTACCTCCCTAGGTGTGGCCTGTCCTCCCTCCAACTATCTATGCTTCCTCCCGTTTATTGTGGGATGGATGTTTATTCTTCTATTTCTGTCATGCTGATTGTACTTACCTCAGGGGACTCATGTTGTACCTGTCCCTTTGGGTCTGGCTTACCTCGCTTAACATAATTCCTTCCAGCTCTTCCCATGAAATAACGTGTTTCATGTGCTCATCGGTGCTTTTCAGTGCTGCATAATACTCCAAACCTTCCTCTAGTTCCTGAACGCTTCCTCCCCTCCCAATCATCATGACCCCAATCCTACCTTGCCTTGCGGACCTGGTTGTACCAGAGGATGTACAGCGGTGCAGTGGGGATCTGGAGGCACAGGGAATCTAGGACAGACGAACCCTTCAACACCAGCGGTGGGAGTGGCGACACCAGGAGGGAAGGGCATGTAGAAAGGGAGAACCGATCTAGGAGATCTATGTGTAACCTCCTCTCTGGGAGATTGGCAAGGGGGACACGGGTGAGGGGAGTCGCCGGGGAGTGTAAGATAAGATATAATAATTATTTATAAACTATCAAGGGACCAGGGGTGGGATCTGGGAGGGAGGGAGATAGGGGGAAAAAAAGGGAAACCGAGCTGATTCCAGGAACCCAAGTGGAAGGTGAATTATGAGAGTGATGAGTGCAAGGAATGTATAAGGGTGCTTTGCTCAATTGATGTATGTACAGATTGTGATAAGAGCCTTATGAGCCCCAATAAAAAGATTTAAAAAAATTAAACAGACCCGGGATAAGCAAGGTCAGAACTACCCACCTGTCATACCTCAGAGATCCTGTGGTGTTGTGGAATAAACAGTAGACTATTAATTGCATGTTCTTCTGTTCATGATCACCATATACTCCTCAGGAGAAAGATGAAGCTTTCTGATCATTGAAAATTTTAGTCTCAGATATCCAAAGGGACCTTATGTTTTCTACTGTATGATTTCTATGAGTCTTCATTGACTCAACAGAAGTCTTACACATTTTCTATCACTTATTTTAGTGGAGTATATTTCTGTTTTTCTGAATATTTGCTTTCACAATAGTTTTTCCTCTTCTAAGTTAAGACAAAATAGAAGAGTTTTTACTGGAGTTTCCTCTCAATCAGTTGCTAAGTGGTGGGAACAAAGCCAACCCAAGACACAACAGAAAACCTCATCTGTGCTCACACACACACCTGCTTCTGGTTCCTGGCCCTGTTAATTTAGACCTGAACTCCCCCTGCTGATCTTTACATAAGTCGCCCCTCCAACACCCCCCCACCCCCCGCACACGCCCCAGCTATCCTGCAGGGTGGTTTGTGTTGGGGCTCACATTGACTTTCCCTCTCCTTGGCTCCTTGAACAGTGGTCCTCAGGGGTCACAGAGCTTAGCTGCAGGGAGATTTGGTTCTTGGATGTGTCTGGGTGAGGGACACTTGGTAAACCAAGCAACTAAGTGACAAAATGAGCAATCTCTTCCTCCAAAACCAAACCCACTGTGATTGCATCTATTGTGACTCATGGGAACCTTAGAAGACTGATTGGAACTGCTCGTTAGGCTTTCTCTGACTGATTATTTACAGGAATAGAAGTCATCTTACTCAAGGGGAACCGCTGGCTGATTTGAATCCCTGCCTTTTAGTGAGCAAACAAATCTTATCCCACAGCACCGCCATAGCCTTTTATATCTCTGCACCAACAGGCCCATATTACAGGGTTTCTGAAATGTCACTTTTAGAATCCAAATCATAATATTTTGTATATTTTTATATGCATATGAACTCTGCACTATGAATAAGCAAGGCCATAGGAAAAAATGATTACCTTTGAATTATGGTGTTGAAAAAGAATGAGGAAAATACTGTGGGGCAGGCTGGCAATAAAACAAACATCTGTTTTGAAGGGAGAACAGCCAGCGAGTTCCTTAGAATCAAGGATGGTAAGACTTTTGATACTAGTACCTTGAGAAAGACATCAACCATGATAAAGCAGGGGATCAATGAAGAGTAAGGCACATCATAAGATGGATTGACACAATAGCTGTAACAATGGGGCTCAAAATATTTGTTGTGATTATGGTGCCGAACAAGGCATTTTTTTATTCTGTTGTACATCGCATCACTGAGAACTGGAACTGACTCTGTGGGACTTAACATCTTCACACAAAAACCCCAAACACACACCTTCTCCCCATGTTGAATGTCAGTGCTGGGGAAAAGGTATATATTTTATGTTGGAAAACACAGCAAAGGGAAATATATAACAATACACTGTCTTTATAATAATTCTTAGGTTGCCATTCACTGTGTCTCGGCTAATTAGTGATAGTAAATGTCTTGTCTATATAATGATATAACTTTAAGCATCCAAGGCTGTTTGGGTGCAGGGTGGTTGTTAGACCCTGAATCAAAGAAAAGAACTGTCCAAATCGGATTTTCTTTTCTGTAATACTGATGGGAGATAGTCATCTGGTCTTTAGCCGACAGACTCACTGAGTGGTTTTGAACTGCCAATCTTTTGGCTAAAACTTGAGCATTTAATCATTGTGGTACATAGTTTCAATGTCCAGGTTCATCGAAGTATAATTTACATGCATTGACCTTTACTTTCTGAAGATGAACATTTATCTTCATGTTGACCAGAGTTAAGATTATTTAGATTTCTTCAATGTCGACACTACTGCTGTTTTTTGATCCTTGAGTATTTATTGTAGGATGCTGTCCTATACATTGTGTGATTTTAGTAACAACCTGAACATTATCTCTAGTGCCTGAAACAGCAGTCACAGTTAAGATAACCAAGAGTGATTCTAATAAAGGCCAATTACCCTATAAGAATTATCAAAGAAGATTTGATGCATTTGGGTTTTGGTGCTAGAGAACAATATTAAATTTATCATGGGCTGCCTGAAGGACAAGCAGGTCTGTCTTGGAATAAGCACATCTTGGATGCTTCTTGGAGGCATTCAAGTAAGACTTTATTTCCCTTATTTGGGCATGTCATTAGGAAGAAACAGAACCCGGAGAACGGTCCTGTGCTTGGTAAAGTAGACTGTCAATGAAAAAGAGAGACTTTTGAGGAGATAGATTGTCACAAAGGCTGCAATGATGAGTCCAAACAGGAATGATTGCGAAGATAGTGTACTTCTGGGCAGTATTTCATCCTGTTGTACACAGGATCTCTGTGAGTTGAAGCCAACTGAAGGGTACCTACTAATATCAATGTACACAAATATGGTCCAGGCCATTATCCAGATCATTATAAGTTAAAATCATTACATAAATGTGCATTTATGCTTATTCACTGGAATGAAAACATTGAATATCCACCTGATGGCTTGCAGAAAATTTGGAGCTCACATGAGAATTTTTCCTGCATTAATATTTTTAGAGCAAGGCTGGTAGCATAGTGGTCGTGTGTTGGGCTGAGATCTGCATCCCGGTGCCCACTCCAAAGAAGAAAGACAGGGCTTTCTACTCCCATAAGCAATTAGAATCTCAGAAACCCGCAGGGGCATCACTATAAATTGTCCTCAACTCGATGTCAATGAGTTTATTTTTTTTAGAATTTTTCTAACTTTGACAACAAACGACACTAGGCATTACCCTTAATTGTAAACTGAGATCTCATCGATACCTATTACTTTGAAGTCTGTCTTTGGAGAAATGGTGAAACAGAGAAGCCCATTCCACTGAAGAGAAGGCAGGTTCAGATACAAGAAAATTCCCTAGAGTCTGTGCTTGGTGTTCCCTAGAGAGGTGCTGACAAGGTGGGGAAACCACAGCTTCTGAGAGGAAACCATAACTGACTCGTCTCTTTCACATCTGCTGAAACCATGACTTGATGTACTAAGGTTTGTGTCTGGGCTCACACTGACTTCTCATCACTGTGCGTTTAGCACAGTAATACACGGCTGTGTCCTCAGGATTCACAGAGCTCAGTTTTAAATAAACTTGGCTCTTGGAGGTGTCCTTGGTGATGCTTACTCTGGATTGGAGACCTGGATTATAGTCTGTGCTCCCACCACCCCATATAACACCAATCCACTGCAGTGCCTTTCCTGGAGCTTGACGGATCCAGTCCACACTATAGCTGGTTAAAGAGAATCCAGAGACAGTACAGGTGAGAGACAGGGTCTGTGAGGGCTTCACCAGTCCAGGGCCTGATTCTTGTAGCTGTACCTGAGCCAGGACACCTGGGGATAAAGAGAAACACCGTCAGTGACATGATCAGATGCTGTGTATAATCGGCATCTGATTATACCCAGACTTCATGTGTATAATCCCTGAAGCACTCACCTCCCAGAGTTGCCACCAGAAAGAGGAAAATCCACACAGAATTCATGTTCATGTGGATAAGATTCATGAAACCCAGGAAATGCTCTCCAGTGGGAGGAGAAATATGAATTTAAGTCCATGCATGCTGTTGTTTCATGGGATTGGTATTTGCATGTGGGAGGTGCATTTGAATGTAAAGGTGGGAAGGGCTGAATGGAGCCCCAGCCTCTGGGACTCACACTAGAAAAGCGACACTAGTGGTATCCTTGGGAGAACACAGCCCTCTCTCTGAGGTTGTCACTCTACCAACATGTGAACATTCAAGCAGATTTTAAGTTCAATGTAGCTTTGCATCCATTACCATCAGAATTACACAGATGTGCTAGTGAAATTAAACACAATCAATATCCTTACCATGTAATGAAATCAAGACCAAATGTCCCTGAACCTTTTCATACATCTGAACACATAGGGAAACAAGTGCATGTCATCTCCAATGCTCCTTTTCCCTATGACATTTCAGAATATTTGGGAAAGGGTAAAGGATATTTCAACATTATCGTTTAAATTTTGAGTTGGAATGAAAATGTTTCCTAACAAGGTTATTTGTGTGTTTTAAAGAAACCACAGGATGTGCTTTACACACATGATGTATGTATGGATTGTGATGAGAGTTGTATGAGCCCCTAATAAAAGGATTAAAAAAAAGAAACCACAGGAAAAAGAAGACGCTCATTCCCCCCATGAATTAGTACCCAGGTAGGTGTTGGGCTTAATGTATTCTGAGAGTCCCCTGCTGACAGCATCCCATCACATACAGCAGAGGGGTTTCCTGGGCTTACACTGTCTTTCACCTTCAGTGGGTCACACAGTAACATTTTCTCTTGCCCTAAGCTTTCAGACTCATGATTATGAGTGTTACCTGGAGTTGTCTTAGCAGGTTTCCTGCCATGGGCAGTAGAACTACCATAGTGGTCAGCACAGCAGTTCTTGCCGACCAGGGACTGCAGTCCTCATCCAGCCTCCTGTCCTCACATCTTTCTTCACTTGGTCTAGAAGCTGGTTGGTCTTTAGCTGTTCTGCTGGTCAACTATCTTTCCTAAGGTTAGTTTTATGTCTGTGCTCACACTGATTCTCCCACACTGAAGAACTTCCAGAGTAGAGATTGCTATAAGTTGCCAACATTCTGAATTGGTTACAGTGGAAGAAGTCTGATCTATATAGAGAGATATTTATATAGATATGATATTGAGATATATGACAAAATTAAATACTGGTTAAAAAAGAAATCTTTCTCAACATCAATGAAAAGGTATTGAGTAGAATTTAGGCTGCATTTTTTCCTTAGGATGAGGAAATTATTTTAAGAAGACTTCTATTAAAAATAATTGAAGCAAGAAATTTATGGTTATGGTTATTCCATGCTAAGGAAGAAATTGTCAAGCCAGAATTCTTTTTTTTTTTCGGTGAGGGATTATATTATTTGTGTGATACAAAATTTTGCAGATGTTGGTAATTGTTGAACAACATAATAATCTAATTCCACCAAATTATGCATGAGAAGTCTGTTGAAAATATTGTTCTGTTGCATATATGTGTACCATGATAAATAAAGTTTAAATATACAGATTTTTTTTCACACATAATCAGAACTGATTGGAATTATAGGTGGTACAATATCATTTCAAAAAACTAGCTGACTGATGGTGCTCGGCTATCGAAAGAGATAGTGTCTGGGGTCTTAAAGGCTTGAAGGTGAACAAGCGGCCATCTAGCTCAGAAGCAATAAAGCCCGCATGGAAGAAGCACACCAGCCTGTGCGATCACGAGGTGCCAAAGGGATCAGGTATAAGGCATCATGCAAAAAAAAAAAAGAATATATGTGTGTGTATATGTGTGTGTATATATATATATATGTGTGTGTGTGTGTATATGTATATGTATGTATGTATATATATGTATATATATTCACCATAGTGAATGAAGGGGAAAGTGCAGAGTGGAAACCCAGACCCAAAGCCCATTTGTCTGCCACTGGAGATCCCCTCATAGAGGGGTATAGGAGAGGAGATGGGTCAGTCAGAGTGCGATGTAGTACCGATGAAGAACACAGCTTTCCCCCAGATCCTGGATGCTTCCTCCCCCCAACTACCATGATTCGAATTCTACCTTGCAGGGCTGGATAGGGCCGAGGTTGTACACTGGTGCATATGGGAGCTGGAGGCACAGGGAATCCAGGGTGGACAATACCTTCAGGACCAGGGTGTGAGTTGTATGAGTCCCTAATAAAATGTAAAAAAGAAAATGATTAGGGCAAAGAATGTACAGATGTGCTTTATAAAATTGAAGTATATATATGTATGGATTGTGATAAGAGTTGTATGAGCCCCTAATAAAATGTTTTAAAACAACCAAAAGCTAGCTTACAGGAAAAGAAAGTATGATATAAGTTAGAAATTTGAATTTACAAAAAGTGTTGGCAATGGAATAAAATTTTTATTCAGTATTTTATTTATTTTTCTTCGAAACCGTTTTATTGGGAGCTAAAGCAGATACCATATGATTCCATAGTTCAGTCACATCAAACAGTACTGTTCAATTGCGACTATAATCCGTTTCAATGAATGAAACCATGTCCTTTTTGAATTCCTTGACATCTGCTCCCCTAGCCCCCGAAACCCACTGTATGCCCCAGGATCCCTTATTTGACTTGCTTTCTCTATACTTTCATTAATTGCTAGTGTAATTTACTGTAAAGCAGAAAAACACGTAACAAAAAGTCTAGAGTGTTACCCCAAATGACAAAATACATCTGAAACAAACCTCAATAGGTATTGGAAGTTGAGGAAGCAGGTGATACAAGAGCAGTCTTCTGCCCGTTCCCGGAGCCCATGACAGATACAGATGGGCTTAGAACCACTTATGTCAATCTGGTTACTGGTATGTGCTGACTTTGCTGGTTGACTTCTTTCTCAGGATTTCCTGGATTCCAGAACACTCTTGAGTAGCTGGCATCCTAGAACATACCTCTTCTCCCTTCTGCTGAACACATGCTAAAATTCCCAAAGCTGATTGTTGTTCATAATACATGGACTATACAAAACAACAACAAAACCACCTCACTGCCTTCCAGTAGATTCACCTCATAGCATGACCTTATTTCTTTATCTTTACTGTTGAGGAGGGAACACTGTTCCTCAACTGCAGCACAAACAAGGATGCTTGCAAACCTCCATCTTTGCACTGGCCGCAGAGTGAAACCGCTGGCTGTGGGGACTGGCTGCAAAGTTAAAGTAATAAAGGTAATTTTAAAAAATATTCAAAAGAAAAAATTTAAATCTTTTAAAATATCTGTTCACCAACTAAGATTCTTTAACGCCGCCCCCCCCCCAACCATGTTATTAGGATCTAATCCAGACATTGTAACTTTCTATAGTTTAGTCTTATTAAGCAGTGTCGTACAATTACTAACACAATCAGTTTCAAAACATGTCCTTCCTTCCTGAACTCATTTATGTAAGTTCCCCTTTACCACTCACCTTCTCTGCTGTAACCCCCACGAAGCCTAATTCTAGTTAATGTCCCTATAGATTCACCAATCCTGAACTTCATACATTTAAAAAAGAGGCAAAACCAGAAAAAGATATTTCAGGGAGTCAAAAAGGCTATCAACCATGAACAAATACAACAGAGATAAACCCCTATATAAAAAAAGAGAAAATATTAAAAACCAGATTAAGCACAAAGTGTATCAAAAGAGGTCAGAAGAAAAGGTTTTAACCATTCAAGTCAGATTTATCATTATAAACTACTATTTTTGTTTGTCTGATCACCAGCTTATTCCCATCTCTCAATTATAATTAGAGGGAAATCACTGGTGGCTTGTTCCCTGTGTATTCTGTAAATGTATTTTGAGCTTTCACTGTCATCCAAAGTCTTCTGCACGCCAGAATATCACAATTTAAGCTCTGATATGATTGTCTCCTTTGGATTTGGATTACATAATTTACAAACCTTTAAATATTTTTAGAGCCTCATCTGTCTCCCTTGGAGTGACTGGTGGCTTTGAACTGCTGGCCTTGCACATATATCCCAAAGGGAAATCCACTGTGCCACCAGGGATAGAGGATTTGTATGTAATATTCATTATTTGCTTTTAACTTTGTTTCCCTGATTGCTTGAGAACCACATAGCTAAACTTATAACCAATAAGGGACTTTCCAAAAAAAGCAAATGAACAAAACCAGAAAAGACATAACACCAGAAAAGTAACACATATGGAAACATGCGATGAGCTCTTCACCATCACTTGTCATTGGAGCCTTGCAAACTTAAGCAATGAGGTACCATCACATACTGTCTGAAACGAAAGTGGGAGGGGGGTTTCTCACAATAAAACAGGCAATTGAGAAGTAGCTGCAGCTAATGTTACTCCCTGCATTTACAGTTGTCTGAAAGTCACAAAGAAGGTTGTACTTCAAAAAATATTCAAGAATATGCATGAACTGTATTTGTTATATACTCATAATCTACGATGACCCTGAATAAATGTTAATATCAATCTGACTACTTCTGAAGATTTCTATTACCAAAGTGATTGGTAATGGATTGCGGTTATAACTAAACTTCAGAATCTGAAGCATTTGAAAATATTTTCACCCTAATATCTAAAAAGGACAATGTACTTATAACCTTTGGCTTCATTGACCTTAGTACAGTGCAAACTTGGGGTCCACTGTTTACTTAGTTTGTTCATTTGTGAATACAATGATGTCTCATCCAGATCATAAAGGTTTTATGTGTATTTCCTCAAGTGCAAATTCATTTGCTTTTCATAATTACATGGGAATTTTTATTTGACTCATTAAGGAAATCATTGACTATTTACCGTTATTTATACCCAACTCCGAACTCCTTGCCATTGAGTTGGTGCTGTCATAACACCCCCATAGGGTTAGGTACAATGGGCCCTGTCGGTTTCAAGACTGTACTACTTTACTACCTGCTGAGCTTGCAGTTAGCAGCCGAACGTGAAACTCATCATGTCCCCATGGTTCCTTATTTCATTATATTACTTTTTATAACTTATTTTTTACACTTATCCTTGGTTTTGGTTTATCCCGTTAGGTTTTATAATAATTAGAAATAGTAGATTAGGGTAGAGGGTAAAGGGAGGGAAATAAAAGAGGAGCTGATCCCAAGGGCTCAAGGGAAAGTAAATGTCTAGGAAAGAATGATGGAATATATGTACAAATGTAGCAGATGCAATTGATGTATGGTTTGTAACAAGAATTGTAAGGACCCCCAATAAAATGATTTTTTTAAAAGAAACAAATAGTAGACATATTGAATTTTAAATGCTGAATCATTTTAATACTTCTAAATAAAAATAATAATTTGATGTAATATAGTATATTGTTATTTTGGCTAATAACATTTACTTTCCAAAATTACTTTCAGCTTTCTGCCCCTCACTCCATTAGAGATGTTGGTAGGTGCTATTGAATCAGTGTTTACTCATAACGACTCTGTATAAAACAGAACAATAACAATAATCCCCAGTTCCTGCACCATCCTCACACTTCTCCCATATGTGAGACCATTTTAGCAGCCACTGACTATTCACCTGATTGAGGGTGTTCCTCTTGTTGCTGACATTTCAGTGCCATGGGACATTCTTCCCTAGGGACTTGTCTCCCTGATGACATGCTCAAACTAGGGGAGAAGTGTCATCCTCTCCACTTCTAACCAGCATTCTGAGACACTCATTTGAAATGTCCTGCTCTTGTTACACACTTGCCATTTTAGAGAAATCAAAGTTGTCCTTCCAATGAGTGTCCCTTCAATGAATGATCTCAGAAAGAAGTCCTCCAGTCATTCCAGGTCATTCCCTTTGACTTTGTCTCACACCTGAGGGGCCTCCCTATGCTCAGAACACTTGTTTCTGCATACACAAAGACAATGGGTAGCATAATTATGGACATGGCACAACTTCAGCACCAGAAATCACAGTCATTATTTTCTAAGACAGAGATAGAGATAATTAGTCAATCACCCCTCAGAGAGTCAAGAGAGCTATGCAAGGAGGCAGCTCAGGAGACCTGACCCTGCACTGTTAGATCAATACACCGTCTGAGCTCAGGACCTTTAAAACCATGAACTGCACCCATGAGTATGTATATGCCTGTTTTTACTTTCAATGTCAACAGTTTTCCAGTGACAAGTAGGATGAGAATGCATATGGTGTAAGGGCCATGATAATCTTTTTTTATATTTCTACTTCAGAGAATGCTAGTTATTGCTTACAAGCCTGCATTGAGAAAGAAAAAATTAGACAGAAGGAGGATGAGAGGTAAGAGGGGAAGCCCTAATTTTAACAAGAAATCATCCCTGTCATCCATCTGTGCCTGCCTAGGGTGGGGTAACTGTGTTCAGTGGGTCCTGTGCTCCCCCTGCTGCCCTGTCTTCTCTCTTCAGGAGAGGTTTGTGTCTGGGCTCACACTGACTTCCCCTAGCTATGCTCCTTGAGCAGTAATACATGGCCGTGTCCTCAGCAGTCACGGAGCTTAGCTGCAGGGAGAACTGATTCTTCGATGTGTCTCTGGTGATGGAGAGTAGGCTTTGGAAGGCCGGGTTATAATATGTATTGCCATCATAGCATATTCACTGCAACCCCTTTCTCGAAAGTCTGGTGGATCCAGCTCCAGCAGTAACTACTGGTGATGGAGTAACCAGAGAGAGTGCACGTGAGAAACAGCTTCTGGGAGGGCTTCACCAATCCAGGACCTGACCCTGGAAGCTGCTCCTGGGACAGGATGCCTGAAAACAAAAACAGATGATCCCTTGAAGTTACAACCATCCCCATCGACTAGTGGTTCTCAACCTTCCTAATGCTGATACTCTTTAATAAAGTTCCTTTTGTTGTAGTGACCCCCAAACATAAAATTATTTTCTTTACTATTTCATAACTGTAATTAGAAACTGTGATGAATTGGGGGACCCTTGTGAAAAGGTCGTTTGACCCCCAAAGGGGTCATGACCCACAGGTTGAGGATCACAGAGAGCCAGGAAAGATAATGGAATCTCTCACCTCAGGGAACTGTCAACAGGCACAGGAGAACACATATAATAGCATCTTTAGACCACAGCTGTGCTTTCCCAAGGTACCCACAGCCCTGTCTGAAGAGAACTGATAGACTTCAGTGCTCAAGGCTGGGATTTTACCCTAATACCTGAGGAATGATTTGCATAGGAGGGAGCCCTCTGCTTGTAACTAGAGACTCCTTTGTTTCTTCAGAGGCCATGGTTGGGTAATTCTTTTGAACCCATCTGTGTGTTAGTCTGCAATGAGAGATCATTTTCCCTCAGAGGTGTTTGTGAATCATCAAAGGACAGACCAGCATTTCTGAGCCCAGTATGCTCTCCCTCCAGCCCTTCATTGCTCCTGCCCTGACTGAGGCTCCCATATATCCTGTGCGTCAGAGACTGGGCAGTATAGAGTTCCTTGAAACCATCAGGTCCACCCCGCAGTGTCTCCATTACCTCACACTCTCAAAAGCACATTTCTTTTTTATACACTGATGCCACTTAATCAACCCATCCACTCCTTTCCTGAATATATCACCTTATGTTTCTTGGGCTCTGAGAATTGCTGCAATGTCCAACAGTAACTCATGAATGTTTGAGGAAAAGGCTCACGTGTTGGTGGGTCCACTTCTGTCCAAATTCCTGTGCTCAGGCAGCAGTTGCTGGGACCAGAGGCTATCCTTCACTTCTGTCCCTGTAATTTACTAAGGCACATATGCCCTGAGGCCACTGGCAGGATGTCTCCAGTAGGCATTGGCCTCCTATTAATGTGAGTTAACTAGGTCTTTCCCACCTTGGGCCATCATCATCACCAACCCCACTGCTCTTACAAGCAACACCATCACTGCATCCCAGTGCCTGATGGCTAAGGAAAAGCTCAGTGAAAGTAAAGTGATTCAAGTGTCACAGTGTCTCAGGGAAGAAGTTGCCACCTAGAAAAGCTGGGTCCAAGACAAGACAAGGTTTTAGCTCAGTATCTTATAAGAACTGCAAGATTCTAAAGAAACATCCTTGTCTTGGTAGATAATATTCAAAACAGTGCAAAACCTGTCCAGTGTCATGACTACATAAAGAGATACATGAGAGCATGGAGTGGGTGGCAATTGTTGATCAGACCAGCAAAATAAGAACATGAGCCAAGAACAGTAATTCAGATCTTGAACCAAAGCACCCCAGCTTGAGACCCAGCAGGCACTCAGGGTTAAATGAGGTCCATTCAGGTCTTCAAAATTTAGGGAATGAACATAGACAATTTCAAATGTCCTTTACAGGAGATCGTGGCTAACCTGAAACTGGAGCATTTCCATCCAAAGTCTGCCCTTCTATTTGTGCTTCAGTTACACCACCCTGATAACTGCTCAGGGATCTCCACCTTGAATTTATTACCCAAACTCACAGATTGTCTCATTTTGTAATATTTTTCGTGTTGTTGACCATGAACACAATTGTATTATCTGTAAACAAGTATTATTAATGTTCAGTTATCACTCAGCTTTCTTTCTCATTTATATCCACCATCACAAGCATTCTCTCCAGTCTTACAGTTGACACCACTCATTTACTGAATGATTAAATCATCAGTATATCTCTAAATTATTATTAATTTTAACAATGCAGAAATCCAAGCAGAAGGTGGTGGTCAACTGGAATTCTCTGGACCAGAATTTTCTGAGAGGAATAAGCAATTGCCTTGCAAAAATGTCACTGCAATTCCAGAATTCAAGTACATGACATGATAATATTTTCAGATAATAACTCATTGAATGAGTTCAGTTTCCACATCCAGACTGCTATGGCATTACTGGAGCATGGTCATTCCAGCACACACTCGTCTCATAACATCTGTTGCTGGTGGTTGGCAGAGAAATTTAAGTTTCACACTGCAATGTAGCTGCACACTAGTCCATATCACCTCCATCTCTGAATGTGAATGACAGATTGTCTAAGCTAATCCCATGGCAATGGTTAGTATGGCCCTTCTGAAGTGTAAATCTGTGGACATCATACCTCTGCACAAAACTTTTCTACCAAGTGTGTGACCCATATCCTGAATGACTTTATACATTCTCACTACACTGTGAAGAAGCAACACATTGATCTCTAGATTCAGATGCTCTGGGCACTAAATAACTTCAACATTCAGAAATGTGGAAATGATAGAAAGTATGGGTCCAAGGAAAATCAATACATATTTGTTCCAGTTTTATACTGTTGTACAATAAAAAACAAACAAACATGCAGTCCCACCTCCACCCCCTAAGGGGTCGGATAACAGAAATGTGGGTGAAGGGAGACACCAGAAAGTGTAAGATATGAAATAATAATAATACATAATTGATCAAGGATTCCCAAGGGTGGGACAGTGGGTGAAAGAGCGGGAAAAGACTAGCTTATACCAAGGGCTGAAGTAGAAAGAAAATGTTTTGGAAATGGATAATGGCAGTATATGTACAAATATGCTTGATCCAATTGATGTATGGAATGTTGTAAGAGGTGTAAGAGCCCCCAAATGAGTATATCTACATATATATAGGCTTATTTATGGTTTAATTTTCTGACTCTATGACAAAGAAATAGCGATGTAGTGCCTTTTTAAAAATCTTAATAGTGTTGCTTCTTCCAAGAAGGCATTTTCATAAGTCTGGCCAGCTGGCCTTGACTGGAAGCATGGAATGCATCGAGGCTGAGGGTCAAGAATTGTTCCAACATCCTAATCTCTCTTTGGACTCATCTGCCTCCCAGCATGGTGCCTAGGTGTCTCCTGAAAGCTGAAGGATAAAGTGAATTTACATTACATTAATTATTGAATCATATTTATATTTTAATTAAATACAACTATTTAAATTCACATGCACCTATAAAATCTGATGCTTGTGCCATTTATAAACATTTTGGGGGGGGGGTGGCGACAATGCAATCAAAACACAAGGCAAACTTTAGACAAGAGATTTTCCCAGAGCAAGTACCTCTCCTTCCTCTAGACATGGTAGCACAATAGTCCAGGCCCTCAAATGTGTCCTCTGAAACCCATGATCAGTTTTCATCCTGATTCCCATCCAGTGCGTGCGGATGTCGAGGGGATGAAGACAAGCCGCTTTTTGAGATACACAGGACAGCCCCGATGCACAACTATGGCTTGAGGACATTGTGATGTGCTTGCTGTTTCCTCCTGGACTGAGCAAATTTCAGGGAAATCTTAGCCACCCTCACCTCCCAATACCCTTACTGGGGACAGACTTGCATCATGACAGATCTTTGCCTTGTCCCTTTGTGTGTATCTGACTTAAAATGTGTCCTTCTGCTCTTTGTTAATGGGAGACTGTTTCCTCCCCTTACAATGCAAAGTTTCTAATTCAGTGGTTGATACAAACCCTTGTATAAGAGAAGCTCGGAGGGAAAATGTAAGATGGAGAGGAACCCAGACACTGACAGGAAGCCAGCTCTGAATCCCCTTCCACACTGTCTGCCAGAACTGAGCCCTGTGGTGAGCGTGCTGAGCAATCCCTGAAGTCCATACCTCCCTTTAGGGAGGTTTAATTTATTTATCTATTTATTATTTTTAAAAACATTTTATTAGGGGCTCATACAACTCTTAACACAATCCATACATGTACATACATCAATTGTATAAGGAACATCTGTACTTTTTTGCCCTAATCATTTTCAAAGCATCTGCTCTCCACTTAAGCCCTTTGCATCAGGTCCTCTTTTTTTTCCTTCCCTCCCAGCTCTCCCCTCCCTCATGAGCCCTTGATAATTTATAGATTATTATTTTGTCATATCCTGCACTGTCCGGCGTCTCCCTTCACCCCCTTCTCTGTTGTCCATCCCCCAGGGAGGAGGTCACATTCAGATCCTTGTAATCGGTTCCCCCTTTCCAAACCACTCACCCTCTACCCTTCCAGGCTCACCCCTCACACCCCTGGTCCTGAAGGTATCATACACCTCGGATTCCCTGTGCCTCCAGCTCCCCCATGCACCAGTGTACAACCTCTGTCCTATCCAGTCCTGCAAGGTAGAATTTGGATCATGGTAGTTGGGGGGAGGAAGCATCCAGGGTCTGGGGGGAAGCTGTATTCTTCATCGGTGCTACATCGCACCCTGACTGACCCATCTCCCCTAGACCCCTCTGTGAGGGGGTCCCCAGTGGCCGACGAATGGGCCCCTTTAGGGAGATTTGTGTACAGACTTACAGATTCCCTTTTCCGTGTCTCCATTATTGAAATAGGTTGTGTTATCAATGTTGAGGCTGTCCATTTGAAGATGCAGAATGCCCTTTGTATTATCTCTGGGCACTGTTAATCAGGTATTCACAGTGTATATGTAGGGTTTGGAATCAACGCAAGTACCAGCAACTGTTTTTCACTTCAGGTCTGGGCTTCAGGAACTGGTGGATGCAATCCATGTCATAACTCCTGGTGATGGATCACTGGGTTGGACAGGAGAATTTCAGAAGTGCCCTTGTCTGCCTCACATCTCCCAGAGCCCACCAGCTGCACTGGGAGCATGCAAACACAAAGATCCTGATCAGGAAAACCATCACACATTGTTTCTCTTGTTCAGCGCATTTTCTTTCCCTTCTTAAAAATATTACAACACAGGAATCTCAGGATGGCAAAAATTCCACTGTGACTTATGTATAATCATACCTTTGCAGTGAATGGGGAGACCTGAACATCCTGTGAAGTGTGTCTCTCTCCTAGAGTTGAAAGGCTGGGCTAGTTGGTTATATCAGCAGAAGAACATGCCATTGTGTGTGTCATTTATTAAAAGATAGCTGAAAGGCAGATATGAGTGTCCTGGGGGAAATAACTGGTAACTTAATATGTGAAAAAAAGATTTATTATTATGCCAGTTTACCCTATTGGTTAAATCACGTAGATACTAAGAGGAACAGAGGACACCATATGGCTATTTTCCCCAGAATATAACCCCTTTCATCCTTAAACTATAAACGCCTAGATGTACAAGCTAAAGACTCCAAAACAGGAAGTTATGGTCACATGTGGTAAAGTTCAGCAACTGAGGGGGAAACAGATGAGATAAAAACAGAAGAAGATCTATCCATGAATTTCTCCTGGGCCTGTATTGCCCCTGAGGGAGAAACATGGATGTTTGTGAGGCCACACCTCAGACATAGGTTTACAATGATGAAGTCAAAAGAAAACAAAAACAAACAAATACAAAAGAATGATGCAGTCAGATGCTCTCGCTTTAGCAGAGCTCCAGACAAAACTTACAATTATTAAAGATAATAACCCTGGAATCCACCAGAGAATGCTGAAAAGGCAAGTGCAAATTTTTATTTTTGCTTTTTCCTTTGTAAAACCAATGTGAAGAGAGAAAGAAGAACAACAGAACATCACTAGAGGCTGGGAGCCTTTGGTGTCCAGAATAAAGAGAACTTCCACTAATGATAGCCCTTGATTGAACCTCTAGTATCATTCCCTCCTCTGATCTTGCCTTTACTATTTACTGTTTACAGAAAGATAGAAAGAAAGAAAGAAAGAAAGAAAGAAAGAAAGAAAGAAAGAAAGAAAGAAAGAAAGAAAAGAAAAGAAAAGAAAAGAAAAATAAATAAAAATAAAAATTTGAAAGGCCCACAAATCATGGCTGGTGGCAGATTGATTAAACAGTCTCTGGTGTGTTTACAGGAGGAAGAAGACCATGATTAGGATATAAGGACAGCAATTAAATTAAAAGGCCTACAATATTGGATCACAGCACTCTTATTTCTAGATCTGATTCACGAAATATTAACCTAAACGCCAATATTTGTCAAGGGCATTCTAGATAAATAATTTCCTGAGGACATACAAAATCAAGTAAGTCTCTCCTCTCCTAGCCAGAAGAGACTCAGCAACTCTCTTGTGAATTCCCTTACATAACCTATTTAATATTGCAAGTTGTGTTAGTCTGGGTTAACTAGAGAAACAAATCCAGAGACCCTCCTATGTATGTAAGAAAGAGCTTTATGAGGACCTGAAGCAAAGGGCTTAAGTGGAGAGCAAATGCTTTGAGAATGATTGGGGCGGGGAATGTATGGATGTGCTTTATATAATTGATGTATGTATATGTATGGATTGTGATAAGAGTTGTATGAGTCCCTAATAAAATGTAAAAAAAGAAAAGGGAAAAGAAAGAAAGAAAAGAAAATGATTAGGGCAAAGAATGTACAGATGTGCTTTATACAATTGATGTATGTATATGTATGGACTGTGATAAGAGTTGTATGAGCCCCTAATAAAACGTTTAAAAAAAAAGAAAGAGCTTTATATAAAAGAGAAATTGTATATTGAGAAAACATCCCAGCCCAGTCCAGATCAAGTTCATAAGGCTGATATTAATCCATATGTCCAAAACCAGTCCATAAATTCCTCTTCAGATTCACACAACACATGCAATGATACAGAATTCAGAAAGATCACAGACTAATGGGTGAAAAGCCTTGCAGATGCACTGGCAGTGGAAGCATCTTAGCACTGGTGTGGGTCTTCATGTGGCTTCTCCATCTCCAGGTCTCTGGCTTTATCAGCATAGCTCTACCTGGTTTGTCAACAGGAATATCAAGCAGAGTGTGATTTGGCCTCCAGTGAGCTATTTATCTCCAGCACCCCTCCAAATAAGGTCATCAAGATGCAAACTGATTGACAGGCTAAACTTCACCCCCTCACTCATAATATTCTCAATTTGACACCAGATTATGTACCTACCACACAAGTCAATGGTCAGATATAAGCAATTGAGTGTGAATGTATGTGGAAACTCAAACTGAATTTAGTGATCTCATCATAAACTTCATTTGAATTATGGTACTTGTAATGAATGCTGATAGCACTATGGATTTCCAGAAGAGAAAACATATATGCTTTGGAAATAAAGAACAGCCAGAATGCTCTTTGGATTCAAGTATGGCAAGACTTTTCTCAAGTACTGTGGCTATGTTATCAGGAGAGACCAGTCCCTGAAAGGGACACCAGTGGAAAAGTTGTGCAGCATCTCAAAGGAGGAAAACCCTCAAGGAGATGGATTGACACATTGGCTGCAACACTAGGCTCAAACTCAGCCACACTTGTGAGAATGATGCAGGACTTAGCAGTGTTCCATTCTGTGAGCACAGGGTCGCTGATTCAGACCTGACAGGAGAGCACCTCACAACACACGTAAACCTCAGCCTCCCACAAACCTAGGCCTCAGATTTTAACCTGTACGCTAAACTCGGTTTTATGACAGTGTATTAAACGTTAATGCAAGAATACCAGTAGCATGTTGTTTACTTTGCTGTCTGCAGTGTGAAGTCCTGATGCTGCAACAGGACAGAGCACCTCACTGGGCTTCATGTACTTACCTTTTTTTGTTTCAAGTCTGTGGTTCTGTTAGAATGCATGGTGTGTTGACCAACTATTGCTATCTGTCCATTGAAATTAATTGTTTTTATAGCAGACTTCTATTTGAAGGAGAGACACTGCTAATATTTTTAGTTGGGATGTGGGAATGTCCCTACAAATAAAGTGAAAAATTGGGAAACAAAAGACCTATTTCGAGTTGGATTGCTCATGAGCATCATCACCCTCCAATACTGTCTATCACACACCCTTAACCTCTTGCTCAGAGAGACATATTTTGATTGACAAGATGAGTTATGTCCTCGCTGGGTACTAGTATTCAATAAATATGTGTGCTCTCCCTCATATCCCTGGTTTGTTCATGTTTTACTTGAGGCAAGTGGCCCAGTCCCCTGGACTGCCTAAACAAAATGTAATACATAAGACAGAATTTAGAGTGCATTTTTTTCCTTCAGAAATACTCCCATGAGTTACCAAACCAATAAATCCTAAAAGAGCAGAAACCCTCATCTTTCTTCAAAGAAGTGACTAGCTGGTGTGGACTGTCAGTGTTGTGGTTAGAAACATGTGTGTACATCACTAAACAAATAGAACTCAGGAAATAAACTATAGTTGAATTATGAGTATTGCATGCTGTATGTGTGAATTTAAACATCTTATATACTTTAGCTTGGTTCATTAAACAAGCTGTAGAATTTTCAGGATTACGCAGGGCAAATATGTTTGGGGAGTTATCTAAATTTATATTCAGGGAGTCTGGAAATGAACCTTTAAATTATTTTCTCTGTGACTGACTCATTGGCCACTCACCCCACACATTGTGAGCCTCACCCTGCTTTCCCTGTGGCTGCTTCTATGCTGAGAGGAAAAAAGCCATGGACCAACTTTTCCGGATTCATTTTAGCTTGCCTGCCCTCAAAGGGCCAGGGGGGTTTGTGGACTAATGCCCTAGGGGTACAGGTGTATTCAGTTGGGACAGGTAAGGCCTTTTCTTGGTCATATATCCTATTAAGCATACTTTTACCTCAAAACTCTGATAACTTGGGATCTGAGAACAGTGCATAGTAGGTCTAGTCGAGATAGACATAGGTAAAAAAAAACAGAGGAAGGATGGATAAATGGAGATGTAAAGATAAATTCTGGAGACTCTGTGTCTTTAGCTATGCTAGAGGTCAGTAAGGCACAAAATCTAATAGACAGCACTTCCTGTAATCAAGACTTAATCTTACATTGCGATACTGGATATTAAAATCATGACAGGAGACTCCAGCATTTGCTACACAGTCCCCTTCTCAGGAAATCAGGGTTTCCTAACTGTGCTCAGGGATATTGATGTTGCTAGAGAAGACAGTGGTACAAACTCATTTTACTTAGGCACAGGACATGGACGCCTGCCGCCAGGCTTCATGACACTGCCCGGGATATAGGAGGAATTCAACCTGTGCTGCAGTCAGGGTAAAAACAATTAGGAGACTAGATTCTGATCCAGATGGGCAGTTCAAGTTGCTCTGATTATTTTATAAGGTTAATAATCCACAGTGAATGGCTTTTGAAAGATGGACATTGCACAAAATCCAGGGTTTTGTTGTGGTTTGTTTGTTTTAAAAATGGAGCAAGATTCTACCTGAACTTATAATTTCCAAAGGTTTTAGACACAAAAATTACTTTTCATTAAACCTCAGAATCCAACTGGAATTAGAGTCCTTTTTTCAGTTCACTCTGATTGGGTCCTTGGTGACCTAGTCTTTGGTAACCAATTGAGAGCCTCTCCCTGTGTTTCCAATGTCTGCTCCATGGTGATAGTAAACAACCCATGACCCAGTGTTCCATCTCTCATCCTCCCCTTCCTGCCTTCATGAAGCCTGGTGAGATTTTGTTAAATAATGTTCTCAAAGAATGGGCATAGTCAATAAGATATGGTTGGAGAGTTGTATTGGTCACACACAGCTAATTAAGAATCATTTGGTGCCCTGACAACATCACCATGAAGATCACTGTGATTCACACAGACATATAGCCCTACCCATCAGTCATGTGTGCTACTCAGAAGATCCCAGGGGGCAGCGGATGTTTCTGAATGGCTGATATTGAAGTAAGCAGCCCAGCTCCTAATCACTAGCCCTCTAGATCCTACTACTTATCAATGAAGTGGATATATGTGTATATATATATATATATATATATGTATATATATATATACATACACACACTTTTCTAGAAATGTTTCCATTTATTCTAGGTTCTCAAAATCTCTGTGATAAACTTTCATAGTATTAGTTCTGTTGTGATTTTGGTCTTTTCAGATTTTATTCTTATTCTTTGCTTTTCCTATTCCTTTTAGTTTGATACACTTGTCAGTAGTTTGTCAAAATTTGTTAATATTTTGAAAGAATTAACTTCTTGTCTTACTGATTTTTCCCATTGTTTTATTTTGAATTTATTTCTGCTCTATTCTTTATTATTTATTTTCTTCTGGTGACTGGTGATTCATGTTGCTCTTTTTGTTGTAATTGTGGATGATGTTGTGTTAAGATGGTCAGTTTTTATTTCTTTTCTGATATCTGCATACAGTACACAGCAGTGCTTTTGCTGTGTACCAAAACATTAGGTATGCTTACTTTCATTTTTTCAAGGAATTTAACATTTCAATTTCTTAATCCCACCATTTCCCAAAAATGTTAAAGCACATTGTTGTTCATTTTCCATACAAGCTTCCCCCTTTATCTTCCTAAAATTCACATATAATTTCATAATTTTCAATGCTAAAATTATTTGTAATATCAAATAAAATATTAAGGCTAGCATTGTAGCCTACCATATGATCTATTGTGAAGAATTTTACATGTGACATGGAGAAAAATATATATTGAGCTTTCCCTTGTTAGAGTGGTCTCTTTATAGAGGTCAGTTAATTGTGCTCTTAGTTCTTCTGTTACTGTGTTGATTTATTGTCCAGTTACTTGAGTTGTTCTGTAAAGCTGAGTGTGGTGTATTTAAGTCTATTCTTGTAGAATTATGTACTTCTCTCTTTATCTCTAAAAGAGTTTGATTAATATATTTTGGGAATCTGTGTTTGGATGCATAGATATGTGTTATTATTATTTCATCTTGCTCATCTGTCCCTTTTAGCATATAATGCCATTCTTTGTCTCCCATGAGGGATTTGGCCTTGAAGTCGATTTTATTAGTAAGTAATATTGCCACTGCTCCTTTTCAAATTGTCCTTAGTTAATACTGCTACCCTTGCTTTATTTTTACCCTTGCTTTTTATCGCCATTATAATTTCTTCCATCTTTGACTTTTAGATTCAATTTGTCTTAATATCTCTAGTGTGTTTCATATAAGCAATAGATTTATGGATCAAGTTTCCATATCCATTCTGCTTCTCCTTGCCTCTTAAGATGTGCATTGAATCCATTTATTTCCATGTCATTATTGATGTGTATGCAGTTTATTGCTGTCATTACACTTTGAGATTCCTTTTTTAAAATTTCCCCCTTTGTGGAGTTATTGATTTGTTACTCAACTTTTCTGCCATGAGTTCATTATGTGTTTTATAATTTTTTCTTTGTTTTAATGCTATTGTATTGTAGGTCTTGGTACATTGTACTTCATTTATTTATGTATTTTTCTATTTATTTATTTACTTATTTATTTAGGTTTCCTTTGTTGAAGAATATTGTTAATAAAAGTATTTGTTTCCAAAAAACAATATTGGCATAGACAATATTTTCTAGGGTGTTCTATGTTTTTATTATCATATAGAGAATGTACATTAGTGAGTATTTGTTGTTAGAATGAAAAGTTTCAAGATATATCTGTGGGTGTGGAAAAATATGAGACTCAGCATGATCATTTTTTCTGCATTAAATATTTCTAACTTTGACAACAAATGGCACTATGTAGTACCTGAATTGTAAACTGAGATCTGAACAATACTTAGTACTCTGAAATCTGCCTCGTGAAAGATAGACAAACCCCATTCCAGTGGAAAGAAGGCATGATCAGATGCACGAAGGCTCCCTAGAGTCTATGCATGGTGGTCCCTGGAGAAGTGCTGACAAGGTGGGGAAACTGCAGCTGCTGAGAGGAAAGCTTCTCTGCCTTCATTCCCTGCCTCTGCTGAAACTGAATTTGTGTCTGTGCTCACACTGACTTCCCATCACTGTGTAATACATGGCTATGTCCTCAGGAAGCACAGAGCTCATTTTTAAATAAACTTGGCTCTGGGAGGTATCCCTGGTGATGCTGACTCAGTACTGGAGAGCTGGTTTATACGTTGTGCCCCCATTCTCCCATAATATCCCAATCCACTCCAGACCCTTTCCTGGAGCCTGGTGGACCCAGATCACATGATGGCTGATTAAAGAGAATCCAGTACAGCACAGGTGAGAGACAAAGGTCTGTGAGGGTCTCACTAGTCCAGGGCCTGACTCTTGTAGCTGCACCTGGACCTGTACAGCTGGGGATAGAGAGAAACCCAGTGAGCCATGTGCTCAGATGCTGCACTCCCAGACTTCATGTCTGATTCCCTGAACCACTCACCTCCCTGAGTTACCAGAAAGAGGAAAACCCAGACATGCTTCATGTTCATGTGGATAAGATTCGTGACACCCAGAAAATGCTCTCCAGGGTGAGATGGAACATGAATATAAGGGCATCTGGTTTCATCTGGCTGCCTATTAGGCATTTGCCTGTGGGCGGTGCATGGTATGTAAAGGTGAAAAGGGCTGAAAGGGGCCCCTGCCTCTGGGACTGACCATAGAAAAGCGAAGCTGATGGAGTCCTTGGGAGAACACAGCCCTCTCTCTGAGGTCTTCACTCTACCAGTTATGCGGACATCTGTGCAGATTTTAAGTTTAATGTAGCTTTACATCCAATACCATCAGAAGTACACAGATTACCTGTGAAATTGAAGACAATCTCTATCCTTACTATGTAATGGAATCAAGACTAGGCCTACCACATAGGGAAATAAGCATATGTCATTCCTAAAACTCCTTTCCTCTATAGCATTTCAGAATAGTTGGGAAGGAGTAAAAGATACTTCATTATATTCTAGATTTAATATTGGAATTAAAAGGTTTCTTAACAACAAGGTTATTTGTGGGTTTCAAAGAAATCACAGAGATAAAAAAACTTATTTTTCTTCCCATGAATTAGTACCCAGGGTGGGTGTTTGGCTCAGTGTATTCTGAGAGCCTCCTGAAGACAGCATCCTATCACATAGAGGAGAGATGTTTCCTGGGCTTACACTGTCGTCCAACTTCTGTGGGCCACACAGTAGCATTTTCTCTGGTCATAAGCATTCAGACTATTGATCAGGAGTGTTACCTGGAGTTGTCTGAGCAGGTTTCTTGCCATAGGTAGTGGAGCTACCATAGTGGTCAGCACAGCAGTGCTAACTGCAGTCTTTATCCAGACTCCTGTAGGTCCTTTGTACCCCTGCAAGTCAACTTTCTCCCTAAGGTTAATTTTATATCTGGTTTCAAGCAAACACTCCTTCAGTGTGAAAAGCTTTACAGGTAGACAGTACTACAAGTTGCAAACACTCTGAATTGGATAGAGTGAAAGAAAGTATGATCTATAGACATAATTATTTATATAGATTTTGATATTGAGGTATATGCCACAATAAAATACTAGTAAAAGATCTGACTGAACCACAATGAAGGTATTGAACAGGGTTTAGGATGCATTCTTTACAGAGGAAGGGGAAAGTATTTAAATCAGACTTCTATTCAAAATAATTGAAAAAAGAAATTTTTAGTTAATTATTTGATGTTAAGAGGAAAGTTTCTAACCAGAATTATTTTGGTGGGGGCTGTGTCTATTATTTGTTATAGGAAATTGAATAGATGTTGGTAATTGTTGAAAGCAGTGATAATCTAAAGCCACCGAATTACACCTAGGAAGAATGTTGCAAATATTAATTTGTTGCATATATATTTCATGAGAAAAATATATGACAGAGAAATGTTTGCACACTTAATTGGAAACTGATGGAAATTGTTTCCAGTGCAGCATTTCAAAATCTGTTTAAAATATTGAACAGGAAAAGAGATTAAGATATAAGCCAATAACATAATTGACCAAAAATATGTTCATCATGACATAGTTTACATTTAATATTTTTTGTTTGTTTTTCCCCAAGAACCAATTTTAGTCAGCTGTGGTAGTTATATAATCATTTGTCATTTTGAGAGGGTTAAGAGTGAAGGGGTGGAGTCTAACCTGTCAATCAGGTCATAGCCAATGAGGTCTCTGTGTGGTTATGGCCTTCTCCTGAGGATTCTGGGAACTCCTGCATTCCTCCTTGGAGGTGGGAGGCTCTCTCTCTCTCTGTCTCTCTCAGTTCACTCCTTGGGAGACACTGCAGCTGACAAGACACATGGAACTATGCTAGTGCCCTGAGCTGGAGAAGCCTCATGGACTTCCCTGCCAGCACTGATATGCTTACAACGCCACTGGATCCAGAAGACTTCCCACCCACTGTTCTGTGAACTTCCTGCATCCAGCATCATTGCAAGTGTTTTGTGAGTGTAAAGACTTTAAAAGTAGGTATCGGACATGTGGATTAAGATCGGCTTTAAGGACTTGATCTGGACTGGACTGGGATGTTTTCTCACTAATCAGTTTCTCTTGTATATAAAGCTATTTCTCATACACATATGAGTGTCCATGGATTTGTTTCTCTAGTCTATCCAGAGTTACACAGTAGCTAATGTAGATACCATATTGTTCCACAGTTCAATCACATCAAGCACTATTTTACGTTTGCTACCACCATCAGTATGAAAACATCCTCTTCTTTCTTGAACTCTTTAACATCAGCTCCCTTTTTCCCACCCGCTGCGTCCACTGTACCTCCCAGAAACCCCTATTCTTCTTGCTGCCTCTATAAGTTCATCAATCCTGGGTTCATATACTGTTAACAGGAAAACACATAACAAAACTCAAGAGTGTTATCCCCAATGAAAAAATACATCTGAGATGAACCCCAATAAGAATGGAAACTGAGGAAGCAAGGCAGTCCAAGTGCAGTCTGTTGCCCTTCTCTGGAGTCCAGGACAGAACCAGATGTGCTCAGGACCGAATGTGTCAGTCTGGCTACTGGGATGAGGTGACCTTGCTGGATGACTGCCTTTCCAGGGCTCCTGTGTTCAAAAACACTATTAAGTGTCTGGTGTTCTACAGCCTATGTCTTCTACCTTCAGCTGAACACATGCTGATATTCACCAAACTGATTGTTAAGCACATTACATGGAATACACAAAACAACAACAATGACAAAACCAACTCCCTGCCTTCCAGTAGATTTCAGCTCATAGCATAGCCCTAATACATTGTCTTTGCTGTTGAGGAGGGAAAACTGTTCTTCAACTATAGCACACCTCAGGAGCATCCCACAGAATCCTGCACAGACATCTAGAGGCTTGCTGCTGGACCCACAAAGTCTGCAGATGGAGGAGAGCTCCCCCTGGTGATAATCCCTAGCTATGCCCAGATCCCTCCTCCACATGATTAGACCAAGCCAGGTGGAGAGAGTCTCAGCACTGGGGAAACTGAGGAGACCTTGGAATCTGCCGGGAGCAGGGCTAGGAGTCGGTGGAGGTGTTTCTATTTTGTTTTGAGAAAAGAATCACAAAGCTCCTCAGCCTGCTAGTAGAAATGGAGCCTGGCATCTCCAGGTTTCCTGGCAGTTTTCCTGCCACAGGCCAGGAAGCTTTCAGAACTGGTGCCCAGATTCTAGCCTGATCCTCTTCTGAATGTACACCCCTCCTCCAGAGGGCATCCACTGTAATAGGGAATTCACAACCCAGGACCACACATAAAGGGTGGATAATTCTGAGCTGTACAACAAACCACTGATACAAGCACAATAAGAATACTCTCTTACACAATAATACATAGAGTCCATACGCGACACTGGTGGACTGATTATACCCTTCCCTTGCCCCAAACAACGATTACTTCTGGAACTACAGACCAGTATTTCTCATGAATATAGATGCAAAAATCCTCAACAAAATCCTGGTCAATAGAATCCTACAGCATATTAAAAATATGACCAATATTCTTACATCAATGAATCAGGACAGAAAACCCAGAAATAAAAACATCCATATACAGTTGATTTCTACAATGGCCCAAAAGACATTAAATGGGAAGCGGATGTCCTCTTTAATAAATGGTGCTGGAAAATCTGGATATCCACCTGTGTAAGAATAAAATGAGATCCACATTTCATTCTGTACACTAAAACAAACTCAAGGTGGATTACAGTCCTAGATGTAAAACCCAAATCTTTCAGGATCATCAGTGAGAAAACTGGGACATGGCTAAGAGACCTAATTCAGGGAATACATGGCCTGGCAGAATTAACAAAGGAAACATACTCCATGGAGGATAAACTAGATGAAACATACCTATTAAAAATAAAACACTGTGTATATCTAAAGAGTTTATTTAAATACTAAAAAGAGAGCCCACAGACTGGAAACAATATATTTAGTAATGACATATCAGATAAAAGACTAATTACTAAGATCTACAGAATTTTTTCAATATTATTTTTTAATTATTTAAATAAATGAGAAAGCATATACATCATACCAAGAATCTCTGGGTCACAGCAGAAGCAGTACTCAGGATAATTTATAGCAAAAAAATATTCACACACATAAAAATAAAGAGTTAAAATAAACACTTAGTAAGTGTTAAAATAAAATAAACATCAATACAATTAGAACAAGACAAGCAAAACAAATCCTTAGGTACTAGAAGAAAAGAAATAATAAAGATTAGAATAGAATTTTTATAGGAAAATTACAGAAAAAATAACAAGACAAGAAATTGTTTTTTGAATGGTTTAATAATATTGATAAACCATTGGCAAACCTAACAAAGAGAAGTAGTATTACACATAAGATATGAAATGGTTGACATCACAACTGAATCTATGAAATATAAAGATAACCATATAATAAGAAAAATTGTTTTCCAGTAAATTCCAAATGTAGAAAAAATGTATAGCAAGGAAAAAAAAAACAAACAACCCTTTGATAAGATGGGCAAAAGGCCTGAATCAATAATTCACACAAGATGACAGTTGAATGGCTAATAAACACATGAGGAAATGTTCCAGGTCATTACTCATCCAGGAATTGGAAATCAAAACAGCAATGTGATACTACCTAAAGCCCAGAATTGTAAACCAATTTAAAAAAATGGGAAAAAAAAACAGAACAATACAGGGTGGAGAGGGCCTGGTGGGATAGGGACTCTTGTACACTGCTGGTAGTCATGTAAATATGTACAGCCACTACGGAAGTAGATACGGCAATACCTAAAACAGATGGAAATTGAACTACCGCATGACCCACCAATACCATTACTGGGCATATACCCCAAAGAAATAAGAAAGAGATGACGAACAGACATGATCATTGCAGCACAGTTCACAATAGCACGAAGCTGGAAACTGCCTAAATTCCCATCAAGAGAAGAGTGGATACACTTTTTTTTTAAACTCTGGTACATACATGCAATGAAATAATATGAATCTCTAAAAAGCTGCACTGAAGCACCTCATGTCATGGAGGGATCATGAAGAAGCTAGTCAAGAACAAAAGGATAAATACTAAGTTCAATGAACTTAGAAAAAGTAGCCGAATGGGCACAAGTTCCAGTTTGTGCACCATCAGGTCTTTTGGCTGGGAGGTAGATCACTTGGGAAAGAGCTGGACCAGTGCCATGAACCACACATCCTCTGTTCAAGGTAAGCATAGTGTAGGCCACTCCTGACAGCTTGGATCCATTGGTGGGGGGCGGGGGATGCTGTTTGCTCAGTGGTAGCCATATAAATCTGGGGTGAAGTCCCCTGGACAGGGTGGTGGCCCTCTCAGAGGGGTGAGGCTTACTGGTTGGAGGGGGTGGGTAGCACTTGAGAGGGGGGAGAGGAAACAGTCAAGTTTGGGAAAACATAAGTGCATGTTTATTGGGGTGTGGGAAAGGAGGGATGACAGCCAAGTGTGGGAAGGAGGGACTGCAGGTGCTCTTGGGATCAACAGGTAGGGAGGGTATTTCATGACTTGCATTGGTAGAGCAGAGCTGACCTCGGGCTTCTGAGGTTACCTGGGAAGCCAGGCCGGGTGTCATAGAACAGTGGACACTGAATCTTGGCTCTCAGAGTACAAGTCATGCTGCAGGGCTGCATCTGTGAGATCTCCCAATGGGAACTCCACTGGGGGAACTGGATTCTACCCCAGACGCACTGTAATCTGAGGACTTAAGCAGGAAAACACACGGTGCCTGGGGTTTGAGAAAACAGCAATACCAACAGCTGTGTACTATTGGTTGTCAAACAAGGCCTTGGTTCAACAACATCCAGTTAACTGTGAAAATATGTATCATCTCGGCAACCCTGTTATGGCTGTCCTGTGACAGTCTGCTTATGCTCATCTATATTACCCTGTATCTCAGAGGTGTGCGGCCATTAAAGCTCACCCTCTTGAAGCAGTGTAATTTGTTTTATTATTTTTTCAGAAAACAAAACCTAGGGATGTTGAGCCCACAGGGAAAGAAAGTATTACAAGCGTTTACGGTGCTTGAAGAGTGGAGGAGACAAAAGGGAGATGATTTCAAGAAGTCTTGGAAGGAAACAAATCTTTTGGAAAACATGTTTGAGTGTGCAAGAAATTTCACAATTAGTTTTGACATAATTGAACCATGGAAGAGTATGACCTATATAGTAGTTCCCAAATTACATCATTTTAATTTTATAAAATAAAAGAACATAAAGGAATAGATTCAGGAATGGGTTTGGGGCTTGTACTAAATCCTAGCCCCGATTTAAGAACAATCAGTTCTTACATCATGGCCCTGCTTGATCCTCAGCTTAATGAAATGATCATTTGATATAAGGGTGCTACAGAAAAGTGGTGAAGAAACCAGATGGTGCCTGACTATCAATCAGAATGGTGTCTGAGGCCTTAAAAGCTTGTATTCAAACAATCAGCCATCTAAGCAAGGAATCCACTAATTCCACATGGAAAAATCACAGCAGCTCGTGTGACCCAAAGATGACAAATACAAAACATGAATACAGTGATTATGATCACCCAATTTGGGGAGGCCTATGGGGTTGGTGAGAGCCCCAAACCCATCTGCAGAGCATCTGGTCAGACTGAGCCACTGGCAGATGTCTATAGCCACAGGCAACAGTCTCCATCAACCTTACTACCAGACAGAGACCATTGTAATCCTGAATACACTGGGTCGCACACTTGACCAGGGGACCACCAAGTAGACCAAACGTGGCCAGGGGACCACCAAATAGACCAAACGTGGCCAGGGGACCACCAAATAGACCAAACTTGAATTCGTTCTGATCTGAGTGCAAGCATTCCTTACTAGTTCTATGACAGAAACCCTGGATTTTTGAATATCTTTGGTGGTCTTTTCCTTCTTACACATTGTTTGTATTTTTGCCTTTATACTATTATGTATTTACCCTTACCACCTTTGTGCATTTTTTGTTGTTTTTTGTTGGGTCTCCCAGCTGTGAAGTACAGGTAGAGCAGATGCATGTCGATAATAATGTATATAAAGGGCTATAAGGATGGTTGGGGGGAAATCAGGAGGGAAACGGGATTTGGGGAGTAACTAATGAAGATGGGAGGGGGTAGGGAGCACTAGGACAGATTGTGATTGCATAAATCTTCTTCGAGGCAATTTACTTATGACGGGGCAGGGGACGATGCTGTAAAATAGATATGAGGCTGATCATAAAATTCTCCATGATAGGATTGAATGATTGAACTATAAAATAAAAATGAAAACCATTAACATCTTAATAAAGATATTATAAATAATTTAAAAAATGATGTCACAGACAAAAGGGCATAATTAATATAAAAAACACCATAAAGGAAATTCCATGGAGAGCAGGAAAATAGAAAAATAGAACAATTCCTGACAATAATATTAAATACAGTTAAACAAAATACAAAACACACAGAAAACAAACTACTGGGGAAAAGGAACCAAAATAAGATACAAATTGGAGACACAGTTTCCATAACCCACAGGCACCAAGTGAATCCACACTCACAGTGACCCTCTAGGACCGAGAAATTGAAACATTTCACTATGAAATATGTATTAGATAATATTAATCAATTTTAGACTCCATTTTCAATGTGAAACAGTATTTTATAAGAGTAATTTTAAATGTGTTAAAAATAAAAATGTTTTAAAATATTTCTTACATAACTAAGATACTTTAATGTTTTCTTTAAGAGGAAACATTTTATGAGGCTCTATTTCAGACATCATACTATTCTATAGTTCACTCATATTAAACAGTGTTGTACAATCGCTACCACAATCCATTTCAAAACATTTTCTTCCTTCTTAAAATCCTTTATATTAACTTCCCTTTACTCACCACATGCCCTGCCATAGCCCCCCATAACCCTAATTCTAGTTAGTGTCTCTGGATTCACCCATCCTGAGGTTCAACAATTGGAAAATAAAGAAAAAGACCTAACCAGGAGTCAAAAAAGATTACCAACAATGACAAAGTACAATAGCAATAAACCTGTACATGAAAAAAGCACAGAAAATATTAAAAACAAAATCAAGCACACAGGGTATCAAAAGGGAGATCAAATGATAACGTTTTAATCATTCAAGTCAGATTTGCCATTTTAATTTACTTTTGTCCTTTCTCCAATGATCTCAATCTGAGCACCAGGTTGTTCCCATTCCTCAATTACGGTTAGAGGGAAATTTCCGGAGGTTTATAACCGGTGTAAATCCTGTAAGTGTTTCCAGTTTTCACTGTCACCCACAGCTTTCTGCACACCAGAATCTCACAATTTAAGCCATGATACTCTTCCCCCCTTTGGAGTTTAATGATATAATTTACAATCCTGGCACATCTTTTTAATGCCTTATAGCTCTCCCTTGGATTGCATGTGATTTTGAACTACTATTCTTGTACTTAGTTAGCATTCCAGTGTAGCATCCACTATGGTATCAGGGAGAGTATATTTATATATCATCTTTATTTATTTATCATTTTATTACTTATTTATTACACTTTGTTTTCCTAATTTTTGATAGTCATATAGTTAAATTTAATAAGGAATGGTATATGTGTTGAATTTTATATATTAAATAATTTATCACTTTCTGAATATAAAAAAGCTATCATATATAGTTATTTTAGGTAATAACTTGGCTAACCAGAGTTAATCTAAATGTTCTGTACCTCACTTCATCAGGGATGTTTCTGGGAGCTTTTGAGTCAGTTTTACTCAGAATAACTGTGTAAAAGAGAACAAACACATAAACTACAAAGTCTTGAACCATCCTCACTTGTTCCTGAGTTTGAGACCATGTTTGCAGCCCACTCTGTCTGTACATCTAACTGAGCATTTTCCTCTATTTGCTGACACTCTGCTTAAAAAGGATGCTCTTCTCTTGGGACTGTTTCCCCAATAACATGTTCAAAATATGTGAGAAGTCTCACTATTCTAAATTCTAAAGTGAATTTTTAGATATTAGTCTGGAATTTCCTCCTCTCATGACACATTTACTATTTTTTAAATCAAAACTGTCCTTCCAAAGAATGTGGACTCTTTATGACTCCAAATAGGAATCTCACAAAGGACTCCTGCAAGCAGATAGGCCACTCCAGTGCACCTGTTCCCGGTGTCAAGGGTCTCCATATGCTTTGTTTCTGCATCAAGGGAAACAATGGGTAGCAAACATCCCTGAAGACATGTCACAAGTTTAGGCCCAGAAGTCACCACAATTATTTTCTCAGACCTAGAGATCTTTAGTCAATCACTACCCACAGTACACTGGTAGCAATGCAGAGAGATATCTCCAGAGACCCGACCCTTTAACAAACTTAGATTAAGAGATAGGATGAGAATGATCATGTTAATCTGTCAAGAAAATGGATCATATTGACGACAATCAGAGTCAGGTTTAATATTTGTACTGCGAACAGAAAATGCTAATTCCTTATTTCAAGCCTTCAGTGAGGAGAGAATTTAGAGAAAAAGAAAATGAAAAAAAACATTTTGGGGGATGCTGAGAACTAAGAGAGGAATTCCAACAGGAAATCCTCCCTGTCATCCATCTGTGTCTGCCTAGGTCTGGGTGTCTGTGCTCTGTGGGTCCTGTGCGTCCCCTGCTTCCCCTGTCTTCCCTGAAGGGGAGGTTTGTGTCTGGGCTCACATTGACTTCCCCTCACTGTGCATGTTTCCCTTGCACAGTAATACAGGGCCGTGTCCTCAGCAATCATGGAGCTCAGCTGCAGAGAGAACTGATTTTTCTATGTGTCTCTGGTGATGGAGAGTCGGCTTTGGAAGGACGGGTTATAATTTGTACTACCATCATACCATATGTGTCCCATCCACTGCAGCCCCTTCCCCGAGGTCTGGCGGATCCAACTCCAGCCATAACCACTGCTTGTGATGGAGTAACCAGAGACAGTGCAGGTGAGAGACAGCTTCTGGGAGGGCTTCACCAGTCCTGGACCTGACTCCTGAAGCTGCACCTGGGAGAGGACTCCTGCAAGCAAACACAGATGGTCCCTGTCAGTCACTTAAGGTAAAAAATATTCCCATAGACTCAAGTCAGATATCTGAATCTCCCACCTTTGGGAACTGTCACCAGGCACAGGAGCACACACAACAATAGCATCTTTAGACCGCAGCCGTGCTTTCCCAAGAGATCTACAGCCCTGTCAGAAGAGAACTGATAGCCTTCCCAGGCCAAGGGTGAATTTTACCCCAATGCCTGAAGAATAATTTGCATGTGATGGGGGCCTTTCCTTATAAGCAGAAAGTGATAGAGACCAGACTCCCCTCTTCCTTCTGAGCCCATTGTAGGGTAACTGCTTGCTTTAGCTCATATGCATGTTAGTCTATAATGAAAGAAGGTTTTTCTCAAGTGTGTGGTAAAGGTCAAAGAATGCCCCAAATTTCTGAGCCCAGTGTTCTGTCCTTCCAACCGCTCATTGCCCCTGCCCTGCTTTTCCTTGTCCTGTGCCCCAGAGAGGGGCCAGGACAGAGATTGTTGAAAGCACCCATTGGACACCAAGTCATCTTCAGATCTCACACTCTCCAAGAGCCATTTTTTTCCTGTCCACCCTGACGCCTCTTAATTAACCTCCTCATAGTCCTTAGTAGTTTTCCATGTGTGAGAGTAACATCTATTAGAAGCACGAATACCAAATTAGTCCCAAGGAGTTGGGGTTGATAATGTCCCATAATTCCAACTCTTCTAGGAAGCCATTCAGCTCTAATTCCCACCCACTCCTCCCTTGAGGACATCCCCTCTGGGTTTTGGAATTCTGTGAATCACTGCAGTATCCAACAGAAATTCATGAAAGTTTGAGGAAATGAATCATGGTGGAGAGTTCTGTTCAGTCCAAATTCTGAAGTTCAGGGAAGGGTAAACCATATGCTGGGTCCAAAGAACAGTCTCTACTCCTAGCTTTGCATTTTATTTATGCACACATGATCTGAAGTCTCTGACAGAATGTTTCCAGTAGGAATTTTCCTGCTACTAATATTATTTAGCCAGAATTTTTCTGACCTTGGGCCAATGTCTTTACCAACCCTACCACTTTTGCAAGCAATACCCACACTACATTCCAGAGCCTGATGACTGACATCAACCTCTGTGTAAGTAAAGTGATTCAAGTCTCAGAGGGTCTCAGGGAAGAATGTACCACCTGAGAAAGTTGGGCCTCAGACAAGATAATATTTTAACTCTGAAGCCTCTAAAATATGCAAGATTCTGAAAATACACACCTTTGTTTGCTGGAATATCCAAAATGATGCAAAGTCAGTTGAGTTCTGATTTCAAGTATAAAGATTCAGTAGAGCAGTAGATGTAAAATAATCATTTGAGAAAATGATCAGAGTAAGAAGAAAATCCACAAATAGTGTCTTAGATTTTCAACCAAAAGACATTTTCTTGAGACCCAACAGGCACTCTCTTTTAACATTAGGTCCATCCATGCAGCTGTTCCTCAACATTTAGAGAATGAGCACAGGCACACTTGTAAATGTCCCTTACCCAGGGGGCTCTGGTTCAATTGAAATGTGAGCATCTCCAACCAGAGACAGCCTCTCCATTTGTGCTATGGGCACAGCCCCATCACAACTGCTCATGGGCCTCACCTTCAATTTATTCCCTAAGTTCTACGATTGTCTAATTTTGGAAAACTGTTTATATTATTGACTGTAGAAGCTGTGACACTATCTCTGAAAAGCAGTTTTAAAACTCATACCCCTTCAGATTCTTTCCTCATAACAAAGTTTAAAACATTTCCTCCAGACTTGGTGTTGACACCATTCATTTACTGATTAATTAGAATCTCTGTATATCTCCAAATTAATACATATATTTACAATGGGAAAATTCAAGCACAAGGTGTTGGTCACCTGCACTTCTTTGGGCCAGACTTTGCTAAAGGGAATAAGCAATTGCTTTGAAATGAAGACACAATTTACTCACTACAATCCAGGGGTTCAAGCACAGGAACTCTAGCATTTTTCATTTGGAGATCATTGAATCAGTTCATTTTTCATATGCACACTGGCAGAGCATCACTTGATCCTGTTCAGGTCACCAAGACCCCATCTCACCATCTGCTCCTGGTGATTGTCTGAACTCTAAGCTTGAGACCATGATGTAGCTGCACCCTAGTTCAGCTCACCTCCATCTCTGAATTTGACTGACAGGATCGTCTCAGATAATTTCATAGCACTGGTTCATAGGGCCCTCCTTAAGTGTCACCCTCATTACATTGTTCATCTGCACATCCCTTTCATAACAGGTTTGTTAGACATGTTATCAATGGGCTTCTGAGTTCCCCCTGAACTCTGAAGAAGCAACACATTGAGCTCTAGACTCAGATGTTCTAGGTTTGATTTGCAGTCCACCATCTCATGGGGCTGGGCTTGGTCAGTCACTTAATAAAGGTGTACTGCATTTGTCAAAATTCTGAAAGTTGGAAATGATAAAAACTATGGCTCCAAGTAATGAGATAATATTTGCTCTACTTGTCTGTAGTTGAACTAGGAACAGACATACAACGTTGCTACTTAAAATTACAAGAATTTTTCTTCATTTTTTTTATTTGTTGCTTCGCTTCTCTTTTTATTTTTCTAGTGCACAAATTTCTCATTTTTAGAAGGTCACCCTTATCTATGTTGTCTTCTTTGTGTGTACTTCCTTTGCTATGTTTTGATAGTGTATGAATACCCTGCAATGGAGACACTTCATTTGTTCCTACCTCCTTATAGATGGTCACTATAATTCTGGGATTTACATTTAGGTCTTTGATCTGACTTGGGTTCATTTTTGTACATGAGCAGAAGTTTTAGTTGCCTTTCATTCTTCTGAAAGTGGAGATCCAATTGTGCCAGCACCATCTGTTGAACTCCCTTAGGTCTTTAGTGAAGATCAGTTGCCTGTATGTGGACAAATTATTTATTAGTTTTCTATTCTGTTCCATTGGTCAACATACCTATCATCGTATGAGTACCAAGCTGTTTTCACTGCTGTGGCTGTGTAATTGTTTTGTAGTTGGTTTGTGTGGCCCCCTAACTTGTTCTCCATCTTTTTCTGTCCCTTGATTATCCTAGGATTCCCATATAAAGTGAGTAATGTGTTTAACATTTCTTTAAGAGATTAAGTTGGCATTTGGATCAGGATTGCATTGGATTTAAAGATAGCATTGGGCAATACTGAAATTTCCGTGGTATTGTCAATACTTTGATAATGGATTGCCATGAATGAGCGTCCTTATCAATAAAAATGGCATACTGAGAATGTGAACAGATTTGCACTGGGAAGCATAGACATTCCTGAATCATGTCACCTTGCTGAACAAGAGACAAAAAAAATAGATAAAGACACAAGGAGACTTTGGGCCAGTGCTGAGTCTCACCTGCACATTTCCTAATGAAGATGAGAGCAATATGGGAGCCACATTCTGTTTTAATGTGGTTCATTCCTTACCTAGCCACCTGCATAACTCTAACCTGGAACTCAACGTCACAATCAGGGAATTCTATGGAAGTCTCTGCTCTCAGTCTGTCCTTTCAGAAGTACATCACCATCTTCCTCTTCAGGCACCACTTGGAGAGTTTGAATAACCTGTCTTTCGAATCCAATTCAGTTTCTACCCTTTGGCAGCACCCAATCGCTCCATCTTCTCTAAGTCTCATTAGATCAGACCCTCCAAGTTTCCCTGAGTTTCTTCTGGACGCTGATCCTAAGGATCACCTCACTGAGCAATTTTCCTCCATACAGAATGTTTTCTTGTTAAAATACAACTTTTTAATGTAGAAAATATCAGGGACAGGCTCTGCATGGTAATATTAAAGTAGAGAGATTATCTGAGAGGTGGAGAAGAACACCAATAACATAACACCAAAGTAGTCCTGAACCTCCATCTACACCTGCTCCTGGACTTGAGGCCCGTGTTCTGTGCATATCGAGCCCCCCCTGGGGGCCTGTTTTATCCTTGCAGGGGAGGCTTGTATCCTGGTTAAATCTGAATTCTCCTCACTGTGATGGTAGCACAGTAATACAAAGGCATGTCCTCAACTTTCCGGCTGTTCATACGCAGATACGACATGTTCTAGGAGTTGTCTTTGGAGATAGTGAATTGACCCTTCACAGAGTGTTTGTATCATTTACTATGTCCACCCTGGGACTAATTTTTGAGACCCACCTCATGTGCTTCCCCACAGCCTGGCAGACCAGATCATGGCATAGCTACTGAAGGGGAATCTAGAGGCTGCACAGGAGAGTCACAGACTGCCCCAAATGTACCCCCCATACTCCACTAGCTGCACCTCACTCTCGACATTTATGAGCACAGATATCCTGGTCAGGAAAACTATCCGACATAGACACTGTGCCTCTCATTCCCACCCAAGCACACAAACTGGTTCTTGACAAATTCACCTGTTAAAATAGCAACAAGGACAAACCCCTTTTAGCACAAACTCCATGCTGCCTGTGTTGGGTTCAGTCCTGATCACTGAGTGGGGGCTCCTGAGAATCCAGGAGCACTTCCAGAGCTGCAGGGTTGGGGCTGCATTGGCTTTCATCAGCAGAGGGAGGGGTGGATTTGCATGCCCTCCTACTACATAGCAATAAATGAAGTTGCATGATTGTTTTCAGATATGTGTATTCTTTTCCTAGAACAGATCTGAATGTTTTAGATGATTAAGGATAATATCATTAATAACATGTATTATGCGACTTTCTTTTGTGTATTACATTCTACAGTGATTTATCACACATTAATTCATTTTATTTTTCTCTGCACACAAAATATGTGTGTAGATTATATATCTGTTGATAGGAATAATACTACAAAAAGAAATGCAAAAATTGTACTTTTTATATCTTTGAGGAATGAACAATATGCTTTTCTTAATGTCCTATGAGACTTTGGAACAAAAATATTTTGGAAGGGGAGAGATCAAGGTTGTAGAGTGGATGAGCAAAAGTTTCCAAATTAAATTCTCAGGACATCCCTTGCTACCCTTGAAGAATAAATAGGTATAAAGACATGAAGGTTTTTTAAAAATAAATAAATACTTGGGATGACTTATTTGTCCATTTTATCACAAGTGCAGGTTTACATTTTCTTACAACTTTTTCATATGAGCCCTGGTCATCACCCTGTAACCTTTTTGCATTTCTACATGATTACCCACCAGGACAGGTGCCTGAAGTAAGTAGACCAATTATTGGGCAGTTAGAATGTATTCTTCACCCTAAATCATTGTGCCCTGAATGAAGGCAGGGTTGGCATTCTGGGCCATATGGTTATTGTGGTTGTTGTTGTGGTTAGGTGCTATTGAGTCAGTTCTGACCCACAGTGACCTTATGCACAACAGAACAAAACACTGTCTGATAGTGCACAACCAGTACACATTTTCCTATGCTTGAGCTGTATTGGGGACAGATAATTAAAGAACAAACGAGGGAGAGATTTCTTCATAAGTTCTAAAGGGAAAACCTGGCATTTTAAAATTTACTATCTAGTATAAATGGCTGAAAAAGTACAAAAACTATAGTGAAGCATTTCAAAATATGTTTATTTGTTTTTGTTTGCTTTTTAATTGTTAGTAGCTCAGGCTTTGCTTTTGATCATTTGCAAAGGAACACTTGAATAGTATAGGAACATTCTGTGGACACCTTTCCTTCATATCAAGGAAGGGTGAGTTGGAACAAGCAACTGCACTGTGTTTCTCCCCGGGAAAGCACAGAACTGAATGCTGAGAATTTCAAGGTAAAACATGAGTCCACATGCTCAATTTAGGTTGTAGGGGAGATGTCTCACTGTGAAAAGTGGCCTGAAAGGTTTTTAAGGATGAAATATGTAAAGTATGACCCAAAAGAAAAAGGCACATTATGTTGTGGCGGGAGGCAGAGGACAGTCAGTTTGCTGTGTCAGTTTGCTGTGTCAGTTTGCTGGTGAATAAGTATTAAAATCAGGAAAATGCTGTAATGAGCAGTTTGTTGTTTTCTGTGTCATTCATCTTAGGACTTCCATTCAGGGAAAGTGTTACTGTGATGTAATCTTCCAGTGCCTTTCCCATGTTGAAAGTCAATGTGGTGATACTGTGAGGAGGAATAAAAATGAAGTGAGACTTATGGTTGATATGCTGGTACAACACTTACACCAATTAGAGCAGAGTCAACAGGACAATCGTACTAATAGCAAAAGGAAAGAAATAATAAAATTCAGGGCTGAGAAACAAGATAGGGAAAACAAGAAATTTATAGGAAAATTAATGCAGCTAAAAGTTTACTCTTTGAAAGAATAAACAGAATTGATATACCACTGGCAAACCTAACCAAAGAAAGGAATGAACAAATTTCAGTAGTAAGGATGAGAAATGAAGCAGTGGACATTATAGTGGACCCTAATGAAATAAAAACAATCATTACACAGTTTAATGAAGGCCTGTATTCTAATGAATTCATCAACTTGGAAGCCATGAACACATACTGGGAAAAACACTCCATCCCTAGACTATCCCAGATGGATATCAAGAATCTCAACAGACCCATTGCAAACGAAGAAATAAATAGACAAGGTTATGAAGGGATTACCAACAAAAAAATCCCCTGGGCCAAATAGCTTGCCAGGAGAAAACTGCCAACCATTCAGGGAATAACTGATACCAATCCTACACAAACTCTTTAAGAACATAGAAAAACAAGGAAAACTCTCACACTAGTTCTATGAAGCTAGTATAACTCTGATACCTAAACGAGGCAAGGATCCCACAAGAACTGAAAACTACAGACCCGTATCCCTAATGAAAATCGATACCAAAATCCATTACAAAATACTGACCAATAGAATGCAAAAGCGTATAAAACAAATAATTCACCATGACCAAGTGGGATTCATAACAGGGATGCTGGTGTGGTTCAACATATGAAAGACCATTAATTTCAATCGCCACAATGACATGAAAAATAAGAACCACATGATAATATCAATAGATGCAGATAAAGTATTTGACAACCTCCAACGCCCATTCCTATTTAAGACACTCAAGAAGATGGGAATGAAAGGAAAAGTCGTCAACATTTCACAAGCTATATATGAAAAACCAACAACCAACCTGGTAAGTGTTTTTTTTGTTTTGATTTTTACATCTTATTAGGGGCTCATACAACTCTTATCACAATCCATATATATATACATACATCAATTGTATAAATCACATCCATACCTTCTTTTCCCTAGTCATTTTCAAAGCATTTGCTCTCCACTTAAGCCCTTTGCAACAGGTCCTTTTTTTCCCCTCCCTTCCTGCTCTCCCCTCCCTCACGAGGCCTTGATATTTTATAGATTGTTCTTTTGTCATATATTGCCCTATCCGGAGTCTCCCTTCCCCCTCTCCTCTGCTGTCCATCTCCCAGGGAGGAGGTCACATGTGGATCCTTATAATCAGTTCCCCCTTTCCAACCCACTCACCCTCCACTCTCCCAGCATCGCCCCTCACACCCCTGGTCCTGGAGGTATCATCCACCCTGTGCCTCCAGCTCCCATATGCACCAGTGTACAACCTCTGCCCTATCCAGTCCTGTAAGGTAGAATTCAGGTCATGGTAGTTGGGGGGAGGAAGCATCCAGGATCTAGAGGAAAGCTGTGTTCTTCGTCGGTACTACATCGCACCCTGACTGACCCATCTCCTCTTCTAAACCCCTCTATGAGGGGATCTCTAGTGGCCAACAAATGGGCCTTGGGTCTCCACTCTACACTTCCCCCTTCATTCACTATGGCATACACACACACACACACAGACACACACACAGACACACACACACATATACACATATTCTTTTTTTTTTCATGATGACTTAAGCCTGGCCCCATTGGCACCTTGTGATCGCACAGGCTGGTGTGCTTTATTGCTTCTGAGCTAGATGGCCGCTTGTTCACCTTCAAGCCTTTAAGACCACAGACACTATCTCTTTCGATAGCCAGGGCACCATAAGCTTTCTTCGCCACATTTGCTTGTTCACCCGCTTTGGCTTCAGCAGTTTTGTCAGGAGGGTGAGCATCGTTGAGTGCCAATTTAATAAAAGAAAGTATTCATGCATTGAGGGAGTGCTTGAGTAGAGGCCCAAGGTCCTTCAGCCACCTTAATACTAAACCTATAAATATAGACACATAGATCTATTTCCCCATCCTCATATATATATTTGCATATACATGTCTTTGTCTAGACCTCCATAAATGCCCCTTGACTCCTAGCTCTTTCCTCCATTTCCCTTCACTTTCCTCCTGCCCTACCACCATGCTCCGTCCCCACCTGGGCTACAGCTATCCCTCTTCTCTACGCAACCTTACCCTTGATCATTCCCCACCAGGTCTGCCACTCTCCCCTCACTACCACTTTGGGTCCCATGTTGTTCCCTTGTCCCTGTGTTTGTTAACACCACTTCCTTAACCCCTACCTCCCCCTACCCCAAGTCCCCCCAGAACTGTCGGTTCCATTGTTTTTCCTCCATATAGGTAACCCAACCTGTCCTATTCAGACAGACCTATGGAGGCACTAACATGCACAAAACAAAAAAGGAAAACAAAGCAACAGTATACAACCAGACAACAATACAACAAAAACAAACCACTGACAGAGAACAAAACAAAACACTTCATGAAAGAAAAGCTTGTAGTTAGTTCAAGGATCGTTTGTTGGCCCTTAGGAGTGTTTTCTAGTCCTGTCTGTTGGGGCACCACGCCCTGGCCCCAAAGTCCACTTTCAGCATTCCCTGGGGACCTTGCCACTCCATTCCCTTGCTGTTCTGCTGCACTCCCCCAGTACTTTGCCTCGGTGTGGTGCGATCAAGTCAGGTGCAATTCCCGCACTCCAACCTGGTAGTTGATGGAGAAAAGACGAACACAATTCCACTCTGAAAAGGTGGATCAGAGAAGCAGTTCCCTTGTCCCCACTCCTGTTTAACATCATACTGGAGGTCCTAGCTAACAACATAAGGCAAAGAAAATGAACCAAACGTATTTGTCTGGGGATGAAAGAGACAAAATTATCATTATTCTCAGACAATATCATTTTACATATTGAAAATCCCCCAAACTTCACAGTGGAGTGTTGAAAATGATAGAGGAATATGGTACAGTGGCAAGATATAAGATCAACAAACAGAAGTCTGTCAGATTGCTATACACGTCAGAAACGATCACAGAAGAGGCCATTTAAAAGGTAGTATAATTTACAATAGCTAACCACAAATGAAATATCTAGGAATATACCTGACTAAAGCAAACAAAATATTTGTATGAGGAAAATGACAAAACACTATTACAGGAAATCAAGATCAACCTCAACAAATGGAAGAATATCCCATGCTCACAGATTGGAAGATTCAATATAGTAAAAGTCAGTTCTGCATGAATACCACCATCCTCCAAAGCATTGGAAAAACTGATTACAAACTTCATGTAGAGAGGGAAGAAGCCCAGAATTAGCAGAGAACTCTTCAAAAAGAAGGACGAAGAAGGAGGGCTTTCTCTACCTGATTTTAGCACCTATTATACAGCCACAGTGGTCAAAAGAGTGTGGTACTTGTATATGGCAGATATTAAGACCAATGAAAAATAACAGAAAACACAGAAATAAAATCATCATCATACAGACAACTGATCTTTGCTAAAGGTCCCAAAAATATCAAATGGGAAGCGGATGTCCTCTACAACAAGTGGTGATGGAAAAAATGGTTATCTACCTGCAGAAAAAATAAATCAAGACCCTTAGCTAACTCCATGCACAAGAATAAACTCAAGGTGGATCACAGACTTCGAGGTAACCCTCAAATTACGAGGGCCATCAATGATGGAATTGGGACCAACCTGTGAACTATGGTGCAAGGAATACACATGCTATCAGAAATAGGGAAGAACACAAATACAGATGAGTCACAAATTGACAAGTGGGATATAGTGAAGATAAAACACCTGTGTACCTTGAAAAAATTCACCAAGAGAGTAATAAGAGAGCCTGGGAAAAACAACTTTGGGAATGACACATCAGACAGACATTATTACTAAAATCTACAATACTTTATAAGTTTACAGTAAAGAATGAAAAAAACCAAAAAACTAACTGCCCACTAAGAAGAGGGTAAAGGACCTGAACAGAAGTTTCACAGGGGCAGAAATCCGAATGGCCAATAAACATATGAGAAAGTGTTCCTGATCTTTAGCCATAGGAGAAATACAAAGTAAAACAACTATGAGATACCTCCAAACACCCTCAATGCTACCCCAATTCAAAAAAATCAGTGTTTGTGGGGCCGTGGGGAAATAGGAACTCATTTCCGCATGGGAAGAACTGGAGGAAATCATGCTAAGTGAAGTAAGTCAAGAACAAAAGGAGAAGTACAACATGAGTCCACTGAGGTAAGCTTAAACAAAACACAAACAGGGCATAGGGGAAAAGCTACTATATACATACATCCCTGGGGTGAGGTCCACCAACTATGGGAGGGGCCAAACCCAATCAAGGGATACATATGGCAGCCAACAAAATAAGAAGGGGAAAGAAAAAGGAAGAAAAAGTAAAACAAAAAGACATGGATGGGGTGGTTGGGAGCAGGGCATTAACCAACCCAAGGGGAGGGCATTGTTTCTATCTCCACAGGAGAGGGAGAGAGAATAGGCTTCAACCTGATGCACCAGGACGTGAATACAACATACCAGCATGAACCAGGGAAACAACAGAGAGGTCTGTGGCCTCAATCCCAACTATGTGTACACCCCACCCCTGCTCTGAAGAATGCACTTCAGAGGACAGCACTGGGGCTACAGGTTGGGGAGAGGGGAAAATTGGATTAGAGCACACAGGAGAAACGGAAAAGGATGGAGAGGGAGGAGGGGAAATCTTGGCCCAAACAAGCCCCAAGGATGATGTTCCTGCTTGTTGACATGGGGAGCATCATAGGTCCGGCCCCACTATGGGATAAGGCTTCCCTCACTGAACCATGGTGCTGCAGAGGACAGCACTGGAGACACAGTGTGGGAATATTGCACAGTCTGGTCTCATCATGCTGGGGTGAGGCACTGAGGGCATGCAGCAGAGCAGCAGGGGAACAGAGTGATAAAACCCTCAGGGAATACCAAAAATAGACCTTGGAGGCAGAGTTTGGCGCCCAATCATTCTCAACTGGGAAACACTCATAAAGGCCAACAAACAGACCTTGAACTATCTATAGACTTTTCTGCTGTTGTTATTTACTTTTTTGTTTTGTTTTGACTTCCTGTGTTTAAATTGGCTTTGCCTGTTTTTTGCACTTACTAATGATATGCATGTCTATCTAGATAATATAGGTGGGGTAAATAATTAGGAGATGAAATTAATGGGACCAATGTTTCTAGGTTTATATGAGTGAAGGGGATGTGGGAGAAAGGAAATGGGGGGAGAAATCAACCCAGGGACTAGGGAATGACAAGTGAGCTATAATCAATGGAAGGAAGGTTATAGGATGTCTAATGGGGCTTAATCAAGGGCAATGTAGCAGCCAGGAATTACTAAACCTAAGTGAAGGCCAAACATGTTGGTGGGAGAAGAGGATAGTAAAAGGAAATAGAGGAATGAACCAGGAGGCAAAGAACATTTATAGAGGCCTAAAGACAGGCACGTGCACATGTAAATATCCATATAGTGAGAGGGGAATATAACTATGTACTCATATCAACATGTTAAGAATTAAAGTTGCAGGTAGACATTGGGTCTTCATTCAAGTACTCCCTTAACACAAGAACACTTTGCTCTAACAATCCGACATTCTTTTCTTTTTTTCTAGGTTAATTTCTTTTTTTATTCTTTCAGTTATTTTTTTCTCCATTTTATTAGGGGCTCATACAACTCTTATCACAATCCATACATATACATACATTAATTGTATAAAGCACATCTGTACATTCTTTGCCCTAATCATTTTCTTTTTTTCCCTCCTCTTTTCTTTTTTTCCATTTTATTAGGGGCTCATACAACTCTTATCACAATCCATACATATACATACATCAATTATATAAAGCACATCTGCACATTCCCTGCCCCAATCATTCTCAAAGCATTTGCTCTCCACTTAAGCCCTTTGCATCAGGTCCTCTTTTCCCCCCCTCCCTCCCCGCTCCCACCTCCCTCATGCGCTCTTGGTAATTTATACATTGTTATTTTGTCATATTTTTCCCTATCTGGAGTCTCCCTTCCCACCCTTCTCTGCCGTCCATCTCCCAGGGAGGAGGTCACATGTGGGTCCTTATAATCAGTTCCCCCTTTCCAACCCTCCAATCTGACATGCTGTGATGCTCACTTCCCCGTCATGGTTGCTGAACACAAAATGGGTGCATAAGCAAATTTGATGAAGAAAGCTGATGGTGCCCGGCTATCAAAAGATAAAGCGTCTGGGGTCTTAAAGGCTTAAAGATAAACAAGCTGCCATCTAGCTCAGAAGCAACAAAGCCCATATGGAAGAAACACACCAACCTGTGTGATCATGAGATGCCAATGGGATCAGGTATCAGGCATCTAAGACCCAGAACAAAACCACACCCAAGGCGAATGGTGGTGGAGGACATAGAGTGGAGACACAATGCCCATTTGCAGACAATTTGACATTCCCTCACTGAGGGGTCACAGGGAAGAGATGAGCCAGTCAGGGAGCAGTATAGTACTATGAAACACAACTTTCCTCTAGTTATTTGGTGCTTCCTTCACCCCACTATCCTGACCTCTATTCTACCTTACAAATCGAATTAGACCAGAACATGCACACTCCTACAGATTAGAGCCCGAAACACAGGGAATCCAGGATAGATAAACCCCTCAGGGACAACAATGAGAGTAGAGATACCAGAAGGATTAGGGGATGGTGAGGGAAAAAAGGGGGAATCAATCACAAGGATGGACATATAACCACACTCTTCCAGGGGGTTGAACAACAGAAGGTGGGTGAGGTGTAACAGAGAATGGTTTAAGATATGAAAATAATAATCTATATCTTATTAAGGGTTCATGAGGTAAGGCAGGTGGGGGGAGGGGAAGAAACGGGGATCTGATATCAGGGGCTCAAGTGGGAAGAGAACTCTTTGAAAATAATGATGGCAGCATATATGCAAATGTGCTTGACACACTGGATGCCTGTATGCATTGTGATAAGAGCCCTAATGAAAGTATTTTTAATAAAGGAAAATGATAATGGTAACAAATGTAAACAAAAAAGAATATAAGTAAACCTTACAATTATCAATCATTTGAGACCAAGAGCAGCATTTGCCAAAGGATAAGGAGTCAGAAAAAAAGAGTACTGAAAAAGAGAAACACAGTTATGAAGTAGGATAAGGGAAGTTACTTTGTGGAGGTTGAAATCAATGACCTGAAACATAATGTGTATAAGTTGTTGAATGGAAAATTGATCTGTACTGTAAAGCTTCACTTATGTCACAATAAGAATTTAAACATAAACGTAAAAGGAAGAAGAAGTAAAAAGACTAAGGTCTGGACTTCACTCGATTAGATGTCTTGGATGACATTTGTTTAACCTGAAACATTTTAAATAGTTTAAAGTTTCATGTGTTAAAGTGAATAGGTTCTTCCAGGAGCACAAACTTGAGATAATACGTGTTTGAATGCAAAACCTTCCATTCAGATGTAGATAATAAACAAAAATAAATTTCCTTTTCTTCTCCTGATAGTGGCTAGGGTAGCAGGAGAGTATTCACTACCCAAATGCATGCAGACCTGACTCTAAGCAGAAGAAAATAATTGAAAGAGTAGGAATGAATTCATAAAAATATTCACCTAACTAGCACCACACAGAACAAATCTGAAGTTAGTAAAAAACCACCTCTTTGCCTTATTTAAGCATGAATTATTCGATCTGATGAGGAAGTACATTAAAAATGTGTAGCTGAAGAGACTAATGAAAACCTTTTGCAGCAAGGGAATGAACAACTTCGACGAAAAGGTGTTCTGTGCCACGGGAAAAGGCAGGCACAGCTGCGAGACCAGTAGAACCTTTGCTGGAGGAAAGGAACAGTGAGAAAACCGTATCTCAGATCCAGGTTCAGGATGGCTGCCCATGGATAAGAGAGCTGCCCCTGAAACAAACCCTGCCACCGCAGTGACCATCATCAAGTAGAAATAACTGCAGGGTGCATCAGGGAAGTGAAAATCGAGGTTCTCTAGGGTAGCACAAGTGAAGACAAAACCAAACACAAAATTTAAAATGAGGTTTTGTAGAGGAATCTGAGCCCTTTGGTACTGTGATAGTTAAGGTTTATTGTGCCAACCTGGCCGATAAACACATGTGGGATTAATTGAAGACGTGGAGATAAATAGCTCAGTGGGCCTTGCCTTTCTAGTTCTCTGATGTCTTGTTCTCGATGGTCAGATCAGTGTGTGTCTCCCTTAACTAGTTCTTTTCCTCAACTGGCAAGGCTCACTTCCTGTGAGAAATCCCCAAGGAGAAGCCACATGGACCTAACTGGATGCAGCCCTGGGTGCTGGAGAAGCCTCATAGAGACCTCTACCACCACTGAGATGCTTACATGCTCACTGATTCGGCTTTCCTCCTGCAGTTGCCATCATTGCGTGTGCTTTGTGAGATTGAGGAGGACATTATAAATCGGTTTTGGACATATGGGCTTGGACAGCACTGGGTTGGGATGCTTTTTTAATGTACACTTACCATTTATATAAAACTCATTCTTATATACATGTGAGTTTCTGTGGATTTGTTTCTCTAGTCTGCCCAGACTAATGCAGGTAACTTTTAGAAAAAACTTATTTTAACTTTAGTCGACATTGCATATAATTAATTACAAATGGTACCCTGATTATATTTTCAAAAATTTGACCACAAGAGTCCAGCAGGAGTTAGGTTATTATCCAACCCCAAGGGAAAACATCATACATAACAAAATATGCTGATGTGTATGGTCATATTGATCATGTCCATCCACTCACAAAAAGTAATGAGTCATACAAAACAGTAAAAAAAGGATAATATTTCATACAAAATCAACATGAGATCCACACAGGACACAGAGATGTGTACCATAAAGTTAAACATGAAACGCAAACTCAATATCATTATTTTAAGAAATATCTAGGCAAACGTCATTACACATGCTATAAATAGTATGACAAACATGGTCACAAAAAAAGATGACCTAGTAAAAAGAAAAAAAATTAAGTGGTGATATGTTTTTTGGAGACAATTATAATAGAAAAATAAAGACCACTCCTAGACAATAATGTAAAATATGCTGAAGGAAAACAAAGAATACGCAGAAAAGAAGAAAATAGAGCAGAGTGCAGCCCAGACCCCATTCTTCACCTGGAGTTCTGGAGTCACACTGCCTTCTCCAGGTCTCCTTTCACAGTGATGCATGGCAATGGCCTGGCAGTAATGGAGCTCAGCATTCAATGAATTTGACTCTTAAGGGTTCCCTGGGGATGTGCACTCAAGACACCAGAGTAGGAGTATAGCCTGCGCTCTCACCACTCCATTGCATACTGACTCACACCTGATTTAAGGGAATCTAGAGACAGATTGGACAGGGGGCACAATGTCTGTGAGTTTTATAAATCCTGGTCCAACCCTTGCAGCTGAACCTGGAGATACAAACACCTGAAGATACATACACAAAGCATGTGATCAGATAAAGCACTCCCAAACCATCATCTTTCCATTCCTGAGCTATTCACCTCAGAGAGCTGCCTCCAGGAAGAGGAAGAAAGAGACATATTCTTGGAAACAAGAAACGAGTCCCATGACTCCAAGGTGTGTTCTCCAGGATGAGTAGGAACTAAAATAATACAACATGAAACTGTATCTGGTGGACTGATACTGAGTGGTCCCTTTGTAATAAAGTTAAAAGGGGGTTATCTGGGATAAGAATGCTGGCTGTTCCCTCAGAGAATACAGTCCTGTCCATGACTTCTCTATTCACCAAGGCTAACGTCCAGTTCTTCCAGGCTACAGGAAGTGATGAGGAAGATGGTTGAGGAGACATGGCTCAGGATTGAGGATCATTTTGGGATTAAAGGCAGTGGTCCTCCACACTCAGCGACTTGTGTATTTATAAGGCACTCAGCAAATCCAAGAACATTTTAATTGTTAGATACACATTTTCTCTTCTGCATTAGATTAGGGTAACATTATAATATATTTAAAAGTTTGAAGGTCAGTTAAATCTACCAACCTCACTGACTTAACCCAAAGTGTCTCCAACTCAATGTTTGCTGTAAATAGGAAAGTTTTTTGTAAGTCACTAAAAAGGAACAGCTTTTCTTCAACAACTACACTGCTATGTCTACTCAAGAGTCATTCTAGTGTGGAAAGAGTACATATCACTGTAAAGCAATTTACCTTTGTCACAGTAAGATATTTTGTATACATAAAGTAATCATAAATAATGTTATTTATACCAAATAATGCATTTTATACAAAATCTTATACTTCAATATGTGAAATTGCTCACTTAAATTTGTGTGTCACTAAATACTGGGATTGTTGCTGATATCCTACAATAAATTAGTAGCAAAGCCACCAGAAGTAGGATGAGTTGATTAACAGGACAAATGTGGATGATCTCGCTTAAAGCAGACTCTGTGGGCTGACATTCTGTGGGATTGTGAAGGTGAAGATACGACATCTGACATAAAGAACTGAATTATATCATTTGGTCATACAGATTTCCCTGAATTCTGAATTTGTACAGATAAGTTAGGTTGTGTCTTGACCATCATGACCTGAAGGTTCTAAAGTATAGACAGATACAAAATATTAGCACCCAAATAATAAAATAAAATTGGTGAGTATATGTGGTTTCAGATGGGATTCCAGAAAAGAAAGTCTAATTTGAATGTATTTATCTGAACTTTATTAGAACTCTAATACGGGAAAGCCTGGCAGAGTCATTTCCTGCCCTTAAGGGGCAGGCTATTTGTTGTTGTAAGATGGAATAAATTCTCCTGTTACAGTAAAACTTTTGAATTCACAGGCATCAGGAGTAGGCACAAAATTATTATTTTTAAATTATAGAGAGAGATTCCCTAGGGAAACTGAGATTTAGAAGAATCCATAGATCACCACAAGAAACCAGCCTTGAAACTCCAGCTGCCCTTGCTCTTGAGTCTGAGTCCTGTGCTCTGTGGGTCCTGAGCGCCCCCTGGAGACCAGTGTCCTCTCTGTAGGGGAGGTTTTTGTCTGGTCTCTCACTGACTTCCCTTCACTGTGTCACTTGCACAGAAATATGTGGCAGTGTCCTCGGCTTTCAGGCTGTCCATCTGAAGATAGAGTGTGTTCTTGAAGTTGTTTCTGAAGATGGTGAATCGGTCCTTTACGGAGTCAGTGTATTGTGTGCTACCACCAGCACCACGAATGTATGCAACCCACTGCAAGCCCTTCCCTGGAGCCTGGCGCATCCAGCTCATGTCATAGTCACTGAAGGTGAATCCAGAGGCTGCACAGGAGAGTCTCATAGACGATCCAGGCTTTCTCAGATCACCCCCAGACTCCACCAGCTTCAGTTCACCCTGGACACCTGCTAACATAGAGGCACCGTGATTAGACGACACACATAGACACAAATACACTCACAATTGCACAAATATACAGAAGGGTCTCCAATGATTACCATGTAAAATGACCAAAATGAAAGCCAAGGTTGGTACAAAATTCATTATGTATCGCTGGACTAGCTCCTGGATACAAAATGGAAACAACAGAGACCCCAGAGACTGGGACTGCCCTCTGAAATGTCACACATCAAGGCCGGTTTATCAGCAGGCAGAGAGCTGCATTTGCATGTCCCTTGATATTGAGAAGCAGATGAGTAGAGCATATGAGCACGAGTTCTCCCTCAGACTCAGAGAAATAAAAGCACTCGCGAGGGAAAACAGATTTTAAACATGCTGTTCATCAACCATTCCTTTAGTTGTTATATATTATCAACATTTTTAAAAGTAGTTTTCAGTTTATAAACTTTATATTACATACACAACAACGTTGTGATATGAGACCTCACAATGCATCCTCTCGTCTGCCTTAAGATGTGGATACATGTGATGATAATGGACAATTCTATTATTTTTTCCTTTCATGAGAACATTTTTTCCTGCCTTCCAAAGAATTTCTCCATTGTAGTGATATTTTAATACTGTGGGCATGAACTTATGCATAAAATATGTGAAATAGGATCTTCTGTCTGGTTTCTTCCCTCTTTTGTCATGATCAGGAAAAGTGGATGTTTGTCACCTTACTTCATCTTCTTACCGAGTCAGTCCATTATCATTTAATCATCTTATTAACTGTATTCCTTTAATTTCATTTATTTGAGTTCTTATACTTATTTATTTCCCCCTGCTACCTTGCTGGGGCATACTTATCCTTTTTTCTAGTTTCATTAAATGGAAACTGAGGTGATTAATTTCAGAGCTGTATTTCCATTACACAGAAGTTTGTGGCCATGAATTCCCCATTAAGTTCTCTTCGGTTGAATCCTATAGTTTGTTATGTTGTGCTTTAATTTTCATTCAGTCCAATACAGCCCTGCAGGATGTAAAAATCATTAAATATATGTCATAGCTATCAATAATGCAAATAGTGTTTGCACATCTCAATGTATACATCACACACACTCACTCACACCCATCGAGTCAATGCAGACTCATAGTGACCCTGTAGCACAGGGAAGAACTGCGCCTGAGGATTTCTGAAACTGTAACTCTTTATGGGAGCAGAAAGCCCAGTCATTTTCCCATGGAGCAGCTGGTGGTTTCAAACTACTGACCTTCTATTTTTCATTCAAATAAGTAACCATTATGCCACCAGGACTCATGTAATTTTATATATGCATATAATGTATAAATGAATGACTATCACAAAGCCTATTGGATATTGTCATAAATAATAAGGTGGAGTATATCCATGGAGAAAATATTTTAGAGAGAAGGAAACCCTAGTTCCGAAGAGGAAGCTCCTTGCTCCCATGACTCCGCTATTGCCCTTGCCTGAGAAGCCTGACCTTGTGCTTTGTACAGCCCATTGTTGCAGTGAAGTTTGTGTATGGGATGGCACTGGGTCCTCTGACTTTCTGTCTCATGCCTTAATGGACAGCTGCTCCCCCAGTGGTCATTCAGTCAGCTTCAGGAAAACGCAACTGCTTCTCCAGGGACTGGTCCTCCTGATTACATATGCAAAGTATATGGCATGACATCTACCCATTCTGGCTATACTTCTTTCAAGACAGACAGGTCGTCTCACTGGCAGGGAATGTTACTGCTGTTCACAAACCCAATACTTTTAATTCAGTGGTCCTTTCTTGTAGTTCTTAGATTACCATAGCCCAGCTGTCCTGTGGGCTATATGAGGCCATTGAAAATACGACGTGCTCCTGAGTTCTCAAGCAGATTTATTTGCTTAAAAAATCATTTTCTGTGCTATATATATCCTTTGTGTCTTTTTCTTCTCCTTTCTCTTCAAAGGTGTTTCTCAATATAAATTGTTCCATATAATAATGTCCCACAAAATTCTTATATCATATTAGGATTTTAAAAATAGAGGTAGTTCTTTTAATTTAGTCTTGAAAAATTGTCTTCAAACTCCTTGATTCAGGCTTCCATTGTTTCAATTTTACTACTTTTATCTTTCAGACTTATTTATTTCAACTATCTCAGTGTTTCCCTTCTAAATTTGTTTTTGGAGTTGTTGAATTATTCCTATATTTTATTGGTTTTATTAGATATTTTTTAATCTCTTATTCTATTCCTTTTTTGGCTTTTGTTTTTATGTAGCTATTTTGAAACATTCCTACATTTGCTTAAAGCAGCTCAACATCATTCGTCCAAACTCCTTCATGAGTAGCTCTAATTTGGAAAATCTCCCGTATCTGCAACTGTCTCCTTTTGCTGGTCATATGGAAATGGACTTGATAGTATTCCCTCTGCACAACTTGTAGCTATGGAAAGATCAAATATTGTAGATATTGCATGTTCAAAATTATTCAGAGAAAGGAATGATAACAAACTAAAGATGGTCCCTAGCCCCCTTCAGAGCCCCAATCTCTGGTTGGCTTTTGTAGTTGCCAGGGGGTAGAAGTGAATTACAAAATTGGTGCCTTCTAAAAAATATGACTTGAAAGATGGGAGGAAAGAGTGTCCGTGACATTCAAACTGCCTACCAGGTATCCACCTCTGTCCCAGTAGAGGGACTGGAGTTTTTTTCTTCACCCCAGATGAATGTCACAGCAAGGTCCCAGGTCAATGTAACACTTCCCTCTTAAACAGGGAACTAATGCATGGCTTACCCATTAACAAACTCCATGGCTATCTTCGAAGTAGTACAGCCAGAATGCTCCTTAGAAGCGAGGTTGGCGAGACTTCATGTCCCATACTTTGGACGTGCTGTCAGAAGAGACCAGTCCTTCCATAAGGACATCATTCCTGCTACAGTAGAAGGTCAGTGTTAAAGAAGCCCCTTAACAAGATGGATTGACATAGAGGCTGCAACCATGGAATCAAATATAAGAACAATTGAGAGGATGGTGCAAAAGCAGGCAGCATTTCTTCAGTTGTATGTAGGGTCTCTATGAGTGGAAACAGACTGAATGGCTCCAAACAACAACAACAACAGAGATGCAGGGATGTAACTAATCACAGACTTTCTCATGCTATGTTCAGCCAGATTTGCTCTCTTCCTGAGGGGCCTCTCTCAGAGAACAGTAGAGGAAGTGGTTACACTGTCCTCCACACCGTGTGTGGATGGAGGACAGAGCTCACCACTCTCTTTCAGTCCTGAGGAAGAGTGCTGGGTAAGGGATTGTACAGCATGAACTTTTGTTGGACTACCTAGAAATTGCCACTTTCTTGGACTACTTGAACAAGATTGCCCCTTCCAAAATGTCTGAAACCCAAAACTTAGGGTTTTCATCTTCTCTGTTTTTTCATTGCTTGGTTGATTTTTTTTTGTAGGAGGTGTGTGTTTGTTCTGAGATCTTTACGTGGAATAGGTGGCTACTGAGTATCTCACTATATTTTCCTAGAATAATGTTCAACTCTTTGAAGGGATCATTTTTAGCCTGTATACTCATTGCAATCTGTGGTGTGATATCTAGTTTATTTATTAAATGGATGCTGATCATGCATGACGGTATTATGGAATCATAATATTTCAGTAGTTTGTCCGTGCACCATGATATGTTGAGAAAACAATCTAAGAAGTTGTCCTAAACAAAGAAGAGCATGGAAATAAGATTGGAGAAAACCTTATTAATTCCCTGTAGTACACAGATGCCATAATACTGCATGCCATAAGGTAGTCTGACTTGAAAAACGTACTGATGAAGACCAGAGACTGGTGCCTTAACTACAGAATACAGCTCAATGAAAGAAAAACAAAATCCTCACTATGGGATGGGACCAATACAAATTGGCATTAAAAAAATGGAGGTATGATTGAAATTGTCAAGGATTTCATTTCACTTGGATCTCAATCAGTGTTCACAGAAGCCTTAGACAAGTGATGCATTTCCCTGTGCAAATTTGCTGCCCCAAACCTCTTTAAACATTTAAAAAGCAGTGTCTATTTGAGGAATAACATTTACCAGGCCCAAGCTATTTTATTTTTAATTATCTCATATGCCACTGAAAGTTGGACAATGAATGAGGATATTTAAAAGTAAAGTGATGCCTTTTAATTATAGTGCTAGTGAAGAATTTGAGTGTGATGCACTGTCAATTGTATCTTGGAAGTTGTACAGTTATAATGCTTCTCATAAATGGATACTATGAAGATTTCATTTTAAGTATATTAGACATGTGTTGAGAGATCAGTCCATCAAAAAGGACATCATGCTTGACAAAGCAAAATATTGAAAAAAGGATGAACTTCAACAAGATAGAACATCACAGTAACTGCAACTGAGAGCTCAAACTTGACAACTGTGAGTACGAAGCAGGACACCTATGTGTTTCATTCTTTTTTTCCTAACATTTCTATGAGACTGACATGATTTAATTTGACATAAAGAGCAAAATGCAAGGACAATGACAAACAATTCGGTCAATGGTGAGGTAATTAAAGTTTTCCCTTTAAATATTGGAACCTGATAAGGATACCATTTAATACAACTTTTATTTAATAAGGTGCTATAAGACTTTATGGCACTTATCGATCAACAAGTGTCTAATAAAGGCCCAAAATGGTAGCAAAGATGTAAAACTATAATTGGAGATGGTATCACTCTAAACATGGACAATCCAAGGCCCTACCAGAAAATCATTGCATCTAAATGAAATGTTCAGCAATTTCACAGGGCATAGGTCAATATAGAAAATTCCATTTGGACTCTGTGTACCAACAGAGAACGTTCTGGAAAGGAAATCAAAAAAATAATATCATTTACAAGAGCCACCTATAAGATAAAATGGAAAAAACCTGGGCAGGAAAACAAACATCTGTACAAAGAAAACTTTAAAAAACACTACTACAAGATACCATAAGACACAAATTGAAAAATTAGTCATGCTCTTGAGTAGGGAATTTAATTTGTAAAAATATCAAACACACCACAAGTGATCTATAATTATAATGAAATTCTGATTCAGATACCAGCATCTTTCTGAAAAGACGTGGAAAATTTGCTCAACAAATCGAAAAGAAAGGGAAGGGATTCTAAACCTAGAAGCTCTGATGGTGTAGTGGATTATACAATGGGCTACTAACTGCAAGGTCTGCAGTTAAAAACTGAGAGCCACTCTTTTGGAGCAAGATGATCCTGAAAAGTTTTACACTTTCAGAAATCCAAAATGGCCAGTTAGGCCTTGTCCAATAGCAGTGGTTCTCAGTCTTTCAAATTCCAGGACCCTTTAATACAGTTCCTCATGTTGTGTTGTGGTGAACCCACACCATAAAACTATTTTCTTTGCTACTTCATAAATTTATTTCACTACTCTTATGAATCATAATATAAATATCTAATATGCAGGATGTATTTTCTTTTTTACAAATTGAACATAATGAAAGCATTGTGATTAATCACAAAACAATATGTAATTATATATTGTGACATATTTATTTCTAATTACAAATAAATGAAATTTTGTCTTGAATCATGTAGCATGGTGAGCAGTCTTTAATATAATGACAGTAAACTGCATTGCTACATTTTGCCACTGTATGCATAAAAAACCAGCATCCGTGCAAATGTTGAGAAACCTTCTTCCTCACCAGATCAGAAATTCTCAGTCTTTGCAAGAGCATGACGAAGTCTACTTCTGTATTTAGACTTGATAACCAAAAAGCTGGAAAACCCTGTTTCACAGATATGTTGTTGGAAATGGAAGAAGAAGATGCAACACCGTCTCAGATAGGTATATGACTGCCAACACTTGATCCAGAATTTTGTAACTGGCATTGTAGCGAAATCAGTTTGTGCTGCCTTGCTGTTAAATGAGTTCAATGAATATCTCTTGAACTGTCTCGTGAGCATCTTCAACTTTGACTGTGAATGGGTGTCTAGCAAGTGCAAATAGAGTGTCAGGTAGAGTTGGAAAGCACAATAAAATTCCTATGAAAGAACACTTGCAAGTATGTGCAAGTGTTTTTTCATAGGAATGATTATCGTCATTCTTTTGTCTGGTTCAATGCCATGTTCCACACAAAAAAAAAGAAGCAGATAAGGTAGGCAACATATACATTTTATTTTCATCTCTTTTTGTTTTTTGCCAAAGCTAAAGTTTCATTTGGAATGATCAGATCTTTTCAGACAAATCAAGGCATGTTGCATTTGTCACTCACAGTGATCAAATTAACTCATTCAAGATGGAAAAGGTGTGAACCAAGTAAGCTATTTTCAGCAGTTCACTGTGATCGCTGAAAAGTGCTTTGAACTGCCATCTTGCTTTCTGATTTAAAAATATTTTGAGTTCATCACAAAGCTCAAAATCACGTTTTAAAACGTTTACTCTTAACAAACATCTCACTTCAGTGTGAAATAGCAGAGCATTATTGGGTTCATCCAAATCGTTCAGTTGCAAACAGTCAACTGTTTAAGGTGCTCGCCTTTACAAAATTGACAGAACTTATGGCAGTTTTCATTAATTCTTGTAACTTTTGTGGCAGCATCTTCATTGCTAATACTTGCCGATGAATCATACACTGAGTTCCGTTGACTTTTGGTGACTCACTCAGTACCAAACGTTGAAATGCAGGTAGGCATCCTAGCATAGCTGGAGCACAATCTTAGTAAACACCACAAACTTTTCCCCAAGAGATCTTATGCTCTTTCAGAAATGAACCAACTGTGTCAAATTCATCACCTGCAGTAGTTGTTGTTTCAAGAGGTTTGCAAAAATGAAACTCTTCTTTAAAGTTGCCATCATTAATAAACCTCAGGTAAACCAGTAACTGGGAACAGTTTGTAATGTCTGTAGATTCATCAAACTGGATGCTAAATATTGGACGTGGAGCAGATTGAATTTCCTGGATGACCTGATCAAGGATATCAGCAAACTTGTCACCTATTCTTCTGTGGACATTATCATTAGATAAGGAAATTGAACTCAATTTCATAACAAATCTGTCTCCAATCATAACTTAAACAATGACTTTGGTCACTTGCAACAATAAATCCTTAGCAATTGTGTGAGGTTTCATAGATCTGACAATTCTGAGTGCCACCAAATATGAAGATTCATTGGCTCTTATGTTTGCTTTGTGGTATTTGCCACCAGTGTAAAGTCTGGCTTTCTTGAATCCATGAACTTTGCTTCTAAAAGCGTTGGTATCCTTGTTGGAAAAGCTCAGATGCTTGCTAACAAAATGGCATTTTAGTTTCTTTGGCTTCATAGATTCAGCTGATAGAACTTCACAACAAATAACACATTGTGATTCCTCAATTCCTGCTGTAATTATTGAGATAAATACATACTGTAAAAAAATCCTCACTATATTTTCTTTTATTAATGTTCTTATCTACATGATTCATTGTCATGGCATGGTTTGCTAATGAAAATAATATATAGCAATCTCTTTAAACTTTAATAATACAAAAGGTAATACATGGCACAGTTCAGTCAATAGAGTTCATTAAAGTTTCCTATGATTTACCATTCTGTGTTTTTTTTTACATACCTGTTACTCTCACAAGGGGGTAATATTCATATCAACCACAGCTGAATATAGCAAGACCAATCAGCATCAGGATTAAATTGCCATGGTACAGATATGTACACATTTTTGCAGTAGTTGATGATTTCACGGTACATGATTTTACAGTTACCTTATAATTCATGAAGTGTCGTTTTTTACCTCCAATACTGCTGCTTTCAACACAGTAGCTGCTTTTAGCAGAGTAGCTAGCTGCTTTCAACAAAGCAGCTGCTCTCTACAGAGTAGCTGCTCTCTACACATGTGTTACTGGTCCGCTTAAGCACATTATGGTGCCAACCCTTTCACATACACTTGTATTTGTATGGGGTAGGTGCGATGATGTGAGTGTATGTATGTGTATCTTCTGCATGTGGGGGGACCCGCCTGGAGATGGATGGAGGAGTGGTATCTTAGTTCCTAAGACCATCAGAAATATGTGTTTTCTGATGGTCTTAAGTGATCACTGTGAAAGGGTTGTGTTAGTCTGGGCACTTTAGAGAAACAAATCCAAAGAAACTCATGTATAAGAGAGAGTTTTTATAAAGGTTAAGTGCACCTCAAGAAAACATCCCAACCCAGCGCTCCCCAAGCCCACAAGTCCAAGATTAACCCATATGTCTGACACCAATCCATAAAGTCCTCCTATATCTCACAAAAGACACACAATGACTTTGACTAAAAGAGCAAAGCCAAATCAGTGAACGTGTAAGCATCTCAGCACTGATGGGGATCGCCACACGGCTGCTCCCGCTCCCAGGGCTGCACTGGGGTAAGTCCATATGGCTTCTCCTTGGGGATGTCTTGCAGGAAGTGAGCCTTGCCGGCTGAAGCAGGGAACTGGCCAAGGCAGCTGCACCCTAGTCCGACTATCACAAAGCAAGGGACCCAAGAACTAGAAAGGCAAAGATCACCGAGCCATTTATCCTTCAGCCCCTCATTTAACCCCACATGTGTTTGCCGGCCAGGTTGCCTCAAGTAAGTACCTCAAGGGTCATTCAGCCCCCAAAGTGGTCTCAACCCATAGGTTTAGAACCAGTGCCTTATAGGGTTTCTATGATTCTTAAGTGACTGGACAGCAGTGAGTTGGGTGTTAGGGGTTCAGCCTGTATACCTGCAAATGAGATAGACCCAAGGTAACGAGGACAATCACAGTGAGCCATGTGATCAAGAGGAGCATCTCCACACTATCATGTCTGAATCATTAAGGCACTCTCCTCTGAAAACATCTCCCAGAATAGACTCACTGTGTTTTGATTTTTCTAAATGTAAATCAACCAGGTATTAGGGAAGAGGCTGGAAAGGATTTATTTCTATATAAACCAATGGTCACACAGCATAATATGCTTTATAAAGCAAAGGTGAACCACTCTAGAGAGATTTGAAAACGATTTCCCCTTGCAAATTAATGGGTTGAAACCTGAGAGCACAGGCTTGAATGACCCAGCAAACTGTAGTGAAGAGAAATCATTGTGCACTTCAATGAGGCGATCCCTACACTCTACCCCTGGTCTTTCATGTTTTCCACCTGACCAGTTTTTAGCACTTATTTTATGAAATATATTTGTTTTCCTCTTTTCACACCTTTTTACCTTACTCTACTATTTCCTTTCTAAAGCTTTACAGCAATCTTCTACTACTACTACTTCTGCTTCATTTTCTTCTTTTAAATTCATAGAAAATAGAATGGTTCCTACTGGAACTCCCACTAAATGTGTTGCGGAAATCCAAATTTTGTTTAAACAAAATAAACTAAAAAACACAGCAGACCATCCTATTCATGCTCTCACCTGCATCTGCTCCTGTATCCTGGGCCTGTGCTATTTGGGCCTGAGCACACCCACTGCCCCGAATTCCCTTCAGTCCAACCCCAACCCTGTGCTGCAGAGTGGTTTGTGTGGGAATTCACATTGATTTCCCTCACTATGTCTTCTTGCACAGTCGTACACACCTGGGCCCTCAGTGGTCACAGAGCTCAGGGAGAACTGGTTCTTGGATGTGTCTGGGTTGCTGACTAGATGATCTCTGAGGTTTGGTGAGTACTTGCTAAACCACTCTGACCTGTAGAAGCTCCTTCACATCCACTCACAGCCTCTCTCAGGGTTGCCTGATCTGCTCCCATGTAGCACTGGTGTTGGAGACTGAGTCCGCAGTAATGGTGCAGGTGAGAGTGAGGTACTGTGATGGTCTCACCACCTCAGGGCCTGACTACTGTAGCTGCACCTGGGACAGGACACCAGGAGTCTTATGAAACAATCGTTGAATATCCTATCTATCCTTGAATCTGCTGTGACCTACTGCATTTCCCTGCCACTGACCCGATGAGAGACCTAGGACCATCAAAATGAGGAAGCAGATGGAGGCAGACATTTCTGTATGAAAGTCTCCCTGGCTCAGCAGGCTCTTGGATTCTTCTGTTTCCAGAGGGGTATCTTGAGCGGAGTGGAGGTGGGTGTTCATATCATTTTAAAAATAAACCACACCAGGCTTTTGCTTGTGCTAATGGGCAGGGATCACAGCTCCACAAGGAAGCTTCTCCAGAGCTGGTCCTTGAAGCAAGTTGGATGGCAGAAATATGTCAGAAATGGGAGTGAGGTAGCCCACAGGCATACACTGAATTTTTACCCTGCCCAGACACCAATATTTGCAATCACAAAATTATCAGTGTTACATTATATATGAATTGTTTGATTTGAACACACGCATCCACTAATGTATGCATTACTGTATTCATTGTGAGTTCTGAGAGCTATGAGGACACCAGACAGTCTTCTGCACTGAGGGAAAATGAGTGAACCAAGCAACTGAGCTAGGAAACGAATGATTTCATCCTCAAAAACTAAGCCCACTGCAAGTGCACCTATCCTGACTCATGGGAACCTTATAAGACTGATTAGAACTGCTCCTGAGTACTTCTCTAACTAAATATTTACAGGAAAAGACAACCTCATCTTACTCAGGAGGAACAGTGGGCTGGTTTGCGGTGAGCAACCCAATACTTGTCCCACTGCGTCACCACATCTCTTTATATCTCTAAACCAAGAAGCCCATATAAAGGGCTTTATAAATGTCACATTGAGAAGCCAAGTGGTGATTTTTTAATACTATTTTATGACTATGAGCTCGGGACTATGAATAAGGGGGGCCATATCCAAAATTATGGCCATTCATTTACCTTTTGGAAAAGAATGTTGAAAGCACCACGAACTGGGCTATCAATATAACAAACATCTGTTTTGAGGAAAATACAGCCAAGGAGTACCTTGAAGGAAGGATGATGAGACTTTGTTCCATGTACTTTGGACATGAGATCATCACACCAGTCTGTTGAGAAAGACATCATCCATGATAAAGCATGTGATCAGTGAAGAAGAAAGCGATGCTGGACACAGTGACTGTAACAATAAGCTCAAAAATATTCATTATGGTTATGGTACTGAACTAGGCATGATTTAGTACAGTTTTACATTGAATCACTGAGCATTGAAATTGACTCTTGTACTTAATATCATCAGAATAAACGAAAAGACAATATTCTTCCCAGATTGAATGACAATGCTGGGGGAATGGGTATATGTTTTATTTTCCTTATCAAAAGGAAATATGTAACAGAATACACTCTTTATAATTGTTCTTATGTTGAAGTTCACTGTGCCTTGGTTAATTATTGGTTGCAAAAGTCTTGTCTACATATTTATAGAACATCAAATACCGAAGGTTGTTTGGGTGCAGGAACATAAAGACTCGTAGTGACCCTCCATGAAAGAGAACTGTCTGAAAGGATTTACTTTTCTGTAATAATGATGGGATAACCTTATCAGGTCTATAACCAACTGAATTGCCAAGGGCTTTGAATTGTCAATCTTTTGCCTAGAAGTTGAGCATTTAATCGTGCTCACATAGTTTTGCGGTCCAGGTTCACCTATGTACAATTTATGTGCATCTACTTTTACTTTCTACAGGTGAACATTTCTGTGCATGATGACTGGTCTTAAGACATTATGTAGTGTTCTTCAATGCAAGTACTGTTACTATTATGTGTTCCTTGAGTATTTACTATGGGATTCTGTCCTAGGCATTGTGTGATTTTAATAGTAACCCTGGGCACTATATTCTGTGCTAGAAACACCTCCCAGAGTGACTCCTATAATAGCCAAATACCCCATAAGGCATATCAAGGAATTGGTGCATTTGGGATGTGGTGTGGCAGTTTCATAATCTCTTGTCAACTTGGGAAGGGATGGAGTCTAGCCTGCCAATCAGGTCCCAGCTTAATAACTTACTTTGGAGGTGCAAAGGAGATAAATAGCTCACTGGAAGCCAGACTCAGAATCTCTACTTGTTGAAATATTCCTGTTTACAAAGCAACATGGAGCTACACTGATGCATCCAGAGCCCTGGAACTAGGGGCAATGTGGAGACTCATGCCAGTGCTGAGATGCTTCCACTACCACCAGATCCACAAGACTTTCCACCCATTAGCCTGTGATCTTTATCACTGCAAGTGTTGCATGAGTTTGAAGAAGAATTTGTAGATTGATATCAGATATATGGGCTAATATTGCTCTTATGGACGTGATCTGGGTTGGGATGTTTTCTTAATATACAATTACCCTTTGATATAAATCTCTTTCTTATACACATGTGAGTGTCTCCCTGGATTTGTTTCTCTAGTCTGCCCGGACTAACACATGATGTTAGAGAATAATGTTAAATCTGCCATGGGCTGCCTGAAGTTCTGTCTTGGAGTAAGCACATCTTGTTTAATTTTTGTAAGTTTTCAAGTAAGATTTCATCTACCTTATTTGGGCATGACATCAGGAGGAACAAGAACCCAGAGAATGGTCTTGTGCTTGGTAAAGTAGACTGTCAATGAAAGAGAGAGACTCTCAAGGAGGTGGATTGTCACAAAGGCTGAAACGATGAGTCCACATAGAGCTACCATAGGGGTCAGCACAGCAGTTCTAGCTGACCGGGCACTGCAATCCTTATCCAGGCTCCCATGCTCACCTCTTTTTTCACGTGGTCCAGAGTGGATGGGTCCTTAGCATCCCTGCAAGTCAGCCAGCCCCCTGAGGTTAGTTTGATGTCTGGACTCCCACTGACTCTCCCTCTCTATAAAACACTGTGGACATAGTGAGTGATACAAGTTGCAAACACTCTGAATTGGTTGCAGTGAAAGGAAGTATGATTTATACATGTAGATATTTATATAGATATTGGTATTGAGATATACACCACAATAAAATACTGATCAAGAAAGAAATTTTCCTGAAAAACATTCAAAGTATTGAACACAGGTTAGGCTTCATTCTTTCCACAGGAAAAGGAAATGTACTTAAAGAAGATTTCTATTCAAATTAATTAAAGAAAGAGAATTGTAGAATTATTTATTCCATGTTAAGGAGGAAATTGCCAAGTCAGAATTCTTTTTTATGGGTTTCTGTGACATGTGTGATAGGAAATTTTTCCGCTGTTGGTAATTGTTGAACACAGTGATAATCTAATTTTACTTGTGTTAGTCTGGGTATATTAGAGAAACAAATCCACAGAAACTCGTGTGAAAAAGAGAAAGTTTTATATAAATAGTAAGTTTGCATCAAGAAAATATCACAACCAAGTACTACCCAAGCCCACAAGTCCAACACTAGCCCATATGTCCAACACTAATGCACAAAGTCCTCCTCCATGTCACAAAACACATGTAATGAGGCAGACTGCAGGAGGAAAATGGAATCAGTGAGCAGTGTAAGCATCTCAGCGCTGGCAGGGGTCTCCACACAGCTATTCCAGCACCCAGGGCTGCACTGGGATAGGTACATGCGGTGTGTCCTTGGGGATGTTCTTGCAGGAAGTGAACCTTGTCAAATGAAGCATGGAACTGGGTAAGGCAGCTGCAACCCGGTCCAACTATCAGAATGCAAGAGACCCGAGAACTAGAAAAGCAAGGCTCACCGAATCATTTATCCCTCCGCCCTTCAATTGACCCCACATGTGTTTATCTACCAGGTTGGCACAATAAACTACCTCCCTCTCCATTGAATTATGCATGAGAAGAATGTTAAATATTAGTTTGTTGCACATGTATGAGAAAAATAACATAAAACATGACATAGTTTTCTTTTTCAAGCACAATCAGAAGCTGATGGAAAGTATTGCTGGTACAGCAACACTTCAAAAAACTAGCTAAAACATTGAACCTGAAAAGAGATTATGATATAAGCCCAAAATTTGAATCTGTAAAACGTGTTAGCAATGGAATAGTATTTATTTGATATTTTATTTATTTTCTCACTTTTTTTCCCTCCAAAACCATTTTTGGGAGCAAATACAGGCGTCATATCCATGAGTGGTTCAAGTGCATCAAGCAGTATTGTACAATTGTTACCACAATTAGCTTCAAAGCATCATCTTCCTTCTTCAACTAATGGCATCAGCTCCCTTTTTTCCACCCCTCTCCGTAGTCCCAGAAACCCTTATTCTACTTGCTGTCCCTTTATGTTCATCAGTCTCTTTATGTTCATCAGTTCTGGCTTTCATCTGCCGTCAAACAGAAAACATATCGCAGAAATTCAAGAATGTTACACCACGAATGACAAAAATACATCAGAGATAAACCCCATAAGGAGTTGGAAATTGAGGAAGCAGGCAGCCCAAGTGCAGTCTGTTGCCCTTCCCCGGATTCCATAACAGACCTAGGTGTGATTCAGATGTGTCAGTGTGGCTACTGGAATGTGAGGATCTTGCCAGTTGACTGCCTTTCCCAGGATTTTCTGGATCCAAAAGCACTCTTTAGTAGCTGGTGTCCTACAATACACCTGTTCCTTATGCTGAATACGCAAACTGATTGTCAAGAACATGGTTGTCCCGTCCCGCGGGACATTCACTGTGGGTCCTGGAGGAGAGAGTGGGAATTGGGGGGGTACAAGAGGCACGGAGAATGAGGACAAGACAATATCTTGATCAAGTCCTATTTATTGAGTGGAAAGTTATAGCTTATATAGGCCAGGGAAAGGGAAACAAGCCGCAGGTGTTTCCCTGAGAACAATAGTGGGGGAAACAAAATGCAGATGTATATATATAATCGTTACACACATGTTTACCCAAGGTTGAAGCAGAGTTCATACCGGGAATAGTGACCGCAGAACAGAATCGTGCAGACAGATAGACTTCCTTATCTATGTCTGGCAAGATAAGTATGTCAAACACAGCTGCAGTGCTGTAGGCTGGCTCAGGCTAATGAATTCCAATTAATGACCGGGCCTCATGGCTCTGGGCAGGTCCTAATAAATTCCAAGTAATGGCTGGGCCTTATGGCTCCGGACACATGATATGGAATATACCAGGCAACGACTCAACTCAACCGACTCCCTGCCTTCCAGAAGACTTCAGCTCAAAGCACAATCCTATTTCTCGATATTTGATGTTCAGGAGGGAACACTATTCTTCAACTGCAGCACAAAGGAGGGATGTTTGCAAACCTCCATCCCGGAACTGGCCGCAGAGTGAAACCACTGTCTGTGGGGACTGGTGCCCACTTCTGATGATGAGACTGTTCTGTCTCTTCTCTGTGTAAGCAAACTACTGTTGCACACAGAGCCTGTGTGTAAGCGTATATTTTGTCAGTGACTTATGACATTGGTTTAACAGAAATCGACAATTGTATTGTGTGAACTACACAAGCAGGGGAGTAATTCAACTTGAAGGGAGCATAAGGTTATTTTTATAAAAAGTACCTTGTAACCTGAAGCACAACCAGGAAAATATATGTAAAAGGAAAACCATTAACATGTTGAGAAAGATTTTATAAATAAGATATGTAACAGAAAAAGATGATATAATTAAAATGAAAATACGGTGTAAGAAGTTATATGGAGAACAGGATGATGGAAAAATAGAACAATTCCTGATAAGAATATCAAATATGTTAAACAGAATGCAGAATACACAGAAAACAAACTAATGGAGATAAACAACCAAAATAAGATACAAATCCAGAAATTCGATAACTATAACCCATTGGCACCAAATGAATCACAGTGACCCCCTAGGACAGAGTACAAGTGCCTACGTAGGGTGTCAGACACTGTTAACCTTTTGGGGGAACAAACAGCCTTATATTTCTCCGTAGGAGGAACTGGTAATTTCAAACTGAGGACCTTGAACTTTGCATCCTAGTGTAAATTAGACCAAAAAAAGTTGGCAAAATGAAAAACTGTCCCAGGGGAGGCTGCGAGCTAAGTGAGAAAGCCCTGATTCCAACAGGAAATCCTCCCTGTCATTCATCTGTGTCTGCCTAGGGCTGGGTGTCTGTGCTCAGTGGTTCCTGCGCGCCCCCTGCTGCCCAGTGTCTTTCCTGCAGGGGGGTTTGTGTCTGGGCTCACACTGACTTCTCCTCACTGTGCTCCTTGCACAGTAGTACACGGCTGTGTCCTCAGCAGTCACGGAGCTCAGCTGCAGGGAGAACTGATTCTTCGATGTATCTCTGGTAACGGAGAGTCGGCTTTGGAAGGACGGGTTATAATATGTATTACCACTAGCACATATCTCTCCCAACCACTCCAGCCCCTTCCCCGATGTCTGGCGGATCCAGTCCCAGCAGTAACCACTGGCGATGGAGTAACCAGAGACAGTGCAGGTGAGCGACAGCTTCTGGGAGGGCTTCACCAGCCCTGGACCTGCCTCCTGAAGCTGCACCTGTGACAGGACACCTGCAAACAAAAGCAATTGTTCCCTGTCAGCCACTTGAAGTCATAGCCATCCCCTCGACCCAGGCCAGATATCTGAATCTCTCACCTTCGGGAACTGTCACCAAGCACAGGAGAACACACAGCAATAGCATCTTTAGACCACAGCTCTGCTTTCCTAAGAGACCCACAACCCTGTCTGAAGAGAATTGATAGCTTTCCCACCCCAAGGGTGAAATTTTACCCTAGTGCCTGAAAGATAATTTGCATATGAGGGACTCCTGTCCTTATAAACAGAAAGTGACAGAGACCAGACCCTCTCTTCTTTTCTGAGCCCATGGTAGGGTAACTCTTTGTTGAACTCACATGCATGTTAGTCTATAATGGAAGAAGGCTTTCTCCAGAGGTGTGTGGGAGAGGTCAAAGAATGCCCAGAATTTCTGAGCCCAGTGTTCTCTCCTTCCAGCCCCTCATTGCCCCTTCCCTGCCTTGGGCTCCTGTATGTCCTGTGCCCCAGAGAGTGGCCAGGATATAGTTTGTTGAAACCCTCGATTGGACCCCAAGTCATCTTCAGACCTCACAATCTCCATGGTCCATTTTTTTTCCTGAACACCCTGACGCCTCTTAATTAACCCTCTCACAGTCCTTAGTAGTTTTCCTTGTGTGGGAGTAACATCTTTGAGATGCATGAATATCAGATTGGTCCCAAAGAGTTGTCCCAAACTCCAACTCTTCTATGAAGCCATTCAGTTCCAATTTCCACCCCCTCCGACCTTGAGTATATCCCCTTATGCTTCTGGGTTCCAAGAATCAGTGCAATGTCCAACAGAAATTCATGAAAGTTTGAGGAAATGAATCACATGATGGTTGGTCCTGCTCAGTCCAAATTCCGAAGGTCAGAAAAGGGTAAACCAGGCGCTGGGTCCAAAGACACGCTCCACCCCTAACTTTGCGGTTTATTTATGCACATCTGACCCAAAGCCTCTGGCAAAATGCTTCCAGTCGGCATTTTCCTGCTGCTAATCTTATGCAGCCAGGATTTTTTCTGACCTTGAGCCATGGTCATCACCACCACTCTTACAAGTAATACCCACACTACATCCCAGAGACTGATGACTGAGGTCAACCTTGGTGTAATTAAAGAGATTCGAGTGTCATACGGTTTCAGGGAAGAACGTGTCACATAGAAAGTTTGGGGCCCAGATAAGACAGTATTTTAATTCAGTAGCCTCGAAGAAATGCAAGATTCTGAATAGAGAACACCCTCCCTTGTTTTATAGAATATCCAGAACAGTAAAAAATCAGTCGAGTCATGATTTCAAGTACAAAGATGCAGAAAACCAGTAAATGGAAAATAATCATTTAAGAAAAGGCTCAGAGTCAGAGTAAGAGTTAAGTACAATATTTTAGACTTTGAATCCACAGAGGTTTTCTTGAAACCCACAAGGAACTCGTCATTAAAATCAGGTCCATCCATCCAACTTACCCTCGACATTTAGAGACTAAACAAAGACACGCTTGTAAATGTCCCTTACCCTGGGGCCTCTGGTTTAATTGAAATGTGAGCATCTCCAACCAAAGACAGCCTCTCCATTTGTGCTCTGGGCACAGTCCCATCACAACTGCTCATGGATCTCACCTTAAATTTATTCCCTAAACTCAAAGATGGTTTAATTTTGGAAAATGGTTCATATTATTGGCAATAGAAACTGTGACACTATATATAAAAATGCAGTTTTAATGCTCAAACCCCTTCAGATTCTTTCCTCATAAAGTTTAAAATATTTTCCCCAGACTTAGGGTTGACAACACTCATTTACTGATTAATTAGAGTATCTATATATCTCCAAATTAATATATATTTTTACAATTGGGAAATCCAAGCACTAGGTGTTGGTCACCTGGACTTCTTTCTGCCAGATTTTGCTGAAGGGAATAAGCAATTGCTTTGAAATGAAGACACGTTGATTTCACTACAATCCAGGGGTTCAAGCACAAGATACTCTAGCATTTTTCATTTGGAGATCTTTGAGTTAGTTCCCTTTTCATATGCACCTCGAATAGCATCACTTGATCCTGTTCATTTCACTAACCCCATTTCACCATCTACTCTTGGTGCTTGTCTGACCAATTTAAGCTTGAGACCATGATGTAGCTTGTGTTAGTCTGGGTCGACTAGAAAAACAAATCCATGGACATACATATTTTTATAAGACAAAGATTTATATACAAGAGCAATTGGACATTGAGAAAACACCCCAGCCCAGTCCAGATCAAGTCCATAAGTCCGAAATGCGCCCATATTTCCGATATCAATCTATAAAGTCCTCTTCAGACTCACAAAACACATACAATGATGCCAGATGCAGATCACAGACCAGTGGGTAGAAAGTCTTTGGATCGAGTATCATTGGAAATATCTCAGCGCTGGCAGGGGTCTCTCTGTGGCTTCTCTGGCTTCCAAGAACTGGTTGTGTCCATGTGGTTTGTCTTCTGCAATGTCTCCCAGGGAGTAGCACAGAGAGAGAGGTGTCTTCTTCCTCCAAGGAGGAAGTATCAGATTTCCCAGAATTTTCACGGGAAGGCCATGCCCACAGAAGTCTCATTGGCTATCTCCAGATTGACAGCCTAGACTACACCCCTACACATTCAGTTCTTAAATTGACACCAGATTAGGAGACTGCCACATAGCTACACACTAGTTCAGGTCACTTCCGTGATCATCTCAGATAATTTCATAGCAGTGATTAGTAGGGGTCTTCTAAAGTGTCAACTCTATTACATTATCCATGTACACATCACTTTTCTAACAGGTTTGGTACACATGTTCTGAATGAGCTCCTGAGTGCTCCCTACACTCTGAAGAAGCAACACATCGAACTCTTCTAGACTCAGGTGTGTGGGTTTCTTTTTCAGTCCCCCATCTCCTGGGGTTGGGCTTGGTCGGTCTCTTAATCAAGGTGCACTGCATCTCTCAAAATTCTGAAAGGTGGAAATGATAGAAAATATGGCTTAAGGAAAATGCAATCATATTTATTCCAGTTGTCTATTGTACATGGAATAGACATATATTAAAGCTTAAAATTACAAAGTGCTTTTTGTTTTTGATTTGTTGCTTGATTTTCCTTTTAACTCTTTTGATGCACATAAATGTATGATTTTTAGAAGGTCACTCTCATCTATGTTGTCTTCTTTGTGTGTGCTTCCTTTGCTGTGTTTGACAGCATATGAACGCCCTGCATTGGGGCAAGTACATGTGTCCCTGCTTCCTTATAGCAGGTTCACATAGCTCTGGGATTTACATTAGGTCCCTGATCATCTTCTGTTCATTTTTTGTACATGAGCTGAGGTTTTGGTTGTCTTTCATTCTTCTAAGGGTGGCGATTCAATTGTGCCAGTACCATTGTTGGAGAAAATGTCTCTTTCTCTTTTATGTCCCTTGGGCCTTTGATGAAGATCAGTTGCCTATATGTTGATGGATTATTTATTAGTCTTCTATTCTGTTCTATTAGTCAACATACCTATCATTGTACAAGTGCTAGGCTGTTTTGACTGCTGTGGCTGTGTAATAGTTTTTAGGTTGATTTGTGTGAAGTCCCCTAACTTGATCTCAATATGTTGGGTCCCTTGACTATCCCAGGATTCTCCATGTTAAATTAGTAATTATTTTTCCCATTTCTTTAAAGGATTATGTTGGCATTTGTATCAGGATTGCATTATACCCTGTCCCACTTCTGTTCAATATCATTTTGGAGGTTCTGGCTAACAACATAAGACAGCAGAAAGACATCAAAGGGATCCAAATGGGAGAGGAGGAGGTGAAACTATCGCTATTTGCAGATGACATGATCCTGTACATTGAAGACCCCAAAAGCTCCACAGCTGGAGTACTTACAGCGATAGAGGAATACAGAAGAGTAGCAAGATACAAGACCAATAAACAGAAGTCGGTTGGTTTTCTATATACATCAAACAGGGCCAGGGAAGAGGTGATTAAGAGGGAAATACCCTTCACAGTAGCTAAGAACAAACTGAAATACCTAGGAATATATTTAACAAAAAATACTAAAGACCTATAAAGCATAATTATAAAACCCTATTACAGGAAACCAAAAGTGACCTCCACAAATGGATGACCCTCCCATGCTCATGGATTGGTAGGCTAAACATAGTAAAGATGACAGTACTACTTAAAGCACTTTACAAGTTCAATGCTATACCAATTCAAATACCATCAACCTTTTTCAAAGAATTCAAAAATTGACTACCAATTTCATATGGAGAGGGAAGAAACCCAGAAGTCGCAAAGAACTCCTCAAGAAGAAGGACACAGTTGTAGGACTCACCCTACCTGATTTTAATGCCTATTAGACACGCTGATCAAAACAGCATGGTACTAGCACAACGACAGACACTGAGACCAGTGGAAAAGAATAGAAAGCCCAAGAGTAAAATCATCAGCATATAGACAACTGATCTTCAACATGGGTCCCAAAAATATCAAGTGGGAAGCAGATGCCCTCTTTAACAAGTGGTGCTGGAAACAATGGATATCCACATGTAGAAAGATGAAACAAGATGTTTACCTCAGACCATGCACAAGAATAAACTCAAGGCGAATCGCAGACCTAGAAGTTAAACCCAAACCATCAGGACCATCAAGGAGGGAATCAGGACTAACCTCAGAGCACTGGACCAGGGAGCTCATAGGCTCACTGAAATAGGGAAGGGTACACACATAGGTGAACTGGAAATTGACAAATGGGATCTAATAAGAATAAAGCACCTGTGCACCTTGAAAGATTTCACCAAGAGGGTGACAAGACAACCCACAGACTGGGAGAAGATTTTTAGTAATGACACATCGGACAAAGGGCTCATTACTAAAATCTACAACACCATTGTGACCTCCAAAAAGAGGAAAACAGTTGACCCCCTAAGGAAATGTGCAAAAGAACTGAAAAGAACTTTCACTAGAGAGGAGATCCATACGGCCAATAAGCATATGAGAAAGTGTTCCCGGTACCTAGTCATAAGATAAATGCAAATCAAAACAACCATGAGATACCACCTAACACCCCTGAGGCTAGCCCAGATCAGCAAATCAGAGAGCAACAGTGTTGGAGTGGCTGTGATGAAGTAGGAACCCTCCTCCACTGCTGGTGGTCATGTAGATTTGTACAGCCACTGTGGAAAGCAATCTGGCGATACTTAAAGAAAATGGAAATTGATCTGCCTTATGACCCAGCCATCCCTCTACTGGGCATATACGCAGTGAAAGCAGCAAATAAAACACGACAAGTCATATGCGCTCCAATGTTTATTGTGGCACAATTCACAATCGCAAAGACTTGGAAACAGCCTAAGTTTCCATTGATAGACGAGTGGATTAGTAAACTTTGGCACATGCATACAATGGAGTACTATGCAGCACAGAAAAGCACGGATGAGCACATGAAACACGTTATTTCATGGGAAGAGCTGGAAGGAATTATGTTAAGCGAGGCAAGCCAGACTCAAAGGGACAGGTATAACATGAGTGCGCTGAGGTAAGTACAATCAGCATGCCAGAAATTGAATAAACATCTATCCCGGAATAAACTGATGAAAGCATAGATAGAGGGAGGACAGGCTACACTGATGGAGGTACATGAGAGCTCAGCATAAAGCAGGGGAAGTGGGACAGGGGGAGGGAGAACCGGGATGGGGAGAAACCGAGTGGATGGTATGGGGGGGAACAGGGCACTAACCCACCCAGCGAAGAGTATTGGTTGTGTCCCCACAGAACAAGAACATGCATGCGGACCCCACCATGACACAGCAAACAAGGAGGGCAACATAAAGGACGGAGGACCTCACAAAGAGACTGGACCATACGCTGGCCCAATCCAGAATTTGCCCGACCCCCACAATCGAAGGGAGTACCACAGAAAATGAAAATAGATCGTCTGGTGTGGGAAAGGAACTGACCCACCACACCACACCAAGAAGGAAGCTGAAACAAAGGAAGGAGGAATTGCAGAGTGTGTAGTATACCTGGGCCCATCAAGCTCAGAAGACGATAGCCCGGCTCGAAGGGCCCATCGTACAGAGAGGACCATACAGCTGGCCACACCGAGAGATGCAACATCCCACACCGCCCATGGCCCTACATGGGACAGCACGTGAGACACAGGGGGGGATGTGAGACTGAGCTGACCCCACCACACTGAGGCAAACACTGGGGGTGTGCAATGGAGCAGCAGGAGAAGCAGAACAAAGAGATCCCGAGGGAGTATAAAGGATGGACTTTGGGGCCAGGACATGGCACCCCACCAGACTCATCCTGAAACACTCCTAAAGGTCAACAAACAGACTTCGAACTACTAACAATTTTTTTTTCTTTTTTTGTTGTTTTTATTTTTTGTTTCGTCTTTTTTTTTTAACCTCATAAATTTTGTATGTTAGTGGCTGTTTTGCTTATCACCGTGTGGGTATTGCTACTGTCTAATCCATGTTCTTATGTGCCACTTGGGTGCTATCAAAGCCATCTGCATTTGTATGCACATATTACTATATCAGCAGGTCCACCTAAATAAGATAGGCTGGACAAACAATGGGAGAAGAAAATAACAGGACCAACGGTCCCGGAGGCACATGAGAGCGTGGGAGGTAGGGGAAGGGAAGAGTTACTGGACAACACAGGGAAAGGGAAAAATGAGTGGTCCAAAACCAGTGGAGGGAGGGGATGGTAGGACTGGTAGGGAGTGACCAAGGGCATGGTAACTGAGAGGAATCACTGAAACCAGAATGAAGGCTGAACATGGTAGTGGGACAGGAGGAAAGCGTAAGGAAATAGAGGAAAGGAGTAGGAGGCAAAGGGCATACAGAGAAGCCTAAATACAAACATGTACCTATATAAATATATTTATGATTATGGGGGAAATAGACCTTTGTGCATATATTTATAGGTTCAGTAGCAGGGTAACAGGTGGACATTGGGCCTCCCCACACACACTTCCTCAATACAATAGCACCTTTCCCAGCTAAACGGTCATTCCATGATACCCACCTTCCTGACATAATCACTGAAGAGAGATGTGTGTATAAGCAAATGTGGTGAAGAAAGCTGATGGTGCTCGGCTATCAATAAGATATAGCATCGGTGGTCTCAAAGGCTTGAAGGCACACATGTGGCCATCTAGCTCAGAAGCAACAAGGCCCACAGAGAAGATGCACACAGCCTAGGCGAATACAAGGCTTTGAACAGACCAGGTAACAGACACCAAGGAACAAAAGCCATCATTATGTGATCACCTTCCTCACATAAATGCTGAAGATGAATGTGTGCATAAGCAAGTGTGGTGAAGAAGGCTGATGGTGCCCGGTTATTGAGAGATATAGCATCTGGGGACTTAAAGGCTTGAAAGTAAACAAACAGCCATCTAGCCCAGAAGCAACAAAGCCCACACGGAAGCAGCACACCAACATGTGTTATCGTGAAGGGCAGAGGGGAACAGGTCTCAAACAACAAAGGCAGTGGGGGGAAATCACATCACCGTGAATGAGGGGAAGTGCATGATGGGGACCCAATGCCCATCTGTGGACAGTTGGACATCCCTTGCAGAGGGGTAGTGGACAGCAGATAAGTCAATCAATGAAACTCAAAACCTGCCTCTAGTTCTTGAACATGTCCTCCCCTCCCAATTATCATGATCCCAATTCTACCTTGCGGACCTGGTTAGACCAGAGGACGCATAGTGGTGCAGTAGGGATCTGGAAACACAGGGAATCTAGGACGGATGAACCCATTGGGACCAGCGGTGGGAGTGGAGACACCGGGAGTGAAGGGGGTGTAGAAAGGGAGAACCAATCTTGGCGATCTATGTGTAACCTCCTCTCTAGGAGATGGACAACAGGAAGGTTTGTGAGGGGAGACACCGGGCAGTGTAAGATAGGATAAAATAATTATTTATAAACTATTAAGGTGGAAGGGGAACGGAGAGGGAGGGGGGAAGGAAATTTAGCTGATTCCAGGAACCCAAGTGGAATGCAAATTTTGAGAATGATGAGGACAATGAATGTATAAGGGTGCTTTACTGAATTGATGTATGTATGGATTGTGATAAGAGTTGTATAAGCCCCAATAAAAAGATTTATTAAATTGAAAGTAAATAAATAAATAAAATCTGCAAAAAATAAATAATAAAGATAGCTTTGGGTAGTATTGACATTGAGCTTCCCTGTCCTTAAACATGGCATATTGAGAATGTGAACAGAATTGCGCTGGGAAGGATAAACATTACGGAATCATGTCACCTTGCTGAACAAGAGCGATAGAAAATAGATAAAGACACAAAGAGACTGTGGACCAGTGCTGAGTCCGACCTGCACTTCCTACTGAAGACGAGAGCCACATTCACATGGGAGCCATATTCTGTTTTCATGTGGTTGGTTTCCTAACTTGCCGCCTGCATAACTCTAGCCTGGAACTCAATGACATAGTCAAGGAATTCCATGGAAGCCTCTGCTCTCAGTCTGTCCTTTCAGAAGTACATCACCAAGTCTTTCTCTTTTGGAGACTTTGAATAACCTGTCTTTCTGATCAAATTCAAACATTCAACCTCCCACAACCCTCAATTGCTCCACCATCCCTCAATCTCATTAGATCTGAACCTCCAAGTCTCCCTGAGTTTCATCTGGACCCTTATCCTGAGGACCACCTGGCAGAATCATTTTCCTCCACAAAAAAACCCGGCTGACTGAAGAATGTTTTCTTGTTATAATACAACTTTTTAAATGTAGGAAAAATCAGGAATAGCTATAGCATGGTAATTTGTATAGAGAGATTCTCTGAGGGAAAATGAGAGATGGAGAAGAATGCCAGTATCACAACAAGAAAGCAGACCTGAACCTCCATCTGCTCCTGCGCCTGGACCTGAGGTCTGTGTTCTGTGGTTCCTGCGTGCCCCCTGGGGTTCCATTTCCTCCTTGCAGGGGAGGTTTGTGCCCTGGTTCAATTGGCTATCTCCTGGCTGTGATGGTAGCAACACAGAAATGCAAAGGAGTCTCCTGGAATTGCAGGCTGTTCATAAGCAGATACAGCATGTTCTTGGAGTTTTCTTTGGAGATAGTGAATCGACCCTTCACAGAGTCTTTGTAGCATGTACCACCACCCCCGGGACTAATACTTGAGACACACTCCAGTGCCTTCCCCGAAACTGGTGGACCCAGATCATGGAATATCTACTGAAGGGCAATCTAGGGGATGCAATGGAGAGTCTCAGAGACCCCCTCGGGCTGCCTCAAGTCACCCCCATACTCCACTAGCTACATCTCACTCTGGACATCTGCAAGCATAGATATCCTGGGTGGGAAAACCATTGGACATATTCACTGTGTCTCTCACTCAATGCCCAAGCACACAAACTTGCTCTTGATTTTTAAAAAAAAATCACCTATTAAAATAGCAACAAGGACAAACCCCTTTCAGCACAGACTCCCTGCTGTCTGTGTTGTGCTCAGTCCTGATCACTGAGTGCGGACTCCTGAGAATCCAGGAGCACTTCCAGAGCTGCAGGGTTGGGGTTGTGTTGGCTTTCATGATCAGAGGGAGGGGTGGATTTGCATGCCCTACTATTACATAGCAATAAATGAAGTTACATGACTTCTGAGATATGCGTGTTCTGTTCTTAGAACAGCTCTGAGTGTTTTAGGTGTGTTGTGAAGAGTACATGTATAATAACCTTAGAAACATGTTTTATGCGACTGTTCTATGTTAAATTATTATCACACATTTATTCATTTTATTGTTCTATTAACAAACAATACACGAGATTATAGTTTTATATATTCTGTTTTATACGAATAATACTACATATAGAAATGTAAAAATGGTTTTTATATCTATAAGGAATTCACAGAATTTCCTTCTCAATATCCTTTGAGATTTTGGAAGAGGTAAGATCTGGTTGTCCTCAGGACTAATAATGAGAGTAGACATACCAGGAGGGCAAGGAGAAGGTGGGGGAGAAAGGAGAACCGATCACAATGATCTACATATAACTGCCCCACCGGGTGATGGACAACAGAAAAGTGGGTGAAAGGAGACATTGGACAGTGTAAGATAAGACAAAATAATAATTTTTAAATTATCAAGGGTTTGTGAGGGAAGGGGTAGTGGGAAGAGAGGGGGGAAATGAGGAGCTGATACAAGGGCACAAGTAGAAAGAAAATGTTCTGAGAATGATGATGGCAATGAATGTACAAATGTGCTTGACAAAATGAATGTATGTATAGATTGTGACAAGAGTTGTACAAGCTGAAAATAAAGTGATTTAAAAAAGATCAGTGTTGTAGGATGGATGAGCAAAAGTTTCCAAAGTAAATTCTCAGGACAGCTCTTCCTACCCTGAAAAATAAGCAGGTAAAAGTCATAAAGAGTGATTACTGAATCCAGAATGAAGGCTAAACATGGTAATGGGTCGGGAGGAAAGCGAAAGGACATAGAGGAAAGGAGTAGGAGGCAAAGTGCATACAGAGAAGCCTAAATACAGACATGTACATATGTAAATATATTTATGATTATGGGGAAAATAGATTTATATGCATATATTTATAGGTTCAGTTGTAGGGTAGCAGATGGACATTGGGCCTCCTCATGCATAATCCCCCAATACAATAGCACCTCGCCCTGCTAAACAGCCATTGCAGGATACCCATCTTCCCGACATGATCACTGAAGACAGACGTGTGTCTAAGCAAATGTGGTGAAGAAAGCTGATGGTGCCCGGCTATCAAAAAGATATAGCATCTGGGGTCTTAAAGGCTTGAAGGCAAATAAGCGGCCATCTAGCTCAGAAGCAACAAAGCCCACAGAGAAGAAGCACACGGCCTAAGCGAATACAAGGTGTTGAATGGACCATGTAGCAGATACAAAAGAACAAAAACAATCATTGTGTGATCACCTTCCTCACATAATTGCTGAAGACGAAAGTGTACATAAGCAAGTGTGGTGAAGAAGGCTGATGGTGCCCGGCTACTGAGAGATATAGCATCTGGGGACTTAAAGACTTGAAAGCAAACAAGCGGCCATCTAGCCCAGAAGCAACCGAGCCCACACGGAAGCAGCACACCAACATAGGTGACCATGAAGGACAGAGGAGACCAGGTCTCCAACAACAAAGGTGGGGTGGTGGTGAGAATCACATCACCGTGCAATAGGGGGAGTGCATGATGGGGACCCAAGGCCCACCTGTAGACAGCTGGACACCCCTTCCAGAGGGGTAGTGAGGAGGATATGGGCCACTCAGGGTTCAGTGTAGCAACAATGAAACTAAAAAACCTTCCTCTAGTTCCTGAACGCTTCCTCCCCTCCCAATCATCATGACCCCAATTCTACCTTGCCTTGCGGACCTGGTTATACCAGAGGATGTACAGCGGTGCAGTGGGGATCTGGAGGCACAGGGAATCTAGGACAGATGAACCCCTCAACACCAGCGGTGGGAGTGGCGACACCAGGAGGGAAGGGTGTGTAGAAAGGGAGAACCGATCTCGGAGATCTATGTGTAGCCTCCTCTATGGGAGATGGGCAATGGGGAGGCGGGTGAGGGGAGACGCCGGGGAGTGTAAGATAAGATATAATAATTATTTATAAACTATCAAGGGACCAGGGGTGGGATCGGGGAGGGAGGGGGATGGGGGGGGGAAGGGAAACCGAGCAGATTCCAGGAACCCAAGCGGAAGGTGAATTATGAGAGTGACGAGTGCAACGAATGTATAAGGGTGCTTTGCTCAATTGATGTATGTACAGATTGTGATAAGAGCCTTATGAACCCCAATAAAAAGATTTTTAAAAAGTCATAAAGAGTGTAAAAACAGAACAAAGAAACGTGGCATAAATTCTTTGTCCTTTTTCTCACCTGTGCAGTTTTCCATTTTCTTAAAACATTTTCATATGAGCCCTGGTAATCACTCTGAAGCCTTTAAAATTTTCTACAGGATAGGGGTCCCGACAGGACGTAGACCAGTTATTGGGCAGTTAGAATGTCTTCTTCCCATTAAAGCATCATGTCCTGAATGACGGCAGGGTTGGAGTTCTGGGTCATGTGGTTGTTGTGGATAGGAGCTATGGAGTCAGATCTGACCCACAGGGATCCTGTGCACAGCAGAACAAAACAGTGTCTGGTATTGCACTATCTGTGCTCAAGATCCTATGCTTGATCTGTCTGGGGGACAGATACTTAAGGACAAATGAGGAAGAAATTTCTTCATAAGTTCTGAGTGGAAAACCTGGCATTTAAAAATTTATTATCTAGGAGAAATGGCAGAAAAAGTACAAACAATATAAGGAAGCATTTCAAAATATGTTTATTTGTTCTTTGTTTGTTTGTTTGCTATTTACTTCTTAGGAGCTCAGGTTTTGCTTCTGCTTCTGATAATTTGCAAAGGAATACTTGTGTAAAAGAGAACTTTATATCAAGAAGTTACTATTCATCAATAAAACAGCCCAGCCAGTCCATATCGTGTATAAGTTCAATATTAGCCCATTTGTTGGATATTAGTCCATGACTTCCTCTTCAGATTTACACAACACACGCAATGATGCTGAATGCAGGATGATCACAGGCGTTTGCGTGGAAAGTCCTGTGGATCCAATGACAGTGGACGCATCTCCAGAGTTTTTGCTGCCATCACCGTGGCTTCATGTGGCTGGCTTGTCCATAGAATGGAGAGAGAGAGAGAGAGAGAGAGAGAGAGAGAGAGAGAGAGAGAGAGAGAGAGAGAGAGAGAAAGAGAGAGAGAGAGAGCAACCTCTTCTAATGGCAGAATCAAGAAACAGTTCCAAGGAGCCTCATAAGACGGCCACACCCACGAGGAGGGATCACCAGGCTGTGACTTGATTGATAGGCTAGACTCAACCCCTTTAGGTTTTTATCAGGTTAACATGAGATCTTACATCTACCACAGCATAAAATCTACAAATGTATGAATAGTGCAATATCTGTGGGGTTTTGCAATAAACTTTTAGGGAGAAGGCATTTGCACGGGAACTGAAACCCTAGTTGCTAATAGGATGGTCCTTGCTTTCATGCCTCCCCCATTGCTATGTCCCCAGAATTCTTGTCCCTGTCCTTTCCACAACCCAAGTTATCCCTATAGACCAATGGCATCGTCACATGGACGTTTGTGTTTGAGATGGTAGTGAGTCCTCTGTTTCTCAGCCATGTCCATGCCATTGAGCTCAGATGCAGGGAGAACAGCTTTTGGTTCTGGATATTTTTCTGGAGCTTGAGCATCAGCTCCTTAGAGATCGGAGGTTGTTTTCTGCTATTGAAATATATTGCTCACAGCTGCTCCAACCTCTTGGGAAGGTTTTTCAGCTCCAGCTGCGGCAGCATGAAGCCATCAGAGACAACAAAGCCTACGGAGAGGATCTGTGATGATTCCTCCCTCTTGGACCCAAACCTTGGAAAACTAGGAACAGGGAAAATAATCACTACGACAAGTAATGGAAGCCTCAGTAAGCCAGCCCATTTTTGAAATCTTGACACTGCTAGAGAGAAGTAACGGCTAGGTAGAGGAATCTCCACAGGACACTGATGACCTATGGAGAAGGTCTATGGATCCTAGAGAACCCTGTCCATGATGAAATGATTTTCACGAGGTTTGAGAATGTTCCTGGAAATTGATGAGGTGCTCTGCATATTAGAAGCCCAGGAATAAAGCAAAGAAGTTCCCCATCGCACAGAAACTGAAAGTCTGACCCCATCATCTTGTTTGTGCTAACACCGCACTCACTGACATCAGTGGATTCCGACTCACAGAGACTCTATAAGACAGAGTATACTATTGTGTTGAAAAGCACACTCGGCGAAAGGAACTGTGTTACCAACAGGACTCCTGCTAGCAACAAACAGGGCTGAACGACAGTGAAAGGGGTCCGCTTTCCTTGGATCAAACAAGGACTGAGCAAGAAGATTCCCCAAGGAAATCTTCTGAAAAAAATGGTGACCACGGTTTAAAGTTTAAAAAAGTACACAAATAAGTAAATGTATAGGATTATGGGTGTGAATCATATGTCACAGGGATGGTCACAAATATGCATTAGGGTGAGGTTAAGATTCTTAACAAGACACAGCTCTTTGTCCTTTTTGGTTCCAAATGTCTTCTTATTTGACCTTTTTGGTGACTTTTGGTTCCTTGACCAAAATTCTGTTCCATGTGACCTGTATCCTGAAGGTTGGGAATGTCTTGGTGGACATATTTCCCTGGCCAGTTTGGGTCAGAATGGGTACTCATTTGGTGTAGTGGGATATTTATTTTGTGAGGAAAGGGCTCAACAGAGACAGGATACCAGAAAGGGAATTACAGAATAATTATGGGCAATAAATGAGGCACGCCAACATCAAGTGGCAACATCTCATATCCTAAGGAGAGGTTCCTTGGACAAGCTGTGGAATTTACACTCTGACACAACGTTAAGCAGGTTGGGGAATAATCTCAAACAGAATGTCCAATGTTCATCTTATAGTGTACTCAAAGTCCCCTTATCTACTATATTCACAACAAATATAATCTTGCCACAAGAGATGTTATTGAACATAACTTGTTCCTAGAAATGGTAAGTCTATTGCCATTTATTGTTTGTTTTCTTTCTTTTTTAGGAAATTGGCAGTGATTGGTAGACATAGTTTGGCAAGAAATGTATATATTATTTCCTTTTTTGTTCCTCCTTCCAAAGATCGAACTGGAGCTTCAGTTAAAAATTGAAGAGTCTATTAAGGAACAACACAATCCAGGAATGGACAATAATAATTGTAAGGATTCACAAAGTCCCACAGTAAAAGTAAATTTTCAGAGTTTAAATGCAAAGTATCCCTGAACTTAAAAGAATGTTCCAATCCCTTGATCTTTACTATGCTTGGCTCAAATGGACAAGGCAATATCAAGAACACTATACAAAGATCGAGTCATGTACCAATTTTTATTTCTTTTGCTTTGACTTTAGATATTGGGAGAGTGAATGTTCTTCCTGGCATCTTGTTGTGGGAGGAGCTATGCTGACTTTTGAAAGTCAGTTCAAAATAAACAGTAATCATAAACAACAGAATTGGAATCTGGCTGCTTTGTTTGGTCGTCTTTACATTGACTCAGATCCATAATGAGCTCTTCAATCTTTGATCATCATCAGCAAGTGTTTCAAGTCCTCATCACTTTCAGCAAGCAGGATTGCATCACCTTCATATCACAGGTGGTTAATAAGCCTTTCTCCAGGCCTGATGCCATATTCTTCTTCATATAAGCCAGCTTCTCTGATTATTTGCTCATCATGCAGCTTGGACAAGTATGATGAGAGGGTACTACCTGACACACACTTTTCTTGATTTGAAGTATTCCCTTGTTCTGTTCACACAACTACTTCTTGATTCGTGTACACGTTCCTCATGAGCACTAAAAAGTGTTCTGGAATTCCAGTTCTTTCCAAGGTTATACGTAGTTTATTAAGAATATTTTGCTTTAATTAACTTTTACAATGGCAAAAGTCCAAATTCTATAGAACTTACTGTTTTTCTTTAGTGAAAGTTTTGTTTGTATCTAAAAATCTCACATTCATACAGCATACACACAAACACTAATATAATGTCCATTATTTTATTTTAGAATATTTTTTACATTGCATTTTGTTGTAACATCTAAACACTTTTATATATAATTTTTCTTAATAGGAATAAATTCTGAATAAAGTTTCTTTGTTTTACACCTTTTTGTACTATTGATTGAATAGATTATCATTCTTCAAATTAATTTTTAAACAGTCAAAGAACTTTCCCTTAGAGCTGGCCTCGAATTTGGACTTCTAGTCTCTAGATATGCAATAAAACATATTTCTATTCTTAAACATTCTCTACTTGAGATATAAAGTTGCAGTAACTTTCACAAACATAGCATTTATTTAAAAATTCACTATATGAAAAAGAGTCACAGTTCTCTAATTAAATGTCAAAATAAAAGTAAACTAAATTGGTTTTACCTGCATCATGACAGTAAAAGTTTAGAAAGTCATTCAATATTTAGGCCATGAGGATATAATATTGTTAATAGACACCCCCATGTACAGTGAATAAACATATAATGAATCTGGTGAGAGCAAAGACCCAGTGGGGCTGCCAGACAACCCTACACCCTCAGCCCACTGGACTCACAAATTTTCCACCATTGACAGGGTATAAGTTTACCACTTTCTGATCTCTTATTTTGTGGGTGATATTTATATTTACTTTTGTGACAAGTTTTCACCTTCATAAGGCACCAACTTTTACTGTCTTACTTCCCTTTGTTAAGAGACATTGCTTTTACTGTCTTACTTTTACTGTCTTACTTTTACTGTAGTGCTTTTACTGTCTTACTTCCCTTTGTTAAGAGACATTCTTTCTGTTAGAATTTAAGAGACGATAGTAAAGTACCTGAGGAGAGGATGTTGGATTTCAACCAAGTGACCTTGTGGTTAGAACCCCAATACTTAGCTTTCAACATCACCACTCCTCTTTGTATCTCTGCCCCACGGGGCCTATTTCACTGGCTATCATGCTGGTACTTTCATGAAAACTCCAGGTTTGTTTATTTAAATCACTCCTATTTTCTATACTTTCAACTAAGTTGAAACCAAGAAGTAAAATCGCAGATCACAGAAGAATTTTGCAAGACCAACCACTTCTATGCAAATAACTTTTACAGGGGTAGTTCAAACCTTTGGTTTGCAATCAATTATATGACAGTGAGAGTTTCTTTGTTACCATTAAGTAGACACTAGTACACTCCTTAAAATTGTAAACAGAGTTTCCACTGAACCAGTTTGAAAGCTGTGAGAACAAAACCAACTGAAGACCCCCGCAAAAAGCCCCACCTGTGCTCATCTCTGAACCTGTTCCTGGATCCTGGGCCTGCGCTGTTTGTCTTGATCGCCATCTGCTGGTCGGAATGATCCATGCAGTTCAGCCCCAGAACAGTCCTGCCGATTGTTTATGTGAGGGCCACACTGACTGCCCTGTCTGTGTCCACATGCACAGTAATACACAGACTTGTCCTCGGTGCTCACAGAGGTCAGGGGTAGGGAGAACTGTTTTAGGTAAGCGTCAAGGTCAGCATTGCAGTGACTTATAGTAGGAGATCCCTGTATACCATGGCCTCTCCATGGGTGCTGCCTGACTCTAATCAACCTAAAATACCCTTCCTTGACACTGACCTCATGGTAGGACCAGGATCTTCATGAGAAACATGGGGATAAAGGAGGTAGACATTTCTGAACCAAGGTCGTCCTGGCTCAGGAGGGTCCAGAGTCTCCTCCGGGGGGAGGCCACTTTTAACCAGGAAACTATACCAACAATTTTACTGAGTGTAACTGACTGGCTGGCACAAGGTCTGGGATCCGTGAGAAGTTTGCCAATGCCACAGCGACACCACTCCACCAGGAGGTTTCTACAAAACTGTTTCCTGAATCAAGTTGAATGCAGGCAACTGAATCCAGTTAGAAAGGAACAATGATCATTAGGAATACTTTTTGGGAACAAGTTCTAGTAATACTGGGAATGGTCTTGGTGAGGAAAATAATGAGCTAAGGAATTTCTTTCCTATTATGACAATGCACCTGCTCATTCTTCAAGGGAAGCGAGGACTGAGCTCTGAGGATTTAATGAAGAAACCTTACATCATCTGCTCTATAGCCCTGCGGTTATTCAGAAGTGATAGAGTGCGCCACTTCAGAGAACCCTGATCCAATGCTATAGTTTATTGTGCTAGCCTGGCCGATAAACACAAGTAGGATTAACTGAAGGCCAGAGGGATAAATGGCTCAGTGAGCCTCACCTTGGTTGTTCTATGCCTCAGTTTAAAGAGGTACACTACCTGTGGGATGCCTAGCCTGTGGACTGTGTTGCTGTAAGTTGAGGTCCCTTTTACCTCACATGATTGGAATGTTCATCTCGAGCTGGGGACTGACAGTTGATGACAGTTGGGTACCTGCCTTGCTGTTTGCTGCCTGGGTATATATAGCCCAGCTCTCTCTACAGAAAAAAAACTGGCTACTGGCAGCTCTCAAAACTTGAAGGACTGCTAGTGTCTCACTGCTTTATAATTTAACTGTTAATTTCTTGTATTATCTATCTGTATATTATTTAATGGTTTATTTCTTGAATTATATATCTATCTCTATAAGTATATTTATATATAATTACTAGCAATCTGGTTTGTATCTCTAGAGAACACTGTCCAATACATCCAGTAAGAAGCATGAGTGCCACCACGTGGGAAGATGTCTCCCTGTCATGTCAGTGGCCTGTGTTCTTGTTCTCACTTTCTATGAGACAGCAGACTGTGTCCTCTGGTGCTGGACTGAGACATGCCTCTGAGACTCCTGCTCTGCAGCTGCATCTGCCCCTCTCAGGACGGGATTTCTCTCACTGTGTCCCTTGCACAGTAATACATGGCCATGTCTGAATCCTTCAGGCTGCTCCCCTGCAGGGATATGGTGCTGATGGAGTTGTCTGTGCAGATGGTGACTTTTCCTTGGAAGGATGGATTGGAGCTGGTGTCAGCATCACTAGGCTCAATCAATCCTATCCATTCCAAGCCCTTTTCAGGTGTCTGCCTAATCTAGCCAATCCAGCTTCCAGTAAAGCTGTACCCATATGTCTTACAGATCCTCAAATATTTTCCGGGTCTCTTCACCTCTGCCCGAGACTGCACCAACTGCACCTGAGCACAGACACCTGTGGAGGTAGGATTCAGAGATCAGAGATTTCCTACACACACACACACACACACACACACACACACACACACACACACACACACACCTCCATTCACCTCAAACCCTGTGGCGATCCTGACCTGGGAGAAAAGCAATGAGGAGAGCTATGGGGGCAGACCCACTTTGCAAGGAGGATGGAAAGGAATCACACTGTGGTCCCCAGCTGGGTGATGAGGGTGCTTTGCCTGTGGAGGTGGCCTGTGGTTCTAAAATAGATGTCTTCCACTTTGCATATTTCTGCCCTGCCCTCCATGTCAGACTCCTCCAGCCTTATAACCCTGGAAAGCCAAGGCAGGGGGAGGTGCGGATCTTGAGACTGCTGGGAGGGACAGAACCTGATCCTAGTAACATCCTGCAGCACACACACAGGCACTGGCACTGGCAGCTTGATCACGGAGAGTACTGAACGGTGGCTCTCCACTCAGTGCATCTCTCAGTTCACACCCGGGGAGGAGTGGTTTCAAACCCAGTGTGAATCTGCAGCTCATGAAGCCTGGGTCCCTCACAGACGGTACCTTGTTAATGCCTCCGGGGAATTAATTATGCCCAAGAGAGAAAGCACCTCAGTTTACTTAGTGAAGACTTTGAAGAATCTGATCACCTGAATGGCCCCTTCTCAATAGACTCTCAGGTGTAACCTAGCGCCCAGGTCTGCCCTGTGCTTCTTGCTGCCTGCGGAGAGGAAACAAAACTCAGGAAATGTAAGTTTTACTCAGAGTTGTCAGACAAATATGTGCAGATTAAAGCCAAAGATGAGTGTATTACTCCCTCAATACTCATGGTCAACCTTACCCTTGTCACCATCTCTCTGACAGTGGAGCTCTGTTCAGAAGAGAAGTTAAAAGTCCAATATGGAGAACATTTCACCTCCATCAAATTCATAATCTGTCCTGAACATTTCTCTGATATAAACTAAAGAAAACCATCAGTTTGTTAACTTGTTCTCTCTGAGGAGGAGGCCTTGGGGTTCAAGGAACACCAAGAACCGCTGACATAACAGCCCACAAAGACAATGTCCTACATCTGGGTTTTGAGAGTAGTGACTGGGGACTTTAAACCACATGAGGTGTAGCTTATTGTTTCCCCCTTCCAAGAGTGATGATCATAGAAGGCACATGGAAACCATTCATCCAATGCTGTAATGAATCATGGATATGAGTCTTCTGAACTCTATGACCGGAAGAAGTAGGCGGTGCCGTGATATCAGTACCCAATTCTTTGGAAATGATAGCATTAGAAGGTCTTGGGTAGAGTGGGATAAAAAGTGAAACAATACACCCACACACACAGAAAAGAAAAATACAAAGACTAGGCTTACTGGTTAGGTAGACTTTTGGAAGTCCTGAGACTATGGCTGTCAGCATCCCTTCAGGTGTGGGACTGAACTCACCCCTTGGAACAACTTCCAGCCAAATAAATGACAAGCCTACCAGGGAGCAATAGTCCTGGGGAGATACAATTCCCTTAGAATGATCAAACTTCTGCGTTTAAAAGGGCATCATTTTTCCAGGGAAAAGTTCAGAAGGTTTGACAAGAAAATGTAATTGTAACAGGAGTTTGTGTATTGTAGTCAATGAAATGAATCAAAAGTGTATGAATTGCTGAATGAACACTAATCTTCTTGGTATACCTTCACACAATCCACAAGGAAAAGTAAAGAGAAAATAACATTAGAACACTTTCCTCTCAGGTCTCCTCTGGTGGGCAGAGAGCACCTCGTGTTGTGGTGTGTGCACTCGGGGTCTCCCAGAAAACCAGGACCCAGAGAAGATGCCCTACTTCCATGCCTCGTTCCCCCTTCTGTTTTCTGGGGTTGACAGTTATGCTAAAAACATCTAAATCTTGGTTCTCAGAGGCAGGACAAGGACTAAAAACCAAGGCACAGGGGAAAATGGGATAGGGGAGGCTCCAAATGCTGCTAGGAAACCTGTATCTTGCTCCCCGTGCATTGAGTCTTGAATGAGGGTCATGTGCCTACTTGGCCAGAGACCCTGTGCCATAGATCCAACCTTCTCTCCGTGGTGGTTACAATCTGGTCTCACATCACTACACTTACCTACTTTTGTCTGGATCACCACATGCATCAAATATGTGATAGATCCCTGTTGTAGGGACTCAGGTACTTGAGATAATCTCCTGAAGAGTGAGTCATTGTTTTATAAACCCCATGTACAACACCTTACTCCCGATGAAACACCTCATGTTGTAGTTCATACATTTATTCTCCAATTTATGTCACGATACACAAGAGTGTTGTCTGGACACCATCTTCCTGGACCCAGCCCAAAGTCTTGAACCTGAATATACAATGACACTGGAGTCTGTTTAACAAGTTTTTCTTTCTCTCTCTCATCTATAAATATATATTTTTCCTAACTCTGCTATATATCTATCATAAATCTATTAATTGGTCTACCAATCTACTGAACTATCGATTTAGCTATCATCTATTTTCTCTATATATCCTGTCCATATCTTGTAGCTGATGTCTATCTGTATCTATCTATCTATTTTTCTGATTCTATTTCCATCTATTTCATGCTTAACTTTATTTCTGAAATAAACCCCATCTTAATGGTAGCAAATATGTTTTGTTCTTGGTGGAGTAGGCTACATATTGGCCACTGACTCTAGTTTGCTAGACTTATTTGTTTATTTATTTAATTCTTGATGTCCTTATGGATCTTCTATTTCAATGTTAAGTCTATAATTGAAAATGTTAGAGACTTCCGGGAAGATGGCGACGGAGTGACACATACCAGAGGGACTCCGCAGAATCCAGGCCAGGAGAGTTGCTCAGAGTGAAATTCAATGCCACTGGATTGCAGGAGGCGCATCATAAAGATAAGTAGGCACAGATCCACGGGGTTTTGAGGAGCTGGGGGCTTTTGGCTTACCTCAGGGGAAGCCGGCTTGGTCTCGACCCTAGCCCAGCTGCCGGATCTGCCCAGGATCTGCCCAAGCCGGGACCATTTCGAGCCTGTAGCAGGGCTTGGTCTCAGCACAGCCACAGTTTTCCCCTACCTGCCTCAGGGCAGGGACAGGACGCTTGTGGCCCCACTGGCAGGGATCGGGGTTCAGCTACATTGTTGCTTCTGTTTGGGGCTCTGCTCTATATTCCCACACAGCCTTGGAGGGCTGCGCAGGGGCTTTTTCAAGGCACAGCCACAGCCGTGCCTCGTGGTCTGAGGAGGGACTAAACCCAAACCCCCACAGCTCCATAGGCAGGGATCAAGCTTCAGCTACGCTGCAGCGTCTGTTAACATCTCTGCTCTCTGTCCCCCCACTTCTCTGGGGGTTGCTCAGCAGCTTTCTTGCGACTCTTCTTGGGGCTCAGTTGCGGACTACTACTGGGGCTTGGGGCAGGGAGTAAGTCCTTGCAGGTCCACAGGCAGGGAGTGGTACTCAGCTACATAGTTTCTTTTGCTTCCCTCCCTTCCCTGTACCCCGGCACAGTCTAGTCTTACTTATTGATTTTTCTCCCCCATTTGTCCCTGCCCTGCTCTCTCACACTCCATTGCAGACTTACAGGGCACACCCATTGCCCTAGGGCTTTTGTGCCTGGGTCACACCCAGCTAGGTGAGCTCCATCCTGCATAGATAGCCCAAGGCTAGGGTAAGGCCTGCTTGCTCTCCAGGGGATACTCCTCAGACTTCTCACCAGGCAGTTCCTGCCTGTGTACCTGGGGACATAAGGCAGCTCAGCCAACACTTATCAATATTCAAACCAATAGCAGGAACTTCAGCCCAGCCTCTGCAACACTGGGGCAGGCAGTCCACCTGCCATCTGGGGCACTCCCCTGATAGGGAAGCCACAGGAAGATTAAGTGGTAGGTTAATCCTGTAGCAAAATCAGCTGTAGGCAGTTCGAAGAAGCATTCCTATAAGTCTTCCAGAGAGAGACTAGAAAATGGCACCTGGTCCCTGAAAAACAACTCAACGCAAAAAGCCATCACCCCCAAAGACCTCAACGAAAAAACAGGAGAAACAAAAGACAAAGGCAGAAGATGTCCTGAACATAGCAACATACATAGAAGAAGCAGACATTGAGATGCCATACAAAGAAACTCTCACAATGCTGCTTGGAGCCATCCAGGATATGAGGGAAACAATACAGAAAAAGGATGAAACGATAGAGGAGATAAAAGCCATACACCAAAGGGAAATACAGGAGCATAAGGAGTAGATTATGAAAAACAATAGCAGAATCATGTTCCTTGAGAATCGTTTGGAGGAATCAGAGAACAGCATCAGTGTCGTGGGGGACAGCCAAGTAGACTTTAATAAACGTGAACAAAAATCTAATAAGAGCATCAGAGAAGCCGAAGAAACCCTAAGAGGTATGTCTGATGCTATGAAGCGGAACAACATAATAATTATTGGCCTCCTGGAGGAAGACACAACAAAGAAGTCATGTACAACAATAGCGAGAGAATTCTTGGAGGAAAACTTCCCCAGCCTAATGAATAAAAACCAAGCAACCAACCATCCAGGAGGCTGAAAGTACACCAGCACGACGGGACCCCAAGAAGAAATCACCAAGGCACATAATAGTCAAACTATCCATCTTTGAGGAAAAGGAGAAAATCATGAGAGCAGCTAAGGAAAAGCAAGCAATCACATATAAAGGTTTCCACATAAGGATGTGCTCATATCTATCAGCAGAAACTATTTAAAAAAGGAGAGAGTGGAGTAACATATTCCAAAAATTGAAAGAAAACAATGCAAATCCAAGAATACTTTACCCAGCCAAATTATCGATCAAGATCGATGGAGAAGTAAAAGTCTTCCCAGACAAGGAAAAACTCAAAAAATATGTTACAACAAACCCAGCCTTACAAAAGATCCTTGACGACTCAGTATGGGCAGAAGAACAACACTCACCAAGGACAAATAAGAGACCAACACATAGAACAACCTCACCCAGAGCACAACCAAGAGAAAAGAGACCCCAAGATAGCAATGGCTTAAGGATGGAAAGAAGTCAAGAATGGTACACACACAAAACACATACTAATGAGAAAGGAAAGTATGAAAACTCCCAACACAAAAGGTAAAAATGGCATCACAGTGTCCGCACATGGAGATAATAACCCTGAATATCAATGGCCTGAACTGAGGCATTAATAGACTGAGACTAGCAGAATGGCTTAGAAAACACAACCCATCAATTTGCTGCCTACAGGAGACATATCTCAAGGCTACAGACAAAAATAGGCTGAGAATCAAAGGTTGGAGAAGGCCCTACCAAGCAAATAGCAATACAAAAAAGCAGGGGTTGCAATCCTTCTCTCTGATAAAATTGACCTCAAAGTGCAAACCATAAAAAGAAATAAGGAGGGACACTATATAATGCTCAAGGGAATCATAGACAATGAACCAGTTAAGCATTGTAAACATATATTCCCTGAATGAGAGACCAGCTCAATACATCAACCAAACACATCAAAAGATTAAGAAAGAAATCACAGACTCGGCAATTATAGTGGGCAACTTCAACACACCACTCACTGAGAAAGATAGATCACAGGGAAAGAAACTCAACAAGGAGACTAGAGAGCTAAACTCCACAATTAGACAATTTGACCTAATAGATATTTACAGAGCTTTTCATTCAAATATAAATAATTTCACATTCTTTTCAAGTCCCCATGGCACATATTCGAAGATAGACCACATGCTGGGGCATATGGCAAATCTACATAAATTTAAGCACATTGAAATAATACAGACCTCTCTCTCTGACCACTGTGCCATAAGACTGGACATCAACAAAAGGAAGACAAAGAAAATAAGAGCAAATAATTGGAGGATGAATAACTCTCTACTGCAAAAGGAGTGCATACTGGTGCAGATCAGAGACGAAATCAGGAAATTTCTAGAAACCAACGAAAATGAGCACACGACGTACCAAAACTTATGGGACACAGCAAAGGCAGTCATCAGAGGAAGGTTCATAGCAATACAAGCACACCTAAGAAAGGAAGAGAGACTCATGATGGAGACGCTGACACAAAATTTACAAAAACTAGAGCAGAGTCAGCAGGAGAACCCTACTAATAGCAAAAGAAAAGAAATTATAAAAATCAGGGCTGAGATTTAGGAGAGGCAAAATTAAAAAAACAGTGGAAAAAATTAATATCACTAAAAGTTGGTTCTTTGAAAGGATAAACAGGATCGATAGACCATTGGCAAATGTAACCAAAGAAAGGAGGGAACAAATCTCAATAGCAAGAATAAGGGATGAAAGAGGGGTCATTACAACAGACCCTAATGAAATCAAAGGATAGTTACACAATACTATGAAGGATTGTACTCCAATGAATTCAACAATTTGGAAGACATCGACAAATTCCTGGAAAAACAATCCCTCCCTAGACTAACTTCGGTGGACATCAAGAATCACAACAGACCCATAGCAATAGAAGAAATAGAAAAGGCTATAAAGGGATTACCAACAAAAAAATCCCCTGGATCAGATGGCTACACTGGAGAATTCTACCAAGCATTCAGGGGAGAACTAATACCAATCCTACACAAACTTTTCCAGAATATAGAAAAAGATGGCAAACTCCCAATCTCCTTCTATGAAGCTAGTATAACTCTGATACCCAAACCGGGCAAGGATCCCACAAGAATCGAAAACTACAGACCAATATCCCTAATGAACATTGATGCAAGAATCCTTAACAAAATACTAGCCAACAGAATACAAAAGTGTATAAAACAAATAATTCACCATGACCAAGTGGGATTCATACCAGGGATGCAGGGATGGTCCAATATAGGAAAGACCATTAGTATTATTCATCACATTGACATGAAAAAGTATAAGAAACACATGATTATATCAATAGACGCAGAAAAAGCATTCGACAACATTCAACACCAATTCCTGTTTAAGACACTAGCAAAGATAGGAATGGAAGGAAAGTTGCTCAAGACAATACAAGCTATATATGAAAAACCAACAGCCAAAGTGGTAGTCAATGGAGAAAAGACTAACACAATCCCACAGAAAAAGGGGACCAGACAAGGATGCCCCTTGTCCCCACTCCTACTTAATATCGTGCTGGAGGTTTTAGCTAACAGCATAAGGCAAAGAAGTGACATCAAAGGTATTCGTCTGGGGAAGGAAGAGGTGAAACTATCGTTATTTGCAGATGATATGATTTTATATAAGGAAAATCCCAAAAGTTCCACTGGAAGCAATAGAGGAGTTTAGCAGAGTGTTAGGATACAAGATCAACAAACAGAAGTTCATCGGACTGTTATACACATCAGATAAGACCACAGAAGGAGAGATCAAAAAGTGGTACCCTTCACAATAGCCAAACACAAATTGAAATATCTAGGGAGACACCTGACTGAAAAAAAAAAAAGATCTATATAGGGAAAAATATAGAACACTATTACAAGAAACTAAGAGCGACCTCAACAAATGGAATAATATTCCAGTCTCTTGGATTGGGAGACTCATTATAGTTAAGATGTCAGTTCTGCCAAAAGCACTATATAAGTTTAATGCCATCCCGATACAATTACCATCATCTTTCTTCAATGAAATGGAAAAACTGATTACCAACTTCATATGGAGAGGGAAGAAGCCCAGAATTAGCAGAGAACTCCTCAAGAAGAAGGACACCGTGGGAGGGCTTGCTTTACCTGACTTTGGCACATACTATGCAGCCACAGTTCTCAAAATTGCATGGTATTGGTACAAAGACAGATACTCAGACCAATGGAAAAGAATTGAAAACCCAGAAATAAAAGCATCAGCATACACACAGCTGAACTTTGATAAGGACCCCAAAAATATCAAATGGGAAGCCGATGCCCTCTTTAACAAGTGGTGCTGAAAAAAATGGATATCAACATGCAGAAAAATGAAGCAAGACCCTTATCTCACTCCATTCACAAGAATAAACTCAAGGTGGATCACAGACCTTAAAGTTAAACCCCAAACTATTAGGGCCATCAATGAGGGAATTCAGACCAACTTGAAAACTTTGGTACAGGGAATACAATGGCTATCAGAAATAGGGAAGGACACAAACACAGAGGAGGCACAAATTGACAAATGGGATATACTGAAGATAAAACACTTGTGTACATCTAAAGAATTCATTAAGAGAGTAATAAAAGAGTCCACAGACTGGGCAAACATCTTTAGCAATGACATATCAGACAAAGGCCTTATTACTAAAATTTACAATACTCTGCTAGATTTCAAAAAGAAAAAAAAAACCAATAGCCCACTTGAAAGGTGGGCAAAGGACTTGAACAGAAATTTTACAGGGACAGAAATCTGAATGGCCAACAAACATATGAGAAAATGTTCCTGATCTTTAGCCATAGAGAAATGCAAATTAAAACAACAATGAGGTACCACCTGACACCCTGAAAGGTAGCTCAATTCAAAAAATCAGAAAGCAACAAGTGTTGGAGGGGCTGTGGGGAGACAGGAACTCTCATCCACTGCTGGTGGGACTGTAAGCACGTACAGCCACTATGGAAATCAATCTGGCGATACCTAAAACAGATGGAAATAGAGTTACCATATGACCCAGCAATCCCTCTACTGGGCATATACCCAGAAGAGGCAAGAAACAAACCAAGACCAGACATCTGTGCTCCAAAGTTCATTGCGGCACAGTTTACAATTGAAAGGAGTTGGAAGCAACCCAAATTTCCATCAACTGACGATTGGATTAAAAAACTGTAGTATATACATACAATGGAGTACTACACATCACTAAAAAGCAGTGATGAACGAATGAGGCACATAGCGGCATGGGAAGAACTGGAGGAAATCATGCTAAGGGAGGTAAGTAAGGCACAAAAAGACAAGTACAACATGAGCCCACTGAGGTAAGAATTAAATTTTTTTTAAAAAAAGCAAAAGTGGCATAGGGGAAAAAGCTACTGTATACAAACATTGTTTGGGTGAAGACTGTGTAGTATGGCAGAAAGCAGACCAAAACCAGGGATGCACATGGTGGACAATGTTGGAGGAGGAGGGGCAAGGAAAACAAAAGCATGAATATAAGGAAGAAAAAGGTAGTGGGGGCATGGGGCACTAATGCACCCAAAGGGGAGGGTTTTGTTTATATCTCCACAGGGAACGTGGGACCAGACTTCAACCCAGTGCCACAAGGTGTGAATGCAATATCCCGGCGTGGAGTAGGGAACCAGTGGAGAGGTCTTGGAGGCTGTCCCCAGCACCATAAATGAAGTGGATTCCTGCCTCTCCCCCGAAAAGAATTTGTTCCAAAGGACTAATTTGACTCTGCAGCTCCGGGAGATGGACATATCTGATCAGAGTACACGGGCACAGATGAAGGGGCAGGAGGAGAGAGTGGAACACAGCCTGGCCCACCAGGCCGTGAGGAGGATGTTCCTGAGTAGAGCAGCCAGTCCACAGAGAGAACAACATGGCTATCCCCACTGTGAGAAATGATGCCCCTCAGTGGCTAAGGGAAATACAGGGGACAGCACCGGAGACAAAGTGTGGGAATTGCACCTGATCTGATCCCACCACACCGAGGCAAAGCAATGGGGGGTGGGGGGTGTGCGTAAAACAGCAAGGGAATGGAGTGGTAAGGTCCCCAGGGAATGCTGAAAGTGAACTTTGGGGCCAGGGTGTGGTGCCCCAGCAGACTGGACTGGAAAACGCTCCTAAGGGCCAGCAAACGATCCCTGAACTAACTACAAGCTTTTCTCTTCTGAAGTGTTCTGTTTTGTTCTTTGTCAGTGGTTTGCTTTTGTTGTTTTGTTGACTGGTTGTATACTGTTGCTTTGTTTTCCTCTGTCTTCTTTTCGTGCATGTTAGCGTCTCCACAGGTCTGTCTGAATAGGACAGGCTGGATGAACTATCTGGAGGAAAAACAATGAGACCGACAGTTCCGGGGGGACTTTGGATGGGGGAGTATGGGGGGTAAGGAAGTGGTGTTAACAAACACAGGGACAAGGAAACAACATGTGACCCCAAATGGTAGAGAGGGGGGAATGGCAGGCCTGGTGGGGAATGATCAAGGGTAAGGTTGCGTAGAGAAGAGGTATACTCTAGCCCAGGTGGCGACGAAGCATGGTAGTAGGGCAGGAGGAAAGTCAAGGGAGATGGAGAAAAGGGCTAGGAGTCAAAGGGCATTTATGGAGGTCTAGACAAAGACATGTACATGCAAATATACATAGGAGGATGGGGAAATAGATCGATGTGTCCATATTTATAGGCTAAGCATTAAGGTGGCAGAAGGACCTTGGGCCTCTACTCAAACACTCCCTCAATGCATTAATACGTTCTTTTATTAAATTGGAACTCTATGATGCTCACTCTCCCGACACAACGGCAGGAGCCAAAGTGGGTGAACAAGGAAATGTGGTGAAGAAAGCTAATGGTGCCCGGCTATCAAAAGAGATAGTGACTGGGGTCTTAAAGGCTTGAAGATAAACAAGCGGCCATCTAGCCCAGAAGCAACAAAGTCCACATGGAAGAACACACCAGCCTGTGTGATCGAGTGGTTCCAAAGGGATCAGTTATCAGGCATCAAAGAACAAAAAAATCATATCATTGACTGCATACCTCCATGATAGGATCGCTGAAGACAAATGGGTGCTTAAGCAAATGTGGTGAAGAAAGCTGATGGTGCCTGGCTATCAAAAGCGATAGTGTCTGGGGTCTTAAAGGCTTGAAGGTGAACAAGCGGCCATCTAACTCAGAAGCAAAAAAGCCCACATGGAAGAAGCACACCGGCCAGTGCGATCACGAGGTGCCAAAGGGACCAGGTATAAGGCATCATGCAAAAAAAAAAAAAGATATATGTTTGTATATGTATATATGTGTGTATATGTATATATGTGTATATATACACCATATTGAATGAAGGGGGGAGTGCAGAGTGGAGACCCAAGGCCCAAGTGTCAGCCAATGGAGATCCCCTCTCAGAGGGGTTCAGGAGAGGAGATGGGTCAATTAGGGCGTGAAGTAGTACCGATGAAGAACACTGCTTTCCCCAAGATCCTTGATGCTTCCTCCCCCGAGCTACCATGATCCGAATTCTACCTTGCAGGGCTGGATAGGGCAGAGGTTGTACACTGGTTCATGTGAGGGCTGGAGGCACAGGGAATCCAGGGTGGATGATACCTTCAGGACCAAGGGTGTGAGGGGCGATGCTGGGAGAGTGAAGGGCGAGTGGGTTGGAAAGGGGGAACTGATTACAAGGATCCACATGTGACCTCCTCCCTGGGAGAGGGATGGCAGGGAAGGGGGGAAGGGAGACTCCGGATAGGGAAAGATATGACAAAATAACGATGTATAAATTACCAAGGGCACATGAGGGATGGGGGAGCGGGGAGGAAGGGGAAAAAAAAAGAGGACCTGATGCAAAGGGCTTAAGTGGAGAGCAAATGCTTTTAGAATGATTGGGGCATGGAATGTATGGATGTGCTTTACACAATTGATGTATGTATATGTATGGATTGTGATAAGAGTTGTATGAGTCCCTAATAAAATGTAAAAAAAGAAAAAAAAGGGGATCAAAAACGTAAGAGCTCCCTCCCCTCCATTAAATTCCTTTTAAACTTAGTTAAAAGCCTGTTCATTATTACGGATACTCCTAATTCAGGAAGGGGAAGCATGACCCTGTAGAGGAGCAAGGACAATGAAACCTTAGGGGGTAATGGTGTGACAGTCCCTGGAGTAATGAAGACAGAAATTGATGCTGTCGTAATCCCTTGGGGAAATGTAAAGACTTTCTGTGAACTCTGCTCCGTTTTGTCCTCTGATGACTGTAAACTTGTAAAGCAACCCCCACTGCAACCTGAAAGGAAGTTTGGGGTGTATAACTTGTTTGATTCTCACTGGATTTGTGAAGCAGTCCACTGGGCGTTTCCTTCTGTAAGCCCTAGCATGAATAAACCTAGAATGTCTCAAATCAACCTGGTCTCTGCTTATGACAGCCTGCCCCACACCCTTTCCAGTCCAACAACAATATGAGGTTCTGCACATACCTCACAGCATCTATAATAACAATAACAATAATACTAATAAATTAATATGGACCATTTACCAAAATGTAAATAAGACTATAAAATTAGAAAATATGAATGAGTTTGCACTTGGTAATGAGAGGTTTTTTTAGATACATCACAATGAGAACATGGACACATAATAAAAGATTGATCAAGAGGGTAGATAAAGATATAAAAAATTCTCACTGTGGTGAAAAAAGTCCCTTAAAAGAGAATGAAAAGTATGAACATACTTGGTAAAGGTTTGCAGAATTTGTGTCAATTAACTTTAATTTAATATGGCAAATTATTCTTATGTAAATAAGATTTTAAAATAAAAATAAAATATCCAGAATATCTGATCAAATATGTAAAACAAGAAATTTAACTAAAAATAAATACATGGGAATATTACTCAAATTCAAATAATTTCATTTTAGAAAATGAAAATTGAAACAAGGAGATGATTTTACTGACCTAATAAATGAAATGTTTTCCATCTCCAAACCTTACAATGTCATTTTCTCACAAGTGAGCACAGGACAAGGGATTCTCATGACTCGATTGCTGGAATGTAAAGTGGTTCAGCTACTTTGAGAGACAATCGGACAGTTTCTTACAAAGCCTCTCATTGCTTTACCATTTTATCCTGAAACATGCTCCAAGGTGTTTGCCTTGATGAGTTGAAAATACATGTCCCCCTGAAACCATGCACTAATGATTTATAACAGCTCTACACACAATTAACCCAGCTTGAAATAACCAGTATGGCCTTCAGCATATAAATAATTAAACAGTCCGTGATACAATAAATATAAGTAATGTTATTTTAAAGAGTTTTCAACCCATGTAAATGTTTAGATAAATCTTAACTTGAAATAGACATTAAAAAAGAGAATTTATCATAGGACTTTGATACAACATTTTTAAAAAGAGGATCCTATACAGGTATGACAAACCTATCAGTGACTGCCAGGAATTTGGAAATATGGTGCTCAATAGGGGACATATAGGCATTTTTTTACAGTACCAAAATCCTTCTACTTGTTACCGCCATGGCGTAAATATGACATTTTGATTTATAAAAGCACTGAAAACTTCACAATGTAATGAGTCAACCTTAGCTATGGAAAAATAAAAGCTTAGGGATCGCACGATAGAAATCAAATTAAAAAATGATGGTATTAAAAATGTATGAGACAACTGTCTGAAGTTGGCAGGTATACCATGCTAACATACATAACTCTAAGGTGAACAGAGGCTGTAAACCTAAAGGCAACATAAGTGCACACCATGCTCTCTACCTTACAAATTCCTTTTCCATGGCTATAAGGCTCAAAATATGAAATCACACATGTACAATATAATTGAAAACTATACAAATGAAAATGCCCAATGAGAAATGGAATAAAAATATTCTCAATAAAACAAAATGTTGGACAACTTTAAACAATAACAAAACACAACATAATTTTGATTTATAATGTGAAGTGTAAAAATCAATATTCCTGAGGCTTTTTCTATCAGTAAATGATTGAATGAATAAAGCAAATGTGGTAAAGAACACCTCCCAGACTAGAATTTCCAGTGACTTATATTAGTACTCATGCAGCCACTAAAAAGCAAACCATGAAGTCCTTCAAGATTTCATTTTACTGTGGTCCACAAGGAATTTAATTAGAAAGCACATTGCATTTGGTAAATCTACTGTAAAAGATATCTTTACAGTGTAAATTATAAAGATGTCACCTTTAGGAATAAAGTGCACCTGACACAGCCATAGTATTTTAAATGGTATACACCTGCAAAAGTCTTTGCTTGTCTTTAAATTATTAAAAGTGAAAATATTTGATACGTTTGAATTATGATTATGGTAATGAATACTTAATACCTAGTAGATTCCTAGAAAAAATAATTATACCTATGTTAAAACTCGTGCAGCCAGAATTCTCTGTAGAAGTGAGCATGGCAGGACATCATGCAATATACCGTGTATAAGCCTACCCGAATATCAACTGAGGCACCTAATTTTTCCACAAAAACTGCATTGAAAATGTGCTGAAAAACTTGGCTGATACTCAAGTATATGCGGTACTTTGGACATGTGATCAAGAGTGGCCAGTCCTTGGAGAATGGCATATGACTGGTGAACTAGACGGTGGTGAAGAAATATAAGGCCCCAAGTGGGATGGATTGACACAGTAGCTGCCACAACAGACTCAGACACAGATGGTGAAGATGGCCCAGGTCTAGGCAGTGCTTTGTTCTGATGCACAGAGGCCACTTGATGACATCTAACAACAGCAACAGTACAAAATGAAACCAACAAGCAATATACCGTGCTGTTTGAACTGGATCAACTCAGAGTAGCATGCAGTATTTGTGTGTGTGTGTGTACAGATGTCTTGATAATATGAATGTGTCTACATTGAGAGCACGAACCATAAACCGTGTGACAAGTGTAAACAAGATAACACTGCTGAACTAGAAAGAAAACCGACTAGGGCAAAAAGGGATGCCAGGTCATTGTTACATAGCTCCAGCAACGACCCATCTGTGTTCAAGGGAAGAGGGTCAGATGTGAATGTCAGTCTTTTCTGACATTGTACAGACCCTGAACTAGATATTATTGACTCCCACCAGTAACTCCAAGAGTGTGCTAGGTGGAGTAAAACAATGAGATCTCTACAGAGAGTCTGCTATTTCCGAAGCAGGTCAACAGAACAGTTTTCTAGCTTTCAACTATTATTCCAGTGCTTCACTGTTTTCACCACTAAGTGCCTCCAGCTGCCCTCGGTGAGTTTGGAAATATATCCCTGATTTCCTAAGGTTCATCAAACACTGGTGCTTGAAATTCCAGGTGGAGCCACTTCCCCACCATGTAAGACAGGCTGCTTTCTTTGCGTGGGTCAATAATTTCTTCTGTTACAACTTTTTGCTTCATAGATATCAATGGTAGACCAGGAGCCATAAAAATAGAGAAATTCCTTGGGGAAACAGTGAGATGGAGAAGCGTTCCCAGACCCCAACAGGAAACCAGCCCTGAAACTGTCCATCTGCACCTGCTTCAGGGTGTTTCCTGTGATCTGTGGTACCTGAGCGACCCCCTGCAGCTTAGCTCTTTCCCAGCAGGGAGTTTTGTGTTGGGGATCACATTGACTTCCCCTCACTCTCTTTCTCACAGAGTAATAGGCAGCCATGTCTTCTAATTTGTAACTGTCCGTTTGCGGATAACTGTGTTCTTGTCATTGTCTCTGCAGATGATGATGGAAGTATTTACACACAAGGAGTACATACCAAGGTATTTTTAGCCTCCCCTCTTGAGGGGATGATTTTATTTCACAGGAACGTTTTGTTCATTTCACAGGAAGTTATTGACTTGGTTTCTCACCACTAAGTGCAAAACCGATAAATAAGGATTCAGGTCAATATTCTGAGCACAGCTTTCACCCCCCAGGTGTTCTGACAGTCTCAGTATGTGAGTTTTCACAGTGTGTGTCGCACACAGGAATCAATGCGATGTCCTCGGACTCCAGACTGCCAATCTGTAGCTAAGCTGTGCTGACTGAGCCATCCCAGAAGACATAGCCCTGTGTGAAGCCCTGGGCATATGTTGACTTCCTAGCGTGGGCGTTGATCCAGCCCATCCACTAAACGCCTTTTCCTGGTGCTTGTCACACCCGATTCATACCGTAGCTGGAGAAGGTGTATTCGGAAGTCCTGCAGGACACCTTCACCTACTCTCCTGGCTTCTGCACCTCGGCCTCAGACTGCACTAACTGCATCTGGGCATGCACACCTGTGAGGAAGTAAACCAGAAGGTGAGGGCTCCGGAGCTGCCACAGTCTTCTCGCCAGCCCCACGTTTTATCTTACCTAGGGCGACTGCCAATAGGAAAATGGAGCCGCATAGTCACCCCTTGATGAGTGCACTTTGTTGTCAGTGGGTCAAGTGCAACCTATATGGCAATGTCCTTGCTTAATGCTGAATGAGGGGTGATGGCTTCAGCTTTCAACTCTCTAAGACATTTATGTGTGCATGAGTATCACATTCATGAAGGTAGTTCTGGTCTACATTAGGAATAAATAATAGGAAGCCTAGATAACTCTATAGCAGGGGTTCTCAATCTGTGGGTTGCGCCTCCTTTGGGGGCCAAACGACCCTTTCACAGGGGTCACCTGATTCATAACTAGCAAAATTACAGCTATGCAGTAGCAACGAAAATCATTTTATGGTTGGGTGGGGGGTCACCACGACATGAGGAATGGAATGAAAGGTGGAGAAGCACTGCTCTAATCACACAGAGGATAGTGCAGCTGCAGATCTCAAGTGTATCCTGGACTCCTGATGCCTAATGGTAGGTGCATCTCACCAAGTGAGCTGACAGCTAGTCATGGCTGGTACAGATGTACCCACTTACACATGACTCTTATAATTTTACTGACCTCATAGGTGAGGTGTGACAAAATCAACTTTTCAAGAAGTAATTTTGACCATTCAAGGGGGCTGTGTTAGTCTGGGTTGACTAGAGAAACAAATCCTGACACTCATATGTGTGTAAGAAAGAGCTTCATATCAAAGAGCAATTGTATATTGAGAAAACGTCCCAGTGCAGTCCAGATCAAATCCATATTAGCCCATAGGTTTGATCCTAGTCCATAAATTTCTTTTCAGACTTACGCAGCAAAGATGCCAAATGTAGGAAGCTCACAGGCATGTTGGTGAAAAGTCTTGTGGATCCAGTAGTATTGAAGTATCTCAGGCCTGGTGCAAGTCTCCCTATGGTTCTGCCAGCTCTCTAAGTGTGTCTCCTCAACAGGAAGGTGAAGCAGAGAGAGTGTGTGGCCAGCCTCCCAGGAGAAAGAGAGGAAATTCCTGAAGCCCCATGAGAAGGTCACACCCATAAGCAAGCATTTTCAGACAATGACCTGACTGACAGGCTAGACTCCACCCCTATGTTTATTTATCAAGTTAACATGAAATTATGTAACTGCACCAGGACCATTCCTCTTGGTTGTGATGAAGTTTAGTGATTTACTGAGGGGTGGGGGGTTGTCTTACTCATGTTACTGTATCATTCTCCCTCTTACACTAATGAGTGTGTTTTCATAAATAGCCACCTATAACTTCCGAGGCATATTCTCTTACTCGTTTAAAAGAATTGAAACAAAAATATCACTTTAAAGGCACAAATTTTGCTAATTTCTACTACTCACATAAAAACCAGTCCACAAAACACAATGGAAAAAAATTGAAAAGCAACCAATTTTATAATATAAAAGTCTGTAAACGCTTAAAAACATCCAAATCAAAGGAATACAATATTTAAAATATAGGAAAATATTATCTTTATCACCACAAGTCTAATAATATTCCATACATAAATTCAATTAGTTTACAATATATATTAAAGTGACGTTAACAGGATTAACCAAAGTTGTAGACTTAAATTAAAAATAATATCAGTGCTGTAAAAGAGAGAGGGAGAGAAAGAGAGAGAGAGAGAAACCATAAGAGCAGGATATATCACTGCATATTTGGGAAAATATCAAGAGTAGAGCACACATGTTCATAAAAAATGCTTCCTTTTATGAATGGTCCTATAACTATCCAAGAGCTTAGGGCTCGTGAGAACCCACTAACCTTTGAATGTTCTTCATTTAAAAGGCCAGGACATTGGTTTTTCCGGTTTCAGCAAGAAGAATCTGGTTACAGAGCAGAAGGGGTGATAAAACATAGATCAGGTTTTCTTGATGTTGGGTCATGAGGCATCCTTGGCACACATCCCCCTATAACATCTATTTACATGAAGATTACCACAACTCTGTGCCTATGTACCCATTTTGTGTCCTCTGTGAACCCCTGCAACTCCATTTCCACCGTGGATCCCTGCGCTCTCTGTCTTGGCCTGTCTCACCCTCCTGTGAGTCAGGCATGAGCTCCTTATTCTGCAATGTGAGACTGGATGCACTGGTGCTGGGAGTCCCTGCACGCACGCATCAGAGAACTGACATGGACGGACATATCAAAATGCCACCCAAAATCTAAAGAGAGGGACATTCCAAGAGGCACAGCAGAAATCTGCTTACCTGGATCAGAAACCACTGAAACCGTGTATTTGGAAAACATATATGTAAATTAAAATGTGATCAATTTCTAGAGGCTGAGTATTGATTACTGAGATTGTGAGAAACCATTGGCGCTGGCCATTAGTGGAGCCCCATGTTCTATGGGCTCTAACTGTAAAACCCGTCCAGGTTTTTGAGTGAACATTCAAAACAAGTCCTCTTGTTTCTGGCACTGGAGAGGAACACCATTCTCAAGCTGAAAGATTTCTCACCACAGGAAGGTCCTTTTTATTAACTTTTCATAACTGGAGGTGAAATATTTCCCCTATCAAACACACATCCATATCTCACATCTTACCCATGACACTTAAGTGGGGGCGGGGAGTGAGAGGCATAGTCAACAGGGAAAAACAGTCCAAAGTTAAAGAATGTGGATACTGCTGATAAGGAAAGGAACATGGACCAGGGAATATATAAACTACAGCACAGGCATGAAGGTCAGAGCCCCACTACCCAGGTCCTATAAGATGTTCAGACTCAAACAGAAGATCACACAGAAAACTCCCTGTTTTCTCACTTCAACACCATGCAAATTCCCAGCATAACAAATGTGGATTATGATGTATAATGGGAAGAATCTGCCCCTCTGAGGAGGAAAAAAATAGAAAACATTAATGTGGTGTAACTCTTGCCAGGTTAGCATAAATCCTCACAAGACTTAGCTCTGAGACCAAGGGTAATAAATGTTTCTACCTCACAGAAAGAGTAAATAAGATGAAATTCTCATTTTTCTGAATACATCAATCCCATTTGATCATGTCCTTTGTGCGCAGTTCGTTTTTAGTCTGTGTAGCATTGTGGCATCTCAAATTTAATTTAACTTTTTGAAGGTTTTCATGTGTCATTTTATATTGAAAACTGAACTTAGTATTTTTTCAGTCACACAAGCAATCAACATTTTTTAACACATTGCTATAGATTGTCCAGCTGAAGTGTACAGGACACGTTGTTCTGGAAATGGAGTGTTGTATGAAAGTTTCCTCCATCATTGAAGAGGAGACCGTGGGACTAAACGCTCTGCAGAGCACACTGGTCTGCAAACAGAGTGAGAAGACTAAAGAGATGCTCGCATTCTAATAGAAAGTAAGTCAGTGCAGCAGTGAATAAAGCAAACATAACAACAATTCGTTTATTTAAAAATATAATGAAAGTAGTACCTGAAGGGAGATGCCTGAGTACAATCTGTCAATTTTTAAAGACAAAATGAAGATTACTTATGATACATAAGCAGTATCATAAAAAGCAAAATTGTCATTATCCAAAACAGTTGACTAAGACTAGAATTCAGAATACTGAGCATCTGAAAAGAGGCATGAGAGTAATATCATTTAGGGAGAATCCAGACTGCATCCTACTTGAGCATGACTGGGAAGTTCCTTGCTCCTGGACCCAACTCCTCCAGGCACACCTAGGTCAGTCTCTCTAGACCTACATTGTGAATTACTTGTTTGGCATATAGTCCATTCTGTGTAATGTGTGAATGAAGTCAACGCCAATATTAATTCAGAACACTTCTTATTAGGTAGTTGCCATTGTCATAGTTAACTTTACTTCCAAAACTGGAGGAAACATTAACCTTAATATAGATGGTGACACATTGTTTTTGTGTGTGTGGAGACCATTTTGACTCAAGGTCACTCTTTACTACTGACTAGAACTGGACGCAGATGGTTCTCTGGACTGTAATCTGTGTGGACACAGCTGGTCAATTTTTGTGTGCACGGGGACCAGGTGAAGGGTGGTAATGTCTCACCTTTCAAATAGCCTACATGATTTTAAAATTTGAGTCACAGGGATTTCTATTTTGTAACCTGCAAATATAGGGAAAACCCCAAATTTTTAAAAAATATATTTTATTAACATGCAAGTATTTTTTGATTGTAAGCAACTGTTTTCCCTTCTCAACCCCATCACCCTCCTAACTAGGGCTGAGAAGTTTTAACCTCACGTCTGAGCTACAAGCAGGAATAACGGATGAGCATGCTTTCTGTGACTTTCCTAAAAATGACTTCATTATTTTCAGCTTTTTGTGCACTATACACTTGTCTTACATTTATATTTATTCTCAAGCAAAAGGAATGGTGTAATAGATTTCAGCAGATAAGGAGTGGTATGACTAGCAAACGAGTAATTATGAAGGTGTTTGTTAAGAGAAAGTGTGTTCACTTTCTGTGGAAAACAGAATTGTCCATCCTAGATTGAAGATGGCAAAATAAATTAAGAAATAAAAATACTTATGTTATCTTTTTTTTTTCAGGGGAGAGCGTGAACGCAGTCCCCCACTACCACAAATTATGCAGTCAAGTTTCCCACATTTGGGTAAAATCGCAGGGGTCAGCACATCTGGAGTGCAATGGATAAGCCTCGCCCTGGGAAAACCACCTTCGTGATCATGGTATCTCCCCTGCCAGGTAAGTATTACTTATGTTATCTTCTGAGTGAAAAAAAACAACATTCATGGCAAAATGTACGATAAATATAAAAGTTATCACACTATGTTGAGAAATGCCCATCAATGTAGCCAATAGAAGAAATATATCCCAACAATCTATGTGTATGCTAAGAAAAAAAATAAGACCACATTATCTTTGTGAAAATCTATCAAGAGTCTGTCAGGCCAGAGAATGACTCCCTCATTTCAGAAAACTGCAGTGTCAAAAAGGGCCAGGGAATCCAACTGCCGGTTTATTTATATGGTGAACATCACATTTTCTATATTTTCCAGAGATTAAGTTGAAACTAAGAAAAAAACCCTGCAGATCACACGACAGAATTTCGTAAGAACGACCACTTCCATGCAAATACCTTTTACAGGAGTAGTTCAAGCCTGCCTGAGAAGATCACTTTGGGTCGCAATCAACTGGATGGCGGTGAGAGTTTCTTGTTACAATTTAGGAGACACTAGTACACTTCATGCGGTTGTAAATAGCGATCCCTCAGAACCTTTGAGAGCGTTGGGAACAAAAGGAACTGAAGTCAAAGTAGAAAGCTGCATCTGAGCACAGCCTTGCACCTGCTCCTGCTCCTGGACCTGTGCTGTTAGTGCTGAGCGCCCCCTGCTGGTCCCAGGACCCAGGCTGTCCTGCAGGATAGTGTATGTGAGGGCCACCCTGACTTCCCTGTCTGTGTCCACCTGCACTGTAACACACGAATGTGTCCTCAGTGCCCTCAGAGGTCAGAGGTAGGGAGAACTGCTTTTTGGAAGAGTCAAGGTCACTACCACAGTAACCAATAGTAGGAGATCTCCATACACCATGGGTTCTCCTTGGGTGCTGCCTGATCCGATTCCAATTATCCTCTCTCTGACACTGACCACATGGTACAACCAGCACCTTCAGGAGAAAAATGGGAAGGAAGGAGATAGACATTTCTGAACTGAGTCGCCCTGACTCAGCAGGCTCCGGAGTCTCCTCCTGGTAAGGCCACTTTTACCCAGGAAACTATACCAAGCATTTTCATGAGTGTAACTGACCAGTCAAAGGTTGGGACCCATGAGCACTTTGCTCATGTCAAAGCACCAGGGTTCCACCTGGAGATTTCTACAAAGCTGTTTCCCAAATCAAGTTGAATGCAGGCAGGTGAGTCAAGTAAGAAAGGAAGCAAATGAATATACACGGATATCATCTCTACTTATTGGGGAAATTTTCTAGCAATATTGGGAATGTCTTTCGTAAGAAAAAGGCCAGGAAATTTGACCTGAGGATTTTCCTATTACGACAACGCACCCGCTCATTCTTCAAGGGCAGCAAGGGCTGAACACAGCATTTCATGAAGAAAGCTGACCTCATCTGCTCTATAGCCCTGCTGTTATTCAGAAGTCAGAGTGGGCTGCTCCAGAGAAACCCAATCCAGTAAGAGGCATCAGTGCCCCACGTGGGAAGATGTCTCCCTGTCGTGTCAGTGGCCTGTGTTCATGTTCTCATGCTTTAGGAGACAGAAGACACTGTGTCCTCTGGTGCTGGACTGAGAGATGCTCTGAAACTCCTGCTCTGCTGCTACATCAGGCTGAGGATTTCTGCCCCTCTCAGGAAGGGGGTTCTCTCACTGTGTGTCTTGCACAGTAATACATGGCCGTGTTTGAGTCCTGCAGGCTGCCCCACTGCAGGGACATGGTGCTGATGGAGTTGTCTGTGGAGATAGTGACTTTTCCTTGGAAAGATGGGTTGTACCTGGTGTCAGCGTTATTAGGATAAATCACTCCTATCCATTCCAAGCCCTTTCCAGGTGGCTGCCTAATCCAGTGGATCCAACTTCCAGTAAAGCTGTACTCATATATTTTACAGGAGATTCTCAAAGACTCCAGGGTCTCTTCACCTCTGCCCCAGACTGCACCAGCTGCACCTGAGCTAAGACACCTGTGGAGATAGGATTCAGAGATCAGATATTACACACACACACCACCACCACCACCACCTACCACCCCTCCATTCAAACCCTGTGGCGATCCTGACCTGGGAGAAGAGCAGTGAGGTGATCTAGGGGGAAAGACCCCATCTTGCAAAGAAAATGGAAAGCAATCACACTGTGGCCCCCAGCTGGGTGATGAGGGGGCTTCCCCTGTGGAGGTAGCCTGTAGGTCTAAAATGGATGTCTTCCACTTTGCATATTTCTGCCCTGCCCTCCATGTCAGACTCCTCCAGCCTTATAACCCTGGAAACCCAAGGCAGGGGAGGTGCCGGTCTTGGCACGTCTAGGAAGGACACAGAACCTGATCCTACTAACATCACACAACACACACAACACAACACAACACACACACACACGCACATGCACACACACACACTGGCAGCCACCCACAGAGAGTTTTGAACGGTGGCTCTCCACTGTCAGTCCACACCTGGGAAGTAATGTTTTCAAACCCATTGTGAATCTGCATCTCAAGTAGCCTGGGGCCCTCGCAGACAGTCCCTCCTTATTGTCTGTGGGAATTATGTCCAGGATAGAAATTTCCTCTGTCTCCTTAGTGAAGACTTTGAAGAATCTGATCTCCCAAATGTCACCTTTTGACAGACTCTCAGGTGTGTACTAGCGCCCAGGTCTGCCCTGCGCTTCCTGCAGCCTGAGGAGAGGAAAATCTCAGAGAATGTCAGCTTTACTCGGAGTGTCAGACAAATCTGTGCAGATGAAAGCCAAAGATGAGTGTATCACTCTGAATACTCATGGTCAACCTGGCCCTTGTTACCGCCTCACTGACATTGTAGCTCCGTTCAGAAAAAAAGTTAAAAATCCAATAAAGAGAATATTTCACCTTCACCAGTTTCATAATTAGTCCCTAAATGTTTCTCTGAAATGCTCTGATATAAACTAAATAAAACCATCAGTATGTTAACTTTTCTCTCTCTAAGGAGGCTTTGAGGTTCAGGAAACACAAAGAACCGCTGCCATAACAGCCCACAAAGACAATGTCCTACATCTGGATTTTGAGAGTAGTGACTGGGGACTTTAAACCACATGAGGTGCAGCTAATTGTCTCTCCCTTTCCAGAGTGATGATCAGTTAAGACACATGGAAACCATTCATCCAATGCTGTAATGAATCATGGATATGAGTCTCCTGAATTCTAAGACCAGAAGAAATAGATGATTCCTTGCTATTAGTACTCACTTGTTTGGAAAAGACAGCATTAGAAGGTCTTGGGGTAGAGTGGGATAAAAAAGTGGACACACACACACAAAGAAAAGAAAAATAAAAAGACTAGGCTTCCTGGTTGGGTAGACTTGTGGAAGTCCTGAGACTATGGCTGTCTATTTCAATGTTAAGTCCATAATTGAAAATGGTGAATTGAAATACTCCACTATTTGGTTGCATTATGTTGTTAATTATTTATTGTATTTAAAGTATTAGCTAGAACTTATTTTATATATTCTGAAGAAATAATGTTATGTTCTCTCCACCTGTCTGGTAGCGCATCATACTGTGGTGGCCTGTGTTTTGCTGGCATGCTGGAATATACGTCAGTGTTATATGTAATGCCAGTAGGGTCACCCAAAAGGAGCATATTTCAACAAAGCTTCCAGACTAAGAACAGCCAATACAGGATCCCTCTCCCCTCTTCAGAGGAAGAAGCTGCTAAAATCTTATGCAAACCTTTGAAGCATTGTTGAATACTGACAGCCTAAGCAAAGAAAGTAGGAAATTTTTTAAACTACTCAAGTTTGAGGGCCCTAAATGTGACCGAAGAGAGGCTGATTTCTTGGAGGGGAGATGGCCATGAGGACATGATTTGGGTAAATCCTCTGGGAGTGGAGCCCTCAGCATCTTCAATTACTGATGGGGCATGACTCGAGGTAGAGAGAAACAACTGAGAAAGTCTTCTAAGGACCAGAACTTGGAATTTGCATACTACAAATTTAGGGAACTTGGAAGTGGTCAAAATAAATGAGATGCATGAATATTGATTGGTATTCTAGGCATTAATGAGCATACATGGAATGACTGGTATTGGCCAATGTGATCATAAAATCATAGGATTTACTATGCCGGGAACAGCACAGTCAAGAGAATGGCATGGCATTCATGGCCAGAAAGCATCTTACTAAACCCATCATGAAACACAGTACAGTCTTTGAAAGGATTATAATGGCCTTCAAGGAAATCCAATCAATACAACTATTATCAAACATTACTTGAACAATGCAATTGCCGCCAAGTTTAGCATATCAATCAGTAATGTATAATACTAATAAAAATATTTTAATTTGCTCCTCCCTCCCCACTTTCTGCTGTGGAGATCTCAATTCCATTATTATACATCCCACATGCAATAGGTTTGATTTTACATATTTCTTATATTGTATTCCTATGTCATAAAAATAGCGAAATCCCTTGGGGGAAACAGTGAGATGGAGAAGCATCCCCAGACCACAACAGGAAACCAGCCCTGAAACTGTCCCTCTGCACCTGCCCCTGAGTGTGTCCTGTGATCTGTGGGTCCTGAGCGCCCCCTGCTGCCCAGCTTTCTCCCGGCAGGGAGTTTGTGTCTGGGATCACACTGACTTCCTCTCAAGTTGTCACAGAGTAACAGAGGGTCTTGTCTTCTATTTTCTAACCTTCCATTTGCAGATGAACTGTGTTCTTGTCATTGTCTCTGGGGATGTTGAATCAGCCCTTCACAGAGTCTGCATTGTTCTTAGTGCTGCAATGGCAGTGTTTACACAGGGATATGAACAAAGGCTACATACCAAGGTACTTTTATCCTCCTCTCTTGAGGGGTGATTTAATGTCACAGGAAAGTAAGGCCAATCTCAGGAAGTAATTTTCTTTGTCTGTCATTTCTAAGTGCATTACTGGTAAATAAAGGATTCAGTGAAATATTCCAAGTCACTGCCTCAGTGAGCACAGCTGCCATTCCCCCAGGTTTCCTGACGCTTTCAGGATGTGGGTTTCACAGCGTGTGTCTCACACAGGAATAGGTGGCAGTGTCCTCACGCTTCAGGCTAATAATCTGTAGATGAGCTGTGCTGACGGAGGCATTCAAGGAGAAGACATAACCCTGTGTAAAGCCCTGGACATATATTGACTACCCAGTGTAGGTGTTGATACAGCCCTTCCACGGAAGGTGTTCTTTTATGGGAGCTTGTCAAATTCTATTCATACTGTAGCTGGCGAAAGTGTTTCCAGAAGTCTTACAGGATAACTTTGCCAATCTCCAAACTTTCCCCCCTACGCCCAGACTGCACTAACTGCATCTTGGCATGCACACCAGTGATGAAGTAAACCAGAAGGCACATGCACACCTGTGAGGAAGTAAACCAGAAGGTGAGGGCTCTGGAGCTGCCACAGTAGTCTCTCCATCCCCATATGTTATCTTACCTAAGGTGACTGTCAATAGGAAAATGAAACCCCACAGTTACTCCTTCATGAGTGCACTCTGTTATCAGTGGTTTAGGAGCAACCTAGATGGTAATGTCCTTGCTTAATGCTTCCTCAGGGGAGATGGCTTCAGCTTTCAACTCCATAGGGCACTTGGATGTAGATATAATTCACATTCATGAATGTATTTCTGGTCTACATCAGTGATAAATAATAGGAAGCTTATATAATGCTAGAGCTGTGGTTCTCAACCTGTGGGTCACGACCTATCTGGGGATCAAATGACACTTTCACAGTTGTGGTCTAAGACCATTGGAAAACACATATTTCCAATGTTCTTAGGAACCAAGAGACAGCTCCTCTGTCTCCAGGCAGGACTGCCCGCATGCAGATACACCCACATACCAGTACCCGGCGTGATTACATCATCTTGCCAACCCTATTACATACATCATGTACAAATACAGGTGTATATGACAGTTTTGGCACCATAATGTACTTATATGGATCAGTCATACATGTATAGAGAGCAGCTACTGTGCAGAGAGCAGTTACTCTGTAGAAAGAAGCTGCTGTGTTGAAAGCAGCTACTCTGTTAAAAGCATCTCCTGTGTTGAAAGCAGCAGTATGGAAGGTAAAACAACATTTCATGAATTATAATTACTGGGTAAATGTAAAATCACCAACAACTACAAAAATATATACATATGTACCATGAGAACTTAATCTAGATGCTGATCGGTCTTTTTATATTCAGCTGTGGTTGATGTGAATACTGCCTCCTTCTGATGGTAACAGGTATGTAAAGAAAACAACACAGAATCGTAATCATAGGAAACTTTAATGAACTCTATTGACTGAACTATGCCATCTATCATCTTTTGTATTATTAAAACTATTGTTATATATTATTTTCACTAGCAAACCATTACATGACAATGGATCATGTAGAAAAGAACATTAAGAAAATATAGTAAGGATTTTTTGCAGTATGTTTTTACCTCAATCATTGCAGCAGGAATTGAGAAACCGCAATATGGTATTTGTTGTGAAGTCCTATCAGCCAAATCCATGAAGCCAAACAAACTAAAATGCCTTTTTGATAACAAGCATTGGAGCTTTGCCAGCAAGGATAACAACTATTTTATAAGCAAAGCTGATGGACTCAAGAAAGCCAGACTTGATATTGGTAGCAAGTACCACAAAGAAAAGGTAGCAGCCGTTGAATCTTCATATTTGGTGGCACTCAGAATCTCCAGAGCTATGAAACCTCACACTATCGCTGAGAATTTACTGTTACCAGCCACCAAATACATTGTTGGGTTCTGATCAGAAATGAATTTGTTATGAAATTGAGTGTAATTTCCTTATCTAATGACACTGTCTCCAGAAGAATAGCTGACATGTCTGCTGATATTCTTGATCAGGTAATCCAGGAAATTAAATTCTGCTCCACTTCCAATATTTAGCATCCAGCTTGATGAATCTATGGACGTTGCAAACTGTTCACAATTACTGTTTTACGTGAGGTTTATGAATGACAACACCTTTAAAGATGAGTTTATTTTTTGTAAGCCTCTTGAAACGACAACTGCTGCACTTGAAGTATTCAATACATTTGGTTCATTTCCGAAAGAGCATAAGATCTCTTGGGAAAAGGTTTGTGGTGCTTGCACAGATGGGGTTCCAGTTATGCTAGTATATCGATCTGGATTTCAATGATTGGTACTGAATGAGTCACCAAAATTAATCGGAACTCACTGTATGATTCACTGGCAATTATTAACAATGAAGATGCTGCCACAAGAGTTATAAAAAGTAATGAAAAGCGCCAAAAGTTCTGTCAATTTTGTAAAGGTGAGCACTTTAAACAGTCGACTGTTTTCCCAACTGTGTAACAAGTTAGATACGCCGAGTTATGGTCTGTTATTTCCCATTGAAGTGAGATGGTAGTCAAGAGGAAGAGTTTTAAAACGTGTTTTTGAGCTTCGTGATGAACTCAAAGCGTTTCTCAATCAGATAGCAAGACCATAGTTCGAAGCACCTTTCAGTGATAAAAGTGAACTACAGATATAGCTTACTTGGTTGATGTATTTGTCATCATGAATGAGATCATTTGATCACTTGCAAGGACCAAATGCAACATGCCTCGAATTGTCTGAGAAGATAAAATCATTCCACATGAAATTTCAGCTTTGGCAAAAAAATAATAATTGGTTGAAAATAAAATGTATGTATGGCCTACCTTATCTGCTTTCTTTGAGGAACATTACAATGAACCAGCCAAAAGGACCCCGATGATAATTTCTGTGAAAGAACACTTATACATGCATGCAACTGCTCATGTGTTTGCTGACCCCCTTGAAGTCCCTTGCCTTAGCATCCTGCGTTCCTGCTAATGGTAGCACATTAATATCTCAGGAGGGGTTATAGGCTATGGATAGTTACAAGCAATTGCCAATTTGGAAAATAACTTAAATTACTGAATATGAAACTGATGAATAAATACGAGAGGTTTAACAGAGGTGCAGAACAGAGAAAGAATTTAGCCAGGAATGTGAAGTTGAGAAAGATTTTATTGAGGCAGGGAAAGAACTCCCAGGAGGGAAGGGAAAGCAGAGAAAGGGATGGGGGCATCTTGAGCCCCCGGGAAGGTTCTGAGACCCAAAATATTAGGTCAGGGAAATAGCACCTGGTAGTGAGGCAGTGGCCCTTAAATAGGGTCCAAGCCAAGGACATATGCGTTGATAAGGGGAAGGGAGGTTTTAGTGCTGTAGCTGCAGGATTCTGTGAGTAAATAATCTTGTTCTCAGAAAACTTGCTTCCTGGAACACTGGGGAGAAGAGGCTGTGTTCTGCCCCAGGAGGTAAGCTTTTTGAACTGCTGGAGACAGATGCTTTCCATTTCAGCCAGGTCATTTTTCTTCTCGAGAAGCTGGTAGAGGTGGCTGCCTTGGTTAGGACCCGGCCCAAACAAAATCCACACCTAAGTCACAATAAAGAATTATTTCACAACAGAATTTTAAACATTTTAAAATTATTATCTGTTCTTCTGAGACAGACTATCACTAGTCACAATCACGCCATCTTTTTGACTGAATGATCTTCATCCTTCACCCTCCCATCTCAGAAAGTCTCACTAGTGTTTGATTTTAAAATGTACTCTTATGTTCTGGAGATCAGGAAATTGTAATTAATAATATTGTTGAATTTGATGTTGTAACCAGGATATTGCTATTTTTATTTTATTAACCAGGATGTTATCATCAATCCTGTACCCCGTAGGACTCACTCATTTTAAAGAAGAATAACATTAGTTTTACTTTATGCTTTTGTCCATGCTGGCTTACTACCTAGACAAATGGTAAATGAGCTTTTGCCTTTAAAGATTGACTGAAATATCCACTTAGAACTGCAATCAAAGAGTCACTTTTAGATTCTAGCAGTCCAGTGATAACCAAATAGTCTCTTCTAAATTAGCAAGGCATTATAGTGTCCATCATTTATTTGATGCCACAACACTTCTGCCAAAAGTCGAATGTCTGAAGAGCAAGTTTAAGGCTTAGTCCCCAACCCTTTCATCTCAACCCCCAAAAGAAGAGATTTTAAGGAGGGTAGACTTAAGGGAGTTCCCCTGTAGACATTTAAAGAGAGTGAGCTTAGTCCCCTGTCCTCAATTCTGTCCAGATGGATGAAAATATCCACTCTTGATTACAGAGATATTAATAAAGAGCTTTGCAGAAATGACTATATGTTTAGGTTCTCTGGTGAAAGAAAGCCACAAACAATTCGGTTTATAAATGGCTCTGCCAGTATTTTTCTTTAGATTATCTCAGGCAAAGCTTTCTTGGGGTGTGAGCCTATTCCCACCTCTCCTTTCTCTACCACATATACAGAATGAAATTCTCCTTGTGCTCACTATGATAATTTTGATGGTTTTCCCCGTGAGTAACGTGTTTCAGTTCAGTACTTCAATGTCTTCTTAAGTTGCTCTTTAAAATGTTCTGTTCAGGTCTTCCTTCATCATTTCTTCCGTTTGCTTTACCTACATTTCTACCAGTGGTAGGTATCAGTCTCCTTGATGTTCGCCTCGATCATTCTTTCTTTTCTGTCTTGGGAATGATGTTGCTTTCTTCATACATAATGCTATTGATGCCATTTTACAGCTGATCCAGTTTCCTGTTGTTCGCGTTCAATTAATCATATCTGTACGTGAGATGGTCTTGACATTCATGTGTGATGTACCAAAGGTTATATTTGTGCTCTCATGTCTTTGACTCGTGTCTTCAGCTGCATGGTCCCAGCTTGATTTTGACTGAAAATAACAAGCTCCTCCAAAATCTCTATTATGTTTGGCCTTACATTTTATAATTTCACTTTGGTCAGGGTATACATAACATACAAAGTCAACAACAAAAAGCAAACTCACATCAATGAATTCCTTGAGATAATGTCACAATGAAGTAAATAATCTTGCCCTCAGGTAGAGTACATTGGAGAGTGGATTACCTCTACCCTCTATACAGTCAGTCTAAGGAGGAGCAGTCCCTTAGCGGATTGAGTGTGTGTCCTAGATGGATAGTACAGTACTCCAGGTTGCATACACAAAAGTTGTAACTTAGCCATCTTTCCCAGACTGCCTTGTTTGGAATGGCTAATCTTCTAAGCATGTGTTGACATTTTGCTCCTCTTTGAGCTTCTATAATCCCCCATTCTATTGTGATTAATAAACTTTCAGTTACTCATGAATTTGAAAGGTCCTGTATTCTATGTCTTAGTGATGTAACAACCTGACTGAATATTTAATGCTCTTATGACTTTGTGCTAATAGCATTCCTCATCCACATTATGTATCTGTGGTTTTGTGTCCGCTTTTTGTCCTTATGGCTGAGTAAATGTTGTCCTTAATTTATATTTGGGATTGGGGTCTCTTTTGTACTCTAAAACATTTTCCACAGACGTACTTGATTTTACTTCAGTGAATTACATTGGTTTAAGTCTATATTTATAGCAGCCATTTGTGGTTTTTACAAAGGTATATGTGATTTCCAAATTTCTATCAGAAGGACCATGCTTTCCAACTGCTTTTCTTTCCTCTGTTTCCTAATCTTTCATTCCACTTACCAATAATTATCTATGCTACTTGACTGCATGGTAGGTCAATTTCATACTGAAGTGGTTGGAAGAATTCTTTAATTTCTTCATTAGTGATTGGTGAGTAAATTTGACTCTTCACTGTATTGGCAAGATTTTCTTGTATTTTCACAGTTATTCCATCACAGGGAGCATTGTGGTTCAATATAGTTCTCAACATTTCCATTTGATGAGTGAACAGTCATTCCTCTTGTATTTGTCTATCCTGCGTAGTAAGCCATCTGATTATTTGATTCAATAAGCAACCACCATATTTCTGACTGTACATTTTGCTCACAGCCATCCTAATAGACCTTGGGATGCAATCATCACATACATAGATAGATAATGTCATTTCTTCTTTACCATGTTTCCTCATAACCTCTGCTTCTGTGTTTCTGTCATTTGTAAGACATTCATGTTTGTGATGCATATGGGATTGTTTTGGATTAGGTTCATGAGGATGAAGTTATCTTTGGTATGATAATGTGGCCATTTGGAGGTCAAGATTACAGGATGCATCTGACATCAACAGCTTTACCCCAATCCACCCTTGCTAGCTTAATTTCTCTCTTCTACACAATATGAGAATAGAGGCCAGCAGACAGATAGGATTCTAGTACCCTCATATAATGACAGGCAGGAGCAAAGCATGTTCTTGTAAACCAAGGCCCCTGCCCTTGGAATCTTCTAGACCCAGTGAAACTTGGATGCCAAGATTCATGAAGATCTCCAGAAATACAGGCACTCTTGACTGTTGAAAAGAGACCCATCATACTAGATCCATTCAAGGATGCCACATTGTGTCATTTAAAATGAAGTAAATCAAGCCCCATTTCATTTAGTCCTATTCCCCTCATTGCCATCCTGTAGAACAAATTTTAACTGCTCTGGAAGTCACTCAAGTTTATATATCATTGGTTTCTTCACTTCTTGTCCCTAGTTTGAGGCCCCTTCTTAGAAAAACAGAAAACTTACACCCTTGCTGGTAATTGAAAACTTTTGTAATAAAGCCTATAGTCCCCAATGATGTATAAAAATAGCTTATTGTCACTGTCAATGCTGATGAATGGCAACCATGTAGGACAGAGTATACTGCCCTTATGGTTTTCCAAGATTGTACTTTTTTTTGACACTTTAAGGTCTTTATTGATGCAAACCTGAGCACAGCCAGGTGGGTGTGGTCTATCAAGGAGGTGGAGTGGACCAGGCCTGTCTCCATGATCACAAGGTTGTCTTGGGCATGCAGGATGGTCACCAACTGAGGACTCTGGGGAAGTACTTGCCAATGAGCCCCTGGTAATAGGGGTGCAGTATGTCCACATCAGGCAGGTCTGGGAATTTGATGTAGAGTTCAAACTTGTTGAACTCCTGAACCCGGGGCAGCATGTTCAGGGCTACACAACTGCCGTTAGTCACCACCGGTGTGCAACGCGTAGAAGGAGTGGAACTAGAGGAAATTTGTTGAACTTCATCACTTGGTACATATACTCATCATGGCCCCAGGACATGAGGACATTCCCTAGGCTGCAGTGAGGCTGGTATATCCCAAGCTCAGAGCTGTATAGAGGATCCCTGAGGCCTGGATTGTCTTGGAAAGTTGAGTCGCAGAAGACCACAGAGGCCTGGGGCCAGCAGCCCACAGGATAGGTGTTTCTAACTATGGCCCACTGGGGCTCCCTGGCCAGGGGCAGCACCTTCCACAGGTTATGCAGCATCCCCACCAGGTACAATCAGTCCTTGTGGAGATGTGCCCTCTGGATGCCCTCCACAGTCTGGAAGGCATGGAAGGAGGTAGGGACGTCCACATCCGGGTCCGACTCATCCACCAGCTGGTCCAGCAGGTCTATGGCCTCCAGGACTATCATCTCTTTGGAGGAGCAGGTTCCGAAGTGGGCATGCTTCCCTCTGATGAAGTCCACCGCCTGGTGTGTGTGCATGAGTCTGTAGCTGGCAAAGACGAGGTCCAGGAGCGGGCCACAAGTGTAGTTTCAGAAGATGGCGTTCCCCTTGCCCATTCCGGGCTCCATCTTCAGCTGGCCAACCATTGTGGGTTCCGGGACCTCTTCAAGAGTATGGAGCCAGAGAGAAACAGTGTATCCCACGACAGACCTAGCCAATCTTATGTAATCATCCAAGACTGCAATCCTTAATGGAGTAGTAAGCCCCATCTTTCTCCCCTCTAAAAAACATTGGTATCACTTTTACACTGAATGGACATTTCCATTTTGCTTCAGTGAGCAGTATCATGTACCTTGGGAAACACTGCTGTATGTCTTTATGGGAGCCAACTGTTATCTCTCTGAATCGCAGAAGCTGGTGGTTTTGAAGCCTCCAGCTCATGATAAATGGAGGAATAAGCCCACACTGGAGCACAGCTCCAAAACTGACATCCTTACATGCCTGCCACACTACAGATAATCTCGACCCCAGCAAGTTGATACACATAATGAAGAATTACACAAAGAGAAGATAGTAAGACACACCAAGTCCCTGAATAGGTATTGAGGTGTTAAAGAGATTGAGGGTAAACAGGACACCCTAATCTGGTTACTCTGTTTATATTGAGTAGAGCAAGTATATCCATATGTTCATAATGCAAAATAGAGTAACCTCAATTCACAATGGCCTCAAGGAGAGCCAAGTTTAAGGACCCAGGCCTTCAACTTCTTGGCCCCTCCAAACTTAGCTTCTCAGGACCATTTAGAGCAGTGGTTATCAATCTTCTTAATACCATGACCATTTAATACAGTTCCCCCAACCATACAATTATTTCCATTGCTACTTTATAACTATAATTTTACTACTGTTATGAATCAGGCGACCCCTGTGAAAGTGTCGTTCTACCCCCAAAGGGGTGGCAATCCACAGGGTGAGACCCACTAATGTAGACAGTTTTCATGTCACTCCATATTTCAGCTCACAGTTGCAGAGGGTGACAAGGCTCAGATTCCTGTCTTGACTCTTATCCTAGATCAAGTATAACCAGTGGCTGATGAATGCAAGATGGGAGGTAATATGGCAGACTTCTTTCTCAAGCAACTTGAGACCGACAACTTCCAGAAACACAAGAATAATTGCAGGATTTTGTCTCAAGTCCCCAAACCTTCAGGTCAGATGAGGTGTCCAGGTCCAGAACAAAGCTAAAGACCATTCAGAGAATCCTTTTAAATGATAAGACCACACCCACAAGGAAGCTATCTTCCTCCGCATTGGCTGCTCACAGTAGGTCTCATCATGAAAGAGATGACATTCTATGAACTCTTATCAACCAGGCAGATTCCATCATCATGAACCAATGCCTTAGAATCCTGACTCAGCCATGTTACACAAAGTTTCAGTCATCACACCTTACCCACTGTGATTGAAAGAATATAAAAAATTGTGAGGAATGTGTTGGAGGGTGAGAGTGAATTAAGCAATTGGTTAAGAAATGACTTTATCACCCAGATGCTCATATTTGAAATCTGGTTCAGTCATTGTGGATATTTATCTGTGTAGCTCATTTTCCATAGTTCAAGCTTATGCCCTCTGTGCCTCTTCAAACTTATGAAAAATAGTAGAAGTCCCACTTAGGACTTCTAAGTCCCTCTTTGGACTGGCCATCTTTCCAGGAGTGGATGACCTCATCAAACCCCACCAATCAACTGATAGGTTTGAATATGTGATCTCTCTAGCAGAGAAAGATAAAATTCACCTCCCTTTAAAAGTTAGAGCATTGGAAGTCCTAGAGAGGTCTTCTTAGTCCCATGTGGTAGATGTAAGTCATTAAAGAACACAAAGACGAGTGTTTAATTTCTGCTATAGATTATGAATATACTCTGACACTTATATAATGGTCCAACAGGGAAGAGCTTATGTGGTAAACCAATAATTTGTCACAAATGTAGTTGATTTTTCATAGGTGTCACTGAGTCAGTTCTAGCTCATAGCAAACCTGTGTCTAACAAAAAGGGACATGACTCAGTCCTTTGCCATTCTGACAATGTTCTCATGTTTGAGCCCATTTTTTGCAGCTCCTGCATCTGTCCATCTCATTGAGGAGATTTCTTTATCATACACTTGCCCTAATTTCCCCAATGTGATGTCTTTCTTTAGGGACTGGTCTCTCCTGATAACATGTCCAAAGTAAATAAGCAAAATATCGCCATCTTTGCCTTTAAGGAGCACTGTAGCCATGTTTCTTCAATGGAACATTTGTTTTAACTTTTGGCAGTCCACGGTACTTTTAATGTTCTTTTGCCTTTACTATATTCTAATACGTTGATTCTTCTTCAGACTTCCTTTGTATGCATTGAAGAATGTTCAACTTTCACATTCACAGGCAATTGAAAATACTAAGGTGTACATTTATTCAATTACCTTTTCTTAATTGTGTTTTAAATATATTATCCTGGACTGAATCAATGTCACTATAAACAAAATCATCTTATGCTTCAAAGAGATGATTGATAAAGTTATCTGCCATAAAATAACAAGATGTCTCTAAGGTGAACCAGAGGTGAATAGAATAAACAGAGTAAGGGATGGATGTGGAGCTCATACTTAACCCTAGCTACATTCTAAGAACAGTTAATTCTTCCAAAATTCCCTTTTGAAGGAAATACAGAAGATGTAGTTGCTACAGCAAAGTGTGGTGAAAAAATTAGATGGTATCTATCAGAAAGAATAGTGTCTGGAACCTTAAGTCTTGTTTTCAAACAAGCAGTGATCCAAGTGTACCATCAACTAAGCCCACATGGAAGAATAACACCAACATATGTGATCCAAGGATTGTCAATAGTAACATCCAATTCTGCAGGAGAGAATGGTATAAGAGCTCAAATTTTTTTTCTAATAACCATTGTCTGTGCCTCTTTTTAAAATCATTTTTTTAGGGGCTCATACAACTCTTATCAAAACCCACACGTGCATCAATTGTGTAAAGCACATTTTTACATTCATTGCCCTCATTATTCTGAAAACATTAACTCTTCACCTAAGCCCCTGGCATCAGTCCCTCATTTATCCCCTCCCTCACCACTCCCTCATGACCCCTTGATAACTTAGAAATCACTATTTTGTCATATTCTGCACGGTCCAACGTCTCTCTTCACGCACATTTCTGTTGTCCGTCCCCGTAAGAGGATGTTATATGTAGATCCTTATAACTGGTTCCCCCTTCCCAACCCACCCTGCCTCCACCCTCTCAGTATCACCACTCACACCACTGGTCCTGAAGGGAATAATTTACCCTGGATTCCCTGTGTTTCCAGTTCCTATTTGTACCAGTGTACACCCTCTGTTCTAGCCAGATATGTAAGGTAGAATTGGGATCATGATAGTGTGTATGGGGGTCTGGGGATCATTTAGGAACTATGCTCCATTGTTGCTGCACGACATCCTGTCTGGCTCATCTCCTCCCTGAGACAATGTAAAGGGTTGTCCAGTGGCCTACAAATGGACTTTGGGTGTCCAGTCTGCACTCCTCCCCTCCCCCCGGCATTCAAAGTGATATGATTTTTTGTTCTGATGATGCCTGATAACTGATCCCTTCAACACCTCATGATCACACAGGTTGGTGTCCTTCTTCTATGCAGGCTTTGTTACTTCTGAGCTAGATGGCTACTTGTTTACCTTCAAGCTTTAAGACCCCAGACACTATATCTTTTGATAGCCAGGCACCATCAGTTTTCTTCACCACATATACTTATGCATCCATTTGTCTTCAGCGATCATATCATGGAGGTGAGCACAGAATGATATGATTTTTTATTCTTTGATGCCCGATAACTGATCCATTTGGCACCTCATGATCACGCAGACTGGTGTGCTTCTTCTATGTGGGCTTTGTTGCTTCTGAGCTAGATGGCTGCTTGTTTACCTTCAAGCCTTTAAAACCCCAGATGCTGTATCTTTTGATAGCTGTGCACCATCAGCTTTCTTCATCATATTCACTTATTCACCCGCTTTGTGTTCAGTGATTGTGTCGAGAGGGTGAGGATCATTGAATGTTAGTTTAATAGAACAAAATATTCTTGCATTGAGGGAGTATTTGAGTGGAGACCCAATGTCCATCTGCTACCTTAATACTAAACCTATAAATATATGCACAGAGATGTATTTCCCCATTATCATATATAAATGTATATATAAATATTTACATGCCTTTATTTAGACCTCTATAAATGCCCTTTGCCTCCTAGTTCTTTCCTCTATTTCCTTTGACTTTCCTCTTGTCCGACTATCATGCTCAGTCTTCATTTGGGTTTCAGCAATTCCTCTTGGTTGCATTACCCTTGACCACGCCCTACCAAGTTTTTAAACACTGATTTTAAGAAGGCTATGGATGACAGTCAAAGACCAAAACACATTTGCAGGATTTGTACATGCAATAAGTCTCTGTGATTTCTGTCTGACCATAATTAAGGGATAGGAATAACCTGGCTATCAGTCAGAGATGATGATAGTAGATTGAAATAAAAACTCTGACTTGAATAATTAAAAACATCATTTGCTCTCCCTTTCAGTACTCTTTGATCTTAATCTTGTTTTTCTATACTTTCTGTTTTTGTTTTTTGAATTGCAGTTTGTCCTTGTTGTTGTTATAGTTAGCAGCCATCTTGACTCTTTCATATATTTTTCTATGTAGTTTTGCTATATAGAACCCAGGGTGGGTGACTCTGTAGAAACTATAACTACATTAGGGGTCCTGGAAGGCACAACTTGGGATGTGGGAGCTAGTGGGGAGTTGATATCAAATAAAAGAAGGAAGAAAATGCTTGAAGCTGATTGTGATAGTCACATGACATGACAACTATTGAATGATGTGTCTGGATTATGTCCTAATAAAAGAGTTTGAGGGGGTAAACAAGAAACAGAAAATAACAAATCTCTGGCAGGTGTACCTTAGGATCCTCAAGGTAACATCCTTTTAGTCAACACTTTCAAGAAGTCTTATGCAGCAGATTCATCCAATCCAATGGTTCACTTGATTTCTTGACTTTTGCTTCTGTTGTGGTTTGAAATGAATGACAGCCACTATAATGTTACGATAATTTAAAAGAGTCTTTATTCGGTTATAACCAGACTGCTAGAATTTAAAAGCGATTCTTTGATTGGAGTCCCGAGTAGACATTTCAGTCCATCTATAAAGGAAAAAACTCATTTATCATTTGTCTAGGACTTATGCAAGCATGGACAGAAGCAGAAAGCAATATTAATGTTATTATTCTTTAAAGCTAGTGAGCATTACACAATAAAGCACTGATTATAACATTCTGTTTAATAACATAAAAATAGGAATCTACTGGTTACAACATTAAAAGCAACAATACTATTAATTACAACGTTCTGATCTGGAGAACATGAGTGCATTCCAAAATTATTCTCTAGTGGGACTTTCCCAGATGAGAGGGGGACGGAGCAGGTCATCCAGCAGTCAAAAGATGGCATATCAGTGGCTAACACTAGTATGTCTAACTTCCATGAGCACTTATTGTGCATGCCAGCCAGATGAAATTATTGACAATACCAATATATTATTGATTTCTCATTATATTACTTATTAGTCCACTTATGAGGAGTTTGGTCTTCTTTATAATGAGTTGTAGTCCATGCTGAAGGCTGCAGTATTTGACCTTTATCAGCAAATGTTTCAAGCCAATCTTCAATCAAGCAAGGTTTTGTCACTTGCATATGGAAGGTGGTTAATATGATTTTTTCCCAAACCTGATGCCACGTTTTCCTTCAAAAAATTCCAGCATCTCAGATTATTTTGTCAGAATATACATTTAATAAGTATGGGGAGAGGATAAAATCCTATCACATTTGTTGGGAGCCGATAGCCATTAAGACCCTGGCCTCAGACACGTAGCAGAAACTTGGCCGCTTTCTAACAGCAAGGCTTTGTTTCCTGCCCAACTTCACCCCCACATTCCAAACTACGTGCTCAGTAGCATGAGCAGTTGCGATAACTGACCTTGTTGCCATTAGTCAAAGTACTGAGCACCCATTGAACTGCAGATATACCGTATTAGGAACATCGTGATAAGTTCACCCGGTAAGCCTTGATTTGCATGCGGATGTCGCCACGGACGTCTTTGAGTACTGTTGTGCACCCTTTGTACCTTATTGGGAACATGTGGCTGATTAGTTGTTGTACAGTGTGCGGTTGTTACACAGTGTGCTTCATTGGAATATGTGCCTCCCACTTCCTTCTCTGTTGTGAATATATACCCAGAGTTTTGGCAAAATGAACAGGCTTCATCAGCACTTGTCTTGCCCCACATCTCTGTGTCTTTTTGCCATCCAGGTTCGTTGCCTCTCCAGGTCACCGCGTGAGGGTCTCGCTGGACGAGACCCTAACAACTGGCGCCCAAACGTGGGGCCCGATGGGGGTCTTTGATCCTGGACGCTGCTTCCCCGAAGAATGGCCGTTCTGAGCAGTGAAATCTCCGTCTTCTGAGAAGCACCAGAGATCAGTTTGAGTCCGCTGCAGCTTCCTCCCACTCCCTGCCGGAGCCGCAGAAAGATGACTCGCATTGAGGTCAACGCAGGCAACCCGACTGCGATATTGACACTCGTAAGGTAAACGAAGCAGCGCATCACATCACGTTCTGAGCAGTGAAATCTCCGTCTCCTGAGGAGCACCGGAGATCAGTTTGAGTCCGCTGTGGTTCCCTCCCACTCCCTGCCTGAGCCGCAGAAAGTGACTCGCATTGAGGTCAACGCAGGCAGCCCAACTGCGATATCGACACTCGTAAGGTAAGCAAAGCATCACATCACATCATGGGACAAACATTGTCCGTACACGAGCAATTCATTGAGGAACTAAAAGCATCTCTTAAGGCACGTGGGACTCGGGTTAAAAAGATAGATTTAGTAAAGTTTTTCTTTTGCTGGAAGATGTGTGTCCTTGGTTCCCCCAGGAAGGAACTATCGACGAAAAACATTGGTTACGGGTAGGGGATTGTTTACAAGATTATTATCGTTCTTTTGGGCCTTCTAAAGTGCCTGTTGATGCCTATAATCTCTGGTCTTTGATACGGGAAATTTTGCAAATTCACCATTATCACCCTGATATATCTAAGGTTGTGCCCCAGTCGCATGATTATTTAAAAACTTGATATAAGAGCAGTAAACCTCCCTCCTGAGCTCCGTCGGTTTGTTTGTCACCTCCACCTTCTGTTCCTCCCCCAGAAAAATCCAGAGAACAGGATTCCCTTTCTATTGTTTCCGAGACAGATAACTCCTCCAAAATTACTTTACCTGTCCCTTGCTGAAGATAAAAATCACCCTCCTTCTAATAACCCTCAAGCTCCCTTGCAGGCGCCCTTACAAACTCCAGCCCCGCAAAATCTGCTACGAAACGCCGACCCAGAAATTAATTGGGATGATTTAGAAGAAGCAGCGGAGCGTTATCATAACCCTGATTGGCCTCCCTTATCGGGATTCTCTGGCCGGCCACTGCCATACAATACCCCAGGAAAGCATGCCCCTGTTCCTGCCGCTGCCACCTCAGCTCCTATCACGCACACCCCTCATAATTGGGCACTTTTAAAAGAAGCCACGAAAACGTGTTGCGAAGGTTTCCAGTCTTTACAAAATGTTTTGCAACAGCTGGAAATTAGACCTGTCTGTCCCGGTACTCAGGGAGCCGCCGCCCCCCCTGTTAGAAAGAACGCCTGTCTCTCGGGCTCCAAGGCTTGGCAAAATTAAGCCCTCTAAAACTACGCTTGCATTCCCAGTCACCCGCTCTAAATCGCGGGTGCCTGCCGAAAGTGAAACTACAGGCGCTGATAGCAACCCAGATGGTGATTACTCACCTGCAGCATGTTATACAAGGAAATCACTCTGATGAGCAATCAGACACAGAGAGTGGAGATGAGGAGGAGGAGGTTAGTACTAACAATCCTCAAGAGGCTAGCACTAAAGATCAGCAATATCGCCACATTAGCCTCAAGTACATAAAATAATTAAAATCTGCTGTGTGCCTTTATGGCCCAACAGCCCCTTATACCATGTCCCTCCTTGAGTCTCTCACTGAAAATTGGCTTACTCCAAATGATTGGTATATGTTAGCCCGTGCTGTTCTCTCAGGAGGAGATTTTGTTCTTTGGAAATCAGAATATACAGAAACCTGCAAGGAGGTTACACGCCACAATGCCGAGGCTAAGGGGATGGCAAAGCATTGGACCATTCAAAAATTAAAGGGCCTTGCTCCTTATGACACCAATAACCAACAGGCTCGATTCTCCCCCGGATTGCTTGCCCAAATTCAAACCGTCGGCCTCAAGGCCTGGTGCCACTTGCCCCCCAAGGGCTCCGCCACCACTTCTTTGGCAAAAATTCGGCAGGGGCCTGGGGAGCCCTATAGTGATTTTATGAGCCGTTTAAAGGCCAGGGCTGAACGACTTGTTGGCAAGGATGAAAATGAAAGTGAATTTATCAAATACCTTGCTTATGAAAATGCAAACCCTATTTGTCAGGATGTTCTCCACCCACACCGCCGCACTGGCGCTATTTCTGACTTTATAAAATACTGGGCAGGAGTTGGTCCCTCACATAACCTTGGACTAGCCATAGGAGCTGCTCTTCAAGGTCTAATCCAAAGCCCTGCTGCGCTTGCTCAAAAAACCTGCTTTAACTGTAAACAGCCTGGTCATAGCTCCCGAGACTGCCCAGCGCCTAGGGCTCCTCGCCCTGAAAGGCCGAGACCTTCCACCGTCTTCCCTCGCTGCAAAAGTGGTTTTCACTGGGCTTCTGAATGCAGATCCAAGGCCGATTTTCAAGGAAGTCCTTTGTCCCCTCACTCTGCGGTACAGGGAATCTCTGAGCGGGGCCAGCCCCGGGCCCCATTTGCGAGACAAACCCCTGGGGCTATCAGGTTTGTTCCTCAAGGCCACCAACTCCCTCAGAACCAGCACCTGGCATCTCGCCCACAAGCCTTGCCTCTCTTTCAAGGGCAACAACAGGAGTGCGGAACTGGACATCTGTTGCTCCTCCCACACAGTATTAACTCCTAAACAAGGCACCCAAGTAGTTAATACGCCCTCTTAACAATGCATTTTTTTTTCACTAGATGAGCTTATTTATTCCAGGCTCTTTCATTTCTGAGTGGAGTCAGACTTGGAGGTAGAAGCCCTCAGCGAGGACAGCCTCCGTCGCTTGGCAATCTGCTCCTGCCGCTTCTCCTTGGCCTCCTTTGTTCTCTTGGCCAAAAGCTTGGCATATTCGGCAGCCTCTCCTTGTTTTTCTTGGTGCGCTGCTTCTTCAGGGCAATGCGCCAGTGCTTGTGCTGCAGGACCCGCGGAGTCCCAAGACGCTGAATCTTGGGCGCTTTGGTCCTAGTTTTCTTGCCCTCTTTGTCCAGTGGCTTTCTCACAACGTACTGGCGGATGTCATCTTCTTTAGAGAGATTGAAGAGTTTGCGGATTCTGCTGGCTCTTTTGGGCCCCAGGCGACAAGGCACAGTTGTGTTAGTTAGTCCTGGGATATCTTTCTCCCCTTTCTTTACAATAACCAAGTTGAGAACGCTCAGATTGGCATCCACAATGCAGCCCCGGACAGATTTGCGCTTCCTCTCCCCAGTTCTCCGTGGTCTGTAGTAGGAGTGCCCCTTACTCAGCAGCAGGCAGACACAGCCGTGGGTCAAGACACCGTGCTTCATGAGAAAGCCTTGCTTGTCATTCCCACCGCTGATGCTGACGACATAGCCCTTCCATTCATCGCCCAGCGCCTCCGCGGCGACCTCCGTGGCCATTGGCTTCTCATAAAAGGTGCAAAGTTTGCGTTCATTGTCCACTTCAATGAGTTTCTGGCAGCCAGTGGCTGGGAAGGATATATTCAGCTTCATGGTGAAGCACCCGACCGCCTCCGCGACGCCACGGAAAAGAGACTCCGCATTTTTAGTTTTTACTGATGGGTTCTCAACAGGAATTGCGGCCTTTTGTGTAAATGGCATAATTACTAAAATTCAAACTGACTGCGTTTCAGCTCAGTTGGTTGAGCTCAAGGGTATCATGTGCGTTTTATCACAATTTGCAGACAAACCCCTTAATATATACACTGATAGCACTTATTTGGCACATTCCATTCCTTTGCTGGAAACTGCTCCTCAAATAAAAAAGACTGCTGAAAGTTCGGTCCTATTCCTGGAGTGTCAAAAAACAATTCATGCCAGGACAGCCCCCTTTTTCATTGGTCATATTAGAGCCCATTCAGGCCTCCCCGGTCCCTTATCCCAAGGCAACGGTGTTGTTGATGCGGCCACCCATTTTGTCGCCTTTGCCTCCACAGATAACGTTGAAAAAGCTTGCGCCGCCCATTCCTTACATCATATTAATGCTCAAACTTTACGCTTAATGTATAAAATAACCAGGGAACAAGCTAGACAAATAGTAAAACAATGCTCAAACTGTGTAACGCATCTCCCAGTACTGCACTAGGCAGTCAATCCGAAAGGATTGGTGCCAAATGATATCTGGCAAATGGATGTAACCCATCTTTCTGAGTTTGGTAATTTAAAATATGTTCACATGCGCGTGGTCACCTTTAGTGGATTCATAGTCGCCACCCTCCAAACAGGAGAGGCCACCAAACATATTATAGCTCACCTTTTACACTGTTTCTCTATACTTGGGGCCCCTAAGCAAATAAAAACAGACAGTGGCCCTGGTTACACCTCTGCAGCCTTTCAAGAATTTTGTTGCAAACTCTTTATAAAACATGTCACTGGCATCCCGTACCACTCCCAAGGCCAGGGGGTAGTGGAAAGATCAAATCTAACATTAAAACTTGCTATTGAAAAAATAAAAACAGGACAATTCTACCCTACAAAAGGCACCCCCCGGAACCTTCTTAGTCATGCCTTATTTATACTCAATTTCTTACGCCTTGATGATTCGGGAAAATAAGCTGCAGATCGGTTTAGCACTCTAAATCTAACTCACAATTTGCCGTGGCAAAATGGAAAGATCCTATAAACAATTCATGGCACGGACCGGACCCAGTACTTATCTGGGGAAGAGGCTCCATTTGTGTCTATTCTCAAGAGCACAATGCAGCAAGATGGCTACCAGAAAGACTGGTCAGAGTAATGGACCATAAACCTAAAGTAATACCCTCCAGGGAGGAATCAACCCCCTGAGAGATAGATCTCTTTTTGTGTTTTTACAGGTTCAACAAATATATATTAGCCCGAAGACCCTTCTACTCACAGATGTGGACCTTCACCTCTTGTCTTGGAATCAGAATCGCAGCAATCGCCCCCCCCCCCCCGCCGCTTGCTGCAGTCCCAACCTCCAACCCTATTTCTAATATTACCAACACCACCCCGCCTCCCCAAACTCCTATAATTGTCAATGATGTTCCCCTTTATTTACCTCCTGGCACAACCCAAGTTCCGTTTTGTTACTCCGCGCCATCCTCATCTCTTTGTAATAATTAACTCACACTTATGACAGAAGCAGTTGTGCCCAATGGCTTTTTCTTTTGATGTAATCATACCCTCACAAAACATTTGAATGCTTCCCTTCCGTCTTCCTTATGGTGTATGCCTGTTACTTTGGTGCCCCAATTAACTGTTTATACCACCGCTGAATTTCAATCTAAAATTTCTCCTCACCCCCTTTCCAAGTCAAAAAGAGCTATTTTTCTCCCTGTCTTAATGGGCCTTTCATTGGCCTCCTCTGTTGCCACTGTTGTTTTTGGAGGAGGAGCACTTGGACATTCTATCACCGCCACCAACGATCTGGCCGCCCACCTTCAAGAAGCTCTGGATGACTCTGCATAGTCTCTGGCGTCTCTCCAATGACAAATCAATTCTTTAGCTCAAGTTGTTCTTCAAAACCGGCGTGCGCTTGACCTTATTACAGCCGAAAAGGGGGGTACTTGTCTGTTTGTACAAGAAGAATGTTGTTGCTATATTAATGAATCTGGATTAGTTGAGGAGCAGGTAAACAATCTCAATAAGATCAGTAAGGAACTACTTAATTTCGGACGTCCGCCCCCAAGTTTGCTCAACTCAATGAATTGGTGGTCTTCGCCGTTATTTTCATTTATTGCCCCCTTTATAGGGCCGGTAATTGTTTTGCTTGTTGTAGTTTCATTGGGGCCCGTCATCTTTAACAAACTTATGTCTTTTATCAAACAACAAATAGAAGCCATCCAGGCTAAGCCCATACAGGTCCCTTACCATCACCTTGAGATGATTAGTCAGGGTGGCTCGGTATCTGACGATGAGTATGCATCACCGGTAAGACCCTCTGCCCTTATGAGATGAGTTGGATAGCCAATGACGGGTAAAATTGGGTGCCCCTGACACCAACCTAAGACAGGCCCTGGTTCGCCTCCACCTAAGATGGATAAGATGAGTTCACAGAAGCCGAAGACGGGTTAGGGTCAGAGACGCACCTGGCAACCTAAGACAGGCACAACTCCCTAAGGGAATCTCTCATTTTCTAAATACATAAAACAAAAAAGGAGGACCTGTTGGGAACCGATAGCCATTAAGACCCTGGCCTCAGACACGTAGCAGAAACTTGGCCGCTTTCTAACAGCAAGGCTTTGTTTCCTGCCCAACTTCGCCCCCACATTCCAAACTACGTGCTCAGTAGCATGAGCAGTTGCGATAACTGACCTTGTTGCCATTAGTCAAAGTACTGAGCACCCATTGAACTGCAGATATACCATATTAGGAACATCGTGATAAGTTCACCCGGTAAGCCTTGATTTGCATGCGGACATCGCCACGGACGTCTTTGAGTACTGTTGCGCACCCTTTGTACCTTATTGGGAACATGTGGCTGATTAGTTGTTGTACAGTGTGCGGTTGTTACACAGTGTGCTTCACTGGAATACGTGTCTCCCACTTCCTTCTCTGTTGTGAATATATACCCAGAGTTTTGGCAAAATAAACGGGCTTGATCAGCACTTGTCTTGCCCCAAGTCTCTGTGTCTTTTTGCCATCCAGGTTCGTTGCCTCTCCAGGTCACCCCGTGAGGGTCTCGCTGGACGAGACCCTAACACACATTGGAAAAGAACTAAAACCCGAGAAATAAAATCATCAGCATACAGACAACTGATCTTTGACAAGGACCAAAAGATATCAAATGGGAAGCAGATGCCCTCTTCAACAAGTGGTGCTGGAAAGAATGGATATCTACCTGCAGAAAAATGAAGCAAGACCCTTATCTCACTCCACGCACAAGATTAAACTCAAGGTGGATCATGGACCTTGTGGTAAAACCCCAAACTATTAGGACAATGAATGAGGGAATTGCGACCAACCTGAGAAATTTGGTGCAGGGAATATCTAGGCTATCGGATATAGCTAAGGACACAAATACAGTTGAGTCACTAATTGGCAAGAGGGGTATACCGAAGATAAAATGCCTGTGTACATCGAATGAATTCAGCAAGAGAGTAATGAGAGTGCTGACAGACTGGGAAAACATCTTTAGTAATGACACATCAGACAAATGCCTTATTAAAATTTATAATACTCTGCTAGCTTAAAAAAAAAAACACCTAATTACCCACTGAGGAGATGGGCAAAGGACCTGAACAGAAATTTCACAAGGGCAGAAATCTGAATACCCAGTAAATTTGAGAAAATGTTCCTGATCATTAGCCATCAGAGAAATACCAATTAGAACAACTGTGAGATACCACCTAACACCCTCAAAGATAGCCAGAATTCTATCAATTCACAAAATCAGAGAGTAGCAAGTGTTGGAGTGGCTGTGGTGATATATGAACATTGGTCCATTGCTGGTGGACTTGTATGTATGTACAGCCATTATGGAATTAGATTTGGTGAAGTGTAAATGAGATGGAAATCAAGCTACCATAGGACCTAGCAATTCCCCTATTTGGCATATCCTCAGAAGAGGCAATAAATGAACCACAGTCAGATATCTGTGCCCCAATGCTCATCATGGCATAGTTCACAATCGCAAGAAGTTGGAAACAACCCAAATTTCCATTAACAGATGAATGGATTTAAAAACTGTGGTACATGCATACACTGGAGTACTACACGTCCCTGAAAAGCAGTGATGAATGCATGAAGCACATTGCCACATGGGGAACATTGGAGGAAATTATGTGAAGTGAAATAAGCAAAGGGTAAAAGGAGAAGCAAACCATAAGTCCACTTAAGTAAACTTAAAAGGCAAAAGAGATATAGGGGGAAAGTTACTACATGCATACATTCCTGGTGTGAAGTCCAGGTTAGTATGGCAGGGGCCAGACCCAATCCAGGGATACATATGACAGTCAATGAAAAAGGGGGGGGAAAGCAAGAAAAGTGGGGGGAGGCATGGGTAGTAGGGGAACAGGGCACTAATATATCCAAGGGGAGGGTATTGTTTAAATCTCCACAGGAGTGAGAGAGAGGGACCAGACCTCAACCTGGTGTGCCAAGACATGAATTTAACATACCAGCATGATGCAGCAATCCAATAGAGAGGTCCTCAGGGGAAGCCCCAATCCCAGCTACATATCCAGCCCCCCTGCCTGAAGAATCATCAGTCTGATGGTTCCCAGGGTGACTGATGGAGAGCACTGAAGGAAAATGGACTACAAAGGACAACACTGAAGCTACAGTACTGGGAGTGGGGCACTTCTGAACAGAGCACATGGGAGCAAACTATGAGTGAAAGAGAGAGTAGAACACACCCCTGGTCCACCAAGCCCAAGGATGATATTCCTGCTGGGAGCAGCCAATGCACAGAGGGGACCATAGGGCTGGCCTCAGCACGAGACATGATTTCCATCCCTGACCCATAGCACTACAGGGCATAACACCGAAGACACGGTGTGAGAATTGTCTCCAATCTGACCCCACCACACCGGGCAGAAACACTAAGGGTGTTCGACAGAGCAACAAGGGGAGTAAAGCAATGAAGTCCCTGAGGAATCCCAAAAATGGACTTTGGAGCCAGGGTGTAACATCCCATGAGACTCGACTTGCAAACACTCATAAAAGGCAACAAACAAACCGGGAACTATTTATAGACTTTTCTTTTTTGCTGTTGGTTTGTTTTGTTGTTTTCTTTTTGTGCTTAATATTGTTCTTGCATGTCTATATAGATAAGGTAGGCGGGGTAAACAATCCTGAGGAGAAAACAACAGGACTGATGGTTCCGGAAGGGACACAGGAGATAGGGAGGCAGGGGAAAGAAAGGGGGGAGCCAACAAAAGCAGGATAGGAGAGCAACAAGTGATGTAAACTTGATGGTGAGGAAGGCGCAGGAGGCCTGAAGGCGTTTGATCAAGTGCAATGTATCCAAGAGGAATTACTGAAAACCAAATGAAGGTTGAAAATGATAGTGGGACAAGAGGAAAGTAAAAGGAAATAGGAAAAAGAACTAGGAGGTAAAGGACACGTAGAGAGGTCTAAATATAGGTATGTATTTATATATAATGATCAGTAAATAGATCTATTCAAGTAATCCCTCAATGCAAAAATAGTTTGTTTTAATAACTTGCCATTCTTTGGTGCTCACCTTCCTGACTCAATCACTGAAGGCAAAATGGGCACATTAAAAATGTGATGAAGAAAGCTGATGCTGCCCAGATATAAAAAGATATAGCATTTAGGGTCAGGAAGGCTTGAAAATTTAAAAAGCGTCCATTTAGCTGAGAAGCAGCAAAGCCCACATGGAAGAAGCACACCAGCCTGTGTGATCATGTTGTGCCAATGGGATCAACTATTAGGCATCAAAGACCCAGAACAAAAAAACATATCACTGTGAAACCCAAGGCCATCTGGAGACAATTGGACACCCCCTCACAGAAGGGTCACAAGTAAGAGATGAGCCAGTCAGGGTGAAATATGGCACCAATGAAACATACTACTTTCCTCTAGTTATTCAGTGCTTCTTCTCCTCCTGCCCATTATCATGACCCCAATTCTAGCTTACAAATCCAGCTAGACAAGAGCATGTACACGATACAGATAAGAGCTGGAAACACAGGGATCCAGGAAAGATAACCCCTTAGGACCCATAATGATGGTAGCTGTACCAGGAGGGGAAGGGGAAGGTGGGATTAGAAAGGGGAAAGTGATCACAGTGATCTACATGTAAACCTCTCCCAGGGGGAGGACCAACAGAAAAGTGGGTGAAGGGAGACAGCGGTTGGTGCAAGTCAATGCAAAAAGTAATAATTTATAAATAATCAAGGTTTCATGAGGGAAGGAGGGCGGGGAAAGGAGAAATGAGAAGCTGATACCAAGGGTTCCAGTAGAAAGAAAATATTTTGAAAATGAAGATGGCAACATATGCACAAATGTGCTTGACACATGGATGTATATATGGATTATCTTTAAGCTGTAAGAACTGCCAATAAAATTATTTTTAAAAATTCTTGTAACATACTTTCCTGATTTTAAACCATTCCGTATTCCCTTGTTCTGTTTGCACAGCAGCCTCTTGATCCACGGACAGGTTCCTCTTGGGTGCCATGCAGTGTTCTCTAATGCCCATTCTTCCCAAGGCCATCCAGAGTTTGTTCTAAACCACACTGCTCCTGTGTTGTAGGTAGGTGAAATTTATTGTTTCCTAACCTCCCACTGATGTGTATATATGAAAAATTGGGTATGTCCTAGAAGTGGTGGTGGATTTCAGCTGAAATCTGCTCAACCTCAAACGGCATTCTCATTATTTGGGCCAGATGTTTTCTCTGAGATGTCTCAGATTCTCTGGAAATATCTTGGACTTGACACATTTCCTTAGGGACCAGGAAGATGAAAACTAAGACTCTAAATGTGAAATAGACACAAGGACCTTGCCTCAGGGACAGCAAACAGATAATGCCATCACTTACAGCCAGTCACCTAAAACTTTATCTTTCTACCCACCAAAATTGGAAGAATAGACATTTTTTGCGTGTGAAAGCATTATATATGTTGTATTTATTTCTTGAATAATGAGCATAAGTAACATAAGATATGCAAGTCTGTTTTTGCGTGAATTGAGTGTGTTCTATATTGGATTTTGAAGATATGGATTTATTGCTCCATTCAATATAAACAGGGCAAACAGATTCGGATGTATTTTCACCCTCTATCTCTTTCACATCTCAGTACCTTTTCCGGGTCCTCGGTGTGTTTTAATATCTTACTGGTTTACAGAGATACATTAACTGTATCAACTTGCTGGTATCATAATTCTCAGTGGTGTGAAAGTTTTGTAATTGTGTCAATTTTGAAGTCTGGTCCAGTAGTGGGCAGAGTTTGTCTATTAATCCAGAGTTGACAGCTTCAAATTGAGTAGGTCTCTAATTGAGAAAGATAAGAAGTCTGCTCCTATAGGGGCATAGTGCAGTGTTTACTGAAGTACCAGATACTGCCCCTTGAGGGGAAATGGAATGGTGCACATGTATTTTATGGGAGAAATATGTGGTTCCCATAAGAAATTACAAACTTAGAAACTCAAGGGCAGTTCTACCCTGTCCTAAATAGTCACCATTAGTCTGCTCCGACAAGGGGCAGTGAGATTTTTTTGTAATACTTTATTCTGGATTATGGGCTATAGTAAAAACGTTTTCAATAGTCAGCAAGGACGTGGGTAATTTTTCCATTTTCCTGCTAGGGGGCATGCAAAAGGGCCACTAAGTTTAGGAGCATATGATTGACAGCACTAGTTCTAGGGAACTGTTCTAATCTGTTCATAGGTTGGCTGTGAGGGAGAATGGACACCATATTCCTGGGTTTTAGTTTATTTTACATTTCTGTATAATGTGGCCTCAGAGAATGGATCAGTTGGGATGGGATCATGTATGATCACATTCCGTGGTAAAGGGATTCAGGCTATGATAGCAAATCCTTTATCCCTTCATAATCTTTTCTGACCTAGATGTAAAGGGATTTTCCTGAGGTGTGGCTCCAGAACATTTCATCTCTGATCTGATTACAGCAAGAAAGGAGACCTGGATCAGAGTTCTGTGGACTAGCAGTCTCTATGCAGTGAACCTCCCAGATTCAAGGTAATGCTGAAGCATACATCTACGGTGCTGTCTAGGGCAGATTAAGCCCACAGACATTGCAAGCAGACAAGGACCTTGCCCAGACACAACAGAATAAGAGAGCCTTATCCTATGACTGATGGGATATGTAACAAAAGATATGAAATTCTACCTGCCTAATCTATAAGAAAGTTAATTTTGAATGAAAAAAAAACAGTTAATGATGCTTCCTTCATAAACACACTTAATAACTAAGGAAATGTGCTGGAATCTTTTCCAGAGATCAATAATCTAAACACATCTGGTTTGGGATGCAGCAATGGTTACTGTACTATAGAGAGATGGAGCTCTTTTCATTAGGTATTGGGCATTTAATACACAGTCAAGGCAGAGGTGATTAGGTATTGGGTTATTAATGACAAGGTCAGTGCTTTGAATTTACCAGCCAATACCCAGGGCAGATATCGGGTCATATACTCCTGGAATGATTTACAATATCATAAGACCAACAGTAGCCCTCGTGGCAGAGTGGTTAACAGGTGGGCTGTGTATCCCAAGGTCTACAGTTCCCAACAGCCTGCTGTCCCAAGGGTGAAAGACAGTGCTATCTGAGCCTGTAAAGAATTACAGTCTCAGAATCCCACAGGCGCCATTCCTCCTATGAGGTTGTCTGGCCTGAGAACTGAATGGAAAGCAGTGAGTCTGAGTCTGCTTGTTAAGTCAAAGGGGAACTTCCCCTATTTTCTATAAAGCTGCTCCGAGTAGCAATAGGCATCATGGTAGTGAATTTGTGCTAAGGGCCAGAGCCAGAGTTGACTTTTCAAAATGTCAAAACCATATGGCGTATAAGAGATCCAGTTTGATGAAGCTACTTCTGGAAGGGTTTTGCTCGTTCCTCCTTCCCTTTCACACTTTTCTGTTATTGAAATCACTTAGGTTGGTGGCACAGTGGATAATGTTTAATGGCTGCGGTTTTATGCTGACTTGGCTGGGCCAGGATTCTCAGAAGTTTAGGAATTACGAATGAGCTTAGGTGACAGTGTTCGATATAATGCCATCACTTCCATGAAGAGATTTGCTGTCAGCAGCCAACTAGTGGGAGATGTTATCCTGTTGGGTGTGGTTTTCCCCGTATAAATTCAAGTACATTCTATCTGCAGCTTTTGTCCAGGTCTGGGGACTTCCTAGATGTGTGGATCTCCAGATGTGAGAGAGCATCTTGCCATATTTCATATATAGCGTGGATTCATCAATCTGCACAGCCATGAGGAAGGAGCCTACCATCTGACCTTCCCTTCTTATTTCATGGTGCATTTGACCTACGTGAGTCAAGAGAAGGGTCCAGACTGATATCTGAGCCTTGCCAGCCTCTACAACTCTGAATTGAAAAGGTGAGTAGTATGACTAGAATGTTTCCTAACTATTTCTGACACAGGTCGCAGGATGGGAGAAAAACTGGACTTCCCAATCTAGTACAGTGCATAGTCTTGGAAACTCCACAAGAGAAATTCTCCCCTTTCCTATAAGATCTCTAGGAGTCAACATTGACTCCATACCTTCCAGTGAGTAAGGGTTCTGGGATGAAGGTTGTGGAGGGCTGGGCTCTCCCTGAGGTTTGAGCAGATGACTTATCATTCAGAGTCCAGGATACCTTTTGGAGCAGATTGATCAGAATGAGCTCAGGGACTCACACAGTATTTTGGAGTTTTCCATCCAGAGTTTGTTGCTAAGTGAGGTTTCACCGATGGCATCTCTGAAATAGAAATTTCCCCACCATTGTTCTTGGCAGCTGTTGCCCAGATATATCGAGAGACAGTGAAAGTCATGGTGGAGAGCTGGCCCTTCATCTTGCTGCCCCTGGTTGTTCTAGTGACAATCTCACAGGACATCTTTTGCTTGTGAGAGGCAGTTGTCTTCATATTCTAAGTTTCAAGAGTATTTAGATAACATTTGATAATTGGTTGTTTTTAATTTATGGTGGCCCGTGTTTTCCGGAGAAGAACCGTGCCTCATAGTGTTTTCAGAGATTGCTTTTTCAAAAGTAAGTCACCAGGCCTCGCTCTGAAAGTGTCTCTGAGGAGAAACCAACTATCTTCTAAAATAGCTGCTAATCATTTTATCTCTTTGAATTATTAGAAGTTCCAACATTAAAGAAGTTACCATGAATTTCACATTTATTCAAGGAGAAAAAATGGCACACGGTGATGTTTTTATTTTGGAGGTTTTAAAGAATTTTTCCTAATTCTTCCATTTAAGATTTTTAGGTTCACATTCATATTTGTTTTGTTTCATTTTTTAGTAAAATTCTCCAAGCTTTTAGGAAAAAGGAGCATTGCAGTTAGTTTGCTGCTACTGGTGTTTCTGAGTTGATTACTAGGCGTGGCATAAGAGTGGATCAATTAGAAATCGGGTGGAGATAACACAGGCCTAAATAAGAGACTGCGATAGGATTTTCACATTGGAATCTGGGTAGGTGTAACCCATTAAGAATTGTGCTGGGAGATTTGCTTTTCTGTGGTGAGGCTTTTAGATGCAAAATTCATAAATTCTATTTATGGATCCTAAAATGTCTGACTTTGACTGAAAGTCTTAGGCTGTTGTTGTTAAGGGCTATGGAATTGTTCCTGGCTCATACTTACCCTCAGGACTGACTCATAGTTATTCTGTGTCAAAATGGAGGAAATAATGCACAACCCATGGCCATCCTCACAGTTATATTGGAGATCCTTTGCTGCAGTTACCATGTCAATCCTGCTCAAATAAATGTTTATACTAATCAGTGCTATAAAACCATTGATGTAATCATTCAACTTGTTATTTTCATCTTAAATATGCAATTCACTATATGACACCCAATTCCCGGAATCATGAAATTTGGCTATAAACTATCTCCTAGCTGTCCACACTTTTAAAGTTTTGTGCTTGGCCCTTGATGCATCTTTGTGTTGTTACTAGGTGTCATTGAGTGTGTTCTGAAGCATAGTAACCCCAGATACAACAGGACGTAATGCTGCCCAGTCCTGAGCCAGCCTCACACTTGTTTTGCTTGATTCCATTGTTACAGCCACTGTGTCCATCCGTCTTGTTGTGTGTGCATTCCATCATGTTGGGAGCTTTTCACTTTTCTCCAGACCCTTCACTCTGCCAAATATGCTGTGCTCTCCAGAGACTATTCTCTTTTGACGACATGCCCATGTTGGCTTTGCTTGTCTCTAAAGGCATATGGGTCTTCCTACTTTCCAGACAGTGGGTGTTCTATTGGCAGTTTATGGTACTTTCAAATTCTTGGCTGGCACCACAATTCAAATGGATTGATTCTTCTATCTTCCACATTTACAGGATTAGCTTTAGAACTAGATTAGTTTCTTCTAAAATCCAGTGAAAATTACATTAAAATAATTATATAATGGTTATGTAGCACACCCCATTACAAACCTGATAAGTTTGCCTCATAATGTAACTGAGAGAGCGTGGCATCAGGCTGTGCCCAGACAGGTTTTCATATCTGGATTCTAATCATTTTAGGTCCTGCAGTCGGATTGCTTTCCTGGGTGCCAACTCTAGACTGGTGAATCCCCTGAAGTCTGATTCAAGGATTTGGAACCTGCCAACTGCTGTTACTGGTAAGTTCTTTTTCTTTTTTTAAAAAAATAATTTATTGTGGGCTCTTACACATATTGCAACAATCCATAAGTCAACTACATTAAGCAAAATTGTACACATGCTGCCGTCATTATTTTGCAAATATGATCTCTCTACTTGATGCCTTGTATCAAGACATCTTTTATCTCTTCCTTCCCCCAGTAAGTTATTTTCCTGGGCATGATCTTTCTGTCTGACATAGGCATGACCCACTCATGACATTTACTGGACCTTCTCTCATGCCAATCCTGTGATGTTTCTTGTCTCTTCCCCAAAATATTATTTTTTGAGGGGGGTCATGATCCCTTATTTTGGTGTTATTAGAGGCTCTCAAATTGGTCTGGATAATATTGGCCCTCCTTTAGGACACACAGATATGCTATAAGGTCCGCAGAGTGGTTATGCTTTAGCCTGTTGTTGCAGTCACTGTGTGGATGCGCCTCCTTTGGGTCTTATGCTTAACCTAGCAAGATGTTCTATTCAAGACTGGTCTCACTGGAAGACATATTCAGATTCTATGAAACAATGTATCCTACCACACGAAGGCTGATGGGACTAGAATACTGTCAGAATATGAAATCTAAAGCCTAAATGTGTGAGGCTTTATTGGTGGATAGCTGGATACACTCTCTGGGATTGAAAAGTCCCCTGTGGAATCAAGATATTGCTTGCTGCACAGAAATAGATTTACTTCACCGTAACTTTACCTTGTGAGTGACAGTTGCTTTCATAGTGTAAGTTTGAAGTTCTTTTTTTAATGTATTGTGAAATATTTATTTCTAATTACAAATAAATGAAATTTTGTCTTGAAGCATGGTGTAGCATGGGTAACAGTCTTAATATAACAACAGTAAATGACATTGTTACATTTAGCGACAGTGTGCGTAAAAAACCAACTGTAAGTGTGAAGGTTGAGATAGCTTCTCTCTCACCAGATCAGATCTTCTCAGGCAGTCTTTGCAAGAGCCCAATAAAGATCATCTTTCATAACAAGTGTACTGATGTATTTAGACTTGATAACCAACAAGCTGGAAAACCCTGTTTCACAAAGATATGATGTTGGAAATGAAAGAAGAAGGTGCAACACAGTCTCAGACCAAATAGGATATGACTGCACACACATGATCCAGAATTTTATAACTGGTATTGTAGAGAAATTAGTTCTTGCTGCAACACTGTTAATAAGTTCAATGAACTCCTCTTGTGCTGTCTCAAGAGCATCTTCAACTTTGACTGTGAATGGGCTTCTGGGAAGTGTAAATGGGGTGTCAGGTAGATTTGGAAAGTACTAGAAAATTTCATCTGCAAGCATGTGCAAGTGTTCTTTCACAGAAATTATCGTAATCCTTTCATCTGGTTCAATTACATGTTCTTCAAAGAAAGCAGTTAAGGTAGGCAACGTGTAAATTTTATTTTCATCCCATTTTTTTCCCAAAGCTGAAGTTTCATTTGGAATGATCAGATCTTTTCAGAAAAATTAAGGCATGTTGCATTTGGTCCTTGCAGTGATAAATTTAACTCATTCAAGATGCAAAGATGGCAACCAAAGAAGCTATTTTCTGCAGTTCATTTTTATTGCTGAAAAGTATTTTGAACTGCAGTCTTGGTTAAAAAACGTATTGAGTTCATCACGAAGCTCAAAAACACTTTTTAAAACCTTTCCTTTTGACAACATCTCACTTCTATGTGAAATAGCAGAGCATTATACAGCACATCCAACTCGTTGCACAGTTGGAAAAACAGTTGACTGTTTAAAGTGCTCACCTTTAGAAAATTGACAGAATTTATGACGTTTTTCATTACTTCTTGTAACTCTTGTGACAGCATCTTCATTGCTAATATGTGACAATGAATCATACAGTGAGTTTTGATGTCTTTTTGTGGCTCCTTCAATATCAAATGATAAAGTCCAGATGGACAGCCTAGCATAGCAGAGGCACCATCTTTGCAAACACTACAAACCTTTTCCCAAGAGATCATATGCTCTTTCAGAAATAAACCAACTGTATCAAATCTACCACGTGCAGTAGTTGTCATTTCAAGAGGTCTGTAAAAAAGAAAGTCAACTTTAAAGTTGCCATCCTTAACATACCTGAGGTAAACCAGTAACTGAACAGTTTGCAACGTCTGTAGATTCATCAAGCTGGATGCTAAATATTGGAAGTGGAGCAGATTTAATTTCTTGGAAGACCTAATAAGAATATCAGCAGACATGACATCTATTCTGCAGACAGTGTCGTTAAATAAAGAAATTGCATGCAATTTTGTCACAAATTCGTCTCTCATCATAACTCAAACAATGTCTTTGGCTGCTGGCAACAGTAAATGCTCAGCAATGGTGTGAGGTTGCAGAGTCCTGCCTGGTGATTCTGTGTGCCACCAAATAGGAAACTTCAATGGCTGCTATGTTTTCTTTGTGGTACTTTCCAACAGTGCCAAGTCTGGCTTTCTTGAGTCCATCAGCTTTGCTTTTAAAATAGTTGGTATCCTTGCCAGAGAAGCTTTGATGCTTGCTATCAAACTGGCGTTTTAATTTGTTTGGCTTCATAGGTTCGGCTGACAGAAATTCACAACAAGCAACACATTGAGGCTTCTCGATTCCTGCTGTAATTATTGAGGCAAAACAATACTGTAAAATGTCCTCCCTAAATTTTCTTTTCTTAACCTTCTCTACATGATCCATTGTCAAGGGATAGTTTCCAGGGAGATTTAATTTCTTTATTCATCTAGTAATCTCAGGCCAGTCCAGGGAAGCATGGGAGATTTAAGACATTCATTAGCAGGCATATTTTAAGAGTGCATATGGTTTGAGATTTGATAGGCAGAATCGATGTAAGTCTCTCTAGTTCACAAGAAGTGTTTTCTTTCCCATAGCCTGTCCTTCCTCTTTGTTCAGAGGAACATAGGTCTCCCAGCCTGGCTACCTGCCATCTCAGAGTTTAGAAAGCTAGTTTTTCCAGTTAGAGATTTTTGTCATTGTGTTTACCAATTTGTGTTTATGGAGTGCCTCCAAGGGACCGCCTATCTTTTTTTTTTTAATTTGGGCCTTGTACACCTGTTATCACAATCCACACATCCACCCATTGTGTCAAGCATATTTGTACATTTGTTGCCATCATATTCTCAAAATATTTTCTTTCTACTTGAGCCCTTGGTATCAGCTCTTCATTTTTCCCCTCCCTTCACCACTCCCCCTCCCTTATGAACCCTTGATAATTTATAAATTATAATTACTTTTTTCATGTATTACATCAATGTCTCCCTTCACCCACTTTACTGTTGTCCATCCACCAGGGAGGAGGATATATGTAGATCCTTGTAATCTGTTCTCCCTTCTACCCCACCCTCCCTCCACCCTCCTGATATAATCACTCAGCACTGGTCCCAAAGGGATCATCTGTCCTGATTCCCTGTGTTTTCAGTTCCTATCTGTACCAGTGTAATTCCTTGGTGTAGCCAGATTTGTAAAGTAGAATTGGCATCATGATAGTGTGTGTGTGGCAGGGCGGTGGGGAGGAAGCATTTAAGAACTAGAGGAAAGTTGTATGTTTCATCATTGCTACACTGCACCCTGACTGGTTCATCTCTCTACAACCATTCTGTAAGGGGATGACCAGTTGCCTACAGGTGGGCTTTGGGTCTCCACTCCCCACCCTACCTCAGGCACAAAGATGAGATTTTTTTGTTCTTTGATGCCTGATACTTGATCCTATGCTATGGACACTTCATGATCACACAGGCTAGTGTACTTCTTCCACATGGGCTTTGTTGCTTCTCATCTAGATGGCCACTTGTTTACCTTCAAGCCTTTCAGACAGGGATCCTCAAATTATGGCCCACGGGCCACATGCAGCCGGCCAAAGACATTTATCTGGCCCGCCGGGTGTTTTTGCCTGTTGTTTTTGTTTGTGTTTTTTTTTTTTTTTTTACTTCAAAATAAGACATGTCTGATGGGGTCAGTGCACTTCGAGCTGTCAGAGTGTGAGAGAAGGATAGGAACCTGGTAGCACTTTGTCTTTCTGAAGCTTCACTGGGGGTGAGGTTTTCCAGAATAACCCACTATGTGTGTGCCAAGTGCGGCTACGAGCTGTTCTCCATGAGCTCCAAGTAGGAGCACTTGCTGCCATGGCCAGCCTTCACGGAGACCATCCACAATGATAGCGTGGCCAAGCGGCCCGAGCGCAATCAGCCTGATGCCTTTAAGATGCCCTGCGGTAAATGAGGCTGGCCACGGGCTTGGCCACGAGTTGCTCAATGATGGCCCCAAGCATGGGCAATCCTGCTTCTGAATATTCAGCAGCACCCTGAAGTACATCTCTGAAGGCAATAAATCTGCCTCCCAGAGGAAGTAAATGTGCAGCCCAACCCCCACACACCCCCAACAGCCACAGGTATTGGTCACCCTCCTTTAGAACTACAGCCTACAGACCTTCAGGCAGAGAGGGCTGGATGGGGTGGTGGGGAACGGTGTTTCCTGATGACGCTACGCCCTGTGCCAGGATGGGGCCAAGGGCTAGTTCATCTTGGCCTCCAAGGCTGGAGGCTGGGACTCTGCTTTTAGGGTGTCTGTGTCTTGAAAGACATAATACCCTTGACTTCTCTCCTCAGCCTGGCAGCCCCTCCCTGCCTCTCTGGTCTCACCCCTATGAGCCCCAATTCCCCAAGGGGCTCCAGCCCTCACCAGGGCCCATGCTGACCCCTAAGTTGTGTGAGCAGTTGCAACCACTACAAGGACATGTCCCAGTCGGGGGCTCCATCCCAGTCACCCCATGTACCATTCTGGTCAAATCCTTCTAGGCTCACCAGGACACTGATGGTCTATGACCTGCTGGGGCATGCAGGCCCATGGCACCACCCCTGAGTTCCAGGTCTCCATCTGTGGGAGAGAGCAGCCACTGATCCATGGTCTTCCTACCAGTCCCTGGTGGGGCCTGGGAGGTCTTGTCGACAGTCTGCACCTGCCAAGCTTGCCCCAGAAGAGTATGTCCAGAGCTCCTGGTGGCAGCCGCACCCTTTCCCGCTTCACCCTCTCCAGCTTTCTGAACTGATTGGCTGGAAATAAACAAGGAGACCCAGCAGGATGTCATGTCCATGACTGGGTCTGTCTCGACCCTTAAAAAAAGTGCAGGGTGCATAGGAATTTGTTCATAATTCTTCTTCTTCTTTTTTTAAACTATAGTCTGGTCCTCCAATGGTCTGAGGGACAGCGAACTGGCCCCCTATTTAAAAAATTTGAGGACTCCTGCTTTAAGATCCCAGATGCTATGTCTTTTGATAGCCAAGCACTATTAACATTCAGGTTTGAAGAAGTTTAAGAGAGCACTTGCTTTTCAGTGCATCTTAATTTAGGGAGACTCTACTTGTCTCCCTAGAAAAAGCCTCATCGAATTTTCAAGGTTTGATTTTTCTAAGGTAGGTCACCAAGCCTGTCTCTCAAGGAAGACAAATTTTCTGTTAGGTGCTAACCATATTAACTATCTGTGTCTCTTAAGGACTTCAAGTTCAAAGAATTACTATGAATTTTAAATTTTTTCATAGAGGAAAATGACACATTGTGATGTTTTTATATCTTTGGGGATTATAGCACATTTACGTATTTAAATCACTTTTCTGAAGAATTTGGGTTTGTATTTATTTTGTTTTACTTGGCTTTGGGTAAAATTCTTAGTTTGCTGTTTCTCTGAGAGGATTGCTAGGTATGTCATAAGACCACATCAGTTAGTAAGTGGATGGGGGTGAGCTGGTAATAAATGGAAGATTGTAACAGGAATTTCATGGTAGAATCAGGGTGGGGCTAACCCAATGAGAATTGTGTTGGGAGATTTGCATTTCTTTTTTGAGAATATTTCACTGGGATTTATAATTCATGAATTAAATTATATTTATGGATCCTAAAATGTCTTTTTTGACAGGCTGTTGTAGGCTGTTAAAGGTCCTGGAATTGGTTCTGACTCATACTCACCCTCAGGTCTGACTCACAGTTAGTCTATATCAACATGGAATAAATTTTGTCCAATCCATGGTCATCCTCACAATTGTTATGTTGCAGCTGCTTCCTGCACTTACCATGACAATTCATATCAATGAACATTTTCCTATAATTTCTCTGAACCTTGTATTTACCAAGCCTGTTATTTTCCAAGGACTGATATGTTAGTCTAGTAGAGGTCAATGCCATTTCCTTGATATTTTTTCCTTCAAATAATAAAATAGTAAAACAATATAATTCCACATCAGTAACCATAACAATATAATTTCACATCAGTAACCAGTTTTTTGTTTGTTTTCTCTAAGAAAAGCTTTTAGTTTGAGTTCAGTGAAATATAGTTTGCCTCTGATTGCAAGTCATAATTAAATTTTAATTTGACTCTCTCTAATGTTCACCTGCTGAGGATAAATGCATCCACGATGCAAATTATTTGTGACATAGACATGTTTGGCTTTCTGTTTCAATTTTCTGATTCTCATGCATATGGAATCAGGAGAGGCAATGATTTTAAGCTCTCAGATGCAAAATAAAAGTCATTGGTTCAACCTCACCAATTGTTTCTTGGAGAAACTTAGAAAGGTATGCCTAGAGATAAATGGCACAGTCAGACTCCATAGAGTTTACAGCCTTAAAGATAATGCTCTGGTGTTGTGCTACTGTATTCTATGGGGTGTTTATTCTGTCATAGTGCTACCTTGCTTGTCTTAGTAAAATGAAGTGAGTGTATTTTTCAATGATGCCACTTAAGGGGAGTTTGAACTGCCAGGTTCTGTGTTACATATGAAGCTGTGGATCATTGACCTCCATCCCACTCAGGGCTCCTTAAGCTATGCTTTCACTTTTATAAAGAGAATTGGATATATATATATATATATAAAATACTAAAATATCTCTAGAGGTGGTATAACTTAGGAATTGGACTAAAATTATAATATAAGACAGATTTCACAACTTCTGAATTGTTTTGTTTCACCCAATTTTTTTGTTACTTTTGAGCTTATAGCAGGGGGCGTGGGGAGTGGGCAGGATGAGAAAGACAGAACTGGATAGGACTGCCTATGATGGCTAATACTGAGTTTCACATCTCCTGGTCATTATTTGTAAATACTATGTACTTAAGATGCAATATCCCAATGGCCACATAATATTAGAGAGCTTACACTACTGTCAGGTTATGTCTAACACATAGGGTTACAAAAACATCTTTCAAAGCTAATATTTTCTGTAGTTCTACTGGTTTTTCCAAGGTTCGGCTTTTAGCTTTAATCAGGATGGCTATTGCATGTTTCTCTTTAAGTGCTTGATGAATTATCTGTTTTGTTTTGCTTAATTTTTTTTAAAGATAATTCATCGTAAATTGAGTGTTGAAGTAATTCTACATAAATTTTATTTTTCCTATTAAGTTCACTGAAATCTTCACTTTTTCTGTCCCATAGTGGAGCCCTGTGGGAGCCCCATTGGGCTGCCAACCCAGCAGTTCCAGTGACCAGGTGCTCCATGGAGAAAGACAAGGCTTTTAATACTTATCAAGGGTTAGAGCCTGAGAAAAACAAAAAGACATCTCTGCTATGTCCTATAGGGCCGAACTGATGCCATCACTGCCATCCATAGCATTACGAATACTACATTTCTAGAAGGCACGTCACACCATGTCTTCTGGAATGTCTTCCCATGAATCTCGAATCCACTTCATGACATTTCCTCCTTTTGTTAGTCGGGCTAGACGAGATGACATCCATTCATGTCACATCTTTCGCACACAGTCTTCAAAAGGCGTATTCAAAGCTACATCCAGAGGCTGCAGTACAGATGTAAGCCCACCTGGAATAAAAGCTAAAGTAACTTTACTTGATTTTGCCAATTTTTTTAATGTCATCCGATAGGTGGGCTCTGAACATATCCCAAACAAGTAATGATGGGTTTTTCTTTAAGGCTGCTCCTGGTTGTCGGTTCCAAATTTCTTCCATCAAGCTTTTAAAATGTGCACGCACAATAATTCTCGGTGGGAAATTGATCTTTTTAGGCAAGGTATTTCCTTTCAAAAAATGACAGGGTGCAGCTTAATTCCATTAGCGACACATAATAGAACAGTTGTAAGTGTTGTTTTTTTTCCATTTCCTGTAGTTTTTGAGAAAAATGTTTTGTTTTGTTTTTCCCTAAACTTGCCACAGTTCTGTTGATTGGAAGATCAAAAGTCATGGCAGTTTCATCCCATATTCCCAATATCTGCTAGGTCTCAATTAAAAATCCTTCTTTATTTTATAATAAATCACTGGAATGACATAACTTTTTCTTCAAGGTCTTGTGGCAGTTTCTGGGAAATCTTTGTTCTTTATCTCAGACATAGTCGGTCAAACCTATTCATGAAATGGGTACACCATTCTGCTAACCCACAAAATTTTCAATGCCTGGTGCTTTATATTTGTCATCCTTAGCCATTTGTAGAGCACGTATGTGGGTTCCCATGTGTGTTATGCAGTAATCATTTTGACGATACTCCATAACCCATTTATGCAATACACTCTCTAGAGCCCAATAAAATTACATTAAACCACGACAAGCTTTTTTAGTTTTAAGAATCTGTTCCAAGTCAGCCTTCATTTTCCACCACTCCCTCACTTGCTTTTCGTCAACACAGAATTCCCTACTTGCAATACTGTTATTGCTCTCTTCTGCTCTTGACACAACCTTCATTTTGAACCCAGCCTCATATGACCGGTGTTTTTGTTTTGGTTCAAGAGTAGCCATTTCTAACAGGTTAACAGGATAAAAAACAAGGAACCTCCATGGTAATGCCCCCCCCCACATACCCTCAACATGTTAGCCGGGAGGAGGTGGGGGAGTGCGTGCGGGCTGGGGATCCAGGATGTGAATTAACATAGAGACCGGAGAGGAGAGATGGAGCACAGCCACAGACACATCCTTACCAGTTCAGCTGCTGGAGTAAGTGAATCACTATGGGTTCTTCTGCGAATTGGAGCCACCCACATCATAGGATAGCTCCCATAGGTTAGATGTGAGTAAACAAACATTCAAAGGCCTGCAGTGTCAGCGGGGCTTTGAATGAACCGTGGAGAAATGGAAATCACCCACGAGATAACAGCGCTCGCCCCGTTACCTCAGGGAGCCACAGCAAGGTGTTACACCTCGCTGGGGTATCACTGACCCATGTATAAGCCTAACCCGTTTCCAGCACATTTTTTTGTGCTGAAAAACTCAGCTTATATGAGTATATATGGTAAGTATTATTGTTGGTATTAGCATCGTCATGCTATTTTCTTTACTTAACCCTTTACTAGCACTTATTTTTTTAACATTTTATTAGACGCTCATACAACTCTTATCACAATCCATACATACATCAATTGTGTAAAGCACATCTGTACATCCTTTGACCTCATCATTTTCAAAGCATTTGCTCTCCACTCAAACTCTTTGCATCAGGTCCTCTTTATTTTCTCCTCCCTCCCCGCATCCCCCTCCCTCATGAGCCCTTGGTAATTTATAAATTATTTTCTCATGTCTTGCCCTGTCTGACATCTCCCTTCACCCCCATTTCTGTTGTCCGTCCCCCAGGGAGGAGGTCACATGTAGATCCTTCTAATCGGTTCCCTCTTTCCAACTCACTCTCCCTCTACTCACGCAGTATCGCCACTCACACCCCTGGTCCTGAAGGTATCAATCACCCTGGATTCCCTGTGCCTCCAGCTCCTATCTGCACCAGTGTACATCCTCTGCTCTATCCAGATTTGCAAGGTAGATTTCGGATCATGATAGTTAGGGGTATGGGAGAGGAGGAAGCATTTAGGAACTGGAAGAAAGCTATATTCTTCATTGGTGCTACATTGCACCCTGCCTGACTCATCTCCTCCCCTAGAACCCTCTGCCACGGGGATCTCCAGTGGCCGACAAATGGGCTTTGGGTCTCCACTCTGAATTTCCCCCTTCATTCACTATGGAAGATTTCTATTTTTCTGATGATGCCTTTTACCTGCTCCCTTCGACACCTTGTGATCGCACAGGCTGGTGTGCTTCTTTCATGTGGGCTTTGTTGCTTCTGAGCTAGATGGCCGTTTGTTTATCTTCAAGCCTTTAATACCCCAGACATTATATCTTTTCATAGCCGGGCACCATCAGTTTTCTTCGCCACATTTGCTTATGCACCCGTTTGTCTTCAGCGATCATATCCTGGAGGTTCACACCCAATGATGTGATTTTTTGTTCTTTGATGCCTGATAACTGATCCCTTCGGGACCACATGATCACACAGCCTGGTGTATTCTTCCATGAGGGTTTTGTTGCTTCTGAGCTAGATAGCCACTTGTTTACCTTCAAGGCCTTTAAGACCCCAGATGCTATCTCTTTTGATAGCCGGGCACCATCAGCTTTCTTCACCACATTTGCTTGTTCACCCGCTTTATCTTCAGCAATTGTGTCGGGAGGGTGAGCATCATAGAATTCCATTTTAATAGAAGAAGGTATTCTTGCATTGAGGGAGTACTTGACTGAAGGCCCTATGTCCTTTTGCCAACTTAACACTAAACCTATGAATATATGTGCATATATAAATATATTTGCATTTGTACATGTCTTTGTCTATACCTCTATAAATCCCCTTTGACTCCCAGCTCTTTCCTCCATTTGCTTGACTTTCCTTTTGTCCCACTATCATGCTCCGTTCCCACCTGGGTTTCAGCTATACCTCTTAGTTACATTACCCAGCACTTCTTAAAACATTCACTTATATCAGGGGTGTCAAATGGGTGAATTGCAGGCTGCATGAAGCTCCTCAGGTAATATTTTATGGCCCGTGATGCTCTGAAATAAAATAAAAACAGAAAAATATATTACAAAGAAAATAGCGCTTATGAGAGATTGAGGCAATACTGTACACACAGTTCCCTCTTTAACCTTTTAACTACTGAAGACCACTATACACGTGGCCCAGTGCCTTTCCTGGGTGGGCACCGGTGGATGTGTCTAAACGTGCTCACTTCCAGTGACGTTTGAAAGCGATATGTCTGCCATTCTCAGTGCTTAATATAAACAGATCCCAATTTCAAAACAGTTTAAAAGAGGACTCTAGGTTGTGCTGTTCTGAATCATACCTAGTGGCAGCACTACTTAACATTTTTAAAGGAAAGCCATTATGATTGTGCATCACATTTCTCAGCTGTACAACATTCTGGGTTTTTTATTAGTTACTTTGTTATAATTTCCAGTAACAACATAAGAGCTAAGTAAAAACTAGTAGGAGGACAGCGCTAACAAGTCTCAAGTTAAAAAGAATAATTTTAGGTTTATAAATGCCTTAAATAAAATATGTTTAAATAAAAACATTTATATAGTGTTTTAATTATCCTATCCATATTCCTAAATCCTCACTTCAAAATAAAAATTGAACAAAATTTGTAAATGTGATGTGGCCACTTCAATCTTGCCTGTTGCACCAAATGGCCCGTGCTTTAATTGAGTTTGACACCCCTGATTTTTGTTGAATGTTTCTGAATTATTGTCTTTATATTTACTTTTTAAAAATTCCATGAGGCACTTCTTGTTAGTGAAATTGGAAATTGCCTAGGATTGCAACTGAAATTAAGTATCAAAAAATAGAGATACCCTTCCAATTGAGTCAATTCCAGAGCAGCATACTGAGCCAGGAGCAATCTGGGAAAACACACTCCATGTGGACAAGTCCTGTCTCTTTGAGGGAAAACAATAGTTGTCTACCATAGTAGAATTCTATTGGTGAATCAACACACCTGGAGAGAGTGTTTTGCTCTCACGGATACATCAATACACTGCAAGAGATTTTCTGAGAGATAAAGAAACAAGAGCACAGCATTCCAAGATACACAGAGCATCCATGAGAACCAGGTTTTCTGACCTTTTTATTTTGCAGCCATGAAGTCTCAGGATTATCGAAGCCAGAACTCAAGTTTTAAAGTCATGACTTTTCAGCCTACCATGGAAGAATTTAAGGATTTCAACAAGTACATAGTTCATATGGAATCCCAAGGTGCCCACCGTGCAGGCCTGGCTAAGGTAATCCCACCCAAGCAGTGGACAGCTAGACAAAACTATGATGATGTGGATGACATCCTCATAGCCAGTCCCGTGCAGCAGGTAGTTACGGGGCAGGCAGGTGTCTTTTTGCAGTATCATAAAACGAAGAAATCCATGACCGTGGAGGAGTATCGCCACTTGTCCAACACTGACAGATATCGCACTCCCACACACCTGGATGTTGAGGATTTGGAACGAACATATTGGAAGACACGCCCGTACGATTCTCCCATTTATGGGGCTGGGGTATGTGGCTCTTTGTTTAGTGAAAAGACTGAGCATTGGAACCTCAGGCACCTGGGAACGATCCAGGATCTGCTGGAACAGGAGTGTGGAGTTGTCATCAAAGGCGTCAACACCCCTTCTCTGTACTTTGGCCTCTGGAAGACCACCTCCACTTGGCACACTGAGGCCATGGATCTGTACAGCATCAATTACCTGCACTTCGGGGACCCCAAAACGTGGTATGCGGTGCCCCCTGAGCACGGAGCCTGCCTGGAGAGACTGGCCAGGGAGCTTTTCCCTGGCACCTCCAGTGGCTGCGCGAACTTTCTGCGGCACAAGGTGGCCCTCATCTCACCCAGAGTCCTCAGGGCGAACGACATTCCCTTTGATCGGATCACGCAGGAAGCAGGCGAGTTCATGGTCACATTCCCATACAGCTACCACGCTGGCTTCAATCACGGCTTCAACTGCGCGGAATCTATCAATTTCGCCACCCTGCGGTGGGTTAATTATGGTAAAGCGGCTTCTCAGTGCAGCTGCGGCGAAGCCAGGGTCATGTTTCCCATGGACGCCTTTGTGCGCATTCTGCAACCCGGGTACTATGAACTGTGGAAACAGGGCAGGGACCACACCTCCGTGGACCACGTGGCGCCCACAGCACTAACTAGCCCAGAGTGGACGGCCTGGAAGGAAGCCCGGGCATGTGTGATGGTTCATGGGCGTCTCCGGTCCGTCAAGCCCCGCAGGGCCAGGCCTTGTTCTCAGATACTGGCTGCAGACAGTGGGTTCGGGGGTTGTGCCCGGGTGTGTCCTCGTCCCACACACCCCTCCTGGGAGGGCAGCTCGGCAGTTCGGTCTGAGACACCTGTCTTCATGGACAGCATTCCTGCGGAATCCAGCATCTCCCCACTTCTCACCTCAGTTCCATCTGCTCAGTATCTCCAGCCTCCACCAAAGGAGACTCCAGCTAGGCATCACCAGGACCTGGATGCCCAACAGCAGTCCATGGAACCCAGAGGCAAGAGGCACAAAGCACTCCCACTTGTGCACCTGCCCACACAGCCACTGCCTGAGGATTGTCCATCAATAGATGACCCTGCCCCTTTTAGTTTTGAGATCCAGCATCCTGCTAAAGCGTCTGGGTGCTGCTGTGACCCTGATCTTCAGCCCTTGGGACCCCCACTGAATCCTGATTCTCCAATGCACCCTGGACCCTGCCTGCTGTCACTGGACAACATCTCAGTGAATCTGCTGGACATGCTTGTGATGAGTCCTCCCAATGAGTCTTTGACTTCTAGACCATTCTCCAGCTATGCTGCTGAGCACAGTATGGTCCCTTCTGACCTCCTCAACGCTATTGCGATGGACCACTCTTATGCTTCTAAAATCCTGCCCTCAGACTATGATCTCTGGGGACGGACTCCATGGAGCTTCCCTTCCTAAATCCTGGAAGGTTGTCACCAGCAAAGGTGTTCTTGCTGAGAGTTTAGCTAAACTGGAGTTCTTGTCAAATGTGATTGTGCCTTGGACTCCCCCAGCCTCAGGAAACACAGAAGCACCTAGACAATCTTCAATGAGGAAATTTTAATCTCCTGTAGTGATCCCTTTGCTCCTCAAAAGTGTCATATTAACAGGTTGCCTAATACTTGCTCAACCTTTGGACTCCCAAACTCTATGAGCACTATTGTGTGTTCTAAGAACTCTCAGACCACCTGGAAATACGTGTGTCCCTTGATTCATTTTTTTTTTAACCGCTCAGTTTGTTTTATTGATGTTCAAGGCTCAGACCTTGACTGCGTACTTGCGCAGTGGGTACAGCCGCTCCTTCCATTGCTGCTTCCTGGTCTTCAGGCTCTCCTCGTGCTTGTTGAGGCGGCGGCACATGGCTCGCATTTTCTTGGGCCGCAGATCCAGGGGCTTGTACTTCTTACCCCTGTAGAACTTCCTGAGGTTCTCCTTTTGAGTCTGGTTGATGATGGTGAGAACTCGAACAATGGATTTGCAGACAACTCGGATTTTGGAGAGCTTGGACAACCGCCCCCTGTCACTTTGGCAATGTGCAGCTGCGATAACTCCACCTTCAGGTCATTAAGCTGTTTGAGCAGCACTTCCTTCTTCTTGCCGTGAAGGTCCTGGGCTCTAATCTTGGCCATGATTGAGCTTTAGAATTCTGCTGCCTGGCCCTTGATTCTTCCTAGACTCGAGCGCTGTCCTGGAAAAGAACTACCTTGCCCAGATATCTTTAAATCCATTGCTTTCCAGTCTATCTCACCACATGGCAACCACATGGCAATGATCAAGACCAACTGTTTCAAAGTTTGACTTGAGGCTAATATTTAAGGAGGCACATTCCCAAGTATTTCTTTGGAAGTGGAAGAGGTGGATTCAAACCGCCAAACTTTAGCTCTCACAAAATTTTGAGCCAACTTTGGATGATGATCAGAATCTTAGGCTCTTACTCCAGCTGTTGCACTTCTGAAGCACTGACCCAGTCTTCTACCAGTGGATGAAACTACACCTTCTAATGAAATCCAAGCCTTAACATACTCCAGAAATTCTGACACGGCCACCCTTCAATCCACCAACCAAGCAATTTCTTATGTAGAAAATGCAGCTTTGAACTAATGAAGTCTATTACTGTTTGGGGATTATTTATATGTATTCATGTTTATTAATTTCATTGTACTTAGTGTGTATCTAAGACTAATAAAATACCTTAAAATATATTTTGAAATTTTGACATATAAGATATATGTCAAAAACAATGTGAGTACTCACATAGCCAGAGAGTATAAGAAGTAGGCAGGACTTGATGAGCCCACCAAACATTCTGTCCTTGTACCCATAGTAGTGGGTCCATGAGAGAATGAAGAAAAATTGCACAACAAAGCACCACACAGCAAAACATTAAACGTCAAATGACAGGCAGAGCTACTGCCCAAAGTCCACATAAAATCTTTGAAGTGAAATTAATCCTGGAATCACCTTTCAATTAAATCACAAGTCAGCCTTGACTTGGGTCTACATTTCCCAGAAACTATTACTACCCCTATTGGTATTTTCTTTTTGACTCAATATTTAAAAGCCTATTTACAGGTGGACAGCCAGAAAGATAAGCACCAGAGAGCCAGACATGGAGGCTAGTGGGGCAAATTTTTTCTGTCTTTCTTGGGAGATTCTTTAAAAATTTCTCTACAGGAACCCATGCCCTATCCCCCCAAAACTGCTTAATGAAAAGAATTAACAGAAAACTCACCTTAGAAATTCCCCATATTTATTATTCATAAGAGCTAAACATTGCTCTGAGTGACTATAAAAGGAGAAAAAGTAAAACTGAACCATATATGGTGTATTTAGTTTTTATTTAGTTTGTTTCAAACAAACAACCCTTTTTAGGCACAACCATTTATAACTTACCATAGTCCAAGCTGCATGGAACTATGGCACCTTCAGATGTGTTGACATGGCATGACGTGTGGGTCTTAGGTTAAGAACAATAACAGCAAATTAGAAATAATAATAATAGATTCTGGTCTTGACAAATAGTTTAGATAATTTTCAGACAATATTACATGATCTCTGTGTTAGCATTAGCGGCATGGGATTGCATTCAGAAGGAACACATCCTTCAAAAGATCTCGTTTATTATCAATGTTATATGCCTTATCACTAAATTGCTAAGTAAGAGGTCAAAGACACAAAATGTCCTTCCATCTCAGAGTTCTTCAAACAGCTCTTTAAACATTTTCACTAGATTTTAGATTGACCAATAAGCTCCAAAACTGTTGATTGTGCCCTCCACCTGCATTGTTGACACAGGTGTCAGGAAACTATCCTAGTCAGGCTCCCTTCAAGATGTTTGATGTGGTTTTCTGCCACAGTATCCCTGGGGAATAGACATCAGCCTTTGAAATTAGTAAGGTTAATATGGAAAGGAAGGAGACAAAGGATAAATAAAACATTTTAAAAGTAAAACAATTTTAAAAATGTATTATATAGCCATGATATTTAAAACAGCATGGTACAATGGTATATATGAATATCAATGGATTAGCTTTGAGAATCTAGAAATACTACCAAGTACCTTTAGTCCTTTGATAAAGGACTAAAACACATTAAATGGAGAGGAGATATTCTTTTCAGCAAATGGTATTGGAAAAACGTGATTTCCAAGTGCAAAGGAATGGAACAAAGTCCATACCTCACACCATATACAAAAAAAGAACTTAAGCTAGATCATGTACCTACATATAAACCCTAGACCACACAGCCAAACAATTAAAATATAGGGACAAATTTGAGAGCAGTTATACAAAGTATAAACACACTATGGACATAATGAAAAGGATCTGGTGAGTGAAAGATCCACCTGGGACAGTACCCCATCCCCACCCCACTCATTTGTCCTGAGCTGGGGCCTCAGTGATCCAGGATCCGATTCTTGGGGCATCTCAGTTCATCAGGTTGAGCGACCCCAGCACAATTAGCGATAGACCCACACCATCCTCAGACCGGACCTCCGTGCCAGGAGTTGCTTGGCTACACTGCCGAGAGGCACAGCTGTGGCGAGACCGCTATAGCAGCAGCCCATTCGTGGCACCCCACAAGGAGAGAAGTTTCCCATTCCTATATTTCGGCTCTCTGCATGTGGCAGTGATCTGTCCTTGGGCTCAAATCCCTCCTTCCATTCACCCAGGGCCCAGGTAACTGACCTGCAATCTACCGGTGTCTGGCTGGGGACCTGCACAGGGACCATCCATCCCCATTGCTGCCTGGGACCTTGCCACCAGCACCCTCGTTTGCCCGCCACTTCTGTCACTTTAGCTCCCACTCCGGCTTCCTTCCTGGGAGGCTGTGCTGCAGCACCGCTCAGCCGCCAGCGCTGGGCACTTCCATCTGGTGCGAGCCCACTACCAGGGCATATCCCTCTTCTAACCATTGCCCTGCGTTTCTGCCAGAGCCACTTCAGGCTGGCCTGAGCCACCGCAGAGTCCTGTGTCCGCAACCCTGAGTGCTAAGCTGGCCTGCCCCAGCCTGTTTCTCCCAGTGCAAAGGGTCAGCGCCATTGCCCTCAGTTTCCTGGCAGCCGAAAAATAAACATTCCTGCCTACGAAGAAGCCTAACGACACGGTTTTCTGTTTCCCACCAGGGCTGTCTGTCTGCTACCGCCAGCCCATGCCACTCCGTAGCTTTGTGGGGTTCTCAGCACCTGCAGATCCGAGAGCTAAGCCTGTCTGCCACAGCCTGTTCCACCCAGAGTGGAGGGTGGGGGCCCTTGCCCTCTCTTTCCAGGCAGTCAAATAATCATTCCTGCCTACTAAGAAGGCTAATGACATGGCTATGCATTTCCTGCCAGAGCCATCTCTGTATGTGCAGGCTGGCTCACGCCACTGTGCTGCGGCGTGGGGTACCCAGTGCCAGCTGCCTTACCTCGAAGCCTGCCTGTCCCAGCCTTTTCCTGATGGTATAGGAGGCAGCTCTGAGCCTGGTGTCTCCCATAGCACCCCTGCTGCCCCAACCTTTTCCAGCCAGTGAAGGAGGCTCGCTGCTGAGGTGCATCTCCTGCCAGTGTAGCCTTTGCCTACAGGCTTAATACTACAGGCCTATAGGGACCAGGAGAGTGCATGCTCCATCTGAAGTGAATTCTCTTACACCCATAGCCTGGCTCCATAGTTCTAGATCAACACCACTTTCCCGGGCAGCAAGGCCTCCCCCACCTCTGCCTTCTATAAGGCATCTCTAGAAATTGGAGGGAAAAGGAGGGGAGAAGTAATTTCTGTTGTGTTTTTTTTCTTTTCTCTCCCTTTTTTCTTTTTCCTTTTTTCATTATTATTATCACCTTTTTATCCTCTTTTCTCCCTTTCCTTTCCTCCGTCTCTCTTTTTTCTTTTTCTTCCTAATTTTTTTAATTAAACAAGAAAAAAGACATCTAAGTGTACCCTGACAGACTAGGTCAAAGCAGCCTAGGAGCATGCATTGAGGCTCCAGCCCACACTCCAGTCACTGAAACTTCTCACCACTGTTGACCACTAAGCTGTCGAGGAATTATGCCTATACAGCAGTCTGACCCATCGCTATAGTGGGCCATAGGAAGCCCCCTGAAGGGCCTCCTGGTCTCCCAGAAACATGGGACCTATAAAAGGATCGTGGAAATATCAACAGACCACATCACTCCCCCCCAAAAAATCCAGAGAGACAAAACTCAGTATCAGAACTAATGTCTCTCATAGAAGAATCAGATCTGGATCCGTCAAAGAAGGAAATCTTCAGAAGTCTGCTCACAGTAATACAGGAGCTGAGGGAAGCAATGCAGAATAAGCATGCAATGATAGAGGAGATGAAGTCCACAAAAGATGGCAATTGGGCCTGATAGATATTTATACAAATTTCCATTAAATGCTGAAAAATTAATTCTTCTCAAGCACACATTGATCATTTTCAAGACTAGATCACATGTTGAGACACAAATCAAGCCTGAGTAAATTCGAACACATAGATATTACTCTGATGTCTTTTTCAGATCACCATGACATAAAGCTAGAGATTAATAACAGGACATCCAGAAAAGCAAGGGAAACAAAGGAGGATGAAAAATGATTTCCTTTGACATGAATGGGTACAGGGTCAGATTAGAGAGGATATTAGGAAGTCTCCAGAAACTAATGAGAACAAGAATAAAATGCATCAAAATGTGTAGGTCATTGCAAAGGCAGTTATCACAGGTAACTTGATATCATTAAATGCATAGATGAAAAAGAAAAGAGGCTTATGACAGATACGTTATCACAAAAACCTCCAACAACTAAAACAGAGTCATCAGTACAACCCCTCCAATAGAAAGAGAAAAGAAATAATAAAAAATCAGGACAGAGTTAAACCAGTGGGGAGACAAGAGAAAGATGCAAAAGATAAATTCAGCTAAAAGCTGGTTCTATAACAGGATCAACAAAATAGACCGCTGGTGTATCTAATGAAATATTGGAAGGAGCAAAAAATAAACAGCCAGGATGAGGGATGAAACAAGAGTAATTACAACAGACCCCAATGTGATTAAAAGCATAATCACAAAGTACTATGAAGGTCTGTATTCAAATGAATTCAGAAACGTGAAAGACATGGATAAATACTTGGATAAACAGTCCCTGCCTAGATTATCTCAGACAGGGGTAAAGAACTTCAACAGACCCATAGTGAAAGAAGAAATCGAGAGAGTCATCAAGAAGCAACCAACAAGAAAAGCCCCCAGGCCAGATGACTTTACAGCAGAATTCTAGCAAGCATTCAGGGAAGAGTTGGCCCAAATCCTCCACAAAGTATTTCATAGCATAGAAAAGGATGGCAAACTCCAAAACTCATTTAACGAAGCCAGCCTAACTTTGATATCCAAACAGGGAAAAGACCACACAGGCAGAGAGAATTACAGACCGATATCTCTAATGAACATAGATGCAAATATCCTTAACAAAATATTGGCCAACAGAATACAAAAGTATACAAAACACATCATCCACCACGACCAGGTAGGATTCATCCCAGGGATGCAGGGATGGTTTAACATCTGAAAATCCATCAATATTATACACCAAATCGAGAAGAAACAGGATAAAAACCACATGATACTATCAATAGGTGCCGAAAAATATTTGACAACACCCAACATCCATTCCTAATTAAGACACTCACGAAGATAGAAATGGAAGGTAAATACCTCAAGCTGATACAAGTTATCTATTAAAGACCAACAGCCAACATCATAGTTAATAGAGAAAAGACAAAAACAATCCACTGAAAAAAAGGGTACAAGAAGAGGATGCCCCTTGTCCCCACTTTTATTCAATATCATTCTGGAGGTTCTAGTTAACAACATAAGACAGCAGAAGAACATCAGAGGGATCCAAATGGGAGAGGAGGAAGTGAAACTATTGGTATTTGCAGATGACATTATCCTGTACATTGAAAACCGCAAAAGCTCCAGAACAGGAGTACTTACCGTTATAGATGAATATGGAAGAGTGGCAGGTTACAAGATCTACAAATAGAATTTGGTAGGTTTGCTATGCACATTGGACAGGACCATGGAAAAGGAGATCAAGAAGGTAGTACACTTCACAGTAGCTGAGAAAAAATTGAAATACCTATGAATATATTTAACAAAAAAACTAAAGACCTATATGAGGAAAACTACAATACCCTACTACAGGAAACCAATAGCGACGTCCACAAATGGAAGAACAGCCCATGCTCATGGATTAGAAGGCTTAACATAGTAAAGATGACAATCTTAGCCAAAGCACTTTACATGTTCAATGTTATTCTGATTCAAATACCAACAATCTTCTTCAAAGAATTGGAAAAACTGATCACCAATTTCATGTGGAGTGGGAAGAAACCCAGAACTCGCCTGGTTCCAAGACAGTGAAACTTGTTAGATAGATCTTATTGTTATGTGAACTTCGGCTATTAGCTCTCAGGGAATCAAGAGAGCTCTTAGTTGAAGTGAGACCTTCTTAACATACTCAGGATAACTTGAAAGACTGAAAAGAATCAATAATTTTGTATAGCTGTTTCTGAACTAACATACCTAATAGACTTTTTTTCTATAAGTTTGCCAGTAAGGCTACAGCCTCTAATAAACCATATTGTCCCTGTAGCTTTTTACACTGTAGTATTTTATAGTCTTGCAATATTCTGTTTTGGGTAACTTTTCTCATTCCCTCTATGCTGGATTTACGGGTGGGGGTAGTAGGCGGGTCTTAGACCCTCAGGAATGCCCTAGGGAAGAGACCCCATATCCAGAATTGAAAAAACATTTTCCCTCAATTTCTGATTCCACGTGAGGGCACTGTTGTTTCCCCACAACAACATTCCAAAAGACATCTTGATTCATAGGGTGGTCAGACTTCTAAGATGCTCTTTCCTGGTAGGTATAAACTTTAACTCTAGAAATGCAAGGAAACAGGAATTGGCTTAAACTATCTTTATTTATAAACCATGGTATATCAGATTTATCACTGTCCTGATTTCTTCTTCCTAAATCCTGATCAATAACTCTAGTAACAATCTGAACACTGAGAATTTAGGTTGGGCCTTCCTAATAAACGTCATGTAGTTCTTTTATGTAGTGGACCCCATGTACTGCTCTTAATAATTTTTGGTTTAATTAGTTTTTGGCTTTGCCTCACAACTCTGAATAACTCCAGTATCAATTTGCATTCCTTGAGTACTTAGGTTAATTTTCCCCGATAAGAGCTGTATTAATTTATAGCAGCATCTCCTGCTTTTTGGTATCAACAGAGAGCTGCCAGGGATTTTGAGCGTTTTCTTGCTTAGTCAAACTTATTGCAGGAAGAACAGAGGCTTGGCTTTTGCAAGTTTGGCTAGGTCTGGTCCCTTGCTGTGAGGCTGGGTGATACCTGTGATTGCCATTTAAAGATTATTTTGCTGGGTTAGGCAGAAGGCTTGCCGTCTGTGCTCTGTTGGGCAAGGACTGGATCAAGCTCCATTCTCTATTTCCCTCCCTGGAAGCATTTGCCCATGGCAATCCCTTATTGCTGAATCTTGAGTGACATTGACTAACCCAATGAGTTCACTTTCTACAGCAGGGGCAAAGTACATGTTCTTTTAAACCCAACATGTTGGTCCTAACCCATTCTCTCGTGCAGGCCACAGCTGTTTTTTGTGGCCAGGCTGATTGGCCTGTGCTGAACTCCCTTGGAAAATGACCTATCTTCGCACAACCACACCATTTACCTTTATGCCTGATGTCATTGGCCAAAGCAGTGGCTAATAGGTCTGCCTTATATTCATCTGTCCCTACATTCCTGCATATTCTAAGATAATCTAAAATATGCCCTGTTTCCTGAAGGGATGTAAAGCATTTTTACAGTCCTCTTTAGAAAAGTCATAGGATAGGTTGTGAACTATATCTTTCACTGTTGTGCATTTCTGACACATTTGTGTATGGAATCCTCTAATCGGGACCCAAAGTCTATGTAGGACTCATTATTCTGCTGCCTTAAAGTGTGTAACTGGGCCGTGGCTCTTCGTTGGTATTATTATTCCCCAGGCCCTTAGGCAGGCCCCAAGTACCTGTGGGAATGCCAGTTCAGCAAATTGTAGTTGTGACTCAACTGTGATATAATTCTCATCCTCCAACAACTGATGAATTCCTTTATCTATTCCAACCTCAGTACTTTTATGAGCTTGCCCATGGGCTGCTTAATTGACCTTATCTGATATTGTAAGAATTCTGAAAGATAAATGAATGCTTTTGCCATGGATCTTCAGTCAGCAGAAATCCAAATTTCAGACTCTGCCAAAGACCTTTTCATGGTCCTTACAAAATGAGAGTCTGAGTCATAGTCAGTGACCACCTGCTTGAGATCCTTTAGAAACTCAAAGGGGAAGACACTGTGAATTTCTTGTGGGTGTTGCCCGTCACGCTATCTTTTAATGACTTGAATAGGAAAAGTCATCCAAATATTTAAATCTCCTTCCACAATCCCTCTACCATTGAAATTAAAGGTGCTTTTCTACACATTGCCTCTATTTTTTGTGCTGTTTTTCTCGACTGGCAGATTGCTAAACTCTACTTCCCAAACCTCATCTTTTATGTTAGCTCTCCTTGTTTACATTTCCTTGGGGCTAATCTCATCTCTCCTTCCTGCAGTGGCTTCCTTTATTGTCTTATGAGGCCTAGGCTTTTCTACACTATATTCTGGTGGTGTGGCAGATGCTTCTACACTGATGCCCCCTTCTCATTCAGGCTTAGTTTTCTCAGCTCTGTCTAAAACCTTTACATCTGTCTGATAACGTGCCTGTCTGCCTTTCACCAGATTTAAGTTTGGGTAGCCTATAGGCTGCTTACTGCTCTGCGGTTTTGTTTCTTTGCTTTCTATACCTACAGAGCTTCCAGCACTGGTTAAATCTGCACTCACAGAGCCGAAGGTTCCATGGGTGTTCTTCATCCTTCACTGTGATCCTTTCGTAAGTTAAAAGCGACTATGCCCCAGATCTCCTTATCAAAGTTTCCTGACTCTGGAAAAGAAGAATTATTTTTTTTTTTACCGTTTGAATAAATTATTTCATTTTTTTTAATGTTACCACTACATTTTGTTTCTTCAAGAGGTTGCTCAGAGTGATACAGTATTCAGTACCTTTGCTCTTCGCCTGACCCATATGTCACTTGGACTTAAAAAACATTCGAATTTCCCCGAATTCACCCTCTCCGTTTGATGAGACCATGCAATTGTTACACGAGGTATAACTCAAAAGAGTTATTTTCCTACAGCCACACGTTGGGCACCATTTGTCAGAGTAACCCAGCCTCTGACAACTGTGGGGTCTGTAGGCACAATTGAATGGTTATAATATATAAAGATCATAGTAAAATCAAGGAAGATAGGAGAGTAGATAAAATAAAGAAGTCAGACACATTTCCTAGTAGCATGCTCACCTCCAGGAAAGCCATGATTTCAGGAGACAGGTTTATGCAGAGATATTTATCTTAGGATATTTATAGGTTGCCACACGACAAGCCTATTTGGTAATTACATACATCACATGGTGTTGGTAACCACAGTAAATTCCCTGTGCTCACAGTTGAGGAAACCTAAAAACTGCGTTGGGAAGGCATGCAGGCGATGTGTGCTGTGGCGGGAGGAGATAGCAAGAATATCTGCTTCTATGGGGAGAAAGAATCAACCATGTGCTCACTTTAAGGCAGCATAGCTGTTAGGGGAGAAGCTGTTGGAATGATATTTAAGGCAGGATAATGTACTTGGTCTTTATCTCTAACTCACCAAAGTGGTGACTTTCCTACCATGGGATACTAGCTTTCCAGTTTCCCTTTAATTTAGGGAACACAGTCCTAGTCATATTTACCTCAGTAAGTTTTCCACAGTGAGGATGTACAGAACTAGATAGTGTTTGCCTTTGTTGTGCATGTAGTTTCTATGAATCAGAACTGCCTAAAAGGCACCTATCAACAACATGTAGTTGAGATTCTCTAAAGGAGTCACTGGGCAGAAAGTGGAAACCAGAAAATCCAGTAAGAACTTCCATTTTCCAATCTTTGTCACCATGACCCTTTCCTAAGTGGCCTTGAGGACATAGTGCAGTTCAGACCCCTTTCCTTAACTGGAGACTTGGAATCACACTGACTTCTTCTCCCTAACCTCAACACAGGGAATCCAGGATAGATAAACCCATCAGGGCCAAGAAGGAGAGTAGAGATACTAGGGGGATTAGAGGAGGGTTGGGGAGAAAGGGAGAATCCATCACAAGGATTCACCTGTTACCCCTTCCCAGTGGGATGAATAACAGACAAGTGGGTTAGGGGCAATGGAGGATGATGTGCAATATGAAAATAATAATATTTAAGTTATCAAGGGTTCAGGAGGGAGGCTGGGCAGGGGAGAATAGGGGAAGGAATGGGGAGTTGACATCAGGGGCTCAAGTGGGAAGAGAATGATTTGAAAGTGTTGATGGCAGCATATGTGCAAAAGTGCTTTACACACTGAATGAATGTATGGATTGTGATAAGAGATGTAAGAGCCCCCAATAAAACTAAGAAAAAAATAATAATGATGTTCAAATGACTCATCTCTCCTAATCTTAAATTTTATACTGAATCATATGCTGAGTTAACCTAAAGTGTTATGTTGACAAATTTAGAACTATGTGACCCTTACGAGTCCTTTCTCCCATATCATTTTAAATATGGAGTCTTCAGTGCTTCATACTGCCAATTGATTATCCAACCTAATTAAATGAAGGAAATAAGGAACCATTCCAATGCATGAATTTGCTCATAACAAAGCCCGGAAGTAGAGTGGTTTCATTAAAAAGACAAATGTGGAATGTCTGGTGAAGTCTGTAACCGGGTGTGCATTTTTGGGGACTGTGAAAGTAAAGACAAAGCATCTGGCATGTAAAAGTGAATGATCCCATTTGTCCCTAGAGATCTCCCTGAAACATGAATTTGTATAGATAAGTTAGCATCTGTTTTACTCATCCTGGGCTGAAGATCCTGGAGGAAAGACTGATACAAAATATTAGCACCAAGGGAATAAAATACAATTAGTAAGCACTTGTATTTCCAGATATGTTTCCAGAAAGAAAGCAAGAACACACACACACACACACGCACACGCACACACACAGTGAGTTTTGTTCAGGGCTCCATCTGCCCTGAGTCTGATGGCAGAGTATTTATCTGAGCTTCATCAGAACTCTGATGCTGAAGAACCCCCGGCAGAGTCACTTCCTGTCTTTAGGGGACAGGCTGTTTGTTGCTGTAAGACAGTTTTCTGCTATTGCAATACAACTTTTGAATTCCCAGATATCATGGATAGGCACACAATTACTTTTAAAATACAGGGAGAGATTCACGAAGGAATGGTGAGCTATAAAACAATCTGGAAATCACAGCAGAAAGCCGTTCCTGAAATCATCTGCACCTGGTGGTTGGTCTGAATCCTGTGCTCTGTGAGTACTGCGCGCCCCCTGGAGACCATTCTCCTCCCTGCAGGGGGGTTTGTTTCTGGGAACTTTGGTAGGGAACTGACATTCCCTCACTGTGTCAGTAGCACAGTAATACATGGCCGTTTCCTCCACTTTCAGGCTGTTAGTCTGCAGACACACTGTGCTCTTGGCGTTGTCTCTGGACATGGTGAATCGACCCATTACAGAGTCTGTATAGCATGACTCATCACTATCATAGTTTATGTCTACCACCCACCGCAGGCCCTTCCCTAAAGCCTGGTAGATCCAGCTCATGTAACAGTCACTGAAGGTGAATCCAGAGGCTGCACAGGAGAGTCTCAGAGACCCCCCAGACATTCTCAGATCGCCCCCAGACTTCACCAGCTGAACCTCACACTGGATACCTGTAAACACAAAGGCACCGTGATTAGACAGACAGACAGACAAACAAATGTACTCACAATTATGCACACACCTAGCAGGGTCTACAATTACCATGTTAAATGGCTGAAATTAAAACCAAGATTGATGCAGTATTCCTTATGTGTCCCTTGGACAAGCTCCTGGACAGAAAATTATAACAGCTGAGTCCCCAGAGATGGGCTGTCCTCTGAGATCTCCCACATCAGGGACTGTGGCTGGTTTATCAGCAGGCAAAGAGCTGAATTTGCATGTCCCCTGATATTTAGAAGAAGATAAATATAGAATATGGGCCAGAGTTCTCCTTCAGACACATAGAAACACAATCACTCTCAAAGGGAAACAGAACTTCTACCAGGGTTGTTTATTATTTTTTTCTGTCTTCCAAGGAATTTCCTCTTTTCAGTGACATTTTTAAACTGTGGTCATGAAATTGTTCATAAAGCATGTCCATCACATATTCTAAATGATGTCTCTGGTATCCGATGTGGGAGATTCTAGTGTCCTTTCTGTTGTCATGACCGGAAACACTGGATATTTATCACACTACTTCCTCTTCTCAAAGAGTCTCTTTTCATTTAATCAGCTCACTAATTGTGTTCCTTCCATTTCAATGATTTGACTTCTTCTATTTATTTATTTACCCCCTGCTACCTATGCTATGGCATACTCATCTCTTCTCGTTTCATTAGATGGAACTGAGGTAATTAATTTCACAGATATATATCCATATTATGCAGATGCTTGTGGCTATGGATTCCCCTGTAAGTTTTCCTCAGTTAAACTCCCAGTTTGCTGTGTTTCCTTTTATTTTCATTCAGTACAGTACAGCCATCAGCATGTTAAAATCATTAAATCCATGTCATAGCATCAACGATACAAATACTGTTTGTATACATCTATGTGTGCATCACTCTCTCATCCAGTGCCATCGAGTGAATGCAGACACAGAGCTACTCTAGTGGGCAGGGGAGAACTGCCCCTGAGGATTTCTGAGACTGTACCCTTATGGAAGCAGAAAGTAGAGTCTTTTTAAAGTGGAACAGCTGGTGGTTTCAAACTGCTGAGCTTCTGTTTTTCAGCCCAGGAAGTAACCACTACGCCACTAGGACTCGCGCATGCATGCACTTGCATAATTTTGTATATGCATGTAACATGAATTAATGAATATTATAAAGTCTATTAGATTTGGTGCCAGATACTCAGGAGGAGCATATCCATGGAGAAAATATTTTAGAGGGAAAGGAAAATCTACATGCAATCAAGAAGCTCTTCACTCCAATGACTCCCCAATTGCCCTTGCCCAAGAAGCCTGGCCCTTGTGCTTTGTGCAGCCCATTATTGCAGTGAAGTTTGTGTGTGGGATGAAACTGAGTCTGCTCACTGTTTCTCTCATTCAGTAATGGGTATATCTGCCTCAGTGGTAATTCAGTCAGCTGCAGGAGATTTGCTATATGGACACTTTTTAAAGCTTGAGAAGCTCATGCTGCTCAGCAGTTAGCCTTCTATGTCCCAGTGGAGGGACTGAAGCTTTTAATCTTCACCCCAAATGAAAGTCAGAGCAAAGCCCCAGGTGCATGGCAAGCTTCTCTCTATGACATGGAACTGATGGTGGGCTACCCCAGGGCGATCTTGGAAGGAGTACAGCGAGAATTCTCCTTAGAAGCAAAGGTTGGTGAGACTTAATCTCATGTATGTTGGACGCATTGTTATAAGAGACCAGTTCTTCAAGAAAGATGTCATTCTTGGTACCGTATAAGGACAGTTACTAAGAGGACAAACCTCCACAAGATGGATTGACACAGTGGCTACAACAATGGGATCTAATATAGAACAATTGTGAGGACCGTGCTGGACCAGATGGCATTTCTTCAGTTGTACACAGGCGCTCCAAGAGTAGCAACTGACTGAATGGAACCAAAGAGCAGCAGCAAAGCTGCAGGGGTTCATGACTTCCAGCCTCTCTCGTGATAAATTCAGCCAGGTTTCCCTCTCCCTGAGTGAGCTCTCTCTCAGAGAGAAGTAGAGGAAGACGGTCCACTGTCCTCCACAGTATGTTGGGATGGAGGAGAGAATTCATTCTCTTTCTCTCTCTATCTCTCTCTCCCTTTCTCTCAATCCTGAGGAAATGAATGCTGGGTGAGGAGTTATACAGCATGGCCTTGTTGGACCACCTAAGACTTGCCACTTTCTTGGGCGCTTTGAATAAACTTGCTCCCTTGAAATTTCTGTGTCTGCTTCAGTTTTCTCTTTCACCTGGAAACTCAAACTTTAGGGTTTTTATTCTTCTCTGGTTTTGTTTGTTTGTTTACATGAAATGTTGTTTTTTTTTCCTAAGACCTTTTCTTTGAAGAGGTGGTTACAGTGTGGCTATGTTTTCCTTAAAGCATTTTTTATACTTTCTAGGAATCATGTTTAGCATATATTCTCAGTGCAATCCAAAGTGTGATTTCATGTTTGTTACTTCCTTGATTATTAATTGTGCAAGACAACGTTATAGAATCGTGGAAAATTTTAAAGGCCATGTGTTCAAGTGGAGCATCTTCTTACTTTCATGGCTGAATCCCTAAGACACGCACCTCTGGAAGCCTGTACCAGAGCAGACTCGCTGTGTTTCACGCTTTCTGTGCATCATGCTGTGCTGAGAAAATAATCTAAGTAATTTTCCTAAATAAAGAAGATCATTGAAATAAGGTTGGAGCAAGCCTTGATAATAACCTGTAGTATGCAGATGATATGATACTGCATGATATAAGGCAGTATGGTTTGAAAAACGTATTGATTACAAATAGGGACTGCTAGGGAGCAGGGAGTGTGGAGGGAGGTGGGCAATGAGGAGCTGATACCAAGGGCTTAAGTGGAGATCAAATATTTTGAGAATGATGAGGGCAATGATTGTAAAAATATGCTTGACATAATTGATGTATGGATGGATTGTGATAAGATTAAATGATTAAAAGAAGAAGAAGAGGGAGTGCTTCATTCATGTTGAGCTACAGAATATCCAAATCCTTACCATGGGTTCAATAGAAAATACCATGAAAAATGGAGATAAGATTGAAGCTGTCAAGAATTTCACCTTCCTTGGATCTACAAACAATGTTAACAGAAGACAGAGACCTATGACACATTTCTTTGGAGAAATCTTATGAACAAGACCTCTTCTAAAGGTTAAAAACAATGTCTCTTTGAGGACTAATATGGATCAGGCCTAAGATATTTTATTTTCAATTGTCTCATATGCTCCTGAATGTTGGACAATGAATGAGAAAGTTTAAAGGAGAAATGATGTATTTGAATCATAGTGCTGGTGAATAATTTGATAGTGTGTCAATTGTATCTTGGAAGATGTACATTTAAAATGCTTCTTATAGTGGAAACATGAGTATTTCATTTTAAGTATGTTGGACATGTATCAGAAAGATCAATTCTTGGAAAAGAACATCATGCATGGTGAAGCATAAGGTTACTAAGAACAAACAAACAAAAAGGATGTACTTCAACAAGATAGAATATCATAGTAACTGAAACAAAGAGCTCAAACCTGACAACTGTGAGGATGAAGCAAGACTCATCTGTGTTTCATTCTGCTTTATGTAAGGTGTCTGTGAGTCAGAATAACTTAATAGGACTTAACTAGCAAAATGCAATGCCTATTACAAGAATTCTGCTCAATGGTGAGGTGATGAAAGCATTACCTTTACAGATAGGAACCTGAAAAGGATACATTTGATACCAATTTTGTTTAATATAGAGCTGCAAGTCTTAACTGCAGCTATCAATCAACAAATAAAAATAAAGGCATCCAAAATGGCAGCAAAGAAGAAAAGCTCTAATTGCTTCTGCTATCAATTGAAATATTAAAAACCCCAAAGAACCTATGAGAAAATATTGCATTGAATTGAAAGGTTCAGCAATCTCATGGGTATAAGTCAATATAGAAAAAGAGTTTGAATTCTGTATACCAGTCTAGAAAGCTCTGAAAAGGAAATCAAGAAAATAATACTATTTACAACAGCCAATGGGAAAATGAAGCTCCATAGTCAGCCCACTTTGGTCTCAGTGGTTTAGGTGAAACCTATATGCAATGTCCTTGCTTAATATTGTGCCAGGGGAGATGGCGTCCGCTTTCAACTCTAACGGACCCTTATATGTGCATACAATCCACATTCATGAATGTACTTCTGGTCTACAACGGGTATAAATAATAGGAATCCTAGTTAACACTAAAGAACCACACATTGATCCGAATTCTACCTTGCAGGGCTGGATAGGACAGAGGCTGTACACTGGTACATATGAGGGTTGGAGGTACAGGGAATCCAGGGTGGATGATACCTTCAGGACCAAGGGCGTGATGGACGATGCTGCGAGAGTGGAAGGTGAGTGGGTTGGAAAGGGGGAACTGATTACAAGGAGCCACATGTGACCTCTTCCCTGGGAGAGGGACAGCAGAGAAGGGGGGAAGGGAGACCCCGAATAGGGCAAGATATGACAAAATAACGAGGTACAAATTACCAAGGGCATATGAGGGAGGGGGGAAAGGGGAGGGAGGGGGGGGGGAAAAGAGGACCTGATGCAAGGGGTTTAAGTGGAGAGCAAATGCCTTGAGAATGATTGGGGCAGGGAATGTATGGATGTGCTTTATACAATTGATGTATGTATATGTATGGATTGTGGTAAGAGTTGTTGGAGTCCCTAATAAAATTTAAAAGAAGAAAAGAGAAAAAAATGATTAGGGCAAAGACTGTACCGATGTGCTTTATACAATTGATGTATATATATGTATGAACTGTGAAAAGAATTGTATCAGCCCCAATAAATTGTTAAAAAAACAAACAAACAAAAAAAAGAACCACACATTGGGATAGCTGAACTGCACATCTGAAATGTGGTCTCGAGCCTGATGACTACTGGTGGGTGTATCTCACCAAGCGGGCTGACAGCTTGTCATGATTGGTACAGATGAATCCACTTACAAACGACTTAGTAGATGAGATTTGACAAAATAAATGTCTGAAGAACTAATACTGACCATTCAAGGGGACCAATTCTCTGTGTCTGTCATGAGGTGTAGTGATTTCTGACTGTGTGTGTGTGTGTGTGTGTGTGTGTGTGTGTGTGTGTGTGAGTGTGTAGGGGGGTCTTACTCACTTTACTGTATCGCCCTCACTATTACTGTTTATAGAATGAAGATATAGTCAGCTATATCTTCCACAAGCTTACATTTTCTTATTCATTTAAAATAATTTTTTTAAATGTATTTTTAACAGGCATACATTTTGCTCATTTCCTCTTCTCACATAAAAGCCAGCCCACAAAACAAAAATTAAGAAAAAATTTAAAAATATGTGAACTCTTCAAAAACCATACACAGCCAAGCAATACAATCTTTAAAATATAAGGAAATATTATATTTATCACCACGTTATTTGACATATTATTTCCCAAATACATCAAATTAGTTTGCAAGATATATTACAGATGCATTAACAGGATTAACAGATGTTGTAAGTTGTAATTTCAAAATATAATATCAGTGCTGTAAAAAGAAAGAGAGCCTATACATCAGGATATATCACTACAAACTCAGAAAAATTTCAATTGTATAGTATACATTTTCAAAGAAAATACTTCCTTTCATAAATGGTCCTAAAACAACTCAAGTGATTAAGGCTCGTGAGAACAAACTAACCTTTGGATGTTCTTCATTTAAAGGCCAGGATAATGGTTTCCCAGTTTTCAGCTAGAAGAATCTAGGTACAAAACACAGTGTTGATATACGGTAGGTCACAGTTTCTTGATGCTGGGCCATGAGGCACCCCTATAATGTCCATTCACATGGAGATTACCTCAACTCTCTCCCATGTACCCACCCTGAGCCCTCTCTGGACCCCTACCACTCCAGTTCCACTTAGGACCCCTGCTCTGTCTCTCTTGACCTGTCTCCTCCTCTGAGTCAGGCACCTGTTCCTTATTCTGCAATGTGAGCCATGGTGCACTGATGCTGAGAGTCACAGCATGCCCCAAACAGAGAGCTGAAGTGAATTAGCATATCGGAATGCCATCCAAAATCTTAAAAGTGGTACATTAAGAGAGGCACAGCAGCAATCACTGAACCCCTGCATTTGACCAAATACATGAATTAAAATGTGATAGATTTCTAGAGGCTGAGTACTGATTCCCATGACAGCGGGAAACTACTACGACCACTCATTACTGGAGCCCCACATTCTATGCGCTTTGACTTTAAACCCCCTGGGTTCTCAAGGGAACATTCAAAACAAGCCCTCATGTTCCTACCCCTGGAGAGGAGGACCATTCTCAATTCAAAAGATTTCTCACCAGAGGAAGGTCAATTTCATTGACTTTTCATAGCTGCAGGTGAAACCTTTCCCCTATCAACCACACACCTCATTTCCTACCCATGACACCTAAGGGTGTGGGGACCATAGTCAGCAGGTATAAACATTTCAAACATATAGAAAGGGGAGACTGCACTAAAGAAACAGAACATGAACAAGGGGAAATATAAACCACAGCACAGGCCTGAAGGTCAGAGCCCCACCACCCAGGTCCTAAACAAGTTTCAGACTCAATCAGAAGATCACACAGAACACTTCCTGCACTCACTTCATCACCATCCAGGTGCCCAGCTTAATGACCGCGGGTTACAATGGAGAAAGGCAGCAATCTGCTCCTCTGTGGAACTAAAACAAACGAGATACAGCAAACATCCATACCGTCTCACTCCTGCCAGATTTGCAAAGATCCTCACAACACTTAGCTCTTAGGACAAATACATGTTTCTACCTCAAGGAAATAGTAAGATCAGATTTTCATTTATCTGAATATGTCAACCTCACTTGGACATTGATTTTCAGCATAGTTATTATTTAATCTTTATCAAATTGTGACACCTCACATTAACACATTTGCCTTATTTTATAGCTCTTATCACAATCCATCCATACATATGCCCATTGTGTCAAACACATCCGTGCATCTGTTATCATTTTTATCAAAACATTTTCTTTCTATTTGAGTCCCTGTCACCAGCTCCTCATTTTCCCCCCTCTGTCCTTCCCCCATGAATGCTTGATAATTTATAAATTATTCTTTTATTTATGTCCTACACCTACTGCTGTCTCATTTCACCCACTTTTCTGCTGTCCTGTGAGAGGGGGCATATGTTGATCGTTGTGTTCCCCTCACTCCCCACCCCCAACCATAACCCTCCTAGTATTGCTGCTACCCTTATTGGTACTGAGGGGTTTATCTGCTCTGGATTCCTGCGTGTGAGCTCTTATCTGTACCAGTATACATGTTCTGGTCTAGCCAGATTTTAAAGATTGAATTGGGGTCATGAAAGTGGGGGGTGGGGGTAGGGAGGAAGCATTAAAGAACCAGAGGAAGGTGTTTGTTTCGTTGGTGCTATATTGCACGTTAACCTTATTGAAGGCTTCCAAATTTTATTTTATGTTGAAAAATGGACTAAGTATTATTTTCAATCTCTCAACCAATCAGTATTCTTTAGCTAATTGCTGTAGATTTTCCGACAGAAGTGTGCAGACACTTGGTTCTGGAAATGGAGTGCTGTATGAAACAGAGCCCTTCTTCCTAGAAGAGGAGATCGTGGGACAAAATGCTCTGCAGAGCACATTGAAATCTGCAAACAAAGAGTGAGAAGCCTAAGTCAAATGCAGCAGTGAATAAAACAAATAAAATAGAAATTAATCAATTTAGAAAACATTATGAAAGTAATGCCTGACACAGGGAATCCAGGGTGGACGATACCTTCAGGACCAGGGGTGTGAGGGGCGATGCTGGGAGAGTAGAGGGTGAGTGGGTTGGAAAGGGGGAACCGATTATAAGGATCTACATGTGACCTCCTCCCTGGGGGACGGACAACAGAAAAGGGGGTGAAAGGAGATGCTGGATAGGGCAAGATATGACAAAATAATAATCTATAAATGATCAAGGGTTCATGAGGGAGGGGGGAGCAGGGAGGGAGGGGAAAAAATAAGAGGACCTGATGCAAAGGGCTTATGTGGAGAGCAAATGCTTTGAAAATGATTAGGGCAAAGAATGTACAGATGTGCTTTATACAATTGATGTATGTATATGTATGGATTGTTATAAGAGTTGCATGAGCCCCTAATAAAATGTTTAAAAAAAGAAAAGAAAGTAATGCCTGAAGCCAGATACCCCAGTAAACTTTGTGAAATTTTAAAGACAAAATGAAAATTTTTCATGATACATAAGTAGTATCAGAGATAGCAAACTTATCATTGTCCAAAACGGTTGACTAAGACTAGAATTCAGAATACAGAGCAGCAGGGAGGAGACATGTGGGTGATATATTTAGGGAGAATCCAGACCACATCATACTTGAGTCACTAGTCAGAATTGTCCTTCCTCCAAGGCCCAACTCCTCTGGGCACATCTAGACATGATAGTGAGTGACTTATATTCAGGTAATAGTACAGACTGGAACTGCCCCCATAGGGGTCCCTAGACTGTAATCTTTTGGACTCAGATTGTTAGTTTTTTTGTTTTTGCACAGGGACAAAGTGGTGGGTGGTAATTGCTCACTTTTCAAATAGCATCCATGGTCTTAAACATGTGGCCCCAGGGATTGCTGTGTCATGGACTACAAACATAGGGATAAATGCAAGTTACAAAAATAATTGACATCTATGAGGAGTAACATGTTAATAAATATATTATAAATGGTATCATAAAATATGGCATAGAAAAAGATGGCCTATTAAAACATGATGTAGGAAATTATATGGAGACCAGAATAATGGGGTGAAATACAACAGATCCTGATGATAATATTAAATATGATTAAACAAATACAGAATAAAACAAACTAATGAAGATAAGGAACCAAATTAAGATACATATTGAGAAATTCAGTTGCCATAACCCAATGGTACCAAGTGAATTGCATCTCATAGGACAGAGTAGAATGGCTCCTTGGGGTCTCAGACACTGTAGGTTTGGGGGGCAGCAAACAGCCTCATCTTTCTCCCTTGGGGTGACTGGTGGTTTCAAACTCCTGACCTTCCACTTAGTATCCATCATGCCACTAGGGATAGTGAATTTATATCTAGTATTTATTTGTACATAGTCTTTATTATTTATTTATTACACTTTCTTTTCCTAGTTGTTTGATAGTCATACAATTGTACCTTAATTTGGGAATATATATATATATATATATATATAAATCATTTTATTGGGGGCTCGTAGAATTCTTATCACAATCCATACATGCATACATTGTGTCAAGAACATATGTACACTTGTTGCCATCATCATTATATACATAACAACTTTGGCATATGAGAGCTCACAGTGCATGCTCTCTCATTCCCCTGAAGATGTAAATACACATGGTGATAGTAGACAACTCTGTTACCTGTTACTTATGTGGAGCCATTGTTAGAGTTTGTTGTTGTTTTTCAAGGAATTTCCATTTTTCAGGGATATTTTTAAACAGTGTGCATGAAGCTGATCAGAAAACTTGCCCAGAAAACATGTGGAATGGTGCCTCCTACCTGGTTTCTGTTTGGGGGGATTCTGGTCCTCCTTCTTTGTCATGATCAGGAAACCTAGATATTTTACCAACTGACTTAATCTTCAAAAACAGTCAATCTTCTTTCTTTTCGTTTTTTAAAGATAAATTTGTAGTTGTTGAAAATATTATAAGTATTTATAAACTACTCTTCACACGCTTCAAGTTTATCTCTTTAAGTTCTTTTTAAATATTTATTAATCATTTTATTGGGGCCTGTATTGGACAAGGTTCTCTAGAGAGACAAACCAGATTGCTAGTAATTATATATAAATATATTTATAAAGATAGATATACAATTCAAGAAATAAACCGTTAAATAATATACAGATAGATAATACAAGAAATTAACAGTTAAATTATAAAGCACTGAGACACTAGCAGACCTTCAAGTTTTGAGAGCTCCCACTTGCCAGTCCCCTTCTGTAGAGAGAACTAGTCTATATAGACCCAGGCAGCAAACAGCAAGGCAGGTCCCCAACTGTCATCAACTGTCAGTCCCCAGCTCCAGAGTTGAATATTCCAATCGTGTGGGCTTAAAGGGACCTCAACTTACAGCGACACATTCCACAGGCTAGGTATCCCACAGGTAGTGTACCCCTTTAAACTGAGGCACAGAACAACCAAGGTGAGGCTCACCGAGCCATTTATCCCTCTGCCCTTCAGTTAATCCTACTTGTGTTTATCCGCCAGGCTGGCACAATAAACTATAGGAATCCACCCCTTGCCAGCCTGGCACCTCTACACAATTCTTTACCAATACATACTTATATAATTTCCAGATATTAATGAAATCACACTTATAATCAATCATTTATCATACATATAAATGAAAACACACTGAGTCAAATTATATCTGTTATAACATATTTGAACAAAGGAAATATACGCAATAATCACATACAAAGAAAATACATTGACAATTACAAGCCTCGCTTTTGCAATTGATCACGTGGTCGTAATTGATAGGTAGAACTTCCTTCTACTGCTACCCATTCTGTATTACCTTTGCCCTCAGCAAGCACCTCAGCTGGCTGTGGTTTTTGGCCTGGCAGGTGACCCAGACCTTCATTCCTGAGGAGTCTGGGTCATTATAAGTCCAGTTAGGATTGGGTTGCTGCAACTTACCACGTACTTTAATAACAGGGCCTGGTAACACTAAGAGTCGGCCTATGGGATCTCCTGGATTCCAGACATATTCTTCTTTACCTCCATTATGTAGTACCAGTCCAATTTCTCCTTGGTAATCAGGATCAATCACACCACTCAGTACAGTGACACTCTTCCTGACCTGTTGATCCAAAGGCATGAGAAGTCCAAAGTGCCCAGGGGGCATTCTCAGCTGCTATTTCAGTGGAATCCATGCTGTGTTTCCAGGTGGGAGAGTTCCTTTCTTCGGGACCAGGACCTCCAGGTCTGAGGAACACAGGGTTGGTGGAACAGGAAGCAAAAATGCTGCAAGGGGATCACTAAGAGTAATAGTGAGTGGTGCCACTCCAGCTTCCACCCCTTGGTTCCTGGACCCATGAATTCTGGCTATTGGAGACACAGCACCATATATTGGCCGCTGGTTTAGAGTATATACAGCTTCCTGGAGAACATTGCCCCTGCCCTGAAAGTTGTTGCCACCTATTTGGCACCGTAATTGTGTCTTTAGGAGCCCATTCCATCATTCTATCAAGCCAGCAGCTTCAGGATGATGAGGAACATGATACAACCAGTGGATTCCATGGGAATGGGACCATTGCCACGCTGTATTTGCTGTAAAGGGAGTTCCTTGATCTGAAGCCATGTTATGTGGGATGCCATGCCGGTGGATGAGGCATCTATAAGTCCACGAATAGTAGTTTTGGCAGAAGCATCACGTGCAGGGAAGGCAAATCCATATCCAGAGTAGGTGTCTATTCCAGTAAGAAGAAAACGCTGTCCCCTCCATGATGGAAGTGGTCCTATGTAATCAACCTGCCACCAAGTTGCTGGTTGATCTCCCGGAGGAATTGTCCCATATCTTGGACATAATGTTGGTTTCTGTTGCTGGCAAATGGGACACTCAGCAGTGGCACTGGCCAAGTCAGCCTTGGTGAATGGAAGTCCATGTTGCTGTGCCCATGCATAACCTCCATTCCTGCCGCCATGTCCACTTTGTTCATGTGCCCATTGGGCGATAATAAGCATGGCTGAGGAAAGAGGAGGACCAGTCTCCACAGTGCGTGTCATCTTATCCACTTGATTATTAAATCCTCCTCTCCAGAGGTAAACCTTTGGTGAGCGTTCACGTGAGATACAATTAATTTTACTTTCTTGGCTCATTCAGAGAGTCTATCCACATACCTCTTCCCCACACCTCCTTGTCACCTATTTTCTAATTATGGTCCTTCCAATTCCCTGACCATCCAGCCAAGCCATTAGCCACAGCCCATGAATCAGTATATAATCTCACATCTGACCATTTTTCCTTATATGCAAACTGAACGGCCAGGTACACTGCTCGAAGTTCTTCCCATTGGGAAGATTTCCCTTCACCACTGTCCTTTAGGGAGATCCCAGAAAGGGGCTGCAGTGCTGCTGCTGTCCACTTATGAGTGGCACCTGCATATCGTGCAGAGCCATTCGTAAATCAAGCATGACTTTTTTTGGTCTTCACTTAATGTATAGTAAGGAACTCCCCAGGAGGCCATAGGTGCAGACTGGGAGAAAGGAGGCGATGTGACAGGAGGGGAGACTGTTGGAATTTGGGCCACTTCTTCATGCAGCTTATTTGTTCCTTCAGGTCCTGCTTTGGCCCAATCTCGTATATACCACTTCCATTCAACAATGGAGTGTTGCTGCGCACGTCCAACTTTATGATTACGTAGGTCAGACAATACCCAGTTCATGATAGGTAATTCAGGCCTCATGGTGACTTGGTGGCCCATGGTGAGGCGTTCAGTCTCCACCAAGGCCCAGTAATAGGCCAACAGCTGTTTTTCAAATGGGGAGTAGTTGTTTGCAGAGGATGGCAAGAATTTACTCCAAAATCCCAATGGTCTACGCTGTGATTCACCAATAGGGGTCTGCCAAAGAATCCACACTGCATCTTTATCTACAACTGACACCTCTAGCATAATTGGGTCAGCTGGATCATATGGTCCCAGTGGCAACGCAGTTTGCACGGCAGCCTGAACTTGTTGAAGAGCCTTTTCTTGTTCTGGGCCACACTCAGAAATGGAGACTTTTCGTGTCACATGGTAAATAGTTCGAAGTAGAACACCCAAGTGAGGATTATGTTGCCTCCAAAATCCGAAGTGGCCCACGAAACCTTGTGCCTCTTTTTTAGTCGTTGGGGGAGCTAAATGTAATAGCTTATCCTTCGCTTTGGTAGGAATATCTCGACATGCCCCACACCACTGGACCCCTAGAAATTTTACTGATGTTGAGGGTACCTGAATCATTGTTGGGTTAATTTCCCAACCCCTTGTATGCAGATATTGTACCAATGAATCTAGTGTCTTTGATACATCCTCCTTAGTGGGTCCAATCAGCATAATGTCATCAATATAATGGACCAGTGTGACATTTGTGGAATAGACAGGTGGTCAAGGTCCCTTCGAACTAAATTATGGCACAGGACAGAAGAGTTGATGTACCCCTGGGGGAGCGTTGTGAAAGTATATTGTTGCCCCTGCCAGGTGAAGGCAAACTGCTTCTGGTGGTCCTTTGAGACTGGTATGGAGAAGAAGGCATTAACCAGATTAATAGCTGCATACCATGTAACAGGAGAAGTATTAATTTGCTCAAGCAATGTAATCACATCTGAGACAGCAGCTGCAATTGGAGTCACCACCTGGTTAAGTTTATGATAATCCACTGTCATTCTCCAGGATCCATCTGTCTTCTTTACAGGCCAAATTGGTGAACTAATGAGGATGTAGTAGGAATCACCACCCCTGCATCTTTTAAGTCTTTGATGGTGGCACTGATATCTGCAATCCCTCCAGGAATGCGGTACTCCTTTTGGTTTACTATTTTCCTAGGTAATGGCAGTTCTAATGGGGCCCACTTGGCCTTTCCTACCATGATAGCCCTTATTCCACATTTTAGGGATCCGATATGAGGGTTCTGCATTTACTAAGTATGTCTATTCCAATGATGCATTCTGGAACTGGGGGAAAAAAAAACCACAGGATGGGTCCGGGGGCCCACAGGACCTACAATGAGGCGTACTTGAGCTAAAACTCCATTAATAACTTGACCTCCATAAGCCCCCACTCTGATTGGTGAGCCTTTGAAACATTTTGGGTCTCCTGGAATTAATTTCAGTTCTGAGCCGGTGTCTAGTAATCCCCGAAAAGTTTGATTATTTCCTTTCCCCCAATGAACAATCACTCTTGTGAAAGGCCGCAAGTCCCTTTTGGGAAGGCTAGAAGAAAGACTAACAGTATAAACCTTCAGTGACGTAGCAGGGTCCTCCTTACAAGGGACCTGGCCTCCCCTTCATTCAAGGGGTTGTGGGTCTGTAAACTGGCTCAGGTTTGGGAATTGATTGAGCGATCGTGACTGTCTATTCTGCTGTTCACCTGATCTACCATTCTTTTGCCTGTACAGATCACGTAAATATTTAGTAGTCTTCCTATCTATTTCATTCCTAGGGACACCGTGGCTATGTAGCCAATGCCATAATTCCACACGAGACTGGTTGTTTTGATTATTATTGAAAAATTGTCTATTATAACCATGCCCACCCTGTCTCTGTTGATTCAGTGCTGACACCTGCCCTCTACCATCACGGGGACCAATCAGCCCCATTGAGGGCAAATGTCAGAGTTCGTTTAGGGAAATACCCACTGTTAATCCTGGTGCACATAGAATAGCAATTACAGGAGTCTTAAGAGATGCTGGGGCCCACTTCACAAACTTGTTCCTTATGATTGTGGTAAAGGGTATGTCTTCAAGACACCCCCTTTTTGGGTATATGGGACTAACTTGATAGATATATTCTAACATACCAATTTCTCTAAGCTTTTGGATGCCTTCCTTTACAGTGTACCAAGGTAGGTCAGGTACTTCAAGTTGGTCTAATCTAGGCCATCTGTTAGTCCATGCTTCATTGAACCAACCAAATGAAGACTTAGATCCGTTTTTAGCCTGTCTCGCAGAGACACTAAAAGAAGAGTCTGTGCTTAGGGGTCCCATATCCAGAAACTCAGACAGGTCTAATATTACATTTCATGCACCAGTATCCCACACCTTTAGTAACCATTCCCAGGGGTATTCTCCAGGCTTTTGCTTTGTACGAATTTGAGAACTCAAGCAGGTCTTTATGTGTGTAGCACACTTCTTCGTGGATAATCCTCTCAACCTCACCTTTAGGAGGTATCTGAGACTTAATTTTAGCAACAGGTCTAGCGGAAATAATGGGTGGTGAGGGTGTTTCCTGGGTGCTCTCAGCAATATCTTGCGAGACATCTTCCTCAGGTAAAGCTACTGATGCAGCCCCACCTGGCATATCAACTTGAATAGTTTGGCTAATCTGCTCAGGTGTTTCTAAGAGCTCAATATCCTCTTCTTCTGGATCATCAGCCCATATGTTCCCATTCCATGTTTCAAGGTCCCAACTTTTCCCAATTAATGCACTTACTTTGGTTTCATACACTACTCTATATCTGCAATTCAGCTGCCGTTGTAATTCAGCCACTCATATAATGAGACTCTGGACCTGGTTCTCAGTAATGTCAGCTCTTTTACTAGAGGAGAGAAGGCTTTCCTTTGTAGCACAAATGGAAGTTTTCAAATCTGTTAGTCTGCACCTGAGGCGTGCTTTTGAGGCTCTGAGATCATCACTCTCCGTAATAACACTTTCCATTGTACGAAGGGCCAGCCAACCAACTTCCCTATACTTGTCATTATCACAAAACTCCTGGAAAATATCAAATATGCGATTGCCTAGAGCATCTCCTTTATCCAGCATGTCATCTACTTTAGGTGCTACTTTAGGTATTATATTTGCTATTTCACACCATGGATTAGTACGGGTAGTAGACATATCCCCGTCAAGACTAAATAGGTTGGAAAACCAATTCAAGAAATCCATATTTATAGATTATTTCTCTAGAAGCACTCCTGGTACCAAAATATATTGGACAGGGTTCTCTAGAGAGACAAACCAGATTGCTAGTAATTATATATAAATATATTTATAAAGATAGATATATATTTCAAGAAATAAACCGTTAAATTATATACAGATAGATAATACAAGAAATTAAGTTAAATTATAAAGCACTGAGACACTAGCAGACCTTCAAGTTTTGAGAGCTCCCACTTGCCAGTCCCCTTCTGTAGAGAGAACTGGTCTATATAGACCCAGGCAGCAAAAAGCAAGGCAGGTCTCCAACTGTCATCAACTGTCAGTCCCCAGCTCCAGAGATGAACATTCCAATCGTGTGGGCTTAAAGAGACCTCAACTTACAGTGACACATTCCACAGGCTAGGCATCCCACAGGTAGTGTACCCCTTTAAACTGAGGCACAGAACAACCAAGGTGAGGCTCACCGAGCCATTTATCCCTCTGCCCTTCAGTTAATCCTACTTGTGTTTATCGGCCAGGCTGGCACAATAAACTATAGCAGGACCTCTTATAACTCTTATAACAATCCACACATCAATTGTATCAAGCACATTTATATATGTGTGTGTGTGTGTGTTGCCATCATCATTTTCAAAATATTTTCTTTCTACAGAAGCCCTTGTTATCAGCTCCTTTTTAACCATACCTCTTCCAACCTCCCATCCCTATGACCACTTGATAAATCATAAATTATTATTTTCATCTCTTACAATGTCCGCTGTCTCCCTTCACCCACGTTTCTGTTTGTGTGTGTGTCTTATGCATCAAGCATTATGATAGGTTTCCCCTTTCTCTTCTTTCTCCCCCTACTTTCCCTCTACCCTTATGGTATCCCTACTTCGATTATTGTTCCTGAGGGGTTTATCTGTCCTGGATTCTGTGTGTCGAGAGCTCTTATCTGTACCAGTGTACATGCTCCTGTCTAAGCAAGATTTGTAAGGTAGAACTAGGGTCATGATAGTGGAGGGGAGGAAGCATTAAAGAACTAGAGGAGTGTTGTGTATTTTATTGGTGCTATAATGCACCCTGCCTTACTTGTCCCATCCTTGTGACTCTTCTCTGAGGGGATGTCCAATTGTCTACAGATGGGCTTTGACGCTTCACTCCAAACCCCCTTGTTTTCATAGGTATGACTGTTTGTGTGGGGCTCTTTTGGTGTCTAATATTTGATGCTGTCACCACTTCATAATCACACATGCTTGTGTGCTTCTTCCATGTGGGCCTTGTTTCTTCCCTGCTAGATAGCCACTTGTTGAACTTTAAGCCCTTATGACCCCAGATGCTATATCTTGTAATAGTCACACACCATCAGCTTTCGTCAGCACATTAGCTTATGCATCCATTTTGTCTTCAGCGATTGAATCAGGAAGGTGAGCATTGTAGAATGCCAGGTGATTGGAACAAAGTGTTCTTGCATTGAGGAAGGACTTGAGTAAAGGACCAATGTCTGTCTGCTACCTTAGTACGTATCATATAAATATATGTTGCATATAAATATATGAATAGACCTATATCCCTATCATTATATATTAATATATTTATATATCTACCTGCCTACATTTAACCTTTATAATTGTCTTTGTCCTCCTATTTCTTTCCTCTACTTCCTTATACTTTACTCCTATCCCACTATCATTCTCAACCTTTATCTGGCTCTCAGTAATTCCTTTTTGCTACATTGCACTTGATCAAACCCCACCTGGCATTCCACACCATCAGCGTCATCAATTTTTTAGATTTCTTGTTGTTCCCTTGATTTTGGTTTGTTGACTCCTTCCCCCATTTTTTCCCCCAACTTTCTCCTTCCCCCAGGAACTGTCAGTCCCATTGTTTTCTCCTCAGGGTTGTTTGTCTTGCTTATCATATATAGATAGACAGCAAGTTATGGTCACACGTGTTTAACTACTGCAGCTGAGATTTAAAAATATAAAGAGAGGGAGAGAGATGAGGTTTAAAACAGATGAGGTTTAAAAATATAAAAGAGAGGGAGAGAGAAGCCATATCCTAGAAGAGGGTCAGACATTTCTCGCGGGTCCATGATTTCCTCTTAGGGAAAAACATGGATGCTTTTAAGGCCACACCCCAGAAATAGGTTCAAAATGTCCCCGTAAGAAGGATGCAAAGTCAGAAGATTAGATTAATCACTCCTCCCTTTAGCAAAGCCCCATTTCATAACAAACAATAATCGAATATCATAATCCCTGGATTTCACCTGAGAGTGCTCAAACATCAGGGAAAAGGTTTGAGGGTTTGTGTCTTGGGGGATGGGGGTGGTGGTAGAGTGGAGTCCAAAGCCAAGAAACGCAAAGAGAGAACTTCAACACTGATAGTCACAGAATTGAACCTCTAATACCATCTCTCCATTGATCTTGGCTTTATCATTCGGAATCCTTGGATCATACTCTGAAGGACATGACTTTGGTGTAGCAGTCATCTATGCCTCTCCTACTAGGGAGTTTCAGCTTTAAGTTTAACAAAATAGTTCAGTTCCTTTAATAATAGCATTTTAGGGGAATCTATTAATTTGGGGTAACCTGGAGATGCTGCTGAGTGACAGGAGTAATTTGGTCTTTTCTATTTCCTGCTAAGTGACAAAATGTCCCCATATGAGGTGTATTTCTTTTAAGATGTACACTGAGCAAGTGATAACCAGTACATTAGCACTAACAAGTCATGTCACAACATTGCCTGGGGTTTCATAATAAATGATTACATAGTCTGAGAACAGCTGTCAGCGTATGCCTTTTTGTATTTGTTGATAGTGATGTCATGCAATATTTGCCCTTTTCAGATTGACCGCTTCACTCAGCATAATGTTTCTAGGTCTATGTCATGATGAGCTTTTTGGTTTCTCCAGTGTTTTTAGACATGTGTAGTGTACGCATAAGTGAAATCCTAGAAAGATTTGATGGGAATAATATTTGAGAATGATTTCTTGGTATGTGATCATGATATGCAGAACACAGTCCTGTTATATATCATAAGTTATTTATTATTTAAATGATTTCAGACAGTATATATGCTCATTTGCTTAGCTTAGGTCACTTAACTAATTTTGTTTATGTGGGGATAGATCTATAAATTAATATCTAACCAGCGTGAATTTATTTTAATGCTCAACATCTTAGAACATGAACGCATGTATGCCGCAATTTATTTATCTGTTTTTGGACATTCAGAGTGTTATTCTTTTTTAAAATTTCAGGGTGTCTTATAATGAAACTACTACTCAGATTGAAAAACAAAAAGAGAGAAGAGAAAAGGGAATTCACATTCTTATATTTAAGTCTCAATAACATCATGGACATTCTATAAAATTTTCTTCAAAACAGTGGTAAACTTAGTAGCATTAAAAACAACAACACCCATGAGGGAGGGGGGAAAGGGGAGGGAGGGGAAAAAAAGAGGACCTGATGCAAGGGGCTTAAATGGAGAGCAAATACCTTGAGAATGATTGGGGCAGGGAATGTATGGATGTGCTTTATACAATTGATGTATGTATATGTATGGATGGTGATAAGAGTTGTATGAGTCCCTAATAAAATGTAAAAAAAGAAAAGAGGAGAAAAAAATGATTAGGGCAAAGACTGTACAGATGTGCTTTATACAATTGATGTATGTATATGTATGAACTGTGATAAGAATTGTATGAGCCCCTAATAAATTGTTAAAATTTAAAAAAATTAAAAAAAAACCAACACCAAACATCATATTCTGAGAAAGAGAGAGTTGCCATTATGAAGGAAAAAGACGATGGTCTTAACTTTGATTGACATTTAAACTTTATAAAAGTTAGCCGGAAACATTTAATAAATAGTTTGAACTTTCTTGTGTTAAAGAGAATAGGATTTAGCAGGAGCACAGACTTAAGATAATACTTGTTTTACAGCAGAACATTCCCTTAAGATGCCGATAATAAAACTAGATTTCCTTCTCTTCCCTTGATTGGCTAGGGTAGGACGAGAGTCATCACTGCTCAAATGCAACCTGACCTCCCTCTCATGACTCAAAATGATGAAAAGACTAGGCATAAATTCATCAAAATCTACATATAACAGAACAAGTCTAACATCGTGTCCAGAACCAATGCTCTTTGCTTTGTTTAGACATACAATCTTCAATTTGAAGAGGAAGAACATAAAACGTTGTAGCTGAAGGTACTGTGGAAACCTTCTGTAGCAAGGGAATGCATAACCTGGAAGAAAAGATGCTCTGTCCCACAGGAAAGGGCAGGCAGAGGTTCTAGTCCAGTACCTTTTCAGACCCCAGTTCAGGATGCCTGCCTCACAAAGAGGCTCAGTCAAAAGACCAGAGAAATGCCCCATGGCCCAAACCCTCCCACAATGTAACCATCATCCAGTAAAAATAACATCAAGTGCATCAGGGAAGTTAAAATCAAGATTTAGCTCAAGGGAAGACATACCCAAACATAAATTTTTTAAAAAGTTGTTTTATAGAAGAATCTGATACCTTTTGGATTTTTAATAAACACTAATTTTATCTGTGGTGGAGATTGCTTACAGTTAAAAACAAATGGAGCCCTGACTATATATTCACAAACATTGAAAATATGTCTAATGGGAGTCAGGTCATAATCAGTTCATAAATGAAAGCATCATACTTAACATAATACAAAATATGTTTAAAGAAAACAAAGAATACACAGATGAGAACATAATGGAGGATACTGCAGATGAGATTCCTTATTTTTACTGGATTTCTGGAATCGCACTGCTTTCTCCCCACCTCCTTTTACAGTGATACATAGTAAAACAGCCTGTGCAGCAATGGAGCTCAGCGTTCAATGAACTTGACTATGAAAGGGGTCACTGGGGATGTGCACTCAGGACATCAGAGTAAGAGTGTAGTCTGTGCTCTCACCACGCCATAGCACACCGACCCACTGCTGATTTAAGAGAATCAGAAGAGGTGAAGCACAACGTCTGTGGGTTTTACAAGCCTGGTTCAAGCTGTGCAGCTGCACCTAGAGACAGTGAGCCAGGTGCACAAATAAAACACCCACAAAACTTCATGTTTCAATACCTGAGCTTCTCACCTCTGAGAGCTGTCCCCAAGAAGAGGAAGAAGCAAAATCTTCTTGGGAACAAGGTCCATGATTCTGAGGTCTATTATCCAGAGTGAGTGAACCCTACATTAAACAATGCATCATGAGACCATATCTGATGGACTATGTGGAAATTAGCATGTGAGTGGTCCCTTTGCAATAAAGTTAAAACGGGGTTCATCTGAGATGAGAATGTTGGCTGTTTCTTCAGAGAACTCAGTCATTTCCATGACTTGTCCATTCACCAGGACCAATGTTTCCAGGCTACAGAAAGGGATGAGGCAGATGAGATGGTTGAGAGGTAGATGTGGCTTAGTATGGAGAATGACTAGGAATACAGGCAGTGATTCTCTCCTTATATATTTATAAGACACTCATAACACATCCAAGAACATTTAAATGGTCAGATATACATTTTCTCTTCTGCATTAGATTACAGTAACATTATTAAATATAAAAAGTTTGAAAGTCAGCTAACTCTAGCAATCTCAGTGAATTCAGTCCAAAGTGGCTCCCATTCAATGTGTGCTGTAAATAGAAATGGCTTTTGTGAGTCACTAAAAAGGAAGAGCTTTTCTTCAACAACTACACTCCGATGTCTTCTCAGAGTCATTCTACTGTGGAAAGAGTACATGTCATGCTAGAGCAATTCATCTTTGACACCAGAAAACATTTATTTATTTATTTTAACTTTTATTAGGAGTTCTTACAGATATTATTACAATCCACACTTCATTAAATCAGGCATAACTGTACAATTGCAGTCATCATTTTCAATATATTTTCTTTCCTCTTGAACTTTTTGATATAAGCTCTCCTTTATCCCTTTCCTTCCCCACCCTATAACCCCCATGGATCTTTAATATATTATATATTATTATTATTGCCATATCATACATCATCCAATGTATCCATTCACCCACAATTCTGTTGTCCGTTTCCTTGAGTGGGGTTACACATTCATCTTTGATATCAGTTCCCCCTCACCCCTCCTTTTCTTCCTGTTGCCTCAAAGTCATCATTAATAGTGTTATTGACACCTAATCTTACATTTTATACCAAACCTTATAATAAAGTATTTCCGAAATATCTCACATAAGTTGGAGTGTCACTAGATAATGTGAATGTTGCTGATATCCTTCAATAAATTGGTAGGAAAGCCACCAGAAGTAGGGTAAGGTGATTAACAGGATAAATGTGGACCCTCTGGGTGAAACCAGAAACAGTGGGCTGACGTTCTGTGGGATTGTGAAGGTGAAGATACTACATTTGACATGAAGAACTGAATGATCTCATTTGGCCCTAGAGATCTCTCTGAATCTTGAACTTGCACAGATAAGTTAGTTTTTGTATTGGCCATCATGGCCTGAAGGTTCTGAAGGATAGACAGGCACAAAATATTAGCACCCAGATAATAAAGTCAAGTTGGTGAACTCATGTGCTTTCAGATGGAATTCCAGAAAATAAAAAATAAAGTACTTAACCATCATGGTTAGTACAAACAACCACTGCCCACCCCCACCTCCACTAAAATGTGTCATTTGAGGAAACAATTCAATTAAAAACAGGCTGACTGTCTAGATTTTGACTAAATGATTGTCAGAATACTTCACAAAGTGTGATTGAAAATATGCTGATAAATTTTCAGCCAAGAGTCAAATAACCATTACCTTTAACTGGGCCCCTGTGTTAGTCTGGATAGACTAGAGAAACAAATCCACAGGAACTCATATGTATATAAGAGAGAGTTTTATATATAAAGAGTAAGTGTCCATATACAAACCATCCCAACCCAGTGCTGTCCAAGCGCATAAGTCCAACATTAGCCCATATGTCCGAGACCGATCTACAAAGTCTTCCTCAATTTCAGTAAACACACCCAATGATGCCGACCTCAGGCGGGAAGGCAAATCAGTGAGCATGTAAGCATCTCAGAGCTGGCAGAGGTCTCCACACAGCTGCTCCATCACCCAGGGCTGAATCAGAGTGGGTCCATGTGGCTTCTCCTCAGGGATGTTTCGCAGGAAGTGAGACTTGGCATCTGAAGCAGGGAACTGGCTAAGACAGCTGCAACCTGATCCGACCATCTGAGAGCCTCAAGAGACTGAAGAACAAGAAAGATGAGGCTCACCAAGCCATTTATCTCTCCACTCTTCAATTCATCCCACATGTGTTTATTGGCTAGGTAGGCACTATAAATCTTAACTATCTCAGGCCCCATTTGCCTGAGTCAGGTTGGAGATTACAGGAGGGTCATACGAACTCTCATACAGGGACTTCTAGCAGAATCATTTCCTGTCCTTAAGGGACAGGCTGTTTATTGCTGTATGACAGACTATATTCTCCTGTTATAATATAACTTTTGAATTCACAGGTATCAGGAAAAAGGCCCACAATTATTATTTTTAAATTAGGAAGAGATCCCCCAGGGCAACTGTGAGATTTAGAAGCATTCACAGATCACCATAAGCAACCATCCTTGAAGCTCCAGCTGCACCTGCACCTGGTCTGAGTCATGCGCTCTGTGGATCTTGAGTGCCCCCTGGAGACCAGTCTCCTCCCTGCAAGGGAGGTTTGTGTCTGGGCTCTCATTGGCATCCTGTTTCTCTTGCACTGTAATACATGGCCATGTCCTCTGCTCCCAGGCTGTCCATTTGAAGATAGCGTGTGTTCCTGGCGTTGTCTCTGGAGATGGTGAATTGAGCCTTCATGGAGACTGCATATTATAGCTCACCACCATCACCACTAAAGCATGTGACTCTCTGCAGGCCCTTCCCTGGAGCCTGGTGGACCCAGTGCATGCCATAGTTACCGAAGGCGAATCCAGAGCAGGACAGAAAAGATTCAGAGACACCCCCCCCAGGCTTTCTCAGATCGCCCCCAGATTCCACCAGCTGCACCTCACCCTGGACACCTGAAAACACAGATACACCGTGATTAGACAGACACATGTACAAACAATTGCACTCACAATTATACACACATACACAGCAAGGTCTACAACATTTACTATGCCAACATTGGTGCAAATAAATGCCAACGTTGGTGCAAAATTCATTATGTGGACTAGCTCCTGGGCACAAAATGGAAATAGCAGCGACCCCAGAGACTAGGACTGTCCTTTAAGAGCTCCTAGGTCAGAGGCTATGGCCAGTTTATCTGCAAGAAAAGAGCTGCATTTGCATGTCCCCTGATGTGCAGAAGCAGATGGGTACAGAATATGGGCAAGAGTTCTCCCTCAGACTCAAACACACGCACTCTCAAAGTAAAACCGAGCTCTCAAACAAGTTATTTAATTGTTTTATTATTATCAGTTTTTTAAAGTGGTTTTTAATTTATAAACTTTATATTGTATACACAACTAACTTTGTGGTATGAGAGCTCATAATGCATCCTCTCTCTCTCTTTTAAAAATCATTTTACTGGGAGCTAGTAAAACTCTTATCACAATTCATAGTCAATCCATTGTGTCATGCACATTTGTACAGTTGTTACCAACATCGTTGTCAAAACATTTTCTCTCTACTTGAGCCCTTGGTGTCAGCTTCTCATTTTTTCCCTCTCTAACCCACCCTCCCTCTCTCAAGAACCCTTGATCATTTATAAATTATAGATCATTGTTATCGGTTCTCCCATCTTCCCCTTCCCTTCCTGGTATTGCTACTCTCAATATTGGTCCTGAGGAGTTTATCTGTCCTGGATTTCCTGTTTACAGCTCAAATCTGGTCTAGCCGGATTTGTAAGGTAGAATTGGGGGATATGATAGTGGGGTGGAGGATGAAGCATTAAATAACTAGAGGAAAGTTGTATGTTTCATCGGTACATACTGCACCCTGACTGGCTCATCTGCTCCCCACGACCCTTCTGTAAGGGGATGTCCAGTTGCCTACAAATGAGCTTTGGATCTCCATTCCGCACTCCTCCTCATTCACAATGTTATGTGTTTTTTTTTTTTTTTTTGTTCTTTGATGCCTGATACCTGATCCCTTCAACACCTCATCATCATACAGGCTGGTGTGCTACTTCCATGTGGGGTTTGTTGCTTCTGAGATAGATGGCCACTTGTTTATCTTCAAGCCTTTAAGACCCCAGAAGCTATATCTTTTGATGGCCAGTCATCATCAGTTTCCTTCATCACATTTGCTTATGCACACTCTATGTCTTCAGTGATCATGTTGGGAAGGTAAGCATCATAGAATGCCAGGTTAATAGAACAAAGTGTTCTTGTGTTGAGGGAGTACTTGAGTAGAGGCTCAATGTCGATCAGCTACCTTAATACTAAACCCATAAATATATGTATATAGATCTATTTCCCCATCCTCATATATAAATATATTTACATATGTACATGCCTGTGTTTCCACTTCTATAAATGCCCATTGCCTCCTAATTCTTTCCTCTATTTCCTTTTACTTTCCTCTTCTCTCAATATCGTGCTCAGCTTTCATTTGGGTTTCAGATATCCCTCTCAGCTATATTGCCCTTGATAAAGCCCTACCAGGCCTCCTATGCCCTCCTTGCCATCAATTTCAGATAACTTCTTTTCCCCTTCTCCCTTAATTTGTTAACACCCACTTCCTTTCCACTTCCTACCCCTCTCCCATTTCCCCTTGAAACTGTCAGTCCTGTTGTTTTCTCCTCCAGATTGTTTATCCCGCCAATCTTATCTAGATAGACATGCAGAGATAATAATATAATGCATCCTCTCTTGTCCCCTTAATAATGTGGATACACATAATGATAGTGGACAGCACTAGTTTTTTGTTTCTTTTGTGGGGACAAGACTAAGGTGCTTTTTTTCTCTCCAAAGAATTTTCACATTTAGTAATATTTTAAACTGTGTGCATGAAGTTGTTCATAAAACATGTATAGAAAACACATGGAATGTTGTCTACTCTCTGGTTTCTGATCTGGGAGATCTGGGCCTTTCTTGGTTTGTCATGATCAGGAAAACTGGATATGTATCAGTTGAGTTCATCTTCGAAAAGGGCCAGTTTTAGTTTAATTACCTTACTAAGAGTGTTCCTTCTATTTCATTTATATGAGCATATATATATATATATATATATATATATATATATATATATATATATATATATATTAGTTAAGCACCCACCCTCTGCCCTGCTAACCTGTGATATGGCACACTCATCCTTCTCTAATTACATTAGATGGAACTGAGGTCGTTATTTCAGAGTTTCATTTCTACATTACACAGGTGTTTGTTGCTACAAGTAGCTCACTAGCTTCTCTTCGGTGGAATCCAACAGTTTGTCCTATTGTGGCTTCATTTTTATTCAGTTCAATACAGTCATCCAGGATATAAAAATTGTTAAATACATACCATAGCTATAAATGACACAAAATGAATTTTACAAACGTGACTTTCATTTTGGCCATTTTACATGGTAATAATTCTAGACCCTGCTGTGTGTGTGTATAATTGTGAGTACATTTCTTTGTATGTGTGTCATGTAATCACGGTACCTCTGTGTTTGCAGGTGTCCAGCGTGAGGTGCAGTTGGTGGAGTCTGGGGGAGATCTGAGAAAGCCTGGGGGATCTCTGAGACTCTCCTGTGTCTGGATTCACTGTCAGTAGCTATGGAATGAACTGGGTCCGTCAGATGCAGTGGGTCACATGCATTAGTAGTGCTGGTGGTAGCACATACTACACAAACTCTGTAAAGGGCCAATTCACCATTTCCAGAGACAATGCCAAGAACTCCATCTATCTTCAAAGGACAGCCTGAAAGCTGACGACACAGCCATGTATTACTGTGCAAGAGACACAGTGATTTGAAGTCAGTGAGAGCCCAGACACAAACCTCCCCTGCAGGGAGGAGACTGGTCTCCAGGGCACACAGTGTACAGAATCAAACCCAAAGGCAGGTGCAGACGATTTCAGTTTGGGGATTTTGCTCATCTCACAGTGAACTAGGTAATCTCTCTGTTGTTTTTCTTTTCATGATTATGTGCCCAACCCTGATATCTCATAATTCAAGTTTTATTGTAAAAGTAGGAATTATTCTCACATGCCAAAAAAACGTATCTGTCCTTTATGGAGGGGAAAAGACTATGCCAGGTCTCCCCAGCATCACAGATCTGATAAAGCTCAAGAATAGATTTTCCAATGAGACTTGGGGCAAATGAAGTCCCTAGAATGGATAATTGGAAAGTATACACTCATGTCTGAAAGGATGGTAGTTTGAACCCATCCAGTCACGCCTTAGGATGCAGGACTCATGATCTGCTTCTTGTTGTCATTAGGTGTCATCAAATTGCCTCCAGCCCATAGCGATCCTATTCACAACTGAAACAAACACTGCACAATACTGTGCCATCATCACAATTATTCCCATGTCATGATGGAGGCATGTGTCCATCAAGCTCATCAAGAGGCTTCCTCTTTTTGCCAGCCTTCAACTTTTTTCAACACAATGACTTTTTCCAGGGAGTGGTCTCTGATGACAATATGGCCTGAGTCTTGCCATCCTTGCCTCTGTGGAGCATTCTGGCCATACTTCTTTCAATACAGATCTGTTTGTCCTTTAAGCATCCCATGGTACTTACAATATTCTTCTCCGGCACCACAATTGAAATGCATTGATTCATTTTCATTCTTCCTTATTCAGTGTCCAGTTTTCACATGCATATGATGCAATGGAGAATATCATCGTTTGGGTCAGCAACACATTAGTCCTCAAGTTCTTGTGCATCAGTATGCAATCCATGCTTTGATCTCTTGACTGTTGCTTCCATGAACATTGATTTTGGATCTGAATTAAGACAACTTCAACCTTCTCTCCATTTATCATGATGTTTCTTATTGCATCAGTTGTGAACATTTTGGTCTTCCTTACATTGAGTTGTAATCCATACTGAAGGCTGAAATACTTGATCTTCATCAGCAAGTGCTTCAATCCCTCACTTTCATCAGGTAAATTTGAGGCATCTGCATACCCCAAGTTGTTAATTAGCCTTTCTCCAATCCCAAGCCAGCTTCTCTGACGATTTGCTCAACATCGAGCTTGAACAAGTATGGTGAGAAAATAAAGCCCTGACACACCCCTTTCCTGACTGTAGGGCATGCAGAATCCCCTTGTTCTATACATACAGCTGCCTCTAGTTCCATTTGACAGTTCCTCATGGGCACAGTGAAATGCTCTGGAATTCCCATTCTTCTCAAGGTTATCCGCAGTTGATTATGGTACACTTAGTCAAATGCCTTGATGTAGTCAATAAAACATAAGTAAACATCTGTCAGATATTCTCTGCTTCAAACCAAGATCCATCTGGCATCAGCAATGATGTCCCTTGTTCCAAATCCTCTTTTGAATCCAGCATGAACTTCTGGCAGTTCTCTGTCAGTGCACTGCTGCAACTAGTGTTTTTCCATCTTAAGTAAAGTTTTCCTTGTGTATGATATCTATGATATCATTCTATAGTTTCAGCATTCTGCTGGATCTCCTTTCTTTGGAATGGGCACAAAAATGTATCTCTTCCAGTGTGCTGGCCAAAAAGTTGTCTTCGACATTTCCTTACATAGTTGAGTGAGTGCTTCCAGTGATTCTTCTGAAACATTTTGCTGGAGATTCCGCCACGTCCTGGAGCCTTGTTTTTTGCTAATGCACGCAGTGTAGATTCAACTTCTTCCTTCAGCATCATTGGTTCTAGCTCATATGCTACCTCATGATAGGTGGAATATAGACTAATCATATTTGGTATAATGACTCTGTGTATTCTTTCCCCCTTTCTTTTGATGCTGCCTACATCATTCATTAATGAATGCAGGAATCATGATCTGCTTGGGAAGGGTTAATCACAGGGATTGACACAGAGTTCAATTCCTTCAATATGGTACTCTCTGGGATCCAGTTTAAAACCAAGAGTGTGGGCCCTTCAAGGGCAGTAATATCTCAGCAGGATGAGGTTGACTTCTCACCCTTTGATTCACATAAGAGTGTGTGAGTCAAGTTTAGGTGCTAAACACTGGATGTTCAATATATGATGAAGCAATAAGCCTAGGTATGGCTTCAAATTTGAGCCAGGCTAACAGGTGTTTCTTGTAAATCTTGGTTGTCAGAGAAAGTTTTATTTGGGTCTAGAAGGTGATTTTACAATTAATTCAAGTCGGGATAGTCTCTAGAAAATTAATACCTTGTGTCACTTCCATTTGTCCCAGTGTATCTCTTTTCATACTGGAGCTTAGGGGAGTAACCCAAATCCTCATGATTTCACTGGGAGTAGGGACAGGGAAATATTTTATCTGCTTTGATCTCAGTCACACTGGCAGTATTCAGTGACACATAACCATCATTGTTGAATGCTCAGATGATTTTTCAGTATAATCAGCCTCCTGGCTCAGCCCCTAAAATCAACCACTGCATGGAGTTGATGTTGCCTCATGGTGTCTCTATAGAGCAGAGTTGTAACACCCTTTGCTTTTCCCAGGACTTATATCTTCATAGGAGCAGACAGCCACCATAGCTTCTTCCGCCTCCCACTGCAGAGCGTTCATTTCTGCAGTGGTCTAACCTCTTCTGACATCATTCAGAAGGGACTCTACTGCCCCAAATTGTTAATTTCCCTTCATGCAATCTTACCCTTTTTACCTCTGTCTGTCCAAATTCCATTGAAAAAGACCCAAGAAGCCAGGACAATAGTAATAATTGCACAAAATCCACTTGATGAAAATTTAAACTAAATTGTGTATATAAGTTGCCATCGTGTGTGCCTAGTAGAGTTTATGTTCCTCACATTTTCCTTCAAGGAAAGAGTCTGAAGGTCTAGGATGCTGCTGTAGATATCGCACTGTGTGCAGAGAAAAAGTAGGAACAAGGGTGACAACTATCCCCAAAATTTATTAATGGCAACTTTCTAAATAATTCAATTGCTTTCTAGTGATATGAATACTTCATACTCCACAGTAAATGTTAAATATCTACAACAAATATGTACAATAAATTTATATTAGGTGAAGTGATATTTTTCCATGTTAGTGACTCACTCAAAGTCATTCGGCTATATAGCAGACTTGAATTGGACTTAGTGCAATGTGATTTATAGATTTTAAAGATCCTCAAACTATGGAATTCAGTGTAATTTCTGGATTTAAATATCCTCAAACTTTAGAATATATATTCAATATACCATGAGATAATAGAAACATGGAAATGATGGATGTTTTATAAGTCTGTAAATCCCTAGGAGTTGAGCATCATGGACTTATTCCTAATGCTATCCTGCCCCTTGGATTTTTTAACCTCTTTGAGCAATTCTTTTAGCATCAAGCTTGGCCTAGATGAAGAGGACCCCAGACTTGGTGAATGGAAAACACAGGTGGAGGATTATGTTCTCCTGAGGGTACAGTCAACATTCAACACACAGAGGAGCCTCTTCTCACCTCTATTACAAAGGTGCCACTGACACATCTCCACTTACTTCGTCAGGTGAAACCTCATGATACATTTATATTTATGCTCTTTATAAGTCGGTGTCATACTATGGCAATGTTGGACTGTATTCACAACAGCATGGAACGTGTTTTTGTCATTTTGTTCTTGGTGGCAGCACACAGATCCAAGTAGCTCAGGGATTCAGACACAAAGTTCTGGAAATGTCTCACCCTTCCCAATGGTTCACTGGATTCTCCCTTGTCCTGAGGTCTCCTGTCCCAGCTGCAGATGCAGAATTGGCCTATATCTGATGTGATATGTAGGTTTATTGTGCCAACCTGGCCAATAGGAACATGTGGGAGTAATAACATCACAGTATGCCTGGAGGGAAAAGAGATAAATGTCTCAGCACCCCCCCCCCCTTCTCTCTTGCTTTCTGGTGATTGGACCAGCGTGCAGCTGCTTTAGATAGTTCTCTGCCTAGCTAAAGGCAGAAAGCTCCACTACTCTTGGGGCAGCAACTTATAGATCATGTCGCTAGAACTTGCTGTTCTTTCAAGATCTGCTTTTCCATGCTGCTGATGTACACATCGCTTGATCATGAGGCTGTCGGATCCTGTTGTCTTCCATCGCTTGAGTTCACTATCCCCTCTGGGCCTGAGCTGCTGACTAAACTACTGAGCTGCTGACTGTTGATGACATCACCCCACCCAATCTCCCATCTCTGCTGCTGTTTGCTGCTTGTGGCCTGACTCCCTGCATGGCTGTAGGGAAGACTCAGTTGTCTGCTTCATTGACCCAGCAGCCCTCATGAGCTGAAGAAGGACATCCAGTATATTAACTTCCACAGAAGTGAGTTGATCTGAGCCCTCTATACTGCTGTGTGCACTAATTAGCTGTTGTATTCCTTCGTGCTCCATCTATCTATCATCATCATCATCATCTATCTACCTAATCCTAAGTGTTCTGGTTTTGTTCCTCTAGAGAATCTCTTCTAATGTATGTGGTGAGATTTACAGACCTTGTCCTTCACTTGTGATTTTTTTTTCACTTGTTAATTCTTTAGCGGCTCTTCAATCAGCTTTTCTGTGAGGTAGAATTGTCCAGATTCCATTAAAGAGATGGAAAGTTGTCATTACAATATGGAGGGGTGGAATTGTAATTCCACCCTGATATCTTGAGTACAGGTCACCAGAGACCCCTTCAAAAGTCATGATTATTTAAAGCTGAGTTCTGCTACTGCTGGTGACATGACCATGTATTTCAATAGATGCATTTGAATTGTAGTGCTAGAGAAGAATATTGTAATTACCATGCACTGCTAAAAGGACAAGCAGACCTGTATTAGCGGAAGTCCAGATTTCTTCTTAGAAGGAGACAAGACTTTGTCTTACATATTCTGGACATATTGTCAAGAGTGACCCAGTCCTGGAGAAGAAATCATGTTCAAGAAAGTTGTGGGGTGGTGAAAAAGAAGAAGGCTCTCAAAGAGGCTAATTGACCCAGGGGCTCCATCAATGGGCTCAGGCATAAGAATAATTGTGAGGATGGCACGGGACTGCACTGTTTGGTTCAGTTGTGCATATGATCCCAATGTGCCTGAGGCAATTCGATGGCAGCTAACGTCATCAAGAAGCAGTTCATGAGTCCTGCATCCTAAGGCATCACTGGGTGGGTTCAAACCACCACCCATTCAGACATGAGTGCACACTTCACAATTATCCCTTTATTGGGATTTCATTTGCCTGAGTCTTAATGTAAAATCTGCTCTTGAGCTTCATTAGAACTTTGATGCTTGGGACGCCTGGCAGGGTCTTTTTCCCTGCATAAGGGACAGATGCTTTTTCTGCATGTGAAAATGTTCCTTACTTTTACAATACAATTTTTGAATTATGAAATAGCACGGGTGGATACATAATCATGAAATAAAAATAAGAGAGATTCCCTGGGGAACTGTGAGATGAAGCAGAGTCGCCAAACTGAGACCATCTGCACCTGCCCCTGGGTCTGTTCCTGTGCTCTGTGGGTCCCAAGCTTCCCCTGGAGACCAGTCTCCTCCCTGCAGGGGAAGGTTGTGTTTGGGCTCTAACTGATGTTCCCTCAATGTGTCACTTGCACAGTAATACATGGCAGCTATCTTAGCTTTTAGGCTGTTCATCTGAAGACACAGTGTGTCCTTGGACTTGTCTCTGGAGATGGTGAATCAACCCTTCAGAGAGTCTGTGTAGCTTGTCTCATTACCACCATAGTTATGTCTGCACCCACTGCAGGCCCTTCTCTGGAGCCTGGCGGGATTCCGTTCATGTAACAGTCACTGAAGATGACTCCAGAGGCTTCAGAGGAGAGTCTCAGAGACCCCCTAGGCTTTCTAAGATCATCCCCAGACTCCACCAGCTTTACCTCACCCTGTGCCCCTGAAAACACAGAGGATGCATGATTACACAACACACATATAAACAAATACACTCACGATTACACACACACACACACACACACAGAGTAAGGTCAACTACCATGTAGAATGGCCAAAATGAAAGCCAAGGTTGGTGCAAAGTTCACGAGTGTCCTGTGGACTAGCTCCTGGGCATGAAATGGAAACAGCAGAGACCCAGAGACTGAGACTGTCCTCTTATACCTCTCACATCAGGGGTTGTGGCCGGTTTATCAGCAAGCAGAGAGCTGCATTTGCAGGTGCCCTGATGTTTAGAAACAGATGAGTAGAGACCATGGGCCAGAGTTTTCCCTCAGACTGAGAGAAACACAAGCACCCTCAAAGGTAAACAAGCATTGTTTATCAAACATTTATTTGTTACATATTACCAATTCTTTCAAAAAGTTGTTTTCAATTTATTAACTTTATATTACATACACAACAACCTTTATGAGAGCTCACAATGCATCCTCTCTCCTTCCCTCTTAAGATGTGAATACACATGATGATAGTGGATGACTCTTTACCTGTTTGTGTGCAAACATTGCTGGCTTTCTTTCCTTCCAAGGAATTTCCCCAGTCCAATGATATTTTAAAACCGTGGGCATGAAGTTCTTCATAAAACATGCCCAACAAACCTGAAGAGCAGTGTCTCCTCTGGTTTCTGATCTGGTGGATTCCAGTTCTCCTTCTTTTGTCAGATCAGGAAAACTGGCTGTTTATCACTTGTCCTCATCTTCTCAAAGAGTCAGCTTTAGTTTAATTAGCTCACTAATTGTGTTTCTTCTATTTAAATTATTTGAGTGTTTATATTTATTCATTCCTGCCTGCCCTACTGCCCTGCTAACCTATGCTATGGAATAATCACCTTTTTCTGGTTCCATTAGGTTAAAACTGAGGTTATTAGTTTCAGAACTTTATTTCTACATGATATAGATGTTTGTTGCTACAAATAGCCCACAAAATGCTATACAGTTAAATCCAACACTTTTTTCTGTTGTATTTTCATTTTCATTAGGTCCTATACACCCACCCATCCAAGATATAAAATGTTTAAACACATGTCATAGCTAACAATTATACAAATAACATTCATATATAAAAAGGCTATACATGTACACATACAATCTAATGTATGAGTAAAATCTACAAATTAGTGAATATTATAATATCCATGGAGTTTTGCAACTATTTTGGAGGGAACAGAAACCCTAGACATTAACAGGATGGTCCTGTGCCTCCCCATTGCTATGGCCCCAGAAGTCTTTTCCCTGTGTTCTATAAAACCCATGTGATCCTGATAGACCACTGTCATTATGGCAGGGACATTGTGTTTGTGATGGCACTGAGTCCTCTCACTGTTCCTCTCACACAGTAATGGACAGCTATGCCCTCAGGGTCATTGTGCTCAGCTGCAGCAAGAACTGCTTGGCGGATATTCTTCTGGAGCTTGAGCATCAGTTCCTTACGAATGGGCGGGGTTTCTTCTACTAGAATATATTGCTCACAACTACTCTAACATCTTCTGAAGGTTTTGGCAGTTCTAGCTCTGGCAATATGGAGTCTTCAGAGACAGTGAAGCCTAGGGAGAAGATCTATGAAGGGTTCATCACTCCTGGACCCAAATCTTGGACAACTGGGAACAGGTAAAATAATCACTGATGACAAGTAATAGAACTCTAATTATGTCAAACTATTTTTGGAATCTTGACATGACTAGTGAGAAGTACCCACTAGCCAGAAGACTCTCCACAGGAATTTCATGATTTATGGACAAGGTCTGTGGATCCTACAGAACCCTGGCCATGATGTAATGTTTTCGCTAATTTGAAATTTCACCTGGAAATGGATGAGGTGCTCTGCATATTAGGAGCCTGTGAAATAAAATAGAGATGTTCATAGTTTTCTCAGAAGCTGAAAATAAATTATGGCCCCGTCATCTTCTTTGGGATAAGACCAAAGTGAAACTCATTGCCATTGAGCTGCTTCTGACTGATAGTCACTCTAGAAGACAGAGTATATAATTTTATGCTAAAAAACACTCAGCAAAAAGAAATGTGTGACATGTTACCAACACGACTCTTGCTGAGAAACAAAGACTGGAGCTGCATGAAAGTGAATGAGGTCCGATCCCCTTGGAGCAAACAAGCAGTGAGCTGGAAGATACCCCAAGGGAAGCTCCTGAACAAAATAGTGGACCAAGTTAATAGTTGTAGACAACTATTCCAATAAATTGGTATACCAAAGTATAGGATGATGAATGTTTAACACATTTCACACGGCTGGTCATGATTACAAATTAGGGTGAGGTTGCAATTCTTAACAAGATAAGGCTCATTATAGTTCTTGGTTCCAAATGTTGTCTTATTTGTTCTGGTGACTTATCTATGGTGACTTTTGGTCCTTTGAACAAAGTTATTCTGTTCTACATGATCTGTGACCAGAAGGTTGGGGATGTCTATTGTGTACATGTTAGCCTGTCCAGGTTAGTCAAAACAGATACACATGTGGTGTAATGGGATATTTTTCTGAGGAAAAGGCTCAACAGAGGCAGGTTCTCAGGAAGGAAAATGCAGAATAAGTAGAGGCAATAAATGAGGTATTCCAACATCCTGTGGCAACATCCCATATCCAAGGGGAAGTTGGACAAGCTGTGGGATCTGCATTGTGACACAAAGTTAAGCAGGTTGGGGAATGGGCTCAAACAGAATGCTCAATGTTCACGGTTGTTCATATTCTGTTGTCAGATTCTATCTATTTATTATACTTACAACAAATAGAATCTTGCCACAAAAGATTAGTTATTGAAGGCATAAAGGTAACGTTTCCCAGAGATGGTAAGTCTATTGTTATTTATTATTTGTTTTTTCTATCTCTCTTTTTTTAAGGAATTTGGAAGTGATTGGTAGACATAATTTCTCAAGAAATGTATATAGTATTTCCTTTTTCTGCTCCTCCTTCCAAAGACCAAACTGAAATTTGAGTTAATAATCAAAGAGTTTATTAATGAACCAAGCAGTTCTGGAATGGACAATAATAATTGTAAGGATACAGAGTACTGTGATGAAGAATATTTTCAGATATAAATTCAAAAAGATCCTGAAACATACAAGAAAATCCCACTTATTTGATCTTTATTACTTCTGTCTCAAATAGACAACGCAATATCGAGGTCACTTTGTAATGACTGAGTGATTTAAAAGTGTCTTATTCGTTTGTTTTTAAATATTGGGGGTGAGAATGAATGCTCTCCTTCATAGCTGTTGTGAGAGTAACTGGGAAGAAGAAAGGAGGATGCCTGGAGGTTTCCTGAGCGTTGCTGATTTTAAAAGTCAGTTCAAAATAAACAGTAATCATATACAACTAAAAAAATTTGGAATCTGGCCCGCATCTTTTGTAGACGCCTGTCCTTGTTTGAAGAGAACTATTTTGTCTTCTTCACGGGGAAAAAAATAAGGTGAGGGTAGGGGCGAGACTCACAAATTCATGGCTGGTGAAAGATTGAGTAAACACAGCCTCAGTTCTGACTTCAGGAGGAAGAGAAGGACCATGATTAGGTTAGGGAGAGCAATGACAGTTTAAAACCTTACAAAATTGGATCACAGCTCTCTGTTTTCCAGGTGTGATTCACAAAATATTAGGCGGATACTCCAATACTTGTCAAAGGCAATCCAGGATACGTAAGCTCCTGAGAAAGTGCTAAAGTGAGTAAGTCTCTCCTCTCCTATCCAGAAGAGACTTACCAACATTCTTCAGAATTCCTTTACATTACCTTTTTTGAAATTGCAGGTCAGTGGTCAGAAATAAGCAATTGAGACTGATAGTATGTGAGATTCAAACTGAATTTGGTGGTCTCATTGTGCTCATTTTAATTAAGGTACTAGTAAAGGGTGCTGCTAGTAATATGGATTGCCAGAAAAACAAACCAATCTGCCTTGACAAAAGTACAGCCAGATGTTCTTTGGGTTCAAGGATGGCAAGACTTTGTCTCATGTACCTTGAACATGTTATCAGGAGAGAGAGTCCCTGGAAAAGGACAACATGGATGGAAAAGTTGTACAACAACTCAAAGAGGAAAACGCTCAAGATGATGAATGGACACATTGGCTACAACAATCAGCTCAGACTTAGCCACAATGTTCAGGATGATGCAGGACTTGGCAGTGTTTCAATCTGTGAGCATAAGGTCAGTGATTCAGACCTGACAGGAGAGCACTGTGTTAGTCTGGGTAGATTAGAGAAACAAATCCACAGAAATGCATATGTATATAAGAGAGAGTTTTATGTAAGAGTTAAGTATACATTAAGAAACCATCCCAACCCAGGCCAGTCCAAGCCCATAAATCAGACATTAGCCCATATATCCAACACAGATCTACAAAGTCCTCCTCAAACTCACAAAGCACATGCAATAATGCCGAATGCAGGAGGAAAGTCAAATCAGTGAGTGTATAAGCATCTCAGAGCTGGCAGGAGTCTCCATGCTATTCTCCCTACTCAGGTCTGCATCTTGGCATGTCCATGTGGCTTCTCCTCAGGGATGTCTCCCAGGAAGTGAGCTTTGCTAGCTGAGGCAAAGAACTAGCTAAGGCAGCCACTCACTGGTCAAGACCATCAGAGAACAAGATACCAGAGAACAAGAAAGGCAAGGCTCACCAAGCCATTTATCCCTGCCCTTTAATTAATCCCACATATTTATCAGCCAGGGTAGCACAATAATCCCTAACTATCACAAGCAACTAACAAAAACTTGTGCAAACCTCAGCCTTCCACAAACATAGGCCTCAGAATTCACTCCCTAAGTTACACTCAATTTAATAGCAGTTTATTATAAGTTAATGCAAGAATATAAAATTTCTTAATTTGCTGTCTGCAGTGTGTACTCCTGATGCTGCAACACATCACAGGACCTCACTGGGGCTTCATGTACTTTCCTTTTCTCATTTCAAATTTGAAAATTTGTTAGAGCACACAGGGTGTTGATGCACCAGTGCTATTCCTCCTTTGAAATAAAAACTTAAGCCCGATTCGATTTGAAGGACAGAAGTTGCTAACTTTTTTAGCTGGGATGTGGAAAGACCCCTACGAACAAGGAGAAAAATCTGAAAATAAAAACTCCATTTCAAGTTGGCTTGCTCAAGAGCATCATCATCCTTCAGCACTGTCTATAAACACCCCGGCCATGTTGCTCGAGAGAGATTTTGATGAACAATGTCATCCTGTGTTCTACTCTTAAATAAATATTTGTTCTGTTTTATTAACTGTTTTAGTTGGGGACAGGCTGTCCAAATCACCTTGACTGCATAACCTAATTTAAATAGATAAGGCAGATTGTGGAGAGCTTTTGTTTGTGTGTTTGTTTCAGACATACTCCCATAGGCTCCCAACCAGTAAATCCTTAAAAGAGCAGGAAGCCTCATCTTTCTCTAAAGAAATGACTGGTTGATGTGGACTGTCAACCCTGTAGTTAGAAACATACATGTAATCCACTAAACAAACAGAACTCAGGAAATAAACTACAATTTAATTGTGGGCAATGCATGTTATTTATGTAAATTTAAACATGTCTCATATCCTTTGGCCTGGTTCATGGGGCAACATGAGGAATTTACAGGGTTGACAGGAATTACATATTTGGGGAGTTCTAAATTTATGTTAATTGAGTCTGGAAATACCCCTCTTAATAATTTTCTCTGAGACTGATTTATTGGCCACTCACATCACACACTGTGAGCCTCGCCCTGCTTTTCCAGTGGCTGCCTCCATGCTGATGGCAAGCAAACAAGCCAGAAAATCACCTTCCTGACTGCGTCCTAGCTTGCCTGCCCTCAGCAGGGCCAGTGAGGCTTGGGGAATAACATCCTAGGGGGACAGGTGTACTCAATGGGAGCAGGTACGGTGTTCCCTTGGTCATACAACCCATTAAAAATACTTTTACCACAGAACTCTGATCACTAGGACTCTGAGAACAGTACAGTAGTAGGTATGCACTAGAGAAACATAAATAGTACAAACAGAGAAAACATAAATAAATAGAGGCGTAGAAGTAAATTATGGAGACTCTATGTCTTTAGCTGTGCTGGGGTACAATGAGACACATCCTTGTGTTCAAAACTTCATCATACATTTGGAATACTGGTTATTTACACAATGACAGGGAGGTTTTGGGTAAATAGGAAGCTAAAAATATGAGTACAATAAAGGAGTGTGTATGATATGTAAATTATGTCAATAAGATAGTTAAAACACAAAGTAAAAGCTCAAGCTATTACGTCTCCTTCATGCATAGTTATGTTGTAGGTGCATCAGTCAGATTCCAACTCACGTCAGAGCCATGTGGCAGGGTAAAACTTCCCCACAGGGTTTCTCAGGCTATTGTCTCTGCAGGAATGAATGGCCAGGTCTTTCTTCCACAGCGCTGCTTTCAGTTAGCTGCTGAGAACTGCTTAACTGTAGTGCCATCAGGGCGTCCTCCACACATACTCTGGCTTTCCATGACCTACTCCCCATGCTATAACTAGGACACATTCATTAGAAAGAGAAAAAAAACATTTTGTGTCAATCTTCAGCCTAAAATGTTCCAAGTGCTCCCACTGTCTTTGGGAATGGTCTATCTTTCTGCAAGATGCAGGCATACACCTTCCCTCTCCATCTCAGAATCAAAGCGCCAGTCACAATGATCTCCTTTAATTCCCTCAAAATTGCCAGGCTCTCACCTACCTCATAATCGCCCTGAATAGCCTTGGTGGCAGAGTGGCTATGTGTTGTGCTGCTAACTACAGGTCAGCAGTTCAAAATCATCAGCTGCTCCTCAGGAGAAAGACGAGGCTTTCTAATCCAGTGAAAAGTCACAGTCCCAGAAACCCACAGGGGAAGTTCTAGCCTGTCCTAAAGGGTCACTGTGAGTCAGCCTTGAGTCCAGGGCAGTGAGTTTGTTTGAGTTTTCTTTTTTTCTCCTAACTGGAGTCCTTGGATGGAACAATCAATATTTGTGACTGATCAAGAGATTGACAGTTTAAATTCACAAGCAACAACACCCTGAAGAAAGTCCTGGTACCGTGCTTCAAAAATATAACAACCATTGAAAAACCCAAGAAGTGTACCTTTCCTCTGACACACGTGGGTCTCTGAGATTTGGAATCCCCTGGATGGCAGCTGGTTGTTTGACTTTGGACTAACTAGCTGCTAGTTAAGGAACCTTGATGGCACAGTGCGTTGTGTATTGAGCTGATAAACACAAGGTCACCAGTTCAATGCCACCAGCTGCTCTGTGGGAGAACAATGAGACTATCTTTTGACAAAAAGAATCTCATAGGTTCCCAAACTTATTTGGCTAACTAGCCATTTACATAAAAATAATAATCACTCATCACTTCTCTGGCAATGGAAAACTTCTGTAGGGTAGTCCAAAACCTGGGGTAAAGTGTAGGTATCTGCTGTTGCAACCTCCCTGCATCAATCCAGTGATCCCCACCTCACACTCAGGGGAGCGCTTTTGCCCACTTTGGGGAACAATGCCTTGCAGGCTCCGGAAACACCAGGGGGCATTTCTAAGTCCATCTTAGAGGGTCCCAATAGTCAGAATTGACTTGATGGTGGTGTGGTTTTCACTCCCACTCCTGAAGGTCTCAGCGGCAAGGTTGGTTCATCTGGAGTCACACTGAGGATCAAATCTCAGCCTTGGTACTTATTGACTGTATAAGTCTGGGAAAGTTCACCTAAGTGTCCTTACTGTTATGATTAAAGGATTCCGTCCCTTTCAAGTTTTCCTAACACGTGGCCAGTTCCCACATATGCTTCATTCTTCTTGGCAATCCTGTCTTGGGAAAAGCATATAGGTTTTGACTTAGTTTATTGATAGTTCAGCTATAAAAAAGAATCCCTTGCTGATGTCGTTTTACCTCACATAAAAATTACTTCTGAAAAGTTTCTAGTTGGCATGTGGCTGACACATGTGGGCTTAAGTGAAGCATGGAGGGATAAAAGGCTCGGTGAGCCTCGCCATTCTAATTCTCAGGTTTCTTGCTTTCTGATGGATGGACCAGGATGCAATTGCCTTAGCCAGTTCCCTTCTTCAGCTGGCAAGGCTCATTCCTGAAAGACATTCCTGAGGAGAAGCCACATGAACCTACCCTGATGCACCCCTGGGTGCTGGAGGGGCTATGTGGAGACTCCTGCCAGCCCTGAGATGCTTACATGCTCACTGATTCGGCTTTCCTCCTGCAGTCATCGTTATTGTGTGTGTGTTGTGAGATGGAGGACTTTATGGATTGGTGTTGGACGTATGGGCTAATGTTGGACTTGTTGGCTTGGCCAACACTGGGTTTGGATATTTTCTTGATGTGCACTTACTTTTTATATAAAACTCTCTTATGCATGTTTCTGTGGATTTATTTCTCTAACGTACCCAGACTGACACAATATGATTGTGGTTGTTTATTTTTATTGGAATAATGTACTGTAGTCTGAAATTGCAGTGCTAAGTGTGTCATCGTGTCCTGATACACAGTCTTTAAAACATGGGAACACAGGTACAATGTTTCATTCTTGCCTCTGTGAGAGCTATCTTCAGGGATTGTAACAGAAGTCCTGTGTTTCCTGGATGTCTAACAAATAAGAAGATGAATGATCTTGGTCTCTATTCAAATATAGAGAAATGATCCAATAAAAGTAATTTTGCCAAAGAAGGGGCTTATGAAACTTTTTTGTGTGGGTGGGTTGGGGGGAGTCTGGAAATGTGACCATTTAGCCACCACAGTGGGTTTCTGAGGGAGGTAATGCAGTCTCCTGTTTGAATATTTAGGTGCATATAATATGTTCTCTTTGTTTTTGGTGAATATTGGGGTTGGGAGAACTGACTCATATTGGAGTGGTTCTCAAGCCTGGTTACACAGCATAATCACTTATAACGAGCTTTAAAAAAAAACCCAGTGGATCGTACCACAGTCCAAGTCAATTAAACTTCTGAGGTGAGAGCAAGGTGATTCCTGAAAGCAGTTCATATGAAGAACTAGGTTGTCCACTTGTGAAGATTTAATCACTACAACCTCATGAATAACAACAGAACTCTGCCATATATAGTGCCAAAAATAAGATCTCAGTCCAGAACTCAACTCACTGCCAGTGAGCCAATGTCAACTCTTAGTGACCCTATAGGACAGGATAGAAATGTCCCTCGGTGTTTCCCAGACTGTAACTCTTTAAGGGAGTAGAAAGCCCTGTCTTTCTCCCAAGGAACATTGGTGGCTTTGAAATGCTAAATAGTAGTTCATAGACCAATGCATAACTAGTACGCCACCAGGGCTCTTTCTCAGGATAGAAGGCACTCAAAATATGGTCAGGGAAGAACTACCAGCTCAAAGCAGAGTTGATCATAATGAAGTGGATGGAATAAGTCCGTTGAGACCTTCATTTGCTGATAGAGGATGTCTCAATATGATAGAGGATGTCTCAATATGAGAAGAAACAGTGACAATTATCTAATCATCTAAACTCAGAATCTTTAAGTATTAATGGAGAAAAACTAGAAGTCATAAAATATTACATGGAACTCATAAAGATCAATAAGCTAGGTATTAGTGAGCTGAAACAGACTGATATCTGCCATTTTGAATCAGACAGTCAAACAGTTTGCTATGCTGGGAATGACACATTCAAGAGGAATCACATTCATCTTCCTAAAGAACGTTTCAAGATCTACTTGAAGTACAACGCTATTGTGATAAAATACTATCTATCTGAAGACAAGAACATCCAGTCAATACGGTTATTTAAATTGATGCACCAACCACTACAGCTGATGATGAAGAAACTGATGAATTTGACCATCATCTTCAGTCAGAAATTGATCAAACACACAATCTGAATGCATGGATAGTTATTGGTGATTGGAATTTAAAAGTTGGAAACAAAGAAGAAGGAACAATAATTGGAAAATATGGTCTTGGTGATAGAAATAAATCTGGAGATCACATGCAAATACCCGAGTGGGCGTACACAGGAATCAAATTAACTACATCTGTGGGAAGAGAAGATGGAGAAGCTCAATGTCAGCAGCAAAAATCAGTCCAGGAGTCAACTGTGGAACATGCCATCAATTGCTCGTCGCTAAGTTCAGATTCAAGCTGACGAAAATTAAAACAAGCCCACGGGAGCCAAAAAGAACCTTGAGTCTATCTCACCTGAATATTAAGATGTCAGGAGCAGATTTGACTCACTAAGCACTAAGGACAGGACAGCTGATGAGCCGTGAGATATCACTGAGAACATGAAGAAAGCAAAAGGTTATTGAAGAGACAGGAAAGAAAGGCTCAAACTGGATGTCAGAAGAGACTCTGAAACGTGCTTTTAATCATAGAGTAGCTAAGGCACTTCATATGAAATGAAGCCAAAGAGCTGAACAGAAACTTTCAGAAAGCAGCCGGAGAAATACTATAACGAAATGTGCAAAGACCTAGAGTGAGAAAACCAAAATGGAAGAACATGTTCACTATATCTTAAAATAACTGAAGAAAAACAAATCCAAGCTTTAAGGTGCTATACTGAAATATTCTATGGGGAAAATATTGAACGATACAGGAAGCATGAAGTGAAGAGGGAAAGAACACCCATTATTCTACCAAGAAGAACTAGTTGGCATTCCACCATTTAAGAGGAAGGACATAAACAAGAACCAACAGTACTAATGTAAGATATTCAAGCTGCACTGACGGAATTCGCCAAAACCAGTTGCCAAGCAATGACTGAATTCAATCCAAAAGTTTCAACAAATTGATGAAGCACTGAATGCATCGGTGGAATGATGTTTTGGGGTTCCGGGATCCATGACCCCACCAGAATGATGCTATTTGGGGTCCGGACCAAACCAGAACGATGCTCTAGGAGTCCAGGACATGCCAGAAAAATGTTCTGGTGTATCTGAGACCTCTCCAGAAAGTTTCTCTCCCACCAGAGAGATACTCTGGGGGACTGGACCCCTCTAGAACCATCATGCACTAAGTGCATACTTCTATGGGGGTGCCGAAAACCCCCTTCCCTCAAGCATACTTCTTGCGGTATTCCCGCTATACAACACTCCATCCGCCCACTCTCAGCACAGACTAGTGCCGACAAAAATTAAGAACAATTATTGTTAGTAGGCATTGTGTTTGGCCCTAGAGAATCTTTATAATAAAAGACTTACTTGAAACATAAACTCTACTGAGCAAGACAAACTATTTAGACTGTAATAAATGTCAAGTTATTAAATAATGTACTATAGTGGAGCAGAGGAGTGAACTTTGCATAAGATATGAGAAGGTTAAACATTTAAACTGAGACCTGAGCAAAAAATGAGTCATGTACAAAGCTGACGTTTTCATGGATTGGTAGACTGATTATTATCCAGAGGCAATATTCTACAACTCATGTACAGATTCAACCTAATTCCTCTCAAGGTCTGTTTTTCCAGATAATGACAAGCTGATTCTAAAATTTCTATGGACATGTGACAGTTTTAATATAGCCAAAATCTTGAAAAATAAAATGTAGGTGGAGACTGCGCATTGCCTGATATGAAAACTTACTAAAACTCTGTGGTAATTAAGATTGTGTAATAGTGACATAAAGGTAGACATATTGATGGAATATAATTGAGTCTAAAAATTCAACCTCATACATCCATAGCTAATTGATTCAAAAAGAATGCACAGAGAAGTCACTGTGATTTCAGCAAATGCTGATAAAACTAAATACAGGAAAAAAGAATGGGTTTTGACTCCTACCTTGCACCATATGCAAACACTATCTCAAAATAGATCTTAAGAACTAAATGTAAGAGCCAAATCTATAAAACCCTTAATAGAAAAAATATACATAAATGTTTGTGACCCTGGATTAGGGAATGGTTTCTTAAGATATCTTGCATTTTAGCAATTATGACATCATAAACATAAGCAGCCCAAGTTCAACATAAGTGGAACTTCATCAAAATTAAAGTCCCTTATAATAAGAAAGACACAATCAAGAATTTGAAAAAGGCAACCTACGTCAGTAACTATTCATGAGATACCTAATAATCTTGTATTCAGAATATATAAAGAAATGTTATAAGTCAACTATAACTCAACTAATTAAAAATTAGTCAAGAAGTTAATCATTACTCTAAAGATATAAGTATGTTAAAATAAACTATATCTCTATTATAGATTTAGTCTAAAATTTCTATAAGTTGCTTGAAACTGAAAAATATTAAAACGGGTCTACAAGAGCTAAAATAATATTTTGAGACTATACATTCTGAATTTAGATAACATTTAAAGAACAGACTTAATGGAATGTACACTAATGACCTGATGAGTTGGGGGGGGGAACGATATTAAAAACATCATATGTGAAGGAAGCAAAAGGTCATTAAAGAAAAAAATCAAAGTGGATATCAGAAGAGACATTGAAATTGCTCATTACTTAGCTAAGGCAAATGGAAGAAATGATGGAGTTAAAGAGCTGAACAGATAATCTCAAAGGGCAGCTCAGGAAGACAAAGTATTAAAGAATTCGTCATTCTTTCACCTTATATGCTACCAAGTCCTGCCAGCCACCTCCACCCCCATCTGCCCCAACCAAAACTGGCTCTGATATCTCCAATCAGCCCTCACTACAATCCTTATGCCACAGCCACATTCTTGAACTATCCCAACAACCTCCCCACTGCTCTCCCTGAATCCACACCTGCATCCTTTCTCAAAGTACATGCACCAGGCTCCACACTGAAGCCCCAGTGATCTACCTCATGCTGCCATGGCCATGTCACTGCTCTGCTCAACTCCCTCCAAAGGTTCCCTGCCCTCATCAGGAAGCCAGATATGAGTTCTGATAGGTCAGTTAGCACCAGGAATTGGCTGACCTGTGCCCAGATTCTTCTTGTCCTTTCAAATGCCTGTGCCCCTGAGGCATTTGAAAGTGAGGACAGGCCCCAGCAATTTTCCTGGACCTTCAGCCTCAGCTGTAAGTGTCCCATGGCCTCATTTTCACTCGGTCCAGCATCATTAGGATGTGTGTGCATGCCTCTGTAGCACAGATCACATCAGCAGCCACTGACTGCCTGCCAGACCTGCACTGAGTCGCTTAACCCACAAACACCTGGCCCACTTTAGAGACGAACCACGAGGGGCTCATTGAGGCTCAAAGACTTTCCCAAGGAAATCAGCTAACTAATAGAAGCACCAGAATTTGATCTCAATTCTGACTGTAGGGCCTATCAGCCTACACAGACATGTAGCGGGCTTTGGTCTCTACACAGGAACTGGCATCTAGAAAGTAGTGTGAACCTTCATGGAACGAACAAGAGCTTGTCTCTGCACATGAACCACCCTCCAAACTCAGGCAGGGACTGGAACAGAACTTCCCTCTAGTGAGATATCAAAGTTTATTGGTGGTTAATAGGGTCAGTATGCAGAAAGTGGGGAGTGGAGGGTAGGGGTGATGGAAAAACTACAAGGATCATGGAATGTTAGCTTTCAAACAGATTTTTATAATTGCTGTCAATAAGGCTTAAACCTGTAAATAACTGAACAGGCAGAAGTTGTGAGATAGATACAAGGGGGCTTCAAAAAGTTTGTGGGAAACTTCCATTGTTTTCAGATTTGTTTGGAGTCATCACTGGGCCTTTTTCTTGCTTCTGGTTCCTTTGTTGGTCTGCTTTTGCACCTGCATGACCAGGTCCAGGGCCTTATTGAAAGCTGGAATGACATGGTCCACTGGGATGAGTGGTGTCCCCCAGGTCCCATACTCACTCAAGGCACAGCTGTCAATACCTGTAGTTGTTCAGGAGCCAGCAGAACCCCCACCCACTCCCCAGCCCTGAAACCCCACACCATGTTGCAACCAACCCCACCTTGCAGGTAATTGGGAAACATGTCTACAGGGGGTTCTGCTTTGTTGTCAATTTTCTCCAGGTTGTAGTCTGGCTGCTTGGCCATCTCGAGAGAGCTTAAGTCAGGTTGGCCCTTGCTGCAACACAGGGAAAAGACCCAGCGAGTTAATTAACCGCCAGCAAACTTAGCAAGTTATTCCTGGGGTCCTGACTCAGGTAAGGAATGCAAACACCTGCATAAGATGCCCACATCCTGCCTCCTGATCCTCATCTAAGAGGTCCCCAAGCTTTAGCTACATCACAACGCTGAGTGGCAGCTTTATTTCTTGACCCTGTATATTAACAAATCTTGCCAGCCACCCCCCACTACAATACCTATGCCACGGCCACATCTCCTTCTTGAACTATCCCAGCAACCTCCCACTGCTCTCCCTGAATCCACACCTGCATCCTTTCTCCAAGTACCTGCACCAGGCTCCACACTGAAGCCCCAGTGATATACCTCATGCTGCCATGGTCATGTCACTGCTCTGCTCAACTCCCTCCAAAGGTTCCCTGTCCTATTGAGGAAGCTGGATATGAGTTCTGGGAGGCTGGTTAACACCAGGACCTGGCTGGCCTGTGCCAGCTCCTTCTTCTTTTCCTTTCAAATGCCTGTGCCTCTGAGGCATTTGAAAAGGAGGACAGGTCCCAGCAATTTTCCTGGACCTTTATCCTCAGCTGTATGTGTCCAATGATCTTCATTTCCACTCGGTCCAGCATCATTAGGATGTGTGTGCATGCCTCTGCAGCATGGATCACATCAGCAGCCACTGACTGCCTGCCACACCCTGCACTGAGTCACTTAATCCTCAAGTGCAAACATCTGGCCCACTTTAGAGATGAACTACTAGAGGCCCAGTGAGGCTCAAAGACTTTCCCAAGGAAATCAGTTAATGAATAGACAACTAGAATTTGATCTGAATCTGACTGTAGGGCCTATCAACCTACACAGACATGCTGGAGGGCTTTGGTCTCTACACAGGAGCTGGCATCTAGAAAGTACAGTGTGAACCTTCATGGAATCAACAAGAGCAGGTCTCTGCACATGAATCACCCTCCAAACTCAGGCAGGGACTTGAACAGAACTTCCCCCTGGCCAGGGGGCTGTAGGAAGTCCCATGTGGCGTGGGGATGAGCTTTCCTAGACCCGCTAGATCGGGAGGTGGAGAATTAAGACTACAGTAGAGAGCAGGTGTCCTGGTGTCTGGTGGGTTGCATGCTGTGCTTCTAACCACAAAGCCATCAGCGGGAAACCATTGGCTGGATAAAGATGAGGTTTTCTACTTCTTTGAAGAGTTACTCTCTGGGAAACTGACAGAGGCAGCTCTACCCTGTCCATAGGGTCCCTGGGTCAGAATCGCTGGCAGTGAGTTTTAAGGGGAGTGCTGCCTCTTGTCATGCCAGCACGTTTTCCGGGAATGGCATGGAACACCAGGCTAGCCCCTCAGTCCCTCACTGGCAGAGCCACACCCCACCTGGATGGTCTCCTTGAGCAACTCTATGGCCTCCTTCAGCTCCCGGGTCTGGTTCATGGCTTCCTTAATGCTGGAACTTTAACTAAAATCTCTTATTCAAAACCAAACCACAAAGAACCCCCAAAACCAAGCAACACACACAGGGAAATCATTAGAATATGGATGAAATGACTCCAGGTGGGAATACACAGTTAAAATGGAGTCGGCATAAGTCTAAACATAGGACACGGTACTAGAAACTTCTTCAGAGGCAACAGAAACAGAAATTTCCCTTTGGGCAACAAGCAGGAGCAGCTCCCACATGACAAATTTGAAGAAATATGGATCCAGTTCAACTGCCTGGATGTCTTTTACTGGCTACTTTCTCTGCATGAAAAGCAATTCATTATTGATGGCAATTTTCTCCCGTCCCTCTTAAAGAAACATTCCCTCCAGCTGTCTGTCCTCCACTAAGAAGCTTTCCTCCAGCTTCTTTCTACTGTAAAACACAAACAGGGTTTTGTAAAAATTAAAGAAGCAACATGCAAAAATTTTGAAGAGTGTATGTGGGAACGGGGGATCTTCCGTACTTAAGGGGTCTTGCCCTTCTTTGGAGACTTACACGCTTTCCCAAAGAAAGACTGGTCCTCTCTTTGGCTGCGATCCTGCTTACAGAACCCCATCTTTGTACAGCTGGGCCTGTCTCTTTCTCTTTTCACTTGCTACCTGCCAGACTGTTGACTGATAGACACCAACCTGGGTCACCTCCCTTGAGGTCCCAGTCTAGAACTTACCCTAAAACCTAACAACCTGGGAATGCAATCATGTCTCAATGCGCAGTGGGTGCGCTGGAATATCACTTCAACACCCTCAAGGCTGAGCGCGCTCCCTGCAGCAGCCCTACTGGCTGTCAAGAATGAGCCAGGGAGTTTCAGGACCTGGTTCATCCCTCCCCCTCCCCCTCCCCCTTCCCCTCCCCCTTCCCCTTCCTCTCTCAGCTCAGCACAGGTGACAATACTTAGCAAACCTCAGGAGGTAGCCCTAACGTTTTGTGTTCCAGCTTCAGCCACTCACGTCCTGAATAGCAGTCACTTCGTGCTGAGAGAAGCCACAGACCCAGGACTCACTTGTGAGCGGAAGACGTTCTAGGAGTCTCAGGGAGGAGGCACTGCTGTGTGAAAACAAACAATGGGGGGGGGGAGAGACACGCAAAGTTCCCGCAATGAATCCGGAACCCAGACGCCCAAAGCCCCAGCCCCAGTCGGGATCCCCCTTTCTCCAACAGGAATTCTCCCCCACGAACCCCAACCAATCTCCAAACGGGGGATGGAACCAGCCCCTGGGACACCCTCCCACATCTCACCACGAAAGGGGCGCTGCACAGGGCGAGGAGGGGGAAGAAGGGCGCTTGCACACCAACCAGGCTGCTGTGTGCACCAGGGTACCCCAAAACTGGTCACCGCGCGACCCCTCACCTGGGCGCCGACTACACAGTGGTCAGGCTACTGGCGCTTCTCTGGCACCACGCCCCAAGCACAGCAAGTAGGAACCACGGTATGACCCTCACTTCCGGCTAGGACACCGCTACTTCCGGCCCGTCTCAGCGTGACCCGGAATGGAAGGAGCTAGTCATAGATGTTATCCGGAAACACGTAAGTGAAAAATCAGGCAGGAGTTAAGACTTCATTAAGGTGCATAGACATTCAGGAAAATAAGAATCTTACTTCATATGGCAGAGATTAATATAACATCATTCCCACTAACATTATTTGAAAGTTTGTTCTTCATAATACTGACCATACAGGAAGAGATTGCGATGAATTGGAAATAAGAAAATGTGTAGGTCTTAGTGGGGAAAAAAAACCCAAACACCCAGATTCTTATCCCGACATACAGTTAGATTATTATCAGATGTATGATCAAAGACATCCCTCATAGACAGCCCTGACTGAGTTAAAGGCACCAACCGCCCTATGTGACATGATATCCACAGGGTAAAAGATGACGCTTGAGTCACTGTGATAGTGGGTCAGGATGTCATTCTCTTACAACCAGAATCTCACAGCTGTGCTCAGGGCCACGTAAAACAATTAAGAATATACTTCTACCATATCAACCCAATTTTAATGTCATACAAAACAAACTAAATATTTCCTTCATCTCTTGAATACTGAAGTACACTTTAACTTCCATGTGGTGCTTATTCATGTCTGAGACTGAGACAAGAAACCAGAACATCACCTGTCTAGTTTTGGACTGTTGTTTATAAGGATGCTACGTGCTATGGTAAAGATGAAACAGTATGTTCTATAAAATGGGGGAAAAAAACCAACCCAAAAGCCTAAGGAGCTTTTACTCTGCTCGCTGAGGTTCTATGAGTCAAGAATTCACATGACAGGTCTGACTTTATTGTTCTTTTAAATGTATGTTCTTATTCATATATGTAAAACCTTAGTGTGTTTGTGTATTTGAAAACTGGGGGTAAATACAATGGTAACATCACATTAAAACTGGTGTTTGGTAGAGTAGAGGAGCAGCAAACAAGAAGAAACCTTTTTAGATTGACAAAGGCTGAAACAATGGGCTCAAATATAAGAACAATTATGAAGATGGTATAGGACAGACCAGTGTTTCTTCCTGTGGTACACAGGGTCACTATGATTTAGAACTCACTTAATGACACCAAACAATAACAACTTCCATTGTACATTGACTCTTAGTATAATAAGTACTAAAATGTTAGATTTAAAAAAAATATGAATTAAAATAATAATCATTCAAGAACAATTGTTGAAAACATATAATCATGTTTTTAAAATATATACCCTCAAGATGAATCAAGAGTTAAGGACAGTATTGAAAAACTGTAGATTTACATAAGAACTTAATTTTTTTATTTCAACTCATGAGAAACTTTAATGCACAATTTAACAACTGCAGAGAATGTGGGGTAAAGTCATTTTAAAAATACACTCTACAATGGGATATATTATACTGGTGTTTTAACAACACAGTAACAAATTTGATGATTTCATGGCTCTAATTGAGGAGAATGATTACATGATACACCCTAACAGTTTATGTAAAGATTTGTGGAAATGGGATGGATTGAGTTAGAGAGCAGCTATCCCTGCCTTTGAGCTCATATTTCACCTTGACTGAGTGGGATTATTACCGGGGATGCAAGGATGTTTCAACATTAGAAAAACTATTAATGTAACCAACTACATAAACAGAACAAAGAATAAGAACTCTCTGATCATGTTAATAGATGCAGAAAAGACTAATGGCAATATCCAACACCCATTCCTGATAAAAACACTCAATAATATGGAAATGGAAGGGAGAGACCTCAACACAACAAATGTATAAAAGGTAACACTGTTGGTGAAGGACAATTAGATGACTGGAACTTGCTGGAAATAAGACACTGTTACGCACACAGAAAGGTTTCATCAAAAGAGTAATACAGAACCCACAGATTGGGGGTAATAAGTCTTTAACAGTGAGGAGATGGAGACAGAAGGGGAGGAGAAGAGGAGGAGCAGAAGTCAACTATGGCATTTTCAGGAACCTCTAATTTAGATGCTCACCTGAGCATGCACCTGGGAAAAGGAGGCTGGAGTCTGGGTGGTCTAGCATAGGGAGCAGAGTCTGAAATCAGTGTCTGAGGATGATGTTTTGTGAAGGGGCTTTCCATTGTGGCTCTTGATTCTACAAGGCTTAGGCCTCTTCTTTGACTTGCGTGATTGGAGGAGTTCATGTGAAAGTCATATGGTACCAGGAGAGGCATGGCCAAGTGGAGCAGATGGCATCAGGTGCTGTCAGTTATGTCTCTGTAGTCCATGCAATGGGAGTGTCACCTGGGGATATTCCCAGCTTGGAAGCCTGCTCTGCACCCACCACTTTCTGTCAGCTTGTCTTCCTGTCATGGCTTGTGTTTTGTTGTGTTTCAAATGCAGGCAGAGTCACCCAAAATGAACAGGTTTCAGCAGGGCTTCCAGACTATGAAACTAAGAATGAATCATTTGCCACTCCAAGTGCTGAACCTCACCTCTCGGCCCCTCCCTCCTCATCGATTCCAGGTCACACCCCTTCAGACAGACACCACCCCACCCTTACCTAGGTGGTGTAATTTCCTGTTGAACCTACTTCCTCTGCCTGAGAAGGCTCCGAGTGAGTTTCCCACAAGGGTAGGTGAGTCTCTAGGTTTCTATGTGGATCCCATGTGTGGAGTCCCCTGCAGGGTGAAGGCCCCAGCTGTGTCTTGGTTCCTGAGGATGTTACAGTTCCCACACCCTGTCTGCCCCCGTTCCAGGATGCCATGATCCCCTGGGACGTTTCCATTTAAATCCTTTCTGATCTGGGTACAGGCCTCAGTGCATTCGCTCACGGGAATACTCTGCCTCCTTTATCCTGCCCAGAACCCCTCATGCACCCACACCCCTCAGGCCAGAAAGGGTGTTGGGGGAGGGTTTCTTGCCTGGGGCCTGTCCCTTCCGAGTCAGGTCTTGGGCATGAGAGCATGCGGATCCCAGAGTAGCCTTTACTGAAAGGAGAGGCCAGCCTTGCAGTCATCAGGCCACCCCACTGATGACTGAGGTGTCAGTTTTAGAGCTTAACTTCCCAGCACCTTGCTTTGCAAAAGGGTGCCACAGCAGTCACAGCCCCAAACCGGGCATAGTTTAAGTCCTCTCAGAGTAAACCTCCATTGAGTGCTTTTTGCCCAGGAACCAAGGCTGTAGGTAATCTGGCCCTCAGCCAAAGGGCTTTGGAGAGTGGATTATTTAACCTCTCCAGGCAGCCCAGGGAGGGGCAGTCTCTCTTGGAGGTTTGCCTGCACATGTGTCCTTGATGGAGGTCACCAACAGTATAGGGGGTCTCCTAGACAGGAGCCATGTCCTATCAGCCATTCCCTGACTGCATTGGTCAGGAGGCCCTGGACGCATTTTGTAAGCCCGCTATCTAAGGATGGAAATGTCTGTCATTGTGATGTATTCATTGATCACCAGTCATGCTTTTGTGGCAGTTTCCTTTTCCCTGCCCCTTCCCCACAACCTCTTTAATTCACATCTCAATTGTGAACCTGGGAAGCCATTTCCACCTCCTGTTGGTGGCTTCCCTCATCCAGATAGATGATTTGTTTATGTCTTTCTGCCCATCAGAATCTAGCTTGTGCTTCTGTTTTAGATTGTCAAAAGGGACTCCATTCTCAAATATAATTTAAGGACATTTATTAATGATCAGAAAGAATTCAGGGGAGGATTTAATTTATAGGGACACCCTTCAAATGGACTTTAGGCATGCACTGCTATCCACAGCCCTTTAATAACTAGGGTGCTAAGACTTTAATCTCTAATACAGCTCCTGGGTTTTGTCTCTGCCGATGCTGTACCTTTCCCCTTGGAGTGTGGAGAGGCACCTCAGCTCAGAGATTGGTTGTGTTGATGGCTCTTCTCTCTTTATCACTGCGCTCTTCCGCCCATGCCACCCCTCCCCCCCCCCACACACACACCTTATCATCCCTCGTGACTCATAGAGAATTTCAGGCCGAGATTTACTGTCCACTTAATTTATTAATAAGGAATTTTGGTTTCCTTTATCATCCTTTTATTTGTATAATTGAGCAAATATTTTATTTGTTTTTAGGTCCTTTTGTATATCAATCTGGAGAAAGAATAGCTTTTCTTCAAGTGTAAAGAGTTTCAGTTTTGAAAATCCAGAGGGCAGTTCTACACTGCCCTATAAGGTCACTATGAGTCAGAATTGACTCGATGACAGTGTGTTTGGTTTTGTGCATTAATATTATCTTTTAGTGACACATGCCTTCAAGGTAAGCACTTTTTTGGTTGTTATTGAGTTACTTCACAGTGACATAATATTTAAAGCGTTCACTTATCAGTTATCCTAGTGGATACAGAAAATATTTCATAGAACCCAATTCTAATGATGCAAATTCATTTAATCCTTTTGATTTATTTCATTTGTTAACTGTTTCTTCTTCAATTTGTTTGATTTGACTGTGTAGGAACTGTGTCCTACTAAGGTTAGCTCCTCATTGTAAAAAATTGTGTCACAATTATTCCTTGTGTCACAAGATAACATTCAGATATATCATTCCTATATGTAGTAAGATATCATCTTATTTAAAATAAAGTTACCATTTTCTATCTCCACTGGAAGGGAATACTTAATTGTTCTAACCTTTTATCCAAGTATTGTTGATAAAAGGCTTGTTTTCGTCACTGGTGCACTTTGTGATACCATAGGACCTTAAACTCTTCCTTGTGGTTTCTAGGCTATAATTAATGTGACCAAATTGCCACATCATGGGATACAACTGTTTACATTTCGTGGAGCTGCCATACATTTACTGTAGCAGTAGGACTTCTTCACCAAGTAATTTAGATATGCAAATTCTCAGTAGGCTTACATGTTGTTCACTCTGGGCACCGTGATTCTTAATGAAAATTGTTTTTGTGTTTCTGATTTAGCCATGTTTTCAATATAAAACCAATGTGTCCATAGACATGAATATGCTTTCATCATGTTTAGTTTTCCCTTTTGTTAGGTGCCAAATCATGTTAATTCCATCTCATGACAACTTCATGTGTTATAGAGAAGAACAGCTCCATAGCGTTTCTGGAGTATCATTTGTGTAAACAGGTCTGCAGTCCTGTCTTCACAGCAATGCAGGCTGAATTTAACCCGTCAACCCTCAGTGGAACAGTCTAGTTCAAGCTGTTTGTGCCACCTACAAACCTTCATTGTCCTTAACCCCAAAAAGCAAACTCACTGCCACAACGTCAATTCTCACTCATAGTGTTCCTATGTAGGTGTCTGAGATTCAAAATCTATACAGGAACCACCAGCCTTGTTTTTCTTGTACAGTTCTGCTGGTGGAGTTGAACTGCCAGCTTTGAGGGTAGCAAATGAAGCCAGGATTCTCCCCGACCCCTAGAAATGAACCCAGCCAAACAGATGCCATCAAACCCACACCACCTCCTGCGGACTCCATGTGTGTCATTGCAAAGGGATGTTGCAGAGGAGTTTCAGTGACTGGTTTCTCAAAGTGCATCACCCAGGATTTCTTCCCAGAGACTCTGAGTAGATAGAAACTTTGAATCTCTCCATGAACGCCTATCCATGGTAACCATTATAATGCTCAGGGACATCAAAACTAAGCCAGGCACACATCCGTGCATGTACACACTTGCCAGAACCTATGGAACCTGGCATTCTTTCAAAAAGGAAAACTCAAAACTATACAATGAGGTTGAATTTTTAGCTATAACATGAGAAACCACCTTTCTGAATATGCAAAATTTGCAGAACTCAGAAAAATTAAGCCATCCTGTTAATTTTCAGCTGTCACAATTTTCTATTTGAATCATACAGATATACTGTAACCTAACTGGTCTCTTTACCAAAACTAGAGAATAAAATTAATATCAACTTTAATAGATCTTCAAGAGAGAAACTCTATGTATATTTCTGAGTTTTCATGGAAGGTGAACAGGTGTCTTAAAGATTTTTAAGATGTATAATTGAGGAATTATAAAAAAATTTATTACATTATTCTATTTAACATAATAATACTACAGTCTTTAGCATTATCTATTAGAACAGATATGCAGAGGCTTCAAAAGGATCATGCATAAATCCCATTATCTTTATTCCATTTTTCCATGATCTTTTTGAAACCCACTTGTGCATTCATGGCATGAAAGATTAGCTACCAATGAGCTCCTTGTGTTTAAATTAGATAATAATTTGATAAATAGCAATCATTTGGCCAACCATTTGATTCTGTATGGTGACTATATGTGGTTTCAGAATAAATCTATACTCCGTAAGATTTTTACTAGATAACTTCAGAAGGTATTTTCTCCTGGAACAAATTATCTATCTCTTAGTTAATTCCATCACATCCTTCAAATCACAGTTTTCAATGAATTATATTAATTAGAGTATTAAGGGTATAGGGTGAAAACCACCACTAAACAAAATGGTCCCACAGGCAGGAACATAGAATGATTTCACAGTAGAAATCAACTGAGAGTGTGCCTATGTGTACCTCCCCCCTGTTTTGAGGACAGATGTTTACTCTGGATCCTAACTAGATTAATTAATTAGAGACATTGAAAAGAATACCTTTATTATTGGTAGCTGCCATCTAGTTTTCTCCAGTTCATAAAAACACAATGTACCCATGGGGATGTAATGGGTTATGTGTTGGATTGCTAACTACACGTTCAGCAATTCAAAACCATTTATTGGTGATGCTTTCTAGTCCATAAAGAGTTGCATTTTCAGAAACACACAGGGCTTTTTGCACTCTTCCATGTAGAGACTTTATAAGTCAGAATTGACTCAATGGCAGTTCATTTTTTTTAATGGGCAATGGAACAAAACCATGCCCTGTGACCTCAGTATTCTGAGTTCAATCTGGTCACCATTTTTCTTGGGGAGTTGAATGGTGACTTTGGGATCTTCACATGTTGGTCATAAACCTGAAAGTCCTCAATTGCAATTCTTCTAACTATTGCCTCTTTTGTTTTACTTTTTTGCTAATGTTTCTTCATGATCCATTTATTATTCCAGTGTGGGGATTCCCATGTATACTTATTGCTAATGAGCTTTTCATTTCATAGATAGAATATTCATATACAAACATGTATAAACCACTTTATTTTGCCACCTTCCATGAATCAGATGCAAATGCCTTAAAAGTTTACTGAAAATGTGCTTGTGATTCCTGGTTTTGCCTGTCTACCTACCTTAGTTCCTTACATTTAGGTAAAGTCTGGAAGAGCAGACAGTTCCACATACATAATTAGCAATGTGAGTTTCTTGATGGGTTAGATTTGGGTTCAATTTAGTGTTGTAGAGTGCTAGAGTCAGAGTCTACATAAGATTGGAATCTAGGTTCTGGGATTAATGTTCCCGGTTCACAAGAATCAATGGATAGAAATAGAATTTAAGTGTCATGAGTTATGAGCCAGATGTTGGTGAGCAGATTAAAGGGCTTTGTGTTTAGAATGTGTCCTGCCTACCAACTTATGTTTGGAGTTGCTTAGGGGCTTATGTGTTATGGTAAAAAGATATAGAGTTATGGTTTAAACAGTATAGTTTTGGAAGGTGGTTTCTAATATTGAGACATTGTGTCATAAAGTTAGGATTAAGGTTATAGAATATATTCAAAGTTGTGTTCCTGATTCAAACAATTGGGATAATTGAATCAGGTTAGTTTGAGCGTGTATGGCAGGGGTCTTCAAACTTTTTATGCAGGGGGCCAGTTCACTGTCCCTCAGGACGTTGGAGGGCCAGACTATAATTTTTTTAAAAAACTATGAACAAATTCATATGCACACTGGCTGCTAAGCAGGACAGGCAGCAGTGGCAAAAACAACCGGTGGGCATGATAAATATCCTTGGCGGGCCACATGTGGCCTGAGGGCTGCGAGGACCCCTGGTGTATGGGGTTAGGATTTCTTAAGGAAATCCTAATTTTTTCCCACTTGGCTGTGGGTATCAGGGAATACTCAGGGTGTTAGTAGGCATTGTGGATGTAAAGAGCTTTTCAGGTGGTTAGGGGTTCAGTGTTTTAGGATATTATCAGAGTGCTGTAAGGATGCTCAGAGTGTTAAGGTGTAAGGGTTAATGGTTTGGGAGTTGTTGATTAGCAATTAATAGTTAGTGGGTTAAGTGTCAAAAGTTATTTTTGCATGTTGAAATGTAGCCTATAATAGTTTTTATTTATTAGCTATTTATGGCATATTTTGAATATTTTATGGATATAAACATTAATTTATGATTAGAGGAAATTTTATTTCATTTTGGAAGCCTCTTTTCTTCCTTAAAAAATCTTATTTTGATTGCTCTAGTTAGAACATACAGTCAATGTTTAATATCAGTGGTGAAAGTGAACATTTACGTCCTTTTTCTGAGGTGGAGTGATGTTTTTCTTTTTCCTCTAAGTCTGACATTTTGACTTTTTAAAAATAGGAATGTGTATTAGCATATTCACATATTGAACTATATTATTTCATGTTCGATTTGCAGAGGTGGATTTTTATTAACATGAAAAGCCTTTGACTTTTTTTAGTGTGTTTCATTTGTCTATTTAGATAGTTAATCCTTTCTTGAATTAATTGCTATATTACAGAGCTTATTTTCTTATGTTAACTCAACTCGGGAAGATTCAAATTAATCATGGTATATAATTATTTCAGTGTGTTTTCTGACTCAGTTCCCAATATTTTCAAGCATTTTTCATGTGGATCCATTACAAATATTGGTCTACAGTTTTCTTGAAGTATCATTATCTGACCTTGTTAACAGTTTATTACTGTCTCCTAGAAAATGTTAGTAAGTGTACTCCCACAACTATTGTTATGTTTTCACCCAATAGTTTGAACTTAAGAAAAAAGTGTTTATTCATACTGTGTGAATCATCTGGTCTTTAATCTACTTTAGATTTAGCCTTGAAGTTTCTCATGGAATTTAATTGTGATTCAATTGATTCTGAATACTCTGAGCATCTTAAAACCCACTCAACTCATAGATCACTTGTTCTGCAGGGATCCTCAGGTCTGCCTGCTGACCCCTCAGTGTAGAGCAGTGTTTCTCAAAATTCCTAATGCTATGACCCTTTAATATAGTTCCTCGTGTTGTGGTGACCCCCCAACCATAAAATTATTTTTGTTGCTACTTCATAACAGTATTTTTGCTACTGTTATGAATCCTAATGTAAATATCTCATATGCAGGATATAGTTCCATTGTTACAAATTGAGCATAAATAAAGCATAGTGATTAATCACAAAAACAACATGTAATTATATATTGTGAAATATTTCTTTCTAATTATAAATAAATGAAAATTTGTCTTGAAGCCTGGTGTAGCATGGGTAACAGTCTTCACGTCAGGGACTCATATGTGGGTGTATCTGCGTGTTGGCAAACCTGCCTGGAGACGGATAAGGTCTTAGTTCCTATGACCATCAAAATATGTGTTTTCCGATGGTCTTAGGCATCCCCTGTGAAAGAGTCGTTCAACCACCAAAGGGGTTGTGACCAACAGGTTGAGAACCACTTGCGTAGAGGGATAAATTATTTACATTACTCTTGATGGATAAATAGTCACTCACACCTGAGTGACTGTGTGCTACCCTCACACTTGAGCCCAAGATGAGAAATACTCTGCCATAAGACATGCTGGGTGGATCATAGAGAATTTCTTTCAGCCCACCTCCAGGAGAATGGTGTAAATTAATGAGGGACAGGAATTCCTCAGTGATTTTATCATCACTTTGTTCTTTTTTTTCTTTTTTTTTTTAGCAAAGGCAAACTATTCCTTCTTTTTAATAAGAGAGTTTATGTTCCGGCAAAGCTCACATGAAATGTTTGGTATCCGTTACCATGGAAATAACTTTTGAAAATATAACTATCACACTAGTATTTTGCGCCTGTCTTGTGTATTCATTAGTGGTTTCTGAGGTTGTCAATGTTAGGTGCCATTGAGTTGATTCCACATCGTAGCGACCCAGTACACAACAGAAGGAAACACTGCGTTCTCCTTTAACAGACTCGCAATTTAGGATGAACCCATTGTTGCCGTCACTCCGTCAATCCATTTTGTTGAGGTATTCCTATTTTTCACTGCCCCTCTACTTTACCTGACATACTGTCCTTCTACAGGGACTACTCCCTTCTGACAACATTGTCCAAAGTATATAATATGGGCTCTCACTCTCTACCTCTAACTTGCATTCGGAGCTCACTTCTTCGAAGACAGACTTGTTTGTGCTTTTGGAGACCAATGTTATTTCCGTATTGTTTGGCATCACTACAATTCAGTCAAATCTATTCTTCTTCAGACTTCCTTATTTAGTGATCAACTTCCACATATTTGGCCATTGACAATCCGGTGGTTTGGGTGAGGTGAACCTGCTCCTCAAAGTAAGATCCCTGCTCTTCAACACTCTAAACAAGCCTAAAAAGGCTTATGTATCCAATAAAACGTATCTATTGATCTCTTGACTGGTGATAGAATAACTATCACCATTCTGGTTTGGTTTTTTTTTTTTTTTTTTTTTTTTTTGCATAAGCTAACAGTTTTCTGGAAGGAGTTAGAACTTAGTCGAGCTTAGATTAAGAATGTTGCTCACTGAGGGGTCTGGAAGGCAACCTTTCTCTGCAACCGACCAAAATAAGATTCCTGAGTTGAAGCCTGTTCTTAAGATTTGGTGGTATGGTGAGTCTTATATTTAAAGTATGCTTGATGACTGGGCATTAAACAAATTTTGTTTTTCTCTAGTAGCCTGACTTGCTGATTAGTTTAAGAGGAGCACTAATCGGGCCCACACAGAAGAGAAGGTAATGGAGAAGAGTGCAGTTCAGACCCCTTTCTTCACCTGGAGTTCTGGAGTCACACTGCCTTCTCCCAGCCTCCTTTCACAGTGATGCCTGGCAGTGGCCTGCACAGGAATGGAGCTCAGCCTTCAATCAATTTGACTATGGAAGGGGCCACTGGGGTCATGTACTCAAGACATCAGGGTAGGAGAATAGTCTGTGCTCTCATCACTCTGTAGCATACCGACCTACAGCTGATTATAGAGAATCTAGAGACAGAAGAGGTGAAGCACAACATCTGTGAGCTTGACAAGCCTGGTTCAAGCCCTGCAGCTGCACCTGGAGACTGTGAGCCAAGTGTGCAGGTAAAGCACTCCCAAACCTTCAGGTTTCAATTCCTGAGCTTCTCACCTCTGAGAGCTGCCCCCAAGGAGAGGAAGAAGCCGGAATACTCTTGGGAACAAGATCTGATTCTCGGGTGTATTATCCAGAGTGAGTCAGCCCTACATTAAACAATGTATGGTGAGACTCTATCTGATGGCCTATGTGCAGATTAGTCCCTTTGTAATAAAGTGAAAAAGGGTTTCATCTGGGATGAGAATGTTGGCAGTTTGCTCAGAGAACTCAGTCCTGTCCATGACTTCTCCATTCACCAGGACTTGACTAGGAATAAAGGTTGTGTTTCTCTGTTGTCAGTGACTTATATATTTATAACCACTCATAACAAATCCAAGGGCATTTAAATGGTCATATACTCATTTTCTTTTCTGCATTAGATTATGGTAACATTACTAGATACTCAGAAGTTTGAAGATCAGCTAACTCTAGCAATCTCAGTGAATTCAGCCCAAAGTGGCTCCAATTCAATGTGTGCTGTAAATAGGAATTGATTTTGTGAGTAACCAAAAAGGAAGAACTTTTCTTCAAAAACTATACTCCTATGTCTTCTCAGAGTCATTCTAGTGTGGAAAGAATGCACACCCTAAAGCAGAAGTAGGGTAAGCTGACTAAAAGGGCAAACGTGAACCCTCTGGGTGAAACCAGAAATAGTGGGCTGACATTCTGTGGGACTGAGCAGGTGAGCTCTCTGAATCCAGAATTTGCACAGATAAATTCTTATCTGTCTTGACCCTCCTGGGCTGAACTTTCTGGAGGATAGACAGAAAATACTAGCATCCACTAAATGAAATACAATTATTGAATTTATTTATTTGCAGATAGGTATCCAAAAAATACAAAAAAATAAAATACTAGTCCATCATTGTTAGGAAAACCAACCAAATCAAACCAAACAGTGTAATTTGAAGAAGCAACGAAATAAAAATAGGCTGACCGCCTAGAATTTGATTAAGTGGTTGTCAGAATACCTCAGAAAGTATCAGGGAAGAATATACTGCTACATTTCCAGCCAGTAGTCAAACACCTATTATTTATAGTTCCCTTTGCCTAGGCCCCCGTTGCCTGTGAGTCTGATTGGAAAGTATTTAGCTGAGAGGCATGAGACCTCTGATGCAGGGACCCCTTGCAGAGTCATTTCCTTTCCTTAGGGTTAACAGGCCGATTGTTGCTATAGAACAGAATATATTTCCTGTTACAATATAACTTTTGAATTCACAGATGAAAGGTGTAGGCATGGATTTTTCTCTTTTTTTCATTAGAGAGGAATTCTTTAGGGAAACAGATTTAAAATAATCGCAGATCCCCACAGGATATCAGACTTAAAACTCCAGCTGCACCTGCTTCTGGGTCTAAGTCCTGTGCTCTATGGGTCCTGAGCGCCCCCTAGAGACCATTCTCCTCCCTGACGGGGAGGTTTGTGTCTTGGCTTTCACTGACTTCCCCTTGCTGTGTGTCTTGCACAGGAGTACATGGCCGTGTCCTTGGCTTTCACGCTGTTCATTTAAGATGGAGCATGTTCTTGACATTGTCTCTGGAGATGGTGAATCTCTCCTTTATGGAGTCTGTATAGTATGCACTACCACCAGTATTAATACCTGAGACCCATTGCAGGCCATTCCCTGGAGCCTGGAGGAGCCAGATCACTTCATAGCTACTAAAGGTGAATCCAGAAGCCAAACAGGTGAGTCTGAGACCCCACCCACCAGGCTTTCTCAGATCACCCCAGACACCACCAGCTGTGCCTCATACTTGACACCTGCAAACACAGAGACACGTGATCAGTTGTCACACACATACATACTAAGGTACTCACAATTACACACATACACACCAGGGTCTACAATGATTACCATGTAAAATGGTCAAAATGAAAGCCAAGATGGGTACAAAATTCATTATGTGTCCTTTGTACTAGCTCCTGGGCACAAAATGGAAGCAGAAGAGACCCCAGAGACTGGGACTGTGCTCTGAGAGCTCCCACATCAGTGGCTGCAGGAGAACTGCTGTCTGGACATTTTTTGGAGCTTGAGAGTCAACTCCTTTGACATGGAAGATTGTTTTCTGCTACAAAAACACACTGTTAACAGCTGTTCCAGCCTCGTCTGCGTCTTTTGGCAGATCCAGCTCTGGAAGTATAGAGTCACCAAGATTTCCAACCTTAAGGAGCGCCCATCACTCCTGGGTTCAAATTCACAGGACACCTAAGAGGGGGGAAACAATCAATAATGGCAAACAATGGAAATCTCTTTAATGTCAGCCCATTTTTAGAATCTCTTGGCACTACCAGAGAGAAGTAACCTCCAGACTGAAGAATATGCAAAATTAAAACAGGATTTATGGACAAGGTCTGTCGAGGCTAGAGAACTCTGCCCACCATATGATTTTTCCTTGAGTTTTGAGATTTAAACTGGAAATTGGATAAGAGATTTGATGTGTGAAGTTCTGGGGATAGGATGGGAGAAGTACAAAGGTCTCCAGTCTAATGCCCTCCTCTTCCCTGGGATGGGTCTTCATTTATTGAGAAATAAAGAGCTTTACACTGAAGATCAGAGAAGCTGTTGGTCTACAGTGAGCATAGAGAAAATAAAATATGATTTCATAGAAACCCTGACTGATGGGGGACATTTATTCTACCGTATTTTCACATTTCTCAGCACATTCTCTGGGGAGTTCACTCCTCTTTCTTTATCCTAACATCTCACTAAACACCAGTTGGGACCGAACATGTAGTATAGTTTTGAGACTCAAAATGGACAAAGGACATGAATAGGTACTTCACTAAAGAATATATTAAGTTGCCAACAAACTCAAACAAAAATATATTAAGTCACATTACTCATTGTTGCTGTACTTGTTAGATGATGTCCAGTTGGATTTTGCTCATTCTGACAATACAGAACACGTCGTGATCTATGGCATTCCTTCAACCATTCTGTTTGAACCCGTTCTTACAGAGATCATGTGAATCAATATGGTGGAGGGTTGTTTTATTTCTTTTTACCTGAACCCCTGTTTCAGAAATCCTAGCAAGAAAGCACAATACGCTTTTCCAGGGACTGACCCTCCTCATTACATATGCAAAGTATATGGCAGGACACCTCCCTATTCTGGCTTCTAAAGAGCATTCTGGCTATACTTCCTTCAAGACAGATAGGTCATTGTCATTCTCACAAGCATGGAATATTACTCATACTTTTTACTCATTGATCTTTTCTAGTATTGTTTAGATTCTTGTTTCCCAGCTCTCCTGTGGGCTTTATGGGGCCATTGAAAATACCACATGCTCCTGAGTTCTCAAACAGATTTATTTTCTTTTTAAAAAAATCATTTCCCCTACGATATATCCTTTGCGTCCTTTTCCTCTCCATTCTCTTCAAAGGTGTTCATCAATATAAATGGTTCCGTTTAAAAGTGTCCCACAAAATTCTTACATTAGAGTTCTTAAAAATAGATATTTCTTTCAATTTAGTGTCGAGAGATTTGTCTAAGTTCATTGATTCAGGTTTCCATTGTTTCAATTATATAACTGTTATCTTTCATACTTATTTATTTCAACTATCTTAGTGTTTCTCTTTTGGATTTGTTTTTGGAGTTGTTGAATTTTTCCTAAATTTTATTGGTTTTGTTAGATATTTAAAAATTTTTTCTTCTATCGCCATTTTTTGTTTTTATGTAGCTTTTTTCAGAAAGATTCCTATAATTGTTTAAAACAGCTGACCATCATTCTTCTGAACTCCGTTATGAGGAGCTCTAACCTGGAAGATCTCCCATGTCTGTGACTGTCTCCTTTGCTGGTCACATGTAAATGACCTTGAGAGTATTCTGTTTGTACTAGTTGTAGTTATGGAAAGTTCAAATGTTGTAGCTGTTGCATGTTCCAACTTATTCAGAGAAAGGATAGGTAACAAACTATAGATGGTCCCTAACCCCGTTCAGAGCCTCAGCCTCAGGTTGGCTTCTGTAGTTGCCGGAGATGGAAGTGAATGACACAAATGGTGCCTTCTAAAAAATTGTCTTGAAGGAAGGAATAAAAGAACTCCCGAGTCATTCAAACTGCCCACCTGGTATCCATCTCTGTCCCAGTGGAGGGACTGGAGATTTTATCTTCACCCCACATGAATGTCACAGCAAGGCCCCAGGTCAATGTAAAGCTTCCCTCTTAAACAGAGAACTAATGCATGGCTTACCCATTAACAAACTCCAAGGCTATCTTGGAAGCAGTACAGCCAGAAGGCTCCTTAGAGACGAGGTTGGCAAGACTTCATGTCCCATATGTGGGACATGTTGTCAGAAGAGACCAGTCCTTCCAGAAGGACATCATTCCTGCTACAGGAGAAGGACAGTGAAAAAGAAGACCCTTAACAAGTTGGATTGACATCGAGTTTGCAACAGTGGAATCAAATATAAGAACAATTGAGAGGACAACACACAAGCAGGCAGCATTTCTTCCATTGTACATAGGGTCTCTATGAGTGGAAACAGACTGAATGGCCCCAAACAACAACAACAGAGATGCAGGGATGTAACAAATCACAGCCTTTCTCATGCTATGTTCAGCCAGGTTTGCCCTCTTCCTGAGGGGACTCTCTCTTAGAGAACAGGAGAGGAAGTGGTTCCACTGTCCTCCACAGCAAGTGGGGATGGAGGATAGAGCTCACCTCCCTTTCTTTTAGTCCTGGGAAAAAAGTGCTGGGTGAGGGACTGTACAGCATGGACTTTTGTTGGACCACCTGGAAATTGCCACTTTCTCAGACTACTTGAACAAGCTTGCTCCCTCCAAATTGTCTGAAATTCAAAAGAGCGTTTTTGTTCTTCTCTGTTTTTTGATTGTTTGCTTGTTTGTTTGTTTGTTTTGCAGGGGGTATTGTTTGTTTGTGTTAAGATCTTTACATTGAATAGGTGGTTACTAAGTGTCTGGCTATATTTTCCTAGAAGAATTTTCAACTCTTTCAAGGAATCATTTTTTATCATGTATGCTCGGTGCAATCTGTGGTGTGATTTCTCATTTGTTTCTTAAATGGATGCTAATTGTGCATGACAGTAATATGTCATCATCGAAACTTCAGTAGTTTTTTGGTGCATCATGCTTTGCTGAGAAAATAATCTAAGAAGTTGTCCTGAACATGGAAGAGCACGGAAATAAGATTGGAGCAAGCCTTATTAACACCCTGTAGTACACAGATGACATAATAAATACCATATGCCATAAGGTAGTATGCCTTGAAAAACTTACTGATTCAGACCAAGGACTGGTGTCTTAACTACAGATTACAGCTCAATGAAAGAAAACCAAAATCATCACTATGGGACCAATAAAACTTGCCATGAAAAATGGAGATAAGATTGAGTTGTCAAGAAGTTCATCTCATTTGGATCTCCAATCACTATTCACAGAAGCCATATACAAGTGATGCATTTCCCTGAGCAAATCTGCTGCCCAAGTCCTCTTTAAACATTTATAAAGCAGCGTCTATTTGAGGAGTAATATATACCAGGACCAAGGATTCAATAAGACTTTATCTCCCTTATTTGAGTGTGTCATTTGCAGCACCACAACCCGGAGTATGGTCTTGTGCTTGGTAAAGTAGACTGTCAATGCAAAAAAGAGAGACTTCAAGGAGATGGATTGTCACAAAGGCTGCAACGATGAGTCCAAACGGAGGAATGATTGTGAGCAGAGTGCACTTCCGGGCAGTATTTCATCCTGTTGTACATGGGATCTCTGGGAGTCGAAGCCAACTCAATGGTACCTAACAATTCAACACATTCAATATTATTTAGATCATTCTTGGTTACATAAATGTACACTTGTGAGTGTTCCCTGGAATGGAAACATTGAACCTCCATCTGATGGCTTGGGGAAAAATGATAACTTATCCTGCATTCATATTTTTATAATGAGATTGGTGGCATAGTGGTTATGTGTTGGGCTGAGATCTGCATGCCAGTGCCCACTCCAAAGAAGAAAGACAGGGTTTTCTACTCCCATAAGCAGTTAGAATCTCAGAAACCCACAGGGTATTCTTTTAAATTGTCATCAACTCGATGGCAGTGAGTTTGGGGGTTTTTGTGGTTTTTTTTCCCTAACCTTGACAACAAACAGTACTAGTTAGTACCCTGAATTGTAAACTGAGATTTCATCGATGCCTATTACTTTGAAGTCTGCCTTTGGAGACATGGTGAAACAGAGAAAGCCCATTCCACTGAAAAGAAGGCAGGTTCAGATTCATGAAGGTTCCCTAGAGTCTGTGGTTGGTGGTCCCTAGAGAGGTGCTGACAAGGTGGGGAAACCACAGTTTCTGAGAGGAAAACATCACTGACTTGTCTCTTTCATATCTACTGAAACCATGACCTGATGTACTAAGTCTTGTGTCTGGGCTCACACTGACTTCCCATCACTGTGTATCTAGCACAGTAATACATGGCTGTGTCCTCAGGATTCACAGAGCTCAGTTTTAAATAAACTTGGCTCTTGGACGTGTCCCTGGTGACAGCGACTCGGGACTGGAGAGCTGGATTATAGTATGTGCTCCCATCACTCCATATTCCACCAACCCACTCCAGTCCCTTTCCTTGAGCCTGGCGGATCCACTGCAAATGATAGCTTGTTAAAGAGAATCCAGAGACAGTACAGGTGAGAGACAGGATCTGTGAGGGCTTCACCAGTCCTGGACCTGACTCTTGTAGTTGCACCTGGGCCAGGACACCTGGGGATAAAGAGAAACACAGTGAGTCATGTGCTCAGATGCTGCCTCCCCAGACTTCATGTATGAATGAAAATCCCTGAAGCACTCACCTCCCAGAGTCGCCACCAGAAAGAGGAAAACCCACACACAATTCATGTTCGTGGGGATAAAATTTGTGTCACCCAGAAAATGTTCTCTTGGGTGAGAAGGAATATGAATTTAAGTACATGCATGCTGTGGTTTCATGGGACTGGTATTTGCATGTGGGAGGTGCACTTGTATGTAAAGGTGGAAAGGCCTGAAGGGAAACTGTAGCTCTGGGACTCCGACTAGAAAGGCGATGCTGGTGGAGTCGTTGGGACAACACAGTCCTCTCTCTGAGGTCTTCACTCTACAAATCATATGAACATCCGTGCAGATTTTATGTTCAATGTAACTTTTCATGTATTCCCATCTACTGAAATTATAGACAATCTCTATCCTCACCATCTTTGAGGCAGTAGAGCTACCATAGTGGTCAGCACAGCAGTTCTCGCTGACCAGACACTGAGGTCCTTACCCAGGCTCCTGTCCTCACTTCTTTCTTCATTTAGTCCAGAACTGGTGGGTCCTTAGCACCCCTGCAGATCAGCTTTCTCCCTGAGATTAGTTTTATGTCTGGCCTGACAATAAAGTTATTGAACAGAGTTGAGGTAGTTAGTTTATTGTGCCAACCTGGCCGATAAACACCTGTGGGGTTAATTGAAGGGCGGAGGGATAAATGGCTCAGTGAGCCTCCCCTTTCTAGTTCTCAGGTTCATTGCTTTCTGATGGTCGGACCAGGGTGCAGCTGCCTTAGCAGTTCCCTGCTTCAGCTTTCAAGGCTAACTTCCTGCAAGACATCCCCGAGGAGAAGCCACATGGACTACCCCGATGCAGCCATGGGTGCTCGAGCAGCCATGTAGAGACCCCTGCCAGCGATGAGATGTTTCCCCATTCACTGACTCAGTTTTCCTCCTGCAGTTAGCAACATTGTGTCTGTTCTGTGAGATAGAAGAGGTCTTTGTGGACTGGTGTGCATATGGGTTAATGGGTTAATCTTGGACTTTGGGGTTTGGACAGCACTGTGTTGGGATGTTTTCTTGATGTGCACTTAACCTTTATATAAAACTTTCTTATACATGAGTTGATGTGGACTTCTTTCTCTAAAGTACCCAGACTAACACAAGAGTGTAAGCTCAATTCTTTCCACAGGAAGAGAAAATGACTTAAAGCACACCACACCTCTATTGAAAATAATTGAAGCAGGAAAGTGACAGGGTTATTTATTCCATGGGTTTTTTTTAAAAACCACTTTATTGGGGGCTTATGCAACTCATCACAATTTATACATACATATATTGTGCCAAGCACATTTGTACATTTATTGCCATCATCATTCTCAAAATATTTGCTTTCTACCTCAGCCCTTGATACCAGCTTCTCACATTTTCTCCTCCCTCCCCACTTCCCCTTCTTCTTGAACCCTTGATGATTTATAAATTATTATTATTTTGTCATATCTTACACTGTCCGATTTCTCCCTTCACCCACTTTTCTGCTGTCCATTCCCTAATGAGGAGGTTATATGTAGATCCTTGTAATCGGTTCCTCCTTTCCACTCTACCCTTCATCCAACCTCTCCGTATCACCACTCACAGCACTGGTCCTGAAGGGATCATCCATCCTGGGTTCCCTGTGCTAAGAGTTCTTATCTGTACCAGTGTACCTCCTCTGGTCTAGCCAGATTTGTAAGGTAGACCTGGGATCATCATGACAGTGGGATGGGGAAAGGAAGCACTTAGGAACTAGAGGAAAGTTGCATGTTTCATAATTGCTACACTGCAGCCTTACTGGCTCGTCTCCTCTCCCCAACCCTTCTGCAAGGGGATATCCAGTGGCCGACAGATAGGCTTTGGTCCCCAGTCTGCACTCACCCTTATTTACAATGATATGATTTTTTTGTTCTTTGATGCCTGGTACCTGATCCCTTTGACACCTAGTGATCTCACAGGCTGATGTGTTTTTCCATGTGGGCATGTTGCTTCTAAGCTAGATGGCCGCTTGTTTACCTTCAAGCCTTTAAGACCCCACACACTATATCTTTTGATAGCCAGGCACCATCAGCTTTCTTCACCACTTTTGGTTATGCACCCATTTGTCTTCAGCAATCATATTGGGGAGGTGAGTACACAATGGTATGATTTTTGTTCTTTGATGCCTGATACCTGATCCCTTTGACACCTCATGATCACATGGACTGTTGTGCTTCTTCCATGTGGGCTTTGTTGCTTCTCAGCTAGATGACCGCTTGTTTACCTTCAAGTCTTTAAGACCCTAGATGTTAGATCTTTTGATAGCCGGGATCCGTCAGCTTTCTTCACCATATTTGCTTATGTAACTGCTTTGTCTTCAGTGATTGTGTTGGGAATGTGAGCATCATGGAATGCCAGTTTAAGCGAACAAAGTATTCTTGCATTGAGGGAGTCCTTGTGTGGAGGCCCAATGTCCATATGCTACTTAATACTAAACCTATAAATATATGCACATATATGCAGTTCCCCATCCTCACACATAAATATATTTACATATGTATGTGCCTTTATTTAGACCTCTATTAATAACCATTTGCCTCCCAGTTCTTTACTCTATTTCCTTTAATTTCCTCTTGTCCCACTATCATGCTCACCTTTTATTTGATTTTCAGTAATTCCTCTCGGTTACATTACCCTTGATCACGCCTTACCAGACTTTTTACACACTCCTCACTACCGGTTTGGATCACTTGTTGTTCCCTTGTCTCTGGGTTTGTTAACAACACTTCCTCCACCACCCTCCCCCAACTCACCTTCTCGCATATCCCCCAGGCACTGTTGGTCTTGTTGTTTTCTCCTCCAGATTGTTTATCCAACCTATCTTATTTAGACAAACCTGTGTGGATAATACCTTGCACAAAAACAAGACAGAGAAAACAAAGCAACAAAAGAAAACAAAGCAACTACAAGAACAACGAAGAGCCTTCAGTTAGTTCAAGGACTCTTTGTTGGCCTTTAGGAGTATTTTCCCGTGGAGTATGATGGGGTGCCACGCCCTGGTGCCACGCCCCAAAGTCTAGTTTTGTTATTCCTTGGGGACTTTGTTGCTCTGTTCCCCCTGGTGTTCTGTTGCATGCCCTTTGAGTTTGGCCTCAAATTCTCACACTATGTCTCCAGTGTTGTCCTATGTAGGGCTATGAGTCAGTGAGGGATGTCATGTCTCATAGTGGGGCTGGTCCTATGTTCTTCTGAGTGGATTGACCGCTCTAAGCGGGAATATTGTCCTCAAGGATCAGTGGGCCAGAATGTGCTCCACTTTCTCTTCCTCCCCCTTTATTTGCACCCATGTGCTCTGATCAGACATGTCCATCTATTTATTCCATGTTAAGGAGGAAATTGTCAAGTTAGAATTCTTTTTCATGGGTTTCTGTGATGTGTGTGATTGGAATTTTTACAGTTGTTGGTAATTTTTGAACACAATGATAATCTAATGCCACTGAATTATGCATGAGATGAATGTTGAAAATATTTTTTTTTTCGGAGGGGGAAGATGGCCGACAGGGACACCCGCATACTCTGAGAGCTCCTCCAAACAAAGCGGGATTGGCGACCAGGTAGCTGAATAGTAAGAGTCTGGTGAGTGAAATATCCCCCTGGGACAGCACCCCAATCCTACCCCACGTATTTGTCCGGAGCAGGGGTCTAGGTGAAAGAGGACCGGACTAGTGGGACATCTCTGGCCACTAAGCTGCTGTGAGCTCACTGGCAACCGGCTTAGGCTCCATCCCCAAACCCGACGCCAGCCCAGAGCCGCTTGCCTGCCCTGACTACTCCAGTGGCCCACTCCCCACTCCCTATCGCGGATCCCCACTGGGAGAGAAGCTTTCCTCTCCCGCAGTTCCCCTCTCCCCACAGGGCAGCAATCTGCCCTCGGGCCCACGTCCCTCCCTCCATTCATCCAAGCTCAGGGGAGCGGACCCGCGGGTTGTCTGGCGACCCCCACGGGGGACCATCCACCCGCACCGCTGCCGCGGACCTCTCCACCTGCCCTCCGTGCGCTGGCCTCCCACCCCCGCCCGCCCCCGCCAGCCCCTGGCAGCCTAGCGCCAGCTCCACTCCTGGCGGGGACCCTGCGCTGAGCACTTCCCGCCAACAGGAGCCATAGCTCAACCCGTGCCTGTCCCGGACCCTGAGCTTCCGCGGAGCGCCGCGCCCCGCGCTGCTGAGTCTGCCCACCAAGGGCCGCCCCCCTGCGCAAGGCACAAGAGTAGGTGCCCTCCCCAGGGTGCTGCGGGGACCCCGGCGGCCGCGACTCTGAGCCTGAGCAGAGGAAGGGCGCCATTGCCCCCTGCGGTTTCGCGCCAAGCCTCCTTTGCCGGCGCCATTACCCCCTGCGGTTTCGCGCCAAAAGGGCGGAGAGCGAACACCATTGTTCCCTGCAGTGTCGCACAGCTGTCTGCGCAGCTGTCCGAGGGGCCTCCCCGCGCCCCGCTCACAGCCCGGGCAGATAAAACATTCCAGCTGCAGTGGAGCCTGGGTCTCGGCTTTGCTGTCCCTGAGGAGCTGTCAGTGAGCTCCAGCCAGCTCTCACCACCTGGGGCCCTGTTGGGTCCCCAGTGCCAGCCCTAAGCCTGCCACAGCCCGCCCCAGGCACCCCAGGAGACGGCACAGTGGCCTGAGCCTCCACACAATAAGGTTACTCCTGTCTCCCAGAAGCATGGGGCCTATTAAAGGATCAAGGAAAAATCAACAGACCACATCACTCCCAACAAAAAAATCAGAAAAACGAGGCACTTTAACAGACCTAACGTCACTCATAGAAGAAACAGATATAGATCAGCCACAAAAGGAAATCTTCAGAACTCTGCTTGCAGTAATACAGGAGCTAAGAGAAGCAAACCAAAATAAGGATGCAACGATAGAAGGGATGAAATGCACAATAGAGGGGATGAAGTCCACAATAGAGGGGATGAATACTATCCACCAAAAGGAACTGCAGAAACTAACAGAGTAGGTAGCAGAGGCCACACAAAAGGTCACAGAAGCTATATCTAGGCTTGAGGAGACTGAGAACCGTATCAGTGAACTCGAGGACGCTCAAACCAAGAGAAGCCAGCGAGAAAAACAATCAGATAGGAAAATTAAAGAAACAGAAGACAGCCTGAGATCAATGACAGATGCTATGAAGAGGAATAATATTCGAATAATCAGTCTACCGGAACACAACATAACACACAAATCGACCGCCAAGATAGCAAAGGAATTCCTGGAAGAAAATTTCCCCAACCTAACAAAGGAGAATCCGACTCTCATACAGGAAGCAGAGAGGACTCCGGCTAAGCTAAACACCAAGAAGAACACGCCAAGGCATATAATTGTAAAATTATCCAACTTAGAGGAAAAAGAGAAAATTCTACGAGCATCAAGAGAAAGGAAGACAGTCACATACAAAGGAGCGCAGGTAAGGTTATGCTCAGACTTATCAGCAGAAACCATGAAGAGGAGGAGAGAATGGAGCAACATCTTCCAAAAACTGAAAGATGAAAATGCCTCCCCCAGAATCCTATACCCTGCCAAGTTATCCATTAAGATAGAGGGTAAGATAAGGGTCTTCCAGGACAAGGAAGAACTCAAAAAATATACTGCAAGTCACCCGACCCTGCAGAACATACTGGCTGACTCACTATGGCCAGAAGATCAAGCTCCAACTAGAACCACCAGGAGACCACCATATAGCCCATCTCCATCTAGAAGCCAACATGCCAGCCACACGTACCAGGACAACACGGTCTCAGATGGAAAAGAGGACAGGATAGAAACGCTCCACTCAAACGCAGTACACTGATATGAAGGAAGATAGGCAAAGACCCAAAACACAAAACAGAATATGGCAACCATGAAGCCAGAGATTGTAATAATCACTTTGAATACAAATGGGTTCAATTCATATGTTAAAAGAAAGAGGCTGGAGGATTGGATTAGAAAACATAACCCATCAATCTGCTGCCTGCAAGAGACACACCTTAAGCAAGCAGACAAGCATATGCTGAGAATAAAGGGCTGGCAGAAAGTTTACCAAGCAAATGGTAACTCCAAGAAGGCAGGAGTGGCTATCTTAATCTCCGACAAAATGGATCTCAAGATCCAAAACATAAAAAGAGACAAAGAGGGACATTACATAATGCTCAAAGGCTCAGTAAACCAGGAAGCAATAAGCATACTGAATATTTACGCACCTAATAATGGTGCGGCAAATTTCGTCAAACAAACTATTAAAAAAATGACAGAAGAAATCATGGAAACAACAATAATAGTGGGGGACTTCAACACTCCACTATCAGAGAAAGACAGGTCACAGGGAAAGAAGCTCAGCAAAGAGGCCAGAGAGCTAAACAATGTAATTAGGCAACAGGGCCTGATAGACATCTATAGAGCCTTTCATCCAAAAGCAAAAGGTTTCACATTCTTCTCCAATCCACACGGATCTTTCTCAAGAATAGATCACATGCTGGGGCACAAGGCCAGCCTGAGTAAATTCAAACACATAGATATTATCCAGAGGTCTTTCTCAGACCACCATGCCATAAAGCTGGAGATTAATAGAAGGGCACCCAGAAAAGCAAGGGCCACCAATTGGAGAATAAACAACGATCTCCTGCGACATGAATGGGTTAAGGTCCAGATCAGAGAGGATATCAGGAAATTTCTAGAAACTAATGAGAACGAGCATACAACATATCAAAACTTATGGGACACTGCAAAGGCAGTTATCAGAGGTAGCTTGATATCACTGAATGCATACATGAAAAAAGAAGAAAGGCGTATGACAGATATGTTAACACAAAACCTCCAACAACTAGAACAGAGTCAACAGAACTACCCCTCCAATAGCAAGAGAAAAGAAATAATAAAAATCAGGGCGGAGTTAAACCAGTGGGAAGACAAAAGAACAATGCAAAGGATTAACGCAACTAGAAGCTGGTTTTATGAACGAATTAATAAAATTGACACTCCCCTGGCAAAGCTTACCAAAGATAGAAAGGAACAATCATCAATAGCCAGGATGAGGGATGAATCGGGGGCAATAACAACAGACCCCAATTAGATAAAAAGGATAATCACAAAGTACTGTGAAGGTTTGTATTCTAATGAATTCAGAAACCTGGAAGACATGGATAAATATTTAGAAAAACAATCTATCCCTAGATTATCTGAGACAGAGATCAAGAACCTCAACAAACCCATAGCGAAGGAAGAAATAGAGAGTGTCATCAAAAACCTACCAAGGAAAAAGGCCCCAGGGCCAGATGGCTACACAGCAGAATTTTACCAAACATTCAGGGAAGAGCTGACACCGATCCTCCACAAAGTATTCCATAACATAGAAAAGAACGGCAAGCTCCCAAACTCATTTTACGAAGCCAGCATTACTTTGATACCCAAACAGGGAAAAGACCCCACAAGTGTAGAGAATTATAGACCAATATCTCTAATGAACATAGATGCAAAAATCCTTAACAAAATATTGGCCAATAGAATACAAAGGAACATCAAACATATCATTCACCACGACCAAGTAGGATTCATCCCAGCGATGCAGGGATGGTTTAACATCCGAAAATCCATCAATATCATACACCACATCGAGAAGAAAAAGGATAAAAACCATATGATAATATCCATAGATGCAGAAAAAGCATTTGACAACATCCAGCATCCATTCCTAATCAAAACACTCATGAAGATAGGATTGGAAGGTAAGTTCCTCAAGCTCATACAAGCTATCTATGAAAGACCAACAGCCAACATCATAGTCAATGGAGAAAAGACAAGAACAATACCACTGAAAAAGGGTACAAGACAAGGATGCCCCCTGTCCCCTCTTCTATTCAATATCGTTTTGGAGGTTCTGGCTAACAACATAAGACAGCGGAAGGACATCAAAGGGATCCAGTTGGGAGAGGAGGAGGTGAAACTATCGTTATTTGCAGATGACATGATCCTATACATTGAAGACCCCCAAAACTCCACAGTTGGATTACTTACAGCAATAGAGGAATACGGAAGAGTAGCAGGATACAAGATCAATAAACAGAAGTCGGTAGGGTTTCTATACACATCGGACAGGGCCATGGAAGAGGCGATTAAGAGGGAAGTACCCTTCACAGTAGCCAAGAACAAACTGAAATACCTAGGAATATACTTAACAAAAAATACTAAAGACCTATATAAGCATAATTATAAAACCCTATTACAGGAAACCAAAAGTGACCTTCACAAATGGATGAAGCTCCCCTGCTCATGGTTAGGTAGGCTGAACACAGTAAAGATGACAGTTCTTCCTAAAGCACTCTACAAGTTCAATGCTATACCAATCCAATTACCATCAACCTTCTTCAAAGAATTGGAAAAACTGACCACCAACTTCATATGGAGAGGGAAGAAACCCAGAATTAGCAGAGAACTCCTCAAGAAGAAGGACACAATTGGAGGACTCGCCCTACCTGATTTTAATGCCTACTACACAGCTACAGTGGTCAAAACAGCATGGTACTGGCACAATGATAGACACTCAGACCAGTGGAAAAGAATAGAAAGCCCAGGAGTAAAATAATCAGCATATAGACAACTGATCTTCGACAAGGGTCCCAAAAACGTCAAGTGGGAAGCAGATGCCCTCTTTAATAAGTGGTGCTGGAAACAATGGATATCCACATGTAGAAAGTTGAAACAAGACGTCTACCTCACCCCATGCACAAGAATACACTCAAGGTGGATCACAGATCTAGAAGTCAAACCCCAAACCATCAGGACCATTAAGGAGGGAATCGGGACTAATCTCAGAGCACTGGCCCAGGGAGCACATAGGCTCACTGCAACAGGGAAGGGGACACACACAGGTGATCTGGAAATCGACAAATGGGATCTAATAAGAATAAAACAACTGTGCACCTCGAAAGACTTTGCCAAGAGGGTGACAAGGCAACCCACAGACTGGGAGAAGATTTTTAGTAATGACACGTCAGACAAAGGGCTCATTCCTAAAATCTACAACACCATCATGACCTGCAAAAAGAGGAAAACAGTTAACCCCCTAAGGAAGTGGGCAAAAGAAATGAGAAGAACATTCACTAGAGAGGAGATCAATATGGCCAATAAATATATGAGAAAGTGCTCGAAGTCCCTTGCCATAAGAGAAATGCAAATCAAAACAGCCATGAGATACCACCTAACACCCCTCAGGCTAGCTCAGATCAGTAAATCAGAGAGCAACAAGTGTTGGAGGGGCTGTGGTGAAATAGGAACCCTCCTCCACTGCTGGTGGTCGTGCAGATTTGTACAGACACTGTGGAAAGCAATCTGGCGATACCTAAAGAAAATGGAAATTGATCTACCTTACGACCCAGCCATCCCTCTACTGGGCATATACCCGGTTGAAGCAGCAAATAAAACACGACCAGTCATATGCGCTCCAATGTTTATTGCGGCACAATTCACAATAGCAAAGACTTGGAAACAGCCTAAGTTTCCATCGATAGACGAGTGGATTAGCAAACTTTGGCACATACACACAATGGAGTATTATGCAGCACTAAAAAGCACCGATGAGCACATGAAACACGTTATTTCATGGGAAGAGCTGGAAGGAATTATGTTAAGCGAGGTAAGCCAGACCCAAAGGGACAGGTACAACATGAGTCCCCTGAGGTAAGTACAATCAGCATGACAGAAATGGGGCATTAATCCACCCAAGGGGAGGGTATGGTTTATATCTCCACAGGGAAAGTGGGACCAGACTTCAACCCAGTGTCGCAAGGTGTGAATGCAATATCCCGGCGTGGAGGACGGAACCGGTGGAGAGGTCTGGGAGGCTGGCCCCAGCACCATAAATTAAGTGGATTCCTGCCCCTCCCCCGAAAAGAACTTGTTCCAAAGGACGACATTGACCCTGCAGCTATGGGAGATGGACATATTTGATCAGAGCACACGGGAGCAGATGAAGGGGCAAGAGGAGAGAGTGGAGCACAGCCTGGCCCACCAGGCCGTGATGATGATGTTCCTGAGTAGAGCAGCCAGTCCACAGAGAGAACAACATGGCTGGCCCTACTATGAGACATGATGCCCCTCAGTGACTAAGGGCGATACAGGGGACAGCACCGGAGACACAGTGTGGGAATTGCACCTGACCTGATCCCAACACACCGAGGCAAATCACTGGGGGAGTGCAGCGGAACAGCAAGGGAATGGAGTGGCAAGGTCCCCAGGGAATGCTGAAAGTGGACTTTGGGGCCAGGGCGTGGTGCCCCAACAGACTGGACTGGAAAACGCTCCTAAGGGCCAGCAAAGATCCCTGAACTAACTACAAGCTTTTCTCTTGTGAACTGTTTTGTTCTGTTCTTTTTCAGTGGTCTGTTTTGGTTGTTTTGTTGTCTGGTTGTATACTGTTGCTTTGTGTTCCCCTGTCTAGTTTTCGTGCATGTTAGTGACTCCACAGGTCTGTCTGAATAGGACAGGCTGGATGAACTATCTGGATGAAAAACAACGGGACCGACAGTTCCAGGGGGACTTGGGGTGGGGGGTAGGGGAGGTAAGGAAGTGGTGTTAACAAACCCAGGGACAAGGGAAAAACATGGGACCCCAAAGGGTAGAGAAGGGGGAGTGGCAGGCCTGATGGGAAATGATCAAGGGTAAGGTTGCTTAGAGAAGAGGTATACTCTAGCCCAGGTGGCGATGAAGCATGGTAGTAGGGCAGGAGGAAGGTCAAGGGAGATGGAGGAAAGAGCTAGGAGTCAAAGGGCATTCATGGAGGTCTAGACAAAGACATGTACACGCAAATATATATAGGAGGTTGGGGAAATAGATCTTTGTGTCGATATTTATAGGTCAAGTATTAAGGTGGCGGAAGGACCTTGGGCCTCTACTCAAACACTCCCTCTATGCATGAATACCTTCTTTTATTAAATTGGAACTCTATGATGCTCACTCTCTCGACACAACGGCTGGAGCCAAAGTGGGTGAACAAGTAAATGTGGTGAAGAAAGCTGATGGTGCCCGGCTATCAAAAGAGATAGTGACTGGGGTCTTAAAGGCTTGAAGATAAACAAGCGGCCATCTAGCTCAGAAGCAACAAAGTCCACATGGAAGAACACACCAGCCTGTGTGATCGAGTGGTCCCAAAGGGATCAGTTACCAGGCATCCAAGAACAAAAAATCATATCATTGACTGCACACCTCCATGATAGGATCGCTGAAGACAAATGGGTGCACAAGCAAATGTGGTGAAGAAAGCTGATGGTGCCCGGCTATCAAAAGAGATAGTGTCTGGGGTCTTAAAGGCTTGAAGGTGAACAAGCGGCCATCTCGCTCAGAAACAAATAAGGCCACATGGAAGAAGCACACCGGCCAGTGCGATCACGAGGTGCCCAAGGGACCAGATATAAGGCATCATGCAAAAAAAAAAAAAAAAGATATAAGTGTGTGTATGTATGTGTATATATGTGTATATGTATATATGTATGTGTATATATATATATTATATTAAATGAAGGGGGAAGTGCAGAGTGGAGACCCAAGGCCCAAGTGTCGGCCAATGGAGATCCCCTCATAGAGGGGCTTAGGAGAGGAGATGGGTTAATTAGGGTGTGAGGTAGTATCGATGAAGAACACAGCTTTCCCCCAGATCCTGGATGCTTCCTCCCCCCAACTACCATGATCCGAATTCTACGTTGCAGGGCTGGATAGGACAGAGGCTGTACACTTGTACATATGAGGGTTGGAGGTACAGGGAATCCAGGGTTGATAATACCTTCAGGACCAAGGGCGTGAGGGACGATGCTGGGAGAGTGGAGGGTGAGTGGGTTGGAAAGGGGGAACTGATTACAAGGAGCCACATGTGACCTCTTCCCTGGGAGAGGGACAGCAGAGAAGGGGGGAAGGGAGACCCCGAATAGGGCAAGATATGACAAAATAACGAGGTATAAATTACCAAGGGCATATGAGGGAGGGGGGAAAGGGGAGGGAGGGGGGGAAAAAAAAAGAGGACCTGATGCAAGGGGCTTAAGTGGAGAGCAAATGCCTTGAGAATGATTGGGGCAGGGAATGTATGGATGTGCTTTATACAATTGATGTATGTATATGTATGGATTGTGGTAAGAGTTGTTTGAGTCCCTAATAAAATGTAAAAGAAGAAAAGAGAAAAAAATGATTAGGGCAAAGACTGTACAGATGTGCTTTATACAATTGATGTATGTATATGTATGAACTGTGAAAAGAATTGTATCAGCCCCAATAAATTGTTAAAAAAAAAGAAAATATTATTTTTTGCCTATACATGTACCATGAGAAAAATAAGTTAAAAAGTGAAAGATAATTTTTTCACCCATAATCAGAAACTGACGGAAAGCCTATTTTACAGCAACACTCCAAAAAACAAGCTGAAATATTGAACCAGAAAAGAGATGATTATAAGCAGAAATTTGAATTTAAAATATTATTAGCAATGGAAAATCTTTAATATTTTATTTATTTTCTCATTTTTACCCTTAAAATCATTTTATTTGGAGCTAATAATCATATCAATTCATAGTTCAAGCAGTATTTGTACATTTGCTGCCAAAATTAGTTTCAAAACACCCTCTTCCTTCTTGAACTCCTGGCATCAGTTCCCTTTTATCCCACCCCCCACTGTAAGCCCCAGAATCCCTTATTCTCTTTGCTATCTCTATATGTTCACCCATTCCGGGTTTCATCTAATATAAAACAGAAAAACAACAAAAATTCAAGAATGTTACCCACAATGACAAAATACATCTTTGATAAATGCAAATAGGAATTGGAAATTGAAGAAGCAGGCAGTCCAAGTGCAGTTTGCTGTCTTTCCCCAGAGTTCATCATAGACCGAGGTGTGCTTAGGACCAAATGTGTCAGTCTAGCTACTGGAATGTGACCTTGCTGTCTGCCTGCCTTTCCCAAGGTTTCTGGATCCAAAAACACTCTTTAGTCGCTGGCATCCTAGAACTTACCTCTTCTACTTTCTTCTGAACACATGTTAACATTCCCCAAACTGACTGTTATACACATTACATGGAATACACAAACCAACAACAATAACAAAACCAGCTCACTGCCTTCCAGTAGATTCCACGTCATAGCACAACCCTATTTCGTTATCTCTGCTGGTGAGGAGGGAACACTGTTCTTCAACTGCAGCACAACCAAGGGATTCTTGCAAACCTCCATCCCTGCCTTGGCTGCAGAGTGAGACCTCTGCCTGTGGAGACTGGTGCCCACTCCTGATGATGAGCCGACTCTGTCTTTTCCCTGTGTGAGAAAACTGCTGTATACAATGCCTGTGCGTAAGCTGTGTTTTGCTGGTGACTTCAGACAGTGTTTTGGCAGAAATATACTATTAAGACATCCTTACACTACAAAAGAAGGGGAAAATACAAATGGAAAGAAGAATATGGTTATTTTTATCAAGCTACCTTGTCAATTGAAGCACACTAGAAAAATATATTTAAAAGGAAAACCATCAAAATGTTAGTAAAGGTATTATAATGCCATAAATGATGCCACAGAAAAAGATGGCCTCATTAACCTAAAAACACAATGTAGGAAATTCTATGGAAACCAAAATAATGGGGGAAAGAACAATTCCTGACAATAGTATATTAAATATGATTAAACAAAATACAGAATACACAGAAAACAAACTAGCTATTGGAAGGTCAATAACTATATCCCACTGGCACCAATTGAATTCTGTCTCATAGTGATCATCTAGAACAGAGTAGAACTGCTCCTTAGGGCTTTAGGCACTATAAAAATTTTTAACTGAGGAATTGGGAAAAATTTAAATGAGATTTATATTAGATAAATATATCAATGTTAGATTTATTATTTAATGTGTAATATTATTTAATTAAAATAATTTTGAACATTATTCTTTTTAAAAAACATTTTATTAGGGGCTCATACAACTCTTATCACAATCCATACATATACATACATCAATTGTATAAAACACATCTGTACATTCTTTGCCCTAATCATTTTCTTTTTTTTTTCTCTTTTCTCTTTTTACATTTTATTAGGTGCTCATACAACTCTTAACACAATCCATACCTATACACACATCAGTTGTATAAAGCACATCCGTACATTATTCAAAATAAAAATCTTTTACATTTGTCCTGCAACTAATATCTTTTAATATTTTATTTTTTTCAAAAAATCCTTTTATTAAGATCCAATCCAGACATCATACCATTCTATAGTTCAATCGTGGAAGCAGTGTTCCCAATCACTACAACAATCAGTTAGAAAACATGTTCTTCCTGGTTGAACTCCTTTCTATTAACTTCCCTTTTCTCCCCACCTCTCTTGCTAAAGCCCCCAGGAACCCTTATTGTCTCTGTAGATTCACCAATTCTGCACTACATAAATTGAAAAACATAGAAAAAGATATTAAGGGAGTCAAAAATGCTACCAACAATGACTAAACACAGCAAAAATAAACCCTAAATGTATAAAACATAACCAGAAAATATTAAAATCCAGATTAATCACAAAGTATATCAAAGGGGATATCAAATGACAAATTTTTAACCATCAAATTCAGATGAGTCATTTTAACCTTCCATAGTCATCTCTTCAATACTCTCTCTGACCGCCAGCTTGTTCCATCCCTCAGTTATGGTGAGAAGGAAATCACTGGAGGTGTATTCCCTGTGAAGATCCTGCAAATGTGTTTGAGCTTCCTCTGCCATCCACAGCCTTCTGCATGTAAGAGTCTCACAGTTTAAGCTCTGACACTATTCCCTCCTTTGGATTTTGATTATATAATTTGAAGTCCATGTAAAACTCTGGAGAGCCTCATCTTTCTCCCTCGGAATGGCTGGTGGGTTTTATCTGCTGACCTTGCATTAGCATCCCAACGTGAAATCCTCTATGCTGCCAGGGAGAGTGGACTTTTACATAATATTTATTTCTTTATAGTATTTATTACTTATGTATTGCACTTTGAGTTCCTAATTATTTGCAAGGCATGTAGTTGTAACTTAATTAGAAATGATATGTTTATTGTACTTTAAGTATTAAATAATTTTTACAATTTTTAAATTTTAAAATGGTATAATTTATGATAATTTTAGGTAATTACACTTGACTGACCAAAATTAATCTCAATTTTCTTCACCTTACTCCATCAAAGATGTTGCTGGGTGCTTTTGAGTCAGTTTTACTCACAGTGGTTCTGTGCACAATAGAACAAACAACTAAACTGCCAAGTCCTGAACCATCCTCACCTGCTCTTAAGTTTGAGATCATTTTTGCTGCTGTTCTATCTGTGCATATAACTGAGTGTTTCCCTCTATTTTGGTGACACTCTGCCAAACAGGATGTCTTTTCTCTAGGAAACGATTCCTCTGATCACCTATTCAAATATGTGAGAAGTTTTGCTGCTCTTAATGAGAATAAAGGGCATTCTCACATATTAGTCTGCAATTTCCTCCTCTTGTGACTCATTTGCTATCTTTTGGAATTCAAAGTTGTCCTTCCAATGAGTGTTCCCTTCATTGTGACTCCTATGAATGACCTTATTTATGAATCCCCCCACAAGAGAGGTCATTCCAGTTCACCCCTTATCAGTGTGGGGCTCTCTATGCCTGGAACCATTGCTTCAGCATAAACAGAGACAATGGGTAGCAAGCATCACTAAGGACAGGTCACAAGTTTAGACCCAGATGTCCCCATAATTATTTTCTCAGACATAGAGAACATGAGTCAACCACTAACCACAGTGCACAGTGAATAATGCAGACAGACAGCTCCAGAGACCCGACCATGCACTTTAATAGAGCCATGAGCTCAGGGCATTTCAAATCATTCATTGCACTCATGAATCTGTACATGCCTGTATTTTGTTGTCAACACATTTTGAATAACAGATAGTGTGAGAATAATAATCTCTTTCTCACAAAGGAAATTGGGTTATATAGGATACTAATGAAGGTCCGTGTCACTTTTAATATTAGTACTGCAAACAGAGAATGCTAGTTCTTCCTTTCAATCTTGCAGCAAGGAGAAAATTTAGAGAAAGAGAAAAAAGAAAAAGGCAAAATTGTTTCTGGGGATGCTGAGAGCAAAGGAAAAAGGCCCTAATTCCAACAGGAAATCCTCCCTGTCATCCATCTGTGCCTGTCTAGGGCTGAGTGTGTGCTCAGTGGGTCCCACATGCCCCTGCTGCCCAATGTCTCCTCTGCAGGGAGGTTTGTGTTTGGGTTCACACTGACTTCCCTACACTGTGTTCCTTGCACAGTGATACGTGGCCATGTCCTCAGCAGTCATGAAACTCAGCTGCAGTAAGAACTGATTCTTCGATGTGTCTCTGGTGATGGAGAGTCGGCTTTGGAAGGATGGGTTATCATATGCACCACCCGCATATCATATCTCTCCCATCCACTGCAGCCCCTTCCATGCATGCTGGCCAATCCAGTTCCAGCAGTAACCACTGCTTGTGATGGAGACACCAGAGACAGTTCAGGTGAGGGACAGCTTCTGGGAGAGCTTCACCAGTTCGGGACCTGTCTCCTGAAGCTCCACCTGGGACAGGACGCCTCCAAATAAAAACAGAAGGTCCAAGTCAGTAACTTGAATTCACAACCATCCCCAGAGGCTCAAGTCAGATATCTGAATCTCTCACCTTGGGGAACTGTCACCAGGCACAGGAGAACACATAGCAGTAGCATCTTTAGACTGCAGCTCTGATTCCCAAGAGACCCACAGCCCTGTCTGAAGAGAACTGATAGCTTTTCCAGCCTAAGGGTGAAATTGTACCCTAGTGACTGAGAATAATTTTCATGTGAGGGAGCCCAGGCCTTATAAACAGAAAGTGATAGAGATCCGAATCCCCTCTTCCTTCTGAGCCCATTGTAGGGTACCTCTTTGTTTGAAATCATAAGCACGTTAGTCGATAGTGAGAAGAGGTTTTCCCCAAGAGCTGTGTTGGAATAGTCAAAGGAAATCCAAGGATTTCTGAGCCCAGTTTTTTCTCCCTCCAGCCCCCCCGCCCCCCATAGCCCTGCCCTGCCTTGGGCTCCTGTATGTCCTGTGCCCTAGAGAGTGGGCAGGATATAGTTTGTTGAAACCATCAATTGGAAATAGGACCCCAAGATACCTTTAAACCTCGTACTCTTCAAGATTCCTTATTTATTTTTCTGTACACCCAATTAACCTCCTCATAGTACTTGGTAGTTTTCCTTGAGTGGTAGCAACATCTTTGAGAAGCATGAACACCAGATTAGTCCCAAGGAGTTAGGGTTGATAATTCCTCAAATGTCCAACGCTTTTACGAAGCCATTCAGTTCCAATTCCCACGCCTCCTCCCTTGAGGAGATCCCCTCATGCTTCTGGATTCCCGAGAATCACTGCAACGTCCAACAGAAATTCATGGACGTGAGGAAATGAATCACGTGGTGGTGGATTCTATTCAGTCCAAATTCTGAAGGCCAGGAAAGGGTAAACCAGGCGCTACGTCCAAAGGACACACTCCACTCCTAGCTTTGCAGTTTATTTATGAAATATGACCTGAAGCCTCTGGCAGAATGTTTCCAGTCGGCATTGTCCCCTACTAATCTTATGCAGTTTTTTCCCACCTTGGGCCATGGTCATCACCAACCCCACCGCTCTTACATGCAAAACACACACTCCATCCCAGAGCCTGATGATCGAGGTCAACCTCAGTGTAAATAGAGATTCAAGTGGCATAGGGTCTCAGGGAAGAACATACCACCTAGAAAATTTGGGCCCCAGGCAAGACAGTATTCAACTCTGTAGCTTCTAAAAATGCAAGATTCTGAATAGAGACACCCCCCCCCTTTGTTTGCTGGAATATCCACAAGAGTGCAAAATCAGTCAGGTCATGATTTCAAGTGCAAAAATTCTGGAGAGCAGTAAATGGAAAACAGTCATTTAAAAACAGGATCAGAATACGAATAAGAGCCAAGAACAGTATTTTACATCTTGAATCAAAAGACATTGTCACTCTCCATTAAAATTAGGGCCGTCCATGCAGCTGATCCTCAACATTTAGAGAATGAGCGCAGACACTCTTTGAAATGTCCCTTACCCAAGGGGCTCTGGTTCAGTTGAAATGTGAGCATCTCGAACCAGAGACAGCCTCTCCATTTGTGCTCTGGGCACAGCCCCATTACAACTGCTCATTGGTTTCACCTTACATTTATTCACTAAACTCAAAGATTGTCTACTTTTGAAAAATTGTTCATATTATTGATTATAGAAACTGTGACACTATCTCTAAACATGCAGTTTTAAAGCTCAATCCCCTTTCAGCTTCCTTCCTCCTAACTAAGTTGAAAACGTTTTTTTGCAGAATTAGGGTTGACATCAATCATTTACTGGGGAATTATAATCTGTATATCTTCAAATTAATATATATTTTTACAGTGGGGAAATCCAAGCACAAGGTGATGGTCACCTGGATTTCTTTGGGCCAGAATTTGCTGAAATGTATACGCAATTGTTTTGAAATGAAGATGCATAGATTTCACTAAAATCCAATGGCTCAATCACAGGACACTCTAGCATTTTTCATTTGGAGATAATTGAGTCAGTTCCCTTTTCATATGCACACTCGCAGAGCATCACTTGATCCTGTTCATTTCACCAAACCACCATCACAGCGTCTGCTCTTGGTGCTTGTCTGACAAATTTAAGCTTGAGACCGTGATGTAACTACACACAAGTTTAGGTCACCTCCATTTCTCTGTTTGACTGCCATGATCGTCTCAGATAATTTCATAGTAGTGGTTAGTAGGGGTATCCTTAAGTGTCAACTTTATGACATTACCCATGTGCACATCACTTTCCTAACAGGTTTGGTACATATATTCTCAATGAGCTCCTGAGTGCTCCCTGAACTCTGAAGAAGCAACACATTGAACTCTAGATTCAGATGTTCTATTTTTTTTCCAAGTCCTCCATCTCCTGGGGTTGTGCTTGGTCAGTCACTTAATCAAGGTTTACTGCGTCTCTCAAAATTCTGAAAGGTGGAAATGATAGAAATTATGGCTTCAAGGAAAATGCTGTCATATTTGCTCCAGTTGTCTATTGTTGTACATGGAATAGACATACAACAATGCAGCTTAAAATTAGCAGAGCTTTTTGTTTGTTATTTGTTGCATGACTTCCCTTTTTGCTCTTTTGATGCACATCAATGTCTGAATTTTAGGTCACTCTCATCTATGTTGTCTTATTGTGTGTACTTCCTTTCCTCTGTTTGACAGTGTATGAATGCCCTGCAATGGGCCACTTACATGTGTCTCTGCTTCCTGTATACATGGTATCTATAGCTCTGGAATTTACATTGGGTCCTTGATCATCTGGTGTTCATTTTTGTACAGGAGCTGAGGTTTGGGTTGTCTTTCATTTTTCTGAGTGTGGCGATCCAATTGTGTCGGCCCATTGTTGAAGAGAATGTCACTCTCCCTTATGAAGTCCCTTGGGCCTTTGTTGAAGATGAGTTGCCTGTATGTGGATGGATTATTTATTAGTTTTCTATTCTCTTCTATTGGTTAATATAGCTATCAGTGTACAAGTACCAGGCTGTTTTGACAGCTGTGACTGTGTAATAAATTTGAGGTTAGTTTGTGTGAGGCCCCCTACCTTGATCTCAACCATTTTGTGTCCCTTGATTATCCTAGGATTCTCCATGTAAAGTGAGTAATTATTTTTCCATTTATGTAAAGGATTAAGCTATCATTTGGATCAGGATTTCATTGTATTGAAAGATAACATTGGGTAGTATTGATGTATCCTTGGTTTTGAGCATCCTTGTCCATGAACATGGCATATTGAGAATGTGAACAGACTTGCATTGGGAAAGGTAAACATTCCAAAATCAAGTCATTTTGCTGAACAAGAGAGACAGAAAGTAGAGAAAGACACAAAGAGACTTTGGACCAATGCTGAGTCCGACCTGCACACTTCCTACTGAAGATGAGAGTCATATGGGAGTAACATTCTGTTTTTCATATGGTTTGTTCCCTAACTTGCCGCCTGCATAACTCTAGCCTGGAACTCAATGACATAATCGGGGAACTCTATGGAAGCCTCTGCTCTCAGTCTGTCCTTTCAGAAATACATCACCAAGCCTTTCTCTTCAAGCATCATTTGAAGAGTTAAAATAACCAGATTTTCTGATCCAATTCAAACGTTTATGCTCTCACAGCACCCAATCGCTCCATCTTCCTTCAATCTCATTAGACTGAATCTCCAAGTCTCCCTGAGTTTCATGTGAATGCTGATCTTGAGGACCACCTGGCAGAATCATTTTCCTCAACAACAACAACAACAACAACAACAAAACAGGCTGATTTAGCTGAAAAATGTTTTGTTGTTATAATACAACTTTTTAAATGTAGGAAATATCAGAGACTGGCACAGCATGGTAATTTATATAAAGAGATATTCTGAGGTAAAATGAGAGAAGGAGAAGAATGTCAATATCACAACAGGAAAGCAGCCCTAAACCTCCATCTGCACCTGCTCCTGGACCCGAGGCCTGTGCTCTGTGGGTCCTGAGCGCCCTCTGGGGGTCTGTTTCCTTCTTTCAGGGGAGGCTTGTATCCTGGTTCAATCTGATTTCTCCTGGCTGTGATGGTAGCAACACAGAAATACAAAGGTGTCTCCTCGAATTGCAGGCTATTCATACGCAGATACAGCATGTTCTTAGAGTTTTCTTTTTTATCCCCCCCTCCCTCCCCGTTCCCCCTGCTCTTAGAGTTTTCTTTGGAGATAGTGAGTCGACCTTTCCCAGAGTCTTTGGAGTATGTACCACCACCCCCGGTACTAATACGTGAGGCCCACTCCAGGTCCTTCCCTGAAACTGATGGACCCAGATCATGGCATAGCTAATGAAGGGCAATCTCGAGGTTGCATAGGGGAGTCTCAGAGACACCTCAGGCTTCCTCAAGTACCCCCATACTCCACTTGCTGTACATATGCAAGCAGAGATATCCTGGGTTAGAAAACTATCAAACATCTTCACCGTGTTTCTCACTCAACGCCTAGGCACACAAACTTGTTCTTGATTTTTAAAAATGTCTTTGAATTACCTGTTAAAATCACAACAAGGACAAACCCCTTTCAGCACAGACTCCAAGCTGTCTGTGCTGTGCTCAGTCCTGATCATTGAGTGTGGACCCCTGAGAATCCAGGAGCACTTCCAGAGCTGCAGGATTGGGGCTGTGTTGGCTTTCATCAACAAAGGGAGGGTGGATTTGCCTGCCCTCTTACTACATAGCAATAAAGGAAGATGCATGACTTCTGAGATATGCGTGTTCTCTTCCTAGAACAGATCTGAGTGTTTTAGGTGTGTTGTGAAGGGCACAAGGATAATAACCTTAGAAATATGTTTTATGTGACTGTTCTATGCTAAATTATTATCACACATTAATTCATTTTATTGTTCTACTAACACACAATACACATAATTATAGTGATATATCTCTGTTTTATAGGAATAATACTACAAAGCAAAATGTACAAACTGAAGTTCTAGATTTATGAGGGATTCACAGCATGTTCCTTCTCCATATTTTTTGAGATTTTGGAAGGGGCAAGATTAAGGTTGAAGAGTGGATGAGCAAAAGTTTTCAAATTAAATTATCAGGGTAGCTCTTGCTCCCCTTGAAGAATAAGAACAAAGTCATGAAAGGCAAAAGTTTTATATTTGGCACAGCTTCTTTGGCCTCTTTCTCACTGGTGCAATTTTCCATTTGCTTAAACCTTTTTCTTATGAGCCCAGGTCACCATCCCATAGCCTTTTAGGATTTCTACAAGATGACCCCCCAGGATAGGGGTCCTGACAGGAAGTAGATCAATTATTGGGCAGTTAGAATGCCTTCTTCCCAATAAAGCATCGTGTCCTGAATGAAGGCAGGATTGGGGTTCTGGGTCATGTGGTTGTTGTGGTGGTTGTTGAGAATCGGTGCTACTGAGTCACTTCTGACCCACAGGGACCCTGTGCACAGCAGAACAGAACACTGTCTGGCACTGCACCATCCATACACATTGCCTATGCTTGAGCTGTCTTGGGGGCAGATAATTTAAGACAAATGAGGATAAAATTTCTTCATACATTAGAACGGAAAAACCTGGCATTTAAAAGTGTATTTTCTAGGAGAAATGGCAGAAAAAATACTAATAATATACTGAAACATTTCAAGATTTGCTTATTTGTTCTTTTTTGAAATTGAGAGTAGCTCAGGCTTTACTCATGATCATTTGCAAAGGAACACCTGAGTAGTGTAGGTACCTGTGTGGGCACCTCCCCTTCATGCCAGAGGAAGCTGAGTTGGGACAAGCAACTGCATGGTGTAAGTTTAGAGCTAGGCAGCATGAATTGATTCTAGTGCTCAACATCTTAGAGCATGAAAATGTGTATACCACAATTTATTCATCTCTTTTGGGACACATAGGTTGTTTCTATTTTCGTTCTTTTTTTAAAAAATTCAGGTTGGAACTGGAAACACAGGGAATCCAGGGTGGATGATACGTTCCGGACTAGGGGTGTGAGTGGAGATACTGGGAGGGTAGAGGGAGAGTGGGTTAGAAACAGGGAACAGATTACAAGGATCTACATGTGACCTCCTCCCTGGGGGACGGACAACAGAAAAGGAGGTGAAGGGAGACATCAGGCAGGGTGAGATATGACAAAATAATAATTTATAAATTATCAAAGGCTCATGAGGAAGGGAGGAGTGTTCTCCCTCCTGAGGGAGGGAGGGAAAAAAAGAGGACATGATGCCAAGGGCTTAAGTGGAGATAATATGTTTTGAAAAATGATGAGGGCAATGAATGTACAGATGTGCTTTACACACTCAATGTATCTATGGATTGTGATAAGAGTTGTATGAGCCCCTAATAAAACGTTTAAAAAAACAACAGGGCGGGTCCGACCAAGGGAACTAGGGCGGGACCAACCATGAGAGCAGGGCAGGACTAGCCGGTAAACCCTGAAGGAGCTGGGAGGGTACATCCTGTAGACCAGGCTGGCTAGCGACCAAGTCCCCACCAATTGACCACTTGGTTGGAATACTGGACGCCATCTTGGGGAGGTCAGTAGAAGATCATGTAGCTGTTGTCCTGCAACAAAATGAACCGAGGGGAGAAAGCATGGGGACCTGGCATCCTGCAGAAAGACCAACAGATTTAAACAACACAGCACTGGGCTAAGAGTTTCCTTGATACACAATTACTTGTTGATATAAAGTTCTCTCATGCACAATGAGTGTCCCTAGTCATTGTCTAGTCATCACGGACTAACATAGAAGTGAATAGACCAAAATGTTGGAAATTTCAAGAAGAAAGACCTTCATATTTTGATGTTGTTTTTGTTCTTGGGTGCCATTGAGTTTCTTTCCACCCACAGGTGTGCTATGCACAATTAAACAAAACACTCTCCGGTCCTGGAGCATCCTCCCAATTGTTCATATGTTTGAGCACATTGTTGCAGCCACAGTGTCAATTCATCTCCTTGATCCTCTACCCCTTTTGCTCTGCTCCTCTAATTTACAATGCATTATGTCCTTTCCAGTAGTGGTCTGCCCTGAAAACATGCTCAAATTACATAAGATGGAGTATCACCATCCTTGTCTGTAAGGAGCATAAAAACCATACTTCCTCGAAGACCAATATGTTTTTCTTCTCAGCATTCCATGGCATTCTCACTATTTCTCATCAGCACTGCAATTCAAACATATTGACTCTTCTTCGGTCTTGGTTAGTCAATGTCCGACTTTCACATGCATACGAGGAATGGAAAATTCCATGGTTGGGTCAAGTTCAACTCATTCCTCAAAAGTAATATCCTTTTTTATCAGTTCTCTAAAGACTTCTTATGCAGCATATTTACTAAACGCAGCATGTCATCTTATATTTTGACTTCTGCTTCCATGAGTATTGGTTGTGAGTCCAAGCAAGACATAATCCTTGATAACTTCTCACTTTGTTCTATTTATCATGGTGTGACCTATGAGTAAGTTGTGAGCATTCTGGTTTTCTTTACTTTGAGTTGTAACCCAAGCTTTGAGCTAAAATTAGTAATATTCATCACATGATTCAAGTCCTCTTCACTTTCAGAAAGCAAGGGTTTGTCATCTGCATATTGAAGATAGTTAATAAGCTTTTCTCCACACTGATGCCCCAATCTTCTTCATAGAAACCTGATTCTTTGATTATTTGCTCAATGTATATATTCAACACATCTGGTGAGAGGATACTACCCTGTGACACACCTTTTGCGATTTGAACCAGGCAGTATGCACTTGTTCTCTTGGTTGAACTCGCTCTTGATCCATATACAAGTTCTGCCTGAGCACAATGAAGTGTTCTGGAATTCCTGTCCTCCTCAAGGCTATGTGTTTTTTTTTTTGTGGTCCTTACAGTAAAATGCCGTGGCATAGTAAGTAGAACATAAATAAACATTGTTTCTGATAAACTCTGCTTGCAGCCAAGACTCATCTGACAGAATTAATATCTATTGTTCCACATCCTCTCTGAGTCTGTCCTGAACTGCAGGCAACCCCTTGTCAATGTATTGCTGTAACTATTGTTGGATGATTTTGCTTGCTATCAATGATATTATTCTATAACTGAAAATTCTGTTGGGTAACTTTTCTTTTGAATAAGCTCAATTATGTATCACTTCTACTCCGTTGGCCAAGAAACTGTCTTAAATATTTCATGGCATAGAGGAGTAAGTGTTTACAGTGTTTCATCTGCTTGTTGGAACAATTCAATTGGCATTTCACTATCCAGGGCCTAGTTTTCGACAAATATCTTTAGATTAGACCAGTTTAAAGTACCTGACCTACCTTGGTACACTGTAGAGGAAGGCATCCAAAAGTTTAGAGGAATTGATATGTTAGAATGGATCTATCAAGATATTCCCATAGACCCAAAAAGGGGATGTCCTGAGGACATACTCTTTACCACAACCATAAGGAACAAGTTTGTGAAGTGGGCCCCAGCATCTCTTAAGACTCCTGTAATTGCTATTTTATGTGCACCAGGATTAACAGTGGGAATTCCCTAAGCAAACTCTGACATTTGCCCACAATGGGGCTGATGGTTCCCGTGATGGTAGAGGGCAGGTGTCAGCAATGAATCAATAGAGACAGAGTGGACGTGGTTATAATAGACAAAGTTTTCAATAATAATAAAAGCAACCTGTCTCGTGTGGAATTATGGCATTGTCTACGTAGTCACGGTGTCCCTAGGAATGAAATAGATGGGAAGCCTACTAAATATTTACGTGATCTGTACAGGCAAAAAATGGTAGATCAGGTGAACAGTAGAATAGACAGTCACGATCGCTCAATCAATTCCCAGTCCTGAGCCAGTTTAGAGACCCACAACCCCTTGAATGAAGGGGAGGCTGGCTCCCTTGTAAGGAGGACCCTGCTACATCACTGAAGGTTTATACTGTTAGTCTTTCTTCTAGCCTCCCACAAAGGGACTTGCAGCCTTTCACAAGAGTGACTGTTCATTGGGGGAAAGGAAATAATCAAACTTTTTGGGGATTACTAGACACTGGCTCAGAACTGACACTAATTCCAGGAGACCCAAAATGTTTCAAAGGCCCACCAATCAGAGTGGGGACTTATGGAGGTCAAGTTATCAATGGAGTTTTAGCTCAAGTATGCCTCACTGTGGGTCCAGTGGGCCCCTGGACCCATCCTGTGGTTATTTCCCCAGTTCCAGAATGCATCATTGGAATACACATACTTAGTAACTGGCAGAACCCCCATATCGGATCCCTAAAATGTGGAATAAGGGCTATCATGGTAGGAAAGGCCAAGTAGACACCATTAGAATTGCCATTACCTAGGAAAATAGTAAATCAAAAGCAGTATCGCATTCCTGGAGGGATTACAGAGAACAGTGCCACCATCAAAGACTTGAAAGATGCAGGGGTGGTGATTCCTACTACATGTCCATTTAACTCAACCATTTGGCCTGTAAGGAAGACAGATGGATCCTGGAGAATGACAGTGGGTTATCGTAAACTTAACCAGGTGGTGACGCCAATTGCAGCTGCTGTCCCAGATGTGATTACATTGCTTGAGAAAATTAATACTTCTCCTGGTACATGGTATGCAGCTATTGATCTGGCTAATGCCTTCTTCTCCATACCAGTCTCAAAGGACCACCAGAAGCAGTTTGCCTACACCTGTCTCGGGCAACAATATACTTTCACAACTCTCCCGCAGGGGTACATCAACTCTTCTGTCCTGTGCCATAATTTAGTCCAAAGGGACCTTGACCACCTGTCTATTACACAAAATGTCACACTGGTCCATTATATTGATTACATTATGCTGATTGGACCCACTAAGGAGGATGCATCAAAGACTCTAGTTTCATTGGTAAAATATCTGCGTAAAGGGGTTGGAGAATTAAACCCAACAAAGATTCAGGTACCCTCCACATGAGGAAAATTTCTAGGAGTCCAGTGGTGTGGGCCATGTCGAGATATTCCTACTAAAGTGAAGGATAAGCTATTGCATTTAGTGCCCTCAACAACTAAAAAAGGGGCACAACGCCTAGTGGGCCTCTTCGGATTTTGGAGGCAGCATATCCCTCACTTGGGTGTTCTACCTCAACCTATTTATCAAGTGACATGAAAAGCCTCCATTTTTTGAGTGGGGCCCAGAACAAGAAAATGCTCTTCAACAAGTTCAGGCTGCCGTGCAAGCTGCTTTGCCACTGGGACCATATGATCCAGCTACCCCAATGGTGCTAGAGGTGTCAGTTATAGATAAAGATCCAGTGTGGAGTCTTTGGCAGACCCCTACTGGTGAATCACAGCGTAGACTATTGGGATTTTGGAGTAAAGTCTTGCCATCCTCTGCAAACAACTACTCCCCCTTTGAAAAACAGCTGTTGGCCTTTTACTAGGCCTTGGTGGAGACTGAACGCTTCACCATGGGCCACCAAGTGACCATGAGGCCTGAATTACCTATCATGAACTGGGTATTGTCTGACCCACGTAATCATAAAGTTGGACATGTGCAGCAACACTCCATTGTTAAATGGAAGTGGTATATAGGAGATCGGGCCAAAGCAGGATCTGAAGGAACAAGTAAGCTGCATGAAGAAGTGGCTCAAATGCCCACAGTCTCCACTCCTGTCACATTGCCTCCTTTCTCCCAGTCTGCACCTATGGCCTTCTGGGGAGTTCCTTACCATACTTTAAGTGAAGACCAAAAAAGTCATGCTTGGTTTACGGATGGCTCTGCATGATATGCAGGTGCCACTCATAAGTGGACAGCATCAGCACTACAGCCCCTTTCTGGGCTCTCCCTAAAGGGAGTGGTGAAGGGAAATCTTCCCAATGAGCAGAACTTCGAGCAGTGCACCTGGCCGTTCAGTTTGCATATAAGGAAAAATGGCCAGATGTGAGATTATATACTGATTCATGGGCTGTGGCTAATGGCTTGACTGGATGGTCTGGGAATTGGAAGGACCATGATTGGAAAATTGGTGACAAGGAGATGTGGGGAAGAGGTATATGGATAGACCTCTCTGAATGGGCCAAGAAAGTAAAGTTTATTGTATCTCATGTAAACGCTCACCAAAGGATTACCTCTGAAGAGGAGTACTTTAATAATCAAGTTCATAAGATGACACGCGCTGTGGAGACTGGTCCTCCTCTTTCCTCTGCCACTCCTGTTATCTCCCAATGGGCACATGAACAAAGTGTACATGGTGGCAAGGATGGAGGTTATGCATGGGCACAGCAACATGGACTTCCACTCACCAAGGCTTACTTGGCCACTGCCACTGCTGAGTGTCCCATTTGCCAGCAACAGAAACCAACATTATGTTCAAGATATGGGACCATTCCTCGGGGAGATCAACCAGCAACTTGGTGGCAGGTTGATTACATAGGACCACTTCCATCATGGAGGGGACCGCGTTTTGTTCTTACTGGAATAGACACCTACTCTGGATATGGATTTGCCTTCCCTGCACATGATGCTTCTGCCAAAACTACTATTCGTGGACTTACAGAATGCCTCATCCACCAGCATGGCATCCCACATAGCATTGCTTCAAATCAAGGAACTCACTTTACAGCAAATACAGTGCGGCAATGGGCCCATTCCCATGGAATCCACTGGTCGTATCATGTTCCTCACCATCCTGAAGCTGCCGGCTTGATAGAACGATGGAATAGGCTCCTAAATACACAATTACGGTGCCAACTAGGAAGCAACAACTTGCGGGGCTGGGGCAATGTTCTCCAGGAAGCTGTATACTCTCTAAACCAGCGGCCAATATATGATGCTGTGTTTCCAATAGGCAGAATTCATGGGTCCAGTAACCAAGGGGTGGAAGCTGGAGTGGCACCACTCACTATTACTCCTAGCGATCCCCTTGCAGCATTTTAGCTTCCTGTCCCAGCAACCCTGTGTTCCACAGGCCTCGAGGTCCTGGTCCTGAAGAAAGGAACTCTCCCACCTAGAAACACAGCACGGATTCCACTGAACTGGCAGCTGAGAATGCCCCCTGGGCACTTTGGTCTTCTCATGCCTTTGGATCAACAGGTCAGGAAGAGTGTCACCGTACTAAGTGGTGTGATTGATCCTGATTAAAAAGGAGAAATTGGACTGGTACTACATAATGGAGGTAAAGAAGAATATGTCTGGAATCCCGGAGATCCCATAGGCCGACTCTTAGTGTTACCATGCCCTTTTATTAAAGTAAATGGTAAGTTACAGCAACCCAATCCTGACAGGACTTATAATGACCCAGACCCCTCAGGAATGAAGGTCTGGGTCACCCCGCCAGGCCGAAAACCACAACCACCTGAGGTGTTCGCTGAGGGCAAAGGTAATACAGAATGGTTAGCAGTAGAAGGTAGTTCTACCTATCAATTATGACCACGTGATCAATTGCAAATTCGAGGTTTGTAATTGTCAATGTATTTTCTTTGTATGTGATTATCAGATATATTTCCTTTGTTCAGGTATGATATATCAGATATAGTTTGATGATATAATTTATATATATATATATATATATATATATATATATATATATATATATATATATATATATGATAGATGATTGATGATAAGTATGTGTGGGTAAAGAATTGTGTACAGGTGCCAGGTTGGCAAGGGGTGGATTGAGATTGTTTATTGTGCCAGCCTGGCCGATAAACACCAGTAGGATTAATTGAAGGGTGGAGGGATAAATGGCTCAGTGAGCCCTGCCTTGCTTGTCTCTCGTTCTTTAATCATCGGACCTGCGTGCAGCTGCCATACTTGTTCTGTGCCTCATTTTAAAGGGGTACACTACCTGTGGGATACCTAGCCTGTGGACTGTGTCGCTATAAGTTGAGGTCCCTTTAAGCCCAACTATTGGAATGTTCGTCTCTGGAGCTGGGGACTGACAGTTGATGACAGTTGGTGACCTGCTTTGCTGTTTGCTGCCTGGGTATATATAGCCCAGCTCTCTCTACAGAAAGGGACTGACAACTGGCGGCTCTCAAGCCTTAAAGGACTGCTAGTGTCTCACTGCTTTATAATTTAACTGTTAATTTATTGTATTATCTATCGGGATATATTTTAATGGTTCATTTCTTGTGTTATAAAACTATCTTTATAAATATATTTATATATAATTACTAGCAATCTGGTTTTGTCTCTCTAGAGAACCCTGTCCAACACAGTCACATAGGTTCATGCTCATATGCTACCTCTTGAAACAGTGAACTGTTGACTAGTTCTTTGTGGTACAGTGTCTGTATATATCCTTTTGATCTTCTGTAGATGGTTACTGCATCATGCAGTATTTCTCCCATAGAATTTTTCTATATTGCAATCAAGACTTGATTTTTAATTTAGTTCTTTCAGTTCTGTGTATTAGGAAATATAAGCACAGGGAGTTCCAGGAAGATGGTGACTGAGTAACGCATACCCGACAGACTTGCAGAAATCAGCCCAAGCTTGGAGGTAAACAAACAGCCATCTAGCTCAGAAGCAACAGAGCCCACATGGAAAAAGCACATCAGCCTGCATGATACCAAGGTGCCGAAGGGATCAGGTATCAGGCATCAAGAACAAAAAATCCTATCATTGTGCGCTCATCTCCATGGTATTATTGCTAAAAACAAATGGGTGCATAAGCAAATGTGGCAAAGAAAGCTGATGGGGCCCAGCTATCAAAAGATATAGCATCTGGGGTCCTAAAGGCTTGAAGATAAACAAGCGGTGATCTAGCTCAGAAGCAACAAAACCCACATGGAAGAAACCCAACAGCCTGTGTGATCATGAGGTATTGAAGGGATCAGGTATCAGGCATCATCAGAACAAAAAAATTACATCTTTGTGAATGAGGGAGAGTGTGAAGTGGATACCCAAAACTCATCTGTATGCAATTGGACATCCCCTCACAGAAGGGTCACGAGGAGGAGACGAGCCAGTCAGGGTGCAGTGTAGCAACTTTCCTCTGTTTCTAAATGCTTCCTCCCCACCCACCCCCAATCATGGTTCCAATTCTACCTTACAAATCTGGCTAGACCACAGTATGTTCACATGGGATAAAACTTTGTTAGGTGTCATCTAATTGATTCAGACTTAATGACATTATGTACAATAGACCAAAACAATGCTAGGACCAGCTTGTGGGAAACGGGGATCAGGAAGAGGATGTATGCAGACAAATTCTCTACACTTATAATGAAGATTATGGAAAGCCAAAACTCTGTTGATGGAAGGCTTTCACATTTGTGAGTTGGAGATTAATCACAGTCATATTCTCCTAACTAAATATCATCTCCCCATAATAGTCTACAACAATAATGCTAATATAAAATATTTCTTACAAGCATATGGCTGACCTTTATGTGGTCTAAAGCTCTTATATATTGGAGCAGACTTGTTACTATTGTTCTCCCTGAACAAGGGGTGGTCGACTCCCCTCTGCCTGCCCCAGTACTGGTATTGGGTTCCACCCACAATGAGCTCAGGAATATCTAGGGCAAGATACCACCCATGTTGTTATGTATATGATTGATGAGGTTTGCTAGCCCCAAGATTATTTAAACGTTTTTGGGAATACAAACTCTCTCTCTCTCTCTTGTTCCTGGCTTCACGGTAGAGGTAATACCTTGCACGCTTTGTCTACTGCCCTTTATTATTTCCTTTTAATTGTGCAATTGCTCCTCAGGATGTGAGACTGGACCTTACCAATGGCTCCCTAAGCTAGGGATCTAGAGGAAACTCTCCCAGAGGAGAGCGCAAATTTATGCGATGGTTGTGCAACCCCATCTGAAGCTAGAGTGCGTTTAGGGAATAGTTTTGAAGTGAGAAACTGGTTGGGGGATTGGTAAAAAATTAAACAAAAATGGGGCAAAATGAAAGTAAATTTTAAAAACTTATGGTATTATGGTCACGCACTTACTGAACAAACAAACAAACGAACAAGGTGCAGCAGTAACAAAGAAAAGGATGCCGGGTTTTCAAAAAGTAGTGAAAAGTATAATCCAAGGTTCCTGGGGCAGTGGGTTTGGGGGGCATATGTAGGAATCTGGCAAAAGGTTGCTACAAATTTAAGTAAAATACACAGACAGGGGGAACATATCCTTATGGAGACCTTGGATGTGTGGACAAAAGTCAAAATGGTTTCAGAACCGCTGCAGACTGAGGAGGAAAGAAAGGCTAGCCAGTGTAGTAAAAAGTCTTGTGAGACTTATCCAAATTCTTGAAAGCAGACTAAGTCACTCCAAATGAGTTATAAATAGTTGAAGAAGCTTTAGCAGAGACTGAAAGAACAAAATCTGATTCTAGGGAGAACCTCATGGCCAGAGCCTCTGCACCCCCTGAGTAATGCGGCCCTGGGAGCTCAAAAGCCATAAAACAACAGAGGAAGCCAAATTAGCTTTCCCTGTTACTCTAATGGAAAGACGGCCTAATGCAGACAACCCAAAGGATATGAGGAGCGCCATTCAAGTGGCTTTCCCTTTGAACTACTGAAAGACATCCAGCTTTCTTCACCATATTTACTTGTTCACCCACTTTGGCTCCAGCCGTTGTGACGGGAGAGTGAGCATCATAGAGTTCCAATTTAATAAAAGAAGGTATTCATGCATTGAGGGAGTGTTTGAGTAGAGGCCCAAGGTCCTTCCGCCACCTTAATACTTGACCTATAAATATAGACACATAGATCTATTTCCCCATCCTCCTATATATATTTGCATGTGCATGTCTTTTTCTAGACCTCCATGAATGCCCTTTGACTCCTAGCTCTATCCTTCATCTCCCTTACCTTTCCTCCTGCCCTACTACCATGCTTCATCGCCACCTGGGCTAGAGTATACCTCTTCTCTAAGCAACCTTACCCTTGATCATTTTCCACCAGGCCTGCCACTCCCCCTTCTCTACCATTTGGGGTCCCATGTTTTTCCCTTGTCCCTGGGTTTGTTAACACTACTTCCTTACCCCCCCTACACCCCCACCCCAAGTACCCCCGGAACTGTCGGTCCCGTTGTTTTGCCTAAAGATAGTTCATCCAGCCTGTCCTATTCAGACAGACCTGTGGAGATACTAACATGCACGAAAACAAGACAGAGGAAAACAAAGCAACAGTATACAACCAGACAACAAAACAACAAAAACAAACCGCTGACAAAGAACAGAACAAAACAGTTCACAAGAGAAAAGCTTGTAGTTAGTTCAGGGATCGTTTGCTGGCCCTTAGGAGCGTTTTCCAGTCCAGTCTGTTGGGGCACCACGCCCTGGCCCCAAAGTCCACTTTCAGCATTCCCTGGGGACCTTGCCACTCCATTCCCTTGCTGTTCCGCTGCACTCCCCCAGTGATTTGCCTCAGTGTGGTGGGATCAGGTCAGGTGCAATTCCCACACTGCGTCTCCGGGCTGTCCCCTGTATCGCCCTTAGTCACTGAGGGGCATCATGTCTCATAGTAGGGCCAGCCATGTTGTTCTCTCTGTGAACTGGCTGCTCTACTCAGGAACATCATCCTCACGGCCTGGTGGGCCAGGTTGTGCTCCACTCTCTCCTCCTGCCCCTTCATCTGCTCCCGTGTGCTCTGATCAGATATGTCCATCTCCCGGAGCTGCAGAGTCAATGTCGTCCTTTGGAACAAATTCTTTTTGGGGGAGGGGCAGGAATCCACTTAATTTATGGTGCTGGGGCCAGCCTCCCAGACCTCTCCACTGGATCCCTCCTCCACGCCTGAATATTGCATTCACACCTTGCGACACTGGGTGCCCGGCTATCAAAAGAGATAGTGACTGGGGTCTTAAAGGCTTGAAGATAAACAAGGCGCCATCTAGCTCAGAAGCAACAAAGTCCACATGGAAGAACACACCAGCCTGTGTGATCGAGTGGTCCCAAAGGGATCAGTTACCAGGCATCAAAGAACAAAAAATCATATCATTGACTGCACACCTCCATGATAGGATCACTGAAGACAAATGGGTGCATAAGCAAATGTGGTGAAGAAAGCTGATGGGGCCCAGCTATCAAAAGAGATAGTGTCTGGGGTCTTAAAGGCTTGAAGGTGAACAAGCGGCCATCTAGCTCAGAAGCAAAAAAGCCCACATGGAAGAAGCACACCGGCCAGTGCGATCACGAGGTGCCAAGGGACCAGGTATAAGGCATCATGCAAAAAAACAACAACAACGATATAAGTGTGTGTATGTATGTGTATATATGTGTACATGTATATATATATGGTCTATGTATATATATATATATATATATATATATATATATATATATATATATATATATACACATATACATATACCATATTAAATGAAGGGGGAAATGCAGAGTGGAGACCCAAGGCCCAAGTGTCGGCCAATGGAGATCCCCTCATAGAGGCGTTTAGGAGAGGAGATGGGTTAATTAGGGTGCGAGGTAGTACCAATGAAGAACACAGCTTTACCCCAGATCCTGGATGCTTCCTCCCCCCAACTACCATGATCCGAATTCTACCTTGCAGGCCTGGATAGGACAGAGGCTGTACACTGGTACATATGAGGGCTGGAGGTACAGGGAATCCAGGGTGGATAATACCTTCAGGACCAAGGGTGTGAGGGACGATGCTGGGAGAGTGGAGGGTGAGTGGGTTGGAAAAGGGGAACTGATTACAAGGATCCACATGTGACCTCTTCCCTGGGAGAGGGACAGCAGAGAAGGGGGGAAGGGAGACTCCGGATAGGGCAATATATGACAAAATAACGAGGTATAAATTACCAAGGGCACATGAGGGAGGGGGAAAAGGGGAGGGAGGGGGGAAAAAAAGAGGACCTGATGCAAGGGGCATAAGTGGAGAGCAAATGCCTTGAGAATGATTGGGGCAGGGAATGTATGGATGTGCTTTATATAATTGATGTATGTATATGTATGCATGGTGATAAGAGTTGTATGAGTCCCTAATAAATGTAAAAAAAGAAAAGAGGAGAAAAAAATGATTAGGGCAAGGACTGTACAGATGTGCTTTATACAATTGATGTATGTATATGTATGAACTGTGATAAGAATTGTATGAGCCCCTAATAAATTGTTAAAATTTAAAAAAAAAAAAAGAAAGACATGCAGCAGGCAGCTGCAGGCGAAGGTGCTGACTCCCCTTTGCATTTAGTGTAATTAAGTCACTAGCTGCAGTTGGGTGTCTGGTCACCACCAAAAAGAACTCTTTAACCAAGTCTTGCCTTTCTCCATAAAATTACTTACAATACCAAATTTGGTCATTTGAAATTGCTGAAACACAGGTTCACTTCAGTATAGAGGCAGAGCAGATATTAGGGACTGGGAATATTATCGCCTTGGAAGCGCAATGGCACATTACAGAATAAGCATTGTCACAGATATGTTATATTTATCTCCAGGCCTGAGGAAAGCTAGTGCCATTTGGGGAGAAGCAGCCCAGCTACACTTCTATATGCCCGTGTGATGAGGAGCCCCATATAGATTTTATGTCCCTTTTTTGGGATACTGTTCATAAGAACATCAATAATGAAGACACGGTGGATAGTCTAATACAGACTCTAGCTTAAGATAATGCTGATATCCATCCCAGCAAAGAGCAGAGCAAGCTTTCAGACTTCCTTAAGATTTGCAGAGGAGTTGGGTCCGAGGTACAAAGAGCAGGCCTTCTAGGGCTGCTAGGCATAATTACAATAAGCCTAAGGTGGGGGAGGGTGTTTTAACTGTAAAAAGGTCTGACATTTTCAAAAGGAGTACCAGCAAAGCCCATCAATTTGCCAGGCAACTAAAGGTGGCACCGGGTCAGGGCCCAGCTGGATTGAAGAGAACCTGGACTTTGCCACCGCTGCAAAAAGGGAATCATTGAGCAAAGAATGCCACTCAAAATTCAGCAGTGAGGGGGTTCTGTCAGTGAACACTACCCACCCAGGAAAGTGGGAGATGGGCGTGCTCCAAGCCCCACCCAACAAACTTGGGGAACACAGTTCCTACCCAGCCAGTGCACACTGCATTGAACCTCAGTCAGAACCTATCACTAAGTTCTCCCACCAGAGGGAGCTCAAAGACATATTTGACTAGCCAAAAAGATGTTCAGCTTTACCAGGATTATCAGCAGTTATTAGGACCTGTATTTGGGGACCACTGCCAATAGGATTAAGAGGCTTTTCTAGGAAATCCACCCTAAATGCTCAAGGTGTTTAAATTCTTACGAAGTTTGTTGAGCAGAATTATGAAGGGGAATTTTGAACTATGAGTTAATCTGAACTACCACGGATTATATATTTAAAAAGATGATTGCATCGGCCAGTTATTTTTAGTTCCTTATGGTCCTATTGATAAAAACTGACACTACTCGAGAAAGAGCACCAGAGGAGTCAAATGTGCCCACAGCTAGTGGAGTGTTTTGGAATGCTGTTCTGTATAAGCAAGCGCGCCCCTACATAGAATTGAGAATTGAAGGCATAGGTTTTCAGGGCTTTTAGATTCAGGAGTGGACATCACAGTTATGATCCATAAACAAAGGTTAAAAGCATGGTCCTTAAGCACTCCTGGCTTCAGCATGGGTGAAATGAAGACGTTAACCAGGATAAGGTATGGCATCTTGATAAGATCCTACAGTGCATGGGGCCTCAAGGGCAGTTTGGTTCAATTAAACCTGTAGTGACTTTTACCCCTATTAACGTAGGGGGAGGAATCTGTTGCAACAGTGAGAGCACTAGATTGTGAACACTGAGGTAGCAATAAAACAAACGAAACAAAATGGGAAAAGCTCTGCTGGGCAGACCTTACATAGTACACATCCCCACGCACCCACCCACCACCCCGCTAGGCTAGCATCAAGCAAATCGCTCATAGTCAGTGCTCCAAGTGCCTTGGAAAGTACTCTCTGGTCAGTGAATTTTTATGTGAAACTGTTTCACTGGAACCTCGTTTTGTGTGATGACAGATTTAAAAGAACATCGTGTGGGGGTGAAATTTTGTTTCATACTCGGGGGAAATGTTGCAGAAACCTTTGTGATGTTGAACACAGCTCCCACGGACTGTGCTATGGGAAAAGCTCAAGTGTGTGAGTGGTTTTCTCATTTCAAAAGAGTTGAAATGCTGATTGATGACAAACTTTGTTCTGGACGGCCATTAACTTCCTGAACGGATGAAAATGTCAGCTCATCTTGCACTTGGAGTTAATCAAACTAGATCAGACTGTTAATCAAGCTTTCTATTCAGAAGTTCTGAAAAGATTGTGTAACATCTGTGACCAAAAAAGGCCTGATCCTTGGCAGATAGGGGACTGATTCTGCCACCACGACAATGCACCTGCTCACCTACCCATTTCAGCGTGGCAGTTTTGGGGGGGAAACAGCATGCCTCTCTTGCCCCACACACCTTACTCACCTGGACTCACTCCATGTGAATTCTTTTTATTTCTGTGACTGCAGAGGGACATGAAAAGACAGGTATTTGACTACATAGAAGAGGTGAGGGGAAAATAAACGAGGGAGGTGCTTTCAGTCATCCAAACATGAGTTTGAAAAAGGTTTCCAAGAGTGAAATACAATTTTAGAGTTATGAAGTATAAAGGAAAGTACACATTTATTTCAGGTATTACATGTAAAGCAAAGTACTTTGAAGTTGATAAGGTTGCTTTGTGGGGCAAAAAAATGAAAAAAAATCCACTTTTTTGTATACTCGTCTCGCTCCGGCCCCGATCACTCCACAAAATCACATAGCGCAGAACATGGTGAAGAATATGAGTCATAAGGGAAGAGGCCTCAGAAAGAATGAACATGGATATCTTTCTGCAATCGAGGTCACTCCCCAAAATGACTGCCAGGGCCTAGGATATTGAAGTTTTAATTGGGACTTTTCTTTTAAGTCCTGAACCCATTAAACTATCTTGGAAGTCAAAGGACCCAATGAGCCCTTTATAAAGAGAAAGCACAGGCTTTGTATGCCTCAGTCAAAGAGCAGCCCAGAGGTCATATTGACCTCCGCAGATTAGCCCTGAATTTGCATAAGATGTTACCTATCTAACTGAACACATTACAAACCAAAGTAACTCCCTGAAAGTGCTCACAGTGCCTTAAAATTCTCCATTATTAAAACAGAAGGATGAGATGAGAGGCAATTATGTATGATGCACTCCATTTAGCTTCATTAATGCAGTTTTTTCTTTGCCCCCAAAGCTGCTAACAAAACCAGTGCAGATAAACAGCTTTCTGCCCCTAAAGAGAAAGCAGATCAGGAGAGAGTCTGGCGGAGCAACCACAAAGGTGTTTGGAATCCCGGATTGTTCATTGCTCTTGGGAGAGGCTATTGGTTTTCGGTCTTAGCAGGTAAGAGAAATTACAAGCAGATTCCTTGACTGAGAGTGTGATCCAGGAAGAAGCAGTTGCTGAAAGCATGACATGGAGACTTCTTTCCAATTGCTGAACCTTCCCAAATAATAAACATGTCCTTTCAGATTCTTGAGAATGGCAATTTTTGCCTTTCTTAGATTTATAATCATTTCAAACATTGCTGATGTTGCCAGAGGACACTTCCAAACTATTCAAAAACTGAACACTTTTCTGTAAAAGTGACTGAACAGTTACAGGCTTTTCAATTACTAAAAGATCAGATCGTGGACTTGCAAAGTCAATTGATGTTCAATAGTGATTCTAACATTACAAATTTTTATATACGCCTTACCCTATAATGGAATCTTACTTGTGCTTCAATTATAAATCATTTGCAAGGATTTAAGTGAAACATATCATTAGATATCAAACAGCTAAAAGATAGGTTCCGTACATTTAAGATTGGGTTAAAAACATCCCCTGGCTCTAACATGACTAAACAATTGGTGGAGGAGCTGGAGGAGCTCGACTCAAGAGCCTGGCCTTAAAGTATCTCTCACAGCTTAGGTTCTGATCGGACTGTATTACTTGTTGCTATTATTTTTGTTTTGGCAGTCAGAAGGCTTCTTGTTTGATTGGGGAAGGGAACGCGAGCTCACCTTGAGCGCACGGAAGAATTATGACCAGTTGAGATGCAAACAACACAAAAGGAGTTTATTTACTAGCTCGAGCTAGGGCTTCCTTCCCTCCACTGCCCAGGGCAGTGGGACGTAGCGTCAAGAAGGGAATCAGCCCCGAGTTCTTTGTTCCCTGGGCTTTTAAGGGGCCAGGGATGGGGAGGGGCAGTCCAGTGTTGCTGTTCTTTAAATTTATTGGAGAAAGTTTCTGGCATCAGCGTTGTCCATTGGTGGTTGGCGAGTAGTTCCGCGCGTATTCTCTTGACTGGTCAATTGTGGGTGGGGGGTGGTCACTGCTCCCCACTGGTCAGTCTGGGACAGGTGATGCCTTCTCTGACAGAATTACCTCAGTGTCCAGGAATCTGAAATTAGAGCTTAAGCCTGCCCCAGACTTTGGTTTTATACAGCCTGTCATGGTTCTGGTGCAGCAGTTGTAAACCAGGGCCACACATTCTGATGTATATAGAGAAGCCATTTTGCGTCTGTAGCCCTTTTAATTTAAAACACAAAAGAAAAGGGAGAGGGAGTTACCCGCAAAGAGATGGTCACTAGTGCCAAAGCAAACTTTAACAATAAGGACAAAGACTGGGAAGCCCGGGTTCAGGGGAAGGAAAGAAGGAAGAATATTAGGCATGTGCAGGTAACCAATGCCCATGGGCTGCCTCCTAGGTTTTCAAGACCCCTGAACAAGGCACTAGGTGTCATGTGTTCTGTCGCCCAGGTCACTGGGCAAGGGATTGCCCTAATGGGAATAGGCCACCATGATGGCCACGTTATCAATGCAAACAAACTGACCATTGGGCAGCACTTTGTCCTATTGGAGACACCCAGGAGGGGAGGTGCCCCCAGGCTAGTGTGCAGCTGCTAACTGGGGATTGAAATGGTCTGGCCCAGAAGGCCCAGAAGCAGGAGATCACATTTACTGGGCTGGAGTCTCAGGTGAGCATAGATGTGGCAGGTAAAGGATTGAATCAGGGTTGTATCCTCTCAGCACACTTATTTAATCTGTATGCGGAGAAAACCATCAGAGTAGCTGGTTTGTATGAATAAATGTATCAGGATTGGATGAAGGCTTATTAACAACCTGTGGTATGCATATGAGAACCGTTTTTAATGAAAGTGAGGAGGCATTGAAGGGCTTGCTGATGATGATCAGGGATTTTAGCCTTTCGTATAGATTTCAATTCAATATAAGGAAGACCAAAATACTCACAACTGGACTAATAGGTAACATCACACTAAATGGAGGAAAGGTTAAGGCTGTCAAGGATATTGTCTTATTTGAATCCATAATCAATGCAAACGGAAGCAACAAAGATCAAAATAGATTTCATAGTATAAATCTGGTGCACAAGGCCTGTACTGAAGAGCAAGGATGTTGCTTTGAGGAATAAGGTGTTCCTGACCCAAGCCATGATATTCTCCATTGCATCATGTGCCTGTGAAAGTTGGACATTGAATAAGGAAGAATGAAGAATCAATGCATTGGGATTGTGGTGGAGAAGAATATTGAAAGTACTGTGGACTGCTAAAAGGACACACAGTTCTGCATTTTAAGAAGTAAGGCCAGAATGCTCCTTAGAAGCAAGGATGACAAGACTTCACCTTACACACTTTGGACATATTATCAGGAGAGACCAGGACCTGGAGAAGGACATCATGTTTGATAAAATTGAGGGGTGGTGAAAAAGAAGAAGGCGCTTAATGAGATTGGTTGACACAGTGGCTTCATCAATGGGCTCGGACATGGGAACAATTGTGAGGATGGTGCAGCACATGCAGTATTTGGTTCGGTTGTGCATAGGATCGATATGGACTGGAAACAATTCAATTGCACCAAACAGCAACAAGAAGCAGATCATGAGTCCTGTGTCCTAAGGCATCACTGGGTGGGCTCAAACTAACCGCTCAGACATGAGTGTACACTCACAATTATCACTAGCTAGGGACTGCATTTTCCCTGCATCTGATTGTAAAATCTCTTCTTGGGCTTTAGCAGATATCTGATGCTGGGGGCGCCTGTCAAGGTCTTTCCCCCCCCACCATAAGGGACAACTGCTTTTTCTGCATGTGAGAAAGTTTCCTACTTCTAAAATACAATTTTTGAATTAGGAGATATCAGGGGCAGGTACATAATCACAAAATAAACATAGAGAGATTCCCTGGGGAACAGTGAGATGGGGCAGAATCCAAAAGTTGAAACCATCCGCATCTGCTGCTGGGACTGATCCTGTGCTCTGTGGGGCCTGTGCTCCCCCTGGAGACATGCTTCCTCCCTGCAGGGGAGGTTTGTGTCTGGGCTCTCACTGACATTCCCTCACTGTGTCTCTTGCACAGTAATACATGGCTGTGTCCTCGGCTTTCAGGCTGTTCATCTGCAGATACAGCGTGTTCTTGGCGTTGTCTCTGGAGATGGTGAATCGGCCCTTTACTGAGTCTGTGTAGTATGTACTACCACCAGTACTACTAATGGTTGTACAGTGGTTGACCCACTGCAGGCCCTTCCCTGGGGCCTGGCGGACCCAGCTCATGTGATAGCTACTGAAGGTGAATCCAGAAGCTGCACAGGAGAGTCTCAGAGACCCCCCAGGCTTTCTCAGATCACCCCCAGACTCCAACAGCTGCTCCTCACTCTGGACACCTGTAACTACAGAGGCACTATGATTAGATTACACACATACAAACTAATGCACTCACAATTATACTCACAATAACATCAAATTAGACCATTCTACATGGTCTCCAATGATTACCTTGTAAAATGGCCAAAATGAAAGGCAAAGTCGGGGAAAAATTCATTATGTATCTTCTGGACTACCTCCTGTGCAAAAATGGAAACAGCAGAGACCCCAGAGACTGGGACTGTGCTCTGAGATCTCCTACATCAGATGCTGTGGCCAGTTTATCAGCAGGCAGAGAGCAGAATTTGCATGTCCCCTGATATTTAGAAGCAGAGGAGTAGAGAATATGAACAAGAGTTCTCCCTCAGACTCAGGAACACACGCACTCTCAAAGGACAACACAGCTCTTACTCTGTTTATCAGGTATTGCTTTACTTGTCATATATTATCAATACATTTTAAAGGTAGTTTTACATTTATGAACGTTATATCACATACACAATAACCATTGTGGCATGAGAGGTAACAGGGCATTCTGACTTGTTCCCTTTAAGATGTGGATGCAGGTGCATATACTGGATGGCTCTGTCATCTTTCTTGTTGGAAACATTGGTTTCCTTATCTTCCAAGAATTTTCACATTTCAGTGATATTTTTAAACAGTGGGCATTCAGTCGTTCATAAAACATGTCCACACACTATGCACAATAGTGTTTCCACTCTGCTTATTTATCTAGGAGAGTCCGGTCCTCTTTCTTTTGTTATGATCAATAAAACTGGATATTTTTCATTTAGCTTTATCTTTTCAAATAGTTTTTGGTCAATTGGCTTACTTACTGTGTTCCTGCTATTTCATTTATTTGAGTTCCTTTATTTATTATTTCGCCCAGACTAACCTATGATATAACATACTTCAACCTTTTCTAGTTTCATTAGATGGAAACTGAGGTAATTAATTTCATAATTTTGTTCCTATAATTTACATGTTTGTTGTTATGAATTCCGCACTATGTTCTCTTCTATTGAATTCCACAGTTTTTAATATTACGCTTTAATTTTCATTCAGTACAGCCATCAAGAATATGAAACCCATTGAATGCATGTTAATGATTCAAACAGTATTACTCTTTATTGATGTATTTATCACTCTCACTCACTCATTGCATTGTGACCCTACAGGAAAGGGTAGGTTTGAGCATATCTGAAACTGTAACACTTTATGGGACCAGAAAGCTCCATGTTTCTCTGTGGAATAGCTGTTGGTTTTGAACCCCTGAGCTTTCAACTCACAGGTTAAAGAGAAGCCACAACACCACAGGGTTCATGTATGCATGCATTCACATATTTAATTGTGTTTATTTATACAACATATGAATGAATATTGAAGTTGATGTGTTTTGTAATGAACATTACGGAACAGAGGATTCTTGGAGAAAATGATTTGGAGGTAAAGGAAATTCTAGATGCCAACAAGGAGGTCCTTGCCCCCATGCTTTTCCCATTGCCCTGGGAGCCTGGCTCCTGTGCTTTGTGCAGCCCACATGTTCCTATACGCCAATGCCATTATTGTAGGGAAGTTTGTGCATGAGATGGCACTGAGTCCTCTCACAGTTCCTCTCACACAGAAACGGATGCTGTGCCTTCAGTTGTCGTTGAGCTCAGCTGGGGGGAGAACTGCTTCGTGGACATGCTTTTTGAGCTTGAGAGTCAACTCAATTGTGATGGGTAATTGTTTTCTTCCTCTAAAACATATTGATAACAACGACTTCACTCTCTTCTCCAGGTTTTGGTAGAACCAGCACCAGAAATATTAGACAGCAAATTTTAAGTGATGGGTCTCTGTGAGGGATTCATCACTCCTGGGTCCAAATAATGATGCTGAACCTGTCACAGGACATCCAAGATAATCAATGACGACAACTATTGCAAACTTCTTTTATGCCTACACATTTTTAGAATCTCATGATACTGCTAGAAAGAAGTGATGACTAGGCCAAAAAATAGCCCAGAGAAAAGCAATACTATGGACAATTATGTAGTTCTTAGAGAACTCTTCCCTAAAAGTGATGCTTGTCACCAAGCTTTGAAATTTAACCTGTGTGAATAGGTGGCTTAAAAGATTTGTAAGGGGAAGGTATGGAAAGCATGGCCCAAGAGAAAAGGCACATTATGGTGTGGAGGAGGCAGGGACGGGGCTGTGTCAAACGGTAACTGGTAAATTCGAGGAGATGTTAGCTGTCAGGACTGCAGTAAAGAGTAGTTTGTTGCTTTCTGTTTTCTGCTTCATTCACCTTAGGACCTGCAGTCAGGGAAGATGTTACTGCGACGAAGTCTTCCAGTGCCTTTCGTGTGGAAAAACAACTTGGTGAGACTGTGAAGAGGAATAAACTTAGGGAAGTGGGAACATGGATATCCAGGGGTAAGGAGGATTCCCTTGTTCTTGGAGTAGAACAGAGATGCAGTAGGGTTGTGATTTGGGAGGCAGGGACAGGAGTGGAGTGCTGGAAACTGATTCCAGAAGGAAGTCAACTGCAGTCTGTCCCATGACTTCTGGGAATAAAGTGGTCCTGTGACCAAAAAGATGCACTTCACCCATTCCAAGCATTTTCAATGGCCTCATATGCATGTTAAAAAGACAAAACAGAAAAAGGAAAAAAAGAAAGAAAATAGTACTAGGCCACCATGGTTTGGAAAAACAACCACACCAAATCAAATAAAAACCCTGAAGAATTAAATTACAATATAGGATAACTACTTAGATTTCAACTACATCATTAATGAAATGATTGTTAGAATACTTCACAAAGTGTGGTAGAAGAATATGCTATTACATTTACAGCCAATATAAAAACACTTAATAGTTACCTTAACCCAGTCCCCCAGCCCTCCATTTCCCCTGAGTCTAATTGAAAAGTATTTATCTGAGTATCATGAGAAATCTGACACAAGGACCCCTGACAGCGTCATTTCTTGTCCTTCAGGAACAGGCTATTTGTTGTTGTAGGACGGATTATATTCTCTTGTTACAACATAACTTTTGAAATCACGAATATAAGGAGTAGTGATAATAAAAATATGTAATATTTTTAAATTAGAGATAGATTCCCTAGGGAAACTGTGAAATTTAGAAGAATTCACATATGACCACAGGCCTTGAAACTCCCCCTGCACCTGCGCTGGGTCTGAGGCCTGTGCTCTGTGGGTCCTGAGCGCCCCCTGGAGACCAGTCTCCTCCCTGCCAGGGAAGTTTGTGTCTGAGCTCTCACTGCTTTCCCCTCCCTGTGTCTCTTGTATATACTATACATGCCTGTATCCTCGGCTTTCAGATTATTCATTTGAATATAGAGTGTGTTCTTGGAGTTATCTCTGGAGATGATAAATCGACCCTTCACGGAGTCAGTGTAGAATATGTTACTTCTACCATCACCACTAATGGCTGCGACCCACTGCAGGCCCTTCCCTGGAGCCTGCTGGATCCAGTGCATCCAGTAGTCACTGAAGGTGAATCCAAAGGTTTCACAGGAGAGTCACAGAGAGCCCCCAGGCTTTCTTAGTTCTCCTTCAGACTCCACTAGCTGCACTTCACCTTGGACACCTGCAAACACAGAGGCACTGTGATTAGACGACACACAAGCAAACAAATTCAGTCACAATTTTACACACACAGAGCAAAGTCTATGACAATTACCATGTAAAATACTCAAAATGAAAAGCAAAGTCTGTCCAAATTCCATGTTATGTCCTGTGGACTAGCTCCTGGGCAAAAATGAAACAGCAGAGACCCCAGAGACTGGGTCTGTCCTCTGAGATCTCCCACATCAGGGGCTGTGGCTGGTTTATCAGCAGGCGGAGAGCTTCATTTGCAGGTCCCCTGATATTTAGAAGCAGATAAGTAGAGAGAGACCATGGGCTAGAGTTCTCCCTCAGACTCAGAGACACACAAGCACCCTCAAGGGAAAACCGAGCTCTTAGCCAGGATTTTTATAAAGCATTGCTTTAATCGTAATATATTATCAATATTTTTCAAAAGTACTTTATAATTTATAAACCTTATATTACAGACACAACAACCTTTGTGACTTGAGAGCTCATACTGCATCCTCTCTCATCCCTTTTAAGAGGTGGGTACCCATGATGGCAATGGGTGCCTCTATTATCTGTTTCTTGTATTACAAGGGAACCTTATTAGGTGTCTTTTTGTTTTGCTTTCCATTGAATTTCCACATTTCAGTGATAGCTTTTTGGGTTTTTTTTTTAACTTTTGGCCTGAAGTTGATCATAGAATGTGTACAGAAAACATGAAGAATGAAGTCTCCTCTCTGGTTTCTGTTTTAGATTTGGGTCCTACTTCTTTTTTCATGATCAGGAAAACTGGATACTTATTAATTAACTTCATCTCCTAAAACAGTCACTTTGCATTTAGTTGGCTTATTTAATGTGTTCCTTCCACTTCATTTTACTTCTTATATTTATTAGTTTCCGCCCCCACCCCTGCGCTTATAACCTATGATATTGTAACTCATGGTTTTCTAGTTCCATTAAATGGAAACTGCAGTCATTAATTCAGTCCAATACAGCCATGTATCTTATGAAAATCACTGCCTATATATCATAGCTATCAATGATACAAATAGATTTGTACATAAAATAGGCATGCATGCACACATACAATGTCATGTTTGCATATGTGTTATACCAGGTTATCTAGTAAAACAAATTCATAGCTACTGATATATGTGTAAAAGAGAACTTTATATCAAGAAGTAATTACACATCAATAAAACATCCCAGCCAGTCCAGTTCAATTCTATAAGTTCAATATTAGCCCATTTGTCTCATATTAGTCCATGAATTACCCTTCAGGTTCACACAACACATGCAATTATGCTGAAAGCAGGAGGATCACAGGTGGGTGAGTGGAAAGTCCTGTGGATCCCATGGCAGTGGATACATCTCCAGGGCTTTGGCTGCCATCACCGTGGCTCCATGTCACTTGTGAACAGGAAGGTGTAAGAGAGAGAATGAAAGAGAGAGAGGCCTGCCTCTTCTAATGGCAGAATCAAGAAACAGTTCTGAGAAGTCTCATAAGAAGGCCACACCAACAAGGAGGGATCACCAGACTGTGAACTGATTGATAGGCTAGACTCCACCCATTCAGTCTTTTATCAGGATAACATGAGATCATACATCTACCACAGCATAAAATCTACAAATGAATGAACAGGGATATATCTGTGGGATTTTGTAATAAACTTTTAGGGAAAAGGCATGTTGGCAGAACTGAAACCCTAGATGCAAATAGGATGGTACTTGCTCCCATGCCTCCCCCATTTCTATGGCCCCAGAATTCTTGTCCCTGTCCTTTCCACAACCCAAGTTATCCCCATAGACAATGCCATCATTGTACGAACGTTTGTGTTTGTGATGGTAGTGAGTCCTCTATTTCTCTCACACATTAATGGACAGCCATGTCCTCGGTGTCATGGAGCTCAGATCCAGGGAGAGTAGCTTTTGGTTCTGGATATTTTTCTGGAGCTTGAGCATCAGCTCCTTAGAAATGGGAGGTTGTTTTCTGCTATTGAAATATATTGCTCGCAGCTACTGCAACCTCTTCTGAGGGTTTTGGCCGCTCCAGCTCCATCATTATAAAGTCATCAGAGATTAGCAAAGCCTATGGAGAGGATCTGTTATGATTCCTCCCTCTTGGACCCAAATCTCGGGCAACTAGGAACAGGGAATATAATCACTGATGACAAGTAATGGAAGCCTCAGTAAGCCAGCCCAATTTTGGGATCTTGACACTGCTAGAGAGAAGTAATGGTTGGACAGAGAAATCTCCACAGGACATTGATGACCTATGGAAAATGTCTGTGGATACTAGAGAATCTAGTCTATGATAAAATGATTTCCACTAGGTTTGAGATTGTACCTGGAAATTGATGAGGTGCTCTGCATATTAGAAGCCCAGGAATAAAGAAGAGAAGTTCCCAGTCTTCTCAGAAACGGAAAGACTGACCCCATCATCTTCTTTGTGCTAACATCAACACCACACTCACTGCCATGAGTGGATTCCGACTCATAGAGAATCTATAAGACAGAGTGTACTATTGTGTTGAAAAGCACACTCGGTGAAAGGAACTGTGTTACCAACATGATTCCTGCTAGCAACAAACACAGGGCTGCATGACAGTGAAAGGGGTCTGCTTTCCTTGGATCAAGAAAGGTCTGAGCCAGAAGATTCCCCAAGGAAAGCTTCTGAAAAAAATGGTGACAATGGTTTAAAGTTTTAGAAAAGTATACAAATAAGTAAATGTATAGGATTATGGATGTGAAACATATTTCACGGGGGTGGTCACGAATATGCATTAGGGTGAGGTTAAGTTCCTTAACAAGATACAGATCTTGGTCCTTGTTGGTTCCAAATGTCTTCTCATTTGGCCTTTATTGTGACTTTTGGTTCCTTGACCAAAGTTCTTCTGTTCCATGTGATGTGTGACTGGAAGGTTGGGGATGTCTTTGTGGACATGCCTGGGTTAGAATGGGTACTCATTTGGTGTAGTGAGATATTTTTGTGAGGAAAGGGCTCAACAGAGACAGAATATTAAAAAGGAATTACAGAATAATTATGGGCAATAAATGAGGCACTTCGACATCCCGTGGCAACATCTCATATCCTAAGGAGAGGTTCCTTTGAGAAGCTGTGGAATTTACTGTGACACAACGTTAAGCAGGTTGGGGAATAATCTCAAACAGAATGTCCAATGTTCATCTTATACTGTACTTAGAGTCTCCTTAGCTACTATATTCAAAACAAATATAATCTTGCCACAAGAGATGTTATTGAACATAACTTGTTCCCAGAAATGGTAAGTCTATTGCCATTTATTGTTTGTTTTCTTTCTTTTTTAGGAATTTGGCAGTGATTGGTAGACATAGTTTGGCAAGAAATGTATATATTATTTCCTTTTTATTACCCTTTCCAAAGATCAAACTGGAGCTTCAGTTAAAAATTGAAGAGCTTATTGAGGAACAAAACAATCCAGGAATGGACAATAATAATTGTAAAGATTCACAAAGTCCCACAGTAAAAGTAAATTTTCAGAGTTTAAATGCAGAAGGACCCTGGAACTTAAAAGAATATTACAATCCCTTGATCTTTACTATGTTTGGCTCAAATGGACAAGGTAATATCAAGGACACTATACAAAGATCGAGTCATGTACCAATTTTTATTTCTTTTGCTTTGCCTTTAGATACTGGAAGAGAGAGTGAATGCTCTTCCTGGCAGCCTATTTTGGGAGGAGTTATGCTGACTTTTGAAAGTCAGTTCAGAATAAACAGTAATCATAAACAACAGAATTGGAATCTGGCAGCATCGTTTGGTCTTCTTTACATTGACTCACAATCATAATGATATCTTCAATCCTTGATCATCATCAGCAAGTGTTTCAAGTCCTCATCACTTTCAGCAAGCAAGATTGCATCACCTTCATATCACAGGTGGTTAATAAGCCTTTCTCCAGGCCTGATGCCACATTCTTCTTCATATAAGCCAGCTTCTCTGATTATTTGCTCATCATGCAGCTTGGAAAAGTATGATGAGAGGATAAAACCTGACAGACACTTTTCTTGATTTGCAGTATTCCATTGTTCTGTTCACACAACTACTTCTTGATCCGTGTACAAGTTCCTCATGAGCACTACAAAGTTTTCTGTAATTCCAGTTCTTTCCAAGGTTATACATACTTTATTAAGAATATTTAGCATTAATTAACATTTGCAATGGCAAACGTCCACATTTTATATAACTTATTGTTTTTTCTTTAGTGAAAGTTTTATGTTTGTATCTAAAAATCTCGCATTCATACAGGCATACAAGCAAACACTAATATAATGTCCATTATTTCATTTTAGGATATTTTTGACTTTGCATTTTTTTAACAACTAAACACTTTTGTATTTTTTTCTTAAAAATAATAAATTCAGAATAAATTTTCTTTGTTTCGCACTTTTTTATACTATTAACTGAATAGATTACCATTTGTCAAATTAATTTTTAAACAGTCAAAAAACTTTCCCTTATAGCTGGCCTCAAATTTGGACTTCTAGTTTCTAGATATTCAATAAAACATAATTCTATTCTTAAACACTCTCTACTTGTGATATCAACTTACAGTAACTTTCAGAAACATAGCATTTATTCAAAAATTCACTATATGAAAAAGAGTCACAATTCTCTAATTAAATGTCCTAATAAAAGGGCTTAAGTGGAGAGCAAATGCTTTGAGAATGATTGGGGCAGGGAATGTATGGATGTGCTTTGTACAATTGATGTATGTATATGTATGAACTGTGATAAGAGTTGTATGAGCCCCTAATAAAATGTTTAAAAAAATAAAAGTAAAATAAACTGGTTTTACCTTCATAATAATAGTAACAGTTTAGAAAGTCATTCAATTTTTAGGCCATGAGGGTATAATATTGTTAATAGGCACCACCCTGTACAGTGAATAAACATACAATGAATCTGGTGAGAGCCAGGACCCAGTGGGGCTGCCTGACAACCTTACACCCTCAGCCCACTGGGCTCACAAATGTTCCACAATTGATAGGATATAAGTTTACCACTTTCCGGTCTCTAATTTTGTGGGTGATATTTATATTTTACTTTTGTGACAAGCTTTCACCTTATAAGGCACCAACTTATAATGGTTTTACTGTCTTCCTTCCCTTTGTTAAAGGACATTCTCTGTGTTAGAATTTAAGAGATGATAGTAAAGTCCTCGAGGCGAGGATGTTGGATTTCAACCAAGTGACCTTGTGGTTGGGACCCCAATACTTAGCTTTCAACATCACCACCCCTCTTTGTATCTCTGCCCCATGGGGCCTATTTCACTGGCTAACATGCTGGTACTTTCATGCGAACTCCAGGTTTGTTTATATAAATCACTCCTATTTTCTATACTTTCAACTAACTAAGTTGAAACCAAGAAGTAAAATCACAGATCACATTGCAGAATTTTGCAAGACCAACCACTTCTATGCAAATATCTTTTACTTGGGTAGTTCAAACCTTTGGTTTGTAATCAATTATATGACAGTGAGTGTTTCTTGGTTACCATTAAGGAGACACTAGTACACTCCCTACAATTGTGAACAGTTTCCACTGAACCCGTTTGAGAGCTGTGGGAACAAAACCAATTGAAGACCCTGCAGAAAGCCCCACCTGTGCTCATCTCTGAAACTGCTCCTTGATCTGAACTTACTGTTTTCCTGAGCACCACCTGCTGGTGCTGTCCTGCAGAATAGTTTATGTGAGGGCCACATTGCCCTGTCTATGTCTACCTGCACAGTAATATACAGATGTGTCCTCAGTGCTCACAGGGGTCAGAGATAGGGACAACTGTTTTCAGTAAGGGTCAAGGTCACTACTACAGTGACTTGTAGTAGGAGATCCCTGTATGCCATGGCTTCTCCCTGGATGGTGCCTGACTCTAATCAATCGAAAATACCCTTCCCTGATACTGACCTCATGGCAGGACCAGGATCTTCATGAGAAATAGGGGGAGGAAGGAGGTAGACATTTCTGAACCAAGGTCGTCCTGGCTCAGGAGGGTCTGGAATCTCCTCCAGGGGGAGACCACTTTTAACCAGGAAACTATACCAACCATTTTCCTGAGTGTAACTGACTGGCATAAGGTATGGGATCCATGAGAAGTTTGCTAATGCCACAGCGACACCATTCCACCAGGAGTTTCTACAAAACTGTTTCCTGAATCAAGTTGAATGTAGGCAACTGAATCCAGTTAGAAAGCAACAATGATCATTTGGAATATTTATTAGGAAGAAGTTCTAGTAATACTGTGAATGGTCTTGGTGAGAAAAAAAATGAGCTAAGGAATTTCTTTCCTATTATGACAATGCACCTGCTCATTCTTCAAGGGAAACAAGGGAACTCTGAAGATTAAACAAAGAAACCTTACATCATCTGCTCTATAGCCCTGTGGTTATTCAGAAGTCATAGAGTGAGCCACTCCAGAGAACCCTGATCCAGTAAGAGGCATCAGTGCCCCCACGTGGGGAGATGTCTCCCTGTCGTGTCAGTGGTCTGTGTTCTTGTTCTCATGCTCTAGGAGACAGCAGACTGTGTCCTCTGGTGCTGAACTGAAAGATGCCTCTGAGACTCCTGCTCTGCAGCTTCATCGGGCTGAGGGTTTCTGCCCCTCTCAGGAAGGGGTTTCTCACACTGTGTGTCTTGCACAGTAATACATGGCTGTGTCTGAGTCCTTTAGGCTGCTCCACTGCAGGGACATGGTGCTGATGGAGTTGTCTGTGGAGACGGTGACTTTTCCTTGGAAGGATGGGTTGTACCTGGTTTCAGAGTCACTCGGATCAATCTGTCCTATCCATCCCAAGCCCTTTCCAGGTGTCTGCCTAATCCAGCCAATCCAGCTTCCAGTAAAGCTGTACCCAGATGTTTTACAGGAGATTCTTAACGACTCCCTGGGTCTCTTCACCTCTGCCCCAGACTACACCAGCTGCATCTGAGCACACACACCTGTGGAGATAAGATTCAGAGATCCGAGATTGCCTCTTCACACACACCCCTCCATTCATCTCAAACCCTGTGGTGATCCTGACCTGGGAGAATAGCAATGAGGAGAGCTAGGGTGGAAGAGCCCATCTTGCAAGGAGGATGGAAAGGAATCACACTGTGGTAACCAGCTGGGTGGTGAGGGAGCTTCCCCTGTGGAGGTAGCCTGTGGGTCTAAAATGGATGCCTTCCAGTTTGCATATTTCTGCCCTGCCCTCCATGTCAGACTCCTCCAGCCTTATAACCGTGGAAACCCGAGGCAGGGGGAAGTGTGTGTCTTGGGACTGTTGGGAGGGACAGAAGCTGATCCTAGTAACATCCTGAAACACACAGAGAGAGAGAGAAAGAGAGAGAGAGAGAGAGAGAGGGAGAGAGAGACTGGCCCTAGCACTAGCACCTCACCCACAGAGAGCACTGAACTGTGGCTCTCCACTCAGTGCATCTGTCAGTCCACACCTGGGGAGGAGTGGTTTCAAACTCAGTGTGAATCTGCAGCCCAAGGAGCGTGGGCCCTAACAGATGGTCCCTCCTTATTGTCTGTGGGGAATGATGCCCAAGATAGTAAATACCTCTGTCTCCTTAGTGAAGACTGTGAAGAATCTGATCTCCCAAACGGTCCCTTTTCAGTAGACTCTCAGGTGTGTCCTAGCGCCAATGTCTGCCTTGTGCTTCCTGCTGCCTGAGGAGAGGAAACAAATCTCAGGTAAAGAATGTCAGCTTTACTCGGAGTGTCAGACAAATTTGTGCAGATTAAAGCCAAAGATGATTGTGTCAGGCTCTGAATACTCATGATCAACCTGGCCCATGTTACCATCTCTCTGACAGTGTAGCTCTGTTCAAAAGAGAAGTTAAAAGAACAACATGGAAATATTTAACTTTCCTCAATTTCAGTCTTTCCATAAACATTCCTCTGATCTACTCTGATCGAAACTAAAGAAAACAATCAGTGGGTCAACTTTCTCTCTCTCTCTCTCTCTCTCTCTCTCTCTCTCTCTCTCTCTCTCTCTCTCTCTCTCTCTCTCTGGAGTCATTGGGTTTCAGAGAACACAAAGAATCGCTGACATAACAGGCCACAAAGACAATGTCCTATGTCTGGGTTTTGAGAGTAGTGACTGGAGACTTGAAAACCACATGAGGTGCAGCTAATTGTCTCTCCCTTTCCAGAGTGAGGATCATTGAAAACACATGGAAACCATTAATTCAGTGCTGCAATGAATCATTGATACGTGTCTCCTGTACTCTAAGACCAGAAGAAATAGGTGGTGCCTTGCTATGAGTACCTACTTCTTTGGAAAGATAACATTAGAAGGTCTTGGGTAGAGTGGGAGAAAAAGTGAAATAATACACACATACACACACACACACACACACACACAAAGAAAAAAAATACAAAGACTAGGCTTCCTGGTTGGGTAGACTTGTGGAAGTTTGAGACTATGGCTGTCAGCGTCCCTTAAGGTCTGGGACTGAACTCACCCCCCAGACAAACTTCCAGCCAAATAATTGACAAGCCCACAAGGGAGCAATAGTCCTGGGGAGCTACAATAACTTTAGAATAATCAAACTTCTGTGATTAAAAGGGCAACATTTATCCAGGGGAAAATTCAGAATGTTTGGCAAGAAAAGGTAATTGTAACAGGAGTTAGTGTGTATTGCAATCAATGAAATGAAACCAACAGTGTATGAATTTTTGAATGAACACTAATCTTCTCAGTGTGCCTTCATGCAATCCACAAGAAAAAGTAAAGAGAAAAAGAGAAAATTAAATTAAAACATTTTCCCCTCAGTTTGCTCCTGAGAGCACCTCAGGTTGGGCTTTATGCACTCTGGGTCTCCCAAGAAACAAACAAGGACCCAGAGAACATGCCCTAATTCCATGCCTCGTTCCCCTCCCTCTGTTCTCTGGGGTTGACAGTTATGCTAAAAACATCTAAATCTCGGTGCTTAGAGACAAGAAGAGGACTAAAAACCATGACAAGGGGACAATGGGATAAGGGAGGCCCCAAAATTCTGCTTGGAAACCTGTATCCTCCTCCCCATATACTGAGTCTTGAATCAGGGTAATGGGCCTATTTGGCCTGAGACCCTGTGCCATAGATCCCAACCTTCCCTTCGTGGTGGTTACAATCTAGTCTCCCATAGCTTCTCACACCTACTTGTATCGCATCCATGCATGCATCAAATAAGTGATATGTTTCTGTTGTGGGACCCCATTACTTGAGATAATCTCTTAAGGAGTGAGTGAGTTATTGTTTTATAGCATCCGTGTACAACAGCTTACTCCTGATGAAACACCTCATGTTGTAGTGTGTGCAATTAGTCTCCAATTTATCTCAGGATAGACAAGAGTGTTGTCTGAACACCCTCTGCCTGGACTCAGCCCAAATCCCTGAATCTGAATGCACAATCACACCGGCGTCCATTAAAAGAGTTTCTCTTTCTCTCATCCTTCTATATATTTTCCTATCGCTGCTCTATCTATCTATATCTATCTATATATCTATATATATAAAATCTATCATAAATCTATTAATTGTTCTACCAATCTACTGAATTATCAATTTAGCTATCATCTATTTTCTCTGTATGTATTGTCCATATCTTGTATCTGTCTACCTGTATTTATCTATGTTTCTGTTTGTAATTCCATCTATTTCATGCTTACCTTTATTTCTTAAGTGAACCTCAGCTTAATGGGAGCAAATATGTCATTAAATTAGCAGAGTGCATGAATAATGATGAGCATCATAGAAGAACATAACTCTCATGTTTAACTGTCTCCAAAGATTCCCGGTGAAATCAAACAAGAAGACTGTACAAATTCCAGCTCTAAGGACAGGCGAGTTTAACAACCATTTTCCCATCCACGTTTCTCCATTTCCTTGTCACTGCTCCTGCTTGAGGTTTGAATTTAAATTTAGTTAAACTGACATATAACTTACCCAGACATGCATGCCAGTAGGTACTTCTCTTTTCCCAAAAATCAGTCATACACGACAGTGCTTTAGGTCAAAGAATAGACCATCACTGTAAAGGTTAAGCAAGGACCCTAAGTTCTTGCTTCAGACCCATTAACACCTTGGCAGGATTAGATGGTTGGGAGTTTGGAGTTAGTTAGGAGGATGCACATCCGGGGAATCTGATCACAGGCTACACCCCCAACGTACATTGTTCTATTTCACCCATGTCACCCATACAAGCTCTCTGCTATGGGGGAAAGTACTGGAGCCTCGGCCATTGTTATCTGAGTCTCAGCCGCAGCTGTGGACCCTTTGGCGCGACCACCTCTCCCTGGCTCCTCACTGAGCCCCGCCCCAGGCCCGCCAGTCCCCGCCCACCCTCACCAGGCACCTGTGTTGGTGCAGCAGCAGAAATGGGCGGGGCAAGAGCTGCTGTGAGAGGAGTGAAGGCAGAGATCCTACTCTTCCCTGAACCCGCTAGCTCCTCCCCCTCCGGGTCACTCTCAGAAAGGACCGGACGTGGCGGTGTCTTAGCCAGAACTGCAGCTCACAGCAAGGATGCTGCTGCTGTCCCATGCTCTGCTCGCGGTACCAGAGAAGCGCCCACAGCCTGAGTACCCTGTTGCCGGCGCTCCCAGGTGGGAGGCTCTGGGCTCCGGGGCATGTATGTGGGCGGAGGCTATTTTAGTCCAGCTGCTGACTAGGGTGCAAGCGCCCTTTCTCTCCCCCAGGAGCCCTGCCAGCGCTTCTCTTGGTGAGAGGTGGGCGGGTGTCCCTGAAGCAAGTCCTATTTCCCCGCTTTCAGATTGGTTGGGGTTCATGGTGGGATTCCCCGTTGGAGAAAGGGGATCCTGACTGGGGTTTGGGCCTTTGGGGTTCCCTTATTCTCTCTTTGCGGGTCTCCTAACCCCCTCCCTTGTTTCCTTCCACACAGCGACGCCTCCTCCCGAGACTCCTTGCGCCTACTCAGCTCAAAGGTGAGCCCCGGGGTCTTGTTCTGCTGACCTCCCTCTGGACCCAAGCAGAGTCCGTGCTAGGCGCAAGATCTCTTGCTGGTCCGTGACAGAAACGTCTTCCCTGGTTTTAAAATATTGGTGGCGGCCCTTTCTTCTTACTCCTTGTTTGGATTTTTATCTATATATTACTATGGTTTTTAAAATCATTCCCATTTTATTTCCTTTCTATTCTTTATTGTTTCTGTTGGGTTCAGTTTGTGAAGCACAGAAGGAGTGAATGCCTAGACATGAAATAACATGCAAGGATCTGCAAGGATGTCTGGGTGGGGTTGGGGTGGGTGGCTGGCGGAGTTGGGGAGGGTGAGGGGACTTGGGGAATAAGAATGAAGGATTGAGGGGACTGAACACTAGAACTGAAGGTGACTAAAACGTCTTTTTAAAGGCGATTTAATCATAGTGGGAAAATAGACCATGTGAAATCGATTGTGGTAATGATTGTGGAATGCTTAAAATGGCTGAATTATGGAATTGTGGGATTATGTGGATTAAGTGCCCCCCAAATGTGTTAAAAGGAAGAGGATCTCCATCACAAAAGCAATCTAACTAAACTATGCACAGAAGAATTTAAAAAAACTGAAACAAAGGAAAAAAAAAAACAAGGTAATGCTAAGGTGTTCAACCTCTATTTGGGGGATGAAACTGGAAGTGACCTTGAAATGGACCCTTGGGTTTTGAACGTTGTGAGGCTGAAGGACAAATTATTTGGGGCTGGTGTAGTGGGCGTTGGCCCTGGGGCCCTCGGCCAAGGCGCCTCTGCCAGCTGTCCAGGCAACAGCAGGCACATTGTCGCCAGGATGTCCCAGGCTGTGATGGTGGAGCAGTTTGGAATGTGCCAGTTGAAATGCCTGGTAGGCAATGCGCCCAAGGTGTCTTTGATCAATGAGTGCACAACGCTCATGGCCCTGAACGAGATGCTGGAGCCCTAGTGGACCTACTGGAGCACCTTGTGCACATAACACACAGTAGGTCTCCTTGCTGCTGCACTGGCATTTCTTGCTGTGCTCCCTCTGAGCCTTAGCTGCAGCCTCCTTAGGGCCCGTCCCCAGAGCAGGCAGGGATTTAGCAGGGTCAGGTGGGTTGTTTGACTGGGACGGTACACCTGGTAAACGTAATGTAGGTGTCCTAAGGCGAGCTGAGGGAGGACAGAAACCTCCTCTGGCGCAGAAATTGTTAAAGCTCACTGGATCTTGATTTTCAGTAGGAATACAGACCATGAAAGCAGGACCTCTAGATCCCTCTGACCTTTTGGGTTTTCAGCAGGAATTGTTGGCAAAGTTACCACAGGGATAACTGGCTTGTGGTGGCCAAGTGTTCATAGTGATGTCACTTTTTAATCCTTCAATGTCGGATGATTTGATCTAATCTTCCTTGTAAGATGGGGGTGGAGGGTTGAGGGGCAGGGGTAGAGGAGAGAGGAGGGAGGACAGAGGAGCGGAAGGAGGAAAGAGGGAGAGATTGGAGCTGCCTCCACACTCCCTGATGGCCCCGAGCCTGGAACCTCGGGCTGCCACCTCCCGGACAAGGCGGGTAGGCCAGCCACTGAGTGGGGACTTAATTGTTTTTCTCGACACTACATAGGTGGTCAACAAGGAGATCCTGTTAGGAAAACGGGTTGGAGATGCTCACATTGTGCACTTGTGTGTCAACTTGTCGGTTGGATCCCTGGCCCGCTGTCGGTACTCTCCCACCCTGGGGTCCCCAGGCTCTCCCTCCTGTTCTCACAAACTTGAATAGTTGAGTTGGATTCCATTTTACTTTTGTAGATCTTATCATTGTTTCAAAATGTTTCACACACATAAAAATCTATTTTCAATTTCATTATTTTATTTATGTGATTTTAGTGTGTACATAAGTGCATGTGTGTGTACCACACACGTTTTTGTAGTATCCTTTTGGATCACCACTAAGGAGGTTGACCAGTAGTTTTGTTCGGGCAAAATGTGTGCTACCTGCTAAGTGCATATATAAATCTTGTACTGCTTCTGCCCATTTTAGCCCTGCAGGCAGGCTGGCCGGCTCTCTATGCTCTCTGGCAAACAGCATCACCTCCTCCACCTCTTGTGTTTTAGAAGGGTATAGGTGAGTTTGAAAGATGGTCCGCATCTTAATATGTAAGGGTTAATGGTTTGGGAGTTGGTGATTAGCAGTTAATCATTAGGAATTTAAGTACCAATTATTTTTTGTGTGTTGAAATGTTGCATACAACATTTTTACATTTACTAGCTATAGTATTTATGACCTATTTGGCAACTTTAAAAAATATAGTAAATCTTTTTATTGGGGCTTATACAACTCTTATCACAATCCATAAATACATCAATTGAGTAAAGCACCCTTATACATTCGTTGCCCTCGTCATTCTCAAAATTCTCCTTCCACTTGGGTTCCTGGAATCAGCTCGTTTTCCTTTTTATCCATTCCCTTCCCTTCCCACTCTCCCCTCCCCCATGAACCCTTAATAGTTTATAATTGATTATTTTTATCTTATCTTAAAACACTTTCCGGCCTCTCCCCTCACCCACCTTCCCATTGCCCATTCTCCAGAGATGTGAGGAAGGTGATCACACAATGATGGTTTTTGTTCTTGGTGTCTGCCACCTGGTCTGTTCAACACCTTGTATTCGCTTAGGTTGTGCACTTCTTCTCTGTGGGCTTTGTTGCTTCCGAACTTGATGGCCGCTTGTTTGCCCTCAATTGGCAACTTTTTTACATGACATCTTCAATTTATGATGAATAAGGAATTTTCATTTCTTCTTTTTGGAAGTTATTTTTCTTCCTTTTATTTTTTTCTGATCAATCTAGCTAGTATAATTTTTAATATGAGTGGTGAAAATGGACATGTATGTTTATCCTGATTCTGAGATGGGGTGAACTTTTTCTCTTTCTCCTACATGTGACGTTTGCAAATTTTTTTTCAAGAATGTATATTAGCATATTGGGTTTGACCTATTTCATGTTAGATTTGTAGTTGTTTTGTTTTAAACATGAAAATCTTTTTACTTTATTTATTATTCATTCTGTGTCTATTTAGATAATTGACTTTTTCCCCATCGCTAGGCATATTTGAGTGTTTATTTTCTTGTGTTAAATCAATTGTGGGATGAATTAGAATTAATCTTGATACATACTTATTTTAATATATTGTCTGACTCAGTTTCCTATTTTTAAAATAACTTTTTCATTCAGATCCATTATCAATACTGGTCTACAGTTTTCTTAAAGTATCATCATCTGACATTGGCATCAGGTTATTTCTTGTCTCATAGAAAGTGTTACTAAGTGCTCTCTAAAAACTATTGTTATGTTGGAACCAAATAAGTTGAACTTAAGCAACAAAACAGTACAAAAGTGCTTATTAATTTTATGTGAATACTCTAGCTGCCAGAATTTTTAGTTTTCATCTATCTTGCAGTTAGGCTGGAAGTTTCTCATGAAATTTTATTTGATTCAATTGATTACAGACCTTCTAAGCATCCTGAAATCCAGTGAGTAATTATTGTCAGTCCCTTGTTCTGCTGGATCCTCTGAACTTCTAGCCGAATCCTCAGTGTACAGGACTACATGATTTACAGTTTCCTAGAAAGACAAATGGCTGCCCACCACTTAGTGAGTGTGCTGCCCTTAGACTAGAGCCCATGTTCCTGAAAGTACTCTGCCATCTGGCATGCTGTGAGGCCCTTAGAGAACTGCCTTCAGCTCGCCAAAAGAATGGATTAATGAGGGCTAGAAATGCCTCAGTGATTTTGTTGTCACCTTGTTTGTTCCAATTTTTTTAACTGAAGAAACTTCTTCCCTTTTTAATTGAGAGAAATAATATCTTTTGTAAACATAACACTAATGTCTTTGTGTTTGTGCTGGGTGTATATTTGTGGTTTATGAGACTGTTATCATGTCAGCTCTCATTGAGTCAGTGCCATCTCACCGGGACCCATTGCACAACAGAACAAAACATTGTACTCTCCTGTGCCATCCTCACAATTGAGGATGAACGCATGTTTTTAATAAAGTAATTACTTTATTTATTTTAACTCATTTTATTTGGGGCTTGTATAACTTGTATTACAATCCATGCATATATCCATTGTGTTAAGCACATTTGTACATATGTTGCTATCATCCTTTTCAAAACATTTTCTTTCTACTTGAGCGCTGTATCAGCTCATTTTATTCTTCCTCCATGAAGCCCTGATAATTTATAATTTTTTTTTGCTTTTCATGTCTTATGCTGTCTGATGTCTTCCTTCACCCACTTTTCTGTTGTCCATCCCCTGAGAAGGGGTTATATGTAGATCATTGTGTTCATTTCCCCCTTCACCCCTTACCTACCCCTTACTCTCCTGGTATTGCTACTAAGATTATTGGTACTGATGGGTTTATCTGCCCTTGATTCCATGTGTTTTTAGGTCTTTTCGGTACCCATGTTCATTCTCTAGTCTATCCAGTTTCATACAGTAGATTTGGGGTCATGATAATGGGGTGGGGGGAGCACTAAAGAACTAGAGAAAAATTGTATGTTTCATAGGTGCTACACTGAACCCTAACTGGCTCATCCTTGTGACCCATTCTGATAGGTTGGTTTATTGTGCCAACCTGGCCAATAGGAACATGGTATGAATAATGTTGCAGTTTGATTGGAGGGCAAAGAGATAAATGGCTAGGCAAACCCTGCCTCTCTCTCTCTTGCTTTCTTCTCATCAGATCCGGGTGCGCCTGCTAGTTCTCTGCCACAACTTGTGAGCTACACTAACTGTTGGACTGCCAACCTGTGGATCAAGTCGCTAGACTTGAGGTTCCTTTGAGAAGTGCTTCATCATGTTGCTGGTGTCTGCATCACATGAGCTTGGGACTGTTGGATCCTATTGTCTTTCTCTCTGTTGATGATCTGCCCTTTGTTTGCTGCCTGTGTCCAGACTGCCTGCATTGCCATACATAAGACTCACCTGTCTGCTTCCTTGACCTTGGACCCAGTGGCCCTCATGAGTTGAAGGATTTCCAGTATATTAAATGATTTACGGAAGTGAGTTGAACTGAGTACTGTGTACAGCTGTGTGAACAAATTAGCTGCTATATTCTTTTGTGCTTTATATGTCTATCCATTATATAGAATATATAATAATATATAATGATTATATATAATGATTTTATATATAATGATTTTATATTATATATGTAATAGATGTATGTATGCACATATCTATATATATTCATACCTGTCCTGGTTTTGTTTCTTTATAACACATCCTTCTGTAAGGGGGTGTCCAATTGCCTACAGATGGGCTTTGGGTCTCATTCCACACTACCCCTCTTTCAAATTGATAGGATTTTTTGTTCTGTGTCTCTGATGCCAGATACCTGATCCTATTGACACCTCATGATCACATAGGCTTGTGTGCTTCTTCCATGTGGACTTTGTAGCTTCTCAGTTTGATGGCCTTTAGGACCCCAGACGCTATATCTTTTGATAGCCAGGCAGCATCAACTTTCTGCACCATATTTGCTTCGGCACCATATTTGCTTCTACACCATTTTGTCTTAATCGATTGTGTCTGGAAGCTGAGCATCACGGAATGCCAGGTTACGAGAACAAAGTCTTCTTTCATTGAGAGAGTACTGGAGTAGAGGTCCAATGTCTATCTGCTACTTTAATACTTAAAATTTAAATATATGTACATAGATCTATTACCCTTTCGTCATATATATGTGTATATAAGGAAATGACTATTTAGAACTCTATAAATGCCCTTTGTCTCCTAGTTCTTTCCTCTATTTCCTTTTACTTTCCTCTTGTCCCACTATCATGGTTGGCCTTCATCATTTTTCAGTAAATTCCTCTCATTACATTGCCCTTGATCACGCCCTACCAGAAATCCTACACTCTCCTCAACATCGATTTTAGATCACTTGTTGTGCCCTTGACCCAAGGCTTACACCCACTTCCTTTCCCCCGCTTCCCTGTTTCCTTTATCCCCTCCAGAACCATCAGCCCCATTGTTGTCTCCTCTGGTGTGTTTATCCTGCCTATCTTATCTAGATAGACATGCGGAGAAAATAATAAGCACAGAAACAAGACAGAGCAAAAGAACAACAACAACAACAAAAGGAAACAACCACCGGAAAAAAAAGAGAAAAGACTAGAAATCACTCGAGATTTGTTAGTTGATCATTAGGAGTATTTTACTGTTGGTTGAGTGCGATGTGGTTCCATGCCTTGGCCACACAGTCTATATTTTTGTGTTTCCCGGACACTTCATTGCTTTGCTCCTCTTGCTGCTCTGTTGCATGTCCTTATAGATTTTCCCCAGTGTGGTGAAGTCAGATCAAGCACATTTCCCGCAGTGTGCCACTAGTGTTGTCTCTCATAGTGCTATGGGTCATTGAGGGATGCCGTGTCTTGTGGTTGGGATGGCCCTCTGGTCCTCTCTGTGCATTGGCCAATTTGAGCAGGAATGTCATTCTTGGGGTTTGGTGGGCCATGATGTGAGGGAGAACCATTTGTCACAGACACTTTGTTAATCCATTTGGTAGAGGGATTCATGTTTTTCACTGCCCTTCATCTTTACCAAACAAAATATCCTTTTCAAGGAATGGTCTTTTAAGATATATGTCCAAAGTATATAATATGAACTCTCACCATCCTTACCTCTAAGTAACACTCTGATATTACTTCTTCCAACACAGACTTGTTTGTCCTTTGCATGTCCATGGTATGTGGGGTATTCTTGTCTAGAACTACAAGTCTAATACATTCATTCTTCTTCAGCCTTCCTTTGTCCATCTTTCAAATGCACATGAATCAATTGACAATAGCATGCTTTGGTCAGGTGAAACCAGTCCTCAAGGTAATATCTTTTCCTTTTAGTAATCTAAAGAGGCATTGTTCAGCAGATTTATCTAATGCAATGATTGATCTCTTGACTGTTAGACTTTCAGTATTCAGGGTTTTTGTTTGTTTGGTCTTTTTTCTATAAGCCAGCCATTTTTTTCTGGAAGGTGTTAAAATTTACTCAAGCTTTAGATTAAGAATTTTGATCAAGGAGGGGCTGTCGGAGCCAGCTCAAAAGTCAAAACAGTCCTGAAAGAGGGGGAATGAGTATTGGGCAAAAAGGAGAGACTAAAAGTATTGGGAGAGCAACAGTGAATACTAAGCCTCGAGTTTGTTTTACATACTCCTTTTATCCATGCAGAAACAACCCGGGGATTATTATCTCATTGTTCAGCAAGCACATTTGATACACATAGCAATTCTATCTTCTGCCAAGCCAGACATCCCTGAGAAAATTAAACAACCTATCTTCCCAGGTTTTGCATACTTTCTTGTTCTTGTTCTTTTTTTTGGTTCTTGTTCTTAACAGTATGTTCAAAATGTAAAGTCACAGAAGAAATCAGCAAACACTGACACATAGGTCATGAGACTTCTGAGCCATTTCAAAGCTGAGTCTTTATGGTCTTCAACATCCTCCCCCTTTTTATTTACTGAAGACATGTTTACTCAAAACGTCTATCTTAGGTTGTCAAGTCCTGAAATCACCCTTACCCGTCACCAGTCACAGTCTGCAGGAGACTATGACCTGTCTTAGGTTGGAAGACTGAGACTCGATCTTACCCATCTGACTAACCAGCCTCTGCCTTATACTCCCGTTTGGGTAGGGGGTGAAGTATGCCGGTGTACTTCATGTAACTTTGTTCCTAAGGACAATAATTCAACCATAACCTTGTGCAGTATCATAGGGAGTATGGATAAGTTAAACAATACACACACTCGTGCTTTGACTGGAGACAAAATCGTGTGAGGTAGGCCTCTGAGATTTCCTAATGAAGGGAAAGAATCTCGAAAATGCTGGAGCCAATCCTCAGCAACCTTGTGAACATCAAAATCAAGAGAACTTAGCATCTTTTATGGCTAATGTTTCTTGATTGAGTTGTAATAAATAAAGACTCATTAGCCTTGTGCCAAGTACCTTGAAGATGATTCCACAATTTAATCCAGCTATACTGACTGTTAATGTACTATTTAGGTGTAACACAGATCCATGTATGTACAGCATGGCACTGTAGAGTAGACCTGGCCATAAGCCCCTGCACCTCGTCTCCTAAATACATGACCATGTCATAAAGAGCATTTACTTTTTGTTCTAACTTCATGTCTATATCTTCTTCAGTACCCAACACATTAGTCACATTTTTGGATAATTCATTTCCACAGTGGGCAGTTTGTATGATTTGTGAAAGTACAATTGCTGCAGTAGTAGCAGTAGCAACTAAACTTAATATAGCTAAAATATTTGTTATAAGCGAACCTGCAAAACGCTTAAATCTGGTTAATGCTTTTTCAATCTCTTCTAATACCTGTAACCCTCTTTCTGAATAACAAGGCCCAGTAATATTCACTGGAAGCATAACAAAAGAAGGTTGATACAAAATGGTGATGACAATACCTTCAGGGGACCAGGTAATACAATTAGACAAACTGCATTTATTACAAGACCTGTTAAACTTAGAATCATCATGCTCTATAGTAATATTCCCTGCCAAAAGTACATAAGGCGATGGTACACAGGCAGTAACATTTCCCTGTGGTCTGGAGGAAGGGCCCATAAGCGTCATGTCCCCCAAACAGCCCCTTTTTTCCACCACTGAGTTTGTGGAAAACTGAGTCTGACCAACAAAGTCCTGCAGACAGCCCCTTTTCCCATTTGGCAGTATTTTTTGAGTATTGTCCTGGTTGCCAGACCAATCGATGATACATCTCTCTTTTGTGATGTTATACCGGATGGGCTTGTCCTTGAGACACGATTTCCACAATACGGTTTTATTATTCTTTTGAATCTCTAGTCTACATGAGGAAAAAGACTGCATAGTGGGTGAAATAACATTTCCTTCACTTTGTACAGGGAGGGCGTGAGTCATTAACCCACATCTTGATATCCAGACCTTCCCAGACAGCAGGAAGTAAGAGTGGTGGATCAGAAACTTAAGCCTAGTACTTCTCACTGGACCATGTCCCCAGAAGCACTCTGAGGTAAATTACCATCTGCTTGGTTTGCAAACTGCACCAACCATTCAGGCAGCCCCATGCTCCATCAGCATCATGCGTAAAAACCCAAACATGCCCTCCTCCCCATATTAATAGCGGGTTGGGGCCGTACCTCCAGGCAAAACAAGCCAATGATATCACTTCATAGGCTCTTTGAAGTTTGTGGAAGGGACATTAAAGGCAAATCTTTTACAATCATTTGGATCCAAGGGCATGGTATAAAAACAATCTTTTAAATCTAAAATGATATTATATATATTGGCTGGAATAGCAGAGGTGGAAGGGAGCCCAGGCTGCAGGGCTCCCATAATTTCCATAGTATCATTAACCCTCCTTTACTGTTTTTCCTTACAAAGCAGCTGCTATCGCAAGCCCCTGAGTAAAGGAAGGTCCAATGTCCGAGCATAGTCTGATATAATTGGACAGGTTGCCGTTTTTTCTAAAAGGTCTCAGGGCTGCCTGGCAGGCAGTATTTGCATTTTCAAAAGCCAATTGTTTCCATTCTGTGGAGGGAAACACCGGGACGGAAAGTGTATCTAATAAATATTGAGTAAAATGGGTGGTCGGGACATATTGGGCACAAGCAACCTTGAGTTCTTTTAGCTGTTTGAAAGGAATAGGAGTAAGCCCTCTCCAATAGTTTGTGTTGTTTTTCATCAGTTAACATTATTTAGAGAGCTTGAACCCCATTCTCTGGGCAAAGATGATGAAAGATAAGTCATCCCTTTCCTTGATCCATCTCATTTACCTTTAAACTTCTGCATTCACGTTGGCTCTTGGCATCACCCATGTACCTACAACTAGACATCCTTTGGGTGTAGCATGCATTCTTTTACAAAGGCTTTATCATTGCCATCCGTAAACACAAGAGCTGCAGAGAGGAGAAAATAAACATCCCTCCGGGCCTCTTTCCAAGTTAAGGATGTCCCTGCATTGACTACTTTACCTCTAGGATTTGCTGTTCATGTCCTTTTGTTTCTTATTGTCCACTTCAAAAAGAAGTTTCACTGATTAGCGTACTCTGCTGTGCATATTACTATGGGCCTATAATGGATTCCCCCAAGCTTAGTAATTTCTTAACACTCAATAAATTATTTTATTCAAGGAGATGCGAGCTCATAAAGTTTGATGAAGAGCTCACATGGGTTGGAGTGAACACACGCAAGCAGGAAACTCACATAATAATATTTGTATTTTAACAGTCATATTAACATACACAAGGCTACTATGAACAAATACGAGAACTAACAGATCTTCATACAATATCCTCAGGTTAATAAATACACATGTATTTACTTAAGAAAAAAACCACAAGGACACACTAAAATATACTAGAATTATAATAATAAAATCAATGCAGAACAGACTACAAGTTCTGTCACATAGTATATATAACATCTTAGGGCAAAGAGTAGTTCATGTGTACTAGCACACACAAAAACTCGGACAAAGAGCACATAAGAACATACACTGAGCTACAAGAATGTGGAGGTGTGTGGCAATGACATTTTCTCTGCCAGTAGAGAAAATAGGTACTTCATTTAACTAATCCTCCTTAGTCTCCTCTACATTTCTCCCCTGAGGGTCCCTGTTATCTGTGTGCTTGAGTGAGCCCCGTCTTCTCCCTGTGTGGGTGTATGTGTCTGGGTTCCCATAGCCTTTCCCCCTGTGTGTGTCTGACTCAGAAATATGTAATCATAACTTCAGCAATCACAGTGCTAATTGACAGAAAATCAGTCCCTGGGCATGTCGCTAGAGAAGGATATTCTGATCACAATGATATGTGGAGGCATAGCCACCCACAGAACTTGAAGGGAACCTGTGGGTGCCCTGTACAGAATAGGAAGCGTATAGCCCATGCACAAGGGGACATAGCGCACGAAGCGAGGTGAGGTCTGTGGAGACATGTTGAGACTAAGCATAAAATGTGTCTTGTCTCCCTTTTCCCACTCTTGTGTCAATATGTACAACTGCTAAATTCAACAGCCTTTGGAGAAAAAAACTGACTCTCAAATTAGTCTGTGGTGGACAAGGACAGACAGGAGCTGTGAATTAATAAAATGAATGAACTCAGAGAAGAAAGTCTCCGACTGGATGAATGGAGAGAGGTGACTTGATCGAGGATTGGGCTACTGGTGATAAGTTCATGTAGTATATTGTCTGGAAATATATATATATATATATATATATATATATATATCCACATACAAAGATAATAAAGTGAGATCCTTTGCACAGCAGGGACTGTTGCCCGAGGAAGGAGGGAATACAGGAGGGGTATTGAAAGCATGGGGTAAAGTTATTGATGAAGCCGATGATTTGAACAGAATTCATCCTAGATGCAGGAATTACCAATTATATGGAAAATTTGAGGCGATTCAAGGGGAAAACGAAACAGAAGCTAAGTTCAAAATCATCCTATCATCAGAGGGAGATTGGGTGAGTGTTTCAGAAAGACGTGAGGAGATGCACCGATTCCTTGAGGGCTACTGAGAAGGAGAAGAATCCCCAGACACAATAGGAAGCCAGTAGTGAAGCTCCATTTGGACCTACTCCTGGGTCTGAGTCCTGTGCTCTGCAGATCCTGAGGGGTCCCTGCAGCCTAACCTCTTCCACTAGGGTACATGCATGTCTGGGTTAACTCTGACTTCCCCTCACTGTGTGCGTTGGTCTGGGTAGACTAGAGAAAAAAATCCATAGACACACGCATATTGTGTATAAGAGATATTTTTATAGAAAGGGCAATTGTACATTAAGAAAGCATCTTACTCCAGTCAGGTCCAAGCCCATAAGTTCAGTATTAGCCCATATGTCTGATACCAATGTTTAAAGTCCTCTTCAGACTCATGTAATACATGCAATGATCCTGAATGCAAGATGATCACAGGCCAGTGGGCAGAAAGTCTTTGAATCCTTTGGCATTGTAAACTTTTCAGCGGTGACGGGTCTCTACATGGCTTCTCCAGCACCCAGGGCTGCATGGGGTAGGTCCATGTGGCTTGTCCATGTGGCTTCTACTCAGGGATGTCTCACAGGGAGTCACCCTTGTCAGTAGGGTGTCTCCCAGGGATTCGAGAGAGTGTCTTCCACCTCCAAGATGGAATATGGGATTTCCCAGAATTCTCAGGAGAAGCCCATGCCCACACAGAGGCGTCATTGGCTATGATCCAATTGACAGACTCCAATCCTTCCCTCTATCCTCTCAAGTCCCAAATTTACACCAGATTATGTAACTACCATACTGTGCATCTTTTGCACAGAAATACAAAGCTGTGTCCTTGAAGTTCAGGTTGTCCATTTGAAGTTATAGTATTTCCTTACCATTGTCTTTGGAGATGGTGAATTGGCCCTTCGGAGAGTCCTACCAACACTATTTATGAAACCCACTGCCGCCCCTTCTCTGGGACTAAGCAGACCCAGTGTATATTATAAATACAGGCAATGAATGCAGAGACTGCAGGAGAGAGTCTCAGAGAAGCCTCAGGCTGCCTCAAGTCTCCCTCAGATGCCATGGCTCCACCTCACACTGGACAACTGCAAACACACAGACATCCTGATCATGAAAATCATAACATATTTACTGCCTCTCACTCATGCCCCCTCATACACAATTTCTCTCCATCAAAGCACCTTTTGAAATTCCAAAAAGGAAAATTGAGCTCAATAGAGATTCCATTGTGACTTGATTTGTTCAGTCTTGAATGGGGGCACCTTGGAATTCCAGAGGTGGAGCAACTGTCCAAGAGCTTCAGAGTTGGGACTTGGATGGTTTTCCTCAGCAGGGGAGGGGTCTATTTGCATACCTTCTGCCTATATAGTCATAAGTAATGTTGAATGACTTCTAAGAGAGTCACTCCAAGAGTAGATAAAGGATGTTCTAGACATCTTGGAAAGCCCTGCGTGTGGGGTTTATTATGCAGTGTGTTGCTAAATGCAAGGTCAGTCATTCTAAATCGCTAATGGCTCTGCAGGGGAAAGAATGCTCCCCACACCCATGAAGGTTTACAGACACAGAAGCATACAAGCAAGGCATTCTTATAGTGTTGTTATGAGAAAGAATTAACTTAATGGAAATGCCAACCTACAGTTAGAGACACTGCCTTGAAATGTGCACCCCTCCAAGTGTGGTGTTTATTATATACTTTTCATGATGCAGTTAAATATTCCCCATAGAAATATGTATTTAATCTGATACAAGCTTCCCTTGCCTAATTCTGTTTTAAATTATCTTTTGGAAAAGGAAATTCACATGCTAAAAGGAAAACCCTCCCAAGCCCCGTCTGGACCTGCCCTTAATTGTCCCCTAGAGCTGGATATGACAGTGGCTCCTGAGTCTCGCTCATTCCATCCAGGTTTGTCCTGTCTTGAATCAAACTTGCTGTCTCCTCGCAAGGCTTTTGCACAACAAGAATTTTAAGGTACTGAGTTAAACTTAGAAGTTCTGTAGATGCTGAAGGTCTCTACATCTCCCAGAGAAACCAATGCTGTTTGTGAATTTTGATAACACATTGGGACGTTTCCAGGGCATCTTCCAAAAACTCGAGGAAGTCTCCCATGCTCAAGGAGCTGATTGTGCTCTCCAAATCTAGGTATTACGCTTTACAATAGCAATGCTTTCTCTTTCATTGGGGGCTCTTATCACAATCCATGCATTCATCCAATTTCAAGCACATTTGTACATATGCTGCCATCATCATTTTCAAAGTGTTTGCTTTGTACTTGAGCCCTTGATGTCAGCTCCTCATTTTTCCCCTCCCTCTGCCACTCTCCCTCTTTCATGAACTTTGATACATTATAAATGATTGTTTTAATATTTTGCATTGTCTGCTGTCTCACTTCATCCACTTTCTGTTTGTCCCACTGGGAGAGAGTTATATGTCAATCCTTGTGATCGATTTCCCCTTTCTACTCCCACTTCCCATTACCTTCTTGGTATTCCTATTCTCATTATTGGCCCTGAGGGTTCCTGGATTCCCTGTGTTGCAAGATATTATCTGTAGCAATGTACGTGTTCTGGTCTACTCAGAATAGTAAGCTAGAATTGAGGTCATGATAGTGGGGGGAGAAGCATTAAAGAACTAGAGGAAAGTTGTTTGTTTCATCAGTGCTGTAGTGCACCCTGACTGTCTCTTCTCTTTCTTGTGGCCTTTCTGTAAGAGGATGTCCAATTGTCTATAGATGGACTTTGGGTCTCCACTGCACACTCTTCTTCATTCACAAAGATATGATTTTTTTATTCTGGGTCTTTGATGCCTGATACATGATCACATGTACACCTCATGATCACACAGGCTGGTGTGCTTCTTCCATGTGGGCTTTTTTGCTTCTCAGCTAGATGTCTGTTTATCTTCAAGCCTTTAAGACCCCAGATACTATATCTTTTGATAGCCATGCACCATCAGTTTTCTTCACCAAATTAGCTTTTGCACCCAATTTGTCTACCACCATCGTGTTGGGAAAGTGAGCATCACAGAATGCTAGGTTTTAGAACAAAGTATTTTTGCATTTGGGGAGTACTTGAGTTGAGGCCCACTTTCCATCTTCAACTTTACTACCTAACATATAAATATAAGTGCACACATCTATTTCCCTACCATTACATAAAAATATATTTACATAGCTACATGCCTATATTTAGACCTCTATTAATGCCCTTTGCCTCCTTGTTTGTTTCTCTATTTCTTTTTACTTTCCTCTTGTCCCACTACCATGTTAGGCCTTCATTTGGGTTTCAGTCATTCCTCGCTCTTACTTTGCCTTTGATTAATCCCCACTAGGCATCCTGTGCCTTCTCTTCATCGATTTTAGTTCATTTGTTGATAACTTGTCCTTGGGTTGGTTGACACCCCCCCCTTCTTTTCTCCAGCTCTCCTTCTCCCATATCCCCCCGAAACCACTGGTCCTATTTTTTCCTTCTCTGAATTGTTTATCCCGTCTTTTATCTAGATGGATAAGCAGAGACAGTAATAAGCATGAAGACAAGGCAAAGCCAAAGAAAACAACAAAGGAAGACAAAACCAACCAAACAAACAGCATTAACAACAAAAAGATAGCCAATGACAAAACAAGAAAAGGCTATGAATCGTTCCAGGTCTATTTTTAGACTTTCAGGAATGTTTTCCAGTCGAGTCTGAAGGGGTGGTATACCACACTCTGTTCCCAAAGTCTAATTTTTGTATTCCCCAGGGTTTTTATTGCTTTGCTTCCCTTGCTGTTGCATGCCCTTAGTGTTTTGTCCCAATGTGAAGGGGTCAGATCAGACAGAAGTCCCACACTGAGTCTCCAGTGTTGTCCCCCATAGTGATATGGTTCAGTTTGGGACATCATATCTTGTGGTGGGACCAGCCCTATGATCCTCTCTCTGCATTGTCTGCTGTGAGAAGGTATATTGTCCTCGGGGACTAGTAGGTCAAGATGTGTTCTTCTCACTCTCCTACCCTCTTCGTTTCTCCGTGTGCTCTAATCAGACATGCCCCTTTCCCCAAGCTTCAGATTCAGTGCTGTCCTCTGAAGTGCCTTCTGTGCGTGGGGGTGGGGGGAAGGGAAGGGGGAGAGTCCACATAGTTGGGATTGGGGCCAGCCACATTATATGATTTGTAATGACTATGAGACACTTTGATGCTTTATTAAGAATCTCAAAATGTCAGTTTCTCCAAGTTTCAAAAATACATACAACTGTCAATTATTTCAGAAATGGTAAAATCAGGTTTGGTTTGGTTTTCTCTTCACAGGAGACACTTGGGCTGGGATTCAAACACATACAGTTTCAGCCTATAGTAATTTGGAAAAAAAGAATTAGGATGGAGAGAAACTGATTGTGTTGAGTGAAGCACATGGAGGTCAGAATTTAACGACATAGTGACACTACCAGTCCTTCTGGGATTGATTTCAACTTGTCCCAAGTATGATTTCTTTCTCCCCTGTCTTCTCAGGAAGAACATGGGCTTTTAATTTTTAGGATCTGCCCTCTAGTAAAATAAGAGGCATGCGACCTAGTCGCTGAAGTGTCCTTAAAGTGGTTCTCTATGTGGGTGAATTGAGAAACTCCAGACGCAAGAGCAAACACTTGGCATCCCCTGCACCTGCTCCTGTGGAAAAGACTGTGTCCCATGTACCCTGAGCTCCCTCTGCTGCCCAATTAGTGTTGTGATGCTTGAGATGTTTGAGCATTAAGCCTTCATTGTGTCTCCTGGTACGTTTCCTACAGTTTACATGTCAGTGTCCTCAGGTTTCAGATTGTTAAAATACATGCAGCTGGTTGAGCTATAGTGGTTGCAGTGCATCAATATGTGAAAACTTAGTTGTTGCTAAAACTCATCACAAGGCTTTTGTGCCAGCTAACACAGGTTGTGTTTCCCAGAGCCTTATAGATCTAGAAACTTGATATCTTCAGAGCTGGAAGCTAGACATAGCACTTTGAGACATAGCACATAGCTTTCCCAACTCATGACTGGTCTGTAGCAGCTCTACCTGAACAATCACACCTAGGAATGAGGGGGGGAGAATATAATTTAAAACCATTCTAAGATGAAAATCAGTGCTTTTGACATGAAGGTGCTTACAGGGTAGGACATTCATGTCACCAAGAAGAATCCAGAAGGGTGTCACCTCCACAGGCATCTATAATCAATATGGTAAGGATGAAGGCCTAAGAAGCCTGATTTTCATGTGTGACTTGAAGGTCTGTTACCATATTTTACTGTAGGTGATTCACATGTGCTGTGCTTGTGGAAGCAGAAGGAGGATGGCTCTGAGTAGGAGCAGTAATGGCCTCTAGAGGGGATTTTCCTGACCCCTGTTATGCAAGGTTAATCTCTACCCTTCATCATTTGCACTGACTGTGGATAAACAAATCCTGAAAACTATGGGTAGATTTGTAGAAATGCAGGCAGTTGGCCTGAGGTGTGAGCCATAATGAAGGGAATTCCTGGGGATACTATTTTTCTTGGAATGTTCCACTTTCTCTCTGGGCAGCCCAGTTCTAACCTTAGGACAAGGGTAGCCCATGAGATATGCAGGCTGTTGAGTTAAAGTGGAAGGTAAAATAATGAACATTTTTGAGCATCCACTTCTCTTAAAAGCAAAACAAAAGACTTTATTGGCACTTTTCCACTTATCATATAATTCAATACTTCAACCATATCAAGAAGAGTTGTATAATCTTTTCCACAGTCAATTAGAACAATTTCTCCCACTCTATAATCATTATTCGTGTAATATAGTTCACATACTTGCAAAAATGTGTACAACAAAACTTTCACCAGTTCAACAACTTCTACATGTGTAATTCAGTGCCATTGAGTAGTCTTTTCATGTTGTACAACCATTACTTTATTTTTTCAACCATTATTTTTATCCCCCTTCATATTGTTTTACCGTCATTAAAATTAATTCACTGCCCCCTAAGCAAAAACTCTTCCCCTTCACACATGCTAACCATAGATCAAGCTTTGCTTGCTTTCATTCTTTTATTTCTTTAGTAATGTTCCTGATATAACATTCACATTTCCAGACTTAAAACGCTTCAAAAAAGAGTTGTAAGTCCATCATCAAAATAAGCTTAATGCTCCCTCCTGTCTCACAGATCCACTGATTACTCCCCAATTCCCCTCCTCCTTCCATATAAACCATTGTCTCCATTATTGTCTCTATGTGTCCACTTCTTTTTTGCGTCCAAACAGGGAGACAATAACAAAAACAATTGAAAACAAAGATAAAATGAAGCATAAAGAAAAATAATAATAACAGAGAGATAAAAATAAGTAAGGTACAAAACAAATAGAAAAGGTTCCTACTTCTCTTTTCCTGCCTTCCTCTTCATCTGCCTCCATGGTTGTGGTAGTTGCATAATATGTTATCAATTTGAGAGGTAAGGGTGAAGGGGTGGAGTTTATAGTCTGTCATTCCGGGTGCAGTTTGATGACATCATTTGGAGGCGCTGAGATAAATAGCTTGCTGTAAGCAGGACACAGGTTCACACCTGTGAGACATTCTTGTGAACAAGACACATATAGCTACACTAGAGCCCTGGAGCTGAAGGAGCCACGTGGAGACCCCTGACAGGGTTGAGATGTTTCCACCTCCACTGGATCCACAAGACTTTCCACCCTCTGGCATGTGGTCTTCCTGCAGTCGGCATCATTGCGTATGTTGCATGAGTGTGAAGAGAAATTTATAGTCTGGAATCAGATATATGGGCTAATATCAGACTTAGGGAGTTGAACTGGACAGGGCTGGTATACTTTCTTAATGTCCAATTGCTCTTTGATATAAAGTTCTATCTTATACACATGAATGTCTATGAATTTGTTTTTCTTGTCCTCCCAGACTAATACAGTTGTAGAGTTTCACATGTTCACTTTCCAGGCACTCGGTAGAGGTGCCCATGGTTTATTTACAAGGTTTAGCTAGATCTATCCTCTAGTTGATCATATTCTGTGTACAGGATCTTAACATGGCTCTGCTCAATACTTCATTGAAAAATCAACGAAGATAAGGGCATTACAACAAAGTGTGGTGAAAAAAGCAGATGGTGCCAGGCTATCAATTATCTGAGGTCTTAAAGAATTGTCTTCAAACAAGCAGCCATCTAAGTGAGGTTTCAAGTAAGTCCAAAATGAAGAAGCACACCAGCATGTGTGATCCAAAAATAGTGACACTTAAATTCAAATATGATGAAAGAAAAAGAACTCAGAGCTCAAATTATGAACATCCAATTTGTCGAAGGGTAGGTGAAGAGTGAGAACTCAAAAAAATCCATCTGAAGAATATCTAGTCATAGTAAACCTCTGGCAGATCCCCTTGAAAAGCTTTAGTATCAGAGATGATTGTTACCTTGATCATGGTGGATTGGACCATGGCATAACATGATAATTGGTCAGTTGACCCACCTCTTGAACCAACCTGAATTTGCTCTAAGGTGAATTATTTCTCACTTGTTCCATGACGAATTTTTTTTTGCTGAACTTTAAAATGTTGATGGTAGTCTTTCCTTTCTCACTCTTTATATTCATTTTTATCTTAATATTATTATTGTTTTCTTCTTGCTGTTTCATTTTGGTTTTGTTTTTTGTTGTTGTTATTGGGTTTCCAAATTTGTAAAGCACAGAAGGTGCGGATCCATAGAGACAATAACTGATGCAGTGGTCTGTTTGGCGCTTTGGAAGCAGAGGAGTAGGAAGGGTGTGGACATTTTGGGAGCAAACAATGACTGGGAAGGGAGGGAACATTAGAATTCGTTATAATATATATGTGTATATATATATATTACAACACTTTAAAATATTTAACTATGTAAGTGTATGATATGTGAATATTATATACATCTATCTTTAAAAAAGAAAGCTTGACCAGTGGTTGCCATGGGTGAAGGAGATAGGGTTGTTGCTTAGGGGGAAGTCACTTTATATTAATGGTGGTGGGATAATTTTGAAAAAGATATCAATAATGGTTGTAAACATGAAGAGTATAATCAAAGACACTCAATTGTATATATAACAGTGGTTGCATTGGAGAATGTTTTACTGTGTACATTTTGCCAAAATAAAAATGTAATGATATGAATAACGAAGAAGAAAATTTTAATCGATAGTGATGATCATTGTATGCCCCCCAATTTTTTTTTAAAAAAAGAGAACCATCTTCGTTAATACAGTATATATTTGTCTTCTCTCTGTCAAACTCTGAGCCAATTATTTTCCCCAGGCAGCCTGCGGAGGTGCAGGGAAGGGAACATATTGGGCAGACAAATGTGGGACAGAGAAATATGGGGGGGTGGAGACTGCTCCTTCACATGGAAAAAAGCACGAGGAAGGCCACCATCAGGCAGAAAAACCCGAGGGCCTTTGAGAATGCAAAGCCCAGGATGGCGTAGGAGAAGGGTGGCTGCTTCAGAGAAGGGTTCCTGGCATAACCAAGGATGAGGCTCCCAAACCCAGTCCCAATGCAGGCTCCAGAGATACCACTCCCACTCTTCCAGTCCCAGTCCCAATGAGCTTGGCTGCTGTGTCACTGTCCCTTGAGATTGTGCTGGTTTGGAAGCTGTGACTAGGGATCAGTGAGGAGGGAATGTGGGGCTGCCAAGCTGGTGAAGCACTCCTCTGTCAGTGTCTGTGCTGTTTCTGCACCACAGACAAGGGTCACCTCATCAGCTGGGAGGTGCTCCTCACCAGGGGAGGGGGGGAGAAGAATTCGGCACTGGTGAAAATTTTTAGGGGATGAGGCTAGCTGCTCCTACTGCAGAGAAGTCTGACGTGTATGCCTCTTCTTGATATGATTGAATTGTATCATATATGCTTGAAATTCTAATAAGTGTTTTTAGAAAAGAAAGTGACCATCATCTGTTACATACACAGACCATCAGTGTAGGGCTTTGGTTAACAGGCTCATGGCCCAGTGCCTGCCTTTGTGAAGAACATTCTATTAGCACACAGCTATGTCCTTCTCTACTGCCTGCTGCTGTTTTCACAATCAGTAGGGTTGAATAATTGTCTCCAAGACTATATGATCAATGGAGTCATAAATCATGGTTTTCAGAGGTCTTTTTCAAAAAAATTAATTTGCTGACCCCTGAACTAGGTGAAGAGTCTGGAAGAAAAACAGCAAGGCGTCATGAAATACAGTATTCTAAACTATGATGATAGTTTGTCAGAATATAACATTTTTAAAAAATCACTGATAAATGGGTTAGAACTACCAACACTAGTAGGACAGTGGTGATTTGCCTAGCCGTTAAATGAAAATTCAATCACTCAGACCCACTAACTGCTCTGTGGGAGAATTTGTCATAGAATAATCTCATAAGTAAATGCAGGCTTGGAAATCTTATAGGAGCAGTTCTAGTCTGTCCTCTAGGATTACTATGAGTTGGAACTGATCAATGTCAACAAAATTTTAGTTTTGGTGAAAAGCAACTTTTTACACTATATTGTACTTGAATCAATGACACCAAGTTTCAAACCACCAACTTTACAGCCATTAATTGAGTCCTTAACAGTTAGCACTACCCAGGCACTCCAATGAATCTGCCTGAAAGATATTTCAACTGGCAGTTACATTATCTCTTGTCAACTTTCGAGGGGTGGAGTCTAGCCTGTCAATCAGGTCACACTTTAATGGCCTCATTTGGAGGTGCGAAGGAGATAAATAGCTCACTGAAGGCTAGATACACTCTCTCCCTGTGAGGCATTGCTGTTGACAAGCCACATGGAGCTATGCTAATGGCAGTCAGAACCTTGGAGCTGGAGGAGCCACGTGGAGGCCCACGCCAGCACTAAGATGCTTCTAATGCCACTGTATCCGCAAGACTTTCCACCCACCTGCCTGTGATCTTCTTGCATTCAGCGTTGTATCATGTGTTGCATGAGTCTGAAGAGGAATTTATAGAATGGTATCAGACATATGGGCTAATATTGGACTTACAGGCTTGATCTGGACTGGACTGGTATGTTTCCTCAATGTACTATTGCTTTTTCTGTAAAGCTTTTTCCTATACACGTAGGAGTGTCCATGAATTTGTTTCTCCAGTCCACCAGGACTAACACACTGACCTTCTCAAAATATATGCTGATCACCCCTGGCAAATTTCTACTCCCTATGGGACAAGCTCATTTTGGTTGGCTGTTTTTCTCTCTATGAGAATGTTTTCTTACAATAAAACTGTGAATTCACAGATATTAAGCGTAGGCACTGAATCATAAAAAAAACAAAAACAACATAAATTCCTACCGGGAAACTGAGATGAAGAACCCTGGATCACAATAGAAACCCAGACTAGAAATTACCTCTCCAGATGCTCATGAGCCAGAATCCTTCCTTCATTTCATGCACTTACAGAGCCCTGCAACACTGCTCCCTCCCTGCATAGGATGTTTGTACCTGTACTCACTTTGATTTCTCTCCGTGTGTCTTCCCCACCATTGTATATGGACGTGTGATTGACTTTTAGACTGTCCTTTCAATGATACGCGGTGTGTTCTTGGCAATGTCTCTGGAGATGGTAAACCAGCTTTCATGGAATGTGTATAATGTGGGATATCAACAGTACTAATAAGACCCCACTGCAGGCCTGGAACATGACTGATACAGGTCATGGAAGAGCTACTAAAAGTGAATGCAGAGTTTGCACAGCAGAATCTCAAAGATGTCTTATGCTCCCTCAAGTCTCTTTCAGACTCAACCAGTTGCACATAACAGTTGACATTTGCAAACACTGTATATGCCAGGCATGAAAACCATCACACATGTCAAATGCCTGCCACTCATCCCCACTCACACACACTTGCTCTCAATAAAATTACTTACTAAAATAGCTGCCTGAAAAACCCAGCTTAGTACAAACTCCATGATGATTCTGTGTTCATACAAATTGCAGAATGGGGGCACTTGTAGATTATAGCACTGAGGATCTTCTCCAAGAACTGTATTGTTGAGATTGGGGTGCTTTTTATCAGCAGGAGGGCTTCTATTTGCAAATGCTGCTCCTGGAGAGAATAAACCAGGTGCACAGATAAAGCAGTTGCAAAAAACTCATGTTTCAATCCCTGAGCGTTTTACCTCTGAGAGTTGCCCCCAAGAAGAGGAAGAAACTGACATATTGGCAATGAGGCCTATTATCCCAGGTATATTAATCAGAGTGTGTAAGACATAAATTTGAATAAATATATCATGAGACTATATGCGATGGACTATGTGGAGATTTGCATGTGAGTGGTAACTTTGTAATAAAGTTTAAAAGGAGTCAATCTTGGATGAGAATGTTGATTTCTCCCTCAGAGAACACATTCCCTTCCATGATTTTTCCGTTCTCTAAGAACAAGCTCCTGTTCTTTTAGGACATAGAAAGTGATGAAGAAGATGGTTGAGGAAGGAGACATGAGAGAATTGAGGATGACCCAGCACCATGAGAATAAAGAGGAAGGAAGCCGACATTTCTGGAGCAAACTCACCCTGATTCAGCAGTTGCATGTGTCCCCTGAGGGAGAGGCAGCATTTAAACAGGAAATCACGTGAGCTATTTGCCTATGACTGTCAATGGCTGGATAAGGTCTGGAGACTGTGAACAGCTCATGGGAACATAGGTCCTACCACTCCAAAAGCTATTTTCTCCAAGACTCGCGCCTGTGCATGTGGGACCAAGACATTTAGCAGAGATGGAGGTATAGGCTCAGCTTAGTGTCTTGCCAGACGGAAGTGTTCGCTATCGTAAGGTTTAGCTGTATTTTTTTTACATGTTATTAGGGGCTCATACAACTCTTATCACAAATCATACATATACATTCATCAATTGTATAAAGCACCTCCGAACATTCTTTGCCCTAATCATTTGCTCTCCACTTAAGCCCTTTCCACCAGGTTCTCTTTTTTTTCCCTCCCTCCCCGCTTCCACCTCCCTCATGAGCCCTTGATACTTCATAGATTGTTATTTTGTCATATCTTGCCTATCCAGAGTCTCCCTTCCCCCCCTTCTCTGCCGTCCATCTCCCAGGGTGGAGGTCACATGTGGATCCTTGTAATCAGTTCCCCTTTTCCAACCCACTCACCCTCCACTTTCCCAACATCGCCCCTCACACCCTTGGTCCTGAAGGTCTCGTCCACCATGGATTCCCTGTGCCTCCAGCTCCCATATGCACCTGAGTACAACCTCTGCCCTATCCAGTCCTGCAAGGTAGAATTCGGATCATGGTAGTTGTGGGGAGGAAGCATCCAGGATCTAGGGAAAACTGTGTTCTTCATTGGTACTACAGCGCACCCTGACTGACCCATCTCCTCTCCTAAACCCCTCTATGAGGGGATCTTCAGTGGCCGACAAATGGGCCTTGGGTCTCCACTGTGAACTTCCCCCTTCATTCTCTATGGCATATATAGATATATACACTCATACATTTATATAGATATACATAATTTTTTGAATGATGCCTTATACCTGATCCCTTAGGCACCTCATGATCGCACAGGCTGGTGTGCTTCTTCCATGTGGGCTTTATTGCTTCTGAGCTAGATGGCTGCTTGTTCACCTTCAAGCTTTTAAGACCCCAGACACTATCTCTTTTGATAGCCGAGCACCATCAGCTTTGTTCACTACATTTACTTGTTCACCCACTTTGGCTTCAGCAGTTGTGTTTGGAGGGTGAGCATCGTAGAGTGCCAATTTAATAAAAGAAAGTATTCATGCATTGAGGGAGTGCTTGAGTAGAGTCCCAAGGTCCTTCCACCATCTTAATACTATAAATACTTAAACCTATAAATATAGACACATTGATCTATTTCCCCATCGTCGTATATATATATTTGCATGTAAATGTCTTTGTCTAGACCTCCATAAATGCCCCTTGACTCCTAGCTCTTTCCTCCATCTCCCTTGACTTTGCTCCTACCCTACTACCATGCTCCATCCCCACCTTGGCTACAGCTATCCCTCTTCTCTAAGTAACCTTACCCTTGCTCATTCTCCACCAGGCCTGCCACTCCCCCCTGACTACCATTTTGGGTGCCGTGTTGTTCCCTTGACCCTGTGTTTGTTAACACCACTTCCTTACCCGCCTTACTTTCCCCCAACCCAAGTCCCCCCGGAACTGTCAGTCCCATTGTTTTTCCTTCATATAATTTATCCAGCCTGTCCTATTCAGACAGACCTGTGGAGTCACTAACATGCACGAAAACAAGACAGAGGAAAACAAAGCAACAGTATACAACCAGACAACTAAACAACAATAACAAAGCACTGACAGAGAACAAAACACTTCACAAAAGAAAAGCTTGTAGTTAGTTCAAGGATCGTTTGTTGGCTCTTAGGAGCGTTTTCCAGTCCTGTCTGTTGGGGAACCACGCCCTGGCCCCAAAATCCACTTTCAGCATTCCCTGGGGACCTTGCCACTCCATTCCCTTGCTGTTCCACTGCATTCCCCCAGTGCTTTGCCTCTGTGTGGTGGGATCAGGTCAGGTGCAATTCCCACACTGTTTCCGGTGCTGTCCCCTGTATCGCCCTTAGTCACTGATTGGCATCATTTCTCATAGTGGGGCCAGCCATGTTGTTCTCTCTGTGGACTGGCTGCTCTACTCAGGAACATCATCCTCACGGCCTGGTGGGCCAGGCTGTGTTCCACTCTATCCTCCTGCCCCTTCATCTGCTCCCGTGTGCTCTGATCAGATATGTCCATCTCCCGGAGCTGCAGAGTCAATGTCGTCCTTTGGAACAAATTCTTTTCGGGGGAAGGTCAGGAATCCACTTAATTTATGGTGCTGGGGCCAGCCTCCCAGACCTCTCCACTGGTTCTGTACTCCATGCCAGGATATTGCATTCACACCTTGTGGCACTGGGTTGAAGTCTGGTCCCACTTTCCCTGTGGAGATATAAACAATACCCTCCCCTTGGGTGGATTAGTGCCCCATGCCCCCACTCCCCAGATGAAAGGGCAGGAGAGACTAGTTGATATTTCACAGCAGAAAAATTATATATAAATTTGAAAGTGAGTGACTAACATCATGAACCAGTGTGGAGTGATCCATGCTTTTATATGGCCTTTCTGTCTACTGCTTTCTCCTTCCCAATAAAATAATGGGGAAGGCCATGCAAATAAGGTGTATGACATTAGAACAAGTGGGACACACACACACACACTCTCCTCTTGTATGGAAATTAACACACACCCTTTCCTCTTGTATGGAAAGTATCTCAGCATGGCGCCCTCCACCAAAGCTGTGAAGGGCGGGGCCAGAAGTGCATGTCACCAGCGTCTGGCATCTATTTCGGGTCTTTGGCGGCCGCAGTAGTCATGCGCAAAATCCTGTGACACCAGGAACTGTCTTGGGGAGTTTGAGGAGGGTCCTGTGCACCGGCGGGGTGGTGGAGCCTTTGGTAAGTAAGTGTCAGTTGTCAGGACGACGGTGAGAGGGGAGAACAAGTGCATTTCTGTCTCTGAAACAGGGCAAGAGACGCGCGGACATGCGGCCAGGACCCGGGCTCCTGAGGGCGAGGCTGGGCAGAGGAGCTCGGGGAGCAGCAGGCAGGAGCCAAGATTTCTGGGGTCCGATGGGGAGAGCGCCCACCGCAATTGCCCGGGTTGCCCTGGCTGTTAGGGCCAGAAGTCTGTGCGCCTCTCCCTGAATGACAGAATTCACTGGATGGACAACCGTTTATAATTGCATTAGAACTTCTTAAGTTCTGAGCGCTCCAATTTGCAAAAAGTGGTGGCCTCCTTGGTTACAGATTGGGCTGCTAACTGCTAGGTCAGCAGTTCAGAAATACAAGCCACACCTGGACAGAAAAGCAGGGTTTCTACTCTTGTCAAGAGTTACAGTCTCAGGAACCCACCCGGGGCAGGTCCAACTGCTCCTAAAGAGTCTATAATCGGAATCCACTCGATGGCGGTGAGTGGGGTTTTAGGTTTCGATTGCTGATGACAGTGATGACTCTGGCCATTTTCTGCGTCCTCATTTTGATTAAGCCGCCATTAAATTCTCTCTGATCATTAACCAAGGATATAGATCATCTCCCCCTCCTGGAGAATGCTTTAGAAAGTACATTGCCTGCACTCTTCTGCAGCCAGCCCTCTCCGCTGACCTGCTTCGGTGTATGCTTGATGGAGGTCACCTTACTGAGGACAGAACAAGGGACATTGTCGAGTCTTGCCTTGCCTGGCTTTTTATGAAGGTCCTGGACCACTCTTGTAAGTTTCTTCTATTGAATAAGGTACATGTCCTAGTCATGGTCCCTTTCCTGCTTTGAAAGTCCCACCTGTACCTGTGATGTATTGATCTGCCACCAGTCATGATCTGTGACATGCCTTTTGTTCTATGCCCTGTTATCCAGGGCCCAGGCTGTGAATCCTCAGATGTTCTTTTGATCTTGTACTAATGGTCTCCCTTATCCATACGGTGTGTGTGTGTGTCTTTTGTTTTCTCTTAGAGTTCAAAAAATGTTCTCCTTAAATTATATTTGGCATAGGGGTAACTTTTGTACCCTAACACACAATTTGGATCCTAAATGACTCAAGATACAGTTCTACTTTGGGGCGGCATCTTGACAGCCATACCTGCAGCTAAAGTGCGGTCCTGCAGCCCCTTGGCTTCTGTCTTGAATGGGCAAGTGTTGCAAAGGTCTTTTAGTTCTGCAGATAAGTGCCCACTCTGTCCCTTAGCCTCACGGACCTCTGTGTAGGTTGGCAGATAAATACTCAGATGTATACCACTTCACGTATTAATCTGCTGCCCAGAGGCACTCAGCTGTCTTGTTCTGTGGCCTGGAAATTGGTTCTGCTGCCACCATGTCTCTGTTGCTGCTTCTCCCCATCACTTCTTCTCTCGTGCCATAGCTCTGTCTTCTGCATTGAAGAGCTTCAATGCAAGAATCTGGGATCCAAAGACCCCTACTCCTGGCTCGTTCTCTTTCTCTCTCTCTCTCTCTTTTATGGTAGTGAGATCCCAATTTGTCTGAATAGGACAGGCTGGATGAACTATCTGGATGAAAAACAACGGGACCGAAAGTTCCGGGGGGACTTGGGGTCGGGGGGTAGGGGGGGGTAAGGAAGTGGTGTTAACAAACCCAGGGACAAGGGAAAAACATGGGACCCCAAATGGTAGAGAAGGGGGAGGGGCAGGCCTGGTGGGAAATGATCAAGGGTAAGGTTGCTTAGAGAAGAGGTATACTCTAGCCCAGGTGGCGATGAAGCATGGTAGTAGGGCAGGAGGAAGGTCAAGGGAGATGGAGGAAAGAGCTAGGAGTCAAAGGGCATCCATGGAGGTCTAGACAAAGACATGTATATGCAAATATATATAGGAGGATGGGGAAATAGATCTATGTGTCTATATTTATAGGTCAAGTATTAAGGTGGTGGAAGGACCTTGGGGCTCTACTCAAACACTCCCTCAATGCATGAATACCTTCTTTTATTAAATTGGAACTCTTTGATGCTCACTCTCCCGACACAACGGCTGGAGCCAAAGTGGGTGAACAAGTAAATGTGGTGAAGAAAGCTGATGGTGCCCGGCTATCAAAAGAGATAGTGACTGGGGTCTTAAAAGCTTGAAGATAAACAAGCGGCCATCTAGCTCAGAAGGAACAAAGTCCACATGGAAGAACACACCAGCCTGTGTGATCGAGTGGTCCCAAAGGGATCAGTTACCAGGCATCCAAGAACAAAAAATCATATCATTGACTGCACACCTCCATGATAGGATCGCTGAAGACAAATGGGTGCATAAGCAAATGTGGTGAAGAAAGCTGATGGGGCCCGGCTATCAAAAGAGATCGTGTCTGGGGTCTTAAAGGCTTGAAGGTGAACAAGCGGCCATCTAGCTCAGAAGCAAATAAGCCCACATGGAAGAAGCACACCGGCCAGTGCAATCACGAGGTGCCCAAGGGACCAGATATAAGGCATCATGCAAAAAAAAAAGATATAAGTGTGTGTATGTATGTGTATATATGTGTATATGTATATATGTATGTGTATATATGTATATATATATATATCATATTAAATAAAGGGGGAAGTGCAGAGTGGAGACCCAAGGCCCAAGTGTCGGCCATTGGAGATCCCCTCATAGAGGGGTTTAGGAGAGGAGATGGGTTAATTAGGTTGTGAGGTAGTATCGATGAAGAACACAGCTTTCCCCCAGATCCTGGATGCTTCCTCCCCCCAACTACCATGATCCGAATTCTACCTTGCAGGGCTGGATAGGACAGAGGCTGTACACTGGTACATATGAGGGTTGGAGGTACAGGGAATCCAGGGTGGATGATACCTTCAGGACCAAGGGTGTGAGGGACGATGCTGGGAGAGTAGAGGGTGAGTGGGTTGGAAAGGGGGAACTGATTACAAGGATCCACATGTGACCTCTTCCCTGGGAGAGGGACAGCAGAGAAGGGGGGAAGGGAGACTCCGGATAGGGCAAAATATGACAAAATAACGAGGTATAAATTACCAAGGGCGTATGAGGGAGGGGGGAATGGGGAGGGAGGGGGGAAAAAAAGAGGACCTGATGCAAGGGGCTTAAGTGGAGAGCAAATGCCTTGAGAATGATTGGGGCAGGGAATGTATGGATGTGCTTTATACAATTGATGTATGTATATGTATGGATTGTGGTAAGAGTTGTTTGAGTCCCTAATAAAATGTAAAAGAAGAAAAGAGAAAAAAATGATTAGGGCAAAGACTGTACAGATGTGCTTTATACAATTGATGTATGTATATGTATGAACTGTGAAAAGAATTGTATCAGCCCCAATAAATTGTTAAAATAAAAAAAAATTAAAAAAAAAAGAATTGTCTCAGTTAAACCTAACAGAATGTCCAATGTGACTCATCTCCAGGTTAGGTTTTTAGGCAGCTTATTTGCATAACCCAAAGTCTCAAGGGTACCAATCTATTGTCTGGCAATTTTCACAATTCTCTTAAACCAAAAAACCCAACTCACTGCCATCAAGTTAACAGTGACTCATAGTGAGCCTGTATGACAGGGTACAATTGCCCCATGTGGGTTTCCAAGACTCACTCTTTAGTGGACTAGAAAGCCATTTCACTCATGAAAGAAGAAATCCCTATCTTTCTTTCTAGGAGAAATTCGTGGTTTCCAACTGCTGAGCTTGCTGTTAGAAGCCCAACAGTAACCACTATGCCACCAGATCTCCTTTTCCTCATTCACATTATCGGATGACACACCCACCTAAATATTTGGAAGGTGTTAGGCGGCCATAGCAAGAAAGACGTACAGGCAAACTAACTACATTGGTTACTATAAATAATGCTACGTTAAAAATGTTATTTGTCTTGGAGTTCAAAACTGCATTCACTATGGGGGAATGTATACTTCTTACTTCATATATATATATTTAAATTTCAAACTAATAGGTGATATATGTGTTTAATATGGAGCTGTGGTTTTGACAAGTGTTAAGTGTTGGACTACTCACCCATTAGCTGCCTGTCGTGGCTTTCAAGCTTGGGAAATACTGTAGAACCGTTCTCCTGTGTTCTATCGGGTGCTTATATGTGTAACTCTACTTGATGATGAGTTTTAAAGTGTTTCTAAAGTGATTGTGCAATTTGCAGTTCTTCTAGCAATATAATCTTCAGTTTATGATAGTTCTTTATATAGCCCATTTCAAATTTTCCAGATGCTTTAATTAACATCATCATCATAAAGGTTCATTGATTTGTCATTCTCCTTGAGAGTCACACAGTAAGGAATTGATGCTCTGTGTGCTTTGAGCTAGTGGTCCAGGTTTCTTGTTTCTTGTTTTTGACATGTGTATTTGATTATCTAATCTCTATTTATTGTAAAGCCATCTATTACTCATAGGTCTGAAAATTAGGAGTTTTAGCTTTTATTGCTCGTGGTATTAACATGGTTTCTGTCACTCAATAAGGAGACCGTTAACAGTATTGGGGACTGTGTTAAGAAGATGGACAGGAACACTTATAGCATCTGGACCTAAATTTCTCGCATTATATCAGCTTGCAGATTTTCACCAACCAGCAGCTTAGAGGAAGAAGGAAGTGCCTGGTTTGGGTATTATTATTTCTGGGATGTCCTCATGAGAGACTGAAATTTGTGAGCATCATTGGAGCTGATACAGATAAGACAAACATAGAGCATCCCCATTGGGAGTGTGATAAGGACCAAAGAAAATGACCAAGGCTCAGGTAATTCTGATGCGTTTTATCCTTTTCTGTATTTCCTACTGGATGTGCAGAAGTCTGTATAATACTGATTCGGTTCATTGGAAAGTAGAAATTTGAAATAGTAGAAGTTATAGATGAACTTTGACTCTGACTTCAACATTGGGATGGAGAAGTTTAGGAATATGTTGATCACAGGAATAACACTAAACTACTGACATTGAACATAATACATCACTAAGGATTCTTTGGATGATATTAGCTTTCAACTGATAATTCATTATTCTATGGGCAACCCATGAGAATCATTCAAATATAACACTATGCTAAGTTTTTAAGGAGATATAAGATCACTTCTTTAGGAGAGTCCATTCCATGGTTTTATGTCTGAGTAAGGTTTCCGTAATGTTTCTTTCTGAAGGTGGTGTTGAGTAATCTCCCAAACTGCAGCATTCTCGTTAATGCATCTGAAATGGGCCTTGTAGGAATACTAATTTTAAAATGTTTGATGGCTTCTCACTTCCTCTAATTAGAGATGCAGGAGAGAGAACCAACCATCAGCATTAGCCCTGATTCATATGAGGCACAACTTAAACATAAATCTACCCTCCAATGGTTTTCCAGTTCTGACAGCAGTTATCTTTACAAAGTTCTCTCCTTCTCAGATCATTAACTTTTTGCAGTGGCCACATAGAAATTACAGTCCACAATACAGGTACAAGTTTTATTAAGTAACAAAATGTAACTTGCTAACAGGATCAATAGGATAGACATTGGAATTCATAGTAAGGAAACATGTAGGTAGATTTGCTATTCTTCAGAGCAGGCCTGTTCTCTGTGTCCCTCTCAGACTTTGTGCCTTCTGAATATAGGCTCATTTCTTGGTTCCATCTTTATCAGTTCATCTATATCGGCTCCTTAGTGATATTGTCCTCTTGATCTTGCCGGCCTGTTCCTCGATCTTGGCTGGAAAGCTCTGTGTGGACCTGTCACTGTGTCCCATCTGCCCTGGTCATTATCTTCATTGGCATAGCTCTTGATCCATGAATATTACAGTTCATTTGCAGGACCATCAGTAGATCTGTCCCTATGAGGTAGAGCTTCAGGAAGCTCCATAATTTGCCCTGCTGTATCTCACAAAACCAAATAGCCATCAAGTAAATAAATCCCTCTTCAAGATGTGGAAGCTGGTGAGTCCCAAATCCATAGGTCAGGTATCACTCTGGAGCAGTGGTTCTCAACCTTCTTAATGCCGCAACCTTTTAATATAGTTCCTCACGTTGTGACCCCAGTTCATAAAATTATTTTTATTATTACTTCATAGTAATTTTGCTACTGTTATGAATCATAATGTAAGCAGGATGTGTTTTCATTGTTACAAATTGACCATAATTAAAGCATAGTGATTAATCACAAAACAGTATGTAATTATATATTGTGAAATATTTATTTCTAATGACAAAAAAATGAAATTTTGTTTTGAAGCATGTGTAGCATGGGTAATAGTCTTCACACCCGGTACTCATATGTTGGGGTGTCTGCATGTGAGTGGACTTGACTGGATACAGATAGAGGAGCTGTATCTTGGTTCCTAAGACCATTGGAAATATGTGTGTTCCAATGGTCTTAGGCGATCCCTGTGAAAGTGTCATTTGACCCCCAAAGGGGTTGAGAACCATAGATTGAGAACCGCTGGTCTGGAGGGTTCTCCTCATTGATGTGTTTGCAAAGGCTGATGAACCAGATCACCAAGACAACAGTCCACTGCCTCACAAGGTGAAGTTGTTGAATCTGGTCAGATAATAGGTTGCAGGGTCTGAGCAACCCAAATGGGAAAGTCAGACCACAAGCTGTTGGATCATGGAGTGGCAGAAGCTTTCAAGTCAGTTCACACAGGCAGCTCGCAGTTGTCATTCAGGGTAGTGGCTCATGAATTTCTGGAAGCTGCAAATCCCTAATCCATGGGTTCGTTCTGAACTGTGTGGCTGCAGGGGCTGACAAAACCAAATCAACAGCTCAGAGGACAGGCTAATGCCTCACCGTCTCCTCTCAAACACTGCCTGCAGGCAGTTCTCTTTCTCCCTCTTAATATGATGGCGTCTTGGGCCAACCTAGCACCTTCCCTGCCTAGGCAAGATTAGGAAGGCTCCAGAGAGCCACCCAACAAAACTAAGAAGGGGCCCTTGGGGAGCATGTGGTGAAAGATGACAGGTTCAAGAGGACCTTGCAATTAAAGTAAAGGTAATTCGGTCCAAAGGTGGCTGAGGAGAATTTGTCCTAAGGTTGTCAAGAGGAGCTTGTCCTAAGGTGGCCATTAAGAGCTTAGAAAGTTGTTCTGCACTCAGGAAGGGAGATAATGTCTATGAACATTCTGATCTTGGTTTTGAGTTATAGCTTCTTGTTCCTGATCCCGAGTTGTACCTTGTTCATTAATAGACCACTTTGATCTATTGAGTATTTTGTGACCACAGCAACAGATTATCAAACCCAGAAGTGAGACAGAGTGGTGTGGAAGGACTGACTTGTTTTAGAGTTGACAAAAAATGTTCGAGAGTTGAGGTATGTTTGACCTCCCCCATCTGCACTGTTCCTGATACTTGTTGCCCCTGAAGGGACCGAGCCTTTTATAATGGTGATGCCGGTAGAAAACCTAATTCCATTTAATAACAAACAGGTGTTTATCTACTTTATGTGATTATAAAGCTGATCTATTTCTAGAATATTCAGATAATGTCACTAGAACTCAGAATCCTCATGTTATGAGTGGGTGCATTATTGTCGGGCACTGGGGTCCCCAACACTCCAAAAGTGATCCTCAGGAGTGACATTGCAATTGTGGGAAATATTAAAAGACAGAGAGCAGACAGCCGGACACAGGGGCTCTCTTCCGATGTCAGGACTGAAAGAGTGAATATATTTTCCAATGGGTATGTATAATGGAGCTTACAGATCTTTCCATAAGGCGTTCGTGTCATGCAGTTAGTATGTACATAGTTAATGGGTCATATCATAAGCGGGTAAAATTCTAAACAAGCAAGATGCTGAGTTATCATCTTGACCTAGTGTTAGTTGACTTCAAACCGGCCCTGTGCCCTCCCCAGGTGTTTGCTACATTTATGTTGGGCTGGCTCTAGAACCTGATTGCTCTGACCACCAGATAACCTTCAGGCATAGTGAAGTAGCCAGGTACAGAAATGATTCATCTATTATGGGAGCTCCTTTAAGCCTGCTCCTTATTGTAGAGCTAGCTATTGTGGGGGGGGGGCACAGTATTTGACCTGGAGAATGTGTATTTGAAAACATTTATTTCTCAGAACACTGGATATCTTTATAAAATTAGGGCTAGTTTTCTGGGCCAATGGTCATGAATGTAGAAGTAAGGTAAAATATTGTCTACCACATCCTCAATTAATGACACATTATGGAATGCACTCCCACAATAGTTTTTATTACTGTTTTGCTTTCTTTACTGTAAGATTTTTTTTTTAAGTCTTCAAGTGGATAATACTTCATTAAGTAGACTCCTCTTACTACAGGAGCCACTGACATTCAACGATGTGGCTGTAAAGTTCACCCGGGAGGAATGGCAGCTCCTGAACCCTGCTCAGAAAACCCTACATCAGGATGTGATGTTGGAGAACTATCGCAACCTGGTTTCCATTGGTGAGCAGACTTCTCAAGTCATTGACCTCGTCACTGGCTTTTCCTGTCTTATGTGTTAAAACTTTGCAGTGTTTGTGGTATTCTCAAAGAGGTCGATTCTCATTGCATTGTCCCATCCTAGGTTAGTGGGTTAGGTCTTCTACCCTTGATAGAACACTATTTACTTTGTTCCTTTCAACATTATTTTCCTAAAAATACAAAATTCTGCAGGCCTTACAAACTTTACGTTAATGTTGGTGTCTAACATTCTATAATTTCTCATAAACAGGTTATGTAGTCGTCACCCCAGAAGCTTTCTCTCAGTTGGAACAAGAGAACTGTGTTTGGTATTAGAAGCAAGCTATAGTGGAATTTTCTCAGAAGCATGGTCAAAATACCTTAAGGGGAAGTGGCTGGGGTAGTTGATTCAACAGGGAGAAGGCCTCATATTTATGATAGGTGTCCAAAAATGCATACAAGTGTGTGCTACTTTGAATGTGAGAGTTCACTTGTCCTAGATGTTGAGGGAAGTACAGCTGTAGCTCTTATGAGATTAGATTTCCATTTTCTTGTTTTACACTATTGTATGTTTGCTTCCATAATTTTCTTTAACATTCTGAAATTTTCCCTTCTTTTATGTTTCCACTTTACTATGAAAAATGTTATCAGCTTAGAACATACTTTAGCTCTGTACCTTCAATATTTTTGTACCTGTAAGAGTAGCCTTTTGGTAAGTTAGCTTTCATGTCATCCCATATCCCATCTGGTCTCTGTCATTAGTCTTCAGTCAGTCTTATTCCTCAAGTTTATTCTTTACATAGTCTGTCTCTAAGCTTTGTGCTCTAGCTACTTTGGCTAGCTTCTACTTGGATTTGAGCAATTTATGATCTGTTCCACAGTTAACTCATGGGCGTGTGTTGACTAATGAGCTTCTCCACCGTTTCTTTCTATAGATGTGGTTGATTTGATTTTCATTTGTTCCATTCCAAAAGATCCACATGTGTAGTTTCCATTTCTGGTGTTTAATAAGGAATTTGCTATGAATTCATTAGTGTAAAAATTTTATCAGTACACCTGTATGTCATTTCTGTTACTAAGGTCACATTTTTCAAATACTGCTACTTTCCCCAAATTTTACATTCATCAGTGTGCATGATTGTATGGTTGATCAATGTCAGGCTGAAAAATTCATGTGAAATTTTCAATATATATTTTTAAAATATTTTATTGGGAGCCCTTATAGATATCATAACTTTCAATAGTTCAATTACATGGAGCAGCACTATACAATTGCTACCACAGTACATTTTCTTCTTAAATTCCTTGATGTCAGCTCCCCTTTATCCCCTCTCCCCCTCTCCCCTCAATTTCTTTATTGTGGAAAACAGACCCTGGATGAAAGTGTGATCAGCCTTACCTCTATACTCCTGACCATAGGGCTTGGAAGACCAGTACTAGTGTTGGAAGAAAACTACCACAAGCTCCAAAGCTTGAACTGCTAATGCACAATCTCCAGATAGAGTTTTCCCCACAACTGCCCTCCAGTAAGATGTTAGTATACAGCTGCTACAGGGGCCTGACTTCTTGCTACTCAGCTGAAAGATGCCTAGCTTTGAAAGCAATCAGGTTCCCTTTGTTGCTGTCACTCAAGGAATCAACTATCCCTTTGTCCCTTTAATGCCCCCTGGATGGGTCCTAAGGGACAGTTGTGTAATTGAAGGACAGATATAAATAGGCTTTGTATTCTTTCACCAGTTTATATAAACTCAGGGCATGCAGCTCCCCTCCCCCCCTAACCCCCCCCCCACACACAGGCAGACACCTCCCTTCCTAAGAAGGTAGGCAGGATCTTTACCCTGGGAATCCCTGAAATAATGAGCAACTTAAGACCAGTGCTGAGGGTAGGTGGAGTGGAGTAACTGTCTCCTGAGCGGGGAGAACAGTAACAACATGTCTGCTTTTGTAGTGAAACCTGCTGGCAAATAGTAATTAGCCATGCGCTTGTATGAGGTATCATTAAGTAGCACTGTAATGAGAGGATGTTGTGGGGGTGATTTTTAATTAAGAGAATGTGACTGGGAATCTTCTCCAATTAGTGAATGCTTCTATGTTTGCTTTAATTGGCGCACAAAACTAAATAACACTTGTACTTACTGGTCTTGCTTGCAGGCATGTGAATATTAGCCTACCACTGACAAAATTATGCATCAGGGAAAATATTGCAGTGTTTTTTGGGATAATGAATATGATGCCAATCTTCTTGAATTTGTCAATCTCAGCCTTATAAACCACTTGATTATCTAACTAAAAACAGCCAGTACCAGTCTATTAAAGTTGAATAATGAATACACTATCAATTTTTTACCATTCCATTTTGCTTTGACAACTTGCAAATATTTCATGATAATATTGCATGTATCCCATTTTCCAATTACTAAAGGATGTTTGCAGCTATTTTTTCTCATTTTCAGTCATGCCATGTAAAGCACTGAAGGTCCCCAAACCTCGTCCTCCATCCACATCATTACTGTTGACTGCACTTTGAGGATTTAGTACTTCCTCAGTGTTATTTCATTGCCATTAAAACTGAGGGGTTCATGTTCTAGAAATCGATCACCAAATCTTCCTCCCAGTCCGTATTTCTGAAGATTGCACCAAGACCTGTGCACCATGGATGGCCCTGCTTGTATTTGAAACACTGGGTGGCAGTGCTTCTGGCATCACAGCAACCTGCATGCCACCACAGGACAGCACTGTAAGATGAGTGCTGTGAGCTAGAATACAGGCTCCATAACCATGAAGAATGTGTTTCTGTACCATAATCCCTTTCATATATACCTGTAAAAATGGCTTTCTCCCAAGTAAGACATTCGGCATGTTTCACATTCCCAACTTTATCTAGCACTTAGTTGTCTTTCAGTAAAGATTGATGAAATGAATACATCTAACATCTACCAATTGGAATTGGCAAGTCTTATCACTCCTGTGGTCTATTGGTCTTAATGTCTTCCTTCTGTTATGTTTGTTGTATGTTTTCATTACCTCTTTAAGCAAATATCAATTCTGTGTCCATTCATCACTTTCACATCCAACCTGATTTCTAAAATAACTATTTTTTTCATTTGAATAGTTTACATGATTGTATTTCGTCCAATGAGCAATAAACATTAAGCATAGTGTTTTATTTATATTCATATAAGAGGGTTGTCACTAAAGATCTACTTTGTATCAATGCGTATTTTAAGGGGTCCATTGTAAACCAAGATGTTGAAAAGAGTCAATGTTCTGTTCTTTTTTAGAAATCCAGAAAGATGATGACCATTTGCTTGAGCACTTGCAATGTGAAAGATGCATTGACAGAATGGAATGGTGCTACAAATGGAATACATATTCTCAGCATAAAAATAATTTTTCTCCAAAGGAAACTTATGAGATGTTTGGATTACATGAAAAAGTTGTAAAATCAGATTTACTGGAGAGATACCCAACATATGTGGTGAATGTGTAAAAGTCTCTATCAGGAAGACTGCTCTCACTGATCATCAGCGAACTCATACTGGAGAAAAACCCCACATATGTGGTGAATGTGGAAAAGCTTTTATCAGAAAGAATAAGCTTACTGTGCATCAGCGAACTCATACTGGTGAGAAATCCCATGTATGTGGTCAGTGTGGAAAAGCCTTTCTCAGGAAGGATGGTCTCACTTGTCATCAGCGAACTCATACTGGAGACAAACCCCATGTATGTGGTGAATGTGGCAAAAGCTTTATCCAGAAGACTTCTCTTACTGTTCATCAGCGAACTCATACTGGAGAGAAACCCTATGGATGTGGTGAATGTGGAAAAGCCTTCATCAGGAAGACTGCTCTCACTCTTCATCAGCGAACTCATACTGGAGAGAAACCACATGTATGTGGTGAATGTGGAAAAGCTTTTATTAGGAAGAGTAAACTTACTGTTCATAAGCGAGCTCATACTGGAGAGAAATCCTTTGTATGTGGTCAATGTGGAAAAACCTTTCTCAGGAAGGATGGTCTCATTGTTCATCAGTGAACTCATACTGGAGAGAAACCACATGTATGTGGTGAATGTGGAAAAGCCTTTATCTGGAAGCATGCTCTCACTGTTCATCAGCAAACTCATACTAGAGAAAAACCCAACGTATGTGGTGAATGTGGCAAAGCCTTCTTAATGAAGGATGATCTCACTGTTCATCAGCCAACTCATACTGGAGAGAAACCCTATGTATGTCGGGAATGTAGAAAAGCCTTTATCACAAAGACTGCTCTCACAGTTCATCAGCGAAGTCATACTGGAGAGAAACCTCATGTATGTGGTGACTGTGGCAAAGGCTTTATCCAGAAGACTTCTCTTACTGTTCATCAGCGAACTCATACTGGAGAGAAACCACATAAATGTAGTGAATGTGGCAAAAGCTTCATTCGTAAAGGAAATCTCCAAACTCATCTACAAATTCACAGGGGAAAAACCTTATGTATGTGGTGAGTGTAGCAAAGGCTTTATCCAGAAGACTTCTCTCGCTGTTCATCGGTGAACTCATACTGGAGAAAAACCCCATATATAGTGAATGTGGCAAAAGCTTCATTCATAAAGGAAATCTCAAAACTCATCTACAAATTCACAGGAGAAAAACCCTATGTATGTGGTGATTGTGGTAAAGCTTTCAGCCAGACGCAATGCCTTACAGCACATCAGAGATTTCACACAGGAAAGAAGCCCTTTGCATAAATTAAATGTGGAACATCTTATATGTGGACGTCCGATCTCATTAAATATGAGAAATTTTCAACAAGAAAACCTTTCATTGGAGTTAGTGTAACAAAGCTTTCAAAACAAAGAAAGAGGTGCTGGAGTTTTCCCTGGGCCAAGTGTGTGAACTGACAGTTGTGACTTACCATATGGGTACCCATGTTCTGTATTGCTGTCACTCTGCTGACATGGCCCACCATTTGGGGGGCAGATGACCTTCCAGATTTCCACAGAGTGTCTGCTCTTCCAGATTTCAGTGCCTGAAAGAGAGCTGAACCTGGTGTTTCTGGATCACAGATGTACCAACCAGTAGAGTGGCCATCCAGATGACAGTTGTGCCTGCCACACTTGCATGCTCTTTATTACCTCCCCCTCCTGCCAGAGACAGCACAGAAGTACCATAAAATAAAAATAAAAGAGAAAATGTGTGGGAACAATTCATCCTGAGGATGAATGGACCACAGTTGAACCTCAACCTCCACAACCCTGAGACAAGAAAAACTAGATGGTGCCGAGTTTCCACTGCTAATTACTCTAAAGGGATCACAAAAGAGGGTCCTGATTTCAGTGGGAGAAGAAAGTGGAACAAATCAAAATCATAAATTAGATCAAGCTTACTGGTCTGATGTAGGCTTGGAATCCTCAGATTATGACCTCAGTGACTCTTCATTCTTGGACCTGTACTCACTCCTCTGACTCAGATTTCAGCCCAACAATATACAGGCACGGAGGGGAAGAATTACATCTGAGAGGCATACACTTCTTAGAACAATCAACCATACTAAATAAAAAGGACAGCATTTGTTTATGGATAAGAACTTTTGAAAGCAAGAAGGAACAGGAAAGAAGGATGAATAATATAAAAACACAAGGAGGGCTGAAGTGGGAAGAATGCTGGTATGTCTTGGGAATGCAATCAATGTATGAATTGAATGGAATCCAATTTACTCTCTAAAGTGTTAAAATCATAAACGTTTTTTTAAAAAATAAAGAGCTCATGTATCATCAATGATTTCATGTAGGATAGTTACCAGATAGCTGTAATGAGTGTGGCTAACAAACTTTTACCTGTGTTTCTAAGTTTTCTTGACATAAATCTACAAAATGTAAAAGCCTTAAATTCAGTCAAGATGGGAAACTCTCCACCGGTAGTCACGTGACATCACATACCAGTGATCTCACGCAGAAGTAAAACTCTGGCTATATAGTGACTTTGCAAATACCCTCCTTGGCTTCTCTCAATGTGTCAGTAAACTACATTAGGATTTTTGCCACTAAGTCCACTGCTCTTGGAAAAAGTAGCAGAAAGGGCACAAGCTTAAGGAAGTATAATCTACAGACATAGCTATTTATATAGATTTTGATATTGAGATATATGCCACATTAAAATACTGGTAAAAATATCTGGCTCAAAGACAATAAAGATATGCCACAGGGTTTAGGCTGCATTCTTTACAGAGGAAAGGTGAAGTATTTAAATCAGGCTATTCGGAGTGCTTGCTCTACCTGAACTTTGCACATACTTTATGGCCACTGTAGTCGAAACAGTGGTACTGGCATAATGACAGATATTCAGACCAATGGAAAGGAGCTGAAGACCCAGAAATAAAAACATAAGCATACAGGCAACTGATCTTTGATAAGGTCCCAAAAATATTAAATGGGAAGCAGATGCCATCTTCAATAAATGGTGCCAGAAAAAATGGATATCTACCTGCAGAAAAATGAAGCAAGACCCTTACCTCACTTTGTACTTTGTACTTTTTTCTTTTGAATTCATTTTTTGAGAATTTGTTAATGTTTGTTTCCTAACAACTATTGGCATAGACAATATTTTCTAGTGTGTTCTAAGAGGAAATTATCGCACAATGTGCACTAGTGTGTATTCATTAGAATGAATAAATTGAAGATATATCTGAGGGTGTGGACAAAATTTGAGACTGAACGTGATCATTATTTTACTGCATTAAATATTTCTAACATTGACAACAAATGGCAGTAGGTAGTATCTGGATTGTAAACTGAGGTCTGGACAATACATAGTACTCTGAAATCCGTCTAGTGAAAGGTAGCCAAAACCATTCCAATGAAAAGAAGGCATGGTCAGATGCATGAAGTTTCCCTAGACTCTATGCATGGTGATCCCTGGAGAAGTGCTGACAAGGTGGGGAAACCACAGCTTCTGAGAGGAAAGCCTCACTGCCTTCATTCCCTGCCTCTCTGCTCACACTGACTCCCCATCACTGTGTATCTTGCACAGTAATACATGGCTGTGCCCTCAGGATTCACAGAGCTCAGTTTTAAATAAACGTGCTTCTGGGAGGTGTGCCTGGTGATGCTGACTCAGTACTGGAGAGCTGGATTATACTTTGTGCCCCCATTATCCCATATTACGCCCAATCCACTCCAGACCATTTCCTGGAGGCTGGTGGACCCAGGTCACATGATAGCTGGTTAAAGAGAATCTAGAGACAGCACAAGTGAGAGACAGGGTCTGTGAGGGCCTCACTAGTCCAGGGCCTGACTCTTGTAGCTGCACCTGGGCCTGTACAGCTGGGGATAGAGAGAAACCCAGTGAGTCATGTGCTCCGATGCTGCACTCCCAGACTTCATGTCTGACTCCCTGAACCACTCACCTCCCTGAGTCGCCAGAAAGAGGAAAACCCACACATGCTTCATGTTCATGTGGATAAGATTCATGATATGCAGAAAATGCTCTCCGGGTGAGAAGGAATGTGAATTTAAGTCCATGCGTGCTGTGGTTTCATTTGGGTTCTTATCAGGCATTTGCGTGTGGGAGGTGCATGGTATGTAAAGGTGGAAAGGGCTGAATGGGGCCCCTGCCTCTGGGACTCACACTAGAAAAGCGATGCTGGTGGAGTCCTTGGGAGAATACAGCTCTCTCTGAGGTCTTCCCTCTACCAATCATGCGGACAGCTGTGCAGATTTTAAGTTTAATGTAGCTTCATATCCATTACCATCAGAAGTACACAGATGATCTGGTGAAATTAAATACGATCTCTATCCTTACCATGCAATGGAATCAAGACTAGGCCTACCTGAATCTTTTCATTCCTTTGACCACGTAGGGAAACAAGTATATGTCATCCCTAAAACTCCTTTCCCCTATAACATTTCAGAATATTTGGGAATGGATAAAGGATACTTTGTTATATTCTATATTTAATATTGGAATAAAGGTGTTTCCTAACAACAAGGTTATTTGTGGGGTTACGGGAACCCACAGAAATAATATCATTTTTCATCCTATGGATTAGTACCCTGTGTTACTTGGAGTTGTCTCTGCAGATTTCCAAACATGGGCAGTGGAGCTCCCATAGTGGTCAGCACAGCAGCTCTAACTGCAGTCTGTATCCAGGCTCCTGTGGGGCCTTAGCTCCCCTGCAAGTCAACTTTCTCCCTGAGGTTATTTTTACCTCTGGTCCCTCAGTGTGAAAAGCTTTAGAGGTAGAGAGTGCTACAAGTTGCAAACACGGTGAGCTGGATACCGTGAAAGGAAGTATGATCTACAGACATAGCTATTTATACAGATTTTGATATTGAGATATATACCACAATAAAATACTGGTAGAGAAAATCTGCCTCAAAGACCAAGATATTCGACAGGATTTAGGCTGCATTCTTTACAGAGGAACGGGGAAGTATTTAAATCAGGCTTCTGTTCAAAATAATTGAAACAGGAGCTTTTTAGTTAATTATTTGATGTTAAGGGGAAAGTTTCTAGTCATAGTTATTTGGGGGGTGGTTTTCTGTTACGGTTGATAGGAAATTTTGTAATTGTTTGTAATTGTTGAAAACAATCTAATGCCACTGAACTACACCTGAGAAGAATGTTGCAAATAGTATTTTGTTGCATGTTTCATAAGAAAAATATGTTCAAATACAAGACAGAAAATTTTGCACACATAGCTGGAAACTGATGGAAATTCTTGCCAGTACAACATTTCAAAAACTTTCCTCCTTGGGGGACGGACAACAGAAAAGGGGGTGAAGGGAGACACCGGATAGGGCAAGATATGACAAAATAATAATCTATAAATCATCAAGGGCTAATGAGGGAGGGGGTTCTGGGGAGGGAGGAGGAAAAAAGAGGACCTGATGCAAAGGGCTTAAGTGGAGAGCAAATGCTTTGAAAATGATTAGGGCAAAGAATATACAGATGTGCTTTATACAATTGATGTATGTATATGTGTGGATTGTGATGAGTTGTATGAGCCCCTAATAAATTATTTTCAAAAAGTTTAAAGACAAAAATAAATATCAAATCAGATATTTTAAATAACCTTCCCAGCTTCATGTTGGAAAAAAACTTAAAAATATTTAACAGGAAAAGGGATTATGATATAAGCCAATAACAGAATATACAAGAAAAAATTTCATAATGAAATAGTCTGTTTATTATTTTATTTTATTGTTGTTTTTGCCCAAACCATTTTATAGGTAGCTGTGGTAGTCATATAATCATTTGTCAATTTGACAGGATTCACAGTGAAGGGGTGGAGTCTAGCCATTCAATCAGATTATAGCCAATGTGGCCTCTGTTGGCATGGCCTTCTACTGAGGATTCTGGGAACTCCTGCATTCCTCCTTGGATGTAGGAGTCTCTCTCTCTGTTAACTCCCTGGGAGACATTGCAGCTGACAAGACATATAGAACTATGCGAGTGCCCTGACCTGGAGAAACCATGTGGACCCATGCCAGTGCTGAGATGCTTACCATGCCACCGGATCCAGAAGACTTCCCACCCACTGGCCTGTGCTCTTCCTGCATTTGGCATCATTGCATGTGTTTTGTGAGTCTGAAGAAGACTTTAAAAATTGGTTTCGGACATATGGTCTAAGGTTGGACTTAAGGACTTGATCTGGACTGGGCTGGGATGTTTTCTCAATATTTGATTTCTCTTGTATATAAAGCTATTTCTCAAGGACATGAGTGTCTATGAGTTTGTTTCTCTAGTCTACCCAGAGTAACAAAGATACCATATCATTCTACAGTTCAATCACATCAAGCAGTATTTTATGATTGCTTCTACAATCAGTCTGAAAACATCCTCTTCTTTTTTGAACTCTTTAATATTGGCTCCCTTTTACCCCACCCGCTGCCCCGCTGTACCTCAAAGAAACCCTTGTTTGTCTTGCTGCCTCTATACGTTCATTCTTGGTCCATATACTGTTAAACTGAAAAACACATAACAAAACATTACCCCCAATTGCAAAATACATCTGAGATGAACCCCAATAGGAATTTCAAGTTGAGGAAGAAGGCTGTCCAAGTGTAGTCTGCCCTTCCCTGGAGTCCAGGACTGAACCAGATATGTTTAGGATCAATTATGTCAGTCTGGCCCCTGGGATGTGGTGACCTTGCTGGATAACTGCCTTTCCAGGGCTTCTGTGTTCAAAAATACACTTTAGGTCTGGTCTCCTACAGGCTGTCCCTTCTACCTTTGGCTGAACACATGCTAACATTCCTGAAACTGATTGTTAAACATATTACAAGGAATACAAACGACAATGACAAAACTAACTCCCTGCCTTCCAGTAGATTCTCCCTCAACACAGCCCTATTTTGTCATCCTTGCTGGTGAGGAGGGAACACTGTTCTTTTAGCAGCACAAACGAGGGATGCTTACAAACCACCATCTGGCCGTAGAGTGAGACCGCTGGCTTTGGGGAGTGGGACCCACTCCTGATGATGAGTTGGCTCCATCTTTTCTCTTTGTGTGCAAAGTACTGTTGCATGCAATGTTTGTGGGTAAACTGCTTTTGCTGGTGACCGCAGACAGTGGTTTAACAGAATTATGCTGTTAAGTTGACCTTACACTACAATAGAGGGGAATACTGTTGGAAGGAAGAATAAGGCTATTTTTATACATCTGCCTTTAAATTGAAGCACAGCAAGTGAAAAACATATTTGAAAGGAAAACCAAGTGTTGGATTGCCCCTGTGAACAGCTCAATGCTTTGGGATCGCCACATTTGCGGGTAGTTAGCTGGGTTGGGGGACTGGGATATAATACCGGGTGTCCTTTAAATTGGTTTACCCACAGAGAGCACAGCTGTGCTCTCAATCATACTGTCCCAGTTCACAGCACCTTCCTGTGCTTTGCTTCCCTTGCAGGTGCTGTGGCAACCTCCGGCCGAGCTGTTGATACTTCAGGAGCATCCCACAGAAGCCTGCAGAGACAACTGGAGGCTTGATGCTGAACCACAAGGTCCGCAGAGGGAGGAGAGCTCCTACTGGTGATAATCCCTAGCTATGCCCAGTTCCCTCCTGTAGATAATTAGACCAGGCCACGTGGAGAGATTCTCAGCACTGAGGAAACAGGAATCCTTGGAATCTGCCAGGAGCGGGGCTAGGTGTTGGTGGAGGTGTTTCTATTTTGTTTTGAGAAAGAAATCACAAACCTCCTCACTCTGCTAGCAGAAATGGGAAGTGGCATTTCCAGGTTTCCCGGCACTTTTCCTGCACAGACCAGATACCTTTCAGAACTGGTGCCTAGACTCTAGCCTGATCCACTTCTGAATGTACACCCCTCCTTCCTGGGCCACGTACTATATTAGAAAATTTACACAAATCCTCAGTTCAAAGTAAGCCTAGTGGAGGTCAGTTGGCCAGAGGGTACTTCCTGACCTCCTGATAGCTGGAATCCATTGGTGGGGGGAAAGGGCAGGATGCTGAGTGGTAGCAATATGGATCTGGGATGAGGTCCCCTGGAGAGGATGGTGGCCCTCTCAAAGGGGTGAGGCTTAGTGATGGTAGGGCGTGGGCAGCACTGGAGAGGGGGGATGGAACAGTCAATTTTGGGTGAACTTAAGTGTGTGTCTGTTGGGGTGTGGGAAAGGAGAGCTGACAGCCAAGTGGGGGAAGGAGGGACTGCAGGTGCTCTTGGGATCAACAGGTAGGGAGGGTATTTCATGACTTGCACTGGGAGAGCAGAGCTGACCTAGAGCTCTGGGCTTACCTGGGAAGTGAGGCCAGATGTCAAAGAACAGCGGGAAACTGAATCCTGACTCTCAGAGTAGAAGTCATGCTTCAGAGCTGCATCTGTGTGATCCCCAAACGGGAAATCCACTGGGGGAACTGGATTCTACCCCAGACTCTGTAACCTGAGGATTTAAGCTGAAAAACACATGGTGTCTGGGGTTGAAGAAAACAGCTATACCAAGCGCTGTGTACTGTTGGTTGTCAAACAAGCAAGTCTTGGTACAGCGAGTGTGCTGTGTTAAGACGCATTATCCTAGCAATCCTGTGCGGCTGTCCTGTTGCACTCTGCTTATACTCATCTACATTAGACTAAGTCTCAGAAGTGTGCCGCCATTGGGGCTCACCGTCTTGAAGCAGTGTAATTTGTTTTACTATTTTTCAGAAAAAGAAACCTAGGGATGATGAGCCCACAGGGAAAGAAAGTACAACAGTGGCTTAGGGTGCTTGAAGGGTAGAGGAGACAAAAGGGAGATGATTTCAAGAAGTCTAGGAAGGAACCCTATCATTGGAAAACATGTAGGAGTATGCCAGAAATTGCACAATTAGTTTTGACAGAATTGAACTATGGAACAATATGACTTATACAGTGGTTCCCAAGTTAAATCATTTTAATTTTGTCAAATGAAAGGAAATAAAGGAATAGATAAAGGAATGGGTTTGGAGCTTACACTAAATCTTAGCCCCAATTTAAGAACATCATGGCCCTGCTTGATCCTCAGCTTCATGAAATGATCACTTGATATAAGGGTGATACAGCAAACTGGTGAAGAAACAGATGGTGCCTGACTATCAATCAGAACAGTGTCTGCGGTCTTAAAAGCTTGTATTCAAACAAGCAGCCATGTAAGCAAGGATTCTGCTAACTCCACACTGAGAAAGCACAGCAGCTCGTGTGACCCCAAGATGGCAATGACAAACCATCAGTACAGTGAGGAGAAGAGCATCAGAGCACAAATTGTGAACACCCAATTTGTGGAGGCCTATGGGGATGGTGAAAGCCCCAAACCCATCTGCAGAGCATCTAGTCAGACGGAGCCACTGGCAGATGGCTCTAGTCACAGGCAAGAGTCTCCATCAACTTTACTATCAGACAGAGACCATGGTCATCCTGATTTTGCAAGCTTGAATTCAACACTTGGCCAGGGGACCACCAAACAGATGACACTTGAATTTGTTTTGGGCACAAGAATTTCTTACTGGTTCTATGACAGAAACCTCTTCCCTGACTTTTTAAATATTTTTGGTGGTCTTTTCCTTCTTACACATTGCATGTTTGGCGTTATACTATTATGTTTTTACCCTTACCACCTTAGCGAATTTTTGTTTGCTTGTTTTTGTTGGGTCTCCCTGCAGTGAAGTACAGGTAGAGTGGATGCATGTTGATGATAATGTCTATAAGGGTCTATAGGAATAGGTAGGGGGAGATAAGGAGGGAAACTGGATTTGGGGAGTAACTAATGAAGATGGGAGGGGAGAGGGAGCACCAGGACAGATTGTGATTGCATAAATCATCTTAGAGGCAATTTACCTATGGTGGGGCGATGCTCTAAAATTGATGTGTGGCGGATTCTAAAATTCTCCATGACAAGATTGAGTAAATAAACTATAAACAACGTAAACCATTAACATATTAATAAAAATATTATAAATGATCTCACATAATTGATGTCACAGATGAAAGGGCATACTTGAAATAAGAATGTCATGAAGAAAATTCTATGGAGACCAAGATAATGGAAAATTAGAACAATTCCTGACAATAATATTAAATACAGTTAAACAAAATACTGAACACACAGAAAACAAACTACTGGAGAAATGCGACCAAAATAAGATAAAAATTGGAGACACAATTTCCATAACCCATTGGCACCAAGTGAACCCACACTCACAGTGACCCTCTAGGACCGAGGAGACTGCTCCTTAGGGTTGTTTCAGCTGCCAGAAATCTTTTTTCTTTCATTCAGAAATTGACACATTTTCCTATGAAATATGTATTATATAATATATAAATTTTAAACTCCCTTTTGAACATGCAACTGTATTTTATAAAAGTAATTTAAATTTTTTTAATTTTAAAATATTTTCAAAATAAAAATGTTCTAAAACCAAAGACTGTACAGATGTGCTTTATACAATTGATGTATGTATATGTATGAACTGTGAAAAGAATTGTATGAGCCCCAATAAATTGTTAAAATAAACAAATAAATAAATAAATAAAATATTTTATATGTAAAAAAATGTTCTAAAACATTTGTGTATCGACTAAGATCCTTTAATATTGTCTTAAAACATTTTATGAGCATCTATTTCAAACATCATACTATTCTATAGTTCAATCATATTAAGCAGTGTTGTACAATCACTACCACAATCCGTTTCAAAACACTGTCTTCCTTCGTGAAATCCTTTATGTTAACTTCCCTTTACCTGCCACATCCCCTGCCATAGCCCCCAGAACCCTTATTCTAATTATTGTCTCTGTAGATTCAGCCATCCTGGGGTTTAAAATTTTCAAAATATAGAAAAAGACCTAACCAGGAGTCAAAAAGATAACCAACAATGACAAAATACAATAGCAATAAACCTATATCTGGAAAAAGCCCACAAAAGATATTAAAAACCAAATCAAGCACAAAGGGTATCAAAAGGGAGATCAAATGGTAACATTTTAATCATTCAAATCAGATTTGCCATTTTAATTTTCTTTAGTCCTTTCTCTAATGCTCTCAGTCTGTGCACCATGTTATTCCCATTCCTCAATTACGGTTAAAGGGAAGTTTCCGGAGGCTTATAACCGGTGTAAATCCTGTAAGTGTTTTCAGTTTTCACTGTCACCCACAGCTTGCTGCAAACCAGAATCTCACAATTTAAGCCATGACACTATTCCCCCCTTTGGAGTTTAATGATATAATTTACAATCCTGGCACATCTTTTTAGAGCCTTATAGCTGTCCCTTAGATTGGCATGTGATTTTGAACTACTATTCTTGTGCTTAGTTAGCATTCCAATGTAGCATCCACTCTGGTATCAAGGAGAGTATATTTATATATCATCTTTATTTATCATGTTTATTATTTATTACACTTTGTTTTCCTAATTTTTGATAGTCATATAGTTAAATTCAATAAGGAATGTTATATGTATTGAATTTCATATATTAAATAATTTATCACTTTCTAATATAAAGCACTATCATATATAGTTATTTTAGTTAATTACTGGGCTAATCAGAATTACTCTAAATGTTCTGTCACTTCATCAGTGATGTTGTTCGGTGTTTTTGAGTCAGTTTACTCACAATAACTGTGTACCAGAGAACAAACACATAAACTGCCAAGTCTTGAACCATCGTCACATGCTCCTGAGTTTGAGACCATGTTTGCAGCCACTCTGTGCATCTAACTGTGCATTTTCCTTTATATTCCTGACACTCCACTAAACAGGATATTCTCCCCGGACTGGTTCCCCAATAACATGTCCAAAATATGTGAGATTTCTCACTATTCTCAATTCTAAAGAGAATTCTTAGATATTAGTCTGGAATTTCCTCCTCTTGTGACACATTTGCTATTTTTTAAATCAAAACTGTCCTTCCAAATAATGTGGACTCTTTATGACTCCAAAGAGTAGTCTCACAAAGGACTCCGCCAAGCAGATAGGCCATTCCAGTGCACCTGTTCCCGGTGTCGAGGGTCTCCATATGCTTTGTTTCTGCATCAAGGGAGACAATGGGTAAAAAGCATCTCTAAAGACATGCCACAAGTTTGGCCCCAGAAGTCACCACAATTATTTTCTAAGACCTAGAGATCTTTAGTCAATCACTACCCACAGCACACAGGGAGCGATGCAGAGAGACATCTCCAGAGACCTGACACTTCAACAAACTTAGATTAAGAGATAGGATGAGAATGACCATGTTAACCTGTTTGTCAAGAAAAAGGATCATTGATGACAATGAAGAATCAGAGTCAGGTTTAATATTTGTACTGCCACAGAAAATGCTAATTCCTTATTTCAAGCCTCCAGTGAGGAGATAATTTAGAGAAAAAGAAAAAAAAAACATCCTTGGGGATGCAGAGAGCTAAGAGAAGAATTACAACACGAAATCCTCCCTGTCATCCATCTGTGCTTGTCTAGGGCTGGGTGTCTGTGTTTGTTGGTCCTGCACACCCCCTGCTGCCCAGTGTCTTCCCTGCAGGGGAGGTTTGTGTCTGGGCTCACACTGACTTCCCCTCACTGTGCTCCTTGCACAGTAATACATGGCTGTGTCCTCAGCAGTCACAGAGCTCTGCTGCAGGGAAAACTGATTCTTCGATGTGTCTCTGGTGATGGAGAGTCAGCTTTGGAAGGACGGGTTATAAAATGTATCACCATCATACCATATATTTCCCATCCACTGCAGCCCCTTCCCCGAGGTCTGGCGGATCCAGTTCCAGCTATAACCATCGCTTGTGATGGAGAAACCAGAGACAGTGCAGGTGAGGGACAGCTTTTGGGAGGGTTTCACCAGTCCTGGACCTGACTCCTGAAGCTGCACCTGGGACAGAACACCTGCAAGGAAACACAGATGGTCCCTGTCAGTCACTTGCGGTCAAAAACAACCCCGTAGACCCAGGTCAGATATCTGAATCTCCCACCTTGGGGGACTGTCACCAGGCACAGGAGAACACCCAGCACTAGCATCTTTAGATCACAGCGGGGCTTTCCCAAGAGACCTACAGCCCTGTCTGAAGAGAACTGATAGCCTTCCTAGGCCAATGGTGAGCTTGTACCTTGGTGCCTGAAGAATAATTTGCATGTGAGGGAGCCCTGTCCTTATAAGCAGAAAGTAATGGAGATCAGACTCCCCTCTTCCTTCTGAAACCATTGTAGGGTAACTGCTTGCTTTAACTCATATGCATGTTAGTGTATAATGAAAAAAGGTTTTTCTCAAAAGGTGTGTGGGAAAGATCAAAGAATGCCCAGAATTTCTGAGCCCCGTGTTCTCTCCTTCCAGCCCCCTGTTGCCCCTGCCCTGCCTTGGGTTTCTATATGACAGTTTGTTGAAAGAATCATTGGACGCCAAGGCATATTCACTCCTCACACTCTCCAAGACCCATTTTTTCCTGTCCACCCTGGCACCTCTTAATTAAACTCCTCATAGTCCTTAGTAGTTTTCCATGTGTGAGAGTAACATCTTTTAGTAACACAAATACCAAATTAGTTCCAAGGATTGATGTCCCAAAGGTCCAACTCTTCTATGAAGCCATTCAGCTCTAATCTGCCCCCACCCCCTACTCCACCCATGAGAAAATCTCCTCAGATTTCTGGGTTATGAGAATCACTGCAGCGTCCAACAGAAATTCGTGAAATTTTGAGGAAATGAATCATGGTGGAGGGTTCTGTTCAGTCAAAATTCTGAAGTTCAGGAAAGGGTAAACCACATGCTGGTTCTGAAGAACAGGCTCCACTCCTACGTTTGCATTGTATTCATGCACACATGACCTGACGTCACTGGCAGAATGTTTCCAGTAGGGATTGTCTTGCTACTAATCTTCCTTAACCAGGATTTTTCTGACTTTGGGCCATGGTCTTTACCAACCCCACCGCTCATACAAGAAATACCCACACTACATCCCAGAGCCTGATGACTGAGGTCAAACTCAATGTAAGTAAAACATTCAAGTGCCACAGGGTCTCAGGAAAGAACGTGCCACCTAGAAAAGTTGGGCTTCAGACAAGATAATGTTAACCCTGTAGCCTCTAAAAAATGTAAGATTCTGAATACACACACACACACACACACACACACACCTTTGTTTGCTGGAATATCCAAAATGATGCAAAATAAGTCAAGTCCTGATTTCAGGTATAAAGATTCAGTAGAGCAGTAGATGGAAAATAATCATTTCAGAAAATACTCAGAGTAAGAAGAAAAGCCAAGTACAGTGATTTAGATCTTGAACCAAAAGACATTTTCTTGAGACCCAGCAGGCACTTTCCACTAAAATTGGGTCCATCCATACAACTGATCCTCAACATTTAGAGAATGAGCTCAGCCACTCTTACATGTCTCTTATCCAGGAGGCTCTGGTTCAGTTGAAATGTGAGCATTTCCAACCAGAGACAGTCTCTCCATTTGTACTCTGGGCACAGCCCCATCACAACTGCTCATGGGTCTCACCTTACATTTATTCCCTAACCTCAAGGATTGTCTAATTTTGGAAACTGTTCATACTATAGAAGCTGTGACACTATCTCTAACTAAGCAGTTTTAAAAATGAAACCCTTTCAGATTCTTTCCTCGGAATGTTGCAGGTTCAGGTAAATGACAGCCATGATAATGTCTTCAGAATTCATAAGAGTTTATTCGGTTCTAACTGGACTGCTAGAATCTAAAAGCGAGTCCTTGATTGAAGTCCTGAGTCCACGTTTCAGTCCATTGTTTAAAGGCGAAAAACTCAGTTATCATTTGTCTAAGACTTAAGCAGAAAGCGAAATTCATGTTACTATCTCTTAGGGTTAGGGAGCCTTACAGTGTACAGCATTGATAATAACATTCAGGTAACTTCAAGAAGACCAAGCATGCATTACAAGGTACATTCCTTATCAGAAAAAGAACAATACCAAAATTGATTATAACATCCTGGTTACCATAACAAGATTAACTACACCTTTCGGATTACAACACCACAGGGAACAATATTGAGTCAGAACAAATGATATATTGAAGAATATTCAAAACTAATTGTAGTGTCCAGAACCTAGGAACATATGGAAGTACATGCTAAAATTAATCACCAGCAGAGACTTTCCCAAAAGTAGGGGGAGAACAAGCAGGTCAACTAGCAGTCAACTTTCTGAGATGGGAGGGAGGAATAGGCAAGTTACATAGCAGCTTACAAAAATGGAATTGCTCTTACTAGTCTGCATCAATAATAATGTTTAAAATGTTTTTACCACACTAATGTTTGACACCACTCATTTACTGAATTAGAATCTCTTTATATTAGAATTACTGAATTAGAATCTCTTTTTTACAATGGGGAAATCCAAGCACTCAGTATTGGTCACCTGGAATTCTTTGGGCCAGAATTTGCTGAAGGGAATAAGCAAATGCTTTGAAACGAATACACATGAATTTCAGTAAAATCCAGGGGTTCAAGCACAGGACACTGGCGTTTTTTAATTGGAGATAATTGAGTCAGTTCCCTTTTCATATGCACACTGACGGAGCATCACTTGATCCTGTTCATTTTACCAAACTCCCATCTCACCATCTGCTCTTGGTGGTTTTCTGACCAACTTTAGCTTGAGACCATGATGCAGCTGCACAAGAGTTCAAGGAGTTCAAGCAACACCCATCTCTGAATTTGACTGCCATGATTGTCTCAGATAATTTCATAGCAGTGATTGACAGGGGTCTTCTTAAGTGACACCCTCATGACATTATCCATGTGCACATAACTTTCCTAACAGATTTCGTACACATGTTCTCAATGAGCTCCTGAGTGCTCCCTGCATTCTGGAGAAGCAATACATTGAGCTCTTCTAGACTCAGATTTCTGGGTTCTTTGTGGTCCCCATCTCCTGGATTAGGCATGGTCAGTCACTTAGTCAAGGCACACTGTATGTCTCAAAATTCAAAAGGTGGCAATGATAAAAAATCTGTCCAAGGAATATGCAATGATATTTTCCCTGGTTGTCTATTGTTGTACATTAAATAGACATACAACACTGCTGCTTAAAATTACAAGAGGTTTTTGCTTTTATTCGTTGCTTGAGTTCCCTTTTTACTCTCTTGATGCCATAAATGTCTGATTTTAGAAGGTCACCCTCATCTACGTTGTCTTCTTTGTGTGTGCTTCCTTTACTCTGTTTGACAGCGTATGAACGCCCTGCAGTGGGACCACTTAGGTGTATCCCTGATTCCTTATAGGTGGTCTCTATAGCTCTGGAATTGACATTAGGTCTTTGATAATGTTGTGTTCCTATTTGTACATGAGCTAAGGTTTCAGTTTTCTTTCATGCTTCTGAGGGTGACGAACCAATTGTGCCTGTCCCATTGTTGAACAGAATGTCACTCTCCCTTATAATGTCCCTGTGGCCTTTGGTGAAGATCAGTTGTCCATTGTGTAGATGGATTATTTATTCGTTTTCTATTCTGTTCCATTAATAATTGTACCTATCATTGTATGAGTGCCAGGCTGTTTTGACTGCTGTGACTGTGTAAGAGCTTTGAGGTTAGCTTTTATGAGTGAGACCCCTACCTTGATCGCAATCTTTTTGGGTCCCTTGATTATCCTAGGATTCTCCAGATAAAATGAGCATCTATTTTCCCACTTCTTTAGAGGACTAAGTTGTCATTTGGATCACAATTACATTGTATTTAGAGACAGTATTATGTAGTTTTGACAGTTTTTGCTATTGAACGTCCTTTTCCATGAACATGGCATATTGAGAATGTGAATGTGAACAGACTTGCATTGGGAGGCATAAACATTCCTGAATCATGTCATCTTGCTGAACAAGAGACACAGAAAATAGATAAAGACAGAAAGAGACTTCGGACCAGTGCTGGATCTGACCTGCACACTTCCCACTGAAAAAAGGAGCCACAGTCTGCTTTACTGTGGTTTATTACCTACCTAGCCGCCTGCATAACCCTAACTTGGAACTCAATGTCAGAATTGGGAAATTCTATGGAAGCCTCTGCTCTCAGTCTGTCCTTTCAGCAGCACATCACCGTCTTTCTCTTTAGGCACCATTTGGAGAGTTTGAATAACCCATCTTTCTGATCCAATTCAAAATCTAAACTTTGGCAGCACCCAATCGCTCCACTTCTCTAAATCTCATTAGATTTGGAACTCTGAGTTTCCTTGACTATCTTCTGGACCCTGATTCTGAGAACCACATGGCTGAGAAATTTTCGTCCACACCAAAGAGACGGATTTTTTTAGTTATAATACAACTATTGTAATGTAGAACAATTCAGGGATAGGCACTGCATGGTATTAAAATAGAGAAATTCTCTGAGGGAAACAAAAAGATGGAGAAGAACACCAATACCACAACAGGAAAGCAGTCCTGAACCTCCATCTCCTGGACCTGAGACCTATGCTCTGTTGGTATTAAGCGCCACCTTGGGGTCTGTTTTCTCCCTGCAGGGGAGGCTTGTATCCTGGTTGAATCTGAATTCTCCTCACTGTGATGGTAGCACAGTAATACAAAGGCATGTCCTGGAATTTCAGGCTGTTAGTGTGCAGGTACAACATGTTCTAGAGATTGTCTTTGGAGATAGTGAATTGACCCTTCACAGAGTCTTTGTATTATGTACGACCACTGTCCCAGGTACTGATTCTTGACACCGACTGCAGGTCCTTCCCCAGAGCCTGGTGGGCCTAGATCATCACATAGCTACTTTAGGACAAACTAAGGGTTGCATAGGAGAGTTTCAGAGGCCCCCTCAGGCTTCCCCATGGTGCCTCCATAGTCCACCAGCTGCACCTCACTCTCGACGTTTGCAAGCACAGATTTCCTGGGCAGGAAAACCATCAGACATATTCACCGTGTCTCTCACTCACACCCAAGCACACAAACTGGTTCTTGACAAGATCACCTGTTATAACAGCAACAAGGAAAAACCCCTTTCAGCACAGACTCCATGCTGTCTGTGTTGTGCTCAGTCCTGATCACTGAGTGGGTACTCCTGAAAATCCAGGAGCATTTCCAGACCTGCAGAGTTGGGGCTGCGTTGGCTTTCCTCAGCAGAGGGAGGGGTGGATTTGCATGCCCTCCCACTACATAGCAATAAATGGAGTTGCATAACTTCTGAGATCTGAGGACTTGGTTCCTAGAACAGATCTGAGTGTTTTAGGTGTGAAGGGCACAATGATAATGTCATTAATATCATGTATTATGTGACTTTCTATAGTCAATTGTAATCACACATTAATCCATTTTATTTTCTATTTAAACGCAAAACGTGTGTAGATTGTATATCTCTGATTGATATGAATAATACTATAAACAGAAATGTAAAAAGTGTATTTTTATAACTTTGAGGAACTCACAGTGTGTTCCATCTTAATATCCTTTTAAATTTTGGAACAAAAATATTTGGGAAGAGGCATGATCAGGGTTTTAAGGTGGATGAACAAAAGTTTCCAATTTAAATTCCCAGGACATCCCTTGCTATCCTTGAAAAACAAGGAGGTACAAAGTCATGATGAATTTTAAAAATAGTAAATAAATACTTTGGCCCAACTTCTTTTTCTCACAGTGCAGTTTTATACCTTCTTACAACTTTTTCATAGAGCCCTGGTCATCACCCTGAAACCTGTTTGAATTTCTACACGATAACCCCATAAAATAGGTATCCCAACAGAAAGTCGACCAAATTATTGGGCAATTAAAACATCTTCTTCCCACTAAAGCACTGTGTCCTGAATGAAGGCAAGCTTGGAGTTCACGGTCATGTGGTGGTGGTGGTTGTGAATAGGTGCTACTGAGTCAGTTCTGACCCACAGTGACACTATTCACAGCAACAGAACAGTGTCTGATACTGCACCGTCCATTTGCAAGTTCCTTTGTCTTGGGGACAGATAATTAAGGACAAATTGGGGAGAACTTTTTTCATAAGCTGTAAGAGGAAAACCCAGCACTTTAAAATAAATGGTCTAGGAGAAATGACAGAAAAAGTACCAAAAATATAATGAAGCATTTCAAAATATGCTTATTTGTCTTTTTTAATTGACAGAAGCTCAGGCTTTGCTTCTGATCTGTTGCAAGGCAACATCGGAATGGTGTAGGATCATTCTGTGGATGCCTCCTCTTCATTTCAGAGAAGGTTGAATTGGGACAAGCAACTGCAGGGCGTATCTCCCGAAGGAAGCACAGAACTGCATGCTGAGATTTTCATGGCAAAATGTGACTCAGCATGCTCAGTGAAGAGTATAGGGGAGAATGCCACATTTTGAAAAAAAAAAGGTGGCCTGAAAATTCTTAAGGATGATATATGAAAAGAGTGACCCAAGAGGGAAAAAAAGTACATTATGAGGGGGCAGGGGGCAGGGCTGTGTTGGGTTGCTGTGAATCAGAACTAGATTCAGGAAAGTACAGGAATGAGCAGTTCGTTGTTTTCTGTGTCCTTCACCTTAGGACCTGCAATCAGGGAAGGTGTTACTGTGATGGATTCTTCCAGTGCCTCTCATGTTGAAAGTCAACGTGGTAAGACTGTGAGGAGGAATAAATGTAGGGAGAAGGGAACATGAATATCCAGGGGTGAGGAGGAATCCGTTGTTCTTGGAGTAGAGCAGAGAGGCAGCACGTTTGTGAATGGTGAGGCGGGGACACGAGTGGAGTGCTAGAAACTGTGATAGGGGAGGGAAGTCAGTCTTGGAGAGGTATGCTATCACAACGCTGCTTGGGGAAACTGCAGTCTGGTTCATGACTCCTGGGGACCAGTGGTCCTGTGACCAAAAAGATGTACTTCACCCAAGCCAAGCATTTTTAATGACCTCCTATGCATGCTAAAGTTGCACATGGAAAATGGAAGACCAGAATGGAATTGACACACTTGAATATTGATGTTGGTTAAAAATATTTAAAGTACCATGTCCTAAAAAAAGAATCCATAAACTCATCTTCAAAGAAGTACAGCCAGAATTCTTTTCAGAGGAAAGCATGGTGAGGCTTTTGGACATGTTATCTGACAGACTTGTCTCTGCAGAAGGCCCTCATGCTTTGTAAAGTGGAGAGGCAGCGAAAGGCGGAAGACCCTTGAGAAGATGATGGACAAAGTGGCTCCAACAACAAGAACAATTTTGAGGATGGCACAGGCTTGGGCAGTGTTTCATTCTCCTCTACAGTGGGTGGAGAGGAGTCCGAACTGATGGACAACTTCTAACAACAGCAGCAATATTGCCGTGGGTTTGTGGGTGAAGGTTCTGATCGATTTATGTGCCCAGAAAGAGTGCCTATCATATGAGAATTCTCGCTGTAAAAGGTCCTGATGCCCTTGGGATGCCCAAATTTCCATGTTCTTCAAGAAGCTGTCTTTTTTGGCGAATGGGGGGCACGTGTCAATGAACAACCAGGACAGACAGCAAGGGCTCTTGCTGCTCTCATACCTTCCCCTGCAAACTCATCCTGTCCTGAGCCAGAAGAGTAACTTGTGGACACTGGGTCAGCCCATGGTACAGAGGGCACACACCTCAACCTAAGGAGCAGATTTGACTGAGGACAGTTCTCTCTAGAAGAAGGCACAAACCCAGCTGTGGGAGGTGGATGCTGCAGCCTGTGAGAAACCTCTGGGGTTCAGGTGGAGGCAACAGCAACATCTGCCAACACCTGGTAAGTTACTGGGAAGATAGTTGAGAGATAACTTTATTCAAAAAGATCTAGAAGAACAGATTGCAGAACTTTCTTTCCTTGGTTCATTCAAACTTAATGGTGAAATGTGTAGCCCAATACAATAAAGCACATTTTAAAACTACAATTATTCACTTTTGAAAAATGTATATTTTCCCTTGAGATTTTATGTACCAACATATTGAATGGATATCATCTTAGTTCATATCAGTTCTTCATAGATTCCTTATCAAGTGGGCAATCATGTAATCAGGATCATTAACTCTGCTTCACTGGCTACTTGAAATGTTGGACTTGGAAGGCTTGCAAAAGAGGTCCTGGAAGCTTATACTGTCGCCGAGTCCATGGGAAAGTGCCCTTGGAATGACACTGCCTGGAGTGACTCGAGTTATTTGAAGAGAACTTTATAAAGTTGCCTCCAAGGAACCAAACTGTTTATTGGGAAGATGGAGGGATGAGGTCAAATTCACATCAAAGATTGCTGGTGGTACAACGGGTCAAACATGGGTGTGGTAACTATATGTGTTTGTGGTTCAAATCTGTCAGCTGCTCCTAAAGAGAACAGTGTATCATGGTGTTTCTTTTGGAAAAGCCCTTTCAGAGAAGCGGGGAAGCACTGCTCTCCCATCCACTGGTGTGAGACAGAAATGACTCCATGGCAGCGGATCAGTGGGAGGAAATGGACTTCAGACCAATTTCTGCATGTTTAATACAATGGCAGAGATGTAAACTCATTAATTTATTTTTAATTTTACCAGCAAAGATAATAGAAAGACATACCTATATAATCTCCCCCAAACCATTACCTCCCAGCCTTTCCTGATTTTCCCTTGCATTATAATGGCACATATTAATCATCAAACAACAATATTGATACATTTTTATGAATTAAAATCTATTATTTGTTTGGATTTCCTTAAATCTTACATAAGGTACTATCCCTGCCATAGGATTCCATACAAAACATCATATTACATTTAGTCATCATGCCCCTTTACCTTGCTCTCTATTGTGACAAATTCTGAGAAATTCCTTTCTATTTTTAAAATTGTCTTGACAACTCTGACGGTGTTTGTCTGGTTTTATTTTGTTTTTTGTTTGTTGTTGTTGATTTGTCTTGGAGAATAGCCTGATTGGAAACTGTCTATGTTATTGTGACAGTATATACACCGTCACAAACTTATCAGTGACCTTGATCACCTGGCTGAGTAAGGGTTTGTCAGAGTTCTGCATTATGAGAATGCTCAATGATGCCCCAACTAAGAAGTACACTATTGAAGAAACCAGGTTTTATTTTATTATATATAATAATAATATGATAGATATCATATAATTCAATAGTTAAAACATTCAGCAGAGTTGTACAATTGCTATGATGGTTTCCAAACATTCTTTTCCTGCATGGCCTCCTTGACATTGTCTTCCCTTTACCCACTCCACCATTGTATCCCCTCCTCCTGAAACCCTATTCTCCTTGCTGTCTCTATAGGTTCATCAATATTAGGATGCATATAACAAAATATGGAAAAACATATAACACAAATTCAAGAAGGTGACCTCCAATGACATAACACCTCTGAGATACATTCTAATATGGACAAGCACAAACCAAAGCAAATACCACAAACCAAAAATAAAGAAAATGTAGGACACCAGATAAGGGTCGGCTTCATCAGTAGAGCAGGTGGAATCTACTGACAATGTTGTAACTGTTCAAGCCAGATTGACGTTTTTGATCCTTTATACTCATCTCTCAAAATCCCTCTGTTAGGTAACCACTTTTCTCAATGCCTCAATTGTAGATGGAGGGACTTCTCCAGAGACTTATTTCCTATGAAGTTCCACAAATGAATCTTGGGCTACCACTCTCAACCATCACAATTTAGTCTTTGATACTAGATCCTCCTTCAACTTCAGACTAAATGGTTTCCCATCCTTCAGTGATGATGGTGTGCTTCCTCCATGTAGGCTTAGTTGCCATCTCACTTAGAGGGCCGCTTGTTTGGAAACAATCCTTTAAGACCCCATATGTGAAGAAAACAGATTGGAAAGTTTGGTTTTTGTTTGTTATTTTGTTTGAACTAGAAGTTATGAAGGCAGGATGGGGGCAGAGGGCTATGAATCACTGTTTGTTCAAAGAGGGCAAAAGATGAGCAGAGCAATGGGAAAACATAAGAAAAGCCAGCAGAGCACAGAGCTGGTGTGATTTTCTCCTAACACCGGCTCCGCACACCTGGGTATGAGCTCTGACACTTGGGCTCTGGGCACAACCTTCAGCCTGAGCCTTCGTCAGACTGCAGGGTAGGCTTGTGTCTGGGCTCACACTGACTTCCCCTCCCCGTGTTTCTTACACAATAATGCACAGCTGTGTCAGCAGTTAGTGAATTCACTTGCAGGGAGAATTGGTTCCTGGCTGTGTCCCTAGAGACGGAGTTGCTACTCTTACTGCAGCCCCTTCCCTGTGCACTGGCGGGTCCACTCCCAGCAGTAACCACTGGTGGTGATGGAGAATCCAGAGACTGTGCACGTGAGTGACAGGGTCTGTGAGGGCTTCACCAGTCCAGCCCCTGACTCCTGCAGCTGCACCTGGGACAGAACACCTTGGAACAAAGAAAACCACAGTGAGTTCCAGACAGACCTACCGTGCCTTGTTCTGATCTCTAAAATCAGGGACGATCTCACCTGGGGCTGCAGCCACCGGGCAGAGAGGGAGACACAGCCACACCATGTTCTCCTCTTGGAGGATCTTGCCTTGCTCACAAACTCCAGTCCTCACTGAAAGCGGCAGTGACCTGCCCAAGCTTAAAACCCTCCTCTCTCCATGGCCGAAAGAGTTTTTTGCAGGTGGGGGTTCGGAAGTGATACAAGAACATTGTATAGAGAGGACTCTGTACATCAGCTGCCTTTGAATCCAGTTGTTCCTGTGTTTCCCTGGTCCTGACAGAGAGGAAATTGAAGTGGACCACATGTAAGGAGAGGTGGAAATCCAGAGGAAATGATCACCTCCCAGTGCTTCCATTGCTTCTCCTCAAGTGACGCTGGGGGTTGTCTAGAGGATGCAAACACTCAATTGGGAACCACTACGGATCGTAGCGCACAGCCAATGACATTGTGAATGTCACACATGAGGAAGGAAGCCTTGCCCGGGAGAAATGGCCACTCTCCACTCAGATGCTCCTGCACTCCTGGGTTTGAGAAAAGTTTCCCCAGTGCGAGAGAGAGCTCTGTGTATCACTGTGACCTAAGGACAACGTTCTTTCCTTGTATACAGAAGAGACTAACTTCCTAAACTCTTATGGATAGGACAATATCTTACTTACTGTTCACTATTGAACATATCTAGGTTCTACTATCCATTGTAATAGCTGCACAATTCATGGACAAGTTTTAATGCGGCAGGGACAACTCATTGCTCCAGAGACAACAGGCCTCAAAGGAAGCCCCTGACATTGCTAGCACACCCTCCACTAATATAACCTCACCTGCCTTTTTTAGCTTCTGTCATCCACTGGCCTGCCAATCCCCAACAGCCTCCTGTGAGTGACCCATTTCCTGTAAAAGTCCTCAACACCCCAGGTGTGAAGGCTCATTTTCTGGATACAGACACACTGCGACACATGTGGGCACAATAAAGTTCTTCCTTTTTGATATAACCCGTGGCAACTCCTTCAGAGCAACTCCAGTAAGAGTAGTGCCAGTGGAAACGTCACTGAGTTCTTTATGAGGACATGTAAAGTTCAGTCAAGTCTGCTGATACATGTCGGAAGAGCATACCACTCTGTTATAAATATCAAACGGAAGGCATTCCGCTCAAGCACCTTGCGGCACCCAACTCCAGTAAGCCTCATCCGGGAGGCACTCGGCACCAGTTTCCAGGGTTAGTGAGCCCAAAGTTCTGAAGGAACCCCCAGAGACACTCGAGTCCATTAATCAAGACTCCTGCCCAAGAACAGTTATGTTAATTTACTCTGTGGATTGGGAAGTGTATCACGGTTCCACGCTCAGTCTCTGATGGAGTAGCTGTCATCTGGATCGGGGAGTCCACTGTGCAGGGATCGTAGGACTGGAGAATTTCAACCATCCGTGACTCCTGTGGGCAATGCCATACTTTCTCCTGCTTTTCATGTGGTTAATTTTATAGAAAGTGGGATCCTCTCTAGGGAATCCTATTCTGAATTACTCAGGTGAACCCCATCAATATCGCCCCCAAACCTTCCTAATAGACCCAAGCAGGGAAAGGTCATTTGTGGGAGTTAGAAACGTTGTCTGGAAGAGCTGCATTAAAGATTTTACTTGCCCTGAAAATGTAAAGAATTTCAAACATATTTTCCTAATGACAGCATCCAGGAACCCAGCTTTCTGTGTTACAAAGTGTGGAAAATGTATTTTGAAATTAATATATTTCCAAAGTAGGATAATTTTGATCCCGTCCTTCCAAATACATGAATTATTAGTAAACACCAACTTCAATAAGAAATATGTTTTAAATAAAGTAACTTATTAAGAACAATTACATTGGGGACTGGATGATGTATTTTCTTGCACTGAGTAAGGTGGTGTGGCTGGCACCTGAGGGTGGAGAATTGTATGAAGTAGGGCAGGGAGTCAAATCGGGGTCAGAGGGAACTGTGGTCTAAGCTGTGAAGTGAGAACTTAATCCTGAGCACAGCTTCTTCCAGACCCGTACCGAGCAAGCCATGATACCCACATTAAACCATCTGCTCTGAAATTATAAAACAGTAACGACTGCTCAAGAAAGAATCCAAAGAAGTCTTCTAGAACCCAACTTACTTCAGTTACCAGGTAAACAAGTAAAAATCAAGCTTTCTGAAGCTTTTAATCATTGACTGAAAGTTCCAGAAGACAAACTACAGGTTATTAGTGAAGTGACCAAAGTGTTGCATAAAGCCAGTTTGCTCACTGATGATAACAAAGACAATGGAGAACTTAGACCTGGCTTGACAGTGGCTCACAGTATCAATAAAATTCCTTTTGTCACCACTTGCTATTTATGTATATTTTATTTCTTTGAGGAAAGTCTTGACCCTTGATCACTCAGATACAGGAAAACAGGGAAACTTTTTACCCACCATCTTTTAGAACTCCATCAGGAACAAGAGCTAGACAATTACCCTTGGAGGGACAATTGCTCTTGTCGCACTGAAGAGGAATATAAAGCCATGGTCCCACAAAGGACCAGTGGGCCCTTTAACAGGAGGACTCTTGCAATTGTTGTCAGATTAAAAAGAAGACGTAAAGCCTCTATGTAATATACATGGGCTCTTTTTCCAAATTAGGGATGATTATGCTAATGCACACTCCCAAAACTATACTGAAAACAAAAGCTTATTTGAAGATCTAACTGAAAGAAAACGCTCGTTTCCTACAATTCATGCTATTTAGTCAAGGTCTGGAAGCACCCAGGTACAGAACATTTTGCACCAGAGATTCAAAAACATAGATGTTAAGAAATACTGAACCTCCCTGCCCTACTTCATACAATTCTCCACCCTCGGGTGCCAGCCACACCACCTTACTCAGTGCAAGAAAATGTAGATTCTTTTGAATAGATTCAGAATACTCTGAAAGAAGGGACTAGGAAAAGATAGTGGAACACACACCCTGGCCCAGCAAGCCTTGAGGACAATATCCCCACTCACAGCAACCAATCCACAGAGAGGACCCTATGGCAGGACCCACTATGTGATATAGCATCCCTTATTGACACATAGCTCTACAGGAGACAACACTGGAGACACAGTGTTAGAATTCGGCCCTATCTGACTCCACCACACCGAGGCAAAACACTAAGGGTATGCAATAGACCAACAAGGGGGCCAGAGCAACAAAGTCTGGAGGGAGTACCAAAAATAGACTTTGGTGCTACGGCATAGCACCCCATCAGACTTGACCAGAAAACACTCCTAAAGGGGAACAAACAGTCCTTGAACATAGATAGGCACTTTTTTGTGTGGTAATTGTTTTTATTGTTGTTGTTTTGTTTTCTTTTGTTGCTTTGTTTTCCTCTGTCTTGTTTTTGTGGATGTTATTATCTCCGCAGGTCTGTCTAAATAAAATAGGCTAGATTAACAATCTGGAGAAGAAAACAACAGGACTGTCAATTCTGGGAGGACTTGGGAGAGGGGGAGGGGGTGAAAAGGAAGTGGTGTTAACAAACCCAGGAACGAGGGAAAAACAAGGGATCCAAATCGGTGGTGAGGAAGGTGTAGGAGGCCTGATAGAGTGTGATCAAGGGTAATGTAACCGAGAGGAATTACTGAAACCCAAATGAAGGCTGAGCATGATAGTAGGACACGAGAAATGAAAAAAAGAAATAGATTAAAGAACTAGGAAGCAAATGGGCATTTAGAGAGTTCGTGTACAAATGTAAATATATTTATGAGAATGGGGAAACAGATCTATGTCCATATATTTATAGGTTAAAATTAAGGTAGCAGATGGACATTGGACCTCCACTCAAGTATTCCCTCAATGCAAGAATATTTTGTTCTATACTACTGGCATTTCATGATGTTCACCTTCGCGACTTGATCGCTGAAGACAAAGCAGGTGCATAAGCAAATGTGATTAAGAAAGCTGATGGATCCCTGTTATCAAAAGATACAGCATCTGGGGTCTTAAAAGCTTGAAGGTAAACATGTACCCATCTAGCTCAGAAGCAACAATGGCCACATGGGAGAAGCACAACAGCCTGTGTGATCACAATGTGTCAAAGGGATCAGGTACCAGACATCAAAGAACAAAAAATCCTATTATTATGAATGAGGGGGAGTGCAGATTGGGGACCCAAGACCCATCTGTAGGCAACTGGACATCCCCTTACAGAAGGATTCGGGGAGGACACAAGACAGGGTGCAATGTAGCAATGATAAAACATACGACTTTCCTCTAGTTACTAAATGCTTCCTCTCCCTGCCCCATGCACTATCATGATCCCAATTCTACCTTACAATTCTGGCTTGACGAGAGGATGTGCACTGGTACAGATAGGAACTGGAAGCACAGGGAATCCAGGACAGATGATCCCTTCAGGACCAGTGCTGAGAGTGGCGATACCTGGAGATTGGGGGGAGGGTGGAGTGGAAAGTGGGGAACTGATTACAAGGATCTTCATATAATCACCTCCCATGGGGATGGACAACAGAAAAGTAGGTGAAAGGAGACGTTGGACAGTGTAAGATATGACAAAATAATAATAATTTACATATTATCAAGGGCTCATGATAGTGGGGAGGGAGAGGGAAAATGAGTTGCTGATAACAAGGGCTCAAGCAGAAACCAACCGTTTTAAGAATGATGATGGCAACAAATGTACCAATATGCTTGACACAATGGATGTATGTATGGATTGTGATAAGAGTTGTATGAACCCCCAATAAAATGATTAAAAAAAGAAGAAGTACAAAACCAAGGTCTGAACTTCGCTGGAGTATATGCCTTGAATAGCATTTAATCTCTATAAAGGTTAGCCTGGAACATTTAAAATAATTTAAAGACTTTTTCTGTTAAGGTGAATAAGTTCTCCTGGGAGCACAGATTTAAGATAATACTTGTTTTATTGCAGAACATTCCATTATGATGTAGAGAGTAAACAAAATAAATTTCCTTCTCTTCCCTTTATGGTGGTTAGGGTAACAGGAAAGTAGCCACAATTCAAATGCATCCAAACCTGATTCTAAGCTTGTTGGGATGCTTTCTTGATGTACACTTACCCTTGTAATTAAACTCTTTCTTTCTCACCAAGAGCAGCTGGTGGGCTTGAACTGCCAACCTTTTGGGTGGAAGCCAAGTGTTTTACCCACTGTGCCATTGGGGAGTCTTTTTAAACTCTGTCTATATACAGATGTTTAAGCACTCAGCTAACAGAATAAAAGGTGGCAATTCAGAATCTGCCAGTGACTCTAGCGAATAAATGTTTGGGTGAGATCCTTCTTGAATAGTTACAGATAAAAAGATAGGCTGGATGAACTGTCTGAAGGAAAAATAACGGGACCGACAGTTCCAAGAGGACTTGGGAGAAGCGGAGGTGGGGAGTAAGGAAGTGGTGTTAACAAACCCAGGGACAAGGGAAAAACATGACATCCAAATTGGTGGTGAGGGGGGAGTGACAGGCCTGGTACGGAATGATCAAGGGTAAGGTAAAATAAAGAAGAGGTATAGCTGTAACCCAGGTGGGGAAGGAGCATGATAGTGGGGCAGGAGGAAAGTCAAGAGAAATAGAGGAAAGAGCTAGGAGGCAAAGGGCATTTATAGAGGTCTAGACAAAGACGTGCATGCAAATATATATGAGGATGTGGAAATAGATCTGTGTCTATATTTATAGGTTTAGTATTAAGGTGATGGAAGGACCCTGGGCCTCTACTCAAGCACTCCTTCAATGCATGAATACTTTCATCTACTAAATTGGCATTCTATAATGCTCACCCTCCCGACACAACTGCTGAAATCAAAGCGGGTGAACAAGTAAATGTGGTGAAGAAAGCTGATGGTACCCGGCTATCAAAAGCGATAGTGTCTGGGGTCTTAAAGACTTGAAAGTGAACAAGCGGCCATCTAGCTCAGAAGCAACAAAGCCCACAAGGAAGAACACGCCAGCCTGTGTGATCACGTGGTCCTAAAGGGATCAGTTATCAGGCATCAAAGAATAAAAATTCATATCATTGGCTGCACACCTCCATGATATGATCGCCAAGGACCAAGGGGTGAATAAGCAAATATGGAAAAGAAAGCTGATGGTGCCCAGCTCTTCAAAGAGATAGTGTCTGGGGTCTTAAAGACTTGAAAGTGAACAAGCGGCCATCTAGCTCAGAAGCAACAAAGCCCACATGGAAGAATCACACCAGCCTGTGCGATCACAAGGTGTCAAAGGGATCAGGTATAAGGCATCATAAAAAAAATCTTACCATAGTAAATGAAGGGGGGAGTGCAGAGTGGAGACCCAAAGCCCATTTGTTGGCCACTGGAGATCCCCTTGCAGAGGGGTGTAGAGGAAGAGATGAATCAGTCAGGGTGCGATGTAACACCGATGAAGAATACAGCTGTCTTCCAGTTCCTAAATACTTCCTCCCCGCAGTATCATGATCCGAATTCTACCTTGCAAGTCTGGATAGAGAAGAGGTTGTACACTGGTGCATATAGGAGCAGGAGGCACAGGGAATCCAGGGTGGATGGTACCTTCAGGAGCAGGGTTGTGAGGGGCGATACTGGGAGGGTAGAGGGAGAGTGGGTTGGAAAGGGGGAACCAATTACAAGGATCTACATGCGACCTCCTCCCTCGGTGATGAGCAACAGAAAAGGGGGTGAAGGGAGACGATGGATAGGGCAAGATATGACAAAATAATTTATAAATTATCAAGGGCTCATGAGAGAGGGGGGAGCAGGGAGGAAGGGGAAAAAAGACGACTTGATGCAAAGGGCTTACGTGGAGAGCAAATGCTTTGAAAATGATTAGGGCAAAGAATGTACAGGTGTACTTTATACAATTGATGTATGTATATGTATGGATTGTGATAAGAGTTGTATGAGTCCCTAATAAAATGTTTAAAAAAAGTTATAGATAAGCCCAACTGAGCCAAAATTGTCTTATCATCTTTAATACCGTATATTTACATACACATATAGACATATGTTGTTATATGTAATAAGTGTTATAAATATGTAAAGATGAGTTGTTATGTGTGATATATATATAACTAATTGTGCACAATGAACACACAGTCTACACATACTCAAACCCTGCTCTTTAGTCCATTTGAAACTATAGTGACAAAGAATTACAGAGTGGAGTTCTACATAGGATTTGTTGAGGATGTTAATCTCTATAAACCTAGATTGCCTCATCTTAAATACAGAGATCAATTTTGTTGATTTCAACAGCACCATGATTTGCAGCCCAAACCTAATCACCTGGTGTAGTAGTGAAAGGGAAAATAGTCCTCTTTTCATCTTTTGTGTTATATCTGGCTTTTGCCCTACATCTTTCTAACTTGATATTCTAATTATAATCTATATTTGTTACTCTTCTAAAACTTCAAGGATTAATTTAATTACCAATTTCTCTTTGAATATTGCTTGACAACTACAAGGTCATCAGTTCTAAATCACCATGTATCCCAAGGGAGACACTTAAAGTGTTCTACTCTTATAAAGAGTTATTGTCTCAGAAAAATACAGGTGATTTTTTACATGGACCTAAAGGTTTGACCTGAGTTATAATCTACTCAATTGAAGTGAATTTTGAGATAGAATAGGTACATCAATAAAACATGAAGAGACTTCCGGGAAGATGGCAACGGAGTAACACATACCAGAGGGACTCCGCACAATCCAGCCCAGGAGTGTTGCTCAGAGGGAAATTCAACGCCACTGGATCGCAGGAGGCGCATCATAAAGATAAGTAGGCTCAGATCCACGGGGTTTTGAGGAGCTGGGGGCTTTTGGCTTACCTCAGTGGAAGCCGACTGGGGCTCGACCCTAGCCTAGCTGCTGTGTCTGCCCAAGCCGGACCATTTGCAGCCTGTAGCAGGGCTTGGCCTCTGCGCAGACACAGTTTTCCCCTGCCTGCCTCAGGGCAGGGACAGGGCCCTTAAGGCTCCACTGGCAGGGATTGGCTTTCAGCTGCATTGTTGCTTCTGTTTGCATCTCTGCTCTTTATTCCCACTCAGCCTTGAAGGGCTGTGCAGGGGCTTTTTCGGGGCACAGCCACAGCTTGCCGCGCCACGTGCACTGAGCAGGGAATGAACCCAAACCCCCACAGCTCCATAGGCAAGGATCAAGCTTCAGCTGCACTGCGGCGTCGGTTAACATCTCTGCTCTCTGTGTCCCCACTTCTCTGGGGGCTGCTCAGCAGCTTTCTTGCGACTCTTCTTGGGGCTCAGCTACGGACTGCCGCTGGGGCTTGGGGCAGGAAGTGGGCCCTTGCAGGTCCACAGGCAGGGAGTGGGACTCAGCTGCATAGTTGCTTTTCCTTCCCTCGCTTCCCTGTACCCCTGCACAGTCTAGTCTCACTTTTTGATTTTTCTCCCCCCCCTTGATCCTGCCCTGCTCTCTCACACTCCATTTCGGACTCAACTCACAGGGCACTCCCATTGCCCTAGGACATTTGCGCCTGTGTCACACCCAGCTAGGTGAGCTCCACCCTGCATAGATAGCCCAAGGCTAGGATAAGGCCTGCTTGCTCTCCAGGGTATACTCCTCTGACTCCTCACCAGGGAGTTCCTGCCTGTGTACCTGGGGACATAAGGCAGCTCAGCCAACACTTTATCAGTATTCAAACCAATAGCAGGAACTTCACCCCGGCCTCTGCAACACTGGCGCAGGCAGCCAAACTGCCATCTAGAGCACTCCCCTGATAGGGAAGCCACAGGAAGATAAAGTGGTAGGTTAATCCCATAGCAAAATCAGCTGTAGGCAGTTCAAAGAAGCATTCCTATAAGTCTTTCAGAGAGAGTCTAGAAAATGGCAACTGGTCCCACTAAAACAACTCAACTCAATAACCATCAGCCCCAACAACCTCAACGAAAAAACAGGAGAAACAAAAGACAAAGGCAGAAGATGTCCTGAACATAGCAACATACATAGAAGAAACAGACATTGAGATGCCATACAAAGAAACTCTCAGAATGCTGCTTGGAGTCATGCAGGACATGAGGGAAACAATACAGAAAAAGGATGAAACGATAAAGGAACTTAGCGAGGAGATAACGAAATACATTAGCAGAATCATGTTCCTTGAGAATCGATTGGAGGAATCAGAGAACCGCATCAATGCCTTGGAGGACAGCCAAGCAGACTTTAATAAACGTGAACAAAAATCTAATAAGAGCAGTAAAGAAGCTGAAGGAAACCTAAGAGTTATGCCTGATGCTATGAAGCAGAACAACATTAGAATTATTGGCCTACCCGAGGAAGACACAACAAAGAAGTCATCTGCAACAGTAGCGAGAGAATTCTTGGAGGAAAACTTCCGCAGCCTAATGAATGAAAACCAAGCAACCATCCAGGAGGCTGAAAGAACATCAGCACGACAGGACCCCAAGAAGAAATCACCAAGGCACATAATAGTTAAACTATCCAACTTTGAGGAAAAGGAGAAAATCATGAGAGCAGCTAGTGCAAAACAAGCAATCACATATAAAGGTCACCACATAAGGATATGCTCAGACCTATCAGCAGAAACTATGAAAAAAAGGAGAGAGTGGAGTAGCATATTCCAAAAATTGAAGGAAAACAACGCAAATCCAAGAATACTCTACCCTGCCAAATTATCGATCAAGATCGATGGAGAAGTAAAATTCTTCCCAGACAAGGAAAAACTCAAAAAATACGTTACAACAAACCCAGCCTTACAAAAGATCATCGCCGACTCAGTATGGGCAGAAGAACAACACTCACCAAGCACAAATAAGAGATCAACACATAGAGCAACCTCACCCAGAGCACAACAAAGAGAAAACAGGCCCCAAGATAGCAATGGCTTAAGGATGGAAAGAAGTCAAGAATGAAACACACACAAAACACATACTAATGATAAAGGAAAGTAAGAAAACTCCCAACACAAAAGGTGTAAAATGACATCACAGAGTCTGCACATGGAGATAATAACCCTGAATATCAATGGCCTGAACTCAGGCATTAAAAGACTGAGACTAACAGAATGGCTTCGAAAACACAACCCATCCATTTGCTGCCTACAGGAGACACATCTCAAGGCTACAGACAAAAATAGGCTGAGAATTAAAGACTGGAGAAAGACCTACCAAGCAAACAGCCATACAAAAAAAGCAGGGGTTGCAATCCTAATCTCGGATAAAATTGACCTCAAAGTGCAAACCATAAAAAGAGATAAGGAGGGACACTATATAATGCTCAAGGGAATCATAGACAATAAACCACTAAGCATTGTAAACATATATTCCCCGAATGAGAGACCAGGTCAATACGTCAACCAAACACTCCAAAAGATTAAGAAAGAAATCACAGGCTCAACAATTATAGTGGGTGACTTCAACACACCACTCACTGAGAAAGATAGATCACAGGGAAAGAAACTCAACAAGGAGACTAGAGAGCTAAGATCTATAATTGGAGCATTTGACCTGATAGATATTTACAGAGCTTTTCATCCAAATATAAAAAAAATTTTATTTATAGCTGATAAACTGAAACATGTTGTCAGCTACATTTCAGTCCACAATTTTAACTTGGTACTTCAATCTCTATGCATTCACTGCTTATCACCTTCTCCCAAACCATTAACACTTATACGTTAACGTGCTGAGTATCCTTCCAACACACTGATAACTAGTTGAAAAGCCACTCATACTCCAGAACTTCCACTAACACCTTGACCATCGCCTGATGCCACAACAAAGTTAACATGTGCTTAACAAATCCAATCACCATGCACCCTAATCTAACCTAATGCATTCATTCCAATTCTTTGAATCAGAGTCTATCAACTTAATCCTAACCTTATGACCCTAAATCTCAAATTCAGAAACTACCCCGAAAGTTCTAATCCTTAAAGAGTATCTCTGCATCATTATACCTTAACAGATAAGCTCCTAATCAACTCGAAACATAATCTGTTAGGCAGAAACTTTCTAAAAGTAATGACTTTGAATCTCTCAACCAACATCTGAATCTCAAATCCTCTCAATTAACCCAATTCTATCCCTTGATTCTTGTTCTTGAACCAGGAACATTGATTAATCTCAGGACCTAGCTCCCGATCTTAAGTACAGACTCTGTCTCTAACACACTAAAACCCTAAGCTAAGCACCAAACCTAACACACCGAAAAAACTCATGCTGCTACGTATGTGTGTAGATCTGTCTCCTCTCCCAGATTTTGCCTAAATGTAAGAGACTGCGAGAGGTAGCCATGCAAAATTAGGAAATACCAACACATCCTCTGTTTTCAGTTAACTTTTCCAAATGGTTCATGAAATTTGGCAAACTGAAGGTATATACAAATGTTTAAATATGACAAAAAGCATTATGACTAAGATCTATCACAGGACTCGTGTTCTTCCGCTCTACTGTGTCCTACACTCAGGGCGCCTTCTCTGCTATTAGACATATGCTGGGATGTGTTACCCAATAACCAAGGTGACCAAGAGCTCAAGTACTCACTCACTAAGTTGCAGGTCACAGCGTATCCTGGTTTCTCCCTCAAAGATGTAGTGAAACCGACCCAGCAGCACCCGCGCGGCCAAGCGCAGCGGACACCCAGAACTGAAAGATGGCGTCTCCCATGACCCTGAAGGAGAAGCGGCTCCTGGATGTCAGGATCTCGGAGCTGCCCAGCTGGGTGCTGATGCGGGACTTCACCCCGACGGGCATTGTCGGCGCCTTTCGGAGAGGTTATGATCAGTATTATAGCAAGTATGTCAACGTGAGGAAGGGGAGCGTCGCAGGCCTGTCCATGGTGTTGGCGGCCTATGTGGTTTTCAGCTACTGCCTATCCTACCAGGAGCTCAAACACGAGCGGTTAAGGAAGTACCACTGAGAATGCCGTGGTGAGGGAGGCCTGCTTTCCTGGTATGGCCACTTGCCTAGCCACCACCCCCTCCCCTCCACCCGGCAAGAGCCCTTGAGAATGTGCCCTATAAAAGGTGCAGGCCTGAAAAAAAAAAAAGATGTAGTGAAACCATGTTTAATGAAACAAATAAATTAGTGGTTATTCTACCTTTGATCCCCTCCATTCCCTCTTTCCCAGGGACCCTCATGTCACTAGAGATGGAGGTCGTATCAAATTAAAAGTGCTTATATTGGAACCATGATCTCCATTTTTCACAACATTGGATTTTTCCTCAGACTTAAGGGCTCTGAGGAAGATGTAGTACACCTTTCTAACCCTAAAATATTTGGGTCTGTGACTACTTGAGTTTCCAGTAAACCAACCACTAAACCTCACAAGACATACTTCAAGTAGGAGCTGCAGCTTCACGGCTTAAGTGTAATGATGTTAATCCCAGGGACATCCTGTGGGTCCAGTGCCAGGAACTCCCTCTCAGCGCACACTGGGCTCTCCACTCATGGAGAAGTAAACGTCCTCAAAGAGTTACTCGTAATAACAACAGTAGGCCAACCCCGTGCTGACTTAATTGGTTAAATCCTGATCAGGCACCCTGGGCGTGTGAATATCTAAATATACCCTGGAATGAAAGTGAGGCCCGGATGTGGACAAATCAGCAACTAAGAAGCCATTAGTGAATGTTTCAGAGTCAGCGTGTTAGCACAGGCTGAATATCGTTGAGCTCAACCCCAGGGCCTTCCGGAGGCAAAAGGCTACTTCCTCCATGAGCCTGTCTTACATACCTACTAGCTGAGGGTATCTGGCGTGTAATAGGTCCACATGCCCAGGTCCCAGGTACGTTTACCTTCCAGGAAGCACAAAACATCCAAGCAAGGATGATCCACTCTGATCTGAAATCCACAACTGCCCCATTTTCAGCACCTTGAATTATCTGCGTCCAGGCTCACCTGGATCCTGAGCAGGAGCTGGGAAATAAAGGAGAGAAGGCAAGAGACTGATTAAAGGGTAATCACCTGTAATACTTCAGCATCATTATTAAGTAGATGTAATTTATACTCCAGGAGCCTTCCTTATTGGAATATCTGTCCTTTGGTGAGTCCAGAAAATCAGGGGTTCTCAACTTTCCTAAGACCATGCCCCTTTAATACAGTTCCTCATGTTGTGGCGACGCCCAAACATAAAATTATTTTCATTGGTACTTCATAACTATCATTTTGCTACTGTTATGCATCAGGAGAACCATGTGAAAGGGTCATTCAACCCCTAAAGGGGTCGCAACCCACAGGATGAGAACCACTGGTCCAGATGTAGGCAGAATAAACCCGGGGTGGATTGGGTGAAGTTGCTGTGGGAGGTGATCTTAGGAAACACTTGGCAGTTCTAGGAACACCTTGTACACACTGACACACATGTACACAGGCAAACACATGAAAATATTAGCAAACAAGAATCTAAAATGTATGCAGAGAGGATTCGAAAGCCAAGTGAAGTAAGAGACCATGTATAATATTTACCATAAAATAAGGGCTCACCCCAAATCCAGAGCTTAGCATCATGATCTGCGTGTTTCTTGCATTATAAAATGTAATACTTGATGACACTTTTTTCCTGTTAATGTCATTTATCAAACAAGGTTTTTTCATCAGTAAATGAAATCTTGTCAAACTTCAGTATGCATTGTTCAACCAGAACCACCCCTTAATTTTATAGTCTCTCTCTCTCTCTCTCTCACCTATCTCTCTTTCTCTCTCCTTTCAGTGTGGACTGCTTAAATTTTTCACGTTTGTAATTTATGAATACTAAGAGGGCACTACATCATCACAGGGCATAATTACCAATGAAAGCAAATCAATTACTTATACAGGTTTTTAGCTTAATAATGTCTTTTTAATTATGTGCATGTTTTTTTTTGAGATATTAGAATGAATGGGATTAACAATGAATGCCCAGACACAAAGAGAAGACTATAAGGCCAACATCAGCTTGAGACATGATATCCCCTTGCTGGAGAGTACATCGTCAGAGGACCATACTGGGGATACATGGTGTGGAGTGAGCCTGGTCTGACCCCCACCTCCCTCCACAGTGGGGTGAACCAATAAGGGAACAGAACAGGTCAGCAACGGGAACCAAGCCAAGCCATAAAACCCCTAGGAGCAGCAAAAATAGACTTCAGGCTATGAAAGGGCAGTTCCTGGAACCCCAGAACCGGTGGGCATATAGTCATAAATGTCAGCAGACAAACCTGGGATTATGTATGCTTATATATGTTTTGGGGGGTGCTAGTTTTCCCCAGTTTTAATTCAATCTTTTTTTTGTCTCGGCTCTTATTGTTTTGCCTCTCCATATAGGCATGGGAAGCAACTGGACCAATGGTTCTGGAGGGTCTTGTGGGAGGGAGCAGTGATCAGACAATTTCATAGATAGGGGAAGAACTAGGGTATTAAATCAACAATGAGGAGGACTTAGAGATCCTGGGGGTTTTGGAGCAACAGCAATTTAGCTAAGAGGCATTACTAAGAGGCAGAAAAGGGGTGAGTGTGATGGTAGGACAGGGGGAATGTAAAAGAAAATAGAGAAAAGGTCTAGGAAGAACGGTATGGATGGAGGTCTAAGCATAATGTCGTACATATATAAATACATTAATTCATAAAATAGAAGTATTGGCCTATGTATGTATTTGTATAGCCATACATTGAGGAAGTGGATGGACTTTGGGCCTCTGCTCCAGCCCTCCCTCAACACAAGAACACCTTGTTCTAACAACTTGGCATTTTACTGTATTGTTAGTTAAGTTCAAGTTAATTGAGTACAAACATAACAATGGTTGAGAGAGAACACTTAACAACACATTCTATGAAACCAGTAATATTCTGACACCAGTGTCACATAATGCTACTTCAAGAAAACTGTAGACAAACATTGATAATGGAGCTACATGAAAATGTTTGTTTAAAATATTAGGAACTGAGTCAGACATCATTTAACATGTTGTCTGACTTGGTTCCCAAATAACTTGAACTTAAATAACAATACAATAAAATGGTATTTATTCATAATTCCCAGAATCTGCAGCTTTAAAAGTCTTACAATTAGGCTAGAAGTGTCTCATGTAATTTTATTTATTTCATTTTTATTAAATGTTTTATTGGGGGCCCTTACACCTCTTATCACAATTCATATATTCATCCATTGTTTCAAGGAGATTTGTACAGGAATTAACAAGACTAACAATAGCATTGACCACACATGCTAATGCTCCTGAGTAGTGAGGATGGTGACATGTTGTCTCATGTACTTTGAATTTGTTATCAGGAGAGATCCATCCTGGGAAAATGATATCATGCCTGGTAAAGTAAAAGGGCAATTGAAAAGAGGAAGACCCTTGTGAGGGACTGGATCATTGGCTGCAGCAATGGGCTCAAACATAAAATCCACCCTGAGATGGAGCAGGACTTGGGAGTGTTTCATCTGATTGTATCTAGGTTCTCTGTGAGCTGGAACCTACTTGAGGGCAACTAAAAACAACACACACTATCAACTTTTTCCAGGAATTTCCTGTTTCCATTCTTCCCCATCAGCTAAATCCTGTCCTTGACCTTATTTACATGACTGGTTAGCCTAGCAGGGGGTGAGTTCAATTATGGACATGAAAGTGACCAAAGGCCATTTCTTTGAGGGTCTCTTTGGTAGGTTGGAGTTTGGGTCCACATTTTTCTCCCAATCTATGCAGGAAATTCTAATGGGATTCCTTTTGGAGCACTTGGTAGCGGTGGCTGGGCACATCTCGTTCTGCTGATCAATCACTAATTTTAGGTGAGCAACCCAATGGGAAGTGGCTTGTATAACCAAGGGAACCTTTTGGACTCTAGTTGCATGCTATAGTGGGTGGATCTACAATGAATGAACAAACCCCTGTTTGTGAAGAGGATATAAGTTGGGCTGCTAACTTTAAGACTGGAAGTTTGAACCACCTATAACACCACAGGAGAACGAATGAGCGTTCTACTCCAGCAAACATTTTCACTATTGGAAACTTACCAGGGAAGTTCTCCCCTGTCCTATAGTATCTATGTGAGTCTGTATTGACGATGACAATGAGGTTTTTATGGTGGGGGTGGAGGAACGGGAAACAGGAAACCTCACATGAAAGCAAGTGTAGTAGCTACATAGTTTCATTTCAACTTGGGAAATAAGTCTAGGGGTAGAGGTTAGCCTGTCAATCAGATCACAACTTGATGATGCCTCCTGGTGGGCATGACCTTCTCATGTAGATTCTGGGAATTTCTACTCTTTTTCCCTGGAGCTGGGCTACCCTCTCTTTCTGCTTCACCTTCCTGCTCTTGAGTCACTTGGAGAGCTGGAAGAGCCCCATGGAGACCCAAGCTAGTGCAAAATGCTTCTACCACCATTGGATACGCACTGGCCTGTGGTCTTCCTGCATTCGTCGTCACTGCATGTGCTGTGTGAGTCTGAAGAGGAAATTATGGACTACTATCAGACCTATGGGCTAATATCGGACTTTTAGAGTTGATCGGGACTGGGATGCAATGTTTTCTTGTTATCTATTAGTTATGGTGTAAATCTCTTTCTTACACATATTTGAATGACCCTGGATTTGTTTCTCTAGTCTACCCAGTCTAATACAGCAAGTATTTCCAGAGAAGTCACCCTTTAGTTGCAAAATCTAGGCTAAGTTTCCCCAGATCTAAGGATAAGCTGGCTCCAGCAGAACTGGGAACATAAACCAGTTTAATTCAGAAAATATTGGCTGATAAGTGACATTTTTGGATTCCTGATAAAGTCAGGTAACAGTTTTCTGTCTGGGGAATTATGTAACCATATTGGGAAATGTAACAGAGTGTTACAATTCTCCTATCTCCATTTTCAGCCAGAAACTTTGGAATTTGATGTGAACTTTCAGAAAGGAATTCCCATTATGACAGGCATAAAAGAAGCACAATCTTTTTTTTCACAAGAGAAAAGCATGTAGTTAGTTAAGGGATCGTTTGCTGGCCCTTAGGAGTGTTTTCCTGTCCAGTCTGTTGGGGCACCACTCCCTGGCCCCAAAGTCCACTTTCAGCATTCCCTGGGGACCTTGCCACTCCATTCCCTTGCTGTTCTGCTGCACTCCCCCAGTGATTTGCCTCGGTGTGGTGGGATCAGGTCAGGTGCAATTCCCATACTGTGTCTCCGGTGCAGTCCCCTGTATCGCCCTTAGTCACTGATTGGCATCATTTCTCATAGTGGGGCCAGCCATGTTGTTCTCTCTGTGGACTGGCTGCTCTACAAGTAGCACAATCTTTATGGATGCAAGTTAATCGGGAAATAGTTCACTTTGATCTTTCCCAAAAACACTTGTTCTGAGAGTCTGGGCAGTCAAGAGTTACTTGCAGGAAGCAAATTTAAATTTCAGATCACTCAACTTGGTAAAGTCTTAACCACTGTCCTTACACGACCTCTTGGACCGATAGAAACTTCAGTGAGTGATACATTAAGTTAGCAGAGTGCATAAATCATGATAAGCACCATAGAAGAACATAACTCTCATGTTTAACTGTCCCCAAACTTCCCAGTGAAATCAAACAAGAAGACAGTCCAAATTCCAGCTCTTAGGACAGGCGAGTTTAACAACCATTCTCCCATCCACGTTCCTTCATTCCCTTCCACTGCTCCTGCTTAAGATTTATTTTTAAATTTTGTTAAACTGACATATAACTTACCTAGACGTGCATGCTAGGTACTTCTCTTTTCCTAAAAGTCAGTCATACACGACAGTGCTTTAGGTCACAGAATGGACTGTCATCACAAACGTTAAGCTAGGACCCTTAGTTCGTGCTTCAGCCCCATTAACACCTTGGCAGGATTGGATGGTTGGGTGTTTCCAGTTCGTTAGGAGGATGGACATCCGGGGAATCTGATCAAAGGTTTACACACCCAACGTACATTGTTGTATTTCACCCAAGTCATCCATGCACGCTCTCTGCTATGGGGGAAAGTACTGGTTGCCTTGGCCATTGTTATCTGAGTCTTGGCAGCTGCAGTCTCAGCCACAGCCGTGGACCCTCTTTAGCAGACCGCCTCTGCCTGGCTCCTTCCCGAGCCCCGCCCCAGGCCCACCAGGCCCCGCCCACCCTCACCAGGCATGTGTTGGTGGCTCAGCAGAAATGGGCGGGGCAAGAGCTGCCTTGGGAGGAGGTGAAGGTAGAGACCCTACTTCTCCCTGACCCCGCTAGCTCCTCCCCCTCCGGGTCACGCCCAGAAAGGGCCAGAAGTGGTGGTGTCTTATTATGAACTGCAGCTCACAGCCCGGTTTCCAGTATCTGTGCTCTGGTGCTCTGCTCACCTTGCCAGAGTAGCACCCACAGCCTGAGCACCCTGTTGTCGGCACTCCCAGGTGGGAGGCTCTGGGCTCCTGAACATGTATGTGGACGGAAGTTATTTTAGTCCAGCTGACTAGGGTGCAAGCGCCCTTTCTCCCCCCCGCCAGGAAATCTCTCAGCGCTTCTCTTGGTGAGAGGTGGGCGGGTGTCCCGGAGGCCGTCCTATTTCCCTACTTTCGGATTGGTTAGGGTTCATGGTGGGAGTCCCTGTTGGAGAAAGGGGATCCCGGCTGGGGTCTGGGCCTTTAGGGTTCCCTGATTCTCTCTTTGCGGGTCTCCTAACTCCCTCTCCCTTGTTTCCTTCCACACAGCGATGCCTCCTCCCGAGACTCCTTGCGCCTCCTCAGCTCAAAGGTGAGCCCTGGGGTCTTGTTCTGTTGACCTCCCTCTGGATCCGACCAGAGTCTGTGCTAGGTGCAAGATCCCTTGCTGGTCAGTGAAAGAAACGTCTTCCCTGGCTTTAAAATATTGGTCGCGGCCCTTTTTTCTTACTCCTTGTTTGGATTTTTATCTATATATTACTATGGTTTTTAAAATCATTCCCATTTCATTTCCTTTCTATTCTTTATTGTTTCTGTTGGGTTCAGTTTGTGAAGCACAGAAGGGGCAGATGCCTAGAGATGAAATAATATGCAAGGGTCTGTAAGGATGTCTGGGTGGGGTCGGGTGGTGTTGGGGAGGGTGAGGGGACTTGGGGAGTAAGAATGAAGGATAGAGGGGACTGAGCACTAGAACTGAAGGTGACTAACAAGTCTTTTTAAAGGCGATTTAATCATGGTGGGAAAATAGACAATGTGAAATCGATTGCGGTAATGATTGTGCAATTCTTGAGATGGCTGAACTGTGGAATTGTGGGATTATGTGAGATATGTGGATTAAGTCCCCAAAAAATTGTTAAAAAAAAAAAAAGAAAAAAGAAGCTCTCCATCACAAAAGCAATCTAACTAAACTATGCACAAAAGAACCAAAAACCAAACTGAAACAAAGAAACCAAAAACAAGGTAATGCTAAATGGAAGTGACCCTGAAATGGGCCCTTGGGCTTTGAACGTTGTGAAGCTGAAGGAAAATTTACTTGGGGCTGGTGTGGTGGACGTTGGCCCTGGTGCCCTCGGCCACGGCTGCTTGGCCAGCTGTGCAGGCGGCAGCAGACGCATGGTCGCCAGGATGTCCCAGGCTTTGATAGTCGAGCAGTTTAGAATGAAAATATAATGTCTACAAGAATTCTCAGGAAGAGGCATTTCTATCACTGAAGAGTGCTTAGACAGGGCCATCAGATTGGAGGATGCTGAGAGCACACACTGGTCTCAGAGGTGGAGGGTGATCCTCCCCTCTTCCTTTCTGCACAGAGGAAAATGCCTCTCCCCTTTCCTTGGACACTTTTCCCTAAGTCAGTGAGGATGAGGGGAGGAAGCTGAATCTGTGGTCTCCTCACTCCCTTTTCCATCCAGCCTTCTCATGAAAGAACTGTGCCAGGAAACCCCAGAATATGTTACATTTTTGACGTCTGCCTTTAGGGTCAGCATCCTGGCCCTTCTGGCTTCTCATATGATGAGATGCCCCAGGTCCTGCTGTAAATGAGGCTGACTGTACATGAGTCAGGTTTCATAGGAGAATGCAACGATATTGTTTCAGGATGGCATGGAGTAGATTTGAGAGCTGAATTCTTTGCAAGACTTTGTAAGTTGCATTTAAATCTCATATCTGTCTCTGACCCAGGAAGACACACAGGTGCCACACTGCCTACAATTGATAGGTGTTAAGAAGGGATCTATTCTATGGTACACTGATGACTGCGTGCTCAAAGCTGTTATTGGGTTCTGCTACATGTGAAGTGAGACATGGTAATGTGATAAATTGCCAGCTAGATTTTGTCATGAGGGGCAATAAGATCCTCAGATTCATTCCAGGGAGATGGCAACCAGGCTTTCAATTATTAGTAGGAAAGGATGAATGCATCTCTATAAAAACCTTAATAGGATACTTAAATGTATGTGCGTGTGTGTGAATTTTCAGTATTTCCTTTCTTTCTACAGATATGCTATCCGAGTTTGTTGTTGCTCTTTTTCTAGATACCATGGGTTTGTTGGTTTATCCAGCATTTGGACACTCTATTTTGTTTTGCAGATGTTTCTCAAATATTTGTAACATTGGTGGTATAGCCATGTAGAATAATGAGTTTTTAAAAATAGAGTAGATTTTTTAAAATAATTTCATGATTTTGTAACTTGTAGAAAGAGCTGAAATAAAGGTTTCCTTTATTATTGAGGAACATGCTCATGCTAGCTGGGAACCAATACCACTCTACTTGCCACCACTCCAGATGTTGAACCTCACGCCAGTCATTTTGCATCCCTATACTGTGAGGCTCCACTGGGATTTGCTTCACTATGCCGTGTTACTGGCCTCCACTATACCTCACCACCTCCTGTTCCCACTGTCTGCTTCCTTGGTTTGGGCTAGTGGCCACCTGAGTTGGAAGGACTGAAGCTGTGTGTGTGTGTTTGTGTGGGTGTGTGTGTGTGTGTTCTACCAAGAATTTATTATCTTACCTATCTACTGGTTCTAATAGCATGCTTAAAGACTTGCTTTTCTTTTCATATTGTAGAATGAAATCATACATGTCTACTGGAATTACACTAGGGGTACTTTTTAATGTAACATTATAAGGTTGCAAACAAGCAACCTTATAATGTGCAACATTCATATGCATATGAGGCAAGTGAAATGATCAGGGCTTGGTCATCAAAGTAACCTTAGTTCTCACAGGAACGTCCTTGTTTGCAGTACTCAGATATCTTGTGCAACAGACTCACCTCATGGAACCCGTCTTTTGATCTCTTGAGTGCTATTTCCATGATCACTGATAGGAATAAAGTGTGGATGAAATTTCTTTGTTTTCACTTTTTGTATTATTTGCTCAAAAGTTTTTTTTTCCATCAAATGATTTTTTCAACAGTAAAAAAAAGTCCTTTAGAGCTGCCCTAGAATTTGAACTTTTAGTCTTCATATATTTCAATCAAGCACATTCCTATTCTTAAATACTCTTTATTTTTGATATCAAGTTGAAGAATTTTTCAGACACTTAGATGGCATTCATGTCAAAGTCCATTTTATGAGAAAGAGTCATAGTTCTCTAAGTAAATGTCAACATAAAAACAAAATAATTTTTACCTTCATCATAACTAGCAAATTAGAAAGTCATACTTTTTAGCCTACTAAGGCTACAATATTGTAAATCCACACCACCCTGTGCAGTGAGTAAACATACAATCTGTTGAGAGCTGGAAACCAGTGGGACTGCATGACCATCCCACACACTCAGCCTCATGGACTTACTCATTTTCAACTATTGACATGAAATAAGCTTACCACTTTGCTATCCCTTATTTTTTGGAATATATTCATGTTCTATTTTTGTGGCAGGTTTTCACCTTCCACAGGCACCAACTTTTAGGGGTTTTACTATATTTGTTTCCTTTCTTAGAAATTGAGAGACAATAGTGCAATCCCACAGCAGAGGATTTGAACCACTGACCTTGAGGTTAAAAGCCCAATACTTCGCTTTCAACATCATCACGCCCGTTTATTTTTCCGTTCCATGGGCCAGTCTCACAGGTTATTATAATGTTACTCTCATGCAAACTGAAGGTTTATTTATATAACAAACATCATATTTTCTATTTTGAATAATTAAGTTGAATCTAAGAAAAAAACCCTGCAGATCACATGACAGAATTACATAAGAACAAAACTTTATGCAAATATTTTTTACAGGAGTAGTTCAAGCCCGTCTGAGAAGGTCATTTTTGGTCGCCATCAACTCGATGATGTGCGAGTTTCTTTCTTACAGTTTAGGAGAAGCTTATACACTTTCTATGATTGTAGATAGTGATCCCCAGAACCTCTTTGAGAGCGGTGGGAACAAAATCAGATGAAGTGAAAGCAGAAAGCCGCATCTGTGCTCAGCCCTGCACCTGCTCCTGCTCCTGGGCCTGTGCTGTTAGTCCTGAGCGCCCCCTGCTGGTCCCAGCGCCCCAGACTGTCGTGCAGGATAGTGTGTGAGGGCCACCCTGCCTTCCCTGTCTGTGTCCACCTACACTGTAACACACAGATGTGTCCTCATGCTCTCAGAGGTCACAGGTAGGTAGAGCTGATTTTTGGAAGGATTAAGGTCACTGCCATAGTGACCAATAGTAAGAGCTCTCCATACACCACGGCCTCTCCCTGGGTGCTGCCTGATCAAATCCCAAATACACTCTCTCTGACACTGACCCCATGGTACGACCAGCACCTTCAGGAGAAGGAGGGGGAGGAAGGAGATAGACATTTCTGAACTAAGGTCGCCCTGGCTCAGCAGGCTCCAGAGTCTCCTCCTGGTAAGGCCACTTTTAACCAGGAAACTATACCAAGCATTTTCCTAGGAGTGTAACTGACTGGTATAAGGTATGGGATCCATGAGCAGTTTGCTGAGGTCACAGCGCAACTGCTCCACCAGGAGATTTCTACAAAGCGCTTTCCTGAATCAAGTTGAATGCAGGCAGGTGAGTCAAGTACAAAAGTTAGCAAATGCACATACAGAGTGATCATGGCTACTATGATTACACTAGATCTTAGCCAAAAGGCTGAGAAGCGATAATCGGCTACTTTTAAGGAAAAAAGTTCTGAAAATATTGGGGGGAAATTTTGTGAGAAAAAGGTCAGAAAATTTGAGCTGAGGATTAACGCCCCACCACAACCACCACCTTATTACAACAATGCACCTGCTCATTCTTCAAGGGCAGCAAGGGCTGAACTCTGAGAATTTCATGAAGAAAATTTACTTCATCTGCTCTTTAGTCCTGAAGTTATTCAAAAGTCACAGTAAGAGGCATCAGTGCCCCCGTGTGGGGAGATGTTTCCCTGTCGTGTCAGTGGCCTGTGTTTTTGTTCTCACTCCCAAGGAGACATCAGACACTGTGTCCTCTGATGCTGAGCTGAGAGATGCCTCCGAGAATCCTGCTCTGCAGCTGCATCAGGCGGAGGGTTTCTGACCCTCTCAGGAAGGGGTTTCTCTCACTGTGTCTCTTGCACAGTAATACATGGCCGTGCCTGAGTTCTGCAGGCTGCTCAACTGCAGAGACATGGTGCTGATAGAGTTGTCTGTGGAGATGGTGACTTTTCCTTGGAAGGATGGGTTGTACTTGGTTTCAGAGTCACTAGGAAAATCATTCCTATCCATGTCAAGCCCTTTCCAGGTGTCTGCCTAAACCAGCCAATCTAGCTTCCAGTAAAGCTGTACCCAGATGTCTTACAGAAGATCCTCAAAGACTCCCCGGGCCTCTTCACCTCTGCACCAGCTGCACCTGAGCACACACACCTGTGGAGATAGGATTCAGGGATCAGAGATTACACACACACACACACACACACACACACACACACACACACGCTCCATTCATCTCAAACCCTGTGGTGATCCTGACCTAGCAGAAGAGCAGTGAGGTGATCTAGGGGAAAGACCCCATCTTGCAAGGAGAATGGAAAGGAATCACACTGATCCCCAGCTGGGTGATGAGGGAGCTTCCCCTGTGGAGGTACCCTGTGGGTCTTCCACTTTGCATATTTCTGCCCTGCCCTCCAAGTCAGACTCCTCCAGCCTCACAACCGTGGAAACCCAAGGCAGGGGGAGGTTCAGGTCTTGGGACTGCTTGGAGGGACAGAACCTGATCCTAATAACATCACACAACACACATGCACATGCACTTTGGTATTGGCACCTTGACCCCAGACAGTATTGAACTGTGGCTCTCCACTCAGTGCATCTCTCAGTCCACACTTGGGGGAGAGTGTTTGAAACCCATTGTGACCAATGAGCCCTCACAAACGGTCCCTTCTTACTGTGTCTTGGGAATTATGTCCAGGAGAGAAAGTACCTCTGTCTCCTCAGAAAAAAACTGAAGACTCTGATGTCCCTGATGGTCCCTTCTCAGTAGACCTCTCAGGTGTGTCCCAGTGCCCAGGTCTGCCCTGTGATTCTTGCTGCCTGAGGAAAGGAAACACATCTCAGGGAATGTCAGCTTTACTCAGAGTGTCAGACAAATCTGTGCAGATTAAAGCCCAAGATGAGTGTGTCACTCTGAATACTCATGGGCACCCTTGCCCTTGTCACCATCTCTCTGACAGTGAAGCTCTGTTCACAAGAGAAGTTAAAAGTCCAACATGGGGAATATTTCAGTTTCATCAGTTTTTTTCCGGTCTCCTCTATAAACTTTAATCACATTTTCAACATGCAGCCAAGATTGAGGCTTTGACAGTAAGTTATACCATTTCAGAGACAAGCATTGTTAATTTTCTGCAGGGAAAACTCTGAGATAACACGAGAAAGTTGGATATTTACTTTCTTGCCTTTACTTCCTGTAGAACCATAAAAATATTAAAAATAGTTATCCATACATTGAATTCACCTGTCACAAATGATTGAAGTTACTGCCTTTAATTTTAGTTATTGCAAAAAGAAACCCAGACAGTTCTTTAATTAGACTGCTGCTCATAGGTTTTTGAAGATCACAGTGGTGACAGGATTGGTACATTTTGCCATCATGCGTCTGCTTATGAGAACAAACAACACTACAAAGGATTTACATGTAACACGGGTCATTTGCTGTGTGGACAAACACTCTGGGTTATTCACAGCCAACATCCTCATGTGGCTCCAGAGGGACTGTTGGCAGATCTTGCTGAGTTCTCCTTAAACAGTTGAAACCCAGACATGATTTACCATAAAGCTAACCCATAGCGAAGCAGACACAAACATGAGGTAAATACTATGGGCAAAATTATGGTGCTTGGCAGGCTAAAAGTCAAAATATATTTCTGATAAGCTTTTCCTTCTGCGAATATTTAAGAGGTAAAAATATTAAGCACTAGAAGGTCGCAAACCTTAGCAAAGGTGTGTTCTTGTCATTCAGTGAGACCAATGGCAGAATGCTCCCTTGCAACATGTGGAACACTTTCCTGTAGTCACTTTGAAGACCAACAGGGCTACCTATTGCCATAGTTGAGACAATGCTATCATTCCCATTCTCCTTAAATATTAACTGCTCCAACGACAGTTGTTTTTGTTTATATTACCCATAGAATAACCCTTTATACTTTTTCTTACACCCTGGGAGCTATGGCAGACCTCTTTTAAACCACAATAATAAACTTCCATCAATTCTGTTTTATTTTACTAAGACATCTATACTTACAATTCTCTGACCTAATCAATGAAATCCAATTAACAGAGTTAATTTATCCTGTTTTTCCTCCTCTTACTGCATGTTTAGGTAATCACATGTTGGTGCTTAGAACTAAAAGATATATCCTTCTTCTTCTATAGGAAATTGTTGAAGTTACTGCCAGAGGATGGGCCCCTCAGGTTCGAGGGCACTCAAAATGTGACTGAAGAGAGGTTGATTTCTTGGAGGGGAGTCGTCCATGAGGACGTGATTTGGGTAAAGCTGTCGCGTGCCAGGTCTCGCCAGCAAGAAAAGACACACCACAACAGGATTCTTCCACAAGCATTTAATTTTTCATTATGCGGTAAAAGACCTTGAAACCCCAAACTACTGCTGCTTATATATGCTCTATGGGGAAGTGCTGCGCCTTGATTGGTGCATTTGCCAAAACCTCATGCATAGATTGGTGAGTTCGCCAGAACCTTCGTTTGCATACTCCAGGGTGGAGTTGTGACTACGTCATCTCAGCATCGCGCATGCGCTAAGTGGTTGTTTACCACTTAGTTGGACCACCGCCCTGACTGCCCGGTGCCATCTAGTAATGGCAGCGAGAGTTGCGGCTACCCACATCACGAGAGCTGTGGCTTCCCACATCTCCTCCTTTCTTTTTTATTTTAAGCCTAATCCATCTATCAATTCCAGAGCCTCCAGCAGCTCCAAAAGATCAAGATGGATATAAAGTCCATCGATCCATCCCGGAGCCTCCAGCAGCCCCAGGAGATCAAGATGGATATAAAAACCCAAATCTGGTCACCCTGATGTGTGCAATGAGCAAAGCTCCACATGGTGCAAGGGCTGACCAAGATCCAATTTCTGTCACTCTTCCCAGTGCAATGGGATAATTCCCTTGGGGTGCAAGAGCTGACAACTTATGGGGGTTAATTTTCTCTTAACAAAGAAAGCCAAAGATCATGGGAACCACCGCGCTCAATCGCTAAGAGCGCCTGCGTGATGATGACTTTGTCACGTTTCTGCTGGGCTTTAAGCTTGCAGAGCAACATTAGCAACAACACTCCTCCACAGCACATTATTGCAGCAAATGTAAACACCCCCACCCACTCTTTAAAGTACGAAAAGGCAATAGAAAGCCAAGAAGTAAAATCTCCAACAGTTATGGGTTTCATTCTTGTGCCATTAAGAGTCGTAATCTGCATCCGGAGTTGTTCTTGAAGTTCTTCCAGCTCAGCTGTCCATTGTCCTGTAAGATACTGGGATATATTCTTGCTGCTAAAAGAAGACTCATTCAAGAATTTTAAAGGTGTTATGCACAAATTAGGTGTTGAAGAAACACAACTTAGTTGCACCATGCTCATAAGAGTATCCACTTGTTGTTGTAATAAATCAACTCTCTGGTTCACTAACAGTAAACCAGACATTAATCGAGCATCAACTTATGAACTGTAGATAAAGCTTCTGATGTAGATTGCGTAATATTGTTAATGGCATTTGCTGTCATTACTTGATTGGACATAGCCAATCCTGCTGTAACCGCTGCTGCAGCTGAGATAGTAATAGCTGTAATAATTGCTGCAGTAATGCCAAAATCTCTTTTATATCTATAAAGGGTAGCAATAGGAAAAGTATTGGGATCTGCTTCAACCGGTACAGGTATCATAGTGGGAATCTTTACTATCAAGGCAAATGGCTCAGAGCCATTCCAACATTCAGCAAGCCAACACTGACTGCTAAAACTATTACATGAAGCTTCCCAAAATGTATCATTTGCATGACTAATGTTGAATGTTAACAGAAAGAAAAATGGGGGCTGGACACAAACAGGTGATGGCTGAAATTGCACTCTTGATATATTAACCATAGTATTTACTTTCAGCCTCTTTGTAGTGGTATTGTATACACCGGTGACATTGTATAAAGTATCATTAATTCCAAACATTTTCGCAAAAGGAGTCACTATTGTAGATGCTCCACGTTGATTATATAATATCCATTCATACCACGGCCAAGTATTATCAGGACCAGTGATATTAATACTGCTATTCCATTTTGCTTTACCTAAAGCTGGAGTCATATCAAAACCTGGTATAATAGGTTTGTTCCGATAGTTTGGAGACTGACATTGAGTAAAAATAGGCGGAAAACCTTTTTCAGGTAAACAACTAGGCAATATGACACGTCTGGTCACATTAGGTGGCACTACTGATTCATAGATGGGCCCAGAGTGCCTAGATCCCTCACGAATCATCATGAGTGTTGTTATATTTACACCTTTTCCTTTCTCAGAGGTGCCACTTCCACCTGTAGCACCTTGTGCAACTTTCATAAGGGTGGATATAATATTACTAACTGCAGAGTCTCCAGAAGGATCCACCCAATTGACTAAAGACCCATTTCTTACATGTATACAAGGTGCACTAGTATTAATGATAGTAAAACACAAAATATATGCCAATGTAAAATTGCTTGCATTATATACCTTAGGAGGCTCCCCTCTAGGTGTAATACATGGTATTCCCAAATCACATTGCGTTGATAAGAATAAGGGTAATATTGACGCATTCGAGTGTATGGGAATAGGTACAGGCCAAGTTTTAGCTATGGCCCATAAAAAAAACTCCTTTAACTATTGGGGTCCATATTACCATCAATATCAGCAACATTATTAGGTTGATCATCATCTTCTTCATTCTTCCTGCTCCCACGATCTTCATCCTCCTTAATTAGTCTCACCAGTCTCTCTGGCACCCAGATGGGGTTTTCTTCTTTCTGTGGAAAAACACAAATTGCTCCCCTGGACCTGATTAATATGGGGTCCGGGCCATACCATTTATTATCCAATACATTTTTCCATCGGGCCATTTCCTTTGGTGGCTTTGGCCATTGTCCATGTCTGTCTGCAGCTGATTGGCCTTTCTCATCCAGATTTTAAAAAAATTAGAGTAAAAAGAGTTAAAGATAAGGCCATTCTAGGGGTAGTGACCGTCACGGCCTCTATTCCCCCTTTTTGTTTTAATAAATATTGTCTTAAAGTACGATGACACCGTTCCACAATTCCTTGCCCTTGGGGATTATATGGCAAGCCGGTGAGGTGTTTTACTTGCATTTGCAAGCAAAACTGTCGGAATTTGGTGGAAGTATATGCAGGCCCATTATCCGTTTTTAATGTGGTGGGCTTGCCCCATGCACTCCAAGCCTCTAAGCAATGTTGAATTACTTGGCTGGATTTTTCCCCCGTTAGGGGTGTTGCATGTACAATGCCAGAACTGGTGTCCACTGACACATGCACATAGTGCAACTTGGAAAAATTACTGGATGTGCAGTCACAAACTGCAACAAAGAATGTTTAGGATAATGGTTGTCTATTAGTCCATTAAAACTGCATTTAAAAATTGCCCACTCATCTGTAGTGGCACACAGTGTAAAAACTTGGTCACTAGTATATGGGACAATGACACTGCTCAAAAACTAGCTGCTCAATGAGAGGCATGGCTGTGTCTTGATCTCCAAAAATTTTTCCTGCTGCCTCCAACATTCGTGCCACAAAATCTGAAAAAGGTTCAGTAGGTCCCTGTACAATTTTTGTTAAGTTGCCCCTAACCTCTCCTTTATTAGGTAAAGTTCTCCATGCCTTGCTTGCAGCAGAATATATTTGCTGATATACTTGCAATGGATATACTGTCTGATTATTAACCCATCTTCCTTGGCCTGTAAGCATTTCAAAATCCCATGCTGGCTTCCCTGCCGCAGCATTTTCTCTAGCCTGAGCTGTTAATAAATCCTGCCATAAAGATTTCCATTCCAGGTACTGTCCTGTAGTCAATACTGCTTTTGTTACAAATGTCCAATCGGCAGGAGTCATAGCTTGACTCGTAAGCCTTTCAATTAAAGATTAAGTATAATTTGCACTTACTCCATAAGCTCTTACAGCTTCAGCTAAGTCTTTTGCTTGCTTGTGTTCTACGGGTGTATGATAACGAGCGTTATTCTGATTCTCAAATACTGGATACATTTGTTGAATTTCTCTACGGATATTGGGTGGGCAAAAGGAATAGCCACACCCTTTTTGCTTTTTTTCCTTATAAGGAGGTGGTGCTGATGGGCTCACAGCTGACTTCCGCTGAGCACTATACCGCCCTCTTTCGGCCGCTTTTAGTGCATCATGCCGACTTTCCTCATAGCGAGCAGCTATCTCCTCTAACTGCTCCTCCTCCTCCTCTGATATTTCCAAGAGTTCTAGTTCTCGCCACGGATTTAAAGACTCCGAATGGCGGGCACGGTCTAGTTCTCGCCACGGATATAAAGGCTCCGAATGGCGGGTACGGTTCTTCTTCTGTTGATCAACTTCCTCCCCTAATTCTACCTGCGCAGTTTCTTCTGTTTGGGCATGCCTTTCCCGAGTCTCCTTGGACTTGCCCCGAGCCTCTTTGGACTCGCCCGGAGCCTCTTTGGACTCGCCCCGAGCCTCTTTGGACTCGCCCCGAGCCTCTTTGGACTCGTCCCGTTCTGTTTCTGACATGCTTTCCTGAACGTCCTCCAAAGCCTGCTGTCCCTGCTGTAATGACTGTCTACACTCTTTATCCTCAATACATGCTTTTATTAACTTCCAGATGGGTCTAGTTCCCGGTTTCAATTTCCCTTCTTTTGCAGCTCGGTCTACATCCCAGCCCAGTTTGTTCCAACTCGCCAAAGTTAGAGAACCTGTAGATACAAACCACGGTGCTATCTCATCCACATTTGTTACAAACTTACGCAGCGTCGGCTCTGAAATTTTTAATCCTCTCTTCCTTAATAAAGCATCAAGCGCTGTAACCATGGTATTTATTGCTACGTTCCCCATATTCCCTACTTATGTAGACAAGAATTTAACACACAGGTTCACATGGTTTTATTTGCAAGATAAGAAGCAGCAGGCTGTCCGTCCTTGAAACCGAAAGTGAAAGTATTAGAATGCATACAACAGTTTGCAGCTCTAGCAATCGTTCAGGCTCATGTCTCTCAGAACTTACCTCTATAATTCCGTGTGGTTCTGAATCCTCCCTGGTGGGGGGTCTCCGCTCGTGCCTTAGATGATCGTAAATTCCCGGGTTCTTGGCACCAATTGTCGCGCGCCAGGTCTCGCCAGCAAGAAAAGACGCACCACAACAGGATTCTTCCACAAGCATTTAATTTTTCATTATGCGGTAAAAGACCTTGAAACCCCAAACTACTGCTGCTTATATATGCTCTATGGGGACGTGCTGTGCCTTGATTGGTGCATTTGCCAAAACCTCATGCATAGATTGGTGAGTTCGCCAGAACCTTCGTTTGCATACTCCAGGGTGGAGTTATGACTACGTCATCTCAGCATCGCGCATGCGCTAAGTGGTTGTTTACCACTTAGTTGGACCACCGCCCTGACTGCCCGGCGCCATCTAGTAATGGCAGCGAGAGTTGCGGCTACCCACATCACGAGAGCTGTGGCTTCCCACATCTCGCGAGAGCTACGGCTTCCCACATAAAGCCTCTGGGAGTGGAGATGTCAGGTTCTTCATTTGCCGATGGGGCATGGCTTAAGGTAAAGAGAAACAGCTGCAAATGTCTTTTCAGTACCAGAACTTAGAATTTGCATACTATGAATTTAGGAAATTGAAAGTAGTCAAAAATATATGGAATGCATGAATATCAATATCATCAGCATTAGTGAGCTTAAATGGACTGGTTGGTATTGGCCAATTGAATCAGAAAATCATTGGATTTACTATGCTGAGAACAGCACAGTCAGGAGAATGGCATGGCATTCATTGTCAGAAAGGAGTTTGCTATACCCATCATGAAATACAGTACTGTCTGTGATAAGATTATATCCGCCTTCAAGGAAATCCAATCAATACAACTATTATCAAGCACTACTTGAACAATGCATTTGCTACCAACTTTAACATACAAATAAGTAAGGTATAACACTAATAAATGAAAATTAATTTTAGTTGCTCCTTTACCACCACTTTCTGCTGTTGAGATTTAAATTCCATTATTATACATCATACATCCAATAAGTCTGATTCTACATATTTCTTATGCATTAATATTGTATTCTTATTTTAAATAAACCATTTTATTTATATCCAAAGCCATTGGATTTACCCATGTTTTTATTGGAATTGGCCACACACACATCCTTTTTTCATGGACATTTAGAGTATTTGTTTAGTGCTCATGGAGAAAAAAAAATCCCCTTTTCATCTTTCATGTAACATCTGCCCTGTGTCCACTACGTTTTAAAATATAATCTTCTAATTACAAGCTATGTTCTTTACTGTACCTTTTAATCTTCAAGGGTGAATTTACTAGCCATTTACTGCTTGAAAATTGTCAAAGCACTGAAACATCAAAATGTGACAGAGAAAGCGCTTAGGTTTGATACATTGTTTGACTTTTTTAATACAAAAAATAATTATCTGACATGTAATTACTACCCTAATTTACTATAGAAAATTAACAAATGAAAAAGTCACAGAAGTCTCCAATTCTTTCTGCTTGATACACCTTTCCCAGCTCTTTGCAGTGATCTGTGTGCACAGGAAAGAAACCTTTTCCCAGTGCTGATGGACTCCTAACTCATCTGAGGAGGAGTAGCTTATGAATGGTTTTAAGGAGGAAAAGCCTAATTTACTAAAGGGATGAATTCAAGATAAAGACATTATGAAGTTTTATAAAGACTGTATTCACAGGGGAAATTCTTTCTAGGGTTAAGAGGAAACCACAGGTCCTCAGAAGATGCTGGTCCTTTTTTCTTCTGCTCCTAGAGCTGGCTCATACAGCAACCACAACCAAACCATCTTAGTTTCCTGAGGCCTTCTGCAGGGAAAGTTTATGTCTATATATGTCTCCTGTTACGTGTGTCTCTCACACAGTAGCATACGGTCATGTCCTCTGCTCTTAGACTGTTTATCTGCAGATACACCATGCTCTTGCCATTATCTCTGGAGATAGAGAATTGGCCCCTCACAGTTTCTGTATAGATTTTAGTATTTCCATCAGGACTAACAGCAGCCACCCACTGTGGCCCCTTCCCTGGGAGCTGGCAAAACCAGTTCATCCAGAAGCTGCTAAAAGTGAATCCAGAGCCAGCACAAGAGAGTCTCAGAGACGCCCCCAGGCGGTCTAAGAGCTCCACCAGACACCACCAGTTTCACCTCACATTGAACACCTGTAAACACAGAAAACACATGTGTTTAAAAGCATATACCAATCTCTCTCTTCCTCTCAGACTCCCAAATCTATGTTCATATTTTTCAAAATCATTGCCTTGTAATATTGCAAGAAGAAAAACCCATCCCAGCTCAGGTGCCGTAGTGAGAGTCCTGGCTTGGTGCTGGCTTCTGAATGGAGTAATCTCAGACACTGGGCTGAGCTTTCCTTATAATCACAGTTAGCAGCAGAGAGAGCAGGCATCTTTGCATGTCCTTCTCTAGATAGTCGGTCAGCCATTGGTTAGTGCAGTGTCTGCCAGAAGGATCAGAGTGTGAAGAATGAGAGTTAATAGAAATCTGTGGCAGAGTTGGATATTAGGACATAGTTGTACTATAAACTTCTCTTCGCCAACTGTTACCAACAAATGTGAGTTTGTGTTCTAGTCCTGGTCCATCTGGGACACTAATAAACCCTCTAGCCTCAATTTCTAGTGCTAACCAACTAGACTACTTTTCTTCTTTTTCTCAGCCTATCTTACTCTCCCTTGAAGCAGGTACCTTAAGCACACCTCGAGGAGTTCTGAGCTAAGAGTCCTTGCTGAGCCTCACTTGCCCTGGCCTAACACAGAGTTGCAACTGACTGTTACAGACACTAGGACAGGTGTCATGACTCGTGTTCTGAGGAAGCAGGCACTAAGTCACTCCAGTGACTGACTTGAGAACCTCTAGTTAGGAAAACACACAAGGTAGAGAACAAGGATACATTAAGGGTGTTTACTGTTTTATCTTTGGGGAACATAGAACCCAAACAAACAACAAGAAAGAAAAACAACAACAATAATGCATCCTGGCAATTCTGACTCATAGAGAGTGTATATAACAGGGAAGAACTTCTTCCTAGAGTTTCTGAGGCTATAAATCTCTATGGGATGTGATCACATCATCCTTATCTCACAGATTAGTTGATGGGCTGGATCCAAACATCACACTTCATTTAGCAGAGGTGGGGTGGAAACAGAGAAGGAAAGAAAGAGGGATGAAGGGAGTGTGTCAGAGAGAGAGAGAGAGAGAGAGAGAGAGAGAGAAGAAAAGTCTTATTTGTTAATTAATGTTCAACTCCCCCCCCACACACAATTTTGGGGTTAATTAGGGAAATTGACAAGTTAAAATTGACGTGCCTTATACTATAAAAATAAGTCAGTGAAAGTGGATACATTTAATTAATGTACCATCTGGACCCCTGCTCCTTAGTAGATACATATCTGTATGTGTGCATATTTAGTCCCATGGAAGCCCTACTAATTGGAGTGGGGTTTAAGTTCTAAGTCGTGATATCATCACAGGCAGCTGGAGGAGTAGTGCTGAAAGAAAGGCTGAGATCCACTTATTCCTTAGAAAAACAGATGGAGAAGAATCCCAAGATGCAGCAGAAAATAAGCCCTGAACCTTCAGCGGCACCTGCTCTAGGTCGGAGTCTATGCCAGTTGGTCTTGAGCGCCGCCTCGAGACCAGTCTTCTCGATAGAGCGGCGATTAGCATCTGGGCTCTCATTGATTTGCCGTGTGTATCTTGCACGGTAGCACATGGCCGTGTTCTCAATTTTCAGTTTGTCCATTGGAAGGTACACTATGTTCTTGGATCTGTCTCTGGAGGTGGCGAATCCATCCTCAACAGAGTCAGTGTAGGATATGTAACTACTACCATCACCACTAATGCCTGCTACCCACTGCAGGCCCTTCCCTGGAGCCTGGCAGACCCGTGGCATGCCAAAGCTACTGAAGGTGAATCCAGAGGTTGCACAGGAGAGTCTCAGAGAATCCCCCCAGGCTTTCTTTGCAGCCCCCAACTCCACCAGCTGCACCTCACACTGGACACCAGCAAACAGAGATTGATTAGGAAAACCCTCACACACACCAACTGGTGCTCAGTGAGGGCCAGTAACACACTCTTGCTCTCCTGAAAAGACCTGTTAATACCCAATTCAGGGAAACCCAGCTCAGCACAGACGCGGTGATGCCTCGATGTGTTCAGTCCTGATCACTGAATGGGGACCCCTGAGAATTGTAGAGCTGTGGCGCCTCTGCCAGGGATGTAGGGTGAGGGCTTGGATGGTTTGAATAGCAGAGGACAGGAGTCGATTTGCATGTGCTTCATTTCTATAGCAGTAAGTGACGTTGCATGTATTCTGGGAAGATCATTCCAAGAGCAGTTAAGAATGTTCTAGGTATCCTGCTGAACCCTACAAATATACACATTAGTATGCTACAAGGCAGGTCAGTTATTAAAACCCAGTTTCTCCTTAGGACAAAGATAAGGCTTTCTATTCCCATTAGAATTTATGGCCTCAGAAACCTACAAGGAGAGAGGTGCTCTGTCTTATGCAGTCGCTAGCAGACATAATTGTGTTGATAGAACCGCCACCCTACAGTTAGTAGCCACTCACACACCTCCTGTGGCTCTAGAGCACAACTGAGCTACCTACTGTCCCTAGAAATGCCCCTTTGTCAGTGTGGTGAGCATTCCTTTATCGAGACACTTGAGCATTCCCAGTAGAATAAGACATTTTAACGGACAAACGTTCCTCGTGAAATTCTGCTTTAAATTACCTACTGGAGAAGGAAACCCACATCCTGAAAGGACGCCCTCCCCTTCTCTTCTGAACCTTCCCTGTGACTGTTCCCTTCAGCTGGGTGTGTCAGTGCTTCTTGGAATCGCTCCCCTTCCCTGCAGAGAGCTTGGGACCATCTCGTTACCTCCCACTCACAGGCCTCTGCAGATGAAGAACTTTAAGTAACTGAGTTAACATTAGGAGTTGTATAGAGGGTTCTTTGCCAATTCACACAACCCATGGGAAAGGTTCAGGCGAATCTTCCATAAACTGGAAGAAAGTAATATTTCTTATTTGCCTTTCATCCAAATCTAGGTATTCTGTCATATTATATGATTCCTAATGGCAATGGGATACTTTGGGGCTTTATTTAAAGTCTCAAAGCTTCAATTTCCCCAGATTTCAAAGTAATGGGCATCTACCACTTCAGGAATGTAAAAGAACAACAAAAACACAGAAAATCAACATTTTATTTCACAATAGATATTTGGATTGGGAGACACACAGACAAAGTTTCATTGTCTTCTGAACAAAGGATTAAGAAGGAGAAAAACGGACTGTGTTGAAAGAAACACTTGGAGACGAGAACTTCAAAGTGTTCATTGATCACTGGCCATTCCGGGAGGGGATTTCATCTCATCCCAACGTTTGGTTTGTTTCTCCCCTGTCCTTTCAGAAAGAACCAGGGCTTTTCATTTTCAGAATATTCTCTTCAGGAAATTAAAACATGAGGAAATTGGTTGCGGAGGAGTCCCTGGAGAGGCTCTGAACTCGGGAGGATTGGGGGACTCTACCACAAGAGGACACAAACACCCAGCATCCTCTGCACCTGCAGCTGCCCCGGGTCCTCTTGGCTTCCTGTCACTTGAGATGTGGCAGCACATCCCCTTCACTGTGTTTCCTGATGCTTCTCTCACAGAGTCACACATGGCAGTGACCTCAGGTTTCAGACTGCTCAGGTCAAATATCACCAGCTGCTTGGACTGGTCCTGATGAGAGTGGTTAGATGTGGGAAGGCTGGGTTGTGGCTAGCACACTGATCAATAGCATGGTTTGCTGTGTAATATGGTTTTGTTTCCCAGGTTCTGATCAGTTCAGCGGTGACAGCTGCTGCAGTGGAAGTTAGACACAAGCAGTGAGCTACTCTGAGAACGCTTTCCCACCACACACTGGACTCTCACAGCTGCAACTGGGATGTCACATCTGTTGCTGCTGCTGCTGTTGTTAGGTGCCATTGAGTTGGTTCTGTCCCACAGCAATTCTATGAACGACAGAATAATTGTTCCTTTCCTAGAGCCCATTGGCGACCTTCTGAACTAGAGAAAGAAAGTGAACCCAGAGAAAAACAGCTTGCAGACTGGTACTGAGAGCAATGTGCTTCTCTCTGTGTGAGGAGTAGGATCAACTCTGAAACCCTTCTGCTTTTGCAAGACTCTGGCACTGAAATAGACCCCCTTCTGGGTGAAAAGTGTATTCACTGAAGAATCTCACTAAGGTCTGCGGAATGAGTATGACCTTTCAGAAGCAACTAGTGAGACCTCTTTCTCGAGACGTCACTGGGTGAATTGAACCAGCGACTTCTCAGCTAAACTCATAAACTTTGTGCAACCCAGACACTCCATGTGCTCTGAATCTCATGGGAAAATTCCCTCCAGTCTCCATGAATTTCATTAGAGAGCTTATGGTGGGGACCGACACCTCACAGTTACTTCCCCTGCAGTGCAGACAGGCGGATGTTTCGCAGGTGAGAATATCTTTCAGTTGACATTTAAAGTCATGCATATCAGGGCAAGGCACTGAATCATAAAAGTAGATTTCTTTGAGGACACTATGAGATGGAGAAGAAACATGGAGCACAAAGTACAGCTGCACCTGCTCCTGGGTCTGTGTTCTGTTCTCTATGTGTCCTGAGCGCCCCCTGGAGACCACTCCCACTCCTTGCAGGGGAGATGTGTGTCTGGCTCTCACTGATTTCCTCTCACTGTGCGTCTTACACAGTAATACACAGCGGTGTCCTCTGTAATCACGGAGCTCAGTCACAGGGAGAACTCATTCTTGGATGTGTCTGGGTTGATGGCTAGACGATGTTTGAGAGATGGCAAATAATCTCTATACTACTTTGAGCAGTAGTAGTAGGTCCCTGACATCTATTCAAGACCCCTCCCGTGGTGCTGCCTGATGCAGTTCCCACCAGAACTGCTGCTGGAGACTGATCACCAGTGATGTTGCAGTTGCAGGTCAGTGTCTGTGAAGGTCTCACCATCTGATGGACTGACTCCTTTAGGTGTACCTGGGACAGGGCACCTGGGGACAAAAGAAAAAAGTACAGTAAATACCCCCCATATAACTGAATATATTGAAACCTATTCTATCTCCCTGGCTCTGACCTGTTGGGAGACCCAGCACCATCAGGAGGAGGAGGAAGGAAACAGACATTTCTGAAGTAAGGTTGCCCTGGCTAAGCAGACTCTGGAGCCCCTGGTGGAGAAGTTGCATTTAAACATTAAACCATGACTATAATTTGCCTATAAGTGTCACTGACTTGTATAAAATCTGAGGACCATGAACAGCTGCACAAGAAGGTTTCTCCAGAGCTGGATCCTGAAGCCACTCAGAGGCAGGCAGGTGGAAGAGCTGGAAGCAAAGGTGCTCACAGCTTGAGTTCGCAGCTTCCGCCGATCCCAATGTCTATAACCTTCAATGAAGGAGAGTTCCATTGTACTAGTACACATATTTGAATGTCCCTGGATTTGCATCTCTAGTCTGCCCTGTCAGGGGAAGCCAGCCTCTAACACATCATTATGGGTCCGGCAGGCGCAATTGTACAGCGATAATAAGTAAGGATTATAGTAAAGTTATAGAGAGCATGAGAGATAGAAGGGAAATATAGAAATAAATGGAGTCAGACACGATTCATATCAGCACGCTCCCCTCAGCCCCGCTTGGTGGTCCGAATGGAGGGAGAGAGCCTCTTTAATGCTAGCCCAGGCTTTTTATATTACCTGGGGACATGCAAGCCCCCTAATCACAGCTGAGTACAAATGTCACAGAAAGGGGTTGTGCTATAGGTAATACAGTAATGAGAGGGTGTGGTCTAGGGACTTACACGCAATAATAAGAGGAGGGATTGGGGTATACATGCGATAAGATGGGCAGATAACTTAACTTTGGATGTCATAGAGTCAGTTTGGCCTGTTCCCTGACTCAACTGATAGAGATCATTATTGGTAGGGTGAGAACGCTTGGTTGCAGGTCTCAGGGAGGAATAGTTTATTGTCCCCAGTAGCAGGGAGTGAGGCCTGCGATATAGTCTGGTGACTATCTGCTCTAGAGGCCTACCCTGTAGTCTGGTGACTAACTGCCCTTAGGGAGGATGTCTGTAAGCTTCTGACCTCTCCCCACACTACCCAGTCTAACACCGCAGGCATTTCCAGATAAGTCGCCCTTTAGTTGCAAAACCTAGGCTAAGTTTCCCAAGATTTAAGGATAAGGTGGCTCCATCAGAACTGGGAACATAAATCAGTTTAATTCAGTAAATATTTGCTGATAAGTGACATTTTTGGATTCCTGATAAAGTCGAGTGACAGTTTTCTGTACAGTCTGGGGAACTATGTGACCATATTCGGAAATGTAACAGAGTTGAGAGTTGATAGTTTTCCTATCAACATTTTCAGGCAGCAACTTTTGAATCTGACTTGAGCTTGCTTAAAGGATTTCCCAAGTATAGCAGGCATAAAAGAAGCACAATTCTTATGGATGCCGGTTAATCAGTAAATGCTTCACTTTTTCTTTCCCCAAAACACTTGTTCTGAGAGTCCTGGCAGCCAAAGGTTACTTGCAGGAAGCAAATTTAAATTTCAGACCATTCAACTTGGAAAAGTCACCCCAAACACTGTCCATACACTTGACCCCTTGGACTGATAGGACCTCTAGTGAGTGATAAATTAGCAGCTTGCATAAATCATGATAAGCATCAATGAAGAACACAACTCTCATGTTTAACTGTCCCCAAAGATTCCCGGCAAAATCAAACAAGAAGATAGTTCAAATTCCAACTCTAAGGACAGGCAAGTTTAACAACCATTCTCCCATCCACGTTCCTCCATTCCCTTTTCTATGTTCCTGCTTAAGTTTTATTTTTAAATTTTGTTAAACTGACATATAACTTACCTAGACATGCATGCTAGGTAGTTCTCTTTTCCTGAAAATCAGTCATATACGACAGTGCTTTAGATCACAGAATGGACTGTCACCACAAAGGTTAAGCAAGAACCCTTAGTTCTTGCTTCAGCCCCATTAACACCTTGGCAGGATTGGATGGTTGGATGTTTCCAGTTTGTTAGGAGGATGCACATCCACACCCAACGTACATGGTTCTATCTCACCCATGTCACCCATGTAACCCATGTACTCCCTCTGCAAAGGGCCAATTTACTGGTTCCTCAGCCATTGTTATCTGAGTCTTTGCAGCTGGAGTCTCAGCCACAGGTGTGGGCGCTTTGGCGCAGACCGCCTCTCTCTGGCTCCTCCCTGAACCCCGCCCCAGGCCTGCCAGGCCCGGCCCACCCCGTCACCAGGCGCCGGTGTTGGCGCCTCAGCAGAAATGGGCGGGGCAAGAGCTGCCTTGAGAGGAAGTGAAGGCAGACCCCTACCCCTCTCTGACCCCGCCAGCTCCTCCCACCCTGGTCACGCCCAGATGGGGCCGGAAGTGGCGGTGTCCTATTCCGAACTGCAGCGCACTGTGAGGATTCCACTGTCTGTGCTCTGCTTGGGGAACCAGAGAAGCGTCCACAGCCTGAGCACCCTGTTGCCGGCGCTCCCAGGTGGGAGGCTCTGGGCTCCGGGACATGTATGTGGGCGGAGGCTATTTTAGTCCAGCTGACTAGGGTGCAAGCGCCCTTTCTCTCCCCCAGGAACCCTGCCAGCGCTTCTCTTCGTGAGAGGTGGGCGGGTGTCCCTGAGGCAGGTCCTATTTCCCCGCTTTCGGATTGGTTGGGGTTAAAGGTGGGAGTCCCTGTTGGAGAAAGGGGACCCTGGCTGGGGTTTGGGCCTTCGGGGCTCCCCGATTCTCTCTTTGTGGGTCTCTTAACCCCCCTCCCTTGTTTCCTTCCACACACAGGCTCTTCCTCCCGAGACTCCTTGCACCTCCTCAGCTCAAAGGTGAGCCCCGGGGTCTTGTTCTGCTGACCTCCCTCTGGACCCGACCAGAGTCTGTGCTTGGCCCAAGATCTCTTGCTGGCCCGTGACAGAAACGTCTTCCCTGGTTTAAAAATAATGGTCGCAAAAAAAAAAATATATTGGTCGCGGCCTTTTTTTCTTAGCCTTTATTTCGAATTCCATCTATATATTACTAAGGTTTTTAAAACTATTCCCATTTCCTTTTCTTTCTATTCTTTATTGCTTCTGTTGTGTTCAGTTTGTGAAGCACAGAAGGGGTGGATGTCTGGAGATGAAATAACATGCCAGGGTTTGTGAGGATGTCTGGGTGGGGTCGGGGTGGGTGGCTGGCAGAGTTGGGGAGGGAGCGGGAACTTTGGGTATATAGAATGAAGGATGGAGGGGACTGAACACTAGAACTGAAGGTGACTAACACAAATCTTTGTAAAGGCGATTTATTCATGGTGGGAAAATGGACAATATGAAATCAATTGTGGTAATGATTGTGTAATGCTTAAGATGGCTGAACTCTGGGATTATGTGGGATATGTGGATTCAGTGCCCCAAAAAGTGCTAAAAAAAAGAAAGATCTCCATCATAAAAGCAATCTAACTAAACTATGCACAGAAGAATCAAAAACCAAAGTGAAACAAACTAAAAAGAAGGTAATGCTAAAGTGATTGACCTCTATTTTGGGAATGAAATGGGTCCTTGGATTTTGAACGTTGTAAGGCTGAAGGACAATTTACTTTACCAGAGCGCAGCGAGAGCTGGCCAGCCTGCCTGCAGGGCAACAGCAGGCGCACAGTCACCAGGATGTTCCAAGCTTTGATTGTCGAGCAGTTTGGAATGTGCCAGTTGAGATGCCTGGTAGGCAATGAGCCCACAGTTGTCATTGATCAACGAGTGCAAGATGCCCATGGCCCTGAATGCGATGCTGGAGTCCGAGTGGACCTACTGGAGCACCTTGTGCACATACACAGTGTAGGTCTCCTTGTTGCTGCACTGCCACTTCTTGCTGTGCTCCCTCTGAGCCTTAACTGTAGCCTCCTTGGGGCCCCTCCCCGGGGTAGGCAGGGAGTTAGCAGGGTCAGGTGGGTTGTTTTACTGGGACAGTACACCTGGCAAAGGTAATGTAGGTGTCCTAAGGTGAGCTGAGGGAGGACAGAAACCTCCCCTGGATCAGAAGGGCTAAAGCTTGCTGGATCTTGATTTTCAGGAATACAGAGTGTGAAAGCAGGACCTCTACATCCCTCTAACCTTTTGGGTTTTCAGCAGGAAGTGTTGGAAAAGTTACCACAGGGATAACTGGCTTGTGGTGACCTAGTGATCATAGTGATATCACTTTTTAATCCTTCAATGTCGGAATGATTTGATCTGATCTTCCCTGTAAGATGGGGTGGAGAGTGAGGGGCAGGGCTAGAGGAGAGAGGAGAGAGGACAGAGGAGAGGAAGGAGGAGAGAGGGAGAGATTGGAGCGGCCTCCACACTCCCTGATAGTCCCTAGTCTGGATTCCCAGGCTGCCCCCTGCCCGACAAGGTGGGTATACCAGCCACTGAGTGGGGACTTAATTGTTTTTCTAGAGACTACTTAGCTGGTCAACTAGGAGGTCCTGTTAGGAAAACAGGTTGGAGATGCTCACATTGTGCACTTTTGTGTCAGCATGCCGGTTGGAGCCCTGGCCCGCTGTCGGTGCTCTCCCACCCTGGGGTTCCCAGGCTCTCCCTCCTGTTCTCACAAACTTTTAAATAGTTGAGTTGGAGTCCATTTTACTTTCTTAGACCTTATCATTGTTTCAAAATATTTCACAAAAGAATCTATTTTCAATTCCATTATTTTACGGGATTTCAGTGTGTACATATGTGCATGTGTGTGTAGCATGCACACGTTTTTGTAGTATCCTTTTGGATCACCGCTAAGAAGGTTGACCAGTAGTTTTGTTCGGGCAAAATGTGTGCTACCTGCCAAGTGTGTATATAAATCCGCTAGTACTGCTTCTGCCCGTTTTAGCCCCGCAGGCAGGCTGGCCAGCTCTCGCTGCTCTCTGGCTAACAGCATCACCTCCTCCTCCTCTTCTGTTTTAGGAGGGTATCGGTGTGTTGGAAACATGCTTAGCATCTTAGTATATAAGGGTTAATGGTTTGAGAGTTGGATATTAGCAGTTAATCATTAGGGATTTAAGTACCAAGTTATTTTTGTGTGTTGAAATGTAGCCTACAACTTTTTTATATTTACTAGCTATAGTATTTATCACCTATTTGGCATATTTTTATATGAAATCATAAATTTATGATGAGTAACGAATTTTCATTTTTAGAAGTTTTTCTTCCATTTATTAATTCTTTTTTTCTGATTAATCTATCTAGTACAATTTTTAATATGAGTGGTGACAATGGACATGTATGTTTATGCTGATTCTGAGGTGGGGTGAATTTTTTTCTCTTTCTCCTACATGTGACATTTGCAATTTTTTTTCCATGAATGTATATTAGCATATTGGGTTTGACCTATTTCATATTAAATTTGTAGTTGTTTTGTTTTTAACATGAAAAGCTTTTGACTTTGTTCAGTATGTATTCTGTGTCTGTTTAGATAATTGACTTTTTCCCTTTCAGTAAGCGTATTTGAGTGTTTTATTTTCTTCTGCTAAATCAATTTTGGGATGAATTAGAATTAATCATGATACACACTTATTTTAATATATTGTCTGTCTCAGTTTCCTATTTTTAAAATAACTTTTTCATTCAGATCCTTTATCAACATTGGTCTAAAGATTTCTTAAAGTATCTGACATTGGTATCAGGTTATTTCTGGTCTCATAGATGGTGTTACTAAGTGCTCTCTCAAAACTATTGTTATGTTGGAACCCAATAAGTTGAACTTAAACAACAAAACAGTAAAAAGAAGTGTTTATTCATCTTATGTGAGTACTCTAGCTGCCAGAATTTTAGTTTTCATCTATTGTAAAGTTAGGCTGGAAATTTCTCATGAAATTTTATTTTAATTCAATTGATTATAGACCTTCTAAGCATCCTGAAATCCAGTGAGTAACTATTGTCAGTCCCTTGCTCTGCTGGATCCTCTGATCTTCTAGCCGAATCCTCAGTGCACAGGACTACATTATTTACAGTTTCCTTGAAAGACAAATAGCTACTCACAACTTAGTGAGTGTGCTGCCCTTAGACTAGAGTCCATGTTCGTGAAAATACTATGCTATCTGGCATGCTGTGAGGCCCTTAGAGAACTGCCTTCAACTCACCAAAAGAATGAATTAATGAGGAGTAGAAATGCCTCAGTGATTTTGTTGTTACCTTACTTGTTCAAATTTTATTAACTGAAGAAATCTCTTCCCTTTTTTTAGTGAGAGAAATAATATCTTTTGTAAACGTAACAACACACTAATGTCTTTGTGTTTGTGCTGGGTGTATATTTGTGGTTTCTGAGACTGTTGTCATATCAGCTGTAATTGAGTCAATGCCATCTCACAGGGACCCATTGCACAACAAAACAAAACACTGTATTCTCCTGTGCCATCCTCATTATTGAGGTTGAATGCATGTTTTTTAATTAATTTATTTATTTTAATTCGTTTTATTAGGGGCTTGTACAGTTTGTATTACAATCCATGCATTCATCCATTGTGTTAAGCACACTCGTACTTATGTTGGTATAATCATTTTCAAAAATTTTCTTTCTACTTGAGCCTTTGGTATCAGCTGTTTATTTTTTTTCCTCCCTCATGAAGTCTTGATAATTTATAAATTTTTATTGCTTTTTCATGTCTTATACTGACCGATCTCTCCACCCACTTCTCTGTTGTCCATCCCCCTGAGAAGGGGTATATGTAGATCATTGTGTACATTTCCGCTTCACCCCCACCTACCCCTTACCCTCCTGGTATTGCTACTCTCATTATTGGTCCTGATGGGTTTTATCTGCCCTTGATTCCCTGTGTTTCCAGCTCTTATCGGTACCCGTGTGCATTCTCTGGTCTAGCCAGATTCGTATGTTAGCTTTGGGGTCATGATAGTGGGAGGGGAGGGGAGCAGTAAAGAAGTTGAGAAAAGTTGTATGTTTCATCGGTGCTATACTGCACCCTAACTGGCTCGTCTCATCCTTGTGACCCTTTCTGATAGTTTTGTTTATTGTCCCAACCTGGCCAATAGGAACATGGTATGAATAATGTTGCAGTTTGATTGGAGGACACAGAGATAAATGGCTAGGCAAACCCTGCATTTCTCTTTCTCTCTCTCTCTTGCTCTCTTCTGATCAGATCAGGGTGCGCCTGCTAGGTATCTGCCCCAACTTGTGAGCTACACTAACAGTTGGACTGTCAACATGTGGATCATGTCGCTAGGACTTCAGATTCCTTTGAGAAGTGCTTTGTCATGTTGCTGGTATATACATCACTTGATCTTGGGACTGTTGAAACCTATCGTCTTGCTGACTGTTGATGACCGGCCCGTCTGTATGCTGCCTGTGTCCAGACTGCCTGCATTGCCCTACATAAGACTCACCTGTCTGCCTCCTTGACCCTGGAACCAGTGGCTCTCAAGAGTTGAAGGGCATCCAGTATATTAAATGTTTCACGGAAGTGAGTTGAACTGAGCAATCTGTACAGCTGTGTGGACTAATTAGGTGCTATATTCTTTTGTGCTTTATATGTCTATCCATTTTATATAATACATAATAATATATAATCATTATATATAATGATTATATATTATATTATATATATAATAGGTGTATACAGTGCATAAGTACATATATATATATATATATATATATATATTCACAAGTGTCCTGGTTTTGTTTCTGTATAAAACACCCTTCTGTAAGGGGGTGTCCACTTGCCTACAGATGGGCTGTATGTCTCACTCCGCACTCCCCATCTTTCACATTGATAGGATTTTTTGTTTTGTGTCTCTGATGCCTGATACCTGATCCCATTGATGCCCCATGATCACAAGGGTTTGTGTGCTTCTTCCATGTGGACTTTGTTGCTTCTCAGCTAGATGGGCTTTAGGACCCCAGATGCTATTCTTTTGATAGCCAGACAGCATCAACTTTCTGCACCATATTTGCTTATGCACCATTTTGTTTTAATCTATTGTGTCAGGAAGCTGAGCATCACGGAATGCCAGGTTATTAGAACAAAGTCTCCTTTCATTGAGGGAGTACTGGAATAGAGGTCCAATGTCCATCTGCTACCTTAATACTTAGTATTTAAATATATGTACATAGATTTATTTCCCTTCCATCATATATATATAAATATGTAAATGACTGTATTTAGAACTCTATAAATGCTCTTTGTCTCCTAGTTCTTTCCTCTATTTCCTCTTACTTTCCTCTTGTCCCAGTATCATGTTTGGCCTTCATCAGTTTTGAGTAATTCCTCTCATTACATTGCTCTTGATCACGCCCTACCAGGCATCCTACACTATCCTCAACGTCGATTTTAGATTACTTATTGTGCCCTTGACCCCAGGTTAATACCCACTTCCTTTCCCCTGCTTCCCCATCTCCTGTATCCCCCCAGAACCATCAGCCCCATTGTTTTCTCCTCTGGTGTGTTTACCCTGCCTATCTTATCTAGATAGACAAGGAAAGACAATAGGAAACACAAACACAGATACAGAGCAAAACAAACAAAAAAAAACAACCATCAGAGAAAAAGAGAAAAGACTAGAAATCATTCCAGGTTTGTTAGTTGACTATTAAGAGTATTTTTCTGCGGATTGAGTCTGATGTGGTACCATGCCTTGGCCACACAGTCTATTTTTTGTATTCCCCAAGGACTTCATTGCTTTGCTCCCCTTGCTGCTCTGTTGCATGCCCTTAGCGTTTTTGCCCAAGTGTGGTGGAGTCAGATCGAGCACATTTCCCGCACTGTGCCACTAGTGTTGTACCTCATAGCACTATTGTTCAATGTGGGATGCCATGTCTTGCCTTCCCTCCACAAAGTTTTTGCACACCAAGAATTTTAAGGTACCAAGTTAAACTTATTTGTTCTGTAAATGCTGATGGTCTCTACATCTCCCAGAGAAGCCAATGCTGTTTGTGAATTTGCATAACACATCGGGACGTTTCCAGGGCATCTTCCAAAAACTAGAGGAAGTCTCCCATGGTTGAGGAGTTGATTGTGCTTTCCAAATCTAGGTATAATGCTTTACAATACTAGTGCTTTTTTATATAAAATACTTTTATTGGGGGCTCTTATGGCTCTTATCACCATCCATGCTTTCGTCCATTGTCAAGCTCATTTGTACATATGCTCCCATCATCATGTTCAAAGTGTTTGCTTTCTACTTGAGCCCTTGATATCAGCTCCTCAGTTTCCCCTCCCTCTCCCACTCTTCCTCCTTCAGGAACCTTGATAAACTATAAATTATTATTTTCATATTTTACATTGTCCGCTGTCTCCCTTCACCCACTTTTCTGTTGTTTGTCCTACTGGGAGGGAGTTATATGTCAATCCTTGTGATCGATTTCCCCTTTCTACTCCCACTTCCCATTACCTTCTTGGTATCCCTATTCTCATTATTGGTCCTGAGGGGTTTATCTGTCCTGGATTCCCTGTGTTGCGAGATCTTATCTGTAGCAGTGTACGTGTTCTGATCTAGTCAGATTTGTGAGATTGAATTGAGATCATGACAGTGGGGGGTAGAAGCATTAAAGAATTAGAGGAAAGTTGTTGTTTCATCGGTGCTATAGTGCACTCTGACTGGCTCTTCTCTTTCTTGCGACCCTTCTGTAAGGGGATTTCCAATTGTCTATAGATGGGCTTTGGGTCTCCACTGCACACTCTTCTTCATTCACATAGATATGATTTTATTGTTCTGGGTCTTTGATGCCTGATACATGATTACACGGACACCTCATGATCACACAGGCTGGTGTGCTTCTTCCTTATGGGCATTTTTGCTTCTCAGCTACATGTCTGTTTATCTTCAAGCCTGTAAGACCACAGACACTATATCTTTTGGTAGCCATGAACCATCAACTTTCTTCATCACATTTGCTCATGCACCCAATTTGTCTATGACCAATGTATTGGGAAAGTGAGCATCACAGAATGCAGGGTTTTAGAACAAAGTGTTCTTGCATTTGGGGAGTACTTGAGTTGAGGCCCATTTTCCATCTTCAATCTTAATACCTAACATATAAATATAAGTACGCACATTCATTTCCCTATCATTACATATAAACATATTTACATAGGTACATGCCTATATTTAGACCTCTATACATGCCCTTTGCCTCCTAATTTTTTCCTCCATTTCCTTTTACTTTCATCTTGTCCCACTACCATGTTCAACCTTCATTCTGGTTTCAGTAATTCCTCTCAGTTACCTTGCCCTTGGTCACTTCCTACCAGTCCTCCCATCCCCTTCCTCAACTGGTTTAGAACCACTCATTTTTCCCTTTTACCTGGGCTGCCCAACCCCTCCTCCCTTCCCCTACCTCCCACACTCTCATGTCTCTCTGGGACCATTGTTCCCATTATTTTCTTCTCACATTGTTTGTCCAGCCTATCTTATCTAGGTGAACCTGCAGATATAATAATATGTGCATACAAATGCAGATGGCTTTGACAGCACACAAGTGGCACATAAGAACATGCCATTGATACCAGCAACAATGACATGCTGACAAACAATAAAGCCACTGACATACAAAATTTAAAAGATAAAAGAAAACTAAAAGACAGCAAAAAAAATTCTGTTAGTAGTTCGAGGTCTGTTTGTTGGCTTTTAAGAGTGTTTTCTGGATGTATCTGGTGGGGTGCCACGTTCTGGCCCCAAAGTCTATCCCTTATACTACCTCAGGATCACCTTTCTCTGCTTCCCCTGCCGCTCCATTACACACCCCCAGTGATTGCATCAGTGTGAAGGGGTCAGCTCAGTTGTACACCCCCCACTGTGTCTCAGGTGCTGTCCCATGTAGGGCCATGGGTTGGTGCAGGATGTCGCATCTCGCTGTGGGGCCGGCTGTATGGTCCTCTCTGTACAATGGGCCCTTCGAGCCGGGCTATCGTTCTCTGAGCTTGATGGGCCCAGGTGTGCTCCGCTCCGTTCTTCTTCCGTCCTTTCCTTCAGCTTCCTTCTGGGTGTGGTGTGGTAGGTCAGTTCTTCTCCCTCACCAGATGATATATTTTCATTTTCTGTGGTACTCCCCTCGATTGTGGGGGTTGGGCTAATTCTGCTTGGGGCTGGTGTATGGTCCATTCTCTGTGTATTCTTCTGAATTTTACATTGCCCTCCTAGTTTGGTGTGTCATGGTGGGGTCCGTATGCATGTTCCAATTCTGTAGGGCACAACCAATACTCTTCCCCTGGAGTGGGTTAGTTCCCTGTTCCCCCCATACCATCCACTCGGTTTCTCACTCCCCCTGCTTCTCCCTCCCACTGCCCCACTTCCATTTCTTTATGGTGGGCTCTCAACTGCCTCCCTGAGTGTGGCCTGCCCTCCCTCCCTCCTACTTTCTATGCTTCCACCCGTTTATTGCATGATAGATGTTTATTCTTCTGTTCCTGACATGCTGATTGTACTTACCTCAGGGGACTTGTGTTATACCTGTCCTTTTGAGTCTGGATTACCTCCCTTAACATAATTCTTTCCAGCTCTTCCCATGAAATAACGTGTTTCATGTGCTCATTCGTGCTTTTCAGTGCTGCATAGTGCTCCATTGTGTGCATGTGCCAAAGTTTACTAATCCACTCATCTATCGATGGAAACTTAGGCTGTTTCCAAGTCTTTGCGATTGTGAATTGTGCTGCAATAAACATTGGAGCGCATATGACTGATCGTGTTTTATTTGCTGCTTCCACTGGGTATATGCCCAGTAGAGGGATGGCTGGGTCATAAGGTAGATCAGTTTCCATTTTCTTAAATATCACCAGATTGCTTTCCACAGTGACTACAAATCTACACAACCACCAGCAGTGGAGAAGGGTTCCTGCTTCACCACAGCCCCTCCAACGCTTTTTGTTCTCTGATTTGCTGATTTGGGCTAGCCTCAGGGGTGTTAGGTGGTATCACATGGTTGTTTTGATGTGCATTTCTCTTATGGCTAAAGACTTTGAACACTTTCTTAATGCTTATTGGCTGTATGGGTCTCCTCCCTAGTGAAAGTTCTTTTCAGTTCTTTTGCCCACTTCCTTAGGGGGTTAACTGTTCCCCTTTTTCCAGGTCATGATGGTGTTGTACATTTTAGTAATGAGCCCATTGTCCGATGTGTCTTTACTAAAATCCTCTCCCAGTCTGTGGGTTGTCTTGTCACCCTCTTTGTGAAGTCTTTCGAGGTGCACAGGTGCTTTATTCTTATTAGATCCCATTTATCGATTTCCAGTTCACCTGTGTGTGTACCCTTCCCTATTGCAGTGAGCCTATGAGCTACCTAGGCCAGTTCTCTGAGGTTCGTCTCAATTCCCTGCTTGATGGTCATGGTGGTTTGGGGTTTAACTTCTAGGTCTGTGATCCACCTTGAGTTTATTCTTGTGTGAGGGGTGGGGTAAACGTCTTGCTTCATCTTTCTACATGTGGATATCCATTTTTTCCAGCACCACTTGTTAAAAAGGGCATCTGCTTCCCACTTGATGTTTTTGGAAACCTTGTTGAAGATCAGTAGTCTATATGCTGATAATTTTACTCTTGGGCTTTCTATTCTTTTCCACTGGTCTCAGTGTCTGTCATTGTGCCAGTACCACGCTGTTTTAACCACTGTAGCTGAGTAATAGGCATTAAAATCGGGTAGAATGAGTCCAACTGTCCTTCTTCTTGAGGAGTTTGCTGCAAATTCTGTGTTTCTTCCCTGTCCATAAGAAATTGGTGGTCAGTTTTTTCAATTCTTTGAAGAAGGTTGATGGCATTTGAATTGGTATAGCATTGAACTTGTAAAGTGCTTTAGGTAGGACTGTCATCTTTACTATGTTGAGCCTTCCTATCCATGAGCAGTGAAGGTTCTTCCATTTGTGGAAATTGATTTTGGTTTCCTGTAATAGGGTTTTAAAGTTTTCCTTACATAGGTCTTTAGTATTTTTTGTTAAATATATTCATAGATATTTAAGTTTGTTCTTAGTTACTGTGAAGGTTACTTCCTTCTTCCCTCTTCCATAGCCCTGTTCACTATGTATAAAATACCTACCGACTTTTCTTTATTGATCTTGTAACCTGGTACTCTTCCATATTCCTCTACGCTGTAAGTATTCCAGCTGTGGAGCTTTTGGTGTTCTCAATGTACAGGATTATGTCGTCTGCAGTTAGCGATAGTTTCATCTCCCCTTCTCACATTTGGATTCCTTTGATGTCCTTCTGCTGTCTTAATGTTGTTAGCCAGAACTTCCAAACCGATATTGAATACAAGTGGTGACAGGGCATCCTTTTCTTGTACCCCTTTTCAGTGGGATTGTTTTCGTCTTTTCTCCATTGACTATGATGTTGGTCATTTGTCTTTCATAGATAGCTTATATAATCTTGAGGAAATTACCTTCCAATCCTATCTTCATGAGTGTCTTGATTTTGATTAGGAATGGGTGCTGGATGTTGTCAAATTCTTTTTTCTGAATCTATGGATATTATATGGTTTTATCCTTTTTCTTTTCGATGTGATGTATAACATTGATGGATCTTGGATGTTAAACCATCCCTGCATCCCTGGGATGAATCCTACCTGGTCGTGGTGGATGATATGTTTTATGTACTTTGTATTTTATTGGCCAATATTTTGTTAAGGATTTTTGCATCTACGTTCATTAGAGATATTGGTCTGCAATTCTCTATTCCTGTGGGGAATTTGCCCTATTTGGGTGTTAACGTAATGCTGGCTTCATAAAATGAGTTTGGGAGTTTTCCATCCTCTTTTATGTTATGGTATACTTTGTGGAGAACTGGTGCCAACACTTTCTTGAATGCTTGGTAGAATTCTGCTGTGAAACCATCTATCCCTGGGGCCTTTTTCCTTGGTAGGTTTTTGATGACACTCTCTGTTTCCTCTTTCGCTATGGGTTTGTTGAGGTTCTTGATTTCTGTCTGAGATAATGTAGGGAGAGACTGTTTTTCCAAATATTTATCCATGTCTTCCAGGTTTCTGAATTCATTAGAATGCAAACCTTCATAGTACTTTGTAATTATCCTTTTTATCTCATTTGGGTTTGTTATTATTGCCCCTGATTTATCCCTCATCCTGGCTTTTGATGTTTGCTTCTTGCTATCTTTGGTAACCTTCACCAGAGGACTGTCAATTTTGTTAATTCTTTTGTAGAACCAGCTTTTAGCTGCATTTATCTTTTGCATTGTTTTCTTGTCTTCTCAGTGGTTTAACTCTGCCCGGATTTTTATTATTTCTTTTCTCTTTCTATTGGAGGGATTGTTCTGCTGACTCTGCTCTAGTTGTTGAAGGTTTTGTGTTAACCTATCTGTCATATGCCTTTCTTCTTTTTTCAGGTTTGCATTTAACGATGTCAGGCTACCTCTGATAACTGCCTTTGCAGTGTCCCATAAGTTTTGATACGTTGTATGCTCGACCCTGTTAGTTTATAGAAACTTCCTAATATCCTCTCTGATCTGGGCCTGTACCCATTCATGTCGCAGGAGATCGTTGTTCATTCTCCAATTGGTTGCCCTTGCTTTTCTGGACACCCTCTTATTAATCTCCAGCTTTATGGCATGGTGATCTGAGAAAGATATCTGGATAATATCTATATGTTTGAATTTACTCAAGCAGGACTTGTGTCCCGGCATGTGGTCAATTCTTGCAAAAGATCCATGTGGATTTGAAAAGAACATGAAGCCCTTTGTTTTTGGATAGAAAGCACTATAGAAGTCTATCAGACCCTGTTGCCTAAATACAATGTTTAGCTCTCTGGCCTCTTTTCTAAGCTACTTTCCAAGTGATCTGTCTTTATCTGTGGAGTGTTAAAGCCACCCACTATGATTGTTGTTTCCTTAATTTCTTCTTTCACCTTTTTAATAGTTTGTTTGACGAAATTCGCCACACCATTATTAGGAGCTAAAATTCAATATGCTAAGTGCTTCCTGGTTTACTAAACCTTATAGCCTTATGTAGTGTTCCTCTTTGTCTCTTTTTATGTTTTGGATCTTGAGGTACATTTTGTCAGAGATTAAGATAGTCACCCCTGCCTTTTTGGAGTTACCATTTGATTGGTAGACTTTGCCAACCCTTTATTCTTAGCATATTCTTGTCTGTGCGCTTAAGATGTATCTCTTTCAGGCAACAGATTGATAGATTGTTTTCTGAGCCAATCTTCCATCCTCTTTCTTTTAAAGTACGAATTGAGTCGATTGGAATTCAGAGTTATTATCAGTATCTCTGTATTCATAGTTGCCATACCCTGTTTTGTGTTTTGGGTGTTTACCTATATCCCTACATATCAGTGTGCTGTGTTTGAGTGGAGAGTTTCTATGATGTCCTCTTTTCCATCTGAGACCCTGTTGTCCTGGTAATTGTTGCTGGCATGTTGGCTTCTAGATGGAGATGGGGTATATGGTGGTCTCCTGATGGTTCTAGTTAGAGCTTAATTCTCTGGCCATAGTGAGTCAGCCACTATCTTCAGCAGGGTCGGGTGACTTTCAGCATATTCTTTGAGTTTTTCCTTGTCCTGGATGACCCTTAGCTCACATTCTATCTTAATAACTTGGGAGTGTACAGGATTCTGGGGGAGGCATTTTTTTTTCTTTCAGCGTTTGGAAGATGTTGCTCCATTCTCTCCGCCTCTTTATGGTATCTGCTAATAGGGCTGAGCATATTCTTACCTGCGCTCCTTTATATGTGACTGTCTTCCTTTCTTTGCTGCTCATACATTTTGGTCTTTTTCCTCTAAGTTGGATATTTTCACTATTATATGTCTTGGCATATTCTTGGGATTTAGCTTAGCTGGCGTCCTTTCTGCTTCCTATATGAGTGTCTGGTTCTCCCTTGTTAGGATGGGACAGTTTTCTTTTAGAAATTATTTTGCTATCTTGGTTGTCGACTTGTGTATTGAGTTGTGCTCTGGTAGATCAATTATTCGAATGTTATTCCTCTTCATAGGATCTGTCATTGATCTCAGCCTGTCTTCTATTTCTTTAATTTTCCTATCGGACTGTCTTTCTCGCTTGCTTAGATCTGTTTGCGTGTCCTCGAGGTCACTGATATGTTTCTCTGCTTCCTCAAGCCTAATATTCGTATCTTCTGTGACCTTGTGTGTGGCTTCTGGCTTCTTCTACCTTCTCTGTTAGCTCCTGAAGTTCCCCTTGGTGGGTGGATTTCATCCCCTCTATTGTGGACTTCATCCCCTCTATTGTGCATTTAATCTCTTCTATCATTGCATCCTTATTCTGGGTTGCTTCCCTTAGCTCCTGTATTACTGTGAGCAGCCTTCTGAAGATTTCCCTCTGTGGCAGATCTGTATCTGTTTCTTCTATGAAGAGACATTAGTTCTGCTACTATGTCTCATTTCTCTGGGTTTTTTGTTGGGATTGATGTGGTCTGTTGATTTTTCCTTGATCCTTTCATAAGGCCCCATGCTTCTGGAAGGCAAGCGTAACCTTATCTATATTACTGCTGAGGATTCTTTCAGGCGACTGCCTATGACCTACTATAAGGATGGGTCAGACTGCTGTCTATGCCGAATTCCCGGATGGCTTAGTGACCCGCCATGGTGAGATGTTTGAGCAGCTGAAGTGGGGGCTGGAACCTCAATGAGTTCCCTGAGGCTCCTTTGACCTGGTTAGACGGGGTACTCTTAGCTGCTCTTTTTGGTTTATTAATAAAATAATTTAAAAGGTTAAAAATGAAAAAAAAATTTTAACAAAATTTTGGGCAGAAGAAGAAGAAGAAAATGGAGAGAGGAAGAAGGAGAATCTGTCAAAGAGGAGAGAAAATCAGTGATAATAGAAGTGGAAGGAGAAAAAAGAGAAGGAAACACTATAGAAAAGGGGCAGAAGAGAAGTTCTAGCAATAATGAAAAAGGAGGAAGAAAGAAGAGAGAAGAGGCAACACAGAAGGTAAAAGAAAGAGAAAAAACAGCGTGAGATAAAAGATGTATAGATGTATATATCTAAATTTTTCCCTTTCCCCCCTAAGCTTTAGTGATGTCTGATAGAATGTAGTGGTGGGGGAGGCCTCACTGTCACAGCAGGTGGTGCTGATCTGGGCTCAGGTGCTGGGCTATGTCAGGAGGAAAATACTCTTCAGATCAGCAGACCCTCCCAGGTCCCTGCAGGCCTGTAGAGTTGAGCCTGTGGCGGAGGCTACACAGGCGGGAGCAGCTCCCAAGGGCGGGCCTCCTGCACTGGCTGGAAAGTACTAGGGCCGCTACTGGTCCTGAGATAGGCATAGGCGGTAGCACCGCCTCCTATGCCTGCTGGGAAGGGCTGGGCATGCTGAGGAGCTGGCACTGAGGACCCCACATGGCCCCTCGGTGGTGAGAGCTGGCTGGAGTGCACAGACGGCTCCAGCAGGGACTGCAAAGCCATGTCCCAGGCTCCCCAGCAGGTGGAACGTTTATTGCTTAATCTGCTGGGGTTGTGAGCAGTGCAGGCTGGATCTGCAGCATCGTGGTCCAAGCCGGAAAGGTCAGCGGTGGCTCTGGCAGGAAACTTCGGGGGACAATAGCGCTTGTCCTCTGCCCAGGTTCAGAGCTCGGAGCCACCAGCTGCTGGAATCCCTGCAGCGCACAGGGGGGTTAGGGTCTCATTGTCTCCCCCACAGGAGTGCAGAACTCTTGTCACTCGTACTCCCTATAGGCAGGGGCACCCTGCCTCTGGGAGGGCCGCCCTCAGCAGGCAGACTGAATGCGCCCTGGACCGTGGCCAGAGGTCTCCCAGGCCAGCCCGCAGTGGCCCTGGGAGAAATGCAGGGTCGGAGGTAGCAGCGGTCGGGCTGTGGCTCGCGACTGCGGGAAGTACTCAGCGCAGGTTCCTGGCCAGGAGTGGAGCCTGCGCTACGCTGACGGGGATGGGCGGTCGGGCAAACGGAGTGCCGATGGAGAGGTCCCAGGCAGCGGTGTGGTTGGATGGTCCCCCTTGGGGGTCGCCAGGCGGCTTGCAGGTCAGTTACCCAGGCTGTGGATGAACGGAGGGAGGGACGCGGGCCCAAGGGCAGATCAATGCCAGGAGGGAAGAGGGGGACCGCAGGAAAGGAAAGTTTCTCTCCTAGTGGTGTCCCCTGAGTGGGCAGCTGGTGGAGGGAGATCGTGAGACCTGCTGTGCGTATCTCTGCTGGGCAGGTGAGCGACTGTGGGCTCGGGGTGCCCGTCTGGGAATGGAATGGGGCTGAGGCTAGTCGCCTCCGCGATGGCAGCAGCCTAGTGACGGGAGATGTCCCAAGAATCTGTATCACCCAGGCCCAGGCTCAGGACAAATGCGTGAGGTGGGGCTTGGGTGCTGTCTCAGTGGGATATTTCACTCAGCAGACTCCTGCTGCTCAGGTACCTGGACACCAAATCCACTTTATTCAAAAGAGAGCTCAGAGTATACGGGTCCTCTGGTTGGCCATCTTTTTCACGATGGCTTTTTCTGTAAGGCTGCTCCTGGTCATGGGTTCCAAATTTCTTCCAGCCATATTTTTTGTTATGTCTTCATCCATCCACCCTTTAAAATGTGCACGCATAGTAATTCTCGGTGGGAACTTGATATTTTTAGGGAAGGTCTTTCTTTTAAAAAATGACAGGATGCAACTTAATTCTATTAGGTAAACATGATAGAACAGTTCTAAAGTGTGTTTTTTTTCTCATTTCCTGTGTTTTGAGAAACATGTTTTTTCTCCTAAATTTGCCATAGTTCTGTTGCTTGGAAGATCAAAAGTCATGGCAATTTCATCCATATTTCCAATATCTGCCAGGTCATAATTATAAATCCTTTATTTTATAAATAATGACTGGAATGGCATAATTTATTTTTCAAGGTCTTGTGGCAGTTTCTGGGAAATTTTGTTCTTTGTCTCAAACATAGTAGGCCAAACCTATTCATGAAACAGGTACACCATTCTGATGATGCAGCAAATTTGTCAGTGCCTTGTGCTTTATATTCGTCATCGTTAGCCATTTGTAAAGCGTGTATGCGGATTCCCATATGTGTTACGCAGTAACCATTTTGATGACACTTCAAAACCAATTTATGCAATTCAAACTGTAGAGCCCCATAAAAAGACATTAAACCAAGACGAGCTTTTTTAGCTTATAGAATCTGTTCCAAGTCAACCTTCATTTTCCTCCACTCCCTCACTTGCTTTTCATCAACACAGAATTCCCTACTTGCAATACTGTTATTGCTCTCTTCTGCGCTTGACACAACCTTCATTTTTAAACCATCCTCATATGACTGGCGTTTTTGTTTTGGTTCAAGAGTATCCATTTCTAATAGGAAAAAAATAAGACTTTGAAAAAGAACTTTCATGGTAATGCCAGCCCCATCCCCCGTGACGTGTTAGCTGGGAGGAGGGAAGGAGACTGTGCAGACGGGGAATGCAGGATATGAATTAACACAGAGACCCGAGGGGAGAGATGGAGCATAGTCACAGACATTACTATAAGGTTTATTTGAATGCGAAAACAGAATCAGAGACCCAATTAACGAAGTTTTAGAAGCAGGCTTTATTGAGAATCTTGCGGGTGGGTTCAGCAACTCAAGATATTGAGCTATTGAAGCCGCGCTGGGAAAAAATCCTGGCGGCCTTTTTATGCCCACTGCTGACAGGCACAGCTCGGGAGGATCAAAGCTGGGGAGGATCTGCGCACATAGGTGCTTCAGAAGGGAGAAGGCCATTAATCTTATCTATATGTCAGGGACAGATCCAGTGACATATCTTCAGAAAACATTCTGGCTTTGGGAGGAGCTGGTTCCCAGAATTTGGGGTTGAACAGGGGAGGGGAGGTCGGTTAGGGGTCAGTCTTGAGAGCTAAGATGGGGGTGCAGGACTCAAAATGGAGTCTGTTGTGCCAAGACCGGTCATTTCAGACTCTGCCCTATAGGAAAGGGGAAGAATTTAGTCCATTTATGTAACTGCTTCCTGCGGGTAGTGGGCAAATACCAAGGGGAGGGGCTCTTCAGGCAGAGTACTGGGAGTTCCAGCTTGGCATAGAGTGGAGAGGTTGGTATTGCTGTAGCATCATCTGGTTAACTGCTATACGGTTGATTTTGTGGAGTCGACTCTGTAGGAGATGGATGAGACAAGGAGCAATGAAGAGCAAAATTATTACTAAAATTATGGGTCCTAGTATGGGGGCTAGAAAGGAGTACAGAGAGGAGTTCCACTAGGAAGAGGAGCCATCTGTTCAGAATCTGGTGTTTTGCAGATCACGGTTTAGCTTGTTGAGGATCTGGACTCCAGTTTCCACAATTCCCAACTTATTGATGTAATAACAGCATTCCTCCTAGAGGAAGAGGCAGGTTCCTTCTTTTTAAGCCATGATGAGGTCTAAAGTGAGGCGGTTCTGCAAGGCAACTTGGGCAACAGAGTTTATTTGTCTCTGCAGGGAGACTAGAGACTTGGCAGAGGCATCGACTGCCAGCTGGAAGCATGCGGATAACTTCTCTGCTGTGATGCTAGAGTGTCCAAGGGCCCCGCCGCTGAGTCCTACTACAACTGCTGTTGAGGCTAAGGAGATGCCCACTGGTATTGAGAGAAAAACTGCTCTTTCAGTATGGCGACTGTATACCTGGATGTATTTCTCCTGGAATTCAGCCGGAGTGTATGTAGTGAGCTGCGGAACCAGAGTGACAGGCAGGCACAAAAGGTTAGAGGTAGAACTGATGTTTAAATGGTTAGTGAGTGTATAGTTGCTGTTAAGGGTTAATAGACTAAATAAATTGCCTAAAGCGACTCCATTTTAGAAAAACATGTTGTTTTAGAGAAATATCACTGTGACCCACTCCCGCTAATCGCTTGGAACGTCAGCAAAAGGGTTTTTAAGGGTTTTGCTGACGTACATTTGGTCCAGGACAAGTTGAGCAGGACATGTCGACCTAACCGCATTCTGTTATCTTGTGAAAATTCCCTTTCCCATTCCTTGCTCAACCCCTCCCCACCACACTAGCTTCGATTATAAAAAGAAAAGAAAAATTTGACTAGGGGCTGCAGTGTTGGACCCTGCGTGGCCATGCTGTAGCCCAAACCCGGGTTTGCCTTTTCCTTTTGCTAGTTGTCTAGTTCCTTAATAAACTTTTCTTTCTTGAGCAGTTGTTTGTGAGTCGATGATTTTGGTCGGGCTCCGCTCCCTTACAGTTGCACCTAAAGAAAAATCTTTCTGGGGCTGTTAGTGGTTTGGAGGGGATTTGGGTGACATTACGTGCCTGTGTAGATGCATTGGAGTAGCAAAAAGGCACATGAGTGTTTTCTGGTTGGATGTCTAAGAAGGTTGCAGAGCAAGGACAAGCATGGAAGGTACGAAGCTAGCGGAGGGCAATCAGTTGCAGGAAAAGGCGAGAAAAGGAAAGGCCGTCGTAGAGTATTTCGAATGGACTGAGGCCAGACAACTCCCAAGGGGCCACGTGAAGGCGAGTAAGAGCAAAGGGTAATAGTTGAGGCCAAGAAAGTTGCAGTTCTATGGAGAGTTTGGTGAGCTGTTGTTTTATGAGACCGTTAGCTTGCTCAACCTTACCAGAAGACTGGGGGTGGTAGGCTGCGTGGAGTTTCCAGCAGATGCCCAGTGAGGCGCTAACTGCCTGCTGCACTTTAGATATGAAGCCTGGGCCGTTGTCTGACTGGATTGAAGCAGGTTGGCCAAAACGAGGAATGATGTTTTGAAGAAGGTGAGCGGCGACTATGCTTTCACTTTCAGAGGAGGTGGGAAAGGCTTCGATCCATCCTGAAAACGTGTCAATCATAGTGAGGAGATATTTAAACAGTTTATCCTTTGGCATGTGGGTAGTTTATCTGCCAGTCGTGTCCCGGTAGGTGCCCGTGCATCTGGTGGTATTGTGTTGATAACAGTGTACTTGGGTGAAACATGGGGGTTAGAAACTTGTAGAGAGCTTTTGGCCCGATGTCTAGAGAATTGTGAATATCGGTGATGATTGTTTCCTCTTGTAACTTTGGGAGAATGATTAAGTTATATTTTTATACCCACCATTTTCATTTGAGGAAGAGAGCAATATTGGGTGTTTTCCTGATCAGTGTAAGTGGGAGATAAAAAGCATATTGAACTTGGAGCGGGAAAATTGTTGGGTTAAGTCAGTAACAGAATTATGCCACGTGAATGCAAGCAGAAACTGAGAGCCTGGATGAATAGGAATAGTAAAAAAAAAGCATTTTTGAGATGCAGGATGATAAAGTGGGTAGTGCTTTCAGGGATTTGGGAAATGAGAGTGTGGGGATTAAGGACCACAGGGGTGATGGTGACCACTGCAACCTTGATTAGGCAGAGATCCTGCACGAGTCGGTGTTGTCCATTAGGTTTCTGTACTGGCAAAACAGCGGTGTTACATGGTGAGTTTACAGGGGTGAGCAGACCTTGTTTCAATAATCTGTCTATTAGGGGCTTTTTCCACTTTGCCTGAGGATTGTGGGTGGTATGTAGCATGGAGTTTTCACTCAATGGTAAGGGAAGTGGTGACCTGAAAAAAAGAGTGACCAGTGGATTGATGATCCAAAGGCCAATTTTATTTCCAAAGTACAGCTTTGTATATTGTGGGATACATAAGGATTTCTCCCAAGCTGTCTCCCTCAAATATATGCCAGACAGCTGCTTGGGAATGATTATACTTGGAGGTCATCAGAAACAGGTCAGGGGTTATTCTCCCTGAGAGCTATTAATCATCTATAGCAAGTAGTTACCACTGTTTATCCCACAACAAATAGGGCCCACTCCCTTCTGATAAGGATAGTAATTGTCTGTTTCCTTGTAGGAGACCCCAGAGAGGTCAAACCCATCCAAGGATGATCAAGGTTAGGTCGCCATCTTGGATCTAGGGTTCTGCCCATCTTGTCACATGTATACCCCCAGTCCCTCTTCCTATTGCATGTGTGTCCCTAGACCATCCCCTTCTCATTACTGTATTACCTGTAGGACAGCCTGTTCCAGTGACATATGTCCTCACCTGTAATTAGGGGGCTTGCATGTCCCCAGAGAATATAAAAGGGGCCGGGGCTACCATTAATCTCTCTCTCTCCCTCCACGTGGACCATCGAGTGGGGCAGAGGTGAGCATGCTAGCATGAATTGTGACTGACTCCCATTTACTTCAATACTTCACTTCTATCTCTCATGCTCAGGGTTAGGTGCAGTTCAGCTGCTGGCATAAGTGAATCACTACAGGTGCTTCTGGGAATTAGAGCCGTCCACGTCATAGGACAGCTCTGATTGGTTAGATCTGAGTAAACAAACATTCAAAGTCCTACGGTATCAGAGGGGCTTTGAATGAACAGTGGAGAAACGGCAATCATCAGCGAGATAATGGGCGCTCATCCCTTTACCTCAGAGGGCCCCAGTAAGATGTTACACCTTGCTGGGGTACCACTGACCCGTGTATAAGCCGAACTCCAGTTTTCAGCACATTTTTGTGCTGTAAAACTTGGCTCATATGAGTATATGCGATAAGTATTATTGCTGATATTAGCATCTTCATGCTATTTTTCTTTACCTGATTCTTTATTAGCACTTCTTTTTTTAACGTTTCATTGGGGGCTCATGCAACTCTTTTCACAATCCATACATACACCAATTGTGTAAAGCACATCTGTACATTCTTTTTCCTAATCATTTTCAAAGCATTTGCTCTTCACTTATATTCTTGCATCCGGTCCTCTTTTTTCCCCTCCCTCCCTGCTCCCCCCTTCCTCACGAGTCCTTGATAATTTATAAGTGATTATTTTGTCATATCTTGCCCTGTCCGACGTCTCCCTTCACCCCTTTTCTGTTGTCCGTCCCCCAGGGCGGAGGTCACATGTAGATACTTGTAATCGGTTCCCTCTTTGCAACCCCTCTCCCTCTACCCTCCCAGTATTGCCACTCACACCTCTGGTCCTGAAGGTATCATCTGCCCTGGATTCCCTGTGCCTCTAGCTCCTATCTACATCAGTGTACACCCTTTGCTCTTTCCAGACTTTCAAGGTAGAATACGGATCATGATAGTTGAAGGCTGTGGGGTGGGAAGAGAGCTGGCTGGAGCACACAGATGGCTCCGGTAGGGACTGCAAATCCGTGTCCCAGGCTCCCCAGTAGGCGGGACTTTTTATTGCTTACTCTGTCGGCCCTGTGAGCGGAGCAGTCTGGCTCCACAGCGATGTGGTCCAGCCGGATTGGACAGCGGCGGCTCTGGAGGGAACCTGCGGGCAATGGCGCTTAATCTCCACTCAGAAAGGAATGTGTCACAGCAGGCTCGGAACCGCTGGCCACTGGAATCCCCGCAGCACACTGGGTGGGCAATGTCACTCCAGGAATGCAGAACACTGTCGCTCATGCTCCCTGTAGGCAGGGGCACCCACTGTTGTGACTGACTCTGTTGGCGCTGGGAGGGCGCCCTCAGCAGGCAGACTCAGTGACCAGGGCTGTGGCCAGAGGTCTCCCAGACCAGCCTGAAGTGGCTCTGGTGGAAACGCAGGGTAGGGGGTAGGCGTGCGCTGGGCTATGGCTAAGCTGACAGGGGGAGGGTGGCTGGGCCTATGGAGTGCCGGTGGAGAGGTCCCAGTTAGCTGTGTTGGTGGATGTTCCCCCATGGGGGTTGCCAGGAAGCCTGCAGGTCAATTACCCAGGCCTTGGATGAATGGAGGGAGGAATGTCGGCCCAAGGACAGATCACTGTCATGTGGGGAGAGGAGAACCGTGGGAAAGGGAAGTTTCTCTCCTAGTGGGGTCCCGCAAGTGGGCAGCTGCTGTACGGGGTACCACGCCACGTGTGTCTAGGCAAGGCAGGCAAGCCACTCTGGGTTTGGGTCCCGGTCTGGGGATGGAGTGGGCCTGAAGCTAGTTGCAACCGTACTGGCAGCAGCCTAATGATGGAGATGTCCCATGAACCGGTCCTGTATCGCCCAGGATCCTGCTCAGGACAAATGCATGGGATTGGGCTGGTGTGCTGTCCCGGGGGGGATATTTCACTCACCAGACTCCTACCGCTCGGCCACCTGGACACCAAACAAACTTTGTTTGAAAGAGCTCTCAGAGTATGTGGGTCACCTTGTCAGCCACCTTCCTCCTAGTTCATCCTTCTTCTTTCCTTCCTTCCTTCCTCAATTTCTTTCTTTCTTTCTTTCTCTCTCTCTCTCTCTCTCATATAACATTCACATTTCCATTCTTAAAACACTTCTAAAAAAGAGTTGTCTGTCCATCGTGAAAATAAGCTTAATACTCCCTCCTGCCTTACAGATCCACTGATTCCTCCCCAATTCCCCTCCCCCTTCCTTATAAACCATTGCCTCAGTTATTTTCTCTATGCATCCACTTCTTCTTTGCTTCTAAACAGGGAGACAATAACAAAAATAATTTTAAGAAAGAGAAAATGAAACATAAAAAGTAATAACATAAAGATACAAATAAAAGTAGAGTACAAAACAAATAGGGAAGGTACCTACTTCTCTTTTCCTGTCCTGCTCTTCATCTGCCTCCATGGTTGCTGTGGTAGTTGCATAATCTGTTGTCGATTTGACACTTAAGAGTGAAGGGTTGGAGTTTATTCTGTCAATTCGGGTTCAGTTTGATGCTATCATTTGGAGGCGCTGAGGAGATAAATAGCTTGCTGGAGGCAGGACACAGGCTCACACCCTGTGAGACATTCCTTTCAACAAGACACATGGAGCTACACTAGAGCCCTGGAGCTGAAGGAGCCACATGGAGACTTCTGACAGCGTTGAGATGTTTCCACCTTGACTGGATCCACAAGGCTTTCCACCCTCTGGCATGTGCTCTTTCTGCATTCGGCATAATTGCATATATTGTGTGAGTCTGAAGAGAAATTTATAGTCTGGTATCAGATATATGGCCTAATATCGGACTGATGGACTTGAACTGGACTGGGCTGGTATGCTTTCTTAATGTACAATTTATCTTTGATATAAAGTTCTATCTTATACACATATGAATGTCTATGAATTTGTTTCTCTAGTTCACCCAGACTAATACAGTTGTGGAGTTCCACATGTTCACTTTCCAGGCACTAGGTAAAGGTGCCCATGGTTTATGATAAGATTTAGCTAGATCCATCCTCTAGGTGATCATATTCTGAGTACAGGATCTTATCATGGCTCTGCTCAATAGTTACCTTCATTGAAAAATCAATGAAGAAAAGGGCATTACAGCAAAGTGTGGTGAAGAAAGCAGGTGGTTCCAGGCTATCTATTATCTGGGGTCTAAAAGACTTGTCTTCAAACAAGCAGCCACTAAGTGAGGTGTCAAGGAAGTCCACAATGAAGAAGCACACCAGCCTGTGTGAACCATAGACAGTGACAATTAAATTTAAATATGATGAAGGAAAAACCTTCAGAGCTCAAATTATGAATATCCAATTTGTCTAAGGCTAGGTGAACAGTGAGAACTTGAAATCCATCTGAAGAATATCTAGTCATATTAAACCTCTGGCAGATCCTCTTGAAAAGCTTTACTCTCAGACAGAGATGATTGTGAACTTGATCATGGCAGATCAGACCATGGCATAGTATGATAATTGGTCAGTTGACCCTATCTCTCGTTCCAACCTGAATTTGCTCTAAGGTAAAGTATTTCTCACTTGTTCCATGGCAGCATTTTTTTTGCTGAACTTTAAATATTGATGGTAGTCTTTCCTTTCTTACTCTTTATTTTCATTTTTATCTTTATATTATTATTATTTTCTTCTTGCTGTTTTATTTTGGCTTAATTTTTATTGTTTTATTGGGTTTCCAAGTTTGTAAAGCACAGAAGGCGTGCGGATCCATAGAGACAATAACTGAAGCAATGGTCTGTTGGGCTCTTGGGGAGCAGAGGAGTAGGAAGGGTGAGGACGTTTTGGGAGCAAACAATGAATGTGGGTGGGGAGGGAACATAAGAATTTGTTATGATATATATGTGTATATATACATATATAGTTTGCAACACTTTAAAAATTATTTAACTATCCAAGTGTATGATATGTGAATATTATATACATCTATTTTTAAAAGTACATAAAAAGAAACCAAGCTTGACCAAGGGTTACCATCGGTGAAGGAGATCAGGTTGTTGCTTAGGGGAAAGTCAGTTTATATTAATGGTGGCGGGATAATTTTGAAAAGGATATCAGTAATGGTTGTAAACATGAAGAGTATAATCAAAGACACTCAATTGTACATATTATAGTGGTTGAATTGGAAAATGTTTTGCTGTGTACATTTTTCCAAAATAAAAATGTAATGATATGAACATGGAGGAAGAAAAACTTTTAATTGATAGTGATTGTATGCCCCCCACATTTTAAAAAAAGAAACATCTTTATTAATACAGTATTTATTTGTCTTCCCTCTGTCAAACTCTGAGCCAATTATTTTCCCCAGGCTTCCCGGGGAGGTGCAGGGAAAGGAACATATTGGGCAGACAGACGTGGGACAGAGAAACGTGGGGGGTGGAAATGGCTCCTTCACATGGCAAAAAGGATGAGGAAGGCCACCATCAGGCAGGAAATCCTGAGGGCCTTTGAGAAGGCAAAGCCCAGAATGGCCTAGGAGAAGAGCGGCTGCATCAGAGAAAGGTTCCTGACATAACCAAGGATGAGGCTCACAAACCCAGTCCCAATGCAGGCTCCGGAGATGCCATTCTAACTGTGGCAACTGGGTCCCAATGAGCTTGAGTGCTGTGTCAACGTCCCTTGAGATGTGCTGGTTTGGAAGCTGTGACTAGGGATCAGTGAGGTCAGGGAATGTGGGGCTGCCAAGCTGCTGAAGCGCTCTTCTGTCAGTGTCTGGGCTGTTTCTCCGCGACAGACAAGGGTCACCTCATCATCTGGGAGGCGCTCCTGACCAGGGGAGTGGTGGAGAAGAATTTGGCATTCGTGAAAATTTTTAGGGGATGAGACGTACTGGCAGGCGAGCTGCTCCTATTGCAGAGAAGACTGACAGGTGTATGCCTTTTCTTGATATGATTGAATTGTTGAATTGTACCATATGGGCATGAAATTCCAAAGAAACTGTTTTTAAGAAAGTAAACAAAAGGTCATCTGTTACTTACACAGACCCTCAGTGTAGGCCTTTGGTTAACAGGCTCATGGCCCAGTGCCTGTCTTTGTGAATAACATTCTATTAGCACATGGCCTTGCCCTTCTCTACTGCCTGCTGTTGTTTTCACAATCAGTAAGGTTGAGTAATTATCTCCAAGTCTATCTGACCAATGGAATCATAAATTATGGTTTTCAGAGGTCTTTTTCAAAAAAAGGAATTTGTTGACCCCTGATGTAGGGGAGAGTCTGGAAGAAAAACAGCAAGGCTTCATGAAATACATAATTCTAAACTATAATGATTGTTTGACATAGTATAATATTTTAAACATTCACTGATAGATAGGTAAGAACTATCAACATTAGTAGGACAGTGGTGACTTGCCTACCTGTTAAATGAAAATTCAGTCATTCAGACCCACCAACTGCTCTGTGGGAGAATTTGTGGTGGAATAATCTCATAAGGAATTACAGGCTTGGAAATCTTATGGGAGCAGTTCTAGTCTGTCCTATAGGATTACTATGAGTTGGAACCGATCAATGTCAACAGAATTTTAGTTTGGGTTAAAAGCAATTTTTTCAATATATTATACTTGAATAAATGACACCAAGTTTCAAACCATGAACTTTACAGCCATTAGTTGAGTCCTTAACAGTTAGCACTACCCAGGCACTCCACTGAGTCTGCCTGAAAGATAATTCGACTGGCAGTTACATGATCTCTTGTGAACTTGCGAAGGGGTGCAGTCTAGCCTGTCTATCACGTCACACCTTAATGACCTCATTTGGAGGTGTGAAGGAGAGAAATAGCTCACTGAAGGCTAGATACACTCTCTCCCTGTGAGGTATTGCTGTTGACAAGCCACATAGAGATATGCTAATGGCAGCCAGAACCTTTGGAGTTGGAGGAGCCACGTGGACTCCCACGCCACTTCATCCACAAGACTTTCCACCCACTAACCTGTGATCTTCTTGCACTCAGCGTTGTATCATGTGTTGCATGAGTCTGAAGAGGAATTTACAGAATGGTATCAGACATATGGGCTAATATTGGCATTATGGGCTTAATCTGCACTGGACTGGTATGTTTTCTCAATATACCACTGCTCTTTATATAAAGCTTTTTCCTATACACGTAGGAGTGTCTATGAATTTGTTTCTCCTGTCCACCAGGACTAACACACTGACCTCAAAATATATTCTGATCACCCTGGGCAAATTTCTACTCCCTATGTAACAAGCTCATTTTGGTTGGTTGTTTTTCTCTCTCAGAATGTTTTCTTTTCTTACAATACACTTTGAACTCACAGATATTAAGGGTAGGCACTGAATCATAATAAAACATAAATTCTTAGTGGAAAACTGAGACAAAGAACCTTGGATCCCAATAGAAACCCAGACTAGAAATTCCCACTCAAGATGTTCATGATTCAGAATCCTTCCTTCTTTCATGTCCTTACAGAGCCCTGCAACTCTGCTCCCTCCCTGCATAGGAGGTTTGTGTCTGTACACACTCTGACTTCTCTCTGTGTATCTTCCCCACAATTATACATGGACGTGTGATTGACTTTTAGACTGTCCTTTCGCTGATAATAGTATGTTCTTGGCAATGTCTCTGGAGATGGTAAACCAGCTTTCAAGGAATCTGTATAACATGGGATATCAACAGTACTAATAAGACCCACTGCAGGCCTGGAAATTGGCTGAAACAGGTCATGGAAGAGCTATGAAAAGTGAATCCAGAGTTTGCACAGCAGAATCTCAAAGTTGTCTTAAGCTCCCTCAAGTCTCCTTCAGACTCAACCAGTTGCACATTACAGATGACATTTTCAAACACAGTATTTGCCGGGCATGAAAACGATCACACATGTCAACTGTCTGCCACTCACACACACTTTCTCTCAATAACATTATTAAAATAGCTGCCTGCAAAACCCAGTTTAGTACAGACTCCATGATTATTCTGTGTTCATACAAATTTTAGAATAGGGACTCCTGTAGATTATGGTACTGAGGATCTTCTCCAAGAACTGTATTGTTGGGATTGGGGTGTTTTTTTATCAGCAGAAAGAGGGCCGCTATTTGCATATGCTGCTCCTGGAGAGAATGAGCTAGGTGCACAGATAAAGCAGTCACAAAACCTCATGTTTCAAGCCCTGAGAGTTTCACTTCTGAGAGTTGCCCCCAAGAAGAGGAAGAAACTGACATTGGGAACCAGGCCTATTTTCCCAGGTGTATTGTATTAATCAGTAAGACTTAAATTTGAGTAAATATATTATGAGACTATCTCCGATGGACTATTTGCAGATTTTGTAATAAAGTTTAAAAGGGGTCAATCTGGCATGAGAACGTTGGCTTCTTCCTCAGAGAACATATTCCCTGCCATGAATTCTCCATTCTCCAAGACCAAGGCCTATTCTTTCAGGCCACAGAAAGTGATGAAGAAGATGGTTGAGGAGGGAGACACAACTTAAGTTTGAGGACAACTTCAGTGGTCCTCTATTCTCAGGGACTATATCTTTCTAAGATACTCAAAACTAAGAGCATTTAAATTGTCAGATACACATTTTCTCTTCTGCAATAGATTATGTAAAATTATTAGATATCAAAAAATGTGAAGGTCAGCTAAATCTAGAAATCTCATTGAATTCAGCCAAAAGTGTATTCAATGTATTCTGTAAATAGGAATGGCTTTTTTAAGTCACTAAGAAGGAAGAGGTTTTCTTTTACAACTACACACCTACATGTATGCAAGTCATTCTAGTGTGGAAAGAGTACATGCAACACTAAAAAAAATTACCTTTGATACAGGAAGACATTCACACCTAATCTTACAGTTTATAAAGGATCTTATACCAAAATATCCGAAACTCCTCACTTAAAGTTGTGTGTCAATGGATACTGGGAATGTTACCGGTATCAAACAACAAATTACTAGCAAAGCCACCAGGAAGAGGATGAGCTGATTAATAGAACAAATGTGGACCCTCTGGGTGAAATCAGAAAGAGACCGACATTCTGTGGGGCTGTGAAGCTGAAGATACAACATCCAGCGTGAAGAACGGAATGATCCTCTTTGGCCCTAGTGCTCTCCCTGAGTCCTGAATTTTCACAAAAAGTTAGTGTGTTTCCTGGACTATCATGGGCTGCAGGTTCTGAAGGATAGACTGATATAGGACATTAGCACCCAGATAATAAAATGCAGTTGGTGAATTTATGTTTTTTCAGATGGTATTCCAGAAAACACACACACACACACACACACACACACACATTAGGCTACAAAGGTTAGGAAAAACAACCAAAGCTGTCCTGACCCCTGAGATTTCCCCAAATGTTGGAAATTCGACTGCATAAATCGTGGTAGTGGGGTCCTGCGTTCGCGTTCTCCCCTGGAGTAAGAAATAGAAAAGCAAAAATCAGCAACAAAAAATTGTGTCATTTGAAGGAACAATTCAATATAAAATAGGCAGACTGCCTATCTTTTATTAAACTATTAGCTAGATGATTGCCAGAATTCCTCAGAGTGTGCTGAAAGAATATACTGTTAGATTTTCAGCCAATACTCAAACACTTAATAGATACCTTTACCCAGGCACCATTTTCCTGAAGCCTGATTGGAAAGTATTTTATCTGAACATCATGAGAACTCTGATGCAGGGACCACTGGAAGAGTCATTTCCTGTCCTTAAAATGGTTAAGAAGCTGATTGTTGCTGTAAGACAGAATATATTTTGATTACAATACAACTTTTGAATTCACAAATGCCAAGAGTAGACACTGAAGTATTATTTTTTAAATTAGAGATTTCCCACGAGGAACTCTGAGATTTAGGAGTATCCACATATAAACACAGGAAACTAGCCTTGAAGCTCCAGCTGCTCCTGGGTCTGAGTCCTGTGCTCTGTGGGTCCTGAGCGCCCCCTGGAGACCAGTATCCTCCCTGCAGGGGAAGTTTTTTTCTGGGCTCTCACTGACTTCCCCACTGTATCTTGCACAGTAATATATGTCTGTGTCTTCGGCTTTCAGGCTATTCATCTGTAGATACAGCGTGTTCTTGGTGTTGTCTCTGGAGATAGTTAATTGGCCCTTTATTGAATCTGTATAGTATGTACTACCACCAGTACTAATGACTGCAACCCACTGCAGGCCCTTCCCTGGATACAGGCGGACCCAGCTTATCCAGTGGTCACTGAAGGTGAATCCAGAAGCTGCACAGGAGAGTCTCAAAGACTCCCCAGGCTTTCTGAGATCACCCGCAGACTACACCAGGTGCACCTCACACTGGACACCCGCAAACAGAGACACTCTGATTAGATGACTTACGTACCAACACATGCACTCACAATTATACACACACACAGCAAGCTCTACAATGATTACCATGTAAAATGGCCAAAATGAAAGCCAAGTTTGGTACCAAATTTATTATGTGTCCTTAGGACTAGCTCTTGGTTTCAAAATATTAACAGCAGAGAACCCAGAAACTGGTACTGTCCTCTGAGATGTCCCACATCAGGGGCTGTGGTGGTTTTATCAGCAGGCAGAGAGCTGCATTTGCATGTCCCCTGATATTTAGAAACAGATGAGTAGAGAATATGGACAAGAGTTCTCCCTCAGACTGAGAGAAACACAAGCACTCCCAGCAGAAAACAGAGCTCTTTTTTTTTTTGTTTTACTTCTCTCCCCCTCCCCGAAAACAGAGCTCTTAAACAGGTTTTTTTATCAAGCATTGGTTTGTGATATATTATCAATCTTTTTAAAAAGTTTTCAATTCCGTAATAAAATGCTTATTAAGAAAGAAATCTACCTGAAAGACAAAGGTATTGAGCAGAGTTTAGGCGTCATTCTTTCCACAGGAAGAGAAACATACTTAAAGCAGACTTCTATTCAAAATAATTGAAGCAAGAAAGTAAAAGTTATTTGTCCCATGTAAAGGAGGGAATTGTCAAGTCAGAATTCTTTTAGATGTGTTTCTGTGATGTGTGTGATAAGAAAGCTTACAGCTGTTGGCAATTGTTGAACATGATGATAATCTAATGTCACTGAATCATTCATGAAAAGGATTGTTGAAAATTTATTTTGTTACCTATACATGTACCATGAGAAAAATAAATTAAAAAATGAAAGGTAATTTTTTTCATGCATAATCAGAAACTGATGGAAAGTCTTGCTGGTACAACACTTCAAAAACTAACTAAAATATTGAACTGGAAAAGAGATTATGATATAAACCAGAAATTTGAAATTAAAAAATTGTTAGCAATGGAATAGTCTTTATTTAATATTTAATTATTTTCTCATTTTTTCTTCCAAAACCATTTTATTTGGTGCTAATAATCATATTAACTCATAGTTCAAGTACATCAAGCAGCATTGAACAATTGCTACCAAAATCAGTTTAAAAGACCCTCTTCTTTCTTGAACTCCTTGGCATCAGCTCCCTTTTATCCCATCCGCCACTGTAGGCTCCAGAATCCCTATTTTCTTTGCTATCTCTATGTGTTCATCAAGTCCAGGTTTCATCTAATGTAAAACAGAAAAACAAAGAAATGTCAAGAATGTTACCCCCAATGACAAAATACATCTGAGATAATCCAGAATAGGACTCAAAAATTGAGAAAGTAGGCAGTCCAAGTGCAGTCTGTCCTTCCCCAGAGTCCATAACAGACCCAGTTGTGCTTAGCACCAAATGTGTCAGTCTGGCTACTGGAATGTGATGACTTCCCAAGGCTTCTGGATCCAAAAACACTCTTTATTAGCTGGCATCCTACAACTTACCTCTTCTATCTTCTTCTGAACACATGCTAACATTCCCCAAACTTGAGTGTTACATACATTACATGGCATATACAAAACAACAACAACAATAAAACCAACTCACTGCCTTCCAGTCGATTCCACCTCCTAGCACAACCGTATTTCTCTATCTCTGCTGTTGAGGAGGGAACACTGTTCTTCAACTGCAGCACAAACAAGACATGTTTTCAAACCACCATCCCTGCACTGTCGGTAGAGTGAAACCTCTGGCTGTGGGGACCGGTGCCCACTCCTGATGCTGAGATGGTTCTGTCTCTTCTTTGTGTGAGCAAACTGTTTCATCCAATGCCTGTGTGTAAGCTGTGCTTTTGCTGGTGACTTCGGATATTGGTTTAAGAGAAATACACTATTAAGTCGTCCTTACACTACAAAAGAAGGGAAACATACAAATGGAAGGAAGAATAAGGTTATTTTTATCAAGCTACCTTGGTAAATTGAAGCACGACCAGAAAAAATATATTTAAAAGGAAAACCATCAAAGTGTTAATATATTGCAATACCATAAGAGATGCCACAAGAGAAGATGGCCTCATTAACCTAGAACCACAATGTAAGAAATTCTATGGAAAACCATGATAATGGAAAAAAGAACAATTCTTGGAAATAGTAGTAAATATGATTAAACAAAATACAGAATACACAGAAAACAAACTAGCTATTGGAAGATCAATAATTATACCCCATTGGCACCAAGTGAATCCTGACTCATAGTGATCTTGTAAAGCAGAGTAAAAGTGGTCCTTAGGGTTTTAGGCACTGTAAAATTTTTGTAATTGAGAAATTGGCAAGCATTTAAGTGACATATATATTAGATAATATATCAATGTTATATTTCTTATTTAATGTGCAAAATTATTTTATTAAAATAATTTTGACAGTATTCAAAATAAAAATATTTTCAAACATTTGTCCTGCAACTAATATCTTTCAACATTTTATTTTTTAAAAAAATTATTAAGATTAATCCACATATCATGCCATTCTGTAGTTCAAGCATACAAGCAGTATTGTACAATCACTACCACAATCAGTTAGAAAACATCTTCCTTGTTGAACTCCTTTCTATTAACTTCCCTTTTCTCCCCACCTGTCTTGCTGAACACCCCAGACACCCTTATTGTAGTTATTGTCTCTGTAGATTCACCCATTCTGCACTACGTAACTTGGAAAATATAGAAAAAGACAACAAGAGAGTAAAAAATGCTGCCAACAATAGCTAAACAATGCAGAAATAAACCCTAAGTGTATAAAACTAAACCAGAAAATATTAAAACCCAGATTAATCACAAAGTATATCAAGGGGAGATCAAATGACAAGTTTTTAATCATCAAAGTCAGACGAGTCATTTTGACCTACTATAGTCATCTCTCCAATTCTCTCTCTCTCTGACTGCCAGCCTATTCCATCCCTCAGTTATGATGAGAGGGAAATCACTGGAGGTGTATTCCCTGTGAAGATCCTGCAAATGTGTGATGAGCTTCCTCTGTCATCCACAGCCTTCTGCATGTCAGAACCTCACAGTTTAAGCTCTGACACTATTCCTCCTTTGAATTTGGATTATATAATTTGCAGTCCGTGTAACACTCTGGAGAGCCTCATCTGTCTCCCTCAGAATGGCTGGTGGATTTTATCTGCTGACCTTGCACTTAGTATCCCAATGTGAAATCCTCTATGCCACCAGGGAGAGTGAACTTTTACATAACATTTATTTCTTTATAGTACTTATTGCACTTTGCTTTCCTAATTATTTTCAAGGCATGTAGATGTAACTTAATTAGAAATCGTATATTTATTGTACTTTAAATTTTAAATAATTTTAACAATTTTTGAATTTTAAAATTGCATAATTTATGATAAATTTAGGTAATTACACTTGACCGACCAAAATTAATCTCAGTTTTCTGCACCTCACCGCATCAGAGATGTTGCTGGCTGTTTCTGAGTCAGTTTTACTCACAATGGTTCTGTGCACAACAGAACAAATAACTAAATGGCCAGGTCCTGAACCATCCTCTCTTGCTTTTAAGTTTGAGAATATTTTTGCAGCTGCTCTGTCTGTGCTTCTGAGTGTTTTCCTTTATTTTGGTGACACTTTACCAAACAGGATGTCCTTTCTCTAGGAAATGGTTCCCCTGATCACCTGTTCAAAATATGTGAGAAGTTTTGCTACTCTGAGTGGAAAATAAAGAGCATTTTGAAATATTAGTTTGCAATGTCCTCCTCTTGTGACTCATTTGCTATCTATTGGAATCAAAGTTGTCCTTCCAATGAGTGCTGCCTTCATTTTAACTACAATGAATGACCTTAATCATGACTCTGTCCACCAGAGAGGTCAGTCCATTTCACCCCTTGTCAGTGGTCTCTCTATGCCTGGAACGCTTGCTTAAGCAAAGGGACACAATGGGTAGCAGGCATCACTAAGGACAGGTCACAAGTTTAGACCCAGATGTCTTCACAATTATTTTCTCAGTCATAGAGAACACTAGTCAATCGTTACCCACAACGTACAGAGAGTAATGCAGAGAGACACCTCCAGAGACCTGACAATGCGCTGTAATAGAGCAATGACCCAAGATATTTAAAATCATGCATTGCATTCATGAATCTGCACATGCCTGTATTTCATTGTCAACAGATTTTGAGTCGCAGATAGTGTGAGGATGATAGTCTGTTTCTCACAAAGGGAAATGGGGCATAGAGAATAATGAAAGTCAGCGTCACTTTTAATAGTAGTACTGCAAACCGAGAATGCTAGTTCTTCCTTTCCCTCTTGCAGCAAGGAGAAAATTTAGAGAAAGAAGAAAAAAGAAAAAGGAAAAATTGTCTCTGGGGATGCTGAGAGCAAAGAGAAAAGACCCTAATTCCAAAAGGAAATCCTCCCTGTCTTTCATCTGTGTCTGTCTAGGACTGGGTGTCTGTGCTCAGTGGGTCCTGCTGCCCAATGTCTTCCCTGCAGGGGAGGTTTGTGTCTGGGCTCACACTGACTTCCCCTCACTGTGCTCCTTGCACAGTAATAAACGGCCGTGTCCTCAGCAGTCATGGAGCTCAGCTGCAGGGAGAACTGATTCTTTGATGTGTCTCTGATGATGGAGACTCGGCTTTGGAAGGACGGGTTATAATATGTACTCCCCTCATAGTATATGCATCCCATCCACTGCAGCCCCTTCCCTGAGGTCTGGTGGATCCAGTTCCAACAGTAATCACTGCTTGTAATGGAGAAACCAGAGACAGTACAGGTGAGGGACAGCTTCTGGGACGGCTTCACGAGCCGTGGACCAGACTCCTGAAGCTGCACTTGGGACAGGACCCCTGCAAACAAAAAGAGACCGTCCCTGTCAGTCATTTGAAGTCACAACTATCCCCACAGACCCAGGAAACGTATCTGAATCTCCACCTTGGGGAACTGTCACCAGGCACAGGAGAATATATAACAATAGCATCTTTAGACCACAGCTCTGATTCCCAAGACACTTTCAGCCCTGTCTGAAGAGAACTGATAGATTTCCCAGCCTAAGGGTGAAATTGTACCCTAGTGCCTGAGGTTAATTTGCATGTGTGGGAGCCCAGTCCTTATAAACAGAAAGTGATAGAGAACAGACTTCCCTCTACCTTCTGAGCCCATTGTAGGGGAACTCTTTGTTTGAACTCATATGTATGTTAGTCTTTAGTGAGAAGGTTGTCCCCAAGAGGTGTATGGGAAAGGTCAAAGGAAATCCAATGATTTCTGAGCCCAGTGTTTTCTGCCTCCAGCCCCTCATAGTCCGTGCCCTGCCTTGGGCTCCTCTAGGTCCTGTGCCCTAGAGAGTGGGCAAGGTAGAGTTTGTTGAAACCATCAATTGGAATTTGGACCCCAAGATTTCTTCAAAGCCCACACTCTTCAAGATCCCTTATATTTTTCCTGTACAACCTGATACCTCCCAATTAAGCTCCTTATAATACTTAGTAGTTTTCCTTGTGTGGAAGCAACGTCTTTGAGAATCATGCGTACCAGATTAGCCCCAAGGAGTTAGGGTTGATTATTCCTCAAAGGTCCACCTCTTCTAGGATGTCATTCACTTCCAATTTACACCCACTCCTCCCTTGAGGATATTCCCTCATGCTTCTGGGTTCTGCAAATCAGTGCATCGTCCAACAGAAATTCATGAAAGTTTGAGGAAATGAATCATGTGATGGTGGGTTCTATTCAGTCCAAATTCCAAAGGTCAGAAAAGTGTAAACCAGGTGCTGGGTCCAAAGGACATGCTGCACTGCTAGCTTTTCATTGTATTTATGCACATCTGACCCGAAGCCTATGGCAAAATGTTTCCAGTCGGTGTTGTCCCCTTGCTAGACTTATACAGCTAGGATTTTTCCGACCTCGTGCCATGGTCATAATGTAACTAAAGAGATTCAAGTGTCATAGGGTCTCAGGGAAGAACAATCCACCTAGAAAAATTGAACTCCACCTCCACTCAAGTACTCCCTCAATGCAAGAATACTTTGTTCTATTGGCATTCTGTAACACTCAACTTTCCGACACAATCGCTGAAGACAAAGCGGGTGCATAAGCAAATGTGGCGAAGAAAGAAGATGGTGCCCGCTACCACAAGATATATTGTTTGGGGTCTTAGAAGATTGAAGGTAAACAAGCAGTCATCTAGCTCAGAAGCAACAACACCCACATGGAAGAAGCACACCAACCTGTGTGATCACGAGGTGTCAAAGGTATCAGGTATCAGGCATTGTCAGAACAAAAAAAAATCATATTGTGAATGAGGGAGGCGGGCAGGGTAGAGAACCAAGGCCCATTTGTAGGCAAAGGGCATCCTCTTACAGAAGGGTCTCTGGGAAGAGACGAGCTGCCAGGGTGCGATGTAGCAACGATGAAATCTACAACTTTCCTCTAGTTCTGCTTCCTTCCCACCACCCCCACCCCCACTATCATGATCCCAATTCTACATTCAAAATTTGGCTAGACCAGAGGATGTACACTGGTACAGAGAGGAACTGGAAGCACAGGGAATCCAGGACAGATGATCCCTTCAGGATCAGTCTTGAGATTGGCGATACTGGTAGGGTAGAGGGAAGGTGGTATGGAAAGGATTGCAAGGATCTACATGTAACCTCCTCCCTGGAGACTGACAACACTAATTAGGTGAAGAGAGACATTGGACAGTGTAAGATATGACTTAATAGTTATAATTTAAAAATTAGTAAGGGTTCATGAGGGAGGGAGTAGCAGAGAGGGAGGAGAATAAAATGAGGAGCTGATACCAAGGTCTCAAGCAGAAAGCAAATGTTTTGAGAATGATGATGGCAATGAATGTACAAATGTGCTTTACACAATTGATATATGTATGGATTGTGATAAGAGTTGCATGAGCCCAAAATAAAACAATAGAAGGGAAAAAAAAGAAAAGTTGGGCCCCAGACAATACAATATGGTAACTTTATAGCCTCTGAAAAATGCAAAATTCTGAATAGAGACACCCCCATTTGTTTGTTGGATTACCCACAAGAGTGCAAAATCAGCCGAGCCATGATTTCAAGTTTAAAAATTCAGGAGAGCAGTACATGGAAAATAATCACTTACAAAAAAGATCAGTATAAGAAGAAGAGCCAAGAACAGTATTTTACATCTTGAAACAAAAGACATTTTCTTGAGACCCAACAAGCACTCTCCATTAACATTTGGTCCATCCATGCAACTGATCCTCACCATTTAGAGAATGAGCTCAGGTGCTCGTTTAAATGTCCCTTACCCAGGGACTCTGATTCAATTGAAATGTGAGCATCTCCAACCAAAAACAGCCTCTCCATTTGTGCTCTGGGCACAGCCCCATCACAACTGCTCATGCATCTCACCTTAAATTTATTCCCTAAACTTAAGGATTGTCTAATTTTAGAAAACTATTCATATTGTTGACTACAGAAGCTGTGACACTATCTCTAAAAATGCAGTTTTAAAGCCCAATCCTCATTCAGTTTCCTTCCTCCTAGAGTTTAAAACAAAGGGTTGACACCAATCCTTTCCTGATTAATTAGAATCTCTGTATACAATCTCCAAATATATATATATATATATATATATATATATATATATATATATATATATATATATATATATATATATATATATGTAAATATTTATCGTGGGGAATCCAAGCACAAGGTGTTTGTCACCTGAACTTCTTTCGGCCAGAATTTGCTGAAGGAAATAAGCAATTGCTTTGAAATGAAGACACATTGATTTCACTAAAATCCAGGGGTTCAAGCACAGGACACTCTAGCATTTTTCGTTTGGAGATCTTTGAGTCAGTTACCTTTTCATATGAACCCTTGCATAGGATCACTTGATCCTGTTCATTTCACCAAACCCCCATCTCACGCTCTGCTCTTGGTGCTTGTCTGACCAATTTAAGCTGGAGACCGTGATGTAGCTGCACATGGGTTCAGGTCACCTCCATCTCTGATTTTGACTGCCACAATCGTCTCAGATAATTTCATACCAGTGGTTAGAAGGGGTCTTCTTAAGTGTCACCCTCATGACATTATCCATGTGCACATAATTTTCCTGCCAGGTTTGGTACACATGTTCTCAATGAGCTCCTGGGTGCTCCCCGGACAATGAAGAAGCAACAAATTGTGCTCTAGACGCAGATGTTCTGGGTGTGTTTTGCAGTCCCCCAGCTCCTGGGGTTACCCTTAGTCAGTCACTTAATCAAGGGGCACTGTGTCTCTCAAAATTCTGAAAGGCAGAAATGATAGAAACTATGGCTCCAAGGAAAATGAAATCATATTTGCTCCAGTTGTCTATTGTTGTACACGGAATAGACATACAACACTGTAGCTTAAAATGACCAGAAATTTCTTGTTGTTGTTTTATTTGTTGCTTGATTTCCGTTTTTGCTCTTTTGATTTTTAGAAGGTCACTCTCATCTGTGTTGTCTTCTTTGCATGTGCTTCCTTTGCTGTGTTTGGTAGTGTATGAATGCCCTGAAATGGGAGTTGTGTCCCTATTTCCTTATAGATGGCCTTTATAGCTCAGGGATTTACATTTAGGTCTTTGATCATCTTGTGTTCTTTTTTGTACATGAACATAGGGTCGGTTGTCTTTCATTCTTCTGAGGGTGACGAGCCAATTTTGCTGGCACCATTGTGGAAGAGAATGTCGCTCTCCTTACAAAGTCCTTTGGGCCTTTGTTGAAGATCAGTTGCCTGTATGTGGATGGATTATTAATTATCTATTCTGTTCCATTGGTTAACATACCTATCAATTGAGTAAAGCACCCTTATACATTTGTTGCCCTCATCATTCTCAAAATTCGCCTTCCACTTGGGTTTGTGGAATCAGCTCATCTTCCTTTTTTCCCTTCCCCTTCCTCCCAACTGCCCCCTCCCCCACACGAACCCTTAATAACCCATAAATTATTACTCTATCCTACCTTACACTGCCTGGTGTCTCCCCTCACCCACTTTCCTCTTTCCCATCCCCCAGAGAGGAGGTTACATGTAGATCCCCGAGATCGGTTCCCCCTTTCTCCACCCCCTTCCCTCCAGGTGTCGCCACTCTCACCACTGGTCCTGAGGTATTCATCCGTCCTAGATTCCCTGTGTTTCCAGATCCCTACTACACTGTTGTGCATCCTCTGGCCTAACCAAGTCCGCAAGGTAGAATTGGGATCATGATAATTGGAGGGTGGGGGGCAGGCGTGGAGGAAGCGTTCAAGAAGTAGAGGAAGGTTTTGAGTTTCATTGTTGCTTAATGTAGGAAATATCAGGGATGGGAAGAGCATGGTAATATAAAGAGAGAGATTCTGTGACCAAAACTGATAGATGGAAAAGGTTACCAGTACCACAACAGAAAAACAGTTCTGAACCTCCAACTGCACCTGCTCCTGGACCTGAGGTTTGTGCCCTGTGTTGTGAGCGCCCCCTGGGGCCTGTTTTCCCTCTGCAGGGGAGGTTTGTGCCCTCCTTGAATCTGAATTCTCACTGTGATGTTAGCACAGCAGTACAAAGGTATGTCCTCAAATTGCAAACTGTTCATATGCAGATACAGCATGTTCTTGGAGTTGTCTTTGGAGATAGTGAATCGACCCTTCCCAGAGTCTTTGTGGTATGTACCACCACCCCCAGTGCTAATACTTGAGACCCACTCCAGGTTCTTCCCCAAAGCCTGGCGGGCCCAGATCATGGCATAGCTACCGAAGGGCAATCTAGAGACTGCACAGGAGAGTCTCCAGAGACTCCTCAGGCTGCCCCAAGTCATCCCCTTACTCCACTAGCTTTACCTCACTCCGGACAATGGCAAGTAGAGATATCCTAGGGAGGTCGGGATCCATCACAGCATTCACTGTGTATCTCACTCATGCCCAATCACACAAACGTGTTCTTGATAAAATCACCTGTTTAAATAACAACCAGGACAACCCCCTTTCAGCACAGACTCCATGCTGTCTGTGTTATGTTTAGTCCTGATCACTGAATGGGGACTCCTGAGAATCCAGGAGTACTTCCAGAGCTGCAGGGTTGGGACTGCGTTGGCTTTCATAAGCAGATGGAGGGGTGGATTTGCATGCTCTCCTACTACATAGAAATAAATGAAGTTGCATGAGTTCTGAGATATGTGTCTTCTGGTCCTAGAATGGATAAGTGTGTTTTAGGTCTCTCAGGGAGGGCACAATGATTAATACCCTTAGTGACTGTTCTATGCTAAATGGTTACCAAACATTAATTCATTTTATTTTTCTGTTAACAAGCAAAATAAGTGCTTATTGTATATCTTTTAATAGGATAAATATTAAAAACAGAAATGCAAAAACCGAGGTTTTTATATCCATGAAAGATTCACAGCATGCTCCTTCTCAAAATCCATTGAGATTTTGGAAGGGGCAAGATCAGGGTTGTAGGGCAGATGAGCAAACGTTTACAAATTAAATTCTCAGTGCAGCTCTTGCTACCATTGAAGAATAAGTAGGAACAAATTAATGAGCATAAAAATATATACTTGGCACAACTACTTTGACTTTTTTCTCACCAGTGCATTTTTCCATTTTCTTAAAACCTTTTCATATGAGCCCTTATCATCACCCTCTAGCCAAGGGGTTCCTACAGGGAGTAGACCAATTCTTAGTCAGTTAGAATGCCTTCTTTCCACTAACGCATGGTGTCCTGAATGAAGGCAGGATTGGACTTCTGGGTCATGAGGTTGTTGTGTTTGTTGTAGTTAGGTGATATTGAGTCAGTTCTGACCCACAGTGACCATATGCACAGCAGAACAGAACACTGTCTCGCACTGCACCGTTCATATATAGGTTCCTATGCTTGAGCTGTCTTGGGGACAGATAATTAAGGACAAATGAAGGGAAAATTTCTTCTTAAGTTATAAGCGACAAACCTGGCATTTTAATATGTATTTTCTAAGAGAAATTCATGGAAAAATTACTAACAATATATTGAAACAATTAAAGATATGCTTATTCTTTTTAAGAACTGACCATAGCTCAACCTTTGCTTATGATCATTTAATAAACAACATCTGAATAGTGTAGTTACACTGTGTGGGCACCTTCCCTTCATGTCAGAGAAGGCTGAGTTGGCATAGCATCTTCATGGTGTATCTCCCCAGGGAAGCACAGAACAGCTTGCTGAGACCCAGCATGTTCAGTACAGAGTGTGGGGGAGATACCACAGTGTGAAAAGGAGACCTGAGAGATTTATAAAGGGAAGATATGGAAAACATGGCCCAAGAGAAAAGGTGCATTATGGTGTGGCAGGAGGCAGGGGTCAGTGCTATGTCAGATGGTTGCTGATGAATTAGAGGAGATGGAAGCTGTCAGGACAGTGCAGTAATGAGCATTTTGTTATTTTCTGTGTCATTCACTTTAGGACCTGCACTCAGCGAAGATGTTACTGTGATGGAATCTTCCCGTGCCTTTCATGTGGAAAGACAACATGGTAAGGCTGTGAGGATGAATAAACATAGGGAGAGGCAACCATGGATATCCAGGATGATGAGGTTTCCCTTGTTCTTGGAGTAGAACAGAGAGGCAGCGGGGTTGTGAATGAGGAGGTGGGACAGGAGCAGAGTGCTAGAAACTATGATAGGGGAGCAGAGTCAGTCTTGGAGAGGTATGCTATTGCAACACTGTTTGAGGAAACTTCAGTCTGTTTCATGACTCCTGGGGACAAAGTGGTCCTGCGACCTAAAAGATGTACTTCACCCAAGCCAAGCATTTTCAGTGGCCTCCTACGCAAGCTAAAGTTGCACATGAAAAAAGGAAGACCAAAATGGAATTAACTCATTTGAATTATGACATTGGTTAAAAATATTGAAAGTACCATGATTGACAAAAGAATCAACAAATCCATCTTCAAAGGAGTACAGCCATAATTCTTTTCAGAGGCAAGCGTGGTGAGACTTTGGACATGTTATCTGGACAGACAAGTCACTGGAGAAGGACCTCATGCTTGGTAAAGCAGAGGGGCAGTGAAAAAGAGGAAGACTCTTGAGAAGATGATCGACACAGTGGCTGCGACAATAAGAACACTGGTGAGGACGGCACAGCTCGGGCAGTGTTTCATTCTCCTCTACACAGGGTGTATCTGAGTCAGAACTGATGGGAAACATCTCACAACAACAGCAATACTGCTCTGAATGTGTAGATAAAGGTACTCATTGATTTATGTGCTCAGGAAGTGTGCCTATAATGTGAGAACTTTTTCTGTAAAAGGGTCTGATGTCTTTGGGCTGCCCACATTTCCATGTTCTTCAAGAAGCTGTTGTTCACGTGGCAATTAACAACCAGGACAGACACTAAGGGCTCAAACTCATCCTGTCCTGAGCCAGAAGATGAACTTGAGGACATTGGGTCAGCCCATAGTACACAGAGCACACACCTCAACCTAAGGAGCAGCTTTGACTGAGGACAGTTCTCTCTAGAAGAAGGCACAGCCCAGCTGTAGGAGGTCGATGCTCCAACCTGTCAGAAACCTCTGGGTTGCAGGTGGAGGCAATAGCAACATCTGCCAACACCTGGTAAGTTACTGGGCTGATGATGGAGAGAGAAATTTATTCAAAAGGATCTAGAAGAGCAGATTCTAGAGCTTTCTTTTCCTCTTTCATTCAAACTTAATGGTGAAATGTATAAACCAATACAATGAGACACTTTTTAAAACTACAATTATTCAATTTGGAAAAATGCACATTTTTTTCTCAAAAGATTTTATGCACCAACATATTGAATGAAGATCATCTTAATTAGTTCATATCAGTTCTTCATAGATCCCTATCAACTGGACAATCATGTACTCAGGATTGTTTAATCTGCTTCACTAGATTCTTGAAATGTTGGACTTGACAGGCTTACAAAAGAGCTTCTGGAAGCTGATAATGTCCTCGAGTCCATGGGAAAATGCCCTTGGAATGACCTGCCTGGGGTGACTCCAGTGACTTGAAGAGAACTTTACAAAGTTGCCTCCAAGGAACCAAACTGTTTATTGGGAAGATGAAGGGATGAGCTCAAATTCACATCAAGGATTGCTGGCGGTGCAATGGGTCAAACATGAGCTTGGTAACCCCAAGTGTTTGAGCTTCAAATCTGCTGGCTGATCCTAAAGAGAACAGTGCATCATGGTGCTTCTTTTAGAAATGCCCTTTCAGAGAGGCAGGGAAGCACTGCTCTCCCATCCACTGGTGTGAGACAGAAATGTCTCTATGGCAGTTGGTCAGTGGGGAGGGAATGGACTTCAGACCAGTTTCTGCATAATGTTTAATACAATGGCAGAGATGTAACTCCTTTAATTATTTTCAATTTTATCAGTAAAGATAACAGAAAGATACGTATATAATCTCCCCAAAGCACTATCTCCCAGCCCTTCCTGTTTTGTTTCCTTGAGTTATTATGTCACAGAGTAATCATTAACGAGCCAATATTGATACATTATTGTGAATTAAAATCTATTATATGTTTGGATCTCCTTAAATCTTAATTGAGGTACTCTTCCTGCCATAGAATTCCATACAAGATATCATTACATTTGGTTAGCATGTCCCTTTAGCTTGCTCTCTGTTGTGACAGATTCTGAGAAATTCCTTTCTTTTTTAAAAATTATCTTAATAGCTCTGATGGGCATTTATCAGGCTGTGCTTTGTTTTTGGTTGGTTGGTTTTGGAGAATGCCTGTGATTGAAATATGTCTATGTGATTGTGACAGGATATATACTGTCACAAACTTATCAGCATTGATTTTGATCTTGATCACCTGGCTGAGGAAGGATTTGTCAAAGTTCTCCATTATGAAAATGCTCAATATTGCCCCAACTAAGAAATCCACTATTGTAGAAGCCAGAGTATTTTCTTATATATAATAGTAATATAATAATATAATATATGATATATTAAAATATATGATATAATATATATCATAATTCAATAGTTTAAGCACGTCAATCAGAATAGTACATTTGCTACCACAATCAGGTTCCAAACATTCTTTATCTGCATGGACTCCTTGACATTGTCTCCACTTACACCCCACCTCCGCCATTGTATGCCCTACCTCCAGAAATGCATATTCTACTTGCTGTCTCTATAGGTTCATTAATCCTAGGTTGTGTAGGTCAAAAAACGGAAACATATATAACACAAATTCAAGAGGGTGACCTCCACTGACATCTCTGAGATACATCATTATGTGGTCAAGTAAAAATCAAACCAAACACCACAAACCAAAAGTACAGAAAATTTTGGAAAATAGATCAGGTTCAGCCTGATTAGTAGATCAGGAGGAATCTATTGATAACATTTTAACTGTTCAAGACAGATTTACATTTTTGTTTTTTATACTCATCTCTCCAAAGCTGTTTGGTAACCACTTTTCTCCATCCCTCAATTGTAGATAGAGGGACTTCTCCATAGACTTATTTCCTATGTAATTCCACAGATGAATCTTGGGCTACCACTCTCAACCATCACAATTTAGGCTCTGTTACTAGTTCCTCCTTCGAGTTCACAATATATAGTTTACTATCCTTCAGTGGCTGATGATAGTGTGCTTCTTCCATGTGGACTTAGTTGAAATCTCACTTAGAAGGCCACTGTTTTGGACACAAGCCTTTAAGACCCCAGATGTGAAGAAAACAGATAAGAAAGTTTTGTTATTGTTAGTTAGTCTGTTTGAACTAGAAGATATGAAGGCAGGATGTGGGCAGAGGGCTATGGATCACTGTTCATAGAGGGAAAAAGAAGAGCAGAGCAGTGGGAAAACATAAGAAAAGCAAGCAGAGCACAGAGCTGGTGTGGTTTTCTCCTAACACCGGCTCCACGCACCTGGGTATGAGCTCTGGCACTTGGGCTCTGGGCACAACCTTCAGCCTGAGCCTTCGTCACCCTGCAGCGTAGGCTTCTGTCTGGGCTCACACTGATTTCCCTTCCCCATGTTTCTTACACAGTAATACACAGCTGTGTCATCAGCAGTTAGTGAATTCACTTGCAGGGAGAATTGGTTCCTGGTTGTGTCCCTAGAGATGGAGCTGCGCCTCTTGAAGGAAGGGCTGTAGTAAGGGTTACCATCAGCACAAAAGTTCCCAATCCACTGTAACCCCTTCCCTGTGTGCTGGCGGGTCCACTCCCAGCAGTAATCATTGGTGGTGACAGAGAATCCAGAGACTGTGCAGGTGAGTGACAAGGGATGTGAGGGCTTCACCAGTCTTGCCCCTGACTCCTGCAGCTGCACCTGGGACAGAACCCCTGGGTACAAAGAAAATCACAGTGAGTTCCAGACACCACGACCATGCCTTGTTCTGACCTCTAAAATCAGGGGCGATCTCACCTGGTGCTGCAGCCACCAGGCAGAGAATGAGACACAGCCACACCATGTTCTCCTCTTGGAGGATCCTGTGATGCTCACAGATTCCAATCCTCACTGAAAAATGGCACTTACCCGCCCAAGCTTAAATCCCTCCTCTCTCCATGGCCGAAAGAGTGATTTGCAAGTGGGGGTTCTGAAATGATAAAAGAACATTGTGTAGAGAGGACTCAGGGTACATCAGCTGCCTTTGAATACAGTTGTTCCCATGTTTCCCTGGTCCTGGCAGAGAGGAAATTGAAGTGGGCCACATGTAAGGAGAAGGCAGAAATCCAGAGCAAAGGATGACCTCCCAGCACTTCCATTGCTTCTCCTCACATGATCTGGGGGTTGTCTAGAAGACGCAAATGACTCAGTTGGGGGTTGCTATGGATTGTAGTACACAGCCAATGATATTCTGAGTGTCACACTTGAGGAAGGGAGCCTTGTCTGAGGGGCATGCCCATGCTCCCCTCAGAATCTCCTACACACCTACGTTTGAGGAAATTTTCCCAAGTGGAAGAGATAGTTCTGTGTATCCCAGTGACCCAGTGGCAAAGTTCTTTTCTTGCATATGAAAGAGATTAATGTCCTGAACTCTTACAGGTAGGACGATGTGTGAGCATAGGTACTTTAGAAAAACAAATCCACAGAAACTCATGTATAAGAGAGTTTTATATAATGGTTAAGTACACATCAAGAAAACATCCCAACCTAGTGCTGCCCAAGTCCACAAGTCCAACATCAACCCATTAACTCTTATGTCCAACACTAATCCACAAAGTCCTCCTCCATCTCACAAAACAGACACAATGATGCCAACTGCAGGAGGAAAGCCGAGTCAGTGAATGTGTAAACATCTCAGCACTGGCAGGGGTCTCCACACGGGTGCTCCAGCACTGAGGCCTGCATTGGAGTAGGTCCATGTGGCTTCTCCTCAGGGATGTCTTGCAGGAAGTGAGCCTTGCCAACTAAAGCAGGGAACAGGATAAGGCAGCTGCACCCTGAACTAACAATCAGAAAGCAAGAGACCTGAGAACTAGAAAGGGGGAGGCTCACCAGTCATTTATCCCTCCGCCCTTCAGTTAACCCCACGTGCTTATTGGCCAGGTTGGCACAATAAACTTACTTTCTCAGACAATATCTTACTTAGTGTTATCTATTGAACATCTCTAGATTCTAATATCCATTGTAATAGCTACACAGAATTCACACACAACAAGTTTAATGATGCAGGGACAACTTACTGCTCCAGAGACATAGAGCCTCAAAGGAATGCAAAAAACCCCTGACATTGCTAACCCACCTTCTCTCCACCCTCACCCCCTCCACTTCTGCCACGTCACCTGTCTTTTTTAGCTTCTGTTATCTGCTGGCCTGCCAATCCCCAACAGCCTCCTGTGAGTAGCCCATTTCCTATAAAAGTCCACAACCCCAGGTATGAAGGCTCATTTGCTGGATACAAACCCACTGAGACAACGTGTGGGCACAATAAGTTCTTCCTTTTTGATTTAACCAGTTTGCTGTTGGCAGTTCCTTTACAGCAACTCCAGTAACTAGTGCCAGTTAGAAATATCACTGAGTTCTTTATCAGGATATGTTACAGTTCCATCAAATCTATTACATTCCCACAGAGCATACCACTGTTACAAACATCAGACTGAAGGCATTCCACTGTAACACCTTGAGGCACCCAACTCCAGTAAGCCTCATCCAGAAGGCACTCAGCGCCAGTTTATTGGGTCAGCAAGCCCAACTTTCTGAAGGAACTCCCCAGAGACACACTAGTCCAGTAAACAAGCCTCCTGCACAAGAGCAGTCATGTTAAATTGCGCTGTGGATTGGGAAGTGCATCATTGTTCCATACTCTGTCTCTGATGGGATAGATGTCATACGGATTGAACAGTCCACTGTGCAGGGATCTCAGGGCTAGAGAATTCCATCTATCTGTGACTCTTGTGGCCAATGCCATCCTTCCTCTTGCTTCTCGTAGGGTTCATTTTATAGACAGTGGTATCCTCTCCAGTGAATCCTATTCTGAATTACTCAGGTGAACCCCATCATTATTGCCCACCCCACCTTTCTGTTAGACCCAAGCTGGGAAAGGTTATTTTGTGGAAGTTAGAAATATCTGAAAGAGTCACATAAAAGATTTCACTTCCCCTGAAAATGTAAAGAATTTCAAACATATTTTCCTAATGACAGCATGCAGGAACCCAGATTTCTGTGTTGCAAAGTGTAGAAAATGTGATTATTTTGCAAGTTAGTATATTGCTAAAGTAGGATTATTTTGATCCTCCTCCTTCCAAATAAATGAATTATTAGTAAACCCCAATTGCATTAAGAAATGTGTTTGAAACAAAATAATTTTATTAAAAATAATTACATTGGTCACAAGGATGATGTATTTTCTTACACTGAGTAATGTGGTGTGACTGGCACCTGAGGGTGGAGACTTTATGAAGTAGGGGAGGGATTCAAGTCGGTGTCAGAGGAACCTATGGTCTGAACTGTCACATGGGAACTTAATCCTGGGCACAACTCCTTCCACACCCATACTGAGCAGGTCCGGTTACCCACGTTAAACTATCTGCTCTGAAATTTATAAACAGTGACGATGGCTCAAGAAACAGTCCAAAGAAATCTTCTAGAACTTTACTTGCCAGGTAAACAAGTAAGAACCAAACTATTAATCATTGGTTGAAAGTTCCAGAAGACAAGCTGCAGGTTATCATTGAAGTTACAGGAGAGTTGCATAAAGCCAGTTTGCTCATTAATGAGATCAAAGACAACTCAGAACTTCCACGTGGTTTGAAAGTGGCTCACAATATCAACAAGATTCCATTTGTCATCAGTTTGCTAATTATGTATATTTCATTGCTTTGGAAAAAGTTTTGACCCTTGATCACTCAGGTACAGGGAAACTTTTTACCCACCATCTTTCAGAACTCCATCAAGGACAAGGCCTAGACAATTACCTTTGGAGGGACAATTGCTCTTGTCCCACTGAAGAGGAATATAAAGCTATGGTCCCACAAAAGACCGGTGGGCGGTTTGGATTAGCTTAGGTCTCATGCAATGTTCTCTGATTACAAAGAAGATGTAAAGCCTGTATTTAATATACTTGGGCTAATCCAAATTAGGGATGGTTGAGCTAATCTACACTCCAAAAACTATGCATGAGATGGAAACCCTGAACTGACAGGTCTGACAAAACATTTAAGACGATGATGTCAGGGGGGGTGAGGATGGGGAATGGTAATCTTAATCCATTTTCATTAGACACTATCAGTTATTTTTGTTGTGTGTTTGTATTTGCCACAGTGGTAGTGAGTCTCCAAAATCCGAGTGAATAAAAAAAGATGTGAATCAAGGTTTGGTTCTTTTTTTTGTTTTTCAATTTGAAGCCACTGTGCACAGTAGTATAAACTTGAAAAGAAGGAAATAAGCTACATTGAAATAAGTCTAATTTGGATCTTAGAATGTGCTGCGAGGGGGACAATAAGATCTATTCCGTTCTACAATGAATGTTCTGTCAATAAAGAAGACTTTAGAGCGGAGATCGAGGAAGATGACCGATGGGGACACCCGCATACTCTGAGAGCTCCTCCAAACAAAGCGGGTTTGGTGTCCAGGTAGCTGAATGGTAGGAGTCTGGTGAGTGAAATATCCCCCTGGGAGAGCACACCAGCCACACCGCACACATTTGTCCTGAGCAGGGGTCTCGGTGAAACAGGACCGGACTCATGGGACATCTCTGGTCACTAGGCTGCTGCCATTTCACTAGTGACTAGCGTAAGCTCCATCCCCAGACCGGACCTCAGCCCAGAGTCGCTTGCCTGCCGTGCCTAGACAGGCGCAGCAGGTCGCGCGACCCCCTACACTAGCTGCCCACTCGCGGGACCCCACTAGGAGAGAAGCTTTCCTCTCCCACAATTCCCCTCTCCCCTGGAGGCAGCAATCTTCCCTTGAGCCCGCGTCCCTCCCTCCATTCATCCAACCTCCGGTAACAGAGCTGCGGGTTGTCTGGTGACCCCCACGGGGGACATCCACCCACACCGCTGCCGTGGACCTCTCCACTGGCCCTCCGTGTGCCCGGCCGCCCACCCCCGGTAGCCTAATGCCCGCTCTACTCCTGGCCGGGACCATACGCGGAGCACTTCCTGCCTGCCATAACCCAACCCGTAACTGCTCCCCGACCCTCCGCGGCTGGACCGCTGAGTCTGCCCGCCGAGGGCTGCTCCCAGCGCCAGGCACAAGAGTTGGTGCCCCTGCCGAGAGGCAGCACAAGTGCCAGAGCTCTGCACTCCTGCGGGCTGGCATTGGACCCCATCCCCGGTGGGCAGCGGGGATCCAAGTGGCTGCAACTCTGAGCCTTGTCGGAGGACAGGTTCCATTTTCCCCTGAGTTTCGCGCCAAACCTGCTGGGCTGAGGAACCTGCCCCCGCCTGCTGGGGAGCCTGGGACTCAGCTTTGCAGTCCCTGCGGAGCTGTCTGTGCGCTCCAGCTGGCTCTCATCACCTAGGGACCCTGTAGGGTCCCTAATGCCAGCTCCTAAGCCTGCTGCAGCCCTCCCCAGCCGCCACAGGAGGTGCACTGTGGCCTGTGCCTCCTCACAGTACCCTTAGCTTCCCTAGCACTTCCCAGCTAGAGCATGAAGATCGCCAGTGAGGAGCGGCTCCCACCTGTGTAGCCTCTGACCACACGATAAAGTCTACAGGACTGCAGGGACATGGGAGGACTTGCTGAACTGAAGAGCATTCCCTCCACCACCCCCCCCCCACCACGTAGCGCCGCTCCGGAGCCCAGATCAGCACCACGTCTTGGGACAACGTGAACTTACCCACCTCCGCTCTCTATTAGGCATCACCAGCGCTTAGAGGGAAAAGGGGAAATTTTTTAGATATACACATCTACATATCCTCCATCTAGCATTGTTTTTTAATCCTTCCTTTCTTTTACTTTCTGTGCTGTATTCTCTCTCTCCTTCCTTCCTACTTTTTCATTATTGCCAATACCTCTCTTCTGCCCCCTTTCTATAGATTCTCCCCTCTCTTTTTTTCTTCTCCTTCCACCTCTACTATTATCACAGCTTGTCCCTATTCTTTTATAGATTCTCCTTCTTCCTCCCCAATATTTTCTTCCTCTGCCCAAAATTCTGTTAAAGACTATTTTTTAAATTGTTAACCTTTTAAATCCTTTTTTATTACTAACCCCCTCCCCCCAAAAAAAGGGGGCTGCTAAGGGTACCCTGTCAAACCAGGTCAAACAGCCTGAGGGCACTCACTGAGGCTCCAGCCCCCACTCCAGCTGCTGAAACATCTCACCACTATTGGTCACCAAGCCATTGGGGAACTCGGCCCACACTACAACCTGACACACCCTTAGAGTAGGTCATAGGCAATCGCCAGAAAGATTCCTTAATAACATAGATAAGGTTACCCCGGTCTCCCAGAAGCATGGGACCTATGAAAGGATCAAGGAAGAATCAACAGACCACATCACTCCCAACAGAAAAAAACAAAACAACAACAAACAAACCAGAGAAACAAGACACAGAAACAGACCTAACGTCACTCATAGAAGAAACAGATATAGATCAGCTACAAAAGGAAATCTTCAGAACTCTGCTTGCAGTAATACAGGAGCTAAGAGAAGCAACCCAGAATAAGGATGAAATGAAAGAGGGGATGAAATGCACAATAGAGGGGATAAAGTCCACAATAAAGGGGATGAATTCTACCCACCAAAGGGAACTGCAGAAACTAACAGAGGAGGTAGCATAATCCACACAAAAGGTCACAGAAACTACGGTTAGGCTTGAGGAGGCAGAAAACCTTATCAGTGAACTCGAAGACACTCAAACAGAATTAAGCAAGGGAGAAAAACAATCAGATAGGAAAAGTAAAGAAACAGAAGACAGTCTGAGATCAATGATAGATGCTATGAAGAGGAGTAATATTCGAATAATTGGTCTACCGGAACACAACACAACACACAAATCAACAGCCAAGGTAGCTTTAACACTCCACTGTCAGAGAAAGACAGGTCACAGGGAAAGAAGCTCAGCAAAGAGGCCAGAGAGCTAAACAATGTACTTAGGCAACAGGGCCTGATAGCCATCTATAGAGCTTTGCATCCAAAAGCAAAGGGTTTCAATTCTTCTCCAATCCAAATGGATCTTTTTCAAGAATAGACCACATGCTAGGACACAAGTCCAGCCTGAGTAAATTCAAACACATAGATATAATCCAGACGTCTTTCTCAGACCACCATGCCATAAAGCTGGAGATTAATAAGAGGACATCCAGAAAGGCAAGGGCAACTAATTGGAGAATAAACAATTATCTCCTGCGACCTGAATGGGTACAGACCCAGATCAGAGAGGATATTAGGAAGTTTCCAGAAACTAATGAGAATGAGCATACAACATATCAAACCTTATGGGACACTCCAAAGGCAGTTATCAGAGGTAGCTTGATATCATTAAATGCATATATGAAAAAAAGAAGAAAGGCGTATGACAGATACGTTAACACAAAACCTTCAACAACTAGAACACAGTCAACAGAACAACCCCTCCAATAGCAAGAGAAAATAAAAATCAGGGCGGAGTTAAACCAGTGGGAAGACATAAGAACAATGCAAAGGATTACCGCAACTAGAAGCTGGTTTTATGAACAAATCAATAAAATTGACAGTCCGTTGGCAAAGCTTACCAAAGATAGAAAGGAACAAATATCAATAGCCAGGATGAGGGATGAATCGGGGGAAATAACCACAGACCCCAATGAAATAAAAAGGAAAATCACAAAGTACTATGAAGGTTTGTATTCTAATGAATTCAGAAACCTAGGAGACATGGATAAGTATTTAGAAAAACAGTCTCTCCCTAGATTATCTGAGACAGAGATCAAGAACCTCAACAAATGCATAGCGAAGGAAGAAATAGAGAGTGTCATCAAAAACCTACCAAGGAAAAAGGCCCGAGGGCCAGATGGCTACACAGCAGAATTTTACCAAGCATTCAGGTAAGAGCTGACACCAATCCTCCACAAAGTATTCTATAACAAAGAAGAGGATGGAAAACTCCCAAACTCATTTTACGAAGCCAGCATTACTTTGATACCCAAACAGGGCAAAGACCCCACAGGTATAGAGAATTATAGACCAATATCTCTAATGAACATAGATGCAAAAATCCTTAATAAAATATTGGCCAATAGAATACAAAGGTAAATAAAACATATCATCCACCATGACCAGGTAGGATTCATCCCAGGGATGCAGGGATGGTTTAACATCCGAAAATCCATCAATATCATACACCACATCGAGAAGAAAAAGGATCAAAACGCAGAAAAAGCATTTGACAACATCCAGCACCCATTCCTAATCAAGACACTCAGGAAGATAGGATTGGAAGGTAAGTTCCTCAAGCTCATACAAGCTATCTATGAAAGACCAATAGCCAACATCATAGTCAATGGAGAAAAGAACAATCCCACTGAAGAAGGGTACAAGGATACCCCCTGTCCCCACTTCTATTCAACATCGTTTTCGAGGCTCTGGCTAACAACATAAGACAGCGGAAGGATATCAAAGGGATCCAATTGGGAGAAGAGGAGGTGAAACTATCGCTATTTGCAGATGACATGATCCTGTAAATTGAAGACCCCAAAAGCTCCACAGCTGGAGTACTTACAGCAATACAGGAATACGGAAGAGTAGCAGGATACAAGATCAATAAACAGAAGTTGGTCAGTTTTCTATACACATCAGACAGGGCCATGGAAGAGACAATTAGGAGGGAAATACCCTTCACAGTAGCTAAGACCAAACTGAAATACCTATGAATATATTTAACAAAAAGTACTAGACCTATATAAGCATAATTATAAAACCCTATTACAGGAAACCAAAATCGATCTCCACAAATGGATGACCCTCCCCTGCTCATGGTTAGGTAGGCTTAACATAGTAAAGATGACAGTTCTTCCTAAAGCAGTTTACAAGTTCAATGCTATACCAATTCAAATACCATTCAACATTCTTCAAAGAATTAGAAAACATGACCACCAACTTCATATGGACAGGGAAGAAACCCAAAATTAGCAGAGAACTCCTCAAGAAGAAGGACACAATTGGAGGACTCGCCCTTCCTGATTTTAATCCCTATTACACAGCTACAGTGGTCAAAACAGCGTGGTACTGGCACGATAGACACTCAGACCAGTGGAAAAGAATAGAAAGCCCAGGAATAAAATCATCAGCATATAGACAATTGATCTTCGAAAACGGTCCCAAAAAACATCAAGTGGGAAGCGGATGCCCTCTTTAATAAGTTGTGCTGGAAACAATGGATACCCACATGTAGAAAGATGAAACAAGATGTTTACGTCACCCCATGCACAAGAATACACTCCAGGTGGATCACAGACCTAGAAGTCAAGCCCCAACCATCAGGACCATTAAGGAGGGAATTGGGACTAATCTCAGAGCATTGGCCCAGGGAGCTCATAGACTCACTGCAACAGGGAAGGGTACACACACAGGTGAACTGGAAATCGACAAATGGGATCTAATAAGAATAAAGCACCTGTGCACCTCGAAAGACTTCACCAAGAGGGTGACAAGACAACCCACAGACTGGGAGAAGATTTTTAGTAATGACACATCAGACAAAGGGCTCATTGCTAAAATCTACAATACCATCGTGACCTGCAAAAAGAGGAAAACATTTAACCCCCTAAGGAAGTGGGCAAAAGGACTGTAAAGAACTTACACTAGAGAGGAGACCCATATGGCCAATAAGCATATGAGAAAGTGCTCAAAGTCCCTTGCCATAAGAGAAATGCAAATCAAAACAACCATGAGATACCGCCTAACACCCCTGAGGCTAGCCCAGATCAGTAAATCAGAGAGCAACAAGTGTTGGAGGGGCTGTGGTGAAGTAGGAACCCTCCTACATTGCTGGTGGTCGTGTAGATTTGTACAGCCACTGTAGAAAGCAATCTGGCGATACTTAAAGAAAATGGAAATTGATCTACCTTATAACCCAGCCATCCCTCTACTGGGCACATACCCGGTGGAAGCAGCAAATAAAACACGACCAGTCATATGCGCTCCAACGTTTATTGCGGCACAATTCACAATCGCAAAGACCTGGAAACAACCTTAAGTTTCCATCGATAGACGAGTGGATTAGTAAACTTTGGCACATACACACAATGGAGTACTATGCAGCACTGAAAAACGGATGACCATATGAAACAGGTTATTTCATGGGAAGAGCTGGAAGGAATTATATTAAGTGAGGTAAGCCAGACCCAAAGGGACAGGTACAGCATGAGTCCCCTGAGGTAAGTACGGTCATCATGACAGAAATAGAATAAACATCCATCTCACAATAAACAGCAGGAAGCATAGATAGTTGGAGGGAGGGCTTAGGGACGTACATGAGAGCGCAGCATAAAAAAGGGGAAGTGGGGCTGGGAGAGGGAGAACCAGGATTGGGAGAATCCATGTGGATGGTATGGGGGGGAACAGGGTACTAACCCACCCGGGGGAGAGTATTGGTTGTGTTCCCACAGAACTGGAACATGCATACGGACCCCACCACGACACACCAAATAAGGAGGGCAACGTAAACTACGGAGGACTACACAAAGAGGCTGGACCATACGCTGGCCCAAACCAGAATTAGCCCAACCCTCACAATCGAAGGGAATACCACAGAAAATGAAAATAGATCATCTGGTGTGGGAAAGGAACTGACCCACTACACCACATCCAGATGGAATTTGAAACGAAGGAGAAAGGACGTAGTGGAGTACACCTGGGCCCACCAAGCCCACAGGATGATAGCCCAGCTCAAAGGACCCATCGTACAGAGAGGACCATACAGCTGGCCACACTGCGAGATGCGACATCCTGTACCAACCCATGGCCCTACACGGGACATCACTTGAGACAGTGGGGGATGTGCGACTGAGCTGACCCCACCGCACTAAGGCAATCACTGCGGGCGTGCAATGGAGCAGTGGGGGAATCAGAGTAAAGAGATCCCGAGGGAGTGTAAAGGATGGACTTTGTGGCCAGGACATGGCACCACACAAGTTTCATCTGGAAAACACTCCTAAAGGCCAACAAACAGACCTTAAACTACTAGCAATTTTTTGCTATCTTTTTTTTTACCTTGTAAATTTTGTATGTTAGTGGCTTTTCTGATTATCAGCATGTTGGTGTTGTTGCTGTCGAAGCCATGTTCATAGTGCTACTTGGGTGCTGTCAAAGTCATTTGCATTTGTATGCACATATTACTATATCAGCAGGTCCACCTAGACAAGATAGGCTGGACAAACAATGAGAGAAGAAAATAACGGGACCAACGGTCCTGGAGGGACATGAGAGCATAGGAGGTAGGGGAAGGGAGGAGGTGTCGGCCAACACAGGGACAAGGGAACAGCGAATGGTCCAAAACCAGAGGAGGGAGCGGAAGGGAGGACTGGTAGGTAGTGGCCAAGGGCAAGGTAACAGAGGAATTACTGAAACCAGAATGAAGGCTGAACATGGTAGTGGGATGGGAGGAAAACAAAAGAAAATGGAGGAAATGAGTAGGAGGCAAAGTGCATACAGAGAAGCCTAAATACAGACATATACATATGTAAATATATTTATGATTATGGCGGAAATAGACATGCATATATTTATAGGTTCAGTAGTAGGGTAACAGGTGGACATTGGGTGTCCTCATGCATACTCCCCAATACAATAGCACCTCACCCTGCTGAATGGTCATTGCATGATACCCACCTACCCGACATGATCACTGAAGACAGACGTGTTTGTAAGCAAACGTGAAGAAAGCTGATGGTGCCCGGCTATCAAAAAGATATAGCGTCTGGGGTTTTAAAGGCTTGAAGACAAACAAGCAGCCATCTAGCTCGGAAGCAACAAAGCCCACGCAGAAGAAGCATACAGCCTAAGCGAATACAAGGTTTTGAATGAACCATGTAGCAGACACCAAGGAACAAAAGCAATCATTGTGTGATCACCTTCCTCACATAAACGCTGAAGACGAAGATGTGCATAAGCAAGTGTGGTGAAGAAGGCTGATGGTGCCCGGCTACTGAGATATATAGAGTCTGGAGATTTAAAGGCTTGAAAGCAAACAAGCGGCCATCTAGCCCAGTAGCAACAAAGCCCACATGGAAGCAGCACACCAACATGGGTGATCGTGAAGGGCAGAAGACCAGGTCTCAAACAACAAAGGCGGGGGTGTGTGGGAGTGAAAATCACATCACAGTGAAAGGGGGAGTGCGTGATGGGGACCCAATGCCCATCTGTAGACAGCTGGACATCTCTTGAAGAAGGGTAGTGGGGAGGAGATGTATCACTCAGGGTTCAGTGTAGCAACAATGAAACTCAAAACCTTTCTCTAGTTCCTGAATGCTTCCTTCCCTCCCTATTATCATGACCCCAGTTCTGCTTTGCGGAACTGGTTATACCAGAGAATATACAGCGGTGCAGTAGGGATCTGGAAACGGAATCTAGGACGGACAAACCCCTCAACACCAGCGGTGGGAGTGGCGACACCAGGAGGGAAGGGGGTGTAGAAAGGGAGAACCGATCTTGGAGATCTATGTGTGACCTTTCTGGGAGATGGGCAATGGGAAGGTCGGTGAGGGGAGATGCCGGGCAGTGTAAGATGGGATAAAATAATCATTTATAAACTATTAAGGGGCCTGGGGGAAGGGGGCAGTGGGTAGGGAAAGGGAGGGGGAAAAAAGGAAACCGAGCTGATTTCAGGAACCCAAGTGGAGGGCGAATTTTGAGAATGACTAGTGCAACGAATGTATAAGGGTGCTTTGCTCAAATGATGTATGTATGGATTGTGATAACAGTTGTATGAGCACCAATAAAAAGATTTATTTAAATAAATAAGACTTTAGCATCCAATTCAATAATTCAACCATTTCAAGATATGGTTACCACATATTAGCAATAATTAGCACAATCAATTTTAGAAAAATTCTGTTGCCTCCCATAATCATTGTTATTCATGTAATCTTTTTTCAGTTTTTTCAAAAATTAAAATTTACACAAAATATTGACCAATTGAACACTTCTATATGTAAAATGCAGTACCATCATTTCTTTTTCTTTTTCCGGGCGCTCGCTCCCCACCCCCCACCAGGTCAGTGAAAAAAACGATCAGAATAGTGGTATCTCACCTGCGGCCCGTGTGACCGGCGGAACCCCACCGACCCCCCTCACGGGGAAACGGGCGGAAGGTGGGGGCCTCCCACTTATTCTACACCTCTCATATCTCTTCACAGTGCCAGACTAGACTCAAGCTCAACAGTGTCTTCTTTCCCTGCTGATTCCGCCAAGCCCATTCCCATGGCTGTGGTTTCGCTGGATAGTAGGTAGGGACAGTGGGGATCTCGTTCATCCATTCATGCGCATCACTAATTAGATGGCGAGGCATTTGGCTACCTTAAGAGAGTCATAGTTACTCCCGCCGTTTACCCGCGCTTCATTTAATTTCTTCACTTTGACATTCAGAGCACTGGGCAGAAATCACATCACGTCAACACCCACCGTGGGCCTTCGCAAAGAATCATCATTTCTATCTCTGCAAATTGTTGCACCACTATTAAGATGAATTCACTGACTCCCTAAGCAAAAACTCTTTCTCCTTGATTTATGGTAACCATAGATCGTTTTTAAAGTAATTTTATTAATACAATGTTCACACTTTCACAGTTAAATCACTTCTACAAGGAGTCCCACAATCAACTCTGATGCTCCCTCCTGCCTCTGGCATCCACTGATTACTCTCCAGTTGCCCTCTCACTCTCCCTTCCAGATAAACCACTCTCTCAGTGACTGTCTCTATGCATCCACCCTTTCCGTGCTTCCAAACGAAGACAATAGCAGGACCAATAAAACACAAACATAAAATGAAAGAGAAATGAAAAAGTAATAACATAAAGCTACAAATAAAAATTAAGAGTAGGAAAACAACAATAAAAAACACCAATGATATTTCAAACCCAAGAGATGAAACTTCTTTCTTGGAACAATCAAGAAATATTTGAGCTTATAGAAAATTCTGGTTCAGTCAAGAGGTAGGTCAACTGACCAAGTATCCTGTTATACCATGGTTCAATTCCCCATAATCCAATTTACAATCATCTCTGTCTGATCATAAAGCTGAGTGAGTCCCTCCCCTGTGACTAGAAAGTATCCTCTTTTCTTTTCATGCCTTCCTCCTCATCTGCCTGCATGGGTGGGGAGTCTCACATGTTCACTTTCCTGGTACTATGTAGAAATTCCTGTGGTTTGTGACAAAGATTTAGCCAGATCAATTTTCTAGGTGCTCATTCTGCGTACAGGTTCTTCTAACATACATGGCTCTGCACAATACTCGCCTTCATGAGGAGATCACTGAAGATAAGGGCATTAAAACAAAGTGTGGTGAACAAAGCAGATGGTGCCAGGCTATAAATTGGAAAAGTGTCTGGGGTCTTAAAGGCTTGTCCTTAAACAAGCAGCCATCCAAGTAAGGTATCAAGTATGTCCAAGTTGAAGAAAAACGTCAGTCTGTGTGATCCAAAGATAGTGAAAATAAAAAAATCCAAATATGATGAAAGTAAAAGTTTTAGAACTTTACTTGTAAACATCCAGTTTGTAGAAGACTAGATAATCAGTGGAAACTCAAAAGTTCATCTGCAGAATATCTAGGCATATTAAGCCTCTGGAAGTTCCCCATAGCCACTAGAAAGGGATTTGAAAAGTTTTACTATCTTACAGAGATGATTGTCAACTTGATCATGGTGGATCAGACCATGGCATAATATGATACTTGGTTAGTTGGCCTGCTGTTTGACCCAACCAGAATTTGCTCTAGGGTCAGATATTTCTCACTTGTTCAATGAAAGATAATACTTTTCTGGACTTCCAAATATTGAAGGTGGTCTTTTCTTTTACACAATTTTAATTTTTAATCTTTGTTATTTTCTTCAGTTTTATTTTTATTGTTTCTCATGTTTTTCCAAGTTTGTAAAGCACAGAAAAAGTGGAGGCATAGAGACAATAACTGATGCAATGGTTTATGGGGCACATGGAGAGTGGAGGAATAGGAAGTGTGAAGGGATTTAGGGAGCAAACAATGAATATGGGAGGGGGAGGGAACAGAAGAATTTGTTATGATGATATATTTGTGTATATATACAGCTATTTAAAAAGCACATTTAATATGTAAGTATGATATGGGACATATTAAAATACATTAAAAGTAAACAAAACTTGATCAATGGTTACTATGGTTGAATGAGAAAGGGTTGCTGCTTAGGGGACATTCCATTTACATTAATGGTGGTAGGATAATTTGGAAAAGGATATCAATAATAGGAGTAAAACATGAAGAGTAAGGTATTGAATTATACTAAAATTTGATTAGCACACAGCTATGCCCATCTCTACTGTCTGCTGTTGCTTTCACACCCTATCAGTTGGGTTGAGTAGTTATCTCAAAACTATGTCACCAATGGAATCCTAAATTATGGTTTCCAGGAGTTTTGTCATAAAAAATGACTTTACCAATAATGATGGTAGCGATGCCAGGAGGGGAACGGGGAGAAAGGGGGAATCTATCACAATGATCGTCATATAACCCCCTCTCGGGTACGTACGAACAACAGAAAAGTGGGTGAAGGGAGACAATGGTTGGTGTAAGATATGAAAAATATAATTGATAACGTATCAAGGGTTTATAATGATGGGAGGGGAGAAATGAGCTGATACCGAGGGCTCAAGTAGAAAGAAAATGTCTTGAAAATGATGATGGCAACATATGTACAAATGTATTTGACACAATGGAAGGATGTATGGATTATGATTAGAGTGGTAAGGGGCCCCAGTGAAATGATTTAAAAAATGTTTTGAAGAATGTTGTCAACTCCTAATCTAAAGGAAGAACCAGGAGAAAAATAGCAAGTCTTCATGAAGTACACAGATCTAAACTATGGAGATTGTTTTTTGTTTGTTTGTTTTTTTAAATATTTTATTAGGGACTCATAAGCTCTTATCACAATCCATACATACATCAATTGTATAAAACACATCTGTACATTCTTTGCCCTCATCATGTTCAAAGCATTGCTCTCCACTTAAGGCCTTTGCATCAAGTCCTCTTTTTCCCCTCCATCCCCGCTCCCCTCTCCCTTATGAACCCTTGATCATTTATAAATTATTATTTTCATATCTTTCCCTGTCCAGTGTCTCCCTTTAATCCCTTTTCTGTTGTTCATCCCCCTGGGAGGAGGTCACATGTAGATCCTTGTAATTGGTTCCCTCTTTCCAACCCACTCATCCTCTACCTTCCAGTATCGCCCCTCACACCCGTGGTCCTGAAGGTATCATCCGCCCTGGATTCCCTGTGCCTCCAGCTCCTATCTGCACCAGTGTACATCCTCTGCTCTATCCAGATTTTCAAGGTAGAATTTGAATCATGGTAGTTGGGGGGAGGAAGCATTTAGGAACTGGAGGAAAGCTGTATTCTTCATCGGTGCTACATTGCACCCTAACTGACTCATCTTACGGAGATTGTTTTGGAGGAATTTAGTGTTTATGAAAATTTCACCTGCATGGATAAGTTAGAATTACCATCCCTGGTAGCACAGGTGACTTTCCCAGATTTAAATAAAAGTCATTCATTCAGACCCTCCAGCTGCTCTGTTGGAAGAATATGTTGTACAGTAACCTCATGAGGATCTACAGGCTTGGAAACCCTATAGGAGCAATTGTATTATCTCCTGTAGGATTACTGTGAGTGGAACTGATGGATGTCAATATCATTTGTGTTGGGTGAAAAATAACTTTTTTTTCAGTAAGTTTTACTTGAATAAATGTCACCAAATTTCAAACTGCCAACTTTACAACCAGTAGTTGAGTTCTTAACATTTGGTACTACCCAGAGACTCCACTCGGTCTGCCTGAAAGTCCCTGACTTTGATCATAACACGTGCTGAGAACCCTGGCAGAGCCATTCCCACTCGCATTGTAGCAAGCTGGGTTTTGCTTGTTTGTTTGTTTTCTCTATGAGAATATTTCTCTTGAAATACAACTTTGAATTCAGATACTAAGTGTAGGTACTGAATCCTGAAGACTATAAAGAATCCAAGTGGGAAACAGAGATGAAGAATCCCTGAATCACAATAGAAAACCAGACTTGAAACTCCCTCTCCAAATGCTCCTGAGACAGAATCCTTTGCTATTCAGGTCATTAGATCTCCCTGCAACCCAGCTCTCTCATTGAATTGGAAGTTTGTATCTGTACTCACACTGACTTCCCCCAGTGTGTCCTTCTCACAGCAATAGATGGCCATATCTTTGACCTTAAACTCTCCATGTGCTGATACAGTGTGTTCTTGACAGTGTCTCTGGAGATGGTAAACCAGGCTTTCACAGAATATGTAAAATATGTGATAGTAGCACTACTAATATATAAGACTCACAGGTCATGGTAGAACTGCTAAAAGTAAATTGAGAGTTTGCACCGGTAAAATCTCAGACATCTTATGCTCCCTCAAGTCTCTTCAAGATGCAAACAGTTGCACATCACCATGGACACTTGCTAACACAGTATATCCTGGTCATACACACCATCACACATGTCCAATGTCTCCCACTCATGTACTTCCCCTCTCCCCACTAACACACACTTGCTCTCAGTAAAATTCCTTTTAAAATAGCTGCCTGAAAAGCTCAGGTCAGATCAGATTCTATGGTAACCCTGTGTTCAAACAGATTGGATTGGTGAATGGGGAACCGTAGGGGTTTTGGGACTGAGGACCTTCTCCCAGAGGTGTATGGTTGTGGCTTGGATTTTTATTAGCAAAAGGGACTCTATTTGTAAATCCTCATACCATACAGTAACATCTATGGTTAGATACTTTCAGAATGCTCACATCCCCAGGAACACATAAATGAATGTCCTAGGAAGATTTGGTGGGAATAATATTCACAAATGATTTCTTGTTATGTGACTACTATATACAGAAATTAATCAATATATTTTCATATACCATAAATTATATATATATGATTTAAGACAGTATGTATGAATATTTTCTTACATGATTTCATTCCACATATATATATGGCTGTAGACTCATAAATGTTTATCTAGCCAGTATGAATTTCTTTTTTTTATTTAAACCACATTTTATTGGGGGCTCGTACAATTCTTATCACAATCCATATATGCATCCACTGTGTCAAGCACATATGTACATTTCTTGCCATCATCATTCTGAAAACATTTGCCTTCTACTTGAGCCCTTAATATCGGCTGCTCATTTTTCTTTTCATTTTTTTAAACATTTTATTAGGGGCTCGTACAACTCTTATCACAATCCATACATATACATACATCAATTGTATAAAGCACATCTGTACATTCTTTGCCCGCATCATTTCAAAGCATTTGCTCTCCACTTAAGCCCTTTGCATCAGGTCCTCTTACCCCCCCTCCCTCCCCGCTCCCCCCTCCCTCATGAGCCCTGGATAATTTATAGATTATTATTTTGTCACATCTTGCCCTATCCGGCATCTCCCTTCACCCACTTCTCTGTTGTCCATCCCACAGGGAGGAGGTCACTTGTAGATCCTTGTAATCAGTTCCCCCTTTCCAAACCACTCACCCTCTATTCTCCCAGTATCACCCCTCACCCCCTGGTTCTGAAGGTATCATCCACCCTGGATTCCCTGTGCCTCCAGCTGCCATAGGCACCAGTGTACAACCTCTGCTCTATACAGACTTGCAAGATAGGTTTCGGATCATGGTAGTTGGTGGGGAGGAAGCATCCAGGATCTGGGGGAAAGGTGTATTCTTCATCGGTGCCACATCGCACCCTGACTGACTCATCTCCTCCCCTAAACCCCTCTGTGAGGGGGTCTCCAGTGGCCGACAAATGGGCTGTGGGTCTCCACTCTGCACTTCCCCCTTCATTCACTATGGTAATTTTTTTTTTAATGATGATGCCTTATCCCTGATCCCTTTGGCACCTCGTGATCGCACAGGCTGGTGTGCTTCTTCCATGTGGGCTTTGTTGCTTCTGAGCAAGGTGGCCGCTTGTTCACCTTCAAGCCTTTAAGACCCCAGACACTCTTTTGATAGCCGAGCACCATCAGCTTTCTTTGCCACATTTGCTTATGCACCCGTTTGTCCTCGGTGATCATATCATGGAGGTGTGCAGCCAATGATATGATTTTTTGTTCTTTGATGCCTGATAACTGATCCCTTCGGGACCACATGATCACACAGGCTGGGGTGTTCTTCCATGTGTGCTTTGTTGCTTCTGAGCTTGATGGCCGCTTGTTTATCTTCAAGCCTTTAAGACACTAGACACTATCTCTTTTGATAGCCGGGCACCATCAGTTTTCTTCACCACATTTACTTGTTCTTTTAATGCTCAATATTTTAGAGTATGAACACGTGTGTACCACAATTCATTTTTAAAATTCATTTATTTTTTGACATGTAGTTTTCTTCTAGTTTCTGGTTTTTAGAATGAAAGTCACTATTCAGGTTGAACAACCAGGAGGAAAAAAGGAATTCACAGTTTTATTATCACAAGTCACAACAATCATGGCCATTCTGTAAAGGTCTCTAGAACACCATTTTAAACTCAGTAACATTCAAATTAATAACAAACATATCTAGTGAGAGAAAGTGCCATTAAGAAGTAGAGACCAAGATCTGAACTTCACTGGAGAAGATGTCTTGGATGACATACAAACTCTATAAAGGTTAGCCTGAAACATTTAAAACAGTTTGAAGTTTCGTGTATTAAAGTGAATAGGTCCTCCTTGGAGCACAGAATTAATATAATTCCATCTTTGATTGCAGAATATTCTATTAAATGTAGATAGTAAAAAAAATAAATGTCCGTCTCTTCCCTTGATGGTGGTTAGAGTAGCAGTAAAATAGTCACAACCCAAGTGCATACAGACGGGACTCAAGGGGAACAAAATAATTGAAAGACTAGGAATAAATTGATAAAAATATATACCTAATTTGCACCACACAGAACAAGTCTGAAATTGCGTGAAAAAAATCAACCCTGCTTTATTTACGCATGAATTATTCAATCTGAAGAGGAAGGACATTAAAATGTGTAGCTGAAGACACTGATGAAATTTTTTGCAGCACGGGAATGAACAACTTGGCATAAAAGGTGTTCTGTGCCACGGGAAAGGGCAGGCATAGCTGGTAGACCAGTAGACCCTTTCTGGAGGAAAGGAACAGTTAGAAAGCAGTACCTCAGATCCAAGTTCAGGATGGCTGCCTAGGGATAAGAGAGCTGCCCCTGAAACAAACCCTGCCACCACAGTGACTGTCCTCAAGTAGAAATCACTGCAGGTCCATCAGGACAGTGAAAATCGAGGTTCTCTAGCAGAGCACAAGTGAAGACAAAACCAAACGCAATTTAAAATGAGGTTTTATAGAGGAATCTGAGCCTTTTGGTACTGTGATCATTAAGGTTTATTGTGCCAACTTGGCCGATAAACACGTGGGATTAATTGAAGGGCGGAGAGATAGTTTGATGAGCCTCGCCTTTCTAGTTCTCTGGTCTCTTGTTCTCAGATGGTCAGACTCGTGTGCGACTGCCTTAGCTAGTTCTTTGCCTCAGCTGGTAAGGCTCACTTCCTGTGAGACATCCCTGAGGAGAAGTCACATGGATCTACCCTGATGCAGCCCTGGGTGCTAGAGCAGCTGAGTGACCACCCCTGCCAGCAATGAGATGCTTACATGCTCACTAATTCTGCTTTCCTCCTGCAGTTGGCGTCATTGTGTGTGCTTTGTGACATAGAGAAGGACTTCGTAGATCAGTGTCGGACATACGGGCTTGGACAGCACTGGGTTGGGGTGCTTTCCTATTGTACACTTACCATTTATATACAACTCTCTCTTATATATATGTGAGTTTCTGTGTGTTTGTTTCTCTAGTTTACCCAAACTAACACAGGTACCTTTAGCAAAACCTAATTTTAATTGTGATGGACATTGCATATAACTAATGACAAATGGTGCCCTGAGTATATTTTCACAAACTTTGACAATAAAACTCTAGCAGGAGTTAGGTTATTATCAACCCCCAAGGGAAAACATCATACATAACACAATATGCTGACATGTATGGTCATCCTGAACATGTCCATCCATCCACAAAAAGTGATGAGTCATACAAAAGAGTAAGAAAAGGGTCATAAGTCATTCAACATCAACATTAGATTTACACTTGACACAAAGATGGGCCCCATAAAGTTAAATATGAAACTCAAACTAAAGATGATTATGCTAACAAATATCAAGGAAATGTTATTACATATGCTATAAATAGTATGATAAACAAGGTCATAAAGAAGACGACCTAATAAAAAGAAAAAGGTGGGCTTTTATTTTTTGGAGACCATTATAATAGAAATATAAAGAACACACTTAGACAATAATGTAAAACATGCTCAAGGAAAACAAAGAATACACAGAAGAGAAAATGATGGGGCACTGTGCAGCTCAGCCCCCTCTCTTCACCTTCTTTCACAGTGATACGTGGCAATGGCCTGCACAGCAATGAAGCTCAGCGTTCAATGAATGTGACTCTAAAGGGCTAACTGGGGATATGCACTCAAGACATCAGGGTAGGAGCATAGTCTTTGCTTTCACCTCTCTCTGCTGTACAGACTCAGAGGATTTAAGAGGATCCAGAGACATAATGGGGCAGGGGCAAATGTCTGTGAGTTTTACAAATCCTGGCCCAACCCCTGCATCTGTACCTGGAGATACAAACACCTGAAGGTACATATCTGAGGCATGTGATCAGATAAAGCATTCCCAAACCTTCACGTTTCAATTCCTGAGCTACTCACCTCAGAGAGCTGCCCCAGGAAGAGGAAGAAACGGACATATTCTCGGGAATGAGTCCCATGATTCCAAGGTGTGCTACACAGAGTGAGTGAGAACTAAAATGATGCATCATGAGACTCTAGCTGGTGACTGATACTGAGTGATCCCTTTGTAATAAAGTTAAAGAGGTGTTCATCTGGGGTGAGAATGTTGACTGTTTCCTCAGATAATACAGTCCTGTCCTTGACTTCTCTATTCACCAAGGCCAACATCCAGTTTTTCCAGGCCACAGAAAGTGATGAGGAAGATGGCTGAGGAGACATGGCTCAGGATTGAGGATGACTTTAGGAATAAAGGCAGTGGTCCTCCACGCTCAGCGACTTGTATATTTATAAGGGACAGCAAATCCAAGAACATTTTAATTGTCAGAATTATTTTTAAATTAGCGAGAGATTCCCTAGGGAAACTGTGTTTTAAAAGAATCTGCAGGTCCCCACAGGAAACCAGGCTTGAAGCTCCAGCTGTACCTGTTCCTGGGTGTGAGTCCTGGGCTCTGTGGGTCCTGAGCACCCTCTGGAGACCATTCTCCTCCCTGCAGGAGAGGTTTGTGTCTGGGCAATCACTGACTTCCCCTCACTGTGTCTCTTGCGCAGTAATATGTGGCCATGTCCTCGGCTTTCAGGCTGTCCATTTGAAGATAGAGGGTGTTCTTGGAGTTGTCCCTAGAGATGGTGAACCAACCCTTCACGGAGTCTGTGTTGTATATGTAACTATTACCATCACCACTAATGTAGGCGACCCACTGTAGGCCCTTCCCTGGAGCCTGGTGGACCCAGTGCATGCCATAGCTACTGAAGGTGAATCCAGAGGCTGTACAGGAGAATCTCAGAGAATCCCCCCAGGCTTTCTCAGATCTCCCCCAGACTCCACCAGCTGCACCTCACACTGGACACCTGCAAACACAGAGGCACTATGATTAGGCGGAACACATACAAATCAAGGCACTCACATTTACACACATGCACAGCAGGGTCTACAACGATTACCATGTAAAATGGCAAAAATGAAAGCCAAGGTTGATACAAAATTCATTATGTGTCCCTGGACTACCTCCCGGACACAAAATAGAAACAGCAGAGACCCAATAGATTGGGACTGTCCTCTGAGATCACCCACATCAGAGGCTGTGGCCAGTTTATCAGCAGGTGGTGAGCTGCATTTTCATGTCCCCTGACATTTAGAAGCAGATGAGTAGAGAATGTGAGCACGAGTTCTCCCTCAGACTCAGAGAAACACAAGCACTCTCAGGGGGAAACAGATTTTAAACATGCTGTTCATCAAGCATTCCTTTAGTTGTTATATATTATCAATATTTTTTAAAGTTTTCAGTTTATAAACTTTATATTACATACACAACAATGTCGAATTATGAGACCTCATAATTCATCCTGTCATCCCCCTTGAGATGTGGATACATGTGGTGATAATGGACAATTCTATTATTTGTTCCTTTCATGAGAACATTTTTTCCTGCCTTCCAAGGAATTTCTCCATTGAAGTGATATTTTAATACTGTGGGCATGAACTTAAGCATAAAATATGTGAAATGGGATTTTCTGTCTGGTTTCTTCCCTCTTTTGTCATGATCAGGAAAGGTGGATGTTTGTCACCTTACTTCATCTTCTTACCGAGTCAGTAAATTATCATTTAATCATCTTATTAACTGCATTCCTTTAATTTCATTTATTTGAGTTCTTATACTTACTTATTTCTTCCTGCTACCTGTGCTGGGGCATACTCATCCTTTTTTTCTAGTTTCATTAAATGGAAACTGAGGTAATTAACTTTAGAGCTGTATTTCTATTTCACAGAAGTTTGTGATGATGAATTCCCCATTAAGTTCTCTTCAATTGAATCCCACAGTTTGTTATGTTGTGCTTTCATTTTCATTCAGTCCAATACAGCCCTGCAGGATGTAAAAATCTTTAAATATATGTCATAGCTATCAATAATACAAATAGTGTTTGCACATCTCAATGTATGCATCACTCACACTCACTCACACCCATCGTGTCAATGCAGACTCATAGCGACCCTGTAGGACAGGGAAGAACTGCCCCTGAGTATTTCTGAAACTAACTCTTTATGGGAGCAGAAAGCCCAGTCATTTTCCTGTGGAGAAGCTGGTGGTTTCAATCTGCTGACCACCTATTTTTTATCCAAATAACTAACCACTACACCACCAGGACTTGTGTAATTTTATATATGCATATAATGTATAAATGAATGACTATCATAAAGCCTATTGGATTTTGTCATAAATACTAAGGTGGAGTATATCCATGGAGAAAATATTTTAGAGAGAAGGAAACCCTCGGTCCAAAGAGTAAGCTCCTTGCTCCCATGACTCCTGCTATTGCCCTGCCAGAGAAGCCTGACCTTGTGCTTTGTACAACCCATTATTACAGTGAAGTGCTTTGTACAACCCATTATTACAGTGAAGTTTGTGTATGGGATGGCACTGGGTCCTCTGACTTTCTGTCTCATGCCTTAATGGACAGCTGCTCCCCCAGTGGTCATTCAGTCAGCTGCAGGAAAACACAACTGCTTCTCCAGGGATTTGTCCTCCTGATTACATATACAAAGTATATGGCATGACATCTACCCATTCTGGCTATACTTCTTTCAAGACAGGACGTCTCACAGGCAGGGAATGTTACTGCTGTTCACAAACCCAATAATTTTAATTCAGTGGTTCTTTCTTGTAGTTCTTAGATTCCCATAGCCCAGCTGTCCTGTGGGCTATATGAGGCCATTGAAAATACCAGGTCCTCCTGAGTTCTCAAACAGATTTATTTGCATAAAAATCATTTTCCGGTACTATATATATCCTTTGTGTCTTTTTCTTTTCCTTTCTCTTCAAAGGTGTTTCTCAATATAAATTGCTCCATTTAATAATGTCCCACACAATTCTTATATTTTATTAGGATGTTAAAAATAGAGGTAGTTCTTTTAATTCAGTCTCGAAAGAGTTATCTTCAAACTCCTTGATTCAGGCTTCCATTGTTTCAGTTTTACTACTTTTATCTTTCAGACTTATTTATTTCAACTCTCTCAGTGTTTACCTTCTGGATTTATTTTTGGAGTTGTTGAATTATTCCTAAATTTTATTGGTTTTGTTAGATATTTTAAAATTTTTTCTTCTATTCCTTTTTGTCTTTTGTTTTTATGTAGCTATTTTGAAACGTTCCTAAATTTGCTTAAAGCAGCTGAACATCATTCGTTTGAACTCCATCATGACTAGCTCTAATCTGGAAAATCTCCAGTATCTGCAACTGTCTCCTTTTGCTGGTCATATGGAAATGGACTTGATAGTATTCCCTCTGCACAAGTTGTAGCTATGGAAAGATCAAGTATTGTAGATATTGCATGTTCAAAATTATTCAGAGAAAGGACCGATAACAAACTAAAGTTGGTCCCTAACCCCCTTCAGAGTCCCAATCTCTGGTTGGCTTCTGTAGTTGCCAGGGGGTAGAAGTGAATTATAAAATTGGTGCCTTCTAAAAAATATGTCTTGAAAGACGGGAGGAAAGAATGTCTGAGAGACATTCAAACTGCCCACCAGGTATCCACCTCTGTCCCAGTAGAGGGAATGGAGTATTTTTTCTTCACCCCTGATGAATGTCATGGCAAGGCCCCAGGTCAACATAACACTTCCCTCTTAAACAGGGAACTAATGCATGGCTTACCCATTAACAAACTCCAGGGCTATCTTGGAAGTAGTACAGCCAGAATGCTCCTTAGAGGCGAGGTTGGCGAGACTTCATATCCCATACTTTGGACATGCTGTTAGAAGAGACCAGTCCTTCCATAAGGACATCATTCCTGCTACAGTAGAAGGTCAGTGAAAAAGAAGCCCCTTAACAAGATGGATTGACATCGAGGCTGCAACAATGGAATCAAGTATAAGAACAATTGAGAGAACGGTGCACAAGCAGGCAGCATTTCTTCAGTTGTACATAGGGTCTCTATGAGTGGAAACAGACTGAATGGCTCCAAACAACAACAACAGAGATGCAGGGATGTAACTAATCGCAGCCTTTCTCATGCTATGTTCAGCCAGATTTGCCTCTTCCTGAGGGGACTCTCTCTCAGGGAACAGGAGAGGAAGTGGTTCTACTGTCCTCCACAGTGGGTGTGGATGGAAGACAGAGCTCACCACTCTCTTTCAGTCCTGAGGAAAAAAGTGCTGGGTAAGGGATTGTACAGCATGAACTTTCGTTGGACCACCTAGAAATTGCCACTTTCCTTGACTACTTGAACAAGATTGCCCCTTCCAAAATGTCTGAAACCCAAAACTTAGGGTTTTCTTCTTCTCTGTTTTTTCATTGCTTGGTTGATTTTCTTGTAGGAGGTGTGTGTTTGTTCTGAGATCTTTATGTGGAATAGGTGGCTACTGAGTATCTCGCTATGCTTTCCTTGAAGAATGTTCAACTCTTTGAAGGGATCATTTTTAGTATGCATGCTCATTGCAATCTGTGGTGTGATATCTAGTTTATTTCTTAAATGGAGGCTGAACATGAATGACGGTATTATGGAATCATAATACTTCAGTAGTTTCTCTGTGCACCATGATATGTTGAGAATAATAATCTAAGAAGTTGTCGTAAACAAAGAAGAGCATGGAAATAAGATTGGGGAAAACCTTACTAATTCCCTGTAGTACGCAGATGCCATAATACTGCATGCCATAAGGTAGTCTGACTTGAAAAACGTACTGATGAAGACCAGAGACTGGTGCCTTAACTACAGAATACAGCTCGATGAAAGAAAACCAAAATCCTCACTATAGGGCCAATACAAATTGACATTAAAAATGGAGATATGATTGAAGTTGTCAAGGATTTCATTTCACTTGGATCTCAGTCAGTGTTCACAGAAGCCATAGACAAGTGATGCATTTCCCTGCACAAATTTGCTGCCCATAAGCTCTTTAAACATTTAAAAAGTAGTGTCTATTTGAGGACTAACATTTACCAGGCCCAAGCTATTTTATTTTTAATTATCTCATATGCCACTGAAAGTTGGACAATGAATGAGGATGATTAAAAGTAAAATAATGTATTTTAATTATAGTTCTAGTGAAGAATTTGATAGTGTGATGCACTGTCAATTGTATCTTGGAAGTTGTACAGTTATAATGCTTCTCATAAATGGATACTATGAAGATTTCATTTTAAGTATATTAGACATGTGTTGAGAGATCAGTCCATCAAAAAGGACATCATGCTTGATAAAGCAAAATATCATTGAAAAAAGGATGAACTTCAACAAGATAGAACATCACAGTAACTGCAACTGAGAGCTCAAACTTGACAACTGTGAGAATGAAGCAGGGCACCTATGTGTTTCATTCTTTTTATCTAACATTTTTATGAGACTGACATGATTTAATTTGACTTAAATAGCAAAATGCAATGACAATGACAAACTATTCGGTCAATGGTGAGGTAATTAAAGTTTTCCCTTTACATATTGGGACCTGAAAAGGATACCATTTAATACCACTTTAATAATGTGCTACAAGACTTTATGGCAGTTATAGATCAACAAGTGTCTAATAAAGGCCACAAATGTTAGCAAAGATGTAATACTATAATTGGAGATGGTATCACTCTAAACATGGACAATCCAAGGCCCTACAAGAAAAATCATTGCATCTAAATGAAATGTTCAGCAATTTCACAGGGCATAGGTCAATATAGAAAATTTCATTTGGATTCTGTGTACCAACAGAGAACGTTATGTAAAGGAAACCAAGAAAATAATACCATTTACAAGAGCCACCTGTAAGATAAAATGGAAAAAAACCTGGGCAGAAAAACAAACTTCTGTAAAAAGAAAACTTTAAAAAACACTACTACAAGATACCATAAGACACAAATTGAAAAATTAACCATACTCTTGAGTAGGGAATTTAACTTTGTAAAAATATCAAACACACCACAAGTGATCTATAATTATAATGCAATTCTGATTCAGATCCCAGCATCTTTCTGAAAAGACGTGGAAAATTTGCTTAACAAATCGAAAAGAAAGGGAAGGGATTCTAAACCTAGAAGCTCTGATGGTGTAGTGGATTATACAATGGGCTACTAACTGCAAGGTCTACAGTTAAAAACTGAGAGCCACTCTTTTGGAGCAAGATGATCCTGAAAAGTTTTACACTTTCAGAAATCCAAAATGGCCAGTTAGGCCTTGTCCAATAGCAGTGGTTCTCAGCCTTTCAAATGCCAGGACCCTTTAATACAGTTCCTCATGTTGTGTCGTGGTGAACCCACACCATAAAATTATTTTCTTTGCTACTTCATAAATGTAATTTCACTACTCTTATGAATCGTAATGTAAATATCTAATATGCAGGATGTATTTTCTTTTTTACAAATTGAACTCAATGAAAGCACAGTGATTAATCACAAAAACAATATGTAATTATATATTGTGACATATTTATTTCTAATTACAAATAAATGAAATTTTGTCTTGAATCATGGTGTAGCATGGTGAGCAGTCATTAATATAATGACAGTAAACTGCATTGCTACATTTTGCTACTGTATGCATTAAAAAACCAGCATCCGTGCAAATGTTGAGAAACCTTCTTCCTCACCAGATCAGAAATTCTCAGTCTTTGCAAGAGCATGACATAGTCTACTTCTGTATTTAGACTTGATAACCAAAGAGCTGGAAAACCCTGTTTCACAGATATGTTGTTGGAAATGGAAGAAGAAGATGCAACACTGTCTCAGATAGGTATATGACTGCCAACACTTGATCCAGAATTTTGTAACTGGCATTGTAGAGAAATCAGTTTGTGCTGCTTTGCTGTTAAGTGAGTTCAATGAATTCCTCTTGAACTGTCTCGGGAGCATCTTCAACTTTGTCTGTGAATGGGTGTCTAGCAAGTGCAAATAGAGTGTCAGGTAGAGTTGGAAAGTATAATGAAATTCCCATGAAAGAACACTTGCAAGTATGTGCAAGTGTTCTTTCATAGGAATGATCATCGTCATTCTTTTGTCTGGTTCAATGTCATGCTCCTCAAAAACAAAAAGCAGATAAGGTAGGCAACATATACATTTTATTTTCATCTATTTTTTTGCCAAAGCTAAAGTTTCATTTGGAATGATCAGATCTTTTCAAACAAATCAAGGCATGTTGCATTTGTCCCTCACAGTCATCAATTTAACTCATTCAAGATGGAAAAGGTGTCAACCAAGTAAGCTATTTTCTGCAGTTCACTGTGATCGCTGAAAAGTGCTTTGAACTGCCGTCTTGCTTTCTGATTTAAAAAATATTTTGAGTTCATCATAAAGCTCAAAAACACGTTTCAAACGTTTACTCTTAACAACCATCTCACTTCAATGTGAAACAGCAGAACATTATTGGGCTCTTCCAAATCGTGCAGATGCAAACAGTCAACTGTTTAAAGTGCTTGCCTTTACAAAATTGACAGAACTTATGGCGGTTTTCATTACTTCTTGTAACTCTTGTGGCAGCATCTTCATTGCTATTATTTTCCGATGAAACATACAGTGAGTTCCGTTGACTTTTGGTGACTCATTCAGTACCAAACATTGAAATGCAGGTAGGCATCCTAGCATAGCTGGAGCATAATCTGAGTAAACACCAAAAACTTTTTCCCAAGAGATCTTATGCTCTTTCAGAAATGAACCAACTGTGTCAAATACATCACCTGCAGTAGTTGTTGTTTCAAGAGGCTTGCAAAAAAGAAACTCTTCTTTAAAGTTGCCATCATTAATAAACCTCAGGTAAACCAGTAACTGGGAACAGTTTGTAATGTCTAGATTCATCAAACTGGATGCTAAATATTGGAAGTAGAGCAGATTTAATTTCCTGGATGACCTGATCAAGGATATCAGCAAACTTGTCACCTATTCTCCTGTGGACAGGCTCATTAGATAAGGAAATTGAACTCGATTTCATAACAAATCTGTCTCCAATCATAACTTAAACAATGACTTTGGTCACTTGCAACAATAAATCCTAAGCAATGGTGTGAGGTTTCATAGATCTGGCAATTCTGAGTGCCACCAAATATGAAGATTCATTGGCTGTTAGGTTTGCTTTGTGGTACTTGCCACCAGTGTCAAGTCTGGCTTTCTTGAATCCATGAACTTTGCTTTTAAAGAGTTGGTATCCTTGTTGGAAAAGCTCAGATGCTTGTTAACAAAATGGCATTTTAGTTTCTTTGGCTTCATAGATTCAGCTGATAGAACTTCACAACAAATAACACATTGTGATTCCTCAATTCCTGCTGTAATTATTGAGATAAATACATACTGTAAAAACATCCTCACTATATTTTCTTTTCTTAATGTTCTTCTCTACATGATTCATTGTCATGACATGGTTTGCTAATGAAAATAATATATAACAATTGCTTTAATAATGCAAAAGGTAATGCATGGCACAGTTCAGTCAATAGAGTTCATTAAAGTTTTCTATGATTTACCATTCTGTGGTTTGTTTTTTTTTTACATATCTGTTATTCTCACAAGGGGGTAGTATTCATATCAACCACAGCTGAATATAGCAAGGCCAATCAGCATCAGGATTAAATTGCAATGGTACAGATATATACACATTTTTGCAGTAGTTGAGAAGTTCACGGTACATGATTTTACACTTACCCAATAATTATAATTCTTGAAGTGTAGATTTTTACCTCCAATACTGCTGCTTCAACACAGTAGCTGCTTTTAGCAGAGTAGCTAGCTGCTTTCAACAAAGCAGCTGCTCTCTGCAGAGAAGCTGCTCTCCACACATGTGTTACTGGTCCGCTTAAGCACATTATGGTGCCAAACCTTTCACATACACTTGTATTTGTATGGGGTAGGTGCGATGACGTCGTCACACCAATTACCCATATGTAGGTGTATCTGCCTGTGGGCGGACCCGCCTGGAGATGGATGGAGGAGTGGTATCTTGGTTCCTAAGACCATCAGAAATATTTGTTTTCTGATGGTCTTAAGTGATCACTGTGAAAGGGTTGTGTTAGTCTGGGCACTTTAGAGAAAAAAATCCACAGAAACTCATGTATAAGAGAGAGTTTTTATAAAGGTTAAGTGCATATCAAGAAAACACCCCAACCCAGTGCTACCCAAGCCCACAAGTCCAAGATTAACCCATATGTCTGACACCAATCCATAAATTCCTCCTATATCTCACAAAAGATTGAAAGAGGAAAGAGGAAAGCCAAATCAATGAACGTGGAAGCATCTCAGCACTGACGGGGGTCACCACATGGCTGCTCCCGCTCCCAGGGCTGCACTGGGGTAGGTCCATGTGGCTTCTCCTTGGGGATGTCTTACAGGAAGTGAGCCTTGCAGGCTGAAGCAGGGAATTGGACAAGGCAGCTGCACCCTAGTCCGACTATCACAAAGCAAGAGACCCAAAAACTAGAAAGGCAAAGATCAACGAGCCATTTATCCTTCAGCCTCTCATTTAACCCCACATGTGTTTACCAGCCAGGTTGGCACAAGTAAATACCTCAAGGGTCATTCGGCCCCCAAAGTGGTCTCGACCCATAGGTTTAGAACCAGTACCTTATAGGGTTTCTATGATTCTTAAGTGACTGGACAGCAGTGAGTTGGGTGTTTGGAGTTCAGCCTCTATACCTGCAACTTAGATAGACCCAAGGTAACAAGGACAATCACAGTGAGCCATGTGATCAAGAGGAACATCTCCACACTATCATGTCTGAATCGTTAAGGCACTCTCCTCTGAAAACGTCTCCCAGAGTAGACTCACTGTGCTTTGATTTTTCTAAATGTAAATCAACCAGGTATTAGGGAAGAGGCTGGAAAGGATTTATTTCTATATAAACCAACATAATATGCTTTATAAGGCAAAGGCAGGTGAACCACTCTAGAGCGATTTGAAAACAATTTCCCCTTGCAAATTAGTGGATTGAAACCTGAGAGCACAGGCTTGAATGACCCAGCAAACTGTAGTGAAGAGAAATAATTGTGCCTCCAATGAGGCGATCCCTACACTCTACCCCTGGTCTTTTCAGTTTTCCACCTGACCACTTTTTAGCATTTATTTTATGGAATATATTTGTTTTCCTCTTTTCACACCTTTTTACCTTACTCTACTATTTCCTTTCTAAAGCTTTACAGCAATCTACTACTACTACTACTACTACTACTACTACTACTACTTCTGCTTCATTTTTTTCTTTTAAATTCAGAGAAAATAGAATGGTTCCTACTGAAACTCCCACTAAATGTGTTCCAGAAATCCAAATTTTGTTTAAACAAAATAAACTAAAAAACATAGCCGACCATCCTATTCGTGCTCTCACCTGCACCTGCTCCTGGATCCTGGGCCTGTGCTATTTGGACCTGAGCACACCCATTGCCCCGAATACCCTTCAGTCCAACCCCAACCCTGTGCTTCAAAGTGGTTTGTGTGGGAATTCACATTGATTTCCCTCACTGTGTCTTCTTGCACAGTCATACACACCTAGGCCCTCAGTGGTCACAGAACTCAGGGAGAACTGGTTCTTGGATGTGTCTGGGTTGCTGACTAGATGATCTCTGAGGTTTGGTGTGTACTCGCTAAACCACTCTGACCTGTAGAAGCTCCTTCCCATCCACTCACAGCCTCTCTCAGGGATGCCCGATCTGCTCCCATGTAGCATTGGTACTGGAGACTGTGGTGCAGGTGAGAGTGAGGTACTGTGATGGTCTCACCACCTCAGGGCCTGACTACTGAAGCTGCACCTGGGACAGGACACCAGGAGTCTTATGAAACATTGTTGAATATCCTATCTATCCTTGAATCTGCTGTGACCTACTGCATCTCCCTGCCACTGACCCGATGGGAGACCTAAGACCATCAAAATGAGCAAGCGGATGGAGGCAGACATTTCTGTATGAAAGTCTCCCTGGCTCAGCAGGCTCTGGGATTCTTCTGTTTCCAGAGGGGAATCTTGAGCGGAGTGGAGGTGGGTGTTCATATCATTTAAAAAATAAACCACAGCAGGCTTTTGCTTGTGCTAATGGACGGGGATCACAGCTCCACAAGGAAGCTTCTCCAGAGCTGGTCCTTGAAGCAAGTTGGATGGCAGAAATATGTCAGAAATGGGAGTGAGGTGGCCCACAGGCATACAATGAATTTTCACCCTGCCCAGACATCAATATTTGCAATCACAAAATTATCAGGGTTCCATTGTATATGAATTGTTTGATTTGAACACATGCATCCACTAATGTATGCATTACTGTATTCATTGTGAGTTCTGAGAGCTATGAAGACACCAGAGAGTCTTCTGCACTGAGGGAAAATGAGTAAACCAAGCAACTGAGCTAGGAAACGAATGATCTCGTCCTCAAAAACTAAGCCCACTGCAAGTGCACCTATCCTGACTCATGGGAACCTTATAAGACTGATTAGAACTGCTCCTGAGAACTTCTCTGACTAAATATTTACAGGAAAAGACAACCTCATCTTACTCAGGAGGAACAGTGGGCTGGTTTGCAGTGAGCAACCCAATACTTATCCCACTGCGTCACCACATCTCTTTATATCTCTACACCAAGAAGCCCATATAAAGGGCTTTATAAATGTCACATTGAGAAGCCAAGTGGTGATTTTTTAATACTATTATATGACAATGAGCTCGGGACTACGAATAAGGGGGGCCATATCCAAAATTATGGCCATTCATTTACCTTTCGGAAAAGAATGTTGAAAGCACCATGAACTGGGCTATCAATATAACAAACAGATCTGTTTTGAGGGAAATACAGCCAAGGAGTACCTTAGAAGGAAGGATGATGAGACTTTGTTCCATGTACTTTGGACATGCTATCATGACACCAGTCCGTTGAGAAAGACATCATCCATGATAAAGCATGAGATCAGTGAAGAAGAAAGCGATGGCTTGACACAGTGACTGTAACAATAAGCTCAAGAATATTCATTATGGTTATGGTACTGAACTAGGCATGATTTAGTTCAGTTTTACATTGAATCACTGAACATTGCAATTGACTCTGGTACTTAACATCATCAGAATAAACGAAAAGATAGTATTCTTCCCAGATTGAATGACAGTGCTGGGGGAATGGGTATATGTTTTATTTTCCTTATCAAAAGGAAATATGTAACAGAATACACTCTTTATAATTGTTCTTATGTTGAAGTTCACTGTGCCTTGGTTAATTATTGGTTGCAAAAGTCTTGTCTACATCTTTATAGAACATCAAGCATCCAAGGTTGTTTGGGTGCAAAAACAGTTAGACTCATTGGGACCCTCCATGAAAGAGAACTGTCTGAAAGGATTTTCTTTTCTGTAATAATGATGGGATAACCTTATCAGGTCTATAACCAACTGAATTGCCAAGGGCTTTGAATTGCCAATCTTTTGGCTAGAAGTTGAGCATTTAATCATGCTCATAGTTTTGTGGTCCAGGTTCACCTATGTACAATTTATATGCATCTACTTTTACTTTCCACAGGTGAACATTTCTGTGCATGATGACTGGTCTTAAGACATTATGTAAAGTTCTTCAATGCAAGTACTGTTACTATTATGCGTTCCTTGAGTATTTACTATGGAATTCTGTCCTAGGCATTGTGTGATTTTAATAGTAACTCTGGGCACCATCTTCTGTGCCAGAAACACCTCCCAGAGTGACTCCTATAATATCCAAATACCCCATAAGACATATCAAGGAATTGGTGCATTTGGGATATGGTGTGGCAGTTTCATAATCTCTTGTCAACTTGGGAAGGGATGGAGTCTAGCCTGTCAATCAGGTCCCAGCTTAATAACTTCATTTGGAGGTACAAAGGAGATTACTAGCTCACTGGAAGCCAGACTCAGATAGAATCTCTACTTGTTGAATTATTCCTGTTTACAAAGCAACGTGGAGCTACACTGATGCATCCAGAGCTCTGGAACTGGAGGGGCTATGTGGAGACCCATGCCAGTGCTGAGATGCTTCCACCACCACCAGATCCACAAGACTTTCCACCCACTAGACTGTGATCTTCGTCACTGCAAGTGTTGCATTAGTCTGAAGAAGAATTTATAGATTGGTATCAGACATATGGGCTAATATTGGACTTATGGATGTGATCTGAGCTGGGATGTTTTCTTAATACACAATTACTCTTTGATATATATCTCTTTCTTATACACATGTGAGTGTCTCCCTGGATTTGTTTCTCTAGTCTGCCCGGACTAACACATGGTGTTAGAGAATAATGTTAAATCTGTCATGGGATGCCTGAAGTTCTGTCTTGGAGTAATCACATCTTGTTTAATTCTTATAAGTTTTCAAGTAATATTTTATCTCACTTATTTGGGTGTGACATCAGGAGGAACAAGAACCTGTCTTGTGCTTGGTAAAGTAGAATGTCAATGAAAAGGAGAGAGACTTTCAATGAGATAGATTGTCACAAAGGCTGCAACGATGAGTCCACATAGAGCTGCCATAGTGGTCAGCACAGCAGTTCTAGCTGACCAGGCACTGCAGTCCTTATCCAGGCTCCTGTGCTCACCTCTTTCTTCACTTGGTCCAGAGTGGGTGGGTCCTTAGCATCCCTGCAAGTCAGCCCACCCCCTGAGGTTAGTTTTATATCTGGACTCCCACCGACTCTCCCTCACTATAAAACACTTTGGACATAGAGAGTGATAGAAGATGCAAACACTCTGAATTGGTTGCAGTGAAAGGAAGTATGATTTATACATGTAGATATTTATGTAGATATTGGTATTGAGATATATACCACAATAAAATACTGATCAAGAAAGAAATTTGCCTGAAAAACAAAGTATTGAACACAGGTTAGGCTTAATTCTTTCCACAGGAAGAGGAAACGTACCTAAAGAAGATTTCTATTCAAATTAATTAAAGCAAGAGAGTTATAGAGTTATTCATTCCATGTTAAGGAGGAAATTGCCAAGTCAGAATTCTTTTTTATAGGTTTCTGTGATATGTGTGATAGGAAGTTTTTGAGCTGTTGGTAATTGTTGAACACAGTGATAATCTAATTCCATTTGTGTTAGTCTGGGTATATTAGAGAAACAAGTCCACAGAAACTCATGTGAATAAGAGAAAATTTTATATAAATGGTAAGTTTGCATCAAGAAAATATCACAACCAAGTATTACCCAAACCCACAAGTCCAACATGAGCGAATATGTCTGACACTAATGCAAAAAGTCCTCCCCCATGTCACAAAAGACATGCAATAAGGCCAACTGCAGGAGGAAAATGGAATCAGTGAGCAGTGTAAGCATCTCAGCGCTGGCAGGGTCTCCACACAGCTATTCCAGCACCCAGGGCTGCATTGGGGTAGGTACATGCGGTGTGTCCTTGGGAATGTTCTTGCAGAAGGTGAGTCTTGTCAGATGAAGCATGGAACTAGTTAAGGCAGCTGCAAACCAGTTTGACCATCAGAAAGCAAGAGACCTGAGAACTAGAAAGGCAAGGCTCACCGAGTCATTTATCCCCCGCCCTTCAATTGACCCCACATGTGTTTATCTACCAGGTTGGCACAATAAACTACCTCCCTCTCCATTGAATTATGCATGAGAAGAATGTTAAATATTAGTTCGTTGCACATGTATGAGAAAAATAAGGTAAAACATGACATAGTTTTCTTTTTCGACCCCAATCAAAAGCTGATGGAAAGTATTGCTGGTACAGCAACACTTCAAAAAACTAGCTAAAACATTGAACCCAAAAAGAGATTATGATATAAGCCCAAAATTTGAATTTGTAAAAAGTGTTAGCAATGGAATAGTCTTTATTTAATATTTTATTTATTTTCTCACTTTTTTAACTCCAAAACCATATTTTGGGAGAAATACAGGCGTCATATTTCTCAGTAGTTCAAGTGCATCAACCAGTATTGTACAACTGCTACCACAATTAGCTTCAAAACATCATCTTCCTTCTTTAACTAATGGCATCAGCTCTCTTTATTCCACCCCACACTGTAGTCCCAGAAGCCCTTATTCTAATTGCTGTCTCCTTATGTTCATCAATTCTGGCTTTCATCTACCGTCAAACAGAAAAACATATCGCAGAAATTCAAGAATGTTACTCCACCAATGACAAAATGCATCAGAGATAAACCCCAAAAGGAACTGGAAATTGAAGCAGGCAGTCCAAGTGCAGTCTGTTGCCCTTCCCCGGATTCCATAACAGACCTACGTGTGATTCAGATGTGTCAGTCTGGCTACTGGAATGTGAAGATCTTGCCAGTTGACTGCTTTTCCAAGGATTTTCTGGATTCCAAAGCACTCTTTAGTAGCTGGTGTCCTACAATACACCCTGTGCCTTATGCCAAACACCCAAACAGATTGTAAAACATATGAAATGGACTATACCAAGCAACAACACAACAAAACTGACTCCCTGCCTTCCAGGAGACTTCAGCTCACAGCACAATCCTAATTCTCGATCTTTGCTGGTGAGGGAACACTGTTCTTCAACTGCAGCACAAAGGAAGGATGCTTGCAAACTGCCATCCCAGCACTGGCCTCAGAGTGAAACAACTTGCTGTGGGGACTGGTACCCACTTATGATGATGAGCCAGCTCTGTCTCTTCACCTTGTGAGAAAATTACTGTTGCAAACAGAGCCTGTGGTTAAGCGGAGCTTTTGTCAGTGACTTCAGACACTGGTTTAACCGAAATCAACAGTTGTATTGTGTGCACTACACAAGAAGTCGAGTAATTCAACTTGAAGGGAGAATAAGGTTATTTTTATAAAAGTACCTTGTAAATTGAAGCACAACCAGGAAAATATATGTAAAACGAAACCATTAACATGTTAATAAAGATTTTATAAATAATGTCATAAGATATGTCACAGAAAAAGATTATATAATTAAAATGAAAACACGGTGTAGGAAGTTCTATGGAGACCAGGATGATGGAAAAAATAGAACATTTCCTGATAATAATATCAAATATGATTTAACAAAATACACAATACAGAATACACAGAAAACAAACTAATGGAGATAAGCAACCAAAATAAGATACAAATGCAGAAATTCGATAACTAACCCATTGGCACCAAGTGAATCCCAAATCACAGTGAGCCCTTAGGACAGAGTAGAACTGCTCCCGTAGGGTGTCAGACACTGTTAACCTTTTGGGGGAGCAAACAGCCTCATCTTTCTCCCTTGGAGGAACTGGTGGTTTCAAACTGCTGAACTTGAACTTTGTATTCCAATGTAAAATAGACAAAAATGATAGCAAAATGGAAAACTGTCCCAGGAGAGGCTGAGAGCTAAGTGAGAAAGCCCTGATTCCAACAGGAAACCTGCCCTGTCATTCATCTGTGTCTTGCCTAGGGCTAGGTGTTTCTGCTCAATGTGTCCTGCGCGGCCCCTGTTGCCCAGAGTCTTCCCTGCAGGGGGCGGTTTGTGTCTGGGCTCACACGGACTTCCCCTCACTGTGCTCCTTGCACAGTAATACATGGCCGTGTCCTCAGCAGTCATGGAGCTCAGCTGCAGGGAGAACTGATTCTTCGATGTGTCTCTGGTGATGGAGAGTTGGCTTTGGAAGGACGGGTTATAATTTGTACCACCACTAGAGCATATCTCTCCTATCCACTGCAACCCGTTCCCCGAGGTCTGGCGGATCCAGCTCCAGCAGTAACCACTGGTGATGGAGTAACCAGAGACAGTGCAGGTGAGTGACAACTTCTGGGAGGGCTTCACCAGTCCTGGACCCGCCTCCTGAAGCTGCACCTGGGCCAGGGCCCCTGAAAATAAAAACAATTGCTCCCTGTCAGTCGCTAGAAGTCATAACCATTCCCTCGACCCAGGTCAGATATCTGAATCGCTCACCTTGGGGAACTGTCACCAGGCACAGGAGAACACACGGCAATAGCATCTTTACACCACAACTCTGCTTTCCTAAGAGACCCACAGCCCTGTCTGAAGAGAACTGATAGCTTTCCCAGCCCAAGGGTGAAATTTTACCCTAGCTCCTGAAAGATAATTTGCATATGAGGGAGTCCTGTCCTTTTAAACAGAAAGTGATAGAGACCAGACCCCCCGCTTCCTTCTGAGCCCATGATAGGGTAACTCTTTGTTTGAACTCATATGCCTGTTAGTCTATAATGGGAGAAGATGTTTCTGAAGAGGTATGTGGGCGAAGTCAAAGAATGAACGGAATTTCTGAGCCCAGTATTCTCTCCTTCCAGCCCCTCATTGCCCCTGCCCTGCCTTGGGCTCCTGTCCTATATGTCCTGTGCCCCAGAGAGTGGGCAGGATATAGTTTGTTGAAACCATCAATTGGACCCCAAGTCATCTTCAGACCTCACAATCTGCAAGGCCCATTTTTTTTCTGGACACCCTTACACCTCTTAATTAACCCTCTCATAGTCCTTAGTAGCTTTCCTTGTGTGGGAGTAACATCTTTGAGATGCATGCATATCAGATTAGTCCCAAAGAGTTGTCCCAAATTCCAACTCTTCTATGAAGCCATTCCATTCCAGTTTCCACCCTCTCCACCCTTGAGGATAACCCCTCATGCTCTGGGCTCTGCAAATCAGTGCAACATCCAACAGAAATTCATGAAAGTTTGAAAAACTGAATCACGCGGTGGTGGGTTCTGTTCAGTCCAATTCCAAAGGTTGGAAAAAAGTAAACCAGGGGCTGGGTCCAAAGACACGCTCCACTCCTAGCTTTGCAGTTTATTTATGCACATCTGACACGAAGCCTCTGGCAGAATGTGTCCAGTCAGCACTGTCCTCTTACTAATCTTATGCAGCCAGGCATTTTCCGACCTTTAGCCATGGTCATCACCACCACTCTCACAAGCAATACACACACTATATCCCAGAGCCTGATGATGGAAGTCAACCTCAGTGTAAGTAAAGAGATTCAAGTGCCAGGGGGACTCAGGGAAGAACATGCTGCTTAGAAAAGTTGGGGCCCAGATAAGATAATATTTAATTCAGTAGCCTCTAAGAAATGCAAGATTCTGAATAGAGAACACCCTCCCTTGTTTTATAGAATATCCAGAATCATGAAAAATCAACTGATTTTTCAAGCACAAAGATGCAGAAAACCAGTAAATGGAAAATAATCATTTTAGAAAAGACTCAGAGTAAGAGTCAAGTACAATAGTTTAGACTTTGAATCCAAAGATGCTTTCTTGAGACCCGCAAGGCACTCGTCATTAAAATTAGGTCCATCCATCCAACTGACCCTCGAAATTTAGTGACTAAACATAGACACTCTTGTAAATGTCCCTTTCCTTGGGGGGCTCTGGTTCCATTGAAATGTGAGCATCTCCAACCAAAAAGACAGCCTCTCCATTTGTGCTCTTGGCACAGCCCCATCATAACTGTTCATGGATCTCACCTTAAATTTAATCCCTAAACTCAATGACTGTATAATTTTGGAAAACTGTTCATATTAACTATAGAAGCTGTGACACTATCTATAAACATGCAGTTTCAAAGCTTAAACCCCTTCAGATTCATTCCTCAAAGTTTAAAATATTTTCCCCACACTTAGGGTTGGCAACACTCATTTACTGATTAATTAGAATCTCTATATATCTCCAAATTAATATATATTTTTACAATGGAGAAATCCAAGCACTAGGTGTTGGTCACCAGGAATTCTTTGTGCCAGAATCTGCTGAAGAGAATAAGCAATTGTACTAACACATTGTACTAACTACTATCCATGGGTTCAAGCACAGGACACTCTAGCATTTTTTGTTTGGAGATTGAGTCAGCTCACTTTTAATGTGCACACTCGCAGAGCATCACTTGATTCTGTTTATTTCACCAACCCCCATCTCACTCTCTGCTCTTGCTTCTTGTCTGACCGATTTAAGCTTGAGACCGTGATGTAGCTTGTGTTAGTCTGGGTCGACTAGAAAAACAAATCCATGGACACACATATGTGTATAAGAAAGAGGCTTACATACAAGAGCAATTGAACATTGAGAAAACATCCCAGCCCAATCCAGATCAAGTCCATTCATCCGATATTAGCCCATATTTCTGATATCAATCTATAAAATCCTCTTCAGACTCATGAAACACATGCAATGACGCCAAATGCAGATCACAGACCAGTGGGCAGAACATCTTTGGATCCAGTATCATTGTAAATATCTCAGCACTGGCAGGGGTCTCTCTGTGGCTTCTCTGGTTTCCAAGGTCTGGTTGCATCCATGTAGCTTGTCTTCTGCAATGTCTACCAGGGAGTAGCAGAGAGAGAGAGAGGCGTCTTCTCCCTCCAAGGAGGAAGTACCAGATTTCCCAGAATTCTCAGGGGAAGGCCATGCCCACGGAAGTCTCATTGGCTATCTCCAGATTGACAAACTAGATTCCACCCCTACACCCTTAATCCTTAAATTGACACCCGATTAGGTGACAACCACATAGCTGCACACTAGGTTAGGTCATGGCGGTGATTGTCTCAAATAATTTCATAGCAGTGATTAGTAGGGGTCTTCTTAAGTGTCAACCGCATGACATTATCCATGTACACATCACTTTTCTAATAGGTTTGGTACACATGTTTTCAATGATCTCCTGGGTTCTCCCTGCACTCTGAAGAAGCAACACATTGAGCTCTTCTAGGCTCAAATGTGTGGGTTTCTTTTGCAGTCCCCCATCTCGTGAGGTTGGGCTTGGTTATTCACTTAATCAAGGTGCACTGCATCTCTCAAAATTCTGAAAGGTGGAATGATAGAAAATATGTCCAACAAAAATGCAATAATATTTGCTGCAGTTGTCTATTGTTGTACACTAAACACAACATTGCAGCTTAAAATTACAAGAGTTTTTTGGTTGTTTTTATTTGTTTGATTTCCTTTTAACTCTTTGGATGCACATAAATGTCTGATTTTAGAAGGTCACTCTCATCTATGTTGGCTTCTTTGTGTGTAGTTCCTTGGCTATCTTTCATAGTGTATGAACGCCCTGCAATGGGCCACTTACATGTGTCCCTGCTTCCTTAATGATTCTCTCTATAGCTCTGGGATTTACACTAGGTCCTTAATCATCTCGTGTTCATTTTTGTACAGGAGCTGAGATTTCGGTTGTCTTTCATTCTTCTGAGGGTGGTGATCCAATTGTGCCGGCCCCATTGTTGATGAGAATGTAACTCTCCCTTATAAAGTCTCTTAGGCCTTTTGTGAATATAAGTTGCCTGTATGTGGATGGATAATTTATGTTTTCTATTCCATTCCATTGATCAACATACATATCATTGTATGAGTACCAACCTGTTTTGACTGCTGTGGCAGTGTAATAGTTTTGAGGTTAATTTGTGTGAGGCCTCCTAACTTGATCTCAATATTTTGGGGTCCTTTGATTATCCTAGGATTCTCCATATAAAGTGAGTAATTAATTTTCCATTTCTTTAAAGGACTATGTTGGCATTTGGATCAGTATCACATTACATTTAAAGATAGCATTAGGTAGTATTGACATTTCCTTGGCATTGAGCATCCTTGTCCATGAACATGGCATATTGAGAATGTGAACAGATTTTCATTGGGAAGGATAAACATTCTTGCATCATGTCATCTTGCTGAACAAGAGAGACAGAAAATAGATAAAGACACAAAGAGACTTTGGACCAGTACTGGTCCGACCTGCACACTTCCTACTGAAGATGAGATTCATATGGGAGCTACATTCTGTTTTCATGTGGTTCATTCCATAACTTGGTGACTGTATAACTCTTAAATGGAACTCAATGTCATAATTGGGGAATTCTATGGAAGCCGCTGCTCTCAGTCTGTCCTTTCAGAAGTACATCACCAAGTCTTTCTCTTCAGGCATCATTTGAAGAGTTTGAATAACCAATCTTTCTGATCCAATTCAAACATTTAACCTGTTGCTGCATCCAATCGCTCCATCTTCCCTCAATCTCATTTGAATTGAATCTCCAAGTCTTCCTTAGTTGCATCTGGACCCTGATCCTGAGGACCACCTGGCAGAATCATTTTCCTACACACACACACACACACACACACACACACACACACACACACGCTGGTTTTTGTGCAGAAGGTTTTCTTTTTATAATACAACTTTTAATGTAGGAAATATCAGGAGTAGGCACAACAAGGTAATTTATAGAGAGAGATTCTTTGAGGAAAAAAGAGATGGAGAAGAGTATCAATATCACAATAGGAAAGCAGCCCTGAACCTCCATCTGCACCTGCTCCTGGACCTGAGGTCTGTGCTCTGTGGGTCGTGAGCGCCCCCTGGGGGCCTGTTTCCTCCTTGCAGGGGAGGCTTGTATCCTGGTTCAATTTAATTTCTCCTGGCTGTGATGGTAGAAACACAGAAATCCAAAGCTCTCTCCTCGAATTGCAGGCTGTTCATATGCAGATACAGCATGTTCTTGGAGTTGTCTTTGGAGATAGTGAGGCGACTGTTCAAGAGTCTTTGTAGTATGTACCACCACCCCCGGTACTAATACTTGAGAGACACTGCAGGTCCTTCCCCAGAGTCTGATGCACCCTTATTATGGCATAGCTACTGAAGGGCAATCTAGAGGTTGTAAAGGGGAGTCTCCGAGACACCTCAGGTTGCCTCAAGTACCCCCATGTTCCACTAGTTGTATCACACTCTGTACATCTGCAAACAGAGATATCCTTGCCTGGAAAACTATCATACATATTCACATGTCTCTCACTCAACGCCCAAGCACACAATCTTGTTTTTGATTTTTAAAAATCACCTGTTAAAATAGCAACAAGGACAAACCCCTTTCAGCACAGACTTCAGGCTGTCTGTGTTGTGCTCAGTCCTGATCACTGAGTGGGGGCTCCTGAGAATCCAGGAGCACTTCCAGAGCTGCAGGGTTGGGGCTGCATTGGCTTTCATCAGCAGACGGAGGGGTGGATTTGCATGCCCTCCTACTGCAAAGCAATAAATGAAGTTGCATGACTTCTGAGATATGCGTGTTCTGTTCCTAGAACAGATCTGAGTGTTTTAGGTGTGTTGTTAAGGGCACAAGGATAATAACCTTAGAAGCATGTTTTATGCGACTGTTCTACACTAAATTATTATCACACATTAATTCATTTTATTGTTCTATCACCACACAGTACACATCATTATAGTGATATGTCTCTTTTTTATAGGAATAATACTACACACAGACGTGTACAAACTGAAGTTTCTATATCTGTGAGAGATTCACAGCATGTTCCTTCTCAATATCCTTTGAGATTGTGGAAGGGGCAAGATCAGGCTTGTAGACTGGATGAGCAAAAGTTTTCAAATTAAGTTATCAGGGCAGCTCCTGCTACCCTTCAAGAATAAGTACAAAGTCATGAAAGATAAAAAAAATTTATACTTGGCACAACTTCTTTGACCTCTTCCTCACCAGTGAAATTTTCCATTTCCTTAAAACTTTTTTTCATATGAGCCCTGGTCCTCATCCCAAACCCTTTTAGAATTTCTACAAGATGACCCCCAGGATAGAGGTCATGACAGGAAGTTGACCAAATATTGAGCAGTTTGAATGCCTTCTTCACACTAAATCATCGTGTCCTGAATGAAGTCAGGATTGGAGTTCTGGGTCATGAGGTAATTGTGGTTGTTGTTGTGGATAGGTGCTACTGAGTCAGTTCTGACCCATAGGGACCCTATGCACAGCAGAACAGAACACTGTCTGCCGCAGCGCCATCAGTACACATTGTTCTGTACTCAAGCTGTCTTAGGGACAGATAATTTAGGACAGATGAGGGGGACATCTTCATAAGTTAGAATCCAGAAAACCTTGCATTTAAAAATGTATTTTCTAGGAGAAATGGCAGACATAATACTAATAATATAGTGAAACATTTCAAGATATGCTTATTTGTTCTTTTTTGAAATTGTAGTAGCTCAGGCTTTGCTTATGATCCTTTGCAAAGGAACACCTGAGTAGTGTAGGTACCCTGTGTGGATGCCTCCCCTACATGCCAGAGAAAGCCAAGTCGGGACAAGCAACTGCATGGTGTAAGTTTATAGCTAGCCAGCAGGAATTGATTCTAGTGCTCAACATCTTAGAGTATGAAAATGTGTTTACCACAATTCGTTTATCTATTCATCTATTTTGTGACATTTAGGTTGTTTCTAGTTTCATTCTTTTTTGAAATAAATTCAGGTTGAAACAAAAAGAGAGGAAATAAAAAGGAATGATAGAGGACTTCTATTAGGAAGGAAAAGGAGCAAGTTCTTGTCTTCGCTGGAGAATATGTCTTGGATGATATTTAAACTCTATAAAGGTTAGCCTGAAACATTTAAGAAACAGTTAAAAGTTCCTTGGGTTTTAGTAAAAAGGATCTCTCAAGAGCACAGACGTAAGAAAATACTGTTTTCTTGCAAAACAATCCCTTAAGATGTCGATAATAAACAAAACCCGCTTTGCTTATATCCCTTGATCATGGCTACAGCAACAGACGGGTAGTCACTGCCCCAATGCACTCAGATCCACCCCTCCTGACTGTGAGAACAACAAAATGACTGAAAGGTTCAAGATAAATTCATAAAAATCTATCTTTAAAAGGACAAGTCTAAAATCGTGTCTCAAACCACCTCTCTATTTAGGTATGAAATCTTCGATCTGAAGAGGAAGAACACAATGATAAGTAGCTGAAGGCACTGGGGAAACCTTTGCAGCAAGGGAAAGAACAGCTTGGAAGAAAATTTCTCTGTCCACTGGGAAAGGGCAGGCAAACCGTCTATCCATAGAACCTTTGCAGACTAAAAGGAAGAGTAAGAAAGCCACATCTCAGAGCCAGGTCCGGGAGCACCCCCTTTGGATGAGGCTCAGTCCAAAGACCAGAAAAAAATGCTTATGGCCCAAACCCTGTCATAAGAGTGACCCGCACTCAGTAAAAATAACAGCAGGGTGCATCAGGGAAGTTAACACCAAGATTCTCTCTGGGGAGAGTGCAAGTGAAAAAAAAACAAAGAAAATTTAAAAAGAGTTTTATAGAGGAATCTGAGTCCTTTAGAATTTTAAATATAAAACCAATTTTAGCAGTGATGTACATTGTTTATAGTTACGTACAAATGGATCCATGACTATATTTTCACAAACCCTGACAATTAAAGTCTAGTAGAACTTTGGTCATAATCAGTCCTCAATAGAAAACATCATACAGGATATAATATGCTGAACTGTATGGACATATTGAACATGTCCATATATCCACAAAAATTATGGGTAATACAAAAGAGTAGGAAAAAGTTGTAAGTGATACAACATCAATATGAGATACATGATTGACACAGAGATGGGAATAAACGTTAAATATGAAACAGTAAAATTATGATAAAAATCTAAAGGAAAATGTCAATAAATGTGTTATAAATAGTATCATTAGCAAGGTCACAAAGATGACCAAATACAAAGAAAAAAATAAAGTGAGTATTTATTTTTGGAGACTATTATTATAGAAAATAAAGAACATTCTATCCAATAATGTAAATTACGTGTAAGAAAAACAGAATACACAGAAACGGAGATCATGTAGCATTATGAAGTTCAGATGCCTTTTTTCACCTGGAGTTCAAGAGTCACATTGCCTTCTCTCCCCCTCCTTTCACAGTGATGCACGGCAATGGCCTGCGCAGCAATGGAGCTCAGTGTTCAATGAATTTGACTATGAACAGGGTCACTAGGGATGTGTACTTGATATATGGGAGGAGTATAGTCTGCACACACCACTCCATACGATGCTGTCTCGTGGCTGATGTAAGAGAATCAGGAGACAAATAGTGATACAAAATGTATACACTTTATATATTGGTCCTACCCCAGCAGATTGGCCTGGAGACAGAGATCCAGGTGCTCATATAGAGTATTGCCAAACCTTCACGTTTCAGTCTCTGACCTACTCACCTCTGAGAGCTTCCCACAAGAAGAGGAAGAAACCGACATATTCTGGGAATGAGGTACATGATTCTGAGATGTATTATAAAGAGTGAATGAGACCTAAATGTAAATAAATACATCGTGAAACTATATCTGGTTGGAGATTTGCATGTCATTGGTAGCTAATACATTTAAAAATGGGTTCATCTGGGATGAGAATGTTGACTGTATCCTCAGAGAACACAATCCTGTCCATGACTTTTCCATTCACCAAGACCAAGGTCCTGTTCTTCCAGAACACAGAAAGTGATGGGGAAGATGGCTGAGGAGGTAGATTTGGCTTAGCATTGAGGATGACTTTAGAAATAAAGGCAGTGGTCCTCTACTCTCGGGGACTTATATATTTATAAGACACACATAAAAAAACCAAGAACATTTAAATGGTCAGATACACATTTTCTCTTCTCCATTAGATTGTGTTAAAATTGTTAGTTATTCAAAAGTTAGGAGATCAGCTAAATCTAGCAATCTCATTGAATTCAGCCCCAAGTGGCTCCAATTCAATGATTGCTGTAAATAGGAATGGCTTTTGTAAGTCACTAAACAGAAAGAGCTTTTCTTCAACAACTACACTGCTTTGTCTACTCAAGTGTCATTCTAGTGTGGAAAGAGTACATATCACTGTAAAGCAATTTACCTTTGTCACAGGAAGACATTTCTCATACAAAAACTCATCATTAATAATGTTATTCACACCTAATCTTACATTTTATAGAAATTCTTTTACTGAAATATCTGAAAATCCTCACGTAAAGTTGCGTGTCACCAGATACTGGGAATGTTACTGGTATCCCAATACAAAATAGTAGCAAAGCCATCAGAAGGAGAGTGACAAGTATGGACCCTCTGGGTGAAATCAGAAAGAGTGGCCGACATTGTGTGGGGCTGTGAAGTGGAGATACAACATCCAGCATGAAGAACTGAATGATTCCGTTTGGCCCTAGAACTCTCCCTGAATCCTGAATTTGCACAGATAAGTTCGTGTCTCTCTGGAATATCACGGGCTGCAGATTCTGAATTATAGACTGATACAAGATATTAGCACACAGATAATAAAATGCAATGGGTGAGTTTGTGTGTTTTCATATGGGGCTCCAGAAAACACACACACAAATAGGCTACCATCCAGGTTAGGAAAACAAGCGAACCAAAAAATAGCAGCAGCAACAAAACTTGTGTCATGTGAAGAATAAATTCAACATAAAACAGGTTGACTGCCTAGATTTTAACTACTTCATTAGCTAGATGATTGCCAGAATACCTCACAAAAGAACATGCTGTTAAATTTTCAGTAAATAGGCAAATACTTAAGAGTTAACTTTGCCAGCTGCAATGTTCCTAGAGTCTGACTGGAAAGTATTTATCGGAAAGTCATGAGAACTCTGATGCAGGGACCCCTGGCAGAGTCATTTCTTGTCCTTAAAGGTTAACAAGTTGATGGTTGGTGTAGGACAGAATATCGTTTCCTGTTACAATATAACTTTTGAATACAGATAACAGGAGTGCGCACAGAATTATTATTTTTTAATTAGATGGCGATTCCCTGATGGAACTCTAAAATTTAGAGAATCCACATATGACAACAGGAAACCAACATTGAAGCTCGAACTGCCCCTGCTCCTGGGTCTGAGTCCTGTGCTCTGAGGGTCCTGAGCGCCCCCTGGAGACCAGTCTCCTCCCTGCAGGTGGGGTTTGTGTCTGGGCTCTCATTGATTTCCCCTCACTCTGTCTCTTGCACAGTAATACATGGCCATGTCCTCAGCTTTAAGGCTGTCCATTTGAAGATAGAGTGTGTTCTTGGAGTTGTCTCTGTAGATGGTGGATCGACCCTTTACAGAGTCTGTGTAGTATGTACTACCACCATCATAGCTTATGGTTGCCACCCACTGCAGGCCTTCCCTGAAACCTGGCGAACCCAGTTCATGCCATAGTCACTGAAGGTGAATCCAGCCGCTGACAGGAGAGTCTCAGTGACCCCTCAGGCTTTCTTAGATCACCCCCAGACTCCACCAGTTGCACCTCACACTGGACACCTGCAAACATAGAGTTACTGTGATTAGACGACACACATACAAACACAGGCAATCACAATTATACACACATACAGCAAGCTCTCAACAATTACCAATGCAAAATGATCAAAATGAAAGCCAACTTTGGTATAAAATTCATTATGTGTCCTCTGGACTAACTCCTGAGTTTAAAATAGTAACTGAGACCCCAGAGACTGAGACTATCTTCTGAGATGGCCCACATCAGGGACTGTGGCTGATTTATCAGCAGACAGAAAGCTTCATTTGCATATCCCCTGATATTTAGAAACAGATGACTAAAAAATTTAGGCAATAATTCTCCCTCGGACTCAGAGAAATACACATATCCCCTGATATTTAGAAACAGATGACTAAAAAATTTAGGCAATAATTTTCCCTCGGACTCAGAAATACACTCTCAAAGAAAAACTGCACTTAAACAAACTGTTTATCAAGCATTGCTTTAATTGTTATATATTATAAATATATTTATAAAGTAGTTTTCTATTTGTAAACTTTATGTTATATACACAGCAAACATTTTAACTTTGTGGTATGAGAGTTCACAATGCATCCTTTCTCATTCCCCTTAAGATGTGGAAACACATGATGGGCCATTCTGTTATCTGTTTCTTGTGTGGGAACCTTACTGATTTTCTTACCTTCCAAAGCATTCCTACATTTCAGTGATATTTATACCTTGTGGACAGGAAGCTGTTCATAAAACATGTTCACAAATATGCAGAATGGTGTTTCCTCTCTGGTTTCTGATCTGGGAGATTCAAGTCCCCTTTCTTTTGTCATGATTAGGAAAACTGGCTATCACTTTTCTTCATCATCTAAAAGAGCCAGTTTTCATATCATTGGCTCACTGATGGCGTTCCTGTAATTTAATTTATCTTGGTTCCTTTTATATTGCCTCCCCCCTGTATACTATGGATACTACCTATGCATACTCATTTTTTTTCTAGGTCCATTAGTTGGAAATGGAGGAACTCAATTTCAGAGTTTTGCTTCTACACTATTCAAATGGATGTGGTTATGAACTCCTTTCTAAGTTCTCTTCAGAAAGACCCCACAGTTTGTTGTCTTGTGATTTCATTTTCATTTAATCCAGTACAGCCACCCAGTATGTGAAAATGATTAAATGCATGTTAATGATACAAATAATATAGTATATATCCATGTATTCATCATTCACACTCAATCACTGCCATGAATCAGCGCAGACTCACAGTGACTCAGAGGGACAGGGTAGAAATGCCCCCTGAACATATCTGAAGCTGTAACTCTGTGGGAACAGAAAGATCCATTTCTCTACTGTGGACCAGTTGGTGGTTCAGATCTCCTGAAATTTGAAGTCTCAGCTTAATGAGCAACCACTATATCCTCAGGATTCATGTGTGCATGTGTACATATATTTAATTGTGTTTATGCATACAATTATAAATGAATGAACATTGAAATTGATGTGTGATTTTGTAATAAATATTAAGGAAGGGAAGATTATTGGAGAAAATATTTTGGAGGTAAAGGAAACCCTAGATGCTAACAGGAAGCTCCTTGCTCCCATGCCTCCCCATTGCCCTTGCCCAGAAGTCTGACTCCTGTGTCTGTGCAGCCCATGTAATCCCTAAAGACCAATGCCATTATTGCAGGGAAGGTTGCACATGGGATGGCACTGAGTCCTCTCACTGTTCCTCTCACACAGCAATAGATAGCCATACCCTCAGTGGTCATTGAGCTTAGCTTCAGGGAGAACGGCTTGGTGGATGTTCTTCTGGAGCTTGAGAGTCAACTCCTTTGAGGTGGGTAATTGTTTTCTGCTGATCAAACATATTGATAACAACCACTGCAAACTTTTCTGCAGGTTGTGGTAGATCCAGGTCAAGAAATATGGAGCCACAAGGGACAGCAAATCTTAGGGACAGGGTTTGTGAAGGTTTCATCACTCCTGGGGTCAAATCCTAATGCTGTCCCTGTCACATGACACCCAGGACAGGGAGAAAAATCAATGATGACAACTAATGTAAGCCTCTTTTATGTCAACCACTTTTAAAAATATCTTGATATTACAAGAAATACATATCCACCAGGCCAAAGAATATCCGAAAGAAAATAAAAACGTATGGACAAATTATGTAGTCCTAGAGAACCCTGACCACAGAGTGGTGTCTTCCACCACATTGTGAACTTTAACCTGGAAATTGAAGAGGTGATCTGCATGTTAGAGTCTCAGGAGGAAAAAGTAGAGAGGCTTTCAATCTTTTCTCAAAAACTGAAAAGAGAAAGTGTAATGTCTTCATCTTCCATGGGATTGGCCTCCATTTATTGAGAACTCAAGGTCCTTAAGCTGAAGAGCAGAGAAAATGTCTGGACACAGAAAGCATAGAGAGTGTTAAGAAATTCTGATTTCATTAAAACCCCCAATTGACAGTGGATATTAATTCTACTGTGTATCCTCATTTCTCTGAATATTTGCTTAAGAATTCAATCATCTTTATTTATCCTAACATCTAAATCAGCACCAGTTGAGAAAGCGGACATGTACAGTTTTGAGACACAAAATGGGCAAAAGCAATGAATATATAGATGACTAAAGGAGTCATTCATGTTGCAAAGCTACACATACAAATATGTTAACTCCCATTACACAATGGTGTTATTATTATTTGGTTGATTTGGTTTTTCAGATCTTTTCTTGGAATAGTTACAGAAGACCTGGCCATATTTCTCAGAAAACATTTTCAGTACTTTAATGGAATCTTTTTTTTCCGTTTAAACATATATGTTCAATGCAATCTGTGGTGATTTTTTTGTTGTTTCCATGGATTTTCAGTGTACATCACAGTAATACAGAATCATTGAAAACTTCAGTAGTTTCTCTGAGCAACATGCTATACTCAGCAAATAACCTGGGAAGCTGTACTAACGGAAAACTATGACATCAAGATTGCAGGAAGTCATGTTAATGATCTGTCGTGTGCAAATGACATAAAGCTACATATTGTAAGGCAGCATGGCTTGTAAAACGTACTGATAAAGAACAGGGACTGCTGCTTTCACTTTAGTTTAAAATTCAATGTAAAGAAATTAAACTCCCCACTATGGGACCAATGGAAAATATCAGATAAATGGAGATAATATTGAAGCTGTGAAGGAGTTCATCTCGCTTAGATCTACAATAAATACTCATGGAAGCCACAGTCAATCAAATGATGCAGTTCATTGAGCAAACCTGCTGCACAGACCTCCTTACAGGTTGAAGAGCAAGGATGACTCTTTGAGGACTCAGTTGTACCTGTCCAAAACTATGCGGTTTCCAATTGTCTCATATACACATGCAAGTCAGAAAATGAATGAAAAGGATCGAAGATCAAACGATATACTTGAATTGTGATACTAGTGAATAATTTGATGGTAGGATGGGCCATCAGAAGAACAAACAATTGCATATTGGATTATCTACACTTACACTGCTTAATAGAAATAAGTGAGGAGGAGATTACTTCATCTCAAGTACTTTGGACATATGTCAGGAAAATCATAGCTTGAATAAGGACCTAATGCTTTATAAAGCATAAAGTAATTTTTAAAAAGCTGACCTTTAACACAATACATTGGCACAGTAACTGCAACAAAGGCCTCATGAGCCAAAGCTGCGAGGATGAAGCAAGACCCTTGTTTCATTCTGTTTTCTCTAGTGTTGCTGAGAGTCCAAATTGATTCGATAGGACTTAAAATGCAAGGTCAATGACAAACATTGAACTCAATGGAGAGTAAGTGAAGGCATTCACCTTTCAAATTGGAACTAGATAAGGCTACCCTTAAATAACAATCTTAGTTCATATTCTGATGAAACTCTGTGGCAGTTACACAATCTGGTGTTAACTTGAGAAAATGGAAAGCAAATGGGATGGAATTTAGCCTGTCCATCAGGTCCATCATGACGATCTCATTTGGTAACACTATGGAAATAAATAGCTTGCTGGAAGCGGAATACACACTCACTCCCTTGTAGGATACAAATGCCTTCCCTAATTTTGTCTTCTCCAAAGATATGCCAAACATTAGAGGCTATTTTCCAGCACATAGTTGGAGGTCATATGTTTAGAGATATTCTCCCTGAGGGCATCTGGTCCACTGTAGGTGGGGTTCACACCCTACTGATAATGGTTCCTATGGAGAGCGCCAGAGAACAGGTCAAACCTGCTCAGTGACATCCAAAGTTAGGCTGCCATCCTGAATCTAGGATCTGCCCATCTTGTCACATGTATACCCTTAATCCCTCCTATTCCTTTAGGTATGTATGCATAGATCACTGCCCTCCCATTACTGTATAACTTCTAGCACAACCTTTTCCTCTATGTCTTTATCTGTAATTAGGGGGCTTGCACGCCCCCCCCCACCTAAAAATATATATATATATAAACCTGGGTTAGCAGTAAAAACTCTCTCCTTTCTCTCTCTTTCTCTCTCTCTGGCTCTGCCCACCCCTTACCCCCCCCCTCGCTCCCCTGTTTCCTTTCCCCTTGTTATCCTTCCCCTCCCTCTCTCTTCTGCCCTCAGGTCTACCATCTCCACGTGGACCACCAATCTGGACTGAGGTGAGCATGCTATCATCAAATGTGTCTGACTCCATTATTTCAATCTCTCTTCTATCTCTCCTTATCCTCTATGACATTATTATAATCCTTTTATATCTCAACTGTACGATTGCGCCTATCAAACCCACGATTCATTCTGGGGGGATGGCTTTTTCCCCACACTCCCCGTGAGACATTCCTGCTGATAAGACACATGGAGCTACACTAGAGTCCTGCAGCTGGAGGAGCCTGTAGAGACCACTGCCGGTGTTGAGATGCATCCATTGACACTGGATCCGTGTCTTTCCACCTACTGGCCTGTGGTCACTGCATGTGTTGCATGAGTCTGAAGAAGAATTTATAGATTGGTATCGGATATATGGGTTAATATAGGACTTATGGACTTGATCTGGATTGGTTGGGATGTTTTCTTAATATACAATTGCTCTTTTATATAAAGGTCTTTCTTAAACAGATTTGAATGTCTATGAATTTGTTTCTCTAGTTAATCCTAACACAAACTATCAATAAAAGAAATAAAACTCTATAATTGCTGATGATTTTTAAAACATAGACAATCCAAAAGCCCTAGAAGAATATTATTGAAAGCTCTAAAAAGGAAAGTAGAAAATAATACCATTTAAAATAGCTACGTAAAAGATAAAATAAATGGAATAAACCTAAGCAGAGAAACAAAATTATTGTATACAGAAAACTATAAGGAAAACATTACTTCAAGATACCAAAAGAAACGCAAATAATTAGAATAATGGACCATGTTCATGAAGAGGAGGGCTCAATTTTTGTGAAAATAACACACTCTAAGCAATCTATAATTATAATGATAAGCATATTATCATTATAATTAACTTCTGAACAAGATCCCAGCATCTATTACTGATCAAATTTTAAAGAAATTACTCATCATTTAAAAAAATTAAATATATCTGTCATAACAAAGGCCAAAACTACACGCACACAATCCACACCTAGGAAATCCAGTGGTGTTGTGGATTACACAATAGACTATTAATTACAAGTTCTGCAGTTCAAGACCACCATCAATCCTCAGGAGAACGATGAAACTTTCTGCTCATAGAAGGTTTCATAGTCTCAGAAATTCAAAAGAGTAATGATGTTTTATTCTGTACAGGTTCTATGAGTCTTAATTGATTCAACAGCAGTAAATTGGGTTTTTTTTTTGGAGGGGGGCAATACCTATATCTGCACCTGAGATTGGCCCGAGGGAAAAAGGACAATCACAGTTCAAGTGGACTACCGCTAGACAGGTCCCGGAATCCCTAAGACACTCTTCTCTGCAAATGTCCACCAGAAGAAAAAAAAAACAAAACACTTGTGTTTCAGGTTTTCTGGATGTGAATTAGCTAGATTCTAGAGAAGATACTTGAACAAATTGATCCATATATAAAGCCCAGGGTCACGTAGCAGAATGTTTCACTAATCCAGGCAGATGAACTACCTCAAGAAATGATTTCAATTACTTGAGAGGACGGCGCTGAAACTGCAGCTAGGGGAGAGGGGCATGTTCAATGAGAGCAAATGGGAGTAAAGACCGGGGAGGAAGAGAGAGAGAAGCACATCCTGGCCCGTCAGGCCTGGAGGATGATATCCCCGCTCTGAGCAGCCAATGGACTGAGTGGACGATATGGTTGATCCCACTGTGAGACACACCGTGCCTTGATGACCCAGGCCCTAAGGGGGACAACACTGCAGACTCAGGGCCAGGACTGGCCCAGATTGACCCTGTGACAAACCACTAAAAGCGTGCGGCAAAGCAACCATGGAAGCAGAGCAGGGACCCCCCGAGGGAGCACAAAGGACAGACTCGGGGGCCAAAGCATAGTTACCCCATTGGACCTGACTAGAGGGACATTACTAGAGATCAAAAATCAGGCCTTGATCTATTTACAGGTTTTTCTTTCTTTTTAAATTTTTTTCTTTTAATTAATTTATTCTTCTATGGGTAATTGGTTTCCTTTTTTGTTGTCCTGCCTGTGTTCTCACTCATCGCCTATCTTGCTATGAGTAACAAGGAGGGTGTGAGTGGCTTGGTAGAGATTCAACAAGGGCAAGGTAACTGAAATTACTGAAACCCAAATGAAGGCTGAGCATGATAGTGGGACAAGAGGAAAGTAAAAGGAAAAAGAGGAAAGAACTAGGTGCCAAAGGGTATTTATAGAGGTCTGAAGACTGGAATGTACATATGTAAATATATTTATATGAGTGCAGGGAAACAGAACTATATGCATATATTTATAGGTTTAGTACTAAGGCAGCAGATAGACATTGGACCTCCACTCAAGCACTTACCCAATGCAAGAATACTTAGGTCTCTTACATTGGCATTCTAGATGCACACCTTCCCAACACGATTGCTGAAGAAAAATGTGTGCATAAGCAAATGTGGTGAAGAAAGCTGATGGTGCCCAGCTATCAAAAGATATAGCATCTGTTGTCTTAAGGGCTCGAGGATAAACAAGTGGCCATCTAGTTCAGAAGCAACAAAGCCCACATGGAAGAAACACGCCGGCCTGATCACGAGCTGTCAAAGGGATCAGGTGTCAAGCATCAAGGAACAAAAAATCATATCATTGAAAATGTAGGTGTGTGCAGAGTGGAGACTCAAAGCCCATTGTTAGCCAACTGGACACCCTTTACTGAAGGGTTGCGGGGAGGAGATGAGCCAGTGTTTGTGCACGGTAGCAACAAGAAAACATATAACTTTCCTCTAGTTCTTGAATGCTTCCTCCCAACCCACTACCATGATCCCAATTCTACCTTACAAATCTGGCTAGAGCAAAGGATGTACATAGGTACACATAGCAACTGAAAACACAGGGAATCTAGGACAGATGACTCCTTCAGGACTAGTGGTGAGAGTGGCAATACCTGGACGTTGGAGAGAATATGGGGTAGAAAGGGGAAGCTGATTACAAGAATCTACGTAAATACTCCTCCCTGGGGAGTGGAAAGCAGAGAAGAAGGCGGGGGAGACGTCGGACAGTGTAATATATGTCAAAATAATAATTTATGAATGATGAACAGTTCATGAGGTAGGGGGGAGTGGGGCGGGAGGGGGAAAATGAGCCGCAGATATTAAGGGCTCAAGTCAAAGGCAAATGTTTTGAGAATGATGATGGCAACAAATGTACATATGTTTTTGACACAATGGATGTAGGTATGGATTGTGATAATGTAGGGAACTGCGTGTCCCCCCACCCTGGATTTAAGCCATGTACAACCTTTATGAATTTACTCTCAGTTTCCTGCCATACAAACTGCCCTGAGGTTTTACTGCCCTTTGTTCCTTTCCCGCCAGAGGGTGGCTGCCTTGACCCTTGCTAGGATTGGTGCTCTTTCACTAGCAGCTGCTATGCTCATTGGTCAATACATGACTGATGGCATCTACCCCCAGGCACCAGGTTTGCTTCGTTAGCATACTTACCTGTTTGCCTTATTTGGAGATGCATGACTATTGGCTACCTCAGTTGCACCTTACTTTACATGTGACGTAATGGTGCCTGCCCTTCGCTGGCTATTTAAACCTCTGCTCTCAGCTCAATAAATGAGGTTTGATCAAATTCCTGTCTTGCCTCCATCTCTCCACGCCTTTGCCCATCTTCATTCCCAGTCCCTCTTTCAGGTACCCACGTTGTTGATATCCCACGGGACGGGACATGATAACTGCATGAGCCCGCCATAAAATTATTTTTTTAAATGATTTCAAAAATATTTTTTCATATGAAAATTAATGGATTGAAATTGAGGACACACCTTGTATGAGTGTGCAAGATAAACAGTGAAGAAGAGTCAGTGTGAACCCCAACACTGTCTTCCCAAACCAACCTGGGTTTTGTACACAGGGTATAGTCTTACCTGTTGCCTATCACTATTTCAGTGGAGTATATTTCGGTTTTTCTTTATAGATCCTTTCACAATATTTTTTTCTCTTCTAAGTTAAGACAAAATAAAACCATTTCTACTGGAGTTTATCTCAACCAGCTGCTAAGCAGTGGGACAAACCCAACCCAAGACCCAGCAGACAATCTCATCTTTGCTCACAAACCCACCTGCTTCTAGTTCCTGGATCTGTTCATTTGGCTTGAGCTCCCCCTGCTGATATAAAGATCTCTTAGGGCAGCCACATACACACTCTCCCTCCACCCTACCCCCCGCCCCACCCCCGCCCAGCTGTTCTGCAGGGTGTTTTGTGTAGAGGCTCAAATGGACTTTTCCTCTCCTTGGCTCTTTGCACAGTTGTCATCAGTGGTCACAGAGCTCAGCAGCAGGGAGAGATGAATCTTGGATGTGTCTAGGTCAATGACTATATGGTCTCTGAGAGATGCTATGTATTCACTAAACCACTCTGATCCATAGAAGGACCCTCTCCTCCACTCATGACATCTCCCAGGGTTCTGCCTTATCCAATCCCAAGTAGCACTGGGTCTGGAGACAGAGTCCTTAGTGATAATACAGGTAAGAGTGAGAGTCTGTGAAGTCTTCACCACCTGAGCGCCTGATTCCTGTAGCTGCATGTGTGACAGGATCACTGGAGTCTTCGGAACAAGCATTAAAGGATCAATGGGTCTTTGAATCTGCTGTGACCCTCTGCATCTCCCTGCCACTGACCTGATGGGAGACCTAGTACTATCAGGAGGAAGAGAAAGAAGGTGGACATTTCTGTATCAAAGACTCCCTGATTCAGAAGGCTCTTGAATCCTGATTGCAGGGCGGTGACAGTGGTGGTCCCATTTCAGTAAGAAACCACAACAGGCATTGCCTAGGAGTGTTACTGGCTGTTATAAGAGGTGTGGACTATGAACAGTGTGCTAATGCACAGGCACCACAGTTCCACAACAAAATGCCTCCAGAGCTGGTTGTTGAAACAATTTGGATGACAGAGATGGGAGTGATGTGACCCACAGGTATGCCTTGAACTAGTAGGCTCCTTAGATTCCAATATTTGCAATTATAAAATTAGCAGAGTTCCAGTGTAGCAGTATTGTTTGATGTGAACATATGCTTCTACTATTTCATGAATTAATTTATTTTTTGTTAGGTCTAAGAGCTAGAAACATACCATATTTTCTCCGACACTGCGGTGAAGCCAAGAAAGAAAGCAGCTGATTTAGGAAACAAACAAGCTCTTCTTCCAAAACCAAACCCACTGTGCGTGCATCTATTCTAATAGGAACGCTATAAGACTGGTTAGAACTGCTCCTTAGGCTTTTCTCTGACTGTAATTACTTACAGGAATAGACAACTTCATCTTGCTTAGGAGGATCCCTTGTCTGGTTTGAATCCCAGGCATTGTGGTGAGCAACCACATCTTATCCCTCAGCACCACCATATCCCTTCATATCTCGGCACCAACAGGCACATGTTACAGGTTTTTTTAAATGTCACTTTTAGAAACCAAGTCATGACATTTTCAATATTATTATATAAATATTAACTCTGGACTAAGAATAAGGAAGGCCATAGAAAAAATGATGGCCTTCGACTTGTGATGTTGAAAAAGAATGATGAAAGTATTGTGGGGCGGGCTGGCAATATAACAAAGGGATCTGTTTTGAAGGGAGTAGAGCCAGCGAGTTCCTTAGAATCAAGGATGGGGATACTTTGTTTCATGTAAAGTTATGATACCAGTCCCTTGAGAAAGACATCATCCACGATAAAGTAGGAGATCAATGAAGAACAAGGCACATGATGAGATAGATTGACACAGTGGCTGTAACAATGAGCTCAAAATATTCATTGTGATTATGCTGTTGAGCGAGACATTTTTTAGTTCTGTTGTACTTTGAATCACTGTGCATTGGAACTGACTCTGTGGCACTTAACGTAATAAAAAAGAAATTAAAATACACAACATTCTTTCCAGGTTGAATAACAGTGCTAGGGAAATGGTATATGATTTATGCAGGAAAACACACCTAGCAAAGGGAGATATATAACAGAATACACTGTCTTTATAAGTGCTCATATGTTGAAGTTCACTGTGTCTTGGATAATTATTGGCAGCATATGTTTTGTCTGCATATCAATAGAACTTTAAGCAGCCAAGGTTATATGAGCGCAGGGTTGTTGATAGAGATGCGTAAAGAAGTCTCTAACATGAAAGAGAACTGTCTGAATAGGATTTTCTTTTCTGAAATACTGATTGGAGAAAGTTATCAGTTCTTTAACCAACGGAATCACTGAGTGGTTTTGAACTGCCAACCTTTTTGCTAAAATTGAGCATTTAATCATGGTGCCACATACCTTTGTGGTCCAAGTTCTCCTGAGGATAACTTACGTGCATCTACCTTTACATTCTGAAGATGAAATTCCTCTTCATGTTGACCAGTTTTAAGACGACATAGATTTCTTCAACGTCAGTGCTACTGCTATTTTTTGCTCCATGAATATTTATTGTAGTATATGTAGAGTAGGCTGTCCTATATATTGTGTGTTTTCTGTAGCAACCCTGGACACTATCTGTAGTGTCAGAAACAGCTGCCACAGTTGTGATAACTAAGTGCAACTCTAATAAAGGTCAAATACCCTATAAGAAACATCCATGAAGAATTGATGTACTTGGGTTACGGTGTTAGAGAATAATATTAAATATTTCACGGGCTGCCTGAAGGACAAGCAAGTCTGTCTTGGAATAAGTACAGCTTGACTGCTTTTTAAAAAAAAAAAAACATTTTATTAGGGACTCATACAACTCTTATCACAACCCATACATACATCAATTGTATAAAGCACATCTGTACATTCTTTATCCTCATCATTTTCAAAGCATTTGCTCTCCACTTAAGCCCTTTGCATCAAGTCCTCTTTTTCCCCTCCCTCCCCACTTCCCCCTCCCTCATGAGCCCATGATCATTTATAAATTATTTTGTCATATCTTGCCCTGTCTGGTGTCTCCCTTCACCCCCTTCTCTGTTGTCCTTCCCCCAGGGAGGAGGTCACATGCAGATACTTTTAATCGGTTCCCTCTTTCCAACCCACTCACCCTCTACCCTCCCATTAGCACCCCTCACATCCCTGGTCCTGAAGGTATCATCCGCCCTGGATTCCCTGGGCCTCCAGCTCCTATCTGCATCAGTGTACATTCTCTGCTCTATCCAGACCTGCAAGGTAGAATTCGGATCATGATAGAGTTGGGAGGGGGGGTGGTGAGGAAACATTTAAGAACTGGAGTAAAGCTATATTCTTCATCGATGCTACATCGCATCCTGACTGACTCATCTCCTCCCCTAGACCCCTCTGTGAGGGGATCTCCAGCAGCCAACAAATGGGCTTTGGGTCTCCACTCTGCACTTCCCCCTTCATTCACTATGGTAAGTTTTTGTTTTTATGAAGCCTTATACCTGATCCCTTCGACACCTCTTGATCGCACAGGCTGGTGTGCTTCTTCCATGTGGGCTTTGTTGCTTCTGAGCTAGATGGCCACTTGTTTATCCTCAAGCCTTTAAGACCCCAGACACTATCTCTTTTGATAGCCAGGCATTATCAGCTTTCTTCGCCACATTTGCTTATGCACCTGTTTGTCCTCGGCGATCGTATCATGGAGGTGTGCAGCCAATGATATGATTTTTTGTTCTTTGGTGCCTGATAACTGATCCCTTCGGGAACACGTGATCACACAAGCTCGTGTGTTCTTCCATGTGGGCTTTGTTGCTTTTGAGCTAGATGGCCGCTTGTTTCTCTTCAAGCCTTTAAGACCCCAGACACTATCTCTTTTCTTCACCACATTTGCTTGTTCACCCACTTTGGCTTCAGAGGTTGAGTCGGGAGGGTGAGCACCATAGAATGCCAATTTAATAGAAGAAAGTATTCATGCATTGAGGGAGTGCTTGAGTAGAGGCTCAAGGTCCTTCCGCTTGGCTGCTTCTTGGAAGCATTCAAATAAGACTTTATATCCCTTATTTGAGCATGTCATTAGGAGCACCACAACCCCGAGAATGGTCCTGTGCTTGGTGAAGTAGACTGTCAATGACAAAGAGAGAGTCTTTCCAGGAGGTGGATTGTCACCAAGGCTGCAATGATGAGTCCAAACAGAGGGGTGATTGTGAGCAGAGTGCACTTCCGGGCAGTATTTCATCCTGTTGTACATGGGATCTCTGGAAGTTGAAGCCAACTCAACGGTACCTAACAATTCAACATATTCAATATTATTAGGTCATTATGAGTTAAAATTATTACATAAATGTACACGTGTGAGTGTTCACTGGAATGAAAACATTGAACATCCACCTGATGGCTTGGAGAAAATTTGAAGCTCACAAGAGAATTTTTCCTGCATTAATATTTTTATAACAAGGCTGGTGGCATAGTGGTCGTGTGTTAGGCTGAGATCTGTATGCAAGTGCCCACTCCAAAGAAGAAAGGCAGGGCTTTCTACTCCCATTAGCAGTTAGAATTTCAGAAACCCACAGGGTGTCACTGTAAATTGTCATCAACTGGATGACAGTGAGTTTGTTTTTGTTTTGTTTTATATGTCTAACTTTGACAACAAACAGCACTAGTTAGTACCCTTAATTGTAAACTGAGATTTCATCAATACCTGTTAATTTGAAGTCTGCCTTTGCATAAATGGTGAAACACAGACAAAACCCATTCCACTCAAAAGAAGGCAAGTTCAAATACATGAAGGTTCCCTAGAGTCTGTGCTTGGTGGTCCCTAGAGAGGTGTTGACAAGGTGAGGAAACCACAGTTTTTGATGGGAAACGTCATTGACTTGTCTCTTTCACATCTGCTGAAACCATGAACTGATGTACTAAGGTTTGTGTCTGGGTTCACACTGACTTCCCATCACTGTGTCTCTAGCACAGTAATACATGGCTGTGTCCTCAGGATTCATGGAGCTCAGTTTTAAATAAACTTCACCCTTGGAGGTGTCCCTGGTGATGCTGACCCGGGATTGGAGAACTGGATTATACTTTGTGCCCCCATTAGCCCATATTACCCCAATCCACTCCAGAACCTTTCCTAGAGCCTGGCGGATCCAGGTAATATGATTGCTGGTTAAAGAGAATCCAGAGACAGCACAGGTGAGAGACAGGGTCTGTGAGGGCTTCACCAGTCCAGGGCCTGACTCTTGTAACTGCACCTGGGCCAGGACACCTGAGGATAAAGAGAAACACAGTGAGTCATGCGTTCAGATGCTGCATCCCCAGACTTCATGTAGGAATCTCTGAAAAACTCACCTCCTGGAGTCGCCACCAGAAAGAGGAAAACCCACACACAATTCATGTTCATGTGGATTAGATTTGTGTCACCCAGAAAATGCTCTCCAGGGTGAGAAGGAATACGAATTTAAGTACATGCATGCTGTGGTTTCATGGGACTGGTATTTGCATGTGAGAGGTGCACTTGTATGTAAAGGTGGAAAGGGCTGAATGGAGCCCATAGCTCTGGGACTCAGACTAGAAAAGCGATCCTGGTGGAGTCCTTAGGAGAACACAGTCCTCTGATGTCTCCACTCTACCAATTGTATGCATATCTTTGCAGATTTCATGTTCAATGTAACTTTATGTGCATTCTCATCAAAAGTCCCCAAATGATAGATTGAAATTAAAGACAATCTCTATCCTCACCATGTTTGGAATCAAGGCCAGGTCAACCTGAATCTTTCATTCCTCTGAACACATAGGGGAAAAGGTGAATATCATCTCAAATTCTTCCTTTCCCTATTACGTTTCACAATATTTGGAACAAAGTAATAGATACTTCAATGTTGTATGCAATATTTAGAGTTGGAATGAAATCGTTTCCTAAGAACAGGTTTATTTGTGAGGTTAAAGTAAACCACAGAAATAAGAAGCTCATTTATCCTCCCATGAATTAGTACCTGGGGTGGGTGTTGGGCTCAGTGTCTTCAGAGAGCCCCCTGCTGGCAGCATCCCATCACATACAGGAGAGGTGTTTCCTGTGCTCACACTGTCTTCCTACTTCTGTGGGTCACACAGAAACATTTTTTCTGGTCCTAAGTATTCATGATGTTGGTCAGGAGTGTTACCTGGATTGTCTCTGCAGGTTTCCTGCCATGGGCAGTAGAGCTACCATAGTGGTCAGCACAGCAGTTCTAGCTGACCAGGCACTGCAGTCCTTACCCAGGCTCCAGTCCTCACTTCTTTCTTTACTTGGTCCAGAGCTGGGGGTCCTTAGCAGCCATACAGGTCCACTTTCTCCCTGAGGCTAGTTTCATGTCTGGACTCACACTGACTCTCCCTCACCGTGAAAAGCTTTGGAGGTAGAGAGTGCTACAACTTGCAGACAATCTGAATTGGGTACAGTGGAAGGAAGTATGATCTATAGATATAGATATTTATATAAATATTATATTGAGATATATTCCACAATAAAATATTGATTAAGAAAGAAATATGCCTGAAAGACAATGAAGGTATTGAACAGAGTGTAGGCTTCACTCTTTCCACACAAAGAGAAAGGTACTTAAAGCAGACTGCTATTCAAAATAATTGAAGCAAGAAAGTAAAAGTTATTTGTCCCATGTAAAGGAGGGAATTGTCAAGTCAGAATTCTTTTTGATGGGTGTCTGTGATGTGTGTGATAGGAAAGCTTACAGCCGTTGGCAATTGTTGAACATGATGATAATCTAATGCCACTGAATCATTCATGAAAAGAATTGTTGAAAAATTATTTTGTTGCCTATACATGTACCATGAGAAAAATAAATTAAAAATGAAAGATAATTTCTTCATGCATAATCAGAAACTGATGGAAAATCTTGCTGGTACAACACTTCAAAAAACTAGCTAAAATATTGAACTGGAAAAGAGATTATGATATAAGCCAGAAATTTGAAATTAAAAAATTGTTAGCAATGGAATAGTCTTTATTTAATATTTAATTATTTTCACATTTTTTCTCCAAAACCGTTTTATTTGGTGCTGATAATCATATCAATTCTTAGTTGAAGTGCATCAAGCAGCATTGAACAATTGTTACCAAAATCAGTTTCAAAACACCCCCTTCCTTCTTGAACTCCTTGGCATCAGCTCCCTTTTATCCCCGCCACCCCCTACTGTAGGCCCCAGAATCTCTTATTCTCTTTGCTATCTCGATGTGTTCATCAATTCTGGGTGTCATCTAATGTAAAACAGATAAACAAATAACAAAAATTCAAGAATGTTACCGCCAATGACAAAAGTACATCTGAGATAAACCCAAATAGGAATTGGAAATTGAGGAAGCAGGCAGTCCAAGTGCAGTCTGCTGACCTTCCTAAGAGTCCATCACAGACTCAGTTGTTCTTAGCACCAAATGTGTCAGCCTGGCTACTGGAATGTGCTGCCCTTGCTGTCTGACTGCCTTTCCCAAGACTTCTGGATCCCAAAACATGCTTTATTGGCTGGCATCCTACAACCTACCTACCTTCTTCTGAACCCATGCTAACATTCCCCAAACTGATTGTTATGTACATTACATGGACTATACAAAACAACAACAACAAAACCATCTCACTGCCTTCCAGTAGATTCTACCTTATAGCACAACCTTATTTCTCTATCTCTGCTGTTGAGGAGGGAACACTGTTCTTCAACTTCAGCACAAAGGAGGGATGCTTGCAAACCTCCATGCCTGCACTGGCGGCTGAGTGAAACCACTGGCTGTGGAGACTGATGCCCAATTCTGATGATGAGCCGGCTCTGTCTCTTCTCTTTGTGAGAAATCTATTGCATCCAATGCCTGTGAGTAAGGTGTGCTTTTTCTGGTGACCTCAGACATTGGTTGAATAGAAATATTCTGTTAAGTCGTCCTTACACTATAAAAGAAGGGGAAAATGCAAATGGATGGAAGAAAAAGGTTATTTTTATCAAGCTACTTTGTAAATTGAAGCACAACCAGAAAGAATATATATATTTAAAAGGAAAACCATTAACATGTTAACAAATATAAACAATATCATAAATGATGTCACAGAAAAGATGAGATCATTAACCTAAAAACACAATGTAGGAAATTCTATGAAGACCAAGGTAATGGGGAAAAAAGAACAATTCCTGAAAATAGTATTAAATATGTTTAAACAAAATACAGAAAATAAACTAATGCACATTAGCAACAAAAATAAGATTCAAATTTGAAACACAATTAACGTAACTCACTGGCACCAAGTGAATTTTGACTCATAGTGACTGTCTAGAGTAGAGTAAATCTGCCTCTTAGAGTTTTTGGCACTGTAAAACTTTTTTAAATTGAGAAATTGGCAATTTTATTATGAAATATATAATAGATAATATTATGTCGATGTTAGATTAATAATTTTCAATATTATTTTGTTACAATAATTTTTGAAAGTATTCAAAATAAAAATATTCTAAAACATTTTTTCAAAACTAATATGTTTTAACATTTTATTTCTTTCAAACAAAAACCCTTTTATTAAGACCTAATCCAGACATCATCCCATTCTACAGTTAAATTGTATCAAGCAGTGTTGTAGAGTTAGAAAACATATTTTTTCCTTCTTGAACTCCTATTAACTCCCCCAGCTCTCTTGCTGAAACCCCCAGGAACCCTTATTCTGTAGAGTCACCCACCCTGTGCTTCATACATTAAGAAACATATAAAAATATATGAGGATCAAAAATGCTACCAACAATAACAAAACACAGCAGAAATAATCCCTTAAATTTGTAAAAATCACATAAAATGTTAAAACCCAGATTCAGCACAAAATTCATAAAAGGAGAGGTCAAATGAAAAGTTTTTACCATCAAAGTCAGATGTGTCATTCTGAAATTCTAAATCATCTCTCCAATACTCTCTGATCACCAGCTTATTCCATCCCTCAGTTACGGTCAGAGGGAAATCACAGGAGGTGTATTCCCTGTGGAGATCCTGCACATGAGCTTCCACTGTCATCCATGGCCTTCTGCATGCCAGAATCTCACAAGTTACGCTCTGATACTATTTTTTTAAGCTCTGATACTATTACCTTCTTTGGATTTGGATTATATAATTTACATTCCTTGTAAATCTTTTTAAAGCCTCATCTGTCTCCCTTGGAGTGGCTGATGCTTTTGAACTGCTTACCTTGTACATAGCATCCCAACATGAAATCCACTATGCCACCAGGGTAGTGGAGTTGTAAATAACCTTTATTTGCATATAATATTTATTAGTTTTTTATTATACTTTGTTTTCCTGATTGAAAAACATATAGCTGTAACTTAATTAGGAATGGTATATTTATTAAATTTTAAATGTTAAATAATTTTAACATTTAAAAAAAATTTTAATGGTTTAAGATTATTTTAGGTAATTACACTTAGCTGACCATTCTGCACCTCATGCCATCAAAGATGCTGGGTGTTTTTGAGTCACTTTTACTCATGAAAACTCACAGCAAATACGCAAACTTCCAATTCCTGAACCATCCTCACTTGCTCTTAAGTTTGAGACCATTTTTGCAGCCACTGTGTCTGTGCTTCTAACTGAGCGCTTTCCTCTGTTTTTCTGACACTCTGCCAAACAGGATGCACTTTTTCTAGGAACCAGTTCCCCTGATCACAGATTCAAAATACGTGTAAAGTCACACTATTCTAAGTTCTAAAAGGCATTCTGCGACATGAGTGTGCAATGTCCTCCTCTTGTGACACATTTGCTTTCTTTTGGAAATCAAAGCTTTCCTTCCAACAAGTGTTCCCTTCCTTGGCAATCCAATGAGTAACATTACAAATGAGTCCTCGAACCAGACAGCTCATTCCAGTTCACCTGCTCCCCTCTGTGCCTGGAACACTTGTTTCTGCATCAAGGGAGACAGTGGGTATGCCACAAGTTTAGCCCCAGAAGTCACCCCAATTATTTTCTCAGACTTAGAGATCTTTAGTCAGTTATTACACACAGTGCACAGGGAGCATTGCAGAAAGAACTCCAGAGGTCTGCCCCCGGGCTTCAATAGATCAGTGAGCTCAGGACATTTGAAATCATGCTTTGCACTCATGAATCTGTGCATGCCTGTATTTCATTGTCAACAGATTTTGAGTAACAGCTAGGATGAGAATGACCATGATAATCAGTTTGTAGAGAAAGAAAATGGGTCATACAAGATGAGTATGAAGGATCGGAGTAACTTTAATATTTGTTCCTCCGTTCAAGTATGCAGGGAGGAAATTAAAAAGCCTGTAAATTTAGAGGTGAGTGGAGAGAAAAATTGTCCCTGGTGTGGCTGAGAGGTAAGAGAGGAAACCCTCGTTCAACAGGAAATCTTCCCTGTCTTTCATGTGTCTGTCTAGGGCTGGGTGTCTGTGCTCAGTAGGTCCTGTGCGCCCCCTGCTGCCCAATGTGTTCCCTGCAGGGGAGATTTGTGTCGGCTCACACTGACTTCCCTCACTGTTCCTTGCACAGTAATACATGGCAGTGTCCTCAGCAGTCACGGAGTTCAGCTGCAGGAAGAACTGATTCCTCCATGTCTCTGGTGATGGAAAGTCAGCTCAGGAATGACGGGTTATAATCTGTACCACCATCATAATCTCTGTATCCCATCCACTGCAGTCCTTTCTCTCAGGTCTGGCAGATCCAGTTCCAGTCGTAACCAATGCTGGTGATGGAGACACCAGAGACAGTGCCGGTGAGGGACAGCTTCTGGGAGAGTTTCACCAGTGCTGACCCTGACTCCTGAAGCGGCACCTGGGACAGGACGCCTATAAATAAAAATAATTGGAATCTGTCAGTCACTTGCAGTCACAACCATCCCAATAGAATCAATACTGTACTGATATATGAGATCCTCACGTTGGGGAACTGTCACCAGGCACAGAACTCACAGAAATGGCATCTTTAGACCACAGCTGTGCTTTCCCAAGGGACCCACAGCCCTGTCAGAAGAGAACTGATAGCCTTCAGTGCCCAAGGCTGGGATTTTAACCTAGTGCCTGAAGAAGGATTTGCATAGGAGGGAACCCTGTGTTTATCAATAGAGGTTCTTTTGTTTCTTCTGAGGCCATTGTAGGGTAATTCTTCTTTTGAACTGATTTGTGTGTTGGGCTGCATTGAGAGATCATTTTTCCTAAAAGGTGTTTGTGAATGGCCAAAGGAAAACCCAGCATTTCTGAGCCCAGTATTCTCTCCCTCAAGCCTTCATTGCTACTGCCCTGACTGAGGCTCCTGTATATCCTGTGTGTCGAGGACTGGGCAGTATGGAGTTCCTTGAAACCATCAGGTCCACCCCAGAGTATCATCATTGCCCCACACTCTCCAACACCCATGTCTTCTTTAGACACTGATGCTGTGAGGCAGCTAGAAGCAGAACTAGGGGCTGTCCCTCTATGTGCCAAAGCCTTCCTTGGCCTTACAGGAAGTTGGAAGCTGCTTAAGGCTAGAGGGCATGCTCACATTCAGGTCTTTGCGACAGGACGCCGGTACAGTTGTGGGGACGCCATCTAGGTGAGATGGGCTTAATCCAGTCAATGGGCATAACCAGTATCATCGACCAAACCTCCCAACTGGGGCCCTGAAAATGCCAAAAATTTGAGACTACGGCTCTCTCCCAGTGGATACTATGCAGTTCAGTGCAGCACGGCACTGAATGAGTATAAATTATTTCAGTAAAATCATGCTTTGTTTTGTGTTGTTTTCTCTTCAAAAGATATTTGGGGTCAGATGTGCACACATACAGTTTCAACCAACTGGCATTTGGGGGAAAATATAAGAGTGGAGAGAAATGAAATGTGTTGAAAGAAGCACATTGAGGGCACAATTTAACGACATTGAGAGACCACTGGTCCTTCTGGGATTGATTTCAACTTATCCCAAGTTGGATGTGTTTCTCTCTGTCTTCTCAGGAAGAACGATGGATTTTCATTTTCAGGATTTTCTCGGCAGGAAAATAAGAGATATTTGAACTGCCATTCCGGAGGAGTCCCCGGAGAGGCTCTCAGCTTGGGTAAATTGGGAAAGTCTAGACACAAGAGGAAACAAGCACTCAGCACCCCTGTACTTGCTCCCATGGCAAAAACTGTGTCCCCTGTACCCTGAGCTCCCTCTGCTGCCCTCTTGGTCTCCTGATGCTTGAGATGTTTGTCCACGTTCCTTTCACCGTGTCTCCTGGTACTTTTCCCACATAATACATGCCAGGGTCTCCAGGTTTCAGATTATTGCTAAAACATGCTTAGCTGGCTGAGCTATCATGGTTGCAGTGTGTTGATTTTGAAGATGGGACTGTTGCAAAAATTGTCATCACTAGGCTTCTTTGCCACGTAACACACACTTTGTTTCCCAGGGCCTGATAGATCCAGAAACTTGCTATCTACAGACATGGCTGTGAGACATAACCCTCTGAGAAAGCTTTCTGAGCCCATCACTGGTCGGTTGCAGCTCTACCTGCACTATTACACCTAGGAGTACGGAGGAGATCTAATTTAAAAGGGTTCTAAGATGAAAAGCACTGTTTTTGATGTTCAAGGTGCTCACAGGGTAAGACATCTATGTCACCAAGAAGAATCCAGAAGGGCGTCACCGACACAGGTATCTCTGATCAACATGGGAAGAATGTGAGTTTGAGTTGTGCTGCCATATTTTACACTGCAGGTGATCCACGTGTGCTGTGTTTATGGAAGCAGAAGGTTGGCTCTGAGTAGGAAAGGCTGAGCAATGGCCCCTGGAGGGGATGTTCCTGACCCGCGTTCTGTGATTCAATCTCTCCCCTTCATCATTCACACTGACTGTGGACAAACAAGTCCTCCCTGAAAACCATGGGCAGTTTGGTAGAAATGCATGTGGTTGACCTGAGCTGTGAGCCAAAATGAAGGAAATTGCTGAGGGTGCCATTTTCCTTGGTGACCTTCTTTTTGGGCAGCTCCATCCTATCCTAAGGACAAGGTTAGTCTATGAGAGATTCAGGATATTGGGCAAAGTGAGGGTAAAATGATGACTATTTCTGAGCATCCACTTCTCTTAAAAAACAACCAAATGACATTTTATTGATAATTTATCCACATAATATACAATTCAGTAATTCAACCATATCAAAAGGGTTGTATAATCCTTACCACAATCAATTTTACATTATTTTCTCCCCCATAATCATTATCATTTATATAACTTATTATTTTGCAAAAATATACACAAGAAAGCAGTTACCAATTCAGCAACTTCTACATGTGTGCTTCGGTGCCACTGACCATTCTTTTTATGTTGTACAACTATTATTTTTATTCTTCTGTGAATTGCTACACACCCATTAAAATGAATTCACTGTCCCCTAAGCAAAAATTCTTCCTCCTTCACGCACAGTAAAAAGTTTGGTTTCTTTTTAAAAATAATTTTCTTGATATAATTTTCACACTTCCCTTGTTAAACCAGACCTAAAAAGAGTTCCGTATGCATCATCACAATCAGCCCTAATGTTTCCTCCTGCCTCCCGCACCCACTGATCACTCCCCAATTACCTTCTCCTTCCCCTTCCAGATAAACCATTGCCTCAGTGGTTGTCTTTATGCATCCACTTCTTCTGTGCTCCAAACAGGAAACAAATAATAGAAACTATAAACAAATACAGAAAGATAGAATAACAGGGTTGGAGGCTCAGGGAATCCAGGGTGGACGATACCTTCAGGACCAGGGGCGTGAGGGGCAAGGCTGGGAGAGTGGAGGGTGAGTGGGTTGGAAAGGGGGAACTGATTAAAAGAATCCACATGTGACCTCCTCCCTGAGAGATGGACTGCAGAGAAGGGGGGGAAGGGAGACTCCGGATAGGGCAATATATAACAAAATAACAATCTGTGGATTATCAAGGGCTCATGAGGGAGGGGGGAGCGGGGACGGAGGGGAAAAAAAAAGAGGACCTGATGCAGAGGGCTTAAGTGGAGAGCAAATGCTTTGAGAGTGACCAGGGAAAAGAATGTACGGATGTGCTTTATACAATTGATGTATGTATATGTGTGGATTGAGATAAGAGTTGTATGAGCCCCTAATAAAATGTACAAAAAAGAATGAAAATGATTAGGGCAAAGAATATACAGATGTACTTTTTACAATTGATGTATGTATATGCATGGATTGTGATAAGAGTTGTATGAGCCCCTAATAAAATGTTTTTAAAATAAATAAATAAAGCATACAAAAAAGGGGGGAGCACCCACTTCTCTTCTCATTTCGTCCTCCTCATCTACGTTGGTGGTTGTGGAGTCTCACCTGTCACTTTCCAGGTACTCGATAGAAGTGCCCATGATTTGTGACAAGATTTAGCTAGATCAGTTCTCTAGGTGATCTTATTCTGAGGACAGGATCTTATAACATGGCTCTGTACAATCCTCGCCTTCATGGGGAGATCATTAAAGATAAGGGCATTAGAGCAAAGTGTGGTGAAGAAAGCAAATGGCGCAAGGCTATCGTTTATCTGGGGTCTTAAAGGTCTTGTCATCAAACAAGCACCAGTCTAAGTGAGGCGTCAAGTAAGTCCACACTGAAGAAGCACATTAGCCTGTGTGATCCAAAGATGGTGACAACAAAATCCAAATATGATGAAGGGAAAAGTTTCAGAGCTACAATTGTGAACCTCCAATTTGTTAAAGGCTAAGTGGACAGTGGGGACTCAAAGTCCATCTGGAGAATATCTAGCCATATTAGGCATTTGGCAGATCCTCTTGACAAGCTTTATTATCAGACAGAGATGACTACAAACTTGATCATAGTGGATCAGACCATGGCATAATATGATACTTGGTCAGTTGACCTACCTCTTGACCCAACCTGAATTTGCTTTAGGGTCAAGTATTTCTCACTTGTTCTATAACAGATCCCCACCCACCTCTGGACTTTAAAATACTGAAGGTGAACTTTCCTTTCTTACTCTTTACTTTCATTTTTATAATGTTTTTATTCTCTTCCTGCTGTTTTGTTTTTGTGTTTTATTGTTTCTATTAGGTTTCCAAGTGTGTGAAGCACAGAAGGAGTGGATACTTAGAGACAATAACTGATACATTGGTCTGGGGCATGTGGGGAGCAAAGGAGTCAGGAGGGTGAGAGGATTTGGGGAGCAAGCAATGAATGCAAGAGGGGGAGGGAACATAAGAATTTGTTATGATATAGGTATATATGTATATATTTACAATTCTTTTAAAAAGTGATTTAACTATGTAAGTGTATTACATGTGAATATTATATTAAAACCCCCTACATTAAGAGCCTTCAAGAAGGCAAAGCCCAGGATGATGTTGAAGAGCTGCTGCTTCAGAGAAGGGCTCCTGGCATAACCGAGGATGAGGCTCCCAAACCCATTCCCAATGCGGGCTCCAGAGACACCACTCCAACTGTTCCAGTCCCGGCCCCAATGAGCTTGGCTGCTGTGTCACTGTCCCTTGATATGGTGCTGACTAGAAACTTCGACAAGGGATCAGTGAGGTCAGGGAATGTGGGGCTCTCGAGCTGATGAAGTGCTCATCTGTCAGTGTCTCCAGCTATTTAGGCACCTACACAGACAAGGGTCGAGTCAACAACTGGGAGGTGCTCCTGACCAGGGAAAGGGTGGAGATGAATTTGGTGCAGGCATACATTTTTAGGGGATGAGGAGTAGTGTCAGGGGAGTTGCTCTTGGTGCAGAGAAGATAGACAGCTCTACACCTATTCTTGATATTACTGAATTATTGAATTGAAGCATATGTACATGAAGTTCCAATAAAATTGTTTTAAGAAAGAATGTTGTCTGTTACTTACACAGACCTTCAGATAGGGCTTTGGTTAACAGGGTCATGGCCCAGAGTCTCTCTTTGTGAATAAAATTCTATCAGCACACAGCTATGTCCTTCTCTACTGCTTGCTGCTATTTTCACACTCCATCAGTAGGGTTCAGTAATTGTCTCCAAGAGTATATGACCAATGGAGTAATAAAGTATGATTTTCAGGCCTTTTTCAAAAAAGAAATTTGCTGATCCTTGATCTAGGGGAAGAGTCAGGAAGAAAAACAGCAAGACTTTCGGAAATACATAATTTTAAACTATAATGATTATTTGACAGAATATTTTAAAAATTTCACTTGAATGGATAGGTTATAACTACCTACCATGGTTGTACAGTGGTGACTTGCCCAGTAGTTAAATGAAAAGTCAATCATTCAGACCCAGCAACTGCTCTTAGGGAGAAATTTTTGGTAGAATAACCTCATAAGGAACTACAGGCTTGGTATTCTTATATGAGAAGTTCTTATCTGTCCTATAGGATTACTAGGAGTTGGAAATGATCAGTTTTAGCAGACTTTTAGTTTGGGTAAAAAGCAACTTTTTTCAATATATTACACTTGAATAAATGACACCAATTTTCAAACCACCAACTTTACAGCCATTAGTTGAGTCCTTAACAGTTAGCACTACCCAGGAACTCCACTGAGTCTGCCTGAAAGCTATTCGACTGTGGCAGTTAAGTGATTTCCTGTCAACATGCAAAGGAATGAACTCTAGCCTGTCAATCAGGTTGCAGCTAAATGACCTAATTTGGAGGTGCAAATAAGATAAACAGCTCACTAGAGGCCACATACATTCTCTCCATGCGAGGCATTCCTTTTCACAAGTCACATGGAGCTACGCAAATAGCAGCCAGAGCCTTGGAGCTGGAGGAGTCCCATGGAAACCCATGTTAGCACTAAGATGCTTTCAAGGCCACTGGATCCACAAGACCTTCCACCCACTAGCCTGTGATCTGCCTGCACTCAGCGTTGTTGCATATGTTGCATGAATCGAGAGAATTTACAGATTGGTGTCAGACATATGTACTACTATTGGACTTATAAGTTTGATCTGTCCTGGGCTGGTATGCTTTCTCAATTTACAATTGCTGCTTCTATAAAGCTCTTTCTATACACATAAAAGTGTCTATGAATTGATTTCTACAATCCACCCAGACTAACATACTGACCTCAAGACATATGCTGATCACCCCTGACAGAGTAATATACACTCCCTGTAGAACAAGCTCATTTGTTTGTTTTCCTCTCCAACAGAATGTTTTCTCTTCTTACAACTTTGAATCCACAGATATTAAGGGTAGGCACTGAATCATAAACAATATAGATTCCAAGTGGGAAACTTTGAGATGAAGAACCCTGGATCAAAGTAAGAAACCTGACTTGAAACTCCCTCTCCAAATGCTCCAGAGTCAGAATCCTTCCTTCTTTTCAGGCCCTTACAGCACCCTACAATACACAGCTCCCTCCCTGCATGGGCGGTTCGTATCTGTACCCACACTGACTTCCCTCAGTGTGTCTTACCCACCGTAATACATGGAATTGTGATTGACTTTTAGACTGTCCATTCGCTGATACAGTGTGTTCTTGGCAATGTTTCTAGAGATGGTACACCAGCCTTCACGGAATCTACATAATATGCGATAGCAAAAGTACTAATATGTGAAACCCACTCTAGGCCTGGAGCATGACTGATACAGGTCACAGCAGTGCTACTGAAAGTGAATCCAGAGATTGCACAAAAGAATCTCAAAGACATCTTAAGCTCCCTCAAGTCTCCTTCAGACCCAGCTGGTTGCACATTAGTGTTGACACTTGCAAACACAGAATATGCTGGTCATGAAAACCATGACATATTTCCAGTCTCCTGCTCACACACACTAGCGCTCAATAAAATGACTTGTTAAAATACCTGAGTGAGACAAGTCTGTGTTCATACAAACTACTGAATGGGCTTACCTGGGGACTCTGGTACTGAGGATCTTTCCCCAGAGCTGTATGGTTGGGAATGGTGTGGATTTTATTAGCAGAAGGGGGTGGGGTGGGTAATTGCATATCTTCCTAATATACAGTGGCAATTATGGCTCAATATTTTCAAAATGCTCACTGTTCCACCGTACACATAAATGAGTATCCCAGAAGGATTCATTGGGATTATTACTTGGAAATGGTTCCTTATTATGTGATTGTGATACACAGAATACAGTCCTGGTCATATTGTTTCATACACAATAAGCAATTTATATATAGATGATTTAAGACAGTATGTATGCCCATTTGCTTAACTTATTCCACTCAATTTATTTCATTTATGTGGCAATAGACCCATAAGTTTATATCTAGTCAGCATGAATTGATTTTAATGCTTAACATCTTAGAGAAGGAACACGCGTATACTACAATTTATCTCTTTTTAGACATTTAGGTTATTTCTCATTTCTGGTTTTATAATGAAAGTTACTATTTGGGTTGAAATAAAAGAGAAGAGAAAAAAGCATTCACATTAATATTACAAGAAATCACAGTAACAGACATGGCCTTACAGTAAACTTTTCTTCAACACAATTGTAATATTAACAATAAATATCATATTTTTAGTGAGAGAGTTCCCATTAGGACAGAAATACACCAAAGTCTTAACTTTGCTAGAGAAGATGTCTTAGATGACATTTAAACTGCATAAAGGTTTTTCTAAAATATTTAATAGTTTAAAGCTTCTTGTGTCAAAGTCAATAGGATCTCCCAGAAGCACAGACTTACGACAATACTTGTTTCATTGCAGAACATATCTTAAGATGTAGATAACAAATGTGACGAAGAAAGCTGATGTTGCCTGGCTATCAAAAGAGATAGTGTCTGGGGTCTTAAAGGCTTGAAGGTGAACAAGCGGCCATCTAGCTCAGAAGCAAATAAGCCCACATGGAAGAAGCACACAGGCCAGTGCGATCACGAGGTGCCAAAGGGACCAGATATAAGGCATCATGCAGAAAAAATATGTATGTGTGTATATATATATATATATATATATATCTCATAGTGAATGAAGGGGGAAGTGCCGAGTGGAGACCCAAGGCCCATTTGTCGGCCACTGGAGATCTCCTCACAGAGCGGTTTAGGAGAGGAGATGGGTCAGTTAGGGTGCGATGTAGTACCGATGAAGAACACAGCTTTCCCCCAGGTCCTGGATGCTTCCTCCCCCCAACTACCATGATCCAAATTCTACCTTGCAGGACTGGATAGGGCAGAGGTTGTACACTGATGCATATGGGAGCTGGAGGCACAGGGAATCCAGGGTGGATGATACCTTCAGGACCAAGGGTGTGAGAGGCGATACTGGGAGAGTAGAGGGTGAGTGGGTTGGAAAGGGGGAACTGATTATAATGATCCACATGTGACCATCCCTGGGAGCTGGATGGCAGAGAAGGGGGGGAAGGGATGCTCCAGATAGGACAAGATATGACAAAATAACAATCTATAAATTATCAAGGGCTCATGAGGGAGGGGGGCGCAGGGAGAGAGGGGAAAAAATAGGACCTGTTGCAAAGGGCTTAAGTGGAGAACAAATGCTTTGAAAATGATTAGGGCAAAGAATGTACGGATGTGCTTTATACAATTGGTGTTTGTATATGTATGTATTGTGATAAGAGTTGTATGAGCCCCTAATAAAATGTAAAAAAAAAGAGGTAGATAACAAACAAAATTGATTTCCTTCTAATCACTTGATGGTGGCTAGGGTAGCAGGAGAGTAATCACTGACAAAATGCAACCAAACTTACCTCTCCTGAAACTCAACAGAATAAAATCACTGAAAGACTAGGTATACATTCATAAAAATCTATATCGGACACAGATAAGAACAAATATGAAATTATGTCCAGAAGCAACTCTTCAGTTTGTTTGTGTATTAAGTCTTCAATATGAAGAGGAACATAGACATTTGCAGCTGAAAATCTTTTTCAGCAAGGGAAAAAGGAAAGGGCAGGCCCAGCTTCTCGACCTTTGCAGGAGGAAAGAAACAATGAGAAAGTCATATCTCAGATGCAGGTTCTAAAAGGAAAGAAATGGGCTTACTTCAGGCAATGATAGTTACCTGGACTTGAGGTGGGTGATCTTTAGTGGGGCCTTATACCCTGGGTACCATCAATGCTCCAAGGTCAAGCCAAGCAGCTCTAACACAGGCATCTTGAGCAGGTTGCTCCAGAGGTCTAGTGGAATAAACTATCCCACCCACTTTGTGTCGAGTGGGGCAGTCATTTCCCCAGCAACCTTTCTGTTCATACTATGGACATGACTTTCTTGGAGGTAACAAATTAGGACATACATTTGCCCATGGCCCCGAGTGGGAGCATCTGAAGCAGGGTGCTCATGGTTCACTCATGGGCGGCCCAATAACTAGTTTAGACACACCCACTCGGCCCTGGAGGGCACTTGCTAACATTTGACATTTAACCTTAAGACTTTGTAGCTTATATAACTTTTTCTGATCCTCCCTACTGTTGAAAACTTTGAATGCTGCACTGCGATCTTGCTGTGAAGTCTGCGGTCCACAGTCTAACCTTTCAAGGTTTCTTTTAATGTCTGGAGCTGATTGTGAGATGAAATTTGAGTGACTTACAATGATCCCTTTTGGTGTAGTAGGGTCTACTTTGATACATTTAAACCTTCTGGAAGATGATGTGACAGAAATTTGGCAGAATTTTCATTTGGTTCCTAAATGATTTCCCTAATTTTGTCATAATTGGCTGCTTTATTTGAGGCTTTTGGCAAGCCCTCAATGAGATGCAAATCATATCATTTTGAAGAATTGGGTGCTCATGATCATCTGATAATTCTAATTAGGGTTGTGCTTGGGAACTGCCTTGAAGTCCATGGGCTTAACCCAGTCTGGGCATACCCTTCATCAGCTCTCTTTGTGCAGCTATCCAGATTCTCTCCCGATCTTCAGGGGTCAAGGTAGTTGTTAAAATCATATGGATGTCATGACAGGTAAGATCATATGACTGAGTGAGATATTTAAATTATTTTATTTTTTATCTTTTATTTCATAATCATAAACTTAACTCTTCTTTCCAGCTGGACACAGGAGAAATAAGGAAAGTAGGAAACCTGAGTAACTGGAGGGAGAGCACAAGATTAAACGATACTGCAAGCACATTGGGAACAGAAGGGTGATTTCTCAAGCTACAAAAGGAATGGTCTGGTGCTTAAGATAAAACATGAAAATCCAGATCAAATTTAATTAGAGTTGTCCACAGTCAGCAATGGTGATCTTCTTGTTGGTTTTGCCATTCGTGGAACCAAAACGCTCCATGGCTTCCACAATATTCATGCCTTCTTTTACCAGACCGAAGACCATGTGCTTGCCATCTAACCCTTCAGTCTTTGCGGGACAGATAACTGACTGGGAACCGTTTGTAGTGGGCCCAGTATTTGCATAGACAGGGTGCCAGGACTTGTGTGCTTCAGGATGAGGTTCTCATCTTCAAATTTCTCTCTATAGATGGACTTGCACCAGTGCCATTATGGCATGTGAAGTCACCACCCTGGCAAATGAACTCTGGAATGCGCCTGTGAAAGAAGGAACCTTTATAACCAAAGCCTTTCCCCTCAGTACTCAGAGTGCGGAAGTTTTCTGCTGTCTTTGAAACTTTGTCTGCAAACAGCTTGAAAGAGATGTAGCCGAGGTGCTCGCCATTGACAGCTATGTCGAAAAACACAGTAGGGGTGACCATGGCTGGACCAGAAACCCTAAAAATTCAAGCAGCAGAATCTGCAAAGCCGATATTTAAATTCTTTAATGTAAGTGTCTGGGTCCAATGTATAGCATCTAAGATGTTTTCCTAAGCCTGAAAAATAATTTAAGAAAAAAGGGATCTGAATTTTTACTAGCCTCTCTGCTCCTGCAACATCACAGAGGGTACTGAGGGGGGATAGGATTGAGCATTGATGCTTTGGATCTGAAGGACCTGTCTTTGTGCTGGAGAGGGCTGAACATAAAAGAATGAGAGGTGGAGATGGTGCTGGCAGTAGGGGACAGGTGTCAGATGTCTTATAACATGGCAAGGGTGGGAGGGGAACTGGTGACAGAGGAGAGGTGGCAGGAGTGGACAATCATGGTATGGACAAGGGAGGAGTTTGGGTAGAAATTGTATGAGGTAACAGGGTAGGGGATACTGGATTACAGAGTGTGGGCTCAGAGGTGGTGGGAGGGTGTTGAAACAAGGCAGGAGTGGGAGGAGGTGGTGAGGAGGAAGGCTGAAGAAGAATGAGACACTATAGCAGGAGATATAGGGCTACAGTCTGGCAACTGGGAGAATGTAGCAGCATCCTGGGGGTTGGAGACACCTGAAGGAGGTTGTAAAGGGGAGGGGAGAAAGAAGTCACAGCAGCAGTTTGGTCAGAGACAATAGGCACTGAAATTGGCGGCATATCGTGAACAGAAGGATCAAAGACTGATTCTTAGTCTGAGAGAGGAACATTTTCCTGAACCAGTAGGACTTGCATAGTGGAACAATTCTGAAATAAATGAGGTTGAGCACAAAGGAGAAAACTTGGATATACGGAATATCAGAATATATTTTGTAGATTAAAAAGAAATTATTGAGATCTTGAAAAAATTTAAAATCAAGTATACCACCTGGTGACCATCTTGAATTGTTGTCCAATTTGTACTGCAGTCATGCATTATTACATAAGAAAATCAATTTTCCCCTATGAATAACTTATTTAAGACCGAGTGAATTGAAGTTTGCCAGTATACAAACTAGAAATATTTTATGCCATTGCTTAGTGTGGTAGTTATATAAACATTTGAAAATTTGATGATTAAGACTGAAGGGGTGGAGTCCAGCCTGCCAATCAAAATATAACCAATGGCCCCTGTGTGGGTACGGCCTTTTCCTGACAATTTTGGAATTCCGGAATTTCCTTCTTGGAGGCGGGAGACAGTCTCTCTCTCTCTCTCTCTCTCTCTCTCTCTCTCTCTCTCTCTCTCTCTCTCTCTCTCAGCTCACTCCTTAAGAGACACTCTACTGACCAGACACATGATACTATGCTGATAGACCCCATGCCCTGGGAACTAGAGAAGCCACATGGAGACCCCTGCCAATGCTGAGATGCTTACACCACCACTGAATACAGACTTTCTACCCACTGGCCTGTGATCATCCTGCATTCAGCATCATTGAATGTGTTTCTTAAGTCTGAAGGGGACTTCATGGATTGGTATCGGACATATGGGCTAATATCAGACTTATGGGCTTGAACTGGACTGGGTGGGAATGCTTTGTTAATGTACAATTTCTTTTTATATAAACCTCTTATACACACGACTTTCTATGAATTTCTCTAGCCTACCTGGACTAACACACTTAGAATTCTTACAACCCATTTTAAAATGCTGAGTGAAAATGTGAGCTCTATTATATGAGGTAGCAAAACAGGAGAGCGTCCTTACACTGGGTAATTACCACTCAAGCCCCCAGGGCTGGGAAGACAATCTGACTGAGCAAAGCTTTCTGGTACATGGACATTTTCAGAAAGGCCAAGAGAAAATGAGCAGATGACCTTGAAGTAGGGAGCTTTGGATTTAACACTCACCAATGTGTTGTCAGAGGGTCTTTAGCTGAAGATGTAGAGATCCCTCTGTTAGGCTCACTGGCACGAAGGGGGTCCAGGAAGGGTGCTGGAACTTTAGAGGCTAGGGAAAGGAGAGTGCCACTCCAGTCCTAGCCTCGACAGCCCCCCGTGCAGGCCACCATATCTCAGGTTTTACAGAGATAAGAGACAGAGTGAGACCTTTAATTTATAGATTTATTGAGGGAGGTGTGGTTTGTAGGGAACAGGAAATCATAGGGGTTTAGAATAGTTAGGTAAGAAAGGTTAGAGCTGGCCCTTCGTCTAAAGCCAGAGGTTTAGCTAAATTAAAATGTGTAAAATCCATGAGACCCACTATTACATAAGAGAACATGAACGAACTACAGTAGAATTGGTGAGGAAGGGGTTAAACAGCTCTAATGTCTGCTGCAGAACCTGCAGAAAGAATCTAAATGGGAGGGAGAGCCAGCCTTACAGGTAGAAAGAAGAGGTGAGAGCAAAAGAGGCCAGAGCAGCAGGAGGGTAGACGGAGCCCCATCCAATCCAGGCTCAATTTGGGTGTGTAAGTCTTTGGGATATCTGTACTCTTTTTGATAGGAGGGTTCCCCCACATCTTTGTGGGTGGTCTGGATAACTCCAATGGACTGGCTGCCAGCTTCCACAGACTGACAACACAGCTGGGTGGCAAGATAGATGGAGGAAGCTTTATAAACATAAGAAACCTATGCTTTCCTTAGTAAAGGCTTCCAACGAACCCTAGAAGGGTTCTGGCCCTTCTAGAGACCTATAAGCTTTTCCCCAAAATACTGGGTCTCCCTTTGACTGAGTTCCAGGTCACTGAACCCCATCTTTCTAGGGCGGGGCCTGTCTCTTCTTCTCCTGCCAGCTGCCAGGGTGTTCACTAAGAGCCACCGAACTGGGCCATCTCCTTGAGGCCCCAGTCCTGGAAGGTCTTAGCCCAGCAACCTGGGAATGCCAATCAGTTTCAGTGCATGGTGGCTGCACTGGAATACCACTTCTACACCCACAAGGCTGAGGCTCCCTGCGGCCACACAACAGCTGGCACTAAGAGCCAGGGAGTTTCTAGAACTGGACCTTGGGTTCTCCCCCGGCCCTGCTTCAAAAGAAGGTACCGCACAGGTGACAAGTCTTAGCAAACCTCCTGAGGAAGCCCTAATGTTTTGCGCACCAGCTGCAGCCACTAGCTTCTGGAGACGCGTGCTCTTCTTCGTAGTGAGAGAAACAACAGACCCCAGGGCTCACCGTTGAGCTGATGAGGTGCAAGGAGTCTCTGGGAGAAGGTATCAATGTATGGAAACAATGAAAAGGGGGGTGAGCAGAAACCCACAAGGCAACGAACCTGGGAACCTCAAAGACAAGACCCCCAGCCTGGGATTACCTTTCTCCAACAGGGATTTCCACCAAGAACCCCAACCAATCCAAAAGTTGGGGGATGGGACACCAGCTCACCTCTCACCACGAGAGGAGCGTCCCCTGGGGAAGGTGAGGAGAAGAGAAAGGTCGCTTACACCCCAGCAGGACTTCTGTGTGCACCAGGGTACCCCAAACTGGCTGCTGCCCACATGCACATCCTTGGGAAAGAGCGCCCCTCACCTGGGAGCGCTGGCTACTACGCAGAGCTAAGGTACCAGTAGGTTCTCTCGCACCACATGCAGCGCACAGTAAGTAGGACGCGCCCAATAAGCCACACTTCCGGCTGGGACACCGCCACTTCCACCCCATCTCTGAGCACCCGGGTTAGGAGGAGCCGGCAGGGTTGGTCTCTGCCTTCACTTCACCTTTGAGGCTGTTCTGGACCGGACCATTGGCTTGGATGCACACACCCAGGTGTCTGGGGAAGGGAAGAACCAGGGTGCTGTTTAGGCTGGGGGCGGGGCCAGAGGCGGGGCCTGGGGCGGCGCGGGGAGGAGCCAGTGATAGTCCTCCCACAACAATGGGCCCTCAGACTTTGATAATGATGGCCAAGTCACCTGCGGGCAGAAACGGTACTTTCTCCCAGCACCGAGAGTGTGCATGGGAGACATAAAACGATGTACAACGTACGTGGACTGTGTAAGCTTGTGATCAGATTCCCCAGATGGGGCATCCTCCTCACTAACATGAATCATCCAGCCATTCAACCCTGCCACGGTGTTAATGGTGCTGACGCAAGAACCGAAACTAATGACCTTTGAGGTGAAGGGCCATTCTGCTCCCCAAAGCATTGTCATGTATGAAGACTGCCTTTAGGAAAAAAGAAGTAGCTGGCATCATATGCTCTAGGTAAATTTTATGTCAGAGTAACAAAATTTAAATATAAAACAAGCGGGAGCACTAAAACGTGATGGGAGAAGGGGGAGGGGAGTTGTTAAACTTGACTGTCCTTAGAGTTGGAGTTTGTACTTTTATCTTGTTTTATTTTGCTTGAATGCTATTGGGGCAGTTAAACATGACAGTTCGATTCAATTATGCTTATCATGATTTCCCCACTCTGCTAATTTAATTTATCACTCACCAGAGGTTCTATCAATCCAATGGTTTCAAGTGCATGGGCAGAATATTTGTAGAGACTCTTCCAAATTGCGAGGTCTGGAATTTAAATTTACTTCCTCCAAGTAACTCTTGTCTGTTGGGTCTCTCACAACAAGTGCTTATGGGACAGATCAAAGTGAAGCATGTCCCTATTAATTTGCATCCATAAAGACTATGCTTCTTTTATGGCTGTTATACTAGATAATTTCATTATGAAAGTTCTAGTCAGATTCCAAAGTTGCTGGCTTAAAATGGAGATACAAGAATTTCAATATTGTTACATTTCCCAATTTGGTGAGATCATTCCACAGACGATGGAAAACTGTCGCCTAACTTTATAAGGAATCAAAAAAAAGTCACTTATCAGCAAATATTTACTGAATTAAACTGATTTATGTTGCCAGTTCTGATGGACTCGCCATATCCTTAAATCTTGGGAAACAGAGACTAGATTTTGCAAAGAAAAGGGGACTTCTCTTGAAATACCTGCCCTGTTCGACTGGGTAGGCTAGAGAAACAAATCCAGGGACACTCATAATGTATACGAAAGAGCTTTATATCAAAGTGTAATTGGATATCAAGAAAACATCTCAGCCCAGTCCAGACCAAGTCCATAAGTCTGATATTAGCCCATAACTCCAATACTAGTCCATATATTCCTCTTCAGACTCATGCACCACATGCAATGATGCTGAATGCAGAAGGATCACAGGTCGGTGGCTGAAAATTCTTGTGTATCCAATGGCGGTAGACTTTCTTAGTGCTGGCTCAGGTCTCTATGTGGCTCTTTTGGCTCTCTGAGCAGTGTGAAGGTGAAGCAGAGAGAAAGAAGTTGGCCAACTTCCAGGGAGAAAGAGTGGAAGTTCCCAGAATCCTCATGAGAAGGTCAAGCCCACCAGGAAGCATCATGGAGCTGTGAAATGAATGACAGGCTAACCTTCACCCCTAGACTAATTTATCAGGTGAATATGAAATTATGTAACTACTACACCTGCTTTCATGTGAGGTTTTCTGCCCCCATGGATAAATCATGAATTGTCAAAAAATAAAACAAGCAAACAAAAAACCAATCACTGCGATCGAGTCAATGTGGACTCAGAGGGATGCTTATAGGACAGGGTAGAACTGCCCTTGTGAGTTTCCAATTCAGCGTCCAAATTAAGTTCCCATGGTTCAGATATTTACATATTTTTGCAGTAGTTGATTTCACAGTACATGATTTTACATTTACCCTGTAATTATAATTCATGAAGTGTTGTTTTACTTCCAGTATTGCTGCTTCCAACCCAGTAGCTGCTTTTAACAGACTAGCTACTTTCAACACAGCAGCTGCTCTCTACAAAGTAGCTGCTCTCTACACATGTGTTACTGGTAAGCAAAAGCACATTATGGCACTAACCCTGTCACACACACTTGCATTTCTACGGGGTGTATGTGATTGGGTTGGAGTTATGATATCATTACGCCAGTTACTCATATGTGGGTGTTTTTTGCATGTGGGAGGATCTGCCTGGAGACAAATAGAGGATTGGTGTCTTGGTTCCTAAGACTATCAGAAATATGTGTTTTCTGATGGTCTTAGGCGATCCCTGCAAAACGGTGTTTGTCTGGGTATTTTAGAGAAACAAATCCAAAGAAACTCGTGTATTAGAGAGAGTTTTATATAAAGGTTAAGTACACATCGAGAAAATATACCAACCCAGTGGTACCCAAGCCCACAAGTCCAAGATTAACCCTTATGTCTGACACCAATCCATTAAGTCCTCCTCCACCTCACAAAATACACACAATGACTGGAGGAAAGCCAAATCAGAGAACATGTAAGCATCTCAGTGCTGGAAGGGGTCTGCCACGGCTGCTCCAGGGCTGTATTGGGGTAGGTCCATGCGACTTCTCCTTGGGGATGTCTTGCAGGAAGTGAACCTTGTCAGCTTAAGCAGAGAACTGGCCAAGGCCGCTGCACCCTGGTCCGACCATCACAACGCAAGAGACCTGGGAACTAGAAAGGCAAGGCTCACCGAGTCATTTATCCCTCGGCCCTTCAAACAATCCCACATGTGTTTATCGGCCAGGTAGGCACAATAAACTAATTACCTTGAGTAGTTCGACCTTCAAAGGGGTATCGACCCTCCAAGTTGAGAACCAGTGCTCTATAGGGTTTATATCAGTCTTAAGTGACTGGACAGATGTGAGTTGTATGTTTGGGGTCCAGCCTCTAGCGTTGCACCTGAGATAGACCCAAGGTAACAAGGACAATCACAGTTAGCCATGTGTTCAAGAGGAGCATCTCCCCACTCTCATGTCTGAATTCCTAAGGTACTCTCCTCTGGAAACAGCTCCCAGAATGGACTCACTTGATTTGATTTTTCTAAATATAAATCAACCAGTTTTTAGGGAAGAGGCTGAAAAGAATTTATTTCTACATAAATCCAATGGTCACAAATCATAATATGCTTCATAAAGGAAAGGCAGATGAACCACTCAAGAGAGATTTGAAAACAGTTTCCCCTTGCAAATTAATGGATTGAAACCTGAGGACACAGGCTTGAATGACCCAGCAAACTATAGTGAAGAGCAGTCATTGTGAACTCCAATGAGGCTAACCCTACTCTCTACCCCTGGTTTTTCCAGCTTTCCACCTGACCACTTTTTAGCACTTATTTCATGGAATATATTTGTTTTCCCTTTTCACAACTTTTTACCTTATTCTACTATTTCCTTTCTAAAGCTTTACAGCAATCCCTTTCTCATTGTTGTTCTACTAATTCTACTACTTCTGCTTCATCTTCTTTTTCTTTTACATTAAGAGAAAATAGAATGGTTCCTACTGGAATTCCTACTAAATCTGTTGCTAAAATCCAAATTTTGTTTGAACAAAATAAACTAAAAACCACAGCAGACCATCCTATTTGTGCTCTCACTTGAACCTACTCATGGATCCTGGGCCTGTGCTTTTGGGGCCTGAGCACACCCATTACCCTGAATTCCCTTCAGTTCAACCCCAACCCTGTGCTGCAGGGTGGTTTATATGGGAACTCACATTAACTTTCCCTCACTGTGTCTTCTTGCACAGTCATACGCAGCCGGGTCCTCCACGGTCACAGTGCTCAGGTGCAGGGAGAACTGGTTCTTGGATGTGTCTGGGTTGATGAACAGATGATCTCTGAAGGATGGTGTGTATTCGCTAAACCACTCTTACCTGTAGAAGCTCCTTCCTATCCACCCAGGGCCTCTCCCAGGGCTGCCTGATCTGCTCCCTAATAGCGCTGGTTCTGGAGACTGAGTCCCCAGTGATGGTGCAAGTGCGCGTGAGGGTCTGTGATGCCCTCACCACCTCATGGTCTGACTCCTGCAGCTTCACTTTGGACGGGACACAAGGAGAATTACAAAACAAGTATTAAATATCCCATCTGTCATTAAAACTGCTGTGACCTACTGTATCTCCCTGCCACTGACACGATGGGAGACACAGTACCATCAAAATGAGAAAAAGAATGCAAGCAGACCTTTCTGTATCAGAGTCTCCCTGGTACAGCAGGCTCTGGAATTCTGCTGGTTCCAGAGGGGAATCTTGAGGGTGGGGTGGGTGTTCATATCATTTAAATAATAAACCACACTAGGCTTTTGCTTATGAGTGTTACTGGCTGTTATCAGGGGGTCAGAGGATGACTATTAAGAGTGTGCTAATTGACAGGGCTCACAGCTCCACATGGAAGCTTCTCCAGAGCTGGTTCTTGAAGCACGTTGTATGGCAGTGATATGTAAGCAATGAGAGTGGGGTGGCCCACAGGCATACACTGAATTTATACCCTCCCCAGATCCTAATATTTGCAATCATAAAATTATCCGAGTTCCAGTGTACCTTGTATTGTTTGATTTGAAAAAGTGCATCCACTAGTGTGTGCATTAATTTATTCATTTGAGATCAGAGAGCTATGAACATGCCAGACATTCTTCTGCACTGAGGGAAAATCAGTAAACCACGCAACTGAGCTAGGAAATGAATGATCTCTTCCTCAAAAACTAAACCCACTGCAAGTGCACCTGTCCTGATTCATGGGAACCTTATAAGATTGATTACAGCTGCTCATAGAAATTCTCTGACTGTAAATAATAACAGGAAAAGACAACCTCATCTTACATAGGAGGAATGGTTGGCTGGTTTGTGGTGAGCAACCCAATACTTATCCCACTACATCACCACATCTCTGTATATCTTTATACTAAGAAGCCCATATTAAGGGCTTTTTAAATGTCACTTTGAGAAGCCAAGTGGTGATACTTTCAATATTATTATATGAATATGAGCCCTGGACTATGAATAAGGGGGTCCATAACCAAATTTATGGCCATTCACTTACCTTTTGGAAAAGAATGTTGAAAGTACCATGGACTGGGCTATCAATATAACAAGCAGATCTCTTGTGAGGGAAACATAGCCTGGGAGTTCCTTAGAATGAAGGATGGTGAGACTTAGTTCCATGTACTTGAACATGTTATCATGACACCAGTCCATTGAGAAAGACATCATCAATGATAAAGGGGATCAGTAAAGAAGAAGGTGATGGACTGACACAGTGGCTGTAACAATGGGCTCAAACATATTTATTGTGATAATGGTGCTGAACTAGGCATTATTCAGTTCTGTTTTGCGTTGAATCACTGAGATTTGAAATTGATTCTGTGGCACTTAACATCATCAAAATTAAATGAAAAGACACAATATTCTTCCAAAGTTGAATGAAAGTGCTGGGGAAAGGATATATGTTTTATTTTCCTTAGCAAAAGGAAATATGTAACAGACTACACTCTTTATAATTGTTCTTATGTGGAATTTCATTTTGCCTTGGTTAAATATTGGTTGCAAAAGTCTTGTCTTCGTATTTATAGAACATTAAGCATCCAAGGTTGTTTGGGTGCAGGAACATAAAGACCCTTAGTGACCCTACATGAAAGAGAACTGTCTGAAAGGATTTTCTTTTCTGTAATAATGATGGGATAACCTTATCAGGTCTTTAACCAACTGAGTCACCATGTGGTTTTGAACTGCCAACCTTTTGGCTAGAAGTTGAGCATTTAATCATGCCCACATAGTTTTGTGGTCCAGGTTCTACTACATATAATTTACATATATCTACTTTTACTTCCTACAGGTGAATATTTATGTGTATGTTGACTGGTCTTAAGACATTATGTAGAGTTCTTCTAGGTCAATACTATTACTATTATTTGTTCCTTGAGTGTTTAATATGGGATTCTGTCCAATGCATTGTGTGATTTTGGTAGTAACCCTGGGCACCGTCTTCAGTGCCAGAAACACCTCCCAGAATTGTGAAAACTAAGAGTGACTCCTGTAATGGCCAAATACCCCATAAGACATATCAAGGAATTGATGCATTTGGGTTATGTTGTGGCAGTTTCATCATCTCTTGTCAACTTGGGAAGGGATGGAGTCTAGCCTGTCAATGAGATCTCAGCTTGATGACTTCATTTGTAGGTGCAAAGGAGATGAATATCTCCCTGGAAGCCAGACCTAGATAGCATCTCTTCTTGTTGAGATATTCCTGTTTACAAAGCCACATGGAGCTACACTGATGCAGGTAGAGCCCTGGAACTGGAGGGGCCATGTGCAGACCCATGACAGTGCTGAGATGCTTCCATCACCATAAGAACCACAAGACTTTCCACCCACCGGCCTGTGATCTACATCATTGCATGTGTTTCATGAATCTGAAGAAGAATTTATAGACTGATATCAGACATAGGGGCTAATATTGGACTTATGGACTTGATCTAAGCTGGGATGTTTTCTTAATATACAAATACTCTTTGATATAAAGCTCTTTCTTACACACATGTGAGTTTCTCCCTGGATTTGTTTCTCTAGTATACCCAGAATAGCACATGGTGTTAGAGAATAATATTAAATCTGTCATGGGCTGCCTGAAGGACAAGCAGGTCTGTCTTGGAGTAAACACATCTTGTTTAATTCTTGTAATCATTCAAATAAGATTGTATCTCACTTATTTGGGCATGACATTAAGGAGAACCAGAACCCAGAGAATGATCTTGTACTTGGTAAAGTAGAATGTCAATGAAAATGTGAGAGACTTTCAATGGGACTGATTGTCATAAGGCTGCAATGATGAGTCCAAAGAGAGGGATGATTGTAAGAATGGCGCACTTTCGGGCAGTATTTCATCCTGTTTGTATTAGTCTGGGTACTTTAGAGAAACAAATCCAAAGAAACTCATATGTATAAGAGAGTTTTATATAAAGGTAAGTGCACATCAAGAAAACATCCCCAACCAGTGCTGCCCAGGCCCACAAGTCCAACATTAGCCCATACATTCAACACCAATCCACAAAGTCCATTTCCATCTCAAAAATACATGTATTGACACCGACTGCAGAAGCAAAGCTGAGTCAATTAATGTGTAAGCATCTCAGCTCTGGCAGAGGTCTCAACATGGCTGCTCCAGTATCTAGGGTGCATTGGGGTGGGTTCATGTGGCTTCTTCTCAGGGATGTCTTGCAGGAAGTAAGCCTTGCCAGCTGAAGCAGGGAACTGGCTAAGGCAGCTGCACCTTGGTCCAACCATCAGAAAACAAGAGACCCGAGAACTAGAAAGATGAGGCTCACCGAGCCATTTAGCACTCTGTCCTTCAATTAACACCAAGTGTTTATCCGCTACATTGCACAATAAACTAACCACCTCACTGTTGTTCATGTGATCACTGTGAACTTAAGCCAACTTAAAGATCCCTAACAAAATATTATGCAGGTTATTGTAAGTTAAAATTATTACATAAACATATATTTGTGAGTATCCACTGGAATGAAAATATTGGACATGCAGCTGATGGATTGGAGAAAATTTGAGGCTCACATAAGAATTTTATACTGCATTAATATTTTTATAAGGAGTTTTGGTGGCATAGTGGTTATGCATTGTGCTGAGATTTGCATTCACCAGTTTGCAACTACTAGCCACTCCATGGAAGAAAGACAGGGGATTCTATATCAGTAAAAATCAGAAACTCACTATAAATTGGCATTGAAATAATGGCAGTGGGTTTGGGTTTGGTTTTCTTTCAATATTTTTAACTTGACAACAAATGGCACTAGTTAGTATCCTGAATTGTAAACTGAGATCTGAGTACATATTGTTGTGAAGTCTGCCTTTGAGTAGATGCTGAAGTCTACCTTTGGGTAGATGGTAAATAAAGGCCATCCCTATAAAAAGAAGTATGGTCAGATGCCTGGAGATTCCCTAGAATCACACTCTGCACAGTGGTCACCTAGAGAGGTGCTGACAAGGCGAAGGAACCACAGCTTCTGAGAGGAAAGCATCACTGACCTAAGTCTCTTGCATCTGCTTAAACCATGAACTGATGTACTAAGGTTTGTGTCTGGGCTCACACTGACTTCCCATCACTGTGTCTCTAGCACAGTAATACACAGCTGTGTCCTCAGGATTCACAGAGCTCAGTTTTAAATAAACTTGGCTCTTGGACGTGGCCCAGGTGATGCTGACTTGGGCCTGGAGAGCTGTATTATAGTCTGTGCTCCCATCACCCCGTATATCACCAACTCACTCCAGTCCCTTTCCTGGGGCCTGGCAGATCCAGTACACACCATAGCTGGTTAAAGAGAATCCAGAGACAGTACATGTGAGAGACAGGGTCTGTGAGGGCTTCACCAGTCCAAGACCTGACTCATAATTGCACCTTGGCCAGGATACCTGGGTATAAAGACAAACACAGTGAGTCGTGTGCTCAAATGCTGTAATCTCAGACTTCATGTATGAATTTCTGAAGCACTCACCTACCAGAGTTGCCACCAGAAACAAGAAAAGCCATACACAATTCATGTTCATGTGGCTGACATTCATGATAAAGGAATGCTCTCCAGGGTGAGAAGGCATATGACTTTAAGTACATGTATGCTGTGGTTTCATCTGAATGCATATTAGGTGTTTGCATGTGGGAGGTGCGGTTGTATGTAAAAAGGTGGAAAGGGCAGAATGGTTGTGTCCAAGTATGGAATCTAAAAAGACTTTTCCCCAGCTTTGTCTTCCCTAAAAATATGCCAAACATTAGAAGCTATTTGCCAGCATATTGTGGGAGGTAATTGTTTCCATGGAGAGCCAGAGAAGTAGTCAAACCTGCTCAGTGACATCCAAAGTTAGGCTGCCATCCTGAATCTGAGATCCGTCCATCTTGGCACAGGCATACCCCAATCCCTCCCCTTCCTATTGCCTGTATACCCCTAGATTTTCATCCTCTCATTACTGTATTACCTATAGTATGACCCCTTCCTGTGATGTGTGTCTTTACCTGAAATTAGGGGGCTTGCACACCCTCAAAGGTATATAAATCTTGGTTAGAAATAAAGAATCTCTTTCCCGTGGTGCTCTCCTCTGCGGTCCTCGCTCCCGTGTCCCCTCTCCCCTTGTTCTCCTTCCCCTCACTCTCCTGCCCTCAGGTCTCCCATCTCTATGGGAATCACCAAGCGGGGCTACGGTGAGCATGCTAACATGAAATTTGTCTGATTCCATCATTTTACTCTTTCTTCTATCGCCTGTATTTCTCTATGAGTTTACTATAATCTTTAATTATTATCACTGTACAATTGTGCCTACCAGACCTGGGATGATTTGTGAGGCGCTGGCTACCCTGACAGTCATGGGAGAATACAGTCTTCTCCCTGAGGCCTTCACTCTAGCAATCATACAAACATCTGTGCAGATTTCATGTTTAATGTAGCTTTATGTCATTTCCATCAAAATACCCAGATGTTCTATTGAAATTAAAGACAATCTCTATCCTCACGATATTTAGGTAACAAGACCAGGCCTACCTGAATCTTTCCATACATCTGAACACATAGGGAAACAAGAGTATGTCATCCATAAAGCTCCTTTGCCCTATGATATTTCAGAATATTTAGAAAGGAGTAAAAATACTTTAACCCTATCTTCTAGATTTAGAGTTGGAATAAAAGGTTTCCTAACAATATGGTTATTGTGTGGTTAAAAGAAACCACAGAAATAAGAAAAAGTGCATTTATCCTCTCATGAGTTAGTACCGAGGGTGGGCATTGGGCTCAGTGTATTTTGAGAGGCGCTTGCTAACAGCGAGAGGCCTTTCCTGGACTTACACTGTCTTCCACATGTGTGGGTACCTCAGCAACATTCTTTTCTGGTACTGAGCTTTCAGACTCTTGGTCAGGAGTATTACCTGGAGTTGTCTCTGCAGGTTTCCTGCCATGGGCAGTAGAGCTACCATAGTGGTCAGCACAGCAGTTCTAGCTGACCAGGCACTGCAGTCCTTACCCAGACTCCTGTCCTCACTTCTATCTTCTCTTGGTCCAGAGCTGGTGGGTCCTTAGCATCCATGCAAGTCTGCTTTCTCCCTGAGACTGGTTTTCTGTCTGAACTCACACTGATTCTCACTCATCGTGAAAAGCTTTGGCCATAGAGAATGATACAAGTTGCGAACACTCTGAATTGGTTGCAGTGAAATGAAGTGTGATCGATTCATGTAGATATTTAGATAGATATTGTTATGAGATATATGCCACAATAAAATATCAATCAAGAAAGACATTTGCCTGAAAGACAATCAAAGTATTAAACAGAGGTTAGGGTTCATTCTGTCCACAGAAATAGGAACCATACTTAAAGCAGATTTCTATTCAAAGTAATTCCAGCAAGAGAGTTATAGAGTTATTTATTCCATGTTAAGGAAGAAATTGTCAAGTGAGAATTCTTTTTATGGGTTTCTGTGATGCGTGTGGGAGGGAATTTTGCAGCTGTTGGTAATTGTTGAAAACAATAATAATCTAATGCCATTGTGTTAGTCTGGGTACATTAGAGAAATAATCCACAGAAACTCATATGTATAAGAGAGTTTTATATAAAGGTTAAGTGCACATCAAGAAAACATCCTAACTCAGTGGTACCCAAGCCCACTACTCCAACATTAGCCCATATGTCCAACACCAATCCACAAAGTCTTCTTCCATCTCACAAAACATGCACAATGAGGCCGATGGCAGGAAGAAAGCCAAGTAAGAGAATGTGTAAGCATTTCAGCACAGGCAGGGTCACTCCTCAGCTGTTCCAGCAACCAGGGCTTCATGGGGGTAGGTCCATGCAGCTTCTCTTAAGGGATGTTCTTTCAGGAAGTGAGCCTTGCCAGCTGAAGCAGGGAACTGTCTAAGGCAGCTGCACCCTTGTCTGACCATCAGAAAACAAGTGACCCTAGAACTATAAAGGCGAGGCTCACCAAGCCATTTATCCCTCGGCCCTTCAATTGACCCCATAAGTGTTTATCGGCCAGGTTGGCACAATAAACTATGTACCTCTCCATTGAATTATGTATGAGAAGAATGTTGAAAATATTATTTTGTAGCACATATATGATAAAAATAACTTAGAATATGACATAGTTTTCATTTTTTACTTACAATTAGAAACTGATGGAAAGTGTTGCTGGTACAACATTTCAAAAGACTAGCTAAAATATTCAATCAGAAAAGAGATTATGATATAAGCCAGAAATTTGAATTTATAAAAAGTGTTAGCAATGGAATAAATATTCTTTATTTAATATTTTATTTATTGTCTCACTTTTATTCCAAAACTGTTTTATTGGGAGCAAATGCAGTTGTCATATCCATCCATAGTTCAAGTGCATCAAGCAGTATTATACAACTGCTACCCCAATTAGCTTGAAAACATCATCTTCCTTTCTTAACTAGTGGCACCATCTCCCTTTATTCCACCACCACCACCACTCCACTGTAATCCCAGAAACCCTTATTCTACTTGCTGTCTCTCTATGTTAATCAATTCTGGCTTTCATCTACCATCAAAAAGAAAAACATATCGCTGAAATTCAAGAACGCTATCCCGCAATGACAAAATACATGAGATAAACTCCAATAAGAATTTAAATTGAGGAAGCAGGCAGTCCAAGTGCAGTCAGCAGCCCTTCCTCGGAATCCATAACAGACCTAGGTGTGCTTCGGATGTGTCAGTCTGGCTACTGGAATGTGAGGATCTTGTCAGTTGACTGCCTTTCTCAGGATATTCTGGATCCAAAAGCACTCTTTAGTAGCTGGTGTCCTGCAACACGCCCTGTGGCTCATGCTGAACATGCAAACTGCTTGTCATGTGCATGATATTGAATACACCAAGAAACAACAAAAAACACCTACTCCCTGCCTTCAAGGAGATTTCAGCTCACAGCACAGCCTTATTTCTCTATGTTTGCTGTTCTTCAACTGCAGCACAAAGGAGGGATGCTTGCAAACCTCCCTCCCTGCACTGGCCACAGAGTGAAACCACTGGCTGTGAGGACTGCTGCCTACTCTGATGGTGAGCCGGCTCTGTCTCTTCTCTGTGTGAGCAAACTACTGTTGCACACAGAGCCTGTGTGTGAGCTGAGCTTTTGTCAGTGACTTCCGACACTGGTTTAACAGAAATCAACAGTTATATTGTGTGCAGTACACAAGAAGGGGAGTAATTCAACTTGAAGGGAGAATAAGGTTATTTTTATAAAAGTACCTTGTAAATTGAAGCACTAGAAAAATACATGCAAAATGAAACCATTAACATGTTAATACAGATTTTATAAATAATATTATGAAAGATGTCACAGAAAAAGATGATATAATTAAAATGAAAATACGATGTATGAAGTTCTGTGGAGACCAGGATGATGGAAAAAATAGAACAATTTTTAAAAATAGAACAATTCCTGATAGTAATATGAAGTATGATTAAACACAATGCAGAATACACAGAAAACAAATTAATGGACATAAATAAACAAAACAAGATGCAAATTCAGAAATTCGATAACTATAAGCCATTGGCACCGTTGAATACCGAATCACAGTGACTCTGGGACATAGTAGAACTGCTCCGTAGGGTGTCAGACACTGTTAATCTTTTGGAGGAGCAAACAGCCTCATCTTTATCGCTTGAAGGAGCTGGTGATTTCAAACTACTGACATTGAACTTTGCATCCCAATGTAAAATAGACAAAAAGATGGCAAAATGAAAACCTGTGCCAGGGGAGGCTAAGAGTTAAGTGAGAAAGCCCTAATTCCAACAGGAAATCCTCCCTGTCATCCATCTGTGCCTGTCTAAGGCTGGGTTCTCTGCGCCCCCTGCTGCCCAGTGTCTTCCCTGCAGGGGAGGTTTGTGTCTGGGCTCACACTGACTTCCCCTCACTGTGCTCCTTGCACAGTAATACATAGCCGTGTCCTCAGCGGTCACGGAGCTCAGCTGCCGGGAGAACTGATTCTTCGATGTGTCTCTGGTGATGGAGAGTTGGCTTTGGAAGGATGGGTTATAACCTGTATTACCACCATAATCTATGCACCCCATCCACTGCAGCCCCTTCCCCGAGGTCTGGCGGATCCAGCTCCAACAGTAATCACTGCTTGTGATGGAGAAACCAGAGACAGTGCAGGTGAGGGACAGCTTCTGGGAGGGCTTCACCAGTCCTAGACCCGACTCCTGAAGCTGCACCTGGGACAGGACGCCTGCAAATTAAAAAAAAAATCCATGTAAGTCACTTGAAGTCATAACTATCTCCATAGACCCAGGTCGGATATCTGAATCTCTCACATTGGGGAACTGTCACCAGGCACAGCAGAACACACAGCAATAGCATCTCTAGACCACAGCTCTGTGTCCCAAGAGACGAAGAGAACTGATAGTTTTCCCACCCCAAGGGTGAAATTGTACCCTAGTGCCTGAAAGATAATTTGCATATGAGGGAGTCCTGTCCTTATAAACAGAAAGTGATAGAGGCCAGACCCCCCTTTATCTTCTGAGCCCATGGTACAGTAACTGTTTGAACTCATATGTATATTAGCCTATAACAGAAGAAGTTTTTATCAAGAGGTGTGTGGGAGAGGTCAAAAGTGCCCAGAATTTCTGAGCCCAGTGTTCTATCCTTCCAACCCCTTATTGCTCCTGCCCTGCCTTGGGCTCCTGTATGTCCTGTGCCCAAGAGAGTGGGCAGAATATAGTTTGTTAAAACCATCAATTAGACCCCAAGTCATCTTCAGACCTCACAATCTCCAAGGTCCACTTTTTTTTCTGTACACCCTGACCTCTTAATTAACCTCCTCATAGTCATTAGTAGTTTTCCATGTGTGAGAGTAACATCTTTGAGAAGCATGAATATCAGGTTAGTCCCAAGGAGTTGGGGTTGATAAGGTCTCAAAGGGCCAACTCTTCTATGAAGCCATTCAGTTCAAATTTTCGCCCACTCCACCCTTGAGATTCCCTCATATTTTGGGGGTTCTGTGAATAAATGCAACATCCAAAAGAAATTCATGAATTTTTGAGGGAATGAATCACGTGGTGGTGGGTTCTGTTCAGTCCAAATTCTGATGGTCAGGAAAGGGTAAACCAGATACTATGTCCAAAGGACAAGCTCCACTCCCAGCTTTGCAGTGTATTTATGCACATCTGATCCGAAGCCTCTGGCAGAATGTTTCCAGTACACATTGCTACTCTTATGCAGCCAGGATTTCCTGAGCTTGGGCCAAGGTCATCACCTCCCCTCCCCTGCTCTTACAAGCAATACACAAACTACATCCCAGAGCCTGATGACTGAGGCCAACCTCAGTGTAATTAAAGGGATTCAAGTGTTAGAGGGTCTCAGGGAAGAACGTGCCACCTAGAAAAGTTTTGGGGCCCAGGGAAGACAATATTTTAATTATGTAGCCTCTAAAAATGCAAGATTCAGAATAGAGAACCTACTCCCTTGTTTGCCAGAATATCCACAATAGTGAAAGAACAGTCGAGTCATGATTTCAAGTGCAAAGATGCAGAAAACCAGTAAATGGAAAATAGTCATTTAAGAAAAGGCTCAGAGCAAGAGTAAGAGTCAAGTACAATATTTTAGACTTTGAATCAACAGATGTTTTCTTGAGACCCACAAGATACTCATCATTAACATTAGGTCTATCCATCCAAATTACCCTCAAAATTTAGAGACTAAACATAGACACTCTTATAAATGTCCCTTACCAAGGGATGGAGTTTAGCCTGTCAATCAGGTCGCAGCTTGATGACCCCGTTTGGAGGTGCTACGGAGATAAACAGCTCACTGAAGGCGGGACACAGATACAATCCCTGGGAGACATTCCTGTTGACAAGACACATGGAAACACACTGATGGAGCAAGAGCCCAGGAGCTGGAGGAGCCACACGTAGACCCATGCCAGTGCTGATATTCTTCCACTGCCACTGGATCCACAAGACTCTCCACCCAACGACCTGTGACCTTCCTTCATTCAGCATTATTGCATGGTTGCGTGAGTCTAAAGAGGAATTCATGGACCAGTATTGGACATATGGGCTAATATCAGATTTATTGACTTGATCTGGACTGGGCTGGGATGTTTCTCAATAAATAATTGTTCTTCTTTATAAATCTCTTTCTTATACAAAAAAAAGAATGTCCCTTACCCTGGGGCTCTGGTTCCATTGACATGTGAGCATCTCCAACCAAAGGCAGCCTCTCCATTTGTGCTCTGGGCACAGCCACATCACAACTGCTTATGGATCTCACCTTACTTTTATTCCTTACACTCAAGGATTGCCTACTTTTGGAAAATGATTCATATTGTTGACTATACATATTGTGACACTATCTCTAACCATGCAGTTTTAAATCTCAATCCCCATTCAGTTTCCTTCCTCCTAAAATATTTAAAATATTTTCCCCAGACTTATGGTTGACAACACTCATTTAATGATTAATTAGAATCTGCATATCTCCAAATTAATGTATTTTTTTACAGTGGGGAAATCCAAGCACTAGATGTTGATCCCCTGGACTTCTTTGTGCCAGAATTTGCTGAAGGGAATAAGCAATTGATTTGAAATGAAAATACATTGTACTCACTACAATCCAGGGGTTCAAGCACAGGACATTCTAGCATTTTTCGTTTGGAGATCATTGAGTCTGATCACTTTTCATATGAACACTGGCAGAGCATCACTTGATCCTGTTCATTTCATCAAAGCCCCATCTCACTGTCTGCTCTTGGTGCTTGTCTAACCGATTCAAGCCCGAGACAATGATGTAGCTTGTGTTTGTCTGGATAGACTAGAGAAACAAATCCATGGATACACATATGTACACATGGATACACATAAGAAAGAGATTTATATACAAGAGCAATTGAACATTGAGAAAATATCTCAGCCCAGTTCAGATCAAGTCCATAAGCCAGATATTAGTCCATATTTCTGATATCAATCTATAAAGTCCTCTTCAGACTCATGAAACACATGCAATGATGACAAATTCAAAAGATCACAGGCCAGTGGATAGAAAGTCTTTGGATCCAGTATCATTGTGAATATCTTAGCCATGGCAGAAGTCTCTGTGGCTTCTGAGGTCTGGTTGTGTCCATGTGGCTTCTCTTCTGTAATGTCTCCCAGGGAGTAGCAGAGAGAGAGCGAGGTGTCTACTTCCACCAAAGAGGAAATACCAGATTTCCCAGAATTCTCAGGAGAAGGTCATACCCACAGAAGTCCCTTTGGCTATATCCAGATCAACAGCCTAGACTCCACCCTTACACTCTCAGTCCTTAAATTGACACCAGATTAGGTGACTATCATATAGCTGCACACTAGTTCAGGTCACTGCCATGATCATCTCAGATAATTTCATAGCAGTGATTAGTAGGGGTCTTCTTAAGTGTCAACCACATGACATTATTCATGTACACATCACTTTCCTAACAGGTTTGGTACACATGTTCTAAATGAGCTCCTGGGTTCTCCCTGAACTCTGAAGAAGCAACACATCAAGCTTTTCTAGACTCAGATGTCTGGGTTTCTTTTGCAGTTCCCCCATCTTGCGAAGTTAGGCTTGATTGGTCTCTTAATCAAGGTGCACTGCATCTCTCAAAAGTCTGAAAGGTGGAAATGATAGAAAATATGGCTTAAGGAAAATGCAATAATATTTGCTCTAGTTGTCTATTGTTGTACATGTAGTAGACATACATTGCAGCTTAAAATTACAAGAGCTTTTTGTTTTTTATTTGTTGCTTGATTTCCCTTTTAACTCTTTTGATGCACTTAAATGTCTGATTTTTAGATCACTCTCACCTATGGTGTCTTCTTTGTGTGTACTTCCTTTGCTGTGTTTGACAGCGTATGAACACCCTGCAATGGGGCAATTCATGTGTCCCTGCTTCCTTATAGATGGTCTTCATAGCTCTGGGATTTATATATGTTCATTGATCATCTTGTGTTCATTTTTTGTACATGAGCTGATGTTTCGGTTGTCTTTCATTCTTCTGAGGGTGTCTATTCAATTGTGTCAGTAACATGGTTGAAGAGAATGTCTCTCTCTCTCTTTTAAGTCCTTTGGGTCATTGGTGAAGATCAGTTGCCTATATGTGGATGGATTATTTATTAGTCTTTTATTCTGTTCCATTGGTCAACATACCTATCATTGTACGAGTGCCAGGCTGTTTTGACTTCTGTGGCTGTGTAATAGTTTTGAGGTTAATTTGTGTGAGGCCCCTAACTTGATCTCAATATTTTGGGTCCCTTGACTATCCTAGCATTCTCCATATAAAATTAGTAATTAGTTTTCCATTTCTTTAAAGAATTAAGTTGGCATTTGGATCAGGATTGCATTATATTTGAAGATATCATTGGGTAGTATTGACATTTCTTGGCATTGAACTTCCTTGTCCATGAACATGGCATATTGAGAATGTGAACAGATTTGCATTGGGAAGGATAAACATTATGTAATCATGTCATCTTGCTGAACAGGAGAGATAGAATATAAAGACACAAAGAGACTTTGGACCAGTGCTAAGTCAGACCTGTACACTTCCTACTAAAGATGAGAGCCACATTCATATGAGAGCCACATTCTATTTTCTTGTGGTTTGTTTCCTAACTTGCCGCCTGCATAACTCTAGCTTGGAACTCAATGATATAATTGGGGAATTCTATGGAAGCCTCTGCTCTCAGTCTGTTCTTTCAGAAATACATCACCAAGTCCTTCTCTTCAGGCATCATTTGGAGAGTTTGAATAACCAGTCTCTCTGATCTAATTTAAACATTCAACCTCCCACAGCACCCAATCGCTCCATCCTCCCTCAATCTCATTAGCTCTGAATCTCCAAGTCTCCCTGAGTTTCATCTGGACCCTAAACCTGAGGACTACCTGGCAGAATAATTTTCCTCCACAAAAAAACCGGCTGATTTTGTTTGAAGAATGTTTTCTTGTTATAATACAACTTTTTAAATATAGCAAAAATTGGGAATAGCCACAGCACGGTAATTTATATAGAGAGATTCTCTGAGGGAAAATGAGAGATGAAGAAGAATGCCAATATCACAACAGGAAAGCAGACCTAAACCTCCATCTGCTCCTGCTCCTGTACTGAGGTCTGTGTTCTGTGGGTCCTGCATGCCCCCTGGGGTTCCATTTCCTCCTTGCAGGGGAGGTTTGTGCCCTGGTTCAGTTGGCTATATCCTGGCTTTGATGGTAGCAACACAGAAATACAAAGGAGTATCCTGGAATTGCAGGCTGTTCATATGCAGATACAGCATGTTCTTGGAGTTGTCTTTGGAGATAGTGAATTGACCCTTCACAGAGTCTTTGTGGTATGGTACTACCACCCCTGGTACTAATATGTGAGGCCCACTGTCAGGGGAAGCCAGCCCCTAACACATCATTACGGGTCCGGTAAGCGCAATTGTACAGCGATAATGAGTAAAGATCATATAAAGTTATTGAGAGCATGAGCTATAGAATAAGAGTATTGAAATAAATGGAGTCAAACACGTTTCATGGTAGCATGCGCACCTCAGCCCCACTGATGATCCACGTGGAGGGAGAGAGAGAGAGAGAGTTTAATGCTAGCCCAGGCCCCTTTTATCTTCTCTGGGGACATGCAAGCCTCCTAATTACAGGTGAGGATATACGTCACTGGAAGGGGCTATCCTATAGGTAATACAGTAATGAGAGGGGAGTGGACTAGGGACATACACGCAATAGGAAGAGGAGGGATTGGGGTTATACATGTGACAAGATGGGCAGATCCTAGGTTCAGGATGGCGGCTTAAATTTGACCTATTCCCTAGCTCTCCATAGGAGCCATTATCAGTAGGGTGTAAACCCCACCTACTGGAACTGAATAGATGGCTGCAGGCATCCATTGTCATTAATAGCAGGGCCTGCCATATAGTCTGGCAACCGTGCTCTGGGAGGATGTCTGAGCATCTGGCCTCCCCCACAGCCCACTCCAAGTCCTTCCCCGAAACTGTTGGACCCATATTATGGCATAGCCACTGAAGGGCAATCTAGGGGATGCAATGGAGAGTCTCAGAGACCCCTCAGGCTGCCTCAAGTCACCCCATACTCCACTAGCTGTACCTCACTCTGCACATCTGCAAGCAGAGATATCCTGGGTGGGAAACCATCGAACATATTCACTGTGTCTCTCACTCAATGCCCACACACACAAACTTGCTCTTGATTAAAAAAAAATCACCTGTTAAAATAGCAACAAGGACAAACCCCTTTCAGCACAGACCCCCTGCTGTCGGTGTTGTGCTCAATCCTGATCACTGAGTGTGGACTCCTGAGAATCCAGGAGCGCTTCCAGAGCTGCAGGGTTGGAGCTGTGTTGGCTTTCATCAGCAGGGGGAGGGGTGGATTTGCATGCCCTCCTACTGCGTAGAAATAAATGAAGTCGCACATCTTCTGAGGTATTCGTGTTCGGATCCTAGAACATATCTGAGTATTTTAGGTGTGTTGTAAAGGGCACAAGGATAATAACCTTAGAAACGTATTTTATGTGACTGTTATATGCTAATTTACCATCACACAATAATTCATTTTATTGTTCTATCACCACACAGTACACATGATTATAGTGATATGTCTCTGTTTTATAGGAATAATACTACAAACAGAAATATACAAACTGAATTTTCTTTTTCTATAGGGATTCACAGCATGTTCCTTCTCAATATCCTTTGAGATTTTGGAAAGGGCAAGATCAGGGTTGTAGGGTGGATGAGCAAAAGTTTCTAAATTAAATTATCAGGGTAGCTTTTTCTACCCTTGAAGAATAAGTACAAAGTCATGAAGGGTAAAAAAAATATATATTTGGCACAACTTCTTTGCCCTCTTTCTCACCAGTGCACTTTTCCATTTCCCTAAAGTTTTTTCATATGAGCCCTGGTCATCATCCCATAGCCATTTAGAATTTCTACAAGATGACCCCCAGAAGAGGGTCCTGACAAGAAGTAGTCCAATTATTGGGCAGTTAGAATTCCTTCTTCCCACTAATGCATTGTGTCCTAAATGAAGGAAGAATTAGAGTTCTGGGTCATGTTATGGATGTGGTTGTGGTTAGGTGCCCTGAGTCAATTCTGATGCAGAGTGACCTGTGCACAGCAGAACAAAACACTGTCTGGCACTGCACCATCAGTGCACATTGTCCTATGCTTGAACTCTCTTGGGGACAGATAATTAAGGATAAATGAGGGGAAAATTTCTTCATAAGTTAGAGGTGAAAAACTTGGCATTTAAAAATGGTTTTTTTTAGGAGAAATGGTAGAACATTACTAACATATAATGAAACTTTTCAAGATATGCTTATTTATTCTTTTTTTGAAATTGACAGTAGCTCAGGCTTTGCTCATGATCATTTGCAAAGGAACACCTGAGTAGTGTAGGTGCCTGTGTGGGTGCCTCTCCTACATGCCAGAGGAAGCTGAGTTGGGACAAGCGACAGCATGGTGTAAGTTTAGAGCTAGGCAGCATTAATTGATTCTACTTCTCAACAACTTAGAGCATGAAAATGTGTATAACACAATTTATTTATCTGTTCATCTATTTTGGAACACTTAGGTTGTTTCTTGTTTTATTCCTTTTTTAAATAAATTCAGGTTGAAAACCAAAAGAGAGGAGATAAAAAGGCATTCACATTATCAAAAAATCACCATAACAAACATGACCACTCTGAAAACTTTTCCTGAGCACAAATTGTAAACTTAGTAACATTTAAAACAACCACAAACATCGTATTTGAGAGAGAGAGCTGCTATCAGGAAGGAAAGGGGGCAAGTTCTTACCTTCGCTGGAGAAGATGTCTTGGATGATAGTTAAACTCTATAAGATTAATCTGAAACATTTAATAAACAGTTAAATGTTCCTTGGGTTAAAGTAAATAGCATCTCCCAGGAGCACTGTTTTCTTGCAGAGCAATCCCTTAAGATGCAGATAATAAACAAAACCCGATTTCCTTATATCCCTTGATCATGGCTACAGTAAAAGACAGGTAGCCAATGCCCCAATGCACCCAGATCCACCCTCCTGACTCTGAGAAGAACAAAATGACTGGAAGGCTCAATACCAATTCGTAAAAAATCTATTTTTTAAAGGAGAAGTCTAAAATCATGCCCAGACAACCTCTCTATTTAGGCCTGAAGTCTTCGATCAGAAGAGGGAGAACATAATGATTAGTAGCTGAAGGCACTGGGGGAAACCTTTGTAGCAAGGGAGTGAACAACTTGGAAGAAAAGTTCTCTGCTCCATGGGAAAGGGCAGGAAGAATGTGTAAATCGGTAGAACCTTTGCAGACTAAGAGAAACAGTTAAAAAGCCACATCTCAGAGCCAGATCCAGGAGAAATCCCTTAGAATGAGGCTCAGTCAAAAGACCAGAGAAACCCTCATAGCCTAAACCCTGCCAAAACAGTAAAAATAACAGCAGGGTGCATCAGGGAAGTTAGCATCGAGATTCTCTCTAGCACTAGTGCAAGTGAACACAAAGCAAACACGTTTTAAAAAGAGTTTTATAGAGGAATCTGAGTCCTTTAGTATCTTAAATAAAAAACAAGGTTAGCAGTGATGTACATTGTTTATAGTTAACTACAAATGGATCCAGGACTATATTTTCACAAACCCTGACAATTAAAGTTTAGCACAACTTTGGTCATAATCAGTCCTCAATAGAGAACATCATTTAGAACATAATATGCTGTTTTGTATGAGCATATTGAACATGCCCATCTATCCACAAAAATTATGGGTAATACAAAATAGTAAGAAAAAGTTGTGATACAACATCAATAAGAGATACATGATTCACACAGAGATGGGTACTATAAAGTTTAATATGAAACTCTAAAATTATGATAAAAATCTACAGGAAAATGTCAATAAATGTGTTATAAATAGTATCAGTAACAAGGTCATAAAGATGACCTAATATAATGAAAAACATAAAGTGGGTATTTATTTTTTGGAGACTATTATTATAAAAAAATGAAGAACATTCTATCCAATAATGTAAATTATGTGTAAGAAAAACCAAGACTACACAGAAAAGATCATGTAGCATTATGCAGCTCAGATGCCTTTCTTCTCCTGGAGTTCAGGAGTCACATTGCCTTCTCCCAGTCTCCTTTCACAGGGATGCACGGCAATGGCCTGCACAGCAGTGGAGCTCAGTGTTCAGTGAATGTGACTATGATCAGGGTCACTGGGGATGTGTACTTGATATATCAGAGGAGGAGTGTAGTCTGCACACACACTCCATAAGATGCTGACTTGTGGCTGATGTAAGAGAATCAGGAGACAGAATGGTGAGACAAAACTTATACACTTTATACATTGGTCCAACCCCAGCAGATTGGCCTGGAGACAGAGATCCAGGTGCTCAGATGAAGTATTGCCAGACTTTCACGTTTCAGTCTCTGACCTACTCACCGCTGAGAGCTTCCCCAAGAAGAGGAAGAAACCGACATATTCTTGGGAATGAGTACATGATTCTGAGATGTGTTATAAAGAGTGAATGAGACCTAAATTTAAATAAATACACCATGAAACTATATCTGCTTGGAGATTTGCATGTCATTGGTAGCTTTCTAATACATTTTAAAATGGGTTCATCTGGGATGAGAATGTTGAGTGTATCCTCAGAGAACACAATCCTGTCCATGATTTTTCCATTCACCAAGACCAAGGTCCCGTTCTTCCAGAACACAGAAAGTGATGGGGAAGATGGCTGAGGAGGTAGACTTGGCTTAGCATTGAGGATGACTTTAGGAATAAAGGCAGTGGTCCTCTACTCTCGGGAACTTATATATTTATAAGACATGCAAACAACACCAAGAACATTTAAATTGTCAGATACACATTTTCTCTTCTCCATTAGATTATGATAAAATTATTAATTATTCAAAAGTTAGAAGATCAGCTAAATATAGGAATCTCATTGAAATCAGCCCAAAGTGGCTCTAATTCATGATTGCTGTAAATAGGAATGGCTTTTGTATGTCACTAAAAAAAAGAGCTTTTCTTCAACCACGACACTGCTATGTCTACTCAAGAGTCCTTCTACTGTGAAAAGAGTGCATATCACTGTAAAGCAATTCACTTTTGTCACAGGAAGACATTTCTCATACAGAAAGTCATCGTTAAGAATGTTATTCACATCTAATTTTACATTTTATACAGATTGTTATACTCAAATATAGGAAAAACCTCACGTAACTTTGCATGTCACTAGATACTGGGAATGTTGCTTGTATCCCAGTACAAAATAGTAGCAAAGCCACCAGAAGGAGAGTGACAAATATGAACCCTCTGGATAAAACTATAAAGAGTGGCCGACATTGTGTGGGGCTGTGAAGGTGAAGGTACAACATCCAGCATGAAGAACTGAATGATCCCCTTTGACCCTTGAGCTGCCCCTGAATCCTGAATTTTCACAGATACGTTCGCGTCTCTCTGGACCATCGTGAGTTGCAGTTTCTTAAGGGCAGACCTATACAAGATATTAGCACAAGGTAATAAAATCCAATGGCTGAGTTTATGTATTTTCAGGTATGTTCCAGAAAAGACACACACACACGTAGTCTGCCATTCAGGTTAGGAAAACAACCAAACCAAAAAAGAGCAACAACAACTAAAACTGTGTCATGTGAAGAATAAATTCAATGTAAATTTGGCTGACTGCATGGATTTTAGCTAAATCATTAGCTAGATGATTGTCAGAATACCTCACAATTGTGATGGAAGAACATACTGTTAAAATGTCAGCAATTACTCAAACACGTAATAATTAACTTTACCAGCTGCCATTTTCCTGGAGTCTGATTGGAAAATATTTATCTCAGCATCATGAGCACTCTAGTGCAGGGACCCCTTGCAGACTCATTTCTTGTTCTTAAAAGTTAACAAATTGATTGTTGCTGTAGGACAGATTATATTTTCCTGTTACAATATAACTTTTGAATTCAGATATCAGGAGTAGGCACAGAATTGTAATTTTTAAATTAGATGGAGATTCCCTGAGGAAACTCTGAAATTTAGAGGATCCACATATGAAAACAGGAAACCAGCCTTGAAGCTCCAGGTGCACCTGCTCCTGGGTCTCAGACCTGTGCTCTGTGGGCCTGAGTGCTCCCTGGAGATCAGTCTCTTCCCTGCAGGTGGGGTTTGTGTCTGGGTTCTCATGGACTTCCCCTCACTGTCTCTCTTGCGCAGTACTACATGGCCGTGTCCTCAGCTTTCAGGCTGTTCATTTGAAGACAGAGTGTGTTCTTGGAGTTGTCTCTGAAGATACTGAAGCAGCCCTTTATGGAGCCTGTGTAGTATGTACTACCGCCATCATAGCATATGGTTGCCATCCACTGCAGGCCTTTCCCTGAAACCTGGTGGACCCAGTTCATGCCATAGTCACTGAAGGTGAATCCAGAGGCTGCACAGGAGAGTCTTGGTGAACCCCCAGGCTTTCTTAGGTCGCCCCCAGACTCCACCAGTTGCACCTCACACTGGACACCTGCAAACATAGAGGCACTGTGATTAGGCGACAAACACAGGCAATCACAATTACACACACACACACACACGCACAGAAAGCTCTCAAGGATTACCATGTAAAATGGTCAAAATGAAAGCCAAGTTTGGTATGAAACTCATTATGTGTCCTCTGGACTAGCTCTTGAGTTCAAAATAGCAACAGCAGAGACTGAGGCTGTCCTCTGAGATGCCCCACATCAGGGATTGTGGCTGGTTTATCAGCAGACAGAGAGCTGCATTTGCATGTCCCCTGATATTTAGAAGCACATGAGTAGAAAATCTGGGCAATAATTCTCCCTCAGACTCAGAGAAATACAAACACTCTCAAAGGAAAACTGCCTTTAAACCAACTGTTTATCAAGAATTACTTTAATTGTTATACATTATCAATATTTTATAAAGTAGTTTTCCATTTGTAAACTTTATATTACATACACAAACGTTCTAACTTTGTGGTATGGCAGCTCGTTGCATCCACTTTCGTTCCCCTTAAGATGTGGATACACATAGTGGACCATTCTATTATCTGTTTCTTGCGTGGGAACCTTACTGATTTTCTTGCCTTCCAAGGCATTTCCACATTTCAGTGTTATTTGTACCCTGTGGACAGGAAGCTGTTCAAAAAGCATGTACACAAACATGCAGAATGGTGTCTCCTCTCCGATTTCTGATCTGGGGGATTCCAGTCCCCTTTCTTTTGTCATAATCAGGAAAACTGGCTATTTATCAATTTTCTTCATCTTCTAGAAGAGTCTGTTTTCATATAATCAGCTTACTGATGGCGTTCCTGTAGTTTCACTTATTTTGGTTCCTTTTTTACTGCCTCCCCCTCCTGCTACCTATGCTATGGATACTACCTATGCATACTAATCTTTTTCTTGGTCCATTAGTTGGAAACAGAGGTCATCAATTCCAGAGTTTTACTTTGATAATATACAAATGTGTGTTGCTATGACTTCCTTTCTAAGTTCTCTTCAGATGAATCCCACAATATGTTGTCTTGTGATTTCAGTTTCCTTTAATCCAATACAGCCATCCAGGATGTGAAAAATCATTAAATGTATGTTAATGATACAAACAGTGTATTATATATCCATATATCAATCACTCACACTCACTCACTGCCATGAGTTGGCGCAGACTCACAGTGACTCCATAGGACAGGGTAGAACTGCCCCTGAGCATTTCTTAAGCTATACCTCTTTGTGGGAGCAGAAAGCCCCATTTCTCTACTGTGGAACAGCTGGTGGTTCAGAACTCCTGAAATTTCAGGTCGCAGCTTTATGAGTAATCACTACACCACCAGGGTTCCAGTATGCATGCATACATTCACATATTTGTGTTTATGCATACACCATATAAATGAATGAATGTTGAATTGATGTTGGGGTTTGTAATAAATATTAAGGAAGACAAGATTCCTGGAGAAAATACTTTGGATGAAAAGGAAACTCTAGATGCTAAGAGGAAACTCCTTGCTCCCATGCCTCCCCATTGCCCTTGCCCAGAAGTCTTACTCCTGTGCTCTGTGCAACCCATGTGATCTCTATAGACTGAGGTCATTATTACAGGTAAGGTTGTGCATGGGATGGCGCTGAGTCCTCTCACTGTTCCTCTCACACTGTAATGGACGGCTGTACCCTCAGTGGTCATTGAGCTCAGCTGCGGGGAGAACTGCTTGTTGACATTATTTTGGAGCTTGATAGTCAACTCCGTTGAGGCGTGTAATTGTTTTCTGCTGCTCAGACATATTGATAACAACCGGCAAACTCTTCTGCAGGTTGTGATCGATCCACCTCCAGAAATATGGAGCCACCAGAGACAGCAAATCTTAGGGAAAGGATTGTGAGGGATTCATCACTCCTGGACTCACACCTGATGCTGTACCTCCCACAGGAGACTGGGGACAGGTAGAAAAATCAATGTTGACAACTAATGTAAGCCTTTTATAGGTCAACCCATTTTTAGAAGCTCTTGATATTATGAGAGAGGCAAAATCAGCAGGCCAAAAAACATCTGAAAGAAAATAAGAAGTGATGGACAAGTTATGTAGTTCCTAGAGAGCTCTGACTACAATGTGCTGTCTTTCACCATGTTTTGAACTTTAACCTGAAAATTGAAGGGTGATCTGCATGTTACAGCTCCAGGAGGAAAACGTAGAGAGGCTTTCAATCTTTTCTCAAAAACTGAAAAGAAAAAAGCCTAATGTCTCCATCTTCTCTGAGATTGGCCTCCATTTATTGAGAACTCAAGGTCCTTAAGCTGAAGAAAATGTCTGGATGAAGAAATTCTGATTTCATTTAAACTCCCAATTGACAGTGGATATTGATTTTACTGTGTTTTCTCATTTCTCTGAATATTCTCTTGAGAATTCAATCTGCTTTCTTTAGCCTAACATCTAAATTATCACCACTTGAGACAGTGGACATGTAAAGTTTTGAGCCACCAAATGGGCAAAGGCCATGAATAGGTACTTGACTAAAGGAGGCATTCAAGTTGCAAAGATACACATATAAATATGCTAACTCCCATGACTCATTGGTGTTGTTTTTGTTTAATTGGTTGACTTTGTTTATGAGATATTTTCTTGGAATAGTTAAAGAATATCTGGTCTTATTTTCTGGAAAACATTTTAAGCACTTTCAAGGAATCTTTTCTTTTTCTTTTTTTTAACATATATGTTCAATGCAATCTGTGGTGTGATTAGTTTGTTGTTTCCATGGGTTTTCAGTGTGCATCATAGTACTACAGAATCATTAAAAACTTCAGTAATTCCTCTTTGCAACATGCTATACTGAACAAATAACCTGAGGACTTGTACTAACTGAAAACCACGACATCAAGATGGTCGGAAGGCATGTTAATAATCTGGCACATGCAAGTGACATAAAACTACATGTTGTAAGACAGCATGATTTGTAAAATTTACTGATAAAGAGCAGGGACTGCTGCCTCCACTTCAGATTAAAATTCAATGTAGAGAAAAATTAAACTCCCCACTATTGGACCATTGGAAAATAGCACGATAAATGGAGATAATATTGATGTTTGGAAGGAGTTCATCTCGCTTGGATCTACAATCAATATTAATGGAAGCTTGAGTCCATCAAATGGTGCATTTCATTGAGTAAACCTGCTTCACAGACCTCTTTAAAGGAAAAGAGCAAGGATGTCTCTTTGAGGACTCAGATGTACCTGGCCCAAACTATGAGGTTTCCAAATGTCTCATGTGCATGTGAAAGTCGGACAAAGATCAAATGAATGTACTTGAATGTGCATGAAAAATATCAAAGATCAAATGATGCACTTGAATTATGGTACTGGTGAATAATTTGATGGCAGGATGGACCACCAGAAGAACAAACAATTGTATATTGGTGTTTGGGCCGGGTCCGAACTGGGCAGCCCCCACCTCCTTTCTGGCTCCTCAGGAAGACGAAACTTCACCGGCCCCATCCCCAGCCTCTTGGAGAGATGGATGACACATTAAACTATGTAACTCTTGTCCCAGCACCACAGAAAGTGATTTACCTTCCCAGGTCGATCTGCATAGCCCATTCTCCCAGCACTTCAAAGAGCAGGTCTGCATACAAGATGACCTCCCATGGGTCCCATCCTGACATAAGGTCCTGAAGCTGCAAGCAATAAAATTATAAGGATTCTCCCTTCTATTAACATATACTTCCTTAGCTCGAACCCTATATAACTCCCACCACCTCTCTGGTGAGTTGCAAGTGCCCTGACCTAACTCAATCATACAAGCAGTGTTGTACAATCATTATCACAATCAGTTAGAAAACATGTTCTTCCTTGTTGAACTCCTTTCTATTAACTTCCCTTTTCTCCCCACCTCTCTTGCTGAAGCCGCCAGGAACCCTTATTATAGTTATTGTGTCTGTAGATTCACCCATTCTGTACTACGTAAATTGAAAAACATAGAAAACGACATCAAGAGAGTGAAAAATGCTGCCAACAATTGCTAAACAATGCAGAAATAAACCCTAAATGTATAAAACAAAACCAGAAAATATTAAAACCCAGATTAATCACAAAATATATCAAAGGGGAGATCAAATGACAAATTTTTAACCATCAAAGTCAGATGTGTCATTTTAACCTTCTAAAGTCATCTCTCCAACACTCACTCTCTCTCTCTCTCTCTCTGACCGCCAGGTTATTCCATCCCTCAGTTATGGTGAGAGGGAAATCACTGGAGGTCAATTCCCTGTGAAGATCCTGCAAATGTGTTTTCAGCTTCCCCTGTAATCCATAGCCTTCTGCATGCCAGAGTCTCACAGTTTAAGCTCTGACACTATTCCCTCCTTTGGATTTGGATTATATAATTTGCAATCCTTATAAAGTTTTGGATAGCCTCATGTGTCTCCCTCGGAATAGTTGGTGGATTTTTTCGGCTGACCTTGCACTTAGCAACCCAATGTGAATTTTCTCTATGCCATCAGGGAGAGTGAATTTTTATATAATATTTATTTCTTTACAGTATTCATTACTTATTCATTGTACTTTGTTTTCTTAGTTATTTGCAAAGCATATACCTCTAACTTAATTAGAAATAGTATATTTAGTGTATTTTAAATATTAAATAATTTAATTTTGAAAAAATTTAAAATTGTATAATTTATCATAAATTTAGGTAATTACCCTTGACTGACCAAAATTAATCTCAATTTTCTGCACCTCACTCTATCAAAGATGTTGTTGGGTGTTTTTGAGTCAGTCTTACAATGGTTCTGTGCACACAATAGGACATATAACTAAACTGCCAAGTCCTGGACCATCCTCGCTTGCTCTTAAGTTTGAGACCATTTTTGCAGCCACTCTGTCCGTGCATCTAACTGAGTGTTTCCTTCTATTTTGGTGACACTCTGCCAAACAGGATGTCCTTTCTCTAAGAAACGGTTCCCCTGATCACCTGATCCAAATATGTGAGAAGTCTCGCAGCTCTCAATGAGAATAAAGAGCATTCTGAGATATTAATCTGCAAATTTCCTCCTCTTTTGACTCTTTTGCTATCTTTTGGAATCAAAGTTGTCCTTCCAATGAGTTTTCCCTTCATTGTGACTCTAATAAATGACTTTATTAATGCCTCTGCCCATCAGACAGGTCATTTCAGTTCACCCCTTGTCAGTGTCAGGGGACTCCCTATGCCTGGATCCCTTTCTTCAGCATAAACAGAGACAATGGGTAGCAAGCATCACTAAGGAAAGGTCACACGTTTAGACCCAGAAGTATCTACAATCATTTTCTCAGACATAGAACATTATTCAATAACTACCCACAGTGCACAGGGAGTAGTGCAGAGAGATACCTCCAAAGACCTGACTGTGTGCTGTCATACAGCAATGAGCTCAGGACACTTAAAATCATGCACTGCACGCATGAATCTGCACATGCCTGTATCTCGTTGTCAACAGATTTTGAGTCACAGATAGTGTGAGGATGAGAGTGTGTTTCTCACAAAGGGAAATGGGGCATAGAGGATGATAATGAAGGGTCAGCGTCACTTTTATTATTAGTACTGCAAACAGAGAGTGCTAGTTCTTCCTTTCAATCTCACAGTAAGGAGAATATTTAGAGAAAGAGAAACAAGAAAAAGGCAAAATTGTCCCTGGGGATGCTGAGAGCAAAGATAAAAGGTCCTAATTCCAACAGGAAATTCTCCCTGTCATCCATCTGTGCCTGTCTCATGCTGGGTGTCTCAGCTCAGTGGGTCCTGTGCGCCGCCTGCTGCCCAGTGTCTTCCCTGCAGGGGAGGTTTTTGTCTGGGCTCACACAGACTTCCCCTCACTGTGTCCCTTGCACAGTAATACACGGCCGTATCCTCAGCAGTCATGGAGTTCAGCTGCAGGGAGAACTGGTTCTTTGATGTGCCTCTGGTGATGGAGAGTCGGCTTTGAAAGGACGGGTTATAATTTGTACCGCCATTATAGCATATGTGTCCTATCCACTGTAGCCCCTTCCCTTGGGGCTGGCGGATCCAGTCCCAACAGTAACCACTGCTTGTGATGGAGAAACCAGAGACAGTGCAGGTGAGGGACAGCTTCTGGGAGGGCTTCACCAGTCCTGGACCTGACTCCTGAAGCTGCACCTGGGACAGGACGCCTGCAAACAAAAACAGATGGTCCCTGTAAGATACTTGAAGTCACAAACATCCCTATAGACCCAGGTTGGATATCTGAACCTCCCACCTTGGCGAACTGTCACCAGGCACAGCAGAACACACAGCAATAGCATCCTGAGACCACAGCTCTGTTTCCCAAGAGACCTACAGCTCTGTCTGAAGAGAACTGATAGGTTTCCCAGCCAAGGGTGAAATTGTACCCTAGTGCCCGAGAATAATTTGCATGTGAGGGAGCCCTGGCCTTATAAACAGACAGTGATAGAGACCAGACTTCCCTCTTCCTTCTGAGCCCATTGTAGGTGACCATTGTTTGAAATCATAATCGTGTTAGTCAATAATGAGAGAATGTTTACCCCAAGAGGTGTGTGGGAAATGTCAAAGGCAATACAAGGATTTCTGAGTTCAGTGTTCTATCCTTCCAGCCCCTCATAGCCCTGCCCTGTCTTGGGCTCCTGTCTGTCCTGTGCCCTAGAGAGTGGGCAGGATAGAGTCTGATGAAACCATCAATTGGAAATTGGACTCTAAGATATCTTCAAACCTCACACTCTTCAAGATCCCTTATTTTTTCCCTGTATACCCTGATACCTCCCAATTAAACTCCTCATAATACTTAGTAGTTTTCCTTGTGTGGAAGCAACATCTTTGAGAAGCATGCATACCAGATTAATCCCAAGGATTTAGGGTTGATAATTCCTCAAATGTCCAACTCTTCTACGAAGCCATTCGGTCCCAATTCCCACCCCATCCTCCCTTGAGGAGATCTCCTCATGCTTCTGGATTCCCAAGAATCACTGCAACATCCAACAGAAATTCATGAAAATTTGAGGAAATGAATCACGTTGTGATGGGTTCTATTCAGTCCAAATTGCAAAGGTCAGGAAAGAGTAAACCAGGCGTTGGGTGCAAAGGACATGCTGCCCTCCTAGCTTTTCATTGTATTTATGCACATCTGACCCAAAACCTCTGGCAGAATGTTTCCAGTGGGCATTGTCCCTTTGCTAATCTTATATAACCAGGATTTCCCGACCTTGAGCCATGGTCATCACCAACCCCACCGCTCTTACATGCAATACACAGACTATATCCCAGAACCTGATGACTGAGGTCAACCTCAGTGTAAGTAAAGAGATTCAAGTGTCAGAGGGTCTCAGGGAAGAGCGTGCAACCAAGAAAAGTTGCGCCCCAGACAAGACAATGTTGTAACTCTGTAGCCTCTAAAAATGCAAGATTCTGAATAGAGACACTCCCCCCGCCCCTTTGTTTGCTGGAATATCCACAAGAGTGCAAATTCAGTGGAACCATGATTTCAAATGCAAAAATTCAGGAGAGCAGTAAATGGAACATAATCATTAAAAAAAAAAAAAAAGGATCCGAATAAGAGCCAAGCACAGTGTTTTACATCTTGAAGCAAAAGACATTTTCTTGAGACCCAGCAGGTACTCTCCTTTAGAATTAGGTCCATCCATGCAACTGATCCTCAACATTTAGATTATGAGCGCAGACACTCTTTAAAATGTCCCTTATGCATGGGGCTCTGGTTCATTTGAGGTGTGAGCATTTCCAACCAAAGTTAGCCTCTCCATTTGTGTTCTGGGCACAGGCCCATCACAACTGCTTATGGATCTCACCTTAAATTTATTTCCTAAACTCAAGTATTGTCTAATTTTGAAAAAAAATGTTCATATTATTGACTATAGAAGCTCTGACATTCTCTCTAAACATGCAATTTTAAAGCTCAAACTCCATTCAGCTTCCTTCCTTCTAACAAAGTTAGAACGTTTTCCCCAGACTTAGGGTTGACACCACTCATTTCCTGGTGAATTAGAATCTGTATATCTCCAAATTAATAAATCTTTTTACAATGGGGAAACCCAAGCACAAGGCGTTGTTCACCTGGACTTCTTTTTTGTTTCTTTCTTTTTTTTACATTTTATTAGGGGCTCATACAACTCTTATCACAATCCACACATATACATACATCAATTGTATAAAGCACATCCGTACATTCTTTGCCCTAATCACTCTCAAAGCATTTGCTCTCCACTTAAGCCCTCTGCATCAGGTCTTCTTCTTTTTTTTTTTTTTTACCTGGACTTCTTTGAGCCAGAATTTTCTGAAGGAAATAAGCAATTACTTTGAAATGAAGATGCATTGATTTCACTAAAATCCAGGTGTTCAATCACAGGACACTCTAGCATTTTTCAATTGAAGATCAGTGAGTCAGTTCCCTTTTCATGTGCACACTCGCATAGCATCATTTGATCTTGTTCATTTCACCAAGTCCCCATCTCACCATCTGTTCTTGATGCTTGTCTGACCAATTTAAGCTTGAGACTGTGATGTAACTACGCACTAGTTCAGCTCACCTCCATCTCTCGGTTTGACTGCAAGGATCGTCTCAGATAATTTCATAGCAGTGGGTTAGTAGGAGCCTTCTTAAGTGTGAACCTCATGACATTATCCATCTGCACATCATTTTCCTAACAGGGTTGGTACACATGTTCTCAATAAGCTCCTGAGTGCTCCCTGCACTTTAAGAAGCAACACATTGTGCTCTAGGCACAGATGTTCTGGGTTTGTTTTGCATTCCCCTATCTCCTGGGGTTGGGCTTGGTCTGTCACTTAATCAAGGTCTCTCAAAATTCTGAAAGGTGGAAATGATAGAAACTAATACTCCAAGGGAAATGCAAACATATTTGCTCCAGTTGTCTATTGTACACAGAATAGACATGCAAAGTTGCAGCTTAAAATTACCAGAAATTTTTGTTTGATTTTTTTTATTTTTGGCTTGGCTTCCCACTTTACTCTTTTAATTAAAAAATGTCTGATTTTTAGAATATCACTTTCATCTCTGGTGTCCACTTTGCGTGTTATTCCTTTGCTGTGTTTGATAGTGTATGAGTGCCCTGTGGGACATGTGTGTCCCTACTTCCTTATAGATGGTCTCTATAGCTTTTGGATTTATATTTAGGCCTTTGATCATCTTGTGCTCATTTTTGTACATGAGCTGAGGTTTTGGTTGTCTTTCATTCTTCTAAGGGTGGCGATCCAATTGTGCTGGCCCCATTGTTGAAAAGAAAGCCACTCTTCCTTATAAAGTTCCTTGGGCATCGTTGAAGATCAGATGCCTGTATGTGTATGGATTATTTATTAGTTTTTTATTCTGTTCCATTGGTCAACATACCTATCATTGTATGAGTACCAGGCTGTTTTGAATACTGTGGCAGTGTAATAGTTTTCAGGTTAGTTTGTGCGAGAGCCCCTAACTTGATCTCAATCTTTTTTGGTCCCTTGATTATCCTAGGATTCTCCATATAAAGTGAGTAATTATTTTTTCCATTTCTGTACAGGGTTAAGTTGGCATTTAGAAACACAATTACATTGTATTTAGAAACAGTATTGTGTAGCTTTGACATTTCCTTGGTATTGAGGGTTCTTATCCATGAACATGGCATATTGAGAATGTGAACAGACATGCATTGGGGAGCATAAACATTCCAGAATCGTGTCATCTTGCTGAAAAAGAAAGACTGAAAATAGATAAAGACAGAAAGAGGCTTTAGAGAAGTTGTGAGTCTGACCTGCACATTTCCCACTGAAGATGAGAGCCATACAGGATCCATAGTCTGCTTTGATGTGCCTGGTTTCCTAACTAACCACCTGCATAACTCTAAAGTGGTATTCAATGTCAAAATCCGGGAATTCTATGAAAGCCTCTGCTTTCAGTCTGTCCTTTCAGAAGTAACATCAGCAAGTCTTTCTCTTCAGGCATCCTTGGTAAGTTTGAATAACCAGTCTTTCTGATTCAATTCAAAGATCTCACTCAGGGATAGGTACAACTGGCAGTATAAAAATAGAGAGATTCTCTGAGGGAAACTGTAAGATGGAGAAGAATGCCAATACCACAGCAGGAAAGCAGCTCTGAATCTCCATCTGCACCTGCTCCTAGACCTGAGGCCTGTGTTCTGTGTGTCCTGAGCGCCCCCTAGCGATATGTGTCCTCCCTGCAGGGGAGTTTTGTGTCCTGGTTCAATCTGAATTCCCCTCACCGTGATGGTAGCAGCACAGGAATACAAAGGCGTGTCCTCGAATTTCAGGCTGTTCTTATGCAGGCATAGCATGTTCTTGCAGATTCATAGACACCTTGGAGAAGTCTTTGTAGTATGCACCATCACCACTGGTACTAATACTCGACACCCACTGCAGGTCCTTCCCTGGAGCCTGGAGGACACAGATCATGCATAGCTACTGAAGGACAATCTAAGGCTGCACTGGAAAATCTCAGAGACCCCCAAGGGACCCCCATACTCCACTAGCTACACCTCACTCTGGACTTCTGCAAGCACAGACATCCTGGGCAGGAAAACCATCAGACATTTTCACTGTGTCTCTCACTCACACCCAAGCACACAAAATGGTTCTTGACAAAATCACCTCTTAAAATAGCAACAAGGACAAACTCCTTTCAGCACAGACTCCCTGCTGTCTGTGTTGTGCTCAGTCCTGATCACTGAGTGGGGGCTCCTGAGAATCCAGGAGCGCTTCCAGAGCTGCAGGGTTGGGGCTGCGTTGGCTTTCATCAGCAGAGGGAGGGATGGATTTCATACCCTTCTACTACATAGCAATAAATGAAGTTGCAAGACTTTTGAGATCTGAGGACTCTGTTCCTAGAACATATCTGAGTGTTTTAGGTGTGTTTGGATGGGCACAATGACAATATCCTTGGTAGCATGTATTATGTAACTGTTCTATGCTAAATTGTTATCACATATTAATTTATTTTATTTTCTATGAATAGAGTACATGAGATTATAGTTATATATTTCTGCCTTATAGAAATAATACTACATATAGAAATGTAAAAATGGTTTTTATATATAAAAGGGATTCACAGCATTTCTTCTCAATATCCTTTGAGATTTTGGTAGAGGTAAGATCGGTGTTGTCCTTAGGACTAGTAATGAGAGTAGCCATATCAGGAGGGCAAGGGGAAGGTAGGGGAGAAAGGAGAACTGATCACCATGATCTACATATAACCCCCTCCCTCAGGGTGCTGGACAACTGGAAAGTGGGTGAAGGGAGACATCGGACAGTGTAAGATATGACAATAATAATTTATAAATTATCAAGGATTTGTGAGGGAGGGGGTAGTGGGAAGAGAGAGTGGAAATGAGCTGATACAAGAGCTCAAGTAGAAAGAAAATGTTCTGAGAATGATGATGGCAATGAATGTACAAATGTGCTTGACAAAATGAATGTATGTATAGATTGTGTAAAGAGTTGTACAAGCTCACAATAAAGTGATTTTAAAAAGATCAGTGTTGTAGGATGAATGAGCAAAAGTTTCCAAATTAAATTCTCAGGACAGCTCTTGCTACCATTAAAGAATAAGCAGGTAAAAGCTTTAAATAGTGTAAAAACAGAAGAAAGAAAAGTGGCACAGATTCGTTGCCCTTTTTCCTCACCTGTGCACTTTTCCATTTTCTTAAAACATTTCATGAGTCCTGGTCATCATCTTGAAGCCTTTAAACTTTTCTAAAGGACAGGGGTCCTGACAGGAAGTAGACCAGTTATTGGGCAGTTAGAATGTTTTCTTCCCATTAAAGCATCATGTCCTGAATGAAGGCAGGGTTGAAGTTCTGGGTCATGTGGTTGTTGTGGATAGGTGCTATTGAGTCAGTTCTGACCCACAAGGACCCTGTGCACAGCAGAACAAAACAGTGTCTGGTACTGCATCATCCATGCTCAAGATCCTATGCTTGATCTGTCTGGGGGACAGATAATTAAGGACAAATGAGGAAGAAATTTCTTTATAAGTTCTGAGGGGAAAACCTGGCATTTTAAAATTTATTATCTAGGAGAAATGGCAGAAAAAGTACAAACAAACAATATAATGAAGCATTTAAAAATATGTTTATTTGTGCTTTGTTTACCTGCTTTTTAATTGTTAAGAGCTCAGGCTTTGCTTCTGATAATTTGCAAAGGAATATTTCATATCAAGAATTTACTATTCATCAATAAAATATCCCAGCCAGGCCAGATCGTCTATAAGTTCATTATTAGCCCATTTGTCTGATATTAGTCCATGAATTCCTATTCAGATTTACACAACACACGCAATGATGCAGGATGATCACAGGCGGGTGCGTGGAATGTCTTGTGGATCCAATGAGAGTGGACACATCTCCAGGGTTTTGGCTGCCATCACCGTGGCTCCATGTGGCTGCCTTGTCCATAGGATGGTGAGAGAAAGAGAAAGAGACAGAGAGAAAGAGAGAGAGAGAGAGAGAGAGAGAGAGAGAGAGAGAGAGAGAGAGAGAGAGAGAGAGAGCAGCCTCTTCTAATGGCAGAGTCAAAAAACAGTTCCGAGAAGCCTCATAAGAAGGCCACACCCACAAGGAGGGATCGCCAGGCTGTGACCTGATTGATAGGCTAGAATCCACCCCATTAGGCTTTTATCAGGTTAACATGAGATCTTACATCTACCACAGCATAAAATCTACAAATGTATGAACAGTGCAATATCTGTTTGGGTTTTGTAATAAACTTTTTGGAGAGAGTCTTTTGGGGGGAACTGAAACCCTAGATACTAATAGGATGGTCCTTGCTCTCATGCCTCCCCCATTGCTATGGCCCCAGAATTCTTGTCCCTGTACTTTCCACAACCCAAGTTATCCCCATAGACCAGTGGCATCATCGCAGGGACGTTTGTTTGTGATGGTAGTGAGTCCTCTGTTTCTCTCGCACATTAATGAACAGTTGTGTCCTCATGTCATTGAGCTCAGTTGCAGGGAGAACAGCTTTTGTTCTGGATATTTTTCTGTAGCATGAGCATAAGCTCCTTAGAGATTGGAGGCTGTTTTCTGCTAATGATTTATATCGCTCACAGCTGCTCCAACCTCTTGGGAAGGGCTTGGCAGCTCCTGCTCCAGCAGCAAGAAGTCATCAGAGATAGCAAAGCCTACGGAGAGGATCCGTGATGATTCCTCCCTCTTGGACCCAAATCTTGGAAAACTACGAACAGGGAAAATAATCACAGATGACAAGTAATGGAAGCCTCAGTAAGCCAGTGCATTTTTGGAATCTTGACACTGCTAGAGAGAAGTAATAGCTAGGCAGAGGAATCTCCACAGGACATTGATGACCTCTGGAAAAGGTCTGTGGTTACTAGAGAACCTGGTCTATGATGAAATTGATGAAGTGCCCTGCATATTAGAAGCCCAGGAATAAAGAAGAGAAGTTCCCAGTCTTCTCAGAAACTGAAAGTCTGACCCCATCATCTTCTTTGTGCTAACACCAACACCACACTCACTGCCATTAGTGGATTCCGACTCAGAGAGACTCTATAAGACAGAGTATACTATTGTGTCGAAAAGCACACTCGGCGAAAGGAACTGTGGTACCAACATGACTCCTGCTAGAAACAAAGACAGGGCTGAACGACAGTGAAAGGGTCAGCTTCCCTTGGATCAAGCAAGGACTGAGCCAGAAGATTCCCCAAGGAAAGCTTCTGAAAAAAATGGTGACCACGGTTTAAAGTTTAAAAAATATACTAATAAGTAAATGTATAGGATTACAGATGTGAAACATATTTCACAGGGATGGTCACAAATATGTATAGGGTGAGGTTAAGTTTCTTAACAAGATACAGATCTTGGTCCTTCTTGTTTCCCAATGTCTTCTTATTTGTCCTTTATTGTGACTTTTGGTTCCTTGACCATAGTTCTTCTGTTCCATGTGACGTGTGACTGGAAGTTTGGGGATGTCTTTGTGGACACGTTTGTCTGGCCAGTTTGGGTCAGAATGGGTACTCATTTGGTGTAGTGGGATATTTTTTTTGTGAGGAAAGGGCTCAACAGAGACAGGATATCAGAAAGGGAATTGCAGAATAATTATGGGCAATAAATGGGGCACTCCAACATACAGTGGCAACATCTCATATCCTAAGGAGAGTTTTCTTGGACAAGCTGTGGAATTTACACTGTGACACAACGTTAAGCAGGTTGGGGAATAATCTCAAACAGAATGTACAATGTTCATCTTATACTGTACTCAGAGTCCTCTTAGCTACTATATTCACAACAAATATAATCTTGCCACAAGACATTAGTTATTGAAGATTACTTTTCCCCAGAAATGGTAAGTCTATTGTCATTTATTGTTTGTCTTCTTTCTTTTTTAGGAATTTGGCAGTGATTTGTAGACATAGTTTGGCAAGAAATGTATATATTATTTCCTTTTTTGTTTCTCCTTCCAAAGATCAAACTGGAGCTTCTGTTAAAAATTGAAGAGTTTATTAAGGAGCAAAACAATCCAGGACGCTATACAAAGATAAAGTCATGTAACAGTTTTTATTTGTTTTGCTTTGATTTTAGATATTGGGAGAGAGAGTGAATGCTCTTCCTGGCAGCTTGTGAGAGGAGCTATGCTGACTTTTGAAAGTCGTTCAAAATAAACAGTAATCATGAACAACAGAATTGGAATCTGGCCTGCAACTTTTGCTTGTCTTTACATGGACTCATATCCATCATGAGCTCTTCAATCCTTAATCATCAGCAGCAAGTGTTTCAAGTCCTTGTCACTTTCAGCAAGCAAGATTGCATCACCTTCATAACACAGGTGGTAATAAGGTTGGTTTTCTCTAGGCCTGATGCCATATTCCTTTCATATAAACCAGCTTCTCTGATTATTTGCTCATCATGCAGCTTGGACAAATATGATGAGAGGGTACAACTTGTCAGACACTTTTCTTGATATGCAGTATTCCCTTGTTCTGTTTACACAAATACTTCTTGATCTGTATACAAGTTCCTCCTAAGCACTATGAAGTGTTCTGGAATTCCAGTTCTTTCCAAGGTTATATGTAGTTTATTAAGAATATTTAGTTTAATTACATTTACAATGGCAAAAAAGTCCAAATTCTATAGAACTTATTGTTCTTTCTTTAGTGAAAGTTTTATTTTTGTATCTAAAAATCTCACATTCATATAGGCATACATGCAAAAACTAATATAATGTCTAATATTTTATTTTAGAATATTTTGGACTTTGCATTTTGTTTTAACATCTAAACACTTTTATATATAATTTTTCTTAAGAGGAATAAATTCTGAATACATTTTCTTTGTTTTACACTTCTTTGTACTTTTGATTGAATAGATTATCATTCGTCAAATTAATTTTTAAACAATCAAAGAACTTTCCCTTAGGGCTGGCCTTGAATTTGGACTTCTAGTCTCTAGATATTCAATAAAACATATGTCAATTCCACTAGCGAAGATAGGAATGGAAGGAAAGTTCCTCAAGACAATACAAGCTATATATGAAAAACCAACAGCCAAAGTCGTAGTCAATGGAGAAAAGACTAACACAATCCCACTGAAAAAGGGGACCAGACAAGGATGCCCCTTGTCTCCACTCCTATTTAATATCGTGCTGGAGGTTTTAGCTAACAGCATAAGGCAAAGAAGTGACATCAAAGGTATTCATTTGGGGAAGGAAGAGGTGAAACTATCGTTATTTGCAGATGATATGATTTTATATATGAAAAATCCCAAAAGTTCCACAAGGGGAGTACTGGAAGCAATAGAGGAGTTTGGCAGAGTGGCAGGATACAAGATCAACAAACAGAAGTCCATCGGACTGTTATACACATCAGATAAGACCACAGAAGAAGAGATCAAAAAGGTGGTACCCTTCACAATAGCCAAACACAAATTGAAGTATCTAGGGATACACCTGACTGAAAAAAACAAAAGATCTATATAGGGAAAACTATAGAACACTATTACAAGAAACCAAGAGCGACCTCAACAAATGGAAGAATATTCCACGCTTTTGGAGTGGGAGACTTAATATAGTTAAGATGTCAGTTCTGCCAAAAGCACTCTATAAGTTTAATGCTATCCCAATACAATTACCATCATCTTTCTTCAAAGAAATGGAAAAACTTATTACTAACTTCATATGGAGAGGGAAGAAGCCCAGAATTAGCAGAGAACTCCTCAAGAAGAAGGACACCGTGGGAGGGCTTGCTTTACCTGACTTTGGCACATACTATGCAGCCACAGTTCTCAAAACTGCATGGTATTGATACAATGACAGATACTCAGACCAATGGAAAAGAACTGAAAACCCAGAAATAAAAGCATCAGCATATACACAGCTGATCTTTGACAAGGGCCCCCAAAATATCAAATGGGAAGCCGATGCCCTCTTTAACAAGTGGTGCTGGAAAAAATGGATATCAACATGCAGAAAAATGAAGCAAGACCCTTATCTCACTCCATGCACAAGAATAAACTCAAGGTGGGCCACAGACCTTGAAGTTAAACCCCATACTATTAGGGCCATCAATGAGGGAAATGGGACCAACTTGAGAACTTTGGCACAGGGAATACACAGGCTATCAGAAATAGGGAAGGACACAAACACAGAGGAGGAACAAATTGACAAATGGGATATACCGAAGATAAAACACTTGTGTACAACCAAAGAATTCACCAAGAGAGTAATAAGAGAGTCCACAGACTGGGAAAACATCTTTAGCAATGACACATCAGACAAAGGCTTTATTACTAAAATTTACAATACTCTGCTAGCTTCCAAAAAGAAAAAAACCAATAGCCCACTTGAAAGTTGGGCAAAGGACTTGAACAGAAATTTTACAGGGGCAGAAATCCGAATGGCCAACAAACATATGAGAAAATGTTCCCGATCTTTAGCCATAAGAGAAATGCAAATTAAAACAACAATGAGGTACCACCTGACACCCTCAAAGGTAGCCCAATTCAAAAAATCAGAAAGCAACAAGTGTTGGAGGGGCTGTGGGGAGACAGGAACTCTCATCCACTGCTGGTGGGACTGTAAGAATGTACAGCCACTATGGAAATCAATCTGGCGATACCTAAAACAGATGGAAATAGAGTTACCACATGACCCAGCAATTCCCCTATTGGGCATATACCCAGAGGAGGCAAGGAACAAACCAAGACCAGACATCTGTGCTCCAATGTTCATTGCAGCACAGTTCACAATTGCAAGGAGTTGGAAGCAACCCAAATTTCCATCAACTGACGATTGGATTAAAAAACTGTGGTATATACATACAATGGAGTACATAGCAGCATGGGAAGAACTGGAGGAAATCATGCTAAGCGAGGTAAGTTAGGCACAAAAGGACAAGTACACATGAGCCCGCTGAGGTAAGAATTAAAATTTTTTTTAAAAAAGCAAAAGGGGTATAGGGGAAAAAGCTACTGTATACAAACATTTTAGGGGTGAAGACTGTGTAGTATGGAAGGGACCAGACCAAAACCAGGGATATACATGGTAGACATGGTGGAGGAGGGGGGGAAAGGAAAACAAAAGGATGAATATAAGGAAGAAAAGGGGAGCGGGGGCATGGGGCATTAATCCACCCAAGGGGAGGGTATTGTTTATATCTCCACAGGGAAAGTGGGACCAGACTTCAACCCAGTGCCGCAAGGTGTGAATGCAATATCCCAGCGTGGAGAGGTCTGGGAGGCTGGCCCCAGCACCATAAATTAAGTGGATTCCTGCCCCTCCCCCGAAAAAAAATTTGTTCCAAAGGACGACATTGACTCTGCAGCTCCGGGAGATGATATCTGATCAGAGCACACGGGAGCAGATGAAGGGGCAGGAGGAGAGAGTGGAGCACAGCCTGGCCCACCAGGCCGTGAGGATGATGTTCCTGAGTAGAGCAGCCAGTCCACAGAGAGAACAACATGGCTGGCGCCACTATGAGAAATGATGCCCCTCAGTGACTAAGGGTGATACAGGGGACTGCACCGGAGACACAGTGTGGGAATTGTACCTGACTTGATCCCACCACAACGAGGCAAATCACTGGGGGAGTGCAGCGGAACAGCAAGGGAATGGAGTGGCAAGGTCCCCAGGGAATGCTGAAAGTGGATCTTGGGGCCAGGGCGTGGTGCCCCAACAGACTGGACTGGAAAACGCCCCTAAGGGCCAGCATCCAATCCCTGAACTAACTACAAGCTTTTCTCTTCAGAACTGTTTTTTTCTGTTCTTTGTCAGTGGTTTGTTTTTGTCGTTTTGCTGTCTGGTTGTAAACTGTTGCTTTGTTTTCCTCTGTCTTATTTTCGTGCATGTTAGTGTCTCCACAGGTCTGTCTGAATAGGACTGGCTGGATGAACTACCTGGAGGAAAAACAACGGGACCGACAATTCCGGGGGGACTTGGGGTGGGGGGGTAGGGGGGGTATGGAAGTGGTGTTAGCAAACACAGGGTCAAGGGAAAAACATGGGACCCAAAATGGTAGAGAGGGGGGAGTGGCAGGCCTGGTGGGGAATGATTAAGGGTAAGGTTGCTTAAAGAAGAGGTATACTCTAGCGCAGTTGGCGACGAAGCATGGTAGTGGGGCAGGAGGAAAGTCAAGGTAGATGGAGGAAAGAGCTAGGAGTCAAAAGGCATTTATGGAGGTCTAGACAAAGACATGTACATGCAAATATATATAGGAGGATGGGGAAATAGATCTATGTGTCTATATTTATAGGTTAAGTATTAAGGGGGCGGAAGGACCTTGGGCCTCTACTCAAACACTCCCTCAATGCATGAATACTTTCTTTTATTAAATTAGAACTCTGTGATGCTCACTCTCCCGACACAACTGCTGGAGCCAAAGTGGGTGAACAAGTAAATGTGGTGAAGAAAGCTGATGGTGCCCGGCTATCAAAAGAGATAGTGACTGGGGTCTTGAAGGCTTGAAGATAAACAGGTGGCCATCTAGCTCAGAGGCAGCAAAGTCCACATGGAGGAACACACCAGCCTGTGTGATCGAGTGGTCCCAAAGGGATCAGTTACCAGGCATCAAAGAACAAAAAATCATATCATTGACTGCACACCTCCATGATAGGATCGCTGAAGACAGGTGGGTGCATAAGCAAATGTGGTGAAGAAAGCTGATGGTGCCCGACTCTCAAAAGAGATAGTGTCTGGGGTCTTAAAGGCTTGAAGGTGAACAAGCGGCCATCTAGCTCAGAAGCAAAAAAGCCCACATGGAAGAAGCACACCGGCCAGTGTGATCACGAGGTGCCAAGGGACCAGGTATAAGGCATCATGCAAAAAAATAAGATATATTTGTGTGTGTGTGTGTATGTATGTGTATATGTATATATGTGTGTATATATGTATATATCATATTAAATGAAGGAGGAAGTGCAGAGTGGAGACCCAAGGCCCAAGTGTCGGCCAATGGAGATCCCCTCATAGAGGGGTTTAGGAGAGGAGATGGGTTAATTAGGGTGCGAGATAGTACCGATGAAGAACACAGCTTTCCCCCAGATCCTGGATGCTTCCTCCCCCCAACTACTATGATCCGAATTCTACCTTTCAGGGCTGGATAGGGCAGAGGCTGTACACTGGTACATATGAGGGCTGGAGACACAGGGAATCCAGGGTGGATGATACCTTCAGGACCAAGGGTGTGAGGGGCGATGCTAGGAGAGTGGAGGGTGAGTGGGTTGGAAAGGGGGAACTGATTACAAGGATCCACATGTGACCTCTTCCCTGGGAGAGGGACAGCAGAGAAGGGGGGGAGGGGAGATTCCACATAGGGCAAGATATGACAAAATAACGATGTATAAATTACCAAGGGCACACGAGGGAGGGGGGAGATGGAAGGGAGCGGAAAAAAAAGATGACCTGATGCAAAGGGCTTAAATGGAGAGCAAATGCTTTGAGAATTATTGGGGCAGGGAATGTATGGATGTGCTTTATACAATTGATGTATGTATATATATGGATTGTGATAAGAGTTGTATGAGTCCCTAATAAAATGTAAAAAAAGAAAAGAGGAAAAAAATGATTAGGGCAAAGACTGTACAGATGTGCTTTATACAATTGATGTATGTATATGTATGGACTGTGATAAGAGTTGTATGAGCCCCTAATAAATTGTTTAAAAATTAATAAAAAACATATGTCTATTTTTAAACACTCTCGACTTCTGATATCAGGTTGCAATAACTTTCAGAAACATAGAATTTATTCCAAAATTCACTATATGAAAAAGTCAGTTCTCTAATTAAATGTCAAAATAAAAGTAAAATAAATTTGTTTACCTTCATCATAACAGTAACAATTTAAAAAGTCATTCAAATTTTAGGTCGTGAGGATATAATATTGTTAATAGACACCACCATGTACAGTGAATAAACATACAATGAATCTGGTGAGAGCAAGGACCCAGTGGGGCGGCCTGACAACCCTACATCCTCAGCCCACTGGACTCACAAATTTTCCACCATTGACAGGGCATAAGTTTACCACTTTCCGATCTCTTATTTTGTGGGTGATATTTGTATTTTACTTTTGTGACAAGTTTTCACCTTCAAAAGATACCAACTTGTAGTGGTTTTACTGTCTTCCTGCCCTTTGTTATGGGACATTCTCTTTGTTATAATTTAAGAGAAGATAGTCCCCGAAGGGAGGATGTTGGATTTCAACCAAGTGAACTTGTGGCTAGAAGCGCAATACTTAGCTTTCACCATCACCACCCCTCTTTTTATCTCTGCCCCATGGGGCCTATTTCTCTGGCTATCATGTTGGCACTTTCATACAAACTCCAGGTTTGTTAATATAAATCACTCGTATTTTCTACACGTTCAACTAACTAAGTTGAAACCAAGAAGTAAAATCGCAGATCACATTGCAGACTTTTGCAATACCAACCACTTCTATGCAAATACCTTTTACAGGGGTAGTTCAAACCTTTGGTTTGCAATCAATTAGATGACAGTGAGAGTTTCTTTCTTACCATTAAGGAGACACTAGTACACTCCCTACAATTGTCAAAAGAGCTTCCACTGAACCAGTTTGAGAGCTGTGGGAACAAAACCAACTGAAGACCCCGCAGAAAGATCCACCTGTGCTCATCTCTGAAGCTGCTCCTGGATCCTGGGCCTGTGTTGTTTGTCCTGAGCGCCACCTGCTGGTCTGAACGATCCATGGAGTTCAGCCCCAGAGCGGTCCTGCAGGATAGTTTATGTGAGGGCCACACTGTCCTGTCTGTGTCCACCTGCACAGTAATACACAGATGTGTCCTCAGTGCTCACAGAGGTCAGGGGTAGGGAGAACTGTTTTCGGTCAGCGTCAAGGTCAAAATTACAGTGACTTATAGTAGGAGATCCCTTACACCATGGCCTCTCCCTGGGTGCTGCCTGACTCTAATCAATCCAAAATACCCTTCCCTGACACTGACCTCATGAAAGGACCAGGATCTTCAAGAAAAATAGGGGGGGGAATGAGGTAGACATTTCTTAACCAAGGTCGTCCTGGCTCAGGAGGATTCGGAGTCTCCTCCGGGGGGAGACCACTTTTAACCAGGAAACTATACCAAACAACCATTTTCCTGAGTGTAACTGACCGGCATAAGGTCTGGGATCCATGAGACTTTTGCTAATGCCACAGCGACACCACTCCACCAGGTGTTTATACAAAATTGTTTCCTGAATCAAGTTGAATGCAGGCAACTGAATCCAGTTAGAAAGCAACAACGATCTTTTGAAATACTTATTAGGAAGAAGTTCTATAATACTGGGAATGGTCTTGGTGAGGAGAAAAATAAGCTGAGGAATTTCTTTCCTATTATGACAATGCACCTGCTCATTCTTCAAGGGAAGAAAGGGCTGAACTCTGAGGATTTAATGAAGAAACCTTACATCATCTGCTCTGTAGCCCTGCGGTTATTCAGAAGTCATAGAGTGAGTCACTCCAGAGAACCCCGATTCAGTAAGAGGCGTCATGGCCCCCACATGGGAAGATGTCTCCCTGTCGTGTCAGTGGCCTGTGTTCTTGTTCTCACTTTCTATGAGACAGCAGACTGTGTGTCCTCTGGTGCTGGACTGAGATGCCTCTGCAGCTGCATCAGGCTGAGGGGTTCTGCCCCTTTCAGGAAGGGATTTCTCTCACTGTGTCCCTTGCACAGTAATACAGGGCTGTGTCTGAGTCCTTCAGGCTTCTCCACTGCAGGGACATGATGCTGATGGAGTTGTCTGTGCAGATGGTGACTTTTCCTTGGAAGGATGGTTGTACTTGGTGTCATAGTCACTGGGATGAATCATCCCTATCCATTTCAGGCCCTTTTCAGGTGTCTGCCTAATCCAGCCAATCTAGCTTCCTGTAAAGCTGTACCCAGATGTCTTACAGGAGATCCTCAAAGATTCCCCAGGTCTCTTCAGCTCTGCTACAGACTGCACCAGCTGCACCTGAGCACAGACACCTGTGGAGGTAAGATTCAGAGATCAGAGATTTCCTACATACACACACACCCTCCATTCATCTCAAACCCTGTGGCAATCCTGACCTGGGAGAAGAGCAAGGAGGAGAGCTAGGGGGGCAGACCCATCTTGCAAGGAGGATGGAAAGGAATCACACTGAAGTCCCCAGCTGGGTAATGAGGGTGCTTCCCTGTGGAGGTGACCTGTGGGTCTAAAATGGATGTCTTCCACTTTGCATATTTCTGCCCTGCCTTACCCTCCATGTCTGACTCCTCCAGCCTTATAACCCTGGAAACCCAAGGCAGGGGGAGGTGCGGGTCTTGAGACTGATGGGAGGGACAGGACCTGATCCTAGTAATATCCTACAACACACACACACACACACACAGGCACTGTCCCCTTGATCATGGAAAGTACTGAACGGTGGCTCTCCACTCAGTGCATCTCTCAGTCCACACCCAGGAGGAGTAGTTTCAAACCCAGTGTGAATCTGCAGCTCAAGCAGCCTGGGTCCCACACAGATGGTACCTTGTTAATGTCTGTGGGGAAATATGCCCAAGACAGAAAGCACCTGTTTACTTAGTGAAGACTTTGAAGAATTCGATCTCCTGAATGGCCCCTTCTCTATAGACTCTCAGGTGTATCCTAGCGTCCAGGTCTGCCATGTGCTTCCTGCTGCCTGTGGAGAGAAAACAAAACTCAGGGAATATAAGTTTTACCCAGAGTTGTCAGACAAACCTGTGCAGATTAAAGCTAAAGGTGAGTGTATCACTCTCTGAATACTCATGATCAACCTGGCCCTTGTCACCATCTCTCTGACAGTGTAGCTCTGTTCAGAAGTTAAAAGTCCAATATGGAGACCATTTCACCTCCATCAATTTCATAATCTGTCCTTAAAAATTTACTGGTCTACTCTGATCTAAACTAAAGAAAACCATCAGTGTGTTAACTTTTTCTTTCTGAGGAGGAGGCCTTGGGTTTCAGGGAACACCAAGAACCGCTGACATAACAGCCCACAAAGACAATGTCCTACATCTGGATTTTAAAAGGTCTTGGGTAGAGTGGGATAAAAAGTGAAACAATACATCCACCCACACCGAAAAGAAAAATACAAAGACTAGGCTTCCTGGTTCGGTAGACTTGTGGAAGTCCTGAAACTAAAGCTGTCAGCATCCCTTCAGGTGTGGGACCGAACTCACCCCTTTGAAAAACTTCCAGCCAAATAATTGACAAGCCTACCAGGGAGCAATAGTCCTGGGGAGATACAATTCCCTTAGAATGATCAAACGTCTGAGTTTAAAATGGCATCATTTATTCAGGGAAAATTCAGAATGTTTGGAAAGAAAATGTATTTTTAACAGGAGTTTGTGTATTGTAGTCAATAAAATAAACAAAAGTGTATGAATTGTTGAATGAACACTAATCTTCTTGCTATACCTTCACACAATCCACAGAAAAAGTAAAGATAAAGCAACATTAGAATGCTTTTCCCTCAGGTCTCCTCTGGTGGGCAGAGGGAACCTTGGGTTGTGTCGTGTGCACTGGGATCTTCCAAGAAGCAAGCCAGGACCCAGAGAAGATGTCCTATGTCCATGCCTCGTTCCCTCCCTCTGTTCTCGGAGGTTGACAGTTATGCTAAAAACATCTAAATCTCGGTGCTCAGAGGCATGACGAGGACTAAAAACCATGACACAGGGGAAAATGGGGTAGGGAAGGCTCCAAATTCTGCTAGGAATCTTGTATCTTGCTCCCCATGCACTGAGTCTTGAATGAGGGTTAGATGTCTATTTGGCCTGAGACCCTGTTCCATAGATCCAACCTTCCCTTCATGGTGGTTACAATCTGGTCTCACACAACTTCACTTACTTTATCTGCATCACCACATGACTCAAATATGTGATACATCCCTGTTGTGGGGACTCTTGAAGAATGAGTCATTGTTTTATAAAAGCCATGTACAACACCTTACTCCTGATGAAACACCACATGTTGTAGTTCGTGCATTTATTCTCCAATTTATGTCAGGACAGACAAGAGTGCTGTATGGACACCATCTTCCTGGACTCAGCCAAAACCCTTGAATCTGAATATACAATGACACTGGAGTCTGTTTAACTTTTTTCTTTCTCTCTCTTATCCATCTATATATTTTTCCTATCTCTGCGCTATATATATATATATATATATATATATATATATATATATATATATATATATATATATATAATATGTTAATTGGTCTACCAATCTACTGAACTATCGATTTAGCTATCATTTATTTTCTCTATATATCCTGTCCATACCTTGTAGCTGACATCTATCTGTATCTATCTATCTATCTATCTATCTATCTATCTATCTATCTATCTATTTTTCTGTTTCTATTTCCATCTATTTAATGCTTAACTTTATTTCTGAAATAAACCCCATCTTAATGGGAGCAAATATGTTTTTTTCTTTGTGGAGTAGGCTATATATTGGTCATTGACTCTAGTTTGCTAGACAAATTTATTTATTTAATTCTTGGTGTCCTTATGGATCTTCTATTTCAATGCTAAGTCCATAATTGAAAATATTGAATTGAAATACTCCACTATTTGGTTGCATTATGCTGTTATTTATTGTATTTAAAATATAAGCTAGAACTTATTTTATATCTTTTGAAGAAATAATGTTATATTCTCACCACCTGTCTAGTAGCTCAGCATACTGTGGTGGCCTGTGTTTTGCTGGCATGCTTGGAAATATATCAGTGTAATATGTAATGCCAGCAGGGCAACAGAAAGGGAGCAGAGTTCAGCAAAGATTCCAGTCTAGGAACAGGAAATACAGAAGGACCCCCCTTCTCTCTTCAGAGGAAGAAGCTGCTAAAACCTGATGCATAACTTTGAAGCATTTTTGGATACTGAAAGCTTACAGAAAGGAAGTAGGAAATTTTTGAAGCTACTGCCAGAGGATGGACCCCTCAAGTTCGAAGGCCCTAAAATGTGACTGAAGAGAGGCTGATTTTTTGGAGGGGAGACGGACATAAGGATGTGATTTGGGTAAATCCTCTGGGAGTGGAGCCCTCAGCATCTTCATTTACTGATGGGGCATGACTCAAGGTAAAGAGAAACAGCTGAGAAAGTCTTCTAAGGACCAGAACTTGGATTTTGCATTCTACAAATTTAGGGAACTTCGAAGTTGTCAAAAATAAATGAGATGCATGAATATTGATTGGTCTCCTATACATTAGTGAGCATAAATGGAATGACTGGTATTGGCCAATGTGAATCATAAAATCATAGGATTTACTATGCCGGGAACAGCACAATCAAGAGAATGGCATGGCATTCATGGTCAGAAAGCATCTTCCTAATCCCATCATGAAACACAGCACTGTCTGTGATAGGATTATATCTGCCTTCAAGGAAATCCAATCAATACAACTATTATCAAACAAGACTTGAACAATGCAAATGCTACCAAGTTTAGCATATCAATAAGTAAAGTATAATACTAATAAATAAAAATTATATTTTAATTTGCTCCTCCTTCCCCATTTTTTGCTGTTGAGATTTCAATTCCATTACTATACATCCCACATGCAATAGGTTTGATCTTACATATTTCTTAAATTGTATTCCTATGTCATAAAAATAGAGAAATCCCTTGGGGGTAACAGCGAGATGGAGATGTATCCCCAGACCACAACAGGAAACCAGCCCTGAAACGGTCCATTTACACCTGCTCCTGAGTGTGTCCTGTGATCTGTGGGTCCTGAATGCCCCCTGCTGCCCAGCTCTCTCTCAGCAGGGAGTTTGTGTCTGGGATCACACTGACTTCCTCTCACGTTCTCACAGAGTAACAGAGGGTCTTGTCTTCTATTTTCTAACCTTCCATTTGCAGATGAACTCTGTTCTTGTCATTGTCTCTGGAGGTAACGAATCAGTCCTTCATAGAGTCTGCATTGTTCTTAGTGGTGTAATGGCAGAATTTACACAGAGAGATGAACAAAGGCTACATACTGATATTTTTTTTCCCCGCCTGTCTTGAGGGGTGATTTAATGTCACAGGAAAGTAAGGCCAATCTCAGGAAGTAATTTTCTTTGCCATTTCTTTCTTTCTTTCTTTCTTTCTTTCTTCTTTTTTTTTTTGGGGTCTGTCATTTCTAAGTGCATTACTGGTAAATAAAGGATTCAGCGAAATATTCGGAGTCACTGCCTCAGTGAGCACAGCTGCCATTTCCCCGGGTTTCCTGACGCTCTTGGGATGTGGGTTTCACAGCGTGTGCCTCACACAGGAATAGGTGGCAGCGTCATCACACTTCAGGCTGATAATCTGTAGATGAGCTGTGCTGACTGAGGCATTCAAGGAGAAAACATAGCCCTGTGTGCCCAGTGTAGGTGTTGATCCAACCCTTCCACGAAAGGCGTTTTCTGGGTGCTTGTCAACCCCTATTCATACTGTAGCTGGTGAAGGTGTTTCCAGAAGTCTTACAGGACACCTTCACCAATCTCCAAATGTTTTCACCCACGCCCCAGACTGCACTAACTGCATTTGGGCGTACACACCTGTCAGGAAGTAAACCAGAAGGAGCATGCACACCTGTGAGGAAGTAAACCAGAAGGTGAGGGCTCTGGAGCTGCCACAGTAGTCTCTCCAACCCCATATGTTATCTTACCTAAAACTGTCAATAGGAAAATGAAACTCGAGTTACTCCTTCATGAGTGCACTCTGTTATTGGTGGTTTAGGAGCAACCTATACGGCAATGTCCTTGCTTAATGCTTCCTCAGGGAGATGGCTTCAGCTTTCAACTCTATAGGGCACTTGGATGTGGATATAATTCACATTCATTAATATATTTCTATTTCTGGTCTACATCAGTGAGAAATACTAGGAAGCCTATATGGTGCTGGAGCTGTGGTTCCCAACCTGTGGGTCACGACCCCTTTGGGAGACAAATGACATTTTCACAGGTGTGGTTTAAGACTATCGGAAAACACGTATTTCCAATGTTCTTAGGAACCAAGACACAGCTCCTCTGTCTGTCTCCAGGCAGGACTGCCGATATGCAGATTCACCCACATACCAGTACCCGGCATGATGACATCTCACCAACCCCATTACATACACCCTGTACAAATACAGGTGTATAAGACAGGGTTGGCACCATAATGTACTTATGTGGACCAACCACACATGTGTAGAGAGCAGCTTCTGTGTAGAGATTAGTTACTGTGTAGAAAGCAGCTGCTGTGTAAAAAGCAGCTACTCTGTTAAAAGCATCTCCTGTGTTGAAAGCAGCAATATTGAAGGTAAAATAACATTTAATGAATTACAATTACTGGGTAAATATAAAATCATCAACAACTACAAAAAATATATACATCGGTACCATGGGAGCTTAATCTAGATGCTGATCAGTCTTTTTATATTCAGCTGTGGTTGATGTGAATACTGCCCCCTTGTGATTGTAACAGGTATATAAAGAAAACAAGACAGAATCCTGAACCATAGGAAACTTTAATGAACTGTATTGATTGAACTATGCCATTTGTCATCTTTTGTATTATTAAAGGTATTGTTATATATTATTTTCATTCACAAACCATTACATGACAAAGGATTGTGTAGAGAAGAAAGTTAAGAAAAGAAAATAGAGTAAGGATTTTTTACAGTATGGTGTTACTTTAATCATTGCAGCAGGAATTGAGAAACTGGAATATGGTATTTATTGTGAAGTCCTATCAGCCAAATCCATGAAGCCAAACAAACTAAAATTCCATTTTGATAACAAGCATCGGAACCTTGCCAGCAAGGATACCAACTATTTTAGAAGCAAAGATGATGGACTCAAGAAAGCCAGACTTGAAATTGGTAGCAAGTACCACAAAGAAAAAGTAGCAGCCGTTGAATCTTCATATTTGGTGGCACAGAGAATAGTCAACATCATTGTTGAGGATTTACTGTTGCCAGTTGCCAAAGACATCATTGGTTCTGATCAGAGATGAATTTGTTATGAAATTGAGTGTATTTTCCTTATCTAACGACACTGTCCCCAGAAGAATAGCTGACATGTCTGCTGATATTCTTGATCAGGTAATCCACGAAATTAAATCTGCTCAACTTCCAATATTTAGCATACAGTTTGATGAATCTACAGACATTGCAAACCATTCACAGTTACTATTTTATGTGAGATATATGAATGACGACAACTTTAAAGATGAGTTTTTTTGCAAACCTCTTGAAACAACAACTACTGCACTTGAAGTACTTGATACATTTGGTTCTTTTCTGAAAGAGTTTAAGATCTCTTGGGAAAAGGTTTGTGGTGTTTGCACAGATGGGGCACCAGTTATGCTAGTATGTCGATCTGGATTTCAACGTTTGGTACTGAATGAGTCAACAGAATTCATTGGAACTCACTGTATGATTCATTGGGAAATATTAGCAATGAAGATGCTGCCACAAGGGTTACAAGAAGTAATGAAAAGAGTCATGAGTTCTGTCAATTTTGTAAAGGCAAGCACCTTAAACAATCGACTATTTTCCCAGCTGTGCAACCAGTTGGATATGCCAAATAATGGTCTGATACTTCACACTGAAGTGAGATGGTAGTTGAGAGGAAGAGTTTTAAAACGTGTTTCTGAGCTTTGTGATGAACTCAAAACATTTTTCAATCAGATAGCAAGACCGCAGTTCGAAGGACTTTTCAGTGATAAAAGTGAACTGCAGATATAGCTTACTTGGTTGATGTGTTTGTCATCATAATGAGTTAAATTGATCTCTGCAAGGACCAAGTGCAATATGTTTCGAATTGTCTGAGAAGATACAATCATACCAAATGAAACTTCAGCTTTGGCAAAAAAAAAAAATAGGTTGAAAATAAAATGTACGAATAGCCTACCTTATCTGCTTTCTTTGAGGAACATTACATTGACCCAGACAAAAAGATTCAGATGATAATTTCTGTAAAAGAACACTTACACATGCTTGCAGCTGTTCATGTGTTTGCTGACCCCCTTGAAGTCCCTTGCCTTAGTGTCCTGCATTCCTTTTGACTCTGATATGACAAGCCTATGCTTGTCACCCTGCACCAGCCACCTCAGGTCCCTGGATCTGAGTGGTGTGTCCACTGCACACTTAAGACCTGGATTCCTTTTCAGTCTGCTAGAGAGTTTCTAAGCTACCCTGACCTACCCGAACTTTGCAGGCTGTGACATTGATAACTCTCAGCTCAGTGCCATGCAGCCTGCTTGGGCCACTGTTCCATGCTCAGCACCTTGGTGTTGAGTGAAAACTCAGTCTCTATGGTTATCTTACAGTGCCTACTTTATCATACTTTGCCACTGTGCAAGTTCTCCCTTCTGGAGTTCCCTGTCCCTAGAGATTGCTACAAGTGCCATTGAGGTTCTCTGTGCCAGGATACTCTCGCAGAGGTACTTTAGGGGCTCAAGGTGACCCTGCAATTCCAGAAGCCTTTCTGTCAAAGTTTTTCTCAGAGCAGTGCGAAAAGACAATGGGATGCTATCATCATACATATAGACAGCTAATGCCATTGCCTTCTCAACTTTAACCTCTATTTACAAACCTCATTTTTAATACGTTCTCATTTCGAATGCATATGGGATTGTTTTAGATAAGGTTCATGAGGATGAGCCATCTCAGAATTGTTCTTTTGTGTATGACCATTGTGGTATCCACTGTGTCAATTCGCCACCGTGAGGGCCTTCCTCCTTTGTGCTGTCACTCCTTCCTCTTTTTGTGCTTTGCCAAGCATGGTGTCCTTCTCATGGACTGGTCCCTCTTGACAATATGTACAAAGGATATCTGACAAAATAATTCCATTCTTGTCTCTAATGAACACTCTGGCCATGGGTGGTAGCACATTAATATCTCAGGAGGGGTTATAGGCTATGGATAGTTACAAGCATTTGCCAATTTGATAAATAAATTACTGAATATGGAACTGATGGCTAAATATGAGAGTTTTAACGCAGGTACAGAATAGAGATAGAATTTAGCCAGGAATGTGAAGTTGAGAAAGATTTGATTGAGGCAGGGAAAGAATTCCCGGGAGGGAAGGGAGAGCAGAGAAAGGGACGGGGGCAGCTTGACCCCCCGGGCAGGTTCTGAGACCCAATGACTTAGGTCAGGGAAATCACACCCGGCAGTGAGGCAATGGGACTTATATAGGGTCTGAGCCAAGGACATGTGCATTAAGTGGAAGGGAGGTTTTAGTGCTGTAGCTGCAGGATTTGAGCCAGGATGGGGCCCGTGAGTAAATAGTCTTGTTCTCAGAAAACTTGCTTCCTGGAACACGGGAGAAGAGGTTGTGTTCTGCCCCAGGAGGTAAGCTTTGTGAAATGCTGGAAGCAGATGCTTTGAAATTCAGCAAGGTCATTTGTCTTCTTGAGAAGCTGGTACAAGTGGCTGCCTTGGTCCGGGCCCGGCCCAAACAAAATCCACACGCAATTCACAATAAAGAATGATTTCACAACTGAATTTTAAACATGTTTTTTTCTATTATCTGTTCTTCTGAGACAGACTCTCACTAGTTACAATCGTACCATCCTTTTGACTGCTGAATGACCTGAATTCTTCACCCTCCCATCACAGAAAGTCTCACTAGTGATTGATTTTAAAATGTATTCTTATGTTCTGGAGATCAGAACATTGTAATTAATAATATTGTTGAATTTGATGTTGTAACCAGGATATTGCTATTTTTATTTTATTAACCAGGATTTGTCATCAATCTGTACCACATAGGACTCACTCCCCCATCACTCTTACAAGCAACACCACCACTGCTTCACAGTGCCTGATTGGTAAGGTCAATCTCAGTATAAGTCAAGTAAGTCAAGTGTCATCGAGTTTCAGGGAAGAAGTAGCCAACTAGAAAAGTTGGTCCCCAGACAAGACAAGGTTTTATCTCTGTGGCCTCTAAGAAATGCACAATTTGAAGAGAGGCCTTTGTTTGGCAGGAACATTCATAAGAATGCAAACCAGTCAGGTGTCATGACTTCATGTGTAGAGATACAGCAGAGCAGGGAGTGGGAAAGAGTTGTTTAATAGACAGGGCAACATAAGATTAAGAGCCCCAAATAGTATTTCAGACCCTGAACCAAAATACGCCAGTGTGATACACAAAGGCACTCTGAATTAAATGAGGTCCATTCAGGTCCTGAAATTTTAGGAAGCACCAAAGACAGTTTTAACTATTCTTTACCCAGGGGACTCTGGCCCACCTGAAATTTGAGCATTTACAACCAAAGTCTGCCTCTCTATTTGTACTTTAGGTGTGACTCCTTGATAACTGCAGGAATCTCAACCTTGAATTTATTACCCAACTCACAAATTGTTTGATTTTGGAGTTGTTTGCATATTATTTACCATGAACTGGGTAGCACAATCTTTAACATGCATTTTTTTTTTTTTAGTGCTGCCGAAGCGAGTACTGCATTTTTAAGATTCAATTCCCCTTAAGATTTCTTTCTCATTTATATCCACCAGGACAAGCATTTTCTCCAGTTTTACAGTTTACACCACTCATTTGCTGAATGATTAAACTGTCTGTATATCTCAAAATTGATATTTATTTTATCAATGTGGAAATCCAAGCACAAGGTGGTGGTCACCTGCACTCTTCTGAGTCAGAATTTGCTGAGGAGAATAAGCAAATGCTGTGGGGGGAAAATACTCATGAGGTTCACTAAAATTCAGGATTTGAAGCAAATGATATGATAATTTTCAGTTGAAGATCTCTGAAATCATTCAGTTTCCACATACAGACTGGTATGGCATTAAGTGAACCTGGTCATTCCAGCACCCACTCATAACATCTGTTGCTGCTGGTTGGCAGGACAAGTTAAGGATCACACTGTGATGTAGCTGCATATTAGAACAGGTCACCTCCAACTCTGAAGGTGAATGCCATGATTGTCTAAGCTTCTATGACAGGGGTTAGTATGGTCCTTCTCAAATGGAAATCTGTTGACATTATCCCTGTACACATAAATTTCATACTAATTATATTGCCCATTTGCTGAATGAGCTCATAAATTCTCGCTGCACTCTGAAGCAGCAACACATTGATCTCTACATTCAGATGTGTTGGCCACTAAGTAATCCTAACATTCTGAAATGTGGAAATGATAGGATGTATGGCTCCAAGGAAAATAGAAATGTATTTGCTCCAGTTTTGTACTGTTGTACAATAAAACTGTGTAGTACAGTAAATCTTTACAGTATAAAACTTTGTAGGTTAAAATAGCAGATAGTTATTTTTGTTTGGATATTATAACTGACATATAGCATGGGAGAAAAAGGTTTTCATCCCAGAACCCATGTAGTGCCTTTTTGAAAATCTTAGTGGATGGATGGTCACCCTTCTTCCAAGAAGGCATTTCCTTTTTTCAAAAAATCATTTCATTGGGGACTCATACAACTCTTATCCCAATCCACACATACATCAATTATGTAAAGCATATGTGTACATCCGTTGCACTCATCATTCTCAAGACATTGCTCTCCACATAAGTCCCTGGCATCAACTACTCATTTTCCCCTTTCCCTCCCTGGTGCCCCCTCCCTCATGAACACTTGATAATTTATAAATGATTATTTTGCCATATCTTACAGTATGTGATGTGTCCATTCACCCACTTTCATGTTGTCCATTCCCCAGGGAGGAGGTTATATGTAGAACCCTGTAATCGGTTCCCCCTCTCCACCCTATCCTTCAGGTATCACCACTGGTCCTGAAGGGATCATTCACCCTGGATTTCCTGTCTTTCCAGTTCCTATCTGTACCAGTGTACATCCTCTGGTCTAGTCAGATTTGTAAGGTAGAATTGGGATCATCATAGTGGGAGGAGAGGAAGCATCTAGGAACTAGAGGAAAGTTGTCTGTTTCATAGTTGCTACACTGCACCCTCATTGCCTCGTCTCCTCTCCTGAGATTTTTCCATAAGTGGAAGTCCAATTGCTTACAGCTGGCTTTGGGTCTCCACTCCGCATTCCCCCATTATCCACAATTATATTATTTTTTGTTCTGTTGATGCCTGATACCTGATCTCTTCAACACCTAGTGACCGCACCAGCTGGTGTGCTTCTTTCATGTGGGCTTTGTTGCTTCTGAGCTGGATGGCTGCTTGTTTATCTTCAAGCCTTTAAAACTCCAGATGCTGTATCTTTTGATAGCTGGGCACCATCAGCTTCAAGAAAGCACTGTCATAGGTCTGGCAAGCTGCCCCTGGCTGGAACCCTGGAATGCATCTAGAGCTGAGGATCAAGCGTTTGTTTTAGCACCTCGATCTCAACTTTCCACTCAGCTTCCTACCAGCATGGTGCTTTGGTATCTCCTGAAAGTTAAAATAAAGTGAAATTTAATTTATATTAATTATTGAAATACATTTGTATTCACATTGAATAATTAAATTCAACTATTTAAATTAATATGCACCTATAAAATTCTCACACGTGGATTTTTAAATATTTGTGAGGGGTGGGGACAATTTGCAATCAAAACACAAGGCAAACAGTGGACAAGATGTTTGCTCAAGTGAAGCACCTCTCCTTACTCTACACAAGGTAGCACAATGCGCCAAGCCCTCAAATGTGTCCTCTGAAAACCATCACTTGTTTAGTCCTGATTCCCAGCCAGTGTCTGAGGATGTCAAGGGGATGAAGACAAGCTGGGTTTTGAGATACACAGGACAGCTCCGATGCACAACTACGGCTTGAGGACACTGTGGTGTGCTTGCTGGTTCACGATGGACTGAACTCACTGTATAGAAATCCCAGCCACCCTTTCCTCCCAAGACCCTTTCTGGGCACAGATTTGCATCATAGCTGAGAATCCCTCATCTTTGCCTTGTCCCCTATGTGTGTATCTGACTCCATATGTGTCTTTCTGCACTTTGGAAATGGGAGCCTGTTTCCTCCCCTTACAATGCAAAGTTTATAATTCAGTGGTTGATACAAACCCTGACATCGTGAGAAGCTCCAATGGAAGCTGTAAGATGGAGAGGAAGCCCCAGACACTAATAGGAAGCCAGTTCTTAACTCCCCTCCACACTGTCTGCCAGACTGAGTCCTGTGACTCAGAGTCCTGAGCAATCTCTGAAATCCATACCTGCCTTTAGGGAGGTTTGTGTATAGACTCTTACACATTCCCTTCTCCATGTCTCCATTACTGAACTAGATTGAGGCTGTCCATTTGAAGATAAAAAATATTCTTGGCTTTTCTCTGGTGACTGTCAATCAGGTATTCACAGTGTGTAGGTAGGATATGGAATAACTATTACTCACTTCAGGCCCTTCATTGAATTGGCTGATGTCATCCATGTCATCACTGCTGGGGATGGGTGCACAGGTTGCACAGGGGAATCTCAGAGGGGCCCTAGTCTGCCTCAAGTCTCCCAGAGCCTTCAGCTGTATTGGAGACATACAAACACAAAGACATCCTGATCAGGAAAACCATCACACATGGTTTCACTCTCTTGTTCAACACATTTTCTGTTCATTTTTAATATTGCCACAAGGGCATCTTAGGTCAGCAAAAATTCCACTGTGACTTATGTATAATCTTAGCTTTCCAGTGAATGGGGAGACCTGGACATCCTATGGGGTGTGTCCTCTCTCCTAGAGTTGAATACCTTTGATAGTCTGGTTTTCATCAGCAGAATAACGTGTCATTCTGTGTGTGATTTACTATAAAAGTAGCTGAGGGCAGAAATAGTGTCCTGGAGGAAGTAGCTGGCAACTAAATCTGTGGGAAAATATGATTTCTTATTATCACAATTAACTGTAGTTAAGTCACACAAGAAACCAATAGAAACAGAGGACACCATATGATTTCCCCCCAACCCCCCAGAATATAACCCCTCTCATCTACAATATACAAATACCAAGATGTAGAAGTTAAAGACTCCAAAACAGGACGTTAGGGTCACATGTGGTAAACTATAGCAACTGAGCGGGAAACAGATGAGGTAAAAACAGAAGAAGGTCGATCCTGGAAAGAGAGCAGAAATTTCTTCTGGGCCCATATTGTCCCTGAGGGAGAAACGTGGATGTTTGTAAGGCCACACCTTAGACCTAGGTTCACAATGTTTCCCCAAGAATGACAGCCAGAAGTTCAGTTAATCATCTCCAGCTTTAGCAGAGCTCCAGACAAAACTTACACTCATCAAATACAAGAGTGCTGGAATCCACCTGAGGGTGCTAAAAAGGTAAGTGCAGGGTTGTTTTCTCCCTTGTCAGACCAATGCCAAGAGAGAAAGAAAATCAACAGCACATCAGTAGAGGCTGGAAGACCTTGGCGTCCAGAAAGTAGAGAACGTCAACAATGATAGCCCTGAATTGAACCTCTAATTCCATTCCCTCCTCTGATCTTGGTTTTACCGTTTGAAGTCATGTGATCATACCTTGAAACTCATGAATTTAGAATAGCAATCACCTGTGCCTCCCGCGCTGGAGATGTTCAGTTTTAAGTTCAACACAGTAGTTTGGTTCCTTTGAGAACACCATTTCAGGAGACTATGAAACTGAAGTAACCCTGGGACGCTGCTGAATGTCAGAAGCCCTTTGCCATTTCCCAATTCCTGCTATCTGACAAGTGTCCAAATTTGAGTGGAGCCTCCTCTGCAGGTGTTTTTTGTTTTGTTTTTGCTTCATTGTTTTGTGTGCATGTGTAATTGTCTAGTTTCACTCATATCTATGTCCTAATGTGCTTTGTGGTATCTCTAGTACTTTTTTTGGCATGTATAGCATTCTATTGTGTGCATGTATCAACGTTTCTATATTTTGAATCAGTGATTGTCATGAAACCTTACAAAGTAATGGAAGAATATACTGAAATTTTCAGCCAATAATGTTGGCACTTAATAGTGACCTTTTTCCTGTCTCCCATTTCCCCTGAGTCTGATTGGAAAGTATTTATCTGAGCTTCATGAGAACTCTGATGTGGGGATACCTGACAGAGTCATTTCCTGTCCTTAAGGGACAGACTGTTTGCTGCTGTAAGACAGACTATATTCTCCCGTTGCAATATACTATTTGAATTCACAGATACCAGAAGTAGGCACAGAATTAATATTCTTAAATTAGAGAGAGATTCCCTAGGGAAACAGATTTAGCAGAATCCGCAGATCCCCACAGGAAACCAGCCTTGAAGCTCCAGCTACACATGCTCCTGGGTCTGAGTCCTGTGCTCTGTGGGTCCTGAGCGCCCCCTGGAGACCACTGTCCTCTGTGCAGGGAAAATTTGTGTATGGCCTCTCACTGATTTGCGCCCATTGGGTGTCTCTTGCACAGTAATATATGGACGTGTCCTTAGCTTCCAGGCTGTCCATTTGAAAATAGAGTGTGTTCTTGGAGTTGTCTCTGGAGATGGTGCATTTGACCCTTCCACCACTATTTATACCCGAGACCCACTGCAGGCCCTTTCCTTGAGTCTGGCGGACCCAATTCATGCCATCATTATTGATGTTGAATCCAGAGGTTACACAGGAGATTTTCAGAGACCTCCCAGGCTTTCTCATATCGCCCCCAGACTCCACCAGCTGCACCTCACACTGACCACCTGCAAACAGAGAGGCACTGTGCTTAGATGACCCACATACAAACTAAATCACTCACCATCTCACACACACACACACACACACACACACAGCATGGTACACCACAATTACCATGTGAAGTAGCCAAAATGAAATCCAAAATTGCTGCAAAATTCATGATGTGTCCTCTGGATGAGCTCCTGGCACGAAATGGTAACAGCAGAGACCCGGAGACTAGACTGTCCTCTGAGATCTCAAACATCAAGGGGCTGTGGCAGATAGCTGCATTTGCATCTTCCCTGATATTTAGAAGCGGATGAGTGGAGGTTATGGGCACCTGTTCTCCCGCAGACTCAGAGAAACACAAGCACTCTCATAGGAAAACAGAGCTCTTACACAGGCTCTGTACCAAGTATTGCCTTACTTGTTATGCATTATTAATTTTTAAGAAAGTAACTTTCAAGTTATAAGCTGTATATGGCATGCACAACAGCCTTTGCCATCTGAGAGGTCACAATGCACCCCCTCTCGTTCCCCTCAACCGCTGGATAGGCATGATGACAGTGAGCAGCTCTATGATCCGTTTCTTATGTGGGGACATTATTAGATTCTTTTTCACCTTTCACTGTCCATAAAATCTGGGGAATGGGGTCTCTTCTCTGATTTCTGATCTGGGAGATTCTAGCCGCCTTTCTTTTATCATGAGGATTAAAACTGGGTATTTATCACTTTAATTCGTTTTCTCTTTTTTTGTTTAATTGGGTTATTTGCTGTGCGCCTTCTGTTTTGTTAGGTGAGTTTTTATATTTATTAGTTCCTACCCATCCACGCCTGCCCTGCTAACCTGAGTTCTCTCTCTGATTCTCTCCCACATGAGTGGACAGCTGTGCCCTCAGTGTGATTGAGCTCAGATGCAGGATAACTGATTTGTGGGTATTCTTCTGGAGTTCAAGTACCAGTTCCATAGGGATGGGAGGCTGTTTTCTGCTACTAAATTATATCGCTCACAACTATTCCAACCTCTTCTGCAGGTTTTGGCAGATCCAGCTCTGGCATTCAGCAGTCACCAGAGATAGCTAAGTTTACGTTGAGAATCTGAAGGATTCATCAATCCTAGGCCCAAATCTTGGACAACTAGGAAGAGGGAAAACAATTACTGATGACAAGTAATGGAAATCTTATTATGTCAACCCATTTTGGGAATCTGGACACTACCAGAGGGAAGTAACCACTTGGCAGAAGAATCTCCACAGGTAATTCATGACTACGGACAAGGTCTGTGGATCCTAGAGGAACCTGTCCATGACGTAATGTTTTTCACTAGGTTTGAGATTTTACCTGGAAATTGATGAGATGCTCTGCATTTTGGAAGCCCCAAGAATGAAGTAGAGACAATCCAATTCTTCTCAGAAACTGAGAAGAGAAAGTCTGACCCCCATCATCTTCTTTGTGATAACACCAATCCCAACCTCACTGTCATTAAGGTGATTCCGAATCACAGTGACTCTATAAGACAGAGTATATTTTCACGTTAGAATTACGTTGAAAATCACACTCAGCCAAACGAAGTGTGTAACGTGTTAGCGACGCCACTCTAGCTGAGAAAAATAGACAGGAGTAGCACGAAAGTGAAAGTGTCTGCTTTACTTGAATCAGGCAAGAACTAAGCCAGACCATTCCTCAAGGAAAGCTCCTGGGGAATAAAAAGGTGGGAGTGATTTACAGATTTAGCCAAGGAAACAAACAAGTAAATGGGGTGTTCCAACATGCTGTGGCACCATCTCATATCCTAAGGGGAGGTTCCTTGGTCAAGCTGTGGAGTTTACATTGCCACATAAAGTTAAGCATGTGGGGCATGGCCTCAAACAGAATGTCCAATGTTCATAATTGTTCTTACACTGTAGTAAGATTCTCCTTAGTTATTATAATCACAAAAAATATAATCTTGGAACACAGATTAGTTATTGAAGATACCTTTTTCAATCCCTTGGTGTGTACTACATTTTGCTCAAATAAATGGGTACTGATAGCAAGGCACCATCTATTGCTTTTGGTCTTAGAATTCAGGATACTCATGTGCATGATTCATTACAGCATTGGACTAATAATGGTTTCCATGTGTCTTCAGTGATCATCACTCTGGAAAGGGAGAGACAATTAGCTGCACTTCATGTGGTTTAAAGTCTCCAGTCAATACCCTCAAAACCCAGATGCAGAACATTGTCTTTGTGGGCTGTTATGTCAGCGGTTCTGGTGTTCCCTGAACCCCAAGGCCTCCTCCTCAGAGAGAGAAAAGTTAACCCACTGATTGTTTTCTTTCGTTTAGATCAGAATAGATCAGAGAAATGTTTAGGACAGATTATGAAACTGATGAAGGTGAAATATTCTCTCTTTTGGACTTTTAACTTCTCTTCTGAACAGAGCTACACTGTCAGAGAGACGGTGACAAGGGCCAGGTTGACCATGAGTATTCAGAGAGTGACACACTCGTCTTTGTCTTTAATCTGCACAGATTTGTCTGACACTCTGAGTAAAGCTGACAGTCCCTGAGATTTGTTTTCTCTCCTCAGTCAGCAGGAAGCACAGGGCAGACTGGGCACTGGGAGACACCTGAGAGGTCTATTCAGAAGGGGCCATTCAGGCTATCAGATTCTCCAAAGTATTTACTAAGATTACAGGGTCACTTTTTATGCTGGACATCATTCCCCACAGACAGTAAGGAGGGACGTGAGGGCCCAGGCTCCTTGGGCTGCAGATTCACACTGGGTTTGAAACCACTCCTCCCCGGACCACTCCTCCCCGGTGTAGATTGAGAGATGCACTGAGTGGAGAGCCACAGTGCAAAACTCTCCATGGGGGAGGTGCTAGTGCCAGTCTTTTCTCTCTCTCTCTCTCTCTCTCTCTCTCTCTCTCTCTCTCTCTCTCTCTCTCTCTCTCTCTCTCTCCCTCTCCCTCTCCCTCTCCCTCTCCCTCTCCCTCTCCCTCTCCCTCTCCCTCTCCCTCTCTGTCTCTCTCTGTGCACCTGTGTGTATGTGTGTGTGTGTGTGTGTATTGTGGAATGTTATTAGGATCCAGTTCTTCCCTCTCAGCAGTCCTAAGACCCACACCACCCCCTGCCTTGTGTTTTCAGGGTTATAAGGAGGATGGAAAGGAATCTGTGGTCCCCAGATGGGTGATGATGGAACTTCCCCTGTGGAGGTAGTCTGTGGGTCTAAAATGGATGTCTTCCATTTTGCATATTTCTGTCCTGCCCTCCATGTCAGACTCCTCCAGCCTTATAACCCATTAGAATTCTTGGGTAAAGTGGGATAAAAAGTGAAACAATACACACACACATGCACACAAAGAGAATAAAAATACAAAGACTAGGCTTCCTGGTTGGGTGCACTTGTGGACGTCTTGAGACTATGGCTGTCAGCCTCCCTTCAGTTCTGTGACCGAACTCACTCCTTGGAAAAATTTTCCAGCCAAATAATTTACAAGCCTACAAGGGAGCAATAGTCATTGGGAGATACAATTACCTTAGAATGATCAAACTTCTGTGATTAAAAGGGCATCACTTATCCAGGGAAAAATTCAGAATGTTTGACAAGAAAAGGTAATTGTAACAGGAGTCTGTGTGTATTGTAGTCAGTGAAATGAAACAATGGTGTATGAATTGTTGAATGAACACTAATCTCTTCAGTATTCCTTCACGCAAGCCACAAGGAAAAGTAAAGAGAAAATAACATTAGAACACTTTCCGTTCAGGTCTCTTCTGGTGGGCAGAGGGCACCTCGGGTTGTGGTGTGTACCCTTGTGGTCTCCCAAGCAACAAGCCAGGACCCAGAGAATATGCCCTACTTCCATGCCTCGTTCCCCTCCCTCTGTTCTCTGGGGTTGACAGTCTTCTAAAAACATCTAAATCTTGGTTCTCAGAGGCAGGACGAGGACTTAAAAACCATGACACAGGGGAAAATGGGGTAGGGAAGGCCCCCAAATTCAGCTAGGAAACCTGCATCTACCTCCCCATGCACTGAGTCTTGAATGAGGGTCATGTGACTATTTGGTCTGAGACCCTGTGCCATAGATCCCAAGTTTCCCTTCATGGTGCTTACAATCTGGTCTCACATAGCTTCCCTGATCTACTTTTATCTGCATCACCACACGCATCAAATAAGTGCTATATTCCTGTTGTGGGGACTCAGGTACTTGAGTTAATCTATTGAGGAGTGAGTCATTGTTTTATAACATCCATGTACAACACCTTACTCCTGATGAAACACCCCACGTAGTTCATGCATTTAGTCTCCAGTTTATCTCAGGACAGACAAGAGTACTGTCTGAACACCATCTGCATGGACTCAACCCAAACCCTGAACCTGAATACACAATTACACTGGAGTCTATTGAACAAGGTTCTTTTTCTCTCTCTCATCCATCTATATATTTTCTGATCTCTGCTGTATATCTATCATAAATCTATTAATTGGTTTACAAATCTACAGAACTATCAATTTAGCTATCATCTATTTTCTGTCTTTACTGTTGATATCTTCTATCTGTCATCTATATCTATCTATCTGTCTATCTATATTTCTGTTTATATTTCCACCTAGCTCATGCTTAACTTTATTTATGAAATAAACCCCAGTTTAATGGGAGCAAATATGTTTGGTTCTTGGTGGAGTATATTATATATTGGTTATTAATTTTAGTTTGCTAGACTCGTTTATTTGTTTACTTATTTGATTCTTGATGTCTTATGGATCTTCTATTTCAATGTTAAGTTGATAATAGAAAATGTTGAACTTAAATATTCCACTTTTTGGTTGCGCTATGCTGTTACTTATTTGTTGCATCTAAAATATTAGCCAGAACTTGCTTAATATATTTTAAAGAAATGCTGTTATATTCTCACCATCTGTCTGTTAGTTCATGATACTGTCATGGCTTGTGTTTTGTCGAGATGCTGGAAGATATATCAGTGTTATATCTAATGCCAGCAGGGTCACCCAAAGGGAGCAGATTTCAGCAAAGCTTCCAGACTAAGAACAGACAATGCAGAAGGACCCCTCTTCCCTCTTCAGAGGAAGATGCTGCTAAAACCTTATGCATGACTTTGAAGTATTGTCGGATATTGAAAGCTTAAGCCAAGGAAGTAGGAAATTGTTGAAGCTACTGCCAGAGGATGGGCCCCTCAGCTTCGAGGGCCCTAAAATGTGACTGAAGAGGAGCTGGTTTCTTGGAGGGGAGTCGGCCATGAGGATGTGATTTGGGTAAAGCCTCTGGGAGTGGAACTGTCAGGATCTTACTTTGCTGATGGGGCATGACTTAATGTAAAGCAAAACAGCTACAAAAGTCTTCTAAAACCAGAACTTGTAAGTAGCACACTATGAATTTAGGGAAATTGGAAGTGGTCAATAATTAAATGGGGTGCATGAATATTGATTGCTAACCTAGGCATTAGTGAGCATAAATGGACTGACTGGTATGGGCCAATTTGATCAGAAAAACATAGGATTTACTATGTTGGGAAAATCACAGTCAGAAAGGATCTTGCTAAACCCATCATGAAATACAATACTGTCTGTGATAGGATTATATCTGCCTTCAAGGAAATCCAATCAATACAACTATTATCAAGCATTACTTGAACAAGACAATTGCTGCCAAGTTTAGCATACCAATAAGTAAGGTATAACCCTAATTAATAAAAATTGTCTTTTTTATTTGCTCCTTCCTCCCACTTTTTTATTGAGATTTCAATTCAATTATTATAGATCCTACATGCAATAGGTCTGATTTTAAATATTTCTTATACATTAACATTGTATTCCTATGTCATAAAAATAGAGAAAACCCTTGGGGGAAACGTGAGATGGAGAAGCATCCCCAGTCTACAACAGGAAACCAGCCCTGAAACTGTCCCTCTGCACCTGCCCCTGAGTGTGTCCTGTGATGTGTGGGTCCTGAGCGCCCCCTGCTGCCCAGCTCTCTCCCAGCAGGGCGTTTGTCTGGGATCACACTGATTTCCTCTCACATTCTCACAGAGTAACAGAGGGTCTTTTCTTCCATTTTCTAACCGTCCATTTGCAGATGAACTGCGCTCTTGTTATTGTCTCTGGAGATGGTGAATCAGCCCTTCACAGAGTCTGCATTGTTCTAGTGCTGCAATGGCAGTATTTACACGGAGAGCTGAACAAAGGCTATATACCAAGGTATTGTTTATCCTCCTCCTCATTTCACAGGAAGTTATGCTAATTTCAGGAAGTAATTTTCTTTGTTTTTCATCTCGAAGTGCATACCTAGTAAATGAAGGATTCAGAGAAATATTCAGAGTCCCTGCCTCAGTGGGCACAACTGCCATTCCCCCAGGTTTCCTGCCACTCTTGGTATGTGAGTTTCGCAGCGTGTGTCTCACACAGGATTAGGGGCAGTGTCCTCAGACTTCTGGCTGACAATCTGTAGATACGCTGCGCTGACTGAGGGATCCAAGGAGAAGGCATAGCCCCGTGTGAAGCCCTGGACACAGGCTGATTTCCCAGCGTGGGTGTTGATCCAGCCCATCCACAGAAGGCCTTTTCCTGGTGCTTGTCAAACCCTATTCAAACTGTAGCTGGTGAAGGTTTTTCCAGAAGTCCTGCAGGACACCTGCACCAATCTCCCAGCTTTTTCACCTTGGTGGCAGACTGCACTAACTGCATCTGGGCATGCACATACGTGAGGACATAAACCAGAAGGTGAGGGCTCCGGAGCTGCCACAGAGTTCTCTCCATCCCATGTGCTGTCTTACCCAGGGATACTGTCAATAGGAAAAATGAAGCTTCACAGTCACCCCTTCATGAGTTCACTTTGTTGTCAGTGGTTTAGATGCAACCTATATGGCAATATCCTTGCTTGATGCTGTGACAGGGGAGAGGGATTCAGCCTTCAACTCTACAGAACACTTGTATGTGTATATATTTCACATTCATGAATGTATTTATGGTCTATATCAGGTCTAAATAATCGGAAGCTTCAATAACTCTGGAGCAGTTCCTCCTGTTCTGGTGAACTCCAAACCATAAAATTATTTTTCATTGCTACTTCATAACTGTAATTTTGCTACTTTTATGAATCAGGTGACCCCTGTGAAAGTGTTTTTCGAACCCAAAGGGGTCGTGACCCACAGGTTGAGAACCACTGCTCTAGAGCATCACAGGTAGTGATAGCTGAGATGTTCATCTCAAGTGCATTCTGGAATCCTGATGGCTGATTGTGGGAATATCTCACCAAGTGAGCTCACAGCTGGTCATACTGGTACAGACGTATCCACTTACACGTCTCCTATCATTTCACTCATCTCGTAGGGGAGATGTGACAAAATCAACTACTCAAACACTAACGTTGAACATTCAAGGGGGTTGTGTTAGGTGAATTTGATTAGAAAAACAAATCTAAGGAATATTATCTTTATTGTCATAAGTCTGATATTATTCTATAAATAAATTCAATTAGTTTGCAACATATATATTTAAGATACTTTAAAAGGACTAAGCAAAGTTGCAAATTTTAATTAAAAACATAATATCCACACTGTGAAAGAAAAATTAGAGCAAAATTCCATACTATAAGGTTATATCGCTACAAAATTGGCAAAATTTGAAGAGTATAGTACACATTTTTATAAAAATACTTCCTTGTCTGGATGGTCCTAAAACAATTCAAGGGCTAAGAGCTCATGAGACACCACTAACCTTTGGATGTTCTTCACTTAAAATCCAGGGCACTGGTTTCCAGGTTTCGGCTAGAAGAACCTGGGAACCAAGCAGAAGGGGTGATAAAATGTCGATCAGATTTTCTTGACTTTGGGCCATGTGGCACCACTTGGACTAGTCCCTCTATAACATCTATTCACATGGAGATTACCACAATTCTGCCTGTGTACCCACGTTGGGTCTTCTCTGAACATCTGCAACTCCATTTCCACTGTGGACCCCTGCGCTGTCTCTCTTGGCCTGTTTCATCCTCCTCTGAGTGAGGCATGAGCTCCTTATTCTGCAATGTGAGTCATGAATGCAATGGTGCTGGGAGTCCCTGTGTGCGCACCTCAGAGAACTGACATGGACTGACATATCAAAATGCCACCCAAAATCTAGAGAGAGGGACATTCAGAGAGGCACAGCAGTAATCTGCTTACCTGGATCAGAAACCACTGAAACCATGTGTTTAAAATATATATATGAAAACTAAAAATATGTATGTAAATTAAAATGTGATAACTTTCTAGAGGTTGAGTACTGATTACTGAGACTGTGAGAAACCATTGGGGCCGGTCATTAGTGGAGCCCATGTTCTTACTGTAAAACCCATCCAGGTTCTCCAGTGAACATTCAAAACAAGTCCTCGTGTTTCTGGCACTGGAGAGGAAGACCATTCTCAACTTGAAAGATTTCTCACCAGAGGAAGGTCATTTTTATTAACTTTTCAAAGCTGGGGGTGAACTATGTCCCCTATCAATCACACAGTCCACATCTTACCCATGACACCTAAGTGAGGGGAGAGGCATAGTCAACAGGGATAAAGAGCTAAAAGCAAAGAATGTGGATACTGCCATGAAGGAAAGGAAAACCGACCAGGGAAGATATAAATTATGGAACAGGCATGAAGTGATGGTCAGAGCCCCCTACGAAGGTCCTATAACAGATCCAGGCTCAATCAGATGATTACACAGAACATTCCCATTCTCTCACTTCATCACTCCAGATTCCCAGCATAACAATTGTGGATCACAATTTAGAAAGGGAATAATCTGCTCCTCTGAGGAGTAGAAAAAAAGATGTATACTGAACACTAACATTTTCTAACTCTTGCCAGGTTAGGATAAATCCTCAAAAGACTCAGCTCTGAGAACAAGGAAAAAACATGTTTCCACCGTGCAGAAATAGTAAATAATAAGATTAAATTCTCATTTATCTGAATACATCAATCTCATTTGTTCATGACCTTTCTGTGCAGTTAGATTTTAGTCTGTGTAGCACATTGTGACATCTCAAATTTAATTTGTTAGCATTTTTGAAAGTTTTCATGATTCTTTTTATATTGAAAAACTGAACAGAGTGATTTTTCAGTCACAGAACCAATCAACATTCTTTAACAAATTGCTGTAGATTGTCCAACTAAAGTGAGCAGGTCGCATGGTTGTGGAAATGGAGTGCCGAATGAAACAGAGTCCTTTTTCATATTAGAGGAGACCATTGGATAAAATGCTCTGCAGAGCACATTGAAATCTGCAAAGAATGAGTGAGAAGACTAAAGATATGATCATATTCTAATAGAGTAAAGTAGGTGCAGCAGTGACTAAAGCAAACATAAATAGAAATTAATTAATTTAAAAAACATAGTGAAAGTAATGCCTGAAGAAAGATGCTTCAGTAAAATCTGTCAAGTTTTCAAAACAAAGTGAAAGTTATTTATGATACATAAGTAGTATCATAAAGAGCAAATTTGTCATTAATTTGTTGACTTAGTCAATAAACAGCTAAGATTAGAATTCAGAATACTGAGCATCAGAAAAATGACATGAGGTTATTATTATTTTGGAAGAATCCAGACTACATCATACTTGATAATGAGACGTTTCCTTGCTCCTGGACCCAACTCCGGCAGGCATATCTAAGTCAGTCTCTCTAGACCTAAGTTGTGAATTACTTACGTTTGGTTTATAGTCCATTCTGCATAAAGTGTGAATTAAGTCACTGCTAACATTAATTCAGAACTCTTCTTGTTAGTTAGCTGCCAATGGCCTAGTCAACTGTACTTTCAAAACTGGAGGAGACAGTAACTTTAATATATACCGTGACACATTATTTTTGTGAATGTATTGATCATTTTTTCTCCAGGTCACTCTTTACTACAGACTTGAACTGAACCCATATGTTTCCGTAGACTGTAATCTTTGTGGATACAGCTTGTCAGTTTTCGTGTGCACAGGGACCTGATGGTGGGTGTTAATGGCTCACCTCTCAAATAGCATCTGTGAGCTTGAATCATGGGGATTGCTATGTCATAACCTAAAAATATAGGGAGAAACTCAACTTAAAAAATATTTAATGAACGTTTAAAAATTTTTGGATTGACTGTAAGCAAATGTTTTCCCATCTCAATCCCATCACACTCCTAACCTGGGCTGAGAAACTTTAACCTTATTTCTGAGCTATAAGCAGGAATAAAGGAGCATGCTTTTGGTAACTTTCCTAAAAATGACTTCATTATTTTCATCATCGGGCACTGATACACTTGTCTTACATTTATATTGATGCTAAAGCAAAATGAGCCATGTAATACATTTCAACAGATAAAGAGTGGTGTGTCTATCACAGTGTTAATTATGAAAGTGTTTGTTAAGAGGAATATGTTCGCTTTCTGTAGAAAACACAGAATAGTCCATCCTAGATTGAAGTTTGTACAAAAATAAAATTACTTGTCGTATGTTCTTAGTAAAAACCCAACATTCATGATAAAATGTAAAATAAATATAAGATGTTAAATGACACAGAGCTTTAATGTCTCCAGTGTATGTAATAAATTCCCAGAAGGGGATAGAAGCATTGATCTTAAACAGGATTGGAAGTAATCTCTCTAGGGAGAGAAATCTCTCTAGGGTGAGAAATACCCATGTCAATATAACCAATAGAAGAATTATAATCCAACCATCTATGTGTATTCTAAGAGGAAAAAATAAGACCAGGTTATCTTCAAAAACATCTATCAAGGATCCGTCAGGCCTAATGATGCCTCCTTCATTTTGGAAAACTACAGTTGTCACAAAGGATCATGAAATCCATTGCCAATATTATGCAGATGTTTCAAGCCCAGAGGGGAGCCCCCACATAAAGTCCAGCAGCACAAGAGATTATATATCATTTTCAAAGGAGGATTTTTCAATTAGAACATCCTATGGCCACCCTGAACTTTCAATGAACTGCACAATAGTTAATACAATTTCTGCCCAACATACCCCCTCTCTCTTCTTCCCTCAAGACCACACAAGTAGTCTTCCAAAAATTACTGGAAACAATCCATTATTATTTAATTACATTTCTCCGTGAATTTTTTGAAACCCATTTGTCCTTTCATAGACTGAATTCCTTCTCTCTCTCCTGGCCTCTTCTCGATTTTCTCTCACACAGGTGTTTCCCAGGAAAATCTGCACAGATTTTTCCCTGACTTGGTCCCTGCATCTTGCAGGATAATAACTAACACAGCTCTTTAACAGAGTGATTGATAATGTGGATATGCTCCATTGGAGATATAAATGATAAAGTATGAATCAATAGTTGTCCAAGTTGAAAAAAATAAGGAAAAAAAGAAAATAGAAAAGGACAAATAAGTCTTCAGACCATTGTTGGGTTTGACCGACTTCTGCATGAAGAAGAGGAGCGGATGTGAACCAAATTATACTTTCATATGTTACTGACCATACATTCCTCACTCACTAGTCTTTAACTCAAAACTCAGCGTTTCAGAATTAGAGGATTGCACTGCAGTCTTTGCCATGAGTCTATTGTTTCAGAATCAAATCAAAGTACAGGTCTTTCCTGAAGGCATCTCTGTTGGTTTGACAAGTCGGTGTTCAAACACTTGAATTTATGGCCCCTTGCATGCGCTCTGACTCAAGTCTGAGAGAGAATTCTACAGAGTTTTCTCTGAGGTTCATCAGAACTCTCATTCTGTAATGCCAGAAAAGCTGAGTTTTCATGCGGTTAATAGACTGGTTTTCCTGCGAGTGAGGTTATTTACTTGTTCAATACAACTTTTGCATTCATAGGTAGCAGGGGTGGATGCAGAATAATTATAGAGAGAGATTCCCCTCAAAAAGTTAGAGATGGAAAAGAATCTCAAAATCACAACAGGAAACCCACCCTGACAATCAACCCGCACTGACTTCAGATGCTGGTTCCTGTACTCATTTGATCCTGAGTGTGCCTGGGCTCACACTGACTCCCCTTCACTTTCAGTTCATCCTGTTTCTAGAGATGGGCAATCAACTCTTCGTGGAACATAGTTCTCTCTGCCACCATCAGGTTAAATTGTGCAACCCACTGAAAGCCCTACCCTGGAATCTACATACATAGGACACACAGTTGTTACTGAAAATGAGTGCAGACCCTGAAGGGGAGATCACCAAGGCTTCCTCAAGTTTCCCCTAGATTCCATCAGAGTTGTGTTGACATACAGGGGAAAAAATAAAGAAAACAGCAAATAAAATAAGAATCAAATCAACAAACTCAATTGCCCACTCTTGTTGTGTGAATTCTGGCTCATAGTGTCCCTGAAAGACAGAGTAGAAATCCTTATGGTCTCTAGATTTTAAGTCTTTAAGCAAGTAATCAGCTTCATCTGCCTTCCTCACAGTAGCTGATATGATTAAACCACTCCCTCTGGTACCAGTAGATGAGATGATAAGGGAATAGTAGATGGATCAGCATGGGAGAGAAGAATGTATAGAGGAAGTCAACGTCTTTGACTTCTGTGGAGAGTAGCATGAAATAATAATAACAGGGTAGGAATATATACAATTAATGTCCCTGAAAAATCTTTGAGGAAAACGGCAAATGGGAATCTAATGGGCTGAGATAACTAACTCCAAAAACGAACTGAATATTTATCTTTAAAAAGAACTAGAGAGAGAAGAGTGAGATGATTTTCAGGAAATGTAATGAAAGTCCTAAGCAAAGAAGAGCAGGATGTTATTCGGAAACAAAATTTGAAATTATTACCTATGAGAATGTCATTAAGAGGAAAGATTTCTTACAATCTCATCCTAAAGAAGGGATATCCTACATGTCGATATATCTTATTAGAAAATATGAACACGTTTTCATATATAAACATATAACAGCAGAATCAAATCTAAGAAGGTAATTCCTTTCCAACACAATGAGCATAAGGAGACAAGGCAGAAACATCGCTTCTGAATTCTACTGCCTGGTTTGTACCCCTGACAGAGTTCTAAGGGCGAACCCAAGTCAGGTAGAAGAATAGCAAAGCACAAACGTTTGTCTATAATAAAGAAGGTGGTTCTCTAGAGTGATTTTGTATTGAGGTAAGCTGACCAACTTACTGGACATCTGCTGGGTTACACTGACATTTAAGAAAGATTTTCCTACCTCTCATTTTTTGTTCCTTCCCTCAGGGTAAGATTTGCGTCTTAGCTGAGTGATCCTTCAGCCTCCATGATCTTCTCTGCACTTTTTGTCTTACAACGTTTCCCTCAATGAAGTGTATGCACTTAATAAACCTTGGTCTTTGCATCATGGGGCTGAGGTGAGCATATATATATTTTTTACAAATTTATTGAGCATATGAACATGCATTATCAATTATGTTATACAGTATTATCTAGAGAAACAAAACCATAATGCTAATAATTATATAGATTATTATACTCTATATAATTATTGGTATTATCAATTATGTATTATGTAATTAATATATGAATTATAGAATTTATAGTTACATTATATAATTAATATAATGCTACACAAGTGGCTCAGTGCAGCTCACTCCCATGAGACCGCTGTGAGACACTGGTGATCCTTCAAATCTTGAGGACCACCAGGTAGTCCTCTGTAGAGCAATTCAGGCTATCCAGTCACAGGAAGCAAACAGCAAGGCAGGTAGGTCACCAACAGTCAGCCAGATAACAGTGTCCGACAGTGCCCAGCTCAAGAAATGTATATTCCAATAGTGTGCCAAAGCAGGTCTTGAAGGAACCTCAAATTACAGCGACACAGTCCATGGCTTAGTTGTCCCACTGGTAGTGTAGCTTGCAAATTGATGCACAGATCAAGCAAGGCAGCCACACACTGATCTGAAGATCAAAGAGCAAGAGAATAGAAAGGCGAGGCTCGCTGAGCCATTTATCTCTCTGCCCTTCAATTAATCTGACGTGCTTATTGGCCAAGTTGGCACAATAAACTAACAACATCAAGAGTGTGGACCAATGGAACTATGATTATTTGCTACTATGTGAAGAGTTCAGGTACAGTATCTAAAATTGAACATATGCAAATATGTTTTCATAAATGAGACATTCAATTTCATAAACTTGATAATGTAACATTGAAGAAAGTCATTGTAGTGGTTTAACCTGGTTAAAGTTGTTGACAGTGTTGCTAGAAGGGCTTTCCTCAGTTGAACATTATTTTACTCATTGTAATATTGTATTCTTTGTATATGCAAAAATATACTCATATTTTATAGCCAACTAAAGTGAGGATGAAAAGTTAGCCATTGATTTTCTTTTCCTTTTTTAAAATCATTTTATTGGGGGCTCATAGAATTCTTATCACAATCCATATATACATCCATTATGTCAAGCACATATGTACATTTGTTGCCATCATTCTCAAAACATTTGCCTTGTATTTGAACCCTTAATATCAGCTGCTCATTTCCCCCCTCCTTCCCTACTCGCCCCTCTCTCCTAAACCCTTCATAATTCATAAATTATTATTTTGTCACATGTTATACTGTCTGACGTCTCCCCCACCCTCTTTTCTGCTGTCAATCCCCCAGTGAGGAGGCTTTATGTAGATTCTTTTAATCTGTTCCCCTTTCTACCCCATATTTCCTCCACACTCCAGGCATCGCCATTCTCACCACTGGTCCTGAAGGAGTCATCTGTCCTGGATTACCTGTGTTTCCAGTTGCTATCTGTGCCAATGCATACCCTCTGGTCTAGACAGATTTTTAATGTAGAATTGGAATCATGATAGTGCGGGGAGGAATTATTTAAGAACTAGAGGAAAGTTATATGTTTTGTCATTGCTACCCTGCACCCTGACTGGCACATCTCGTCCCCAAAATCCATCAGCAAGGGAGTTCCCAGTTGCCTACCGATGGGCTTTGAGTCTCCCACAGATTTTCATAATTCCAGTAAATGTTAACTTGAGAAAATATTGTCCATGAATCAATCTTCTTAAAATTTTTTAAACTGAGCATTGGTATGCATCAACTCAAAACTTTCTTTGAACATGTCAATAATATTGATACAACTAAAATATTTTATCTCTAATTTGGAAAATCTCGTTTTGATGTGGAAACTGTACAGATGAAAATATGTGTTTTATTGAAAAAGTGCAATTCGCTGGATTTTTAGGGGAAAACCCCACAATATTTACACATTACTTATTTATTTTATACCTTAAAATTAAATATACTCATTTTTCCTAGCAAAGTATATCAGATGACCTCTAGACACTGTCAACCAGGGTTGTTTTTTTTGCCCAAAACTGTGAATACAAAATAACTTACCATCCGTTGTGAATTCACTGCATTAAAATATCCTCAAATGAGAAACAGACTAAAAAGATATAATTAAGTCAATACAAACTTTATAATTAGTCAATTGGTTTTCTTTTTATTTTTTAATCATTTTATTGGGGGCTAATACAACTCTTATCACAATCCACACATACATCCATTGTATAAAGCGCATTTGTACATTCCTTGCCCTCATCATTCTCAAAACATTTGCTTTCCACTTAAGCCCCTGGCACTAGCTCCTCATTTTTCCCCATCCCTACCCACTCTCCCTCTCAGTCAAGAACCCTTGATAATTTATAAATTTTTGTCATGTCTTATACTGCTCGACGTCTCCCTTCACCCACTTTTTTTGTTGTCCATCCCCCAGGGAGGAGGTTATATGTAGATCCTTGTAATCGGTTCTCCCTTTCCACCCCACCTTCCCAGTATTGCCATGCTCACCACTGGTCCTGAAGGGATCATGCATCCTGGATTCCCTGAGTTTCTAGTTCCTATCTGTACCAAAGTACATCTTCTGGTCTATCCAGATTTATAAAGTAGAATTGGGATCATGAGAGTGGGGAAGTGTGTGTGTGTAGGGGGGAGAAGTATTTAGGAACTAGACAGGAAAGTTGTGTTTCATGGTTGCTACACTGCACCCTCACTGGCTCATCTCCTCCCTGAGACCCTTCCATAAGTGGATGCCAAGTTTCCTACATATGGGCTTAAGGTCCCCACTCCTCTCTCCCCCTCATTCACAATTACACAGTGTTTTGTTCTTTGATACCTGATATCTCATCCCTTTGACAACTTGTGATCACACAAGCTGGTGTGTTTCTTCCATGTGGGCTTTGTTGCTTCTGAAATAGATGGCTGCTTGTTTACCTTAAAGCCTTTAAGACGCCAGATGCTATATCTTTCGATAGCTGGGTATCATCAGCTTTCTTCACCATATTTGCTTATGCATCCTTTTGTCTTCAGCAATCCTATCGGGGATATGAGAATGCAATGATATGATTTTTGTTCTCTGATGCCTGATAACTGATTATTTTGGCACCTTGTGATCACAAAGGCTGGTGTGCTTCTTCCATTTAGGCTTTGTTGCTTCTGAGCTAGATGCCCACTTGCTTACCATCAAGTTTTTAAGACCCAAGACTGTCAATTAGTTTTCATTAGTTATTATGCTCTGCCACAATGGTATAATGCCCTCTAGTACTCATAAATAAAAAAACATGAAGTTTTAAGCAGTTAAAATCTGAAGAGTGAGAAAACATATTTAAAACATAAAGGATGATCATGGTTGATCACTGAAGAATGAAGTTTGACAAAGAGGTAATTTACTAATGAACATACCTAATCTGATAATAGAGATTAACAGAAAAAGTGTCAGCAAATATTACATTTTCTAATGGAGCAAATATAGAGAACACAGTGGTAGGTTGTGGGATTTAGTTGTGCTCTGATTTGATGTTAAATATTATCCATTGTCTCTTATTTTCCTTTAGGCTCCCCATTCTCTTTAGGATAAGTTATTGCCTGGTACCATTTAAAAGAATGTTTATGCGCACGCGCGCACGCGTGTGTGTGTGTGTGTGTGTGTGTGTGTGTGTGTGTGTGTGAGTGTGTGAGCAAAGATGTCCCCGGGGCTCCCAAGCATTAGCTAAGAATTCCTCCCTACAGCAATGTAAATCAATCTACCTAGGGTCTAATCTGCCTTCAGCTGTTGATTTACTAATCATGCTGAAGTAATTACACGTGATTGTGATTTAACTTGTCTCTACCTTCCCTGCTTTATTTCCCAGCTCACTCTCAGGACCCAGGTGAGGCAGATAATTCAAGGTGCTGAGATTGGGGTGGATCTGGATCTCAGATCAGGGTATGCTGTGTGGAAAGACAGTGGATCATCCGTGCTTGGATGTTTTGTGTGTCCTAAAGGTAAGAGACCCTGGAACCTGGGGAGGGGGACCTATCTTAAGACAGGTACTCTCAGCCAGTACATATGTAAGACAGGCTCAGGACAGAACATTTCAGTTGGCCTGTGGAAGTTCCTGGGGTTGAACTCAAAGTATTCATTTCCAGGCCAGCATCAGAGAGAGCTTTGTCCGCTGTTGTTCTCCTGAGACCTCTTCGAGGACTTGTGTCTTCATGAGTGGAGAGCCCCAGTGTGCTGCGAGTGGGAGTTCCTGGCACTGGACACACAGGGTGTCCCTGGAATTGACACCTTTCCTGCTTGGGGTGAAAATAGAGCTCCTACTTGCAGTATGTCTTGTGAGCTTAAGACATTACCTCACGGGAATCTCCAAGAGACATGGACACAAATATTTTAGGGTTGCCAGCTCTCACTATTAAAGGGAGTGTGCAAATTCTTCCTTTGAGTCTTTTTTCCTAGGTCTGAAAGAAAGGTCAAAATCAGTTTTGAAAAGTGGAGTCACGGATTCCAATGTAAGCACCTTTAATTTGCTACCTCCTCCATCTCTGGTGATGTGAGTGTCCCTTGGGAATGAGGAGAAGAAGGGGGTCGATGACAGAATAACCAGTAATTTGTTTTATTTAACATGCTTTCACCCTATCCTCTGGGGATAAACCAGGTTAAATAGTGAGCTACAAATTAGTGTGTAAGTACTATTCAACCCTCAGGCATCTTGCTTACTGGGTAAGATCCCTGCATATGTCTAACAGCAGAAAAGAGTCCTTGAGGCCAGCACACAGTAGATCAGAGATCAGCAAGGGACCTGTGATAGCCCTTGACCATGATGTTGTTTGTCATATTTAAACTATATATAACACTTCTTTATTTTCCTAAGTTCCTTGAACCAGATGCAAATGACTTAAAATGAACTGAAAATCTTTTTGCGAGTCTTAATTTTGCCTGCCAACCTACCCAAGTTCTCATTTGTGTAAAATCTGAGAGAGAAGACAGCTCCATAGACATAATTAGCAACATGAGTTTTTTGATGGATTAGGTTTGGGGTTCTTTTTAGGCTTGTTGTGTGTTCGAATCAGAGTCTGTACTTAAAGATTAGCATCTAAATCCTGGGATTAATCAGTGTTCCAGGTTCAAGAACAATTGCCAAGAAATAGAAATAGGAATCAAGTGTCATGGGTCAGATGTTAGTGGACATGTTAAAGGGCTTTATGTTTTGAAGGTTATGTTTGGAGTTCATTAGGGGCTAAGAGATTGTGTTTGGAGTTTATTAGGGGCTTATGTGTTAAGATATAAAGATGTAGATTTATGGTTTAAGGATTCTTGTTTTCTGGTTGGATTTCTGAATTTGAGGTTTATGGTCATGAAGTTAGGTTTCAGGTTGTAAAATATATTCAAACCTTTGACCTGATTTTAAACATTGGGATAAATGCATTACCCTAGGTTAAGAGTGTATGGTGGTAGGCTGGGTGAAACATGTCAAGTTTGTTGTGGGTGTCAGGGGATGCTCAGGGTGTTAATTGTTCTGGGTGGTAAGGAGATTTTTCATGTACTTAGAGGGTCAGTGCATTAGGAAGTTATTAGTGTGTTGTAAGCATGCTTAGCATATTGAGGTATAAGGGTTAATGGTTTCAGAGTTGGAGATTAGTAGTTAATGGTTAGAGAGTTCAATGCCAAAAATTACTTTTGTGTGTTGAAAGGTAGCCTACAACTTTTAAACTATTTATTACCTGTAGTATTTAAGGTATATTTGAAATCTGTTATGTAAAATATCATTAATTTGTGATGATTAGAGGAATTAGTATTTCTTCTCTTTGGAAGCCTCTTTTCTTCCTTTCAAAAAGTATTTCATTTATGATTGGTCTATCTAGAAAATACTATAGAATTTTTAATACAGTATTGAAAATGGGAATGTATGTTTGTCCTATTTCTTAAGTGGGGTGGGCTATTTTCTCTTTCCTCTAAGAATGGTATTTGCTGGTGTTTTTTTTAACTGAATATATTAGCATATTGAACTATACCTGCTTCATGTTTCAGTTGTGGTTTTTTTTCAAACTTTAAAAGTCTTTGATTTTTTAAAAGAAATTATTTTATTGGGGGCTCTTATAGCTGCTATTATAATCCACACATCAATTTTATCTAGCACATTTGTACATACATTGCCATCATCATTTTAAAAATATTTTATTTTTTCTACTTGAGCCCTTGGTATCAGCTCATCTTTTTTTCCCTCCCTCCACCACCTTCCCATCCTCGTGACCCCTTGATCAATTTTAAATTATTATTGTTTTCATATCTTACACAATCTGCTATTTTCTTTCACCCACTTCCTGTTGTTCATTCCCCTGGGGGAGTGTTATATGATTATCTTTACAATCTGTTCCCCTTTCTCCCCCTTGTGGCCCCACCTTTCCCCTACCTTTATGGTATCATTAGCCCCATTATTTTTATGAAGGGTTTATCTCTCCTGGATTCCATGTGTTATCTTGAAGGCTCTTATCTGTACCAGTGTACATGCTCTGGTCTAGCCAAATTTGAAAAGTAGAACTGGGGTCATGATAGTAGGGTGAAGCAAGCTTTAAAGAACTATAAGAATGTTATGTGTTCTGTTGGTGCTTTATTGTACACTGGGTGGCTCATTCTTTCCTTGTGACCCCTCTGTTAGGGTATGTCCAATGTCTACAGATGTGCTCTGGGTCTCCAATCAAACACCTTTTGTTCCCATCTATATGATTGTTTGGGGTCTTCTAATTCCTCATACCTAATCCCATAGACACCTCGTGATCACACAGGCTGGTGTGCTTCTTCCATGTGGGCGTTGTTAACTTCAAGCCTTTAAGACTCCAGATGCTATATCTTATAATAGCCAGGCACTATCAGATTTCTTCACTATATTTGCCTATACACCCTTTTTGCCTTAAGCAATCCTGTTGGGAAGGTGAGAATCACAGAATGCCAGATTATTAGAACAAAGTATTCTTGCATTGAGGGAAGACTTGAGTAGTGGCCCAATACCTTTGACTTTTTAAATGTTCCTACTTTGGTTTCTGTGCCTACTTAGACAATTGACCCTCTTTTCTGTCAATGGGTTTATTACAGTGCTTATTTTCTTATGTAAAATATGCTCTGGGACAAATTTCAATGAATCATAGTACATAATCCTTGTAAAATGTTGTCTGAATCTGTTCCAAATATTTTAAAGAATTTTTCATGTAGATCCATTATCAGTGTTGTGCTACAGTTTTCTTGTAGTGTCATTATCTGACATTGGTGTCAGTGTATTTACTGGTTTGATAGAAAGTATTGATAACCAAGGGATCAATCAGAAAGAAAATATTTTGTGAATGATGATGGCAATGGATGTACTAATGTGCTTGACACAATGGATGTATGTTATGGATTGTGGTAAGAGTTGTATGAGCCCCCAATAAAATGATTTAAAAAAAAGAGAAAGTATTGAAGTATTGGTAAGTGTTCTCTCACAACCATTGTTATATTTATACTCAATAAGTTGAACTTAAATTACCAAACAGTAAAGTGGTATTTATTCATACCATCTCAGTACTCTGTATTAAGCTTTGATCTATGGTCTGATTATGCTAGAAGTTTCCCCTGGAATTTTATTTTGATTCAATTGATTATAGCCCTTGTAAGCAACCTAAAGCACATTTAACTGCCATTGAACCCATGCACTGGCTGGACCCTCTGATCTTCCAGCTGACTCAGTTTGGAAGACTACATGATTTACACTCCCCTTGCCAGACAGATAGTCACTAACACCTACGTCATTGTGTGATGCCCTCACAATAGATCCTCAATGTGGAAAATACTCTTCCATATGACATGCTGTATGGATCTTAGAAAATGTCCTTTAGCTAACCTGCAGAAGAATGGTATAAATCAAGGAGGGGCAGCAATTCCTCAGTGATTTTTGCCTCACCTTGGTTTTGCATCACCTTTATTTTATTATGTTTTTTAACAAAAGAAACCCATTCCTTATTTTTAATAAGCTTATATTACACTGAGTGTCTCCTGAGCTTTCGGGCATTTGATAACATGGAAATAACTTTTGTAAACATAGCTAAATATTTAGTATTTTGTGTATTTCTTGGGTGTTTATTAGTAATTTCTGAGGTTCTTGTTGATAGTTCTGATTGAGTCCATTCCATCTCACAGGGACCCTGTGCACAAAGGAATGAAACACTGCCAAGCCCTGCAGCATCCTCACAATTTAGAATGAACCTATTGCCTAAGTTACTGTATCAATCCATGTAGTTGAGGGGTTCCTATTTTTCACTGCCCCTTTACTTTACCAAACAAAATATCCTTCTCCAAGGACTGAACACTTCTTACATGTCCAAAGAATTTCATGTGAACTCTCACCTCCTTACCTCTATCTAGCACCCTGACCTTACTTCTGCCAAGACATATTTGTTTGTCCATTTGAAGGCCCCTGCACTACAATTCAAATACACTGATTCTTCTTAATTCTTTCTTATTCAATGTCCAACTTGTATATGCATATGAGGTAATTGGCAATGCCATGGTTTGGGTAAGATGAACCTAGTCCTAAAAGTAACATCATTGTTTTTCAACACTCTACAGGGGCCTTGTTAGGCAGATTTATCCAGTATAATGCATCTATTCATCTATTGAATTTATTATCACCTTTTAGTTGTTTTGTAATTTTCCATAACCCAACAATCTTTCCAGAAGAAGTTAATATTTATTCGAGCTTAGATTAAGAATATTGATCAAGGAGGGACCTGGAAGCCCACCTTCCTCTGAAACCAACCTGTCTCAGAGCCCTGAGCTGGAAGGCGGTCCTTAAGACCTAGAGGAATGATGACACTTAGATTTCAGAAATGCATGATGACTGGGCACAAGATTGTCTAAAACAAATTGTGCCTTTGTCTATTAACATGACTTGCAGATCAGTTTTAGAGGGGCCCTAACCCTCACCCTTTATCCTATACCTGCAACCTCACACCCCTCTGCCTCCAGAAACACCCTGGGGGGTTGCAAAAGGACTGTGCCAATGATGCCCAACTAGTCATTCAGATTAATGCTGCCCTCCTTTATCGAAGCACAGCCTCTTGCCACCACACTCATTTTGTTTTCCTCCCTCCAAGTTCCTGGTTAAGCATGTTTCTCAAGCTCCAGGCCAGACACTAGCTAATCCTGTCTCCCTAGAAGACCAAGACTATGGATGGGATATCCTAGACCCCAAGGCAATAAGCCCTCTCCCAGTTTGTGTTGTTTGTCATCTGTCAACATTACTTAGAGAGCTTGAAACGCATGCTCTAGCCCAAGATGACAGAATGGATGATAAGTCATCTCTTTCCTTAATCTATCTCACGTACTTTTTAAAAAGATAATTGTATTGGGGACTCATAACAATCTATACTTTGATTGTATCAAGAATATTTGTACATATATTTCCATAATTCATTTCTAAACATTTACCTTCCATTGAGACCTTGTTATAAGCTCCTTTTATCCCCTCTCTTCCTCTCCCCCCACCCGTCACCCCTTGATAAATATTAAATTATTGTTATTTTCATATCTTGCACTGACTGCTATCTCTCTTCCCCCATGGTTTCTGTGTTTCTCCCCGGGGTGTGTGTGTGTGTGTGTGTGTGTGTGTGTGATTATGTGTCTATCATTGTGATTGGCTCCCCCTTCCTCCCCTCCCCTCCCTGCTTTCGCCTCCCCTACTGGTATTAATACTCCCATTCCTGTTTCTGGATTCGGTATGTTGTGAACTCTTATCTCTTTTCTGTACCTGTGCACATGCTCCAGTCTAGCCCGCAGGGAAACGCAGAATTGGAGTAATGATAGTGGGATATGAGGAAGCCTCAAGGAATGTAATAATATTTGTGTTCCATCAGTACTATCCTGCACCCGGGTTGACTCATCCTTTCAGTGTGACCCTTCTGTAAGTGGATGTCCCATTGTTTACAGATAAATGTGGGGTCTCTACTACAACCCTCCTCATACTCAGCAATATGTTGGTTTTTTTTTTTTTTGCTTGCTTGTTTGGGGTCTTATGAAGCCTATTACCCTATCTCTTTGACACCTCATGATCACACAGGATGGTGTGCTTCTTCCATGTGGGTCCGTTGCTTCTCTACTAGATACCCACTTTTAAACTTCAAGCCTTTAAGGCCTCACGATAGCCAGGCACTTTTCTTCTTCTTCACCACACTTGCTTATGCACCCATTTTGTCTTCAGTGATCATGCTGGTATGGTGAGCATCAAAGAAGGTCAGGTTGTTAGAACAAAGTGTTCTTGCATGAGGGAGGGCTTGGTCAGAGTCCCAAAGTCCATCTACTATCTTAGTGTATTGCCTTATAAATATATGCATGTAAGTGAAGACTTCTATTTTTCAGAATTAATGCATTTACATATGCACAGACCTATGCTTATACCATTATTCACAGCTTTGCTTCCTAGATCTTTCTTCTGTTTCCTTTTACCCCACATTCATGCTGGTCCTTCTTCCACCTATTAGTAATTCCTCTCAATTAGATTGCTGTTGCTCCATCTGCTGTCTAAAAGTGTTCATAACCCCAGGCTTGCAGAGACCCTCTGAGAGCTAGTCACAAGACCTCACCCTGGGGTTCCCCCGTGCTGCTATACACCTTGTGCCTACAGTCTAGGGCATTTCTGCTCCACAGCCACGAACAGAGTGACTGCATCAGCCATTACCTTCCTTCATCTCATGTACTTTTAAGCTTCTTCCTTCATTCACCTTGACTCTTAGCATCGTCTGTTTACCTACACCTTGTCATTCCTTATTGGTAATGTGCTATCTTTCACAAAAGCTTTAACATTGGGCATCCTTAAACACAAGAGCTGTAGAGACTAGGAAATACACCTCCCTCTGGGCTTGAGTTCTTGTTAAGGTTGTCTCTGCCTTAGCCAAGTCCCCTCTAGTATGTCCTGCTTATTTCCTATTATCTCTTGTTATCCACCTCTAAAACAACTTTCACTGGTTGCCACCCTCTACTGTGGTACCACACTCTATTACTATGGACTTCTAAATGTGCTCCACCTACCATACACATTTGTTCACACACTGTCAATATTATACAGTTTCCATGGGATACAAGGAGCTTGAAGCAGGATGAACTTTGATGAAATACTCAGAATCTGTTGGAATGTCACTGTAAGAGAAACATTTAAATTGGAATCAACAAATAAAAGTATAGGAATTAGTTGGATGAGATAGTGGGAAAGAAAGAAACAAGAACAAGTGTGTGACCACTACTTAAAATACATATAAATAATTTCTGATTCTTTTGTTAAATGATCATTAAAATATTAGGGGGATTTTCTTGAAAAATCTTTCCAAGTTCTGGAATGCAAGGGATTGTTTGTGTTATATTCAGATAATGAAATATAAAGATAAACTAAAACATAAATGAAAAGAAATAATTCTAAAAGGGCAACTGATTATAAGGATCTACATATAACCTCCTCCCTGGGGGATGGACAACAGAAAAGTGGGAGAAGGGAGACATCAGACAGTGTAAGATATGACAAAGTAATAATAATTTAGAAATTATCAAGAGTTCTTTAGGGAGGGAGGAGCCGGGAAGGAGGGGCAAAACTGAAGAACTGATGCGAAGGGCTCAAGTAGAAAGCATGTGTTTTGAGAATTATGATGGCAACACATGTACAAATGTGCTTGACAAATGGATGTATGTATGGATTTTGAGAATTGTATGAGCCCCCAATAAAATGGTTTTTAAAAAGAGAAATAATTGTTACTAGAAATAGTGCACAATAAATGACAACAGCAACAAAACCATTGATCACATATCATACTTTTCTAAATTGATTTTTAAGTACAATACTAGTGTTTTAATGGCAAAAAAACAATGGACACAGTGAGTTCATTGACTTGGACTGAAAATTTATATGATGTGCCTGAAAAATCACCTAAGCTGATATCAAATTCATCTGTGTGATTTAATGCTGTAGGTCAACCTTTAATAATATAGATCAATCCTCAACATAAGCATTCAACTCCCAAGTCTATATAGGACTTTAGATTCACTGTTTTCATTTTGGGAAGACCTGGAATCAATTCATCCTCTGAGATGAAGAAATATCTCCTGTCTGACATGAATGTCAACAAAGGAGGCTGAAGAAAACAGAGTACCCTCAGTTTAGAGTGGGTCCTGTATTTAATGCAAACACTCAGATTGGAGCATGGTCTTGAGGCCACAAGGAAGCACTTAGGGTAAGAACTGCAGGCCAAGAAACTGACATGCCCTAATCAACAATATCTACTGCTAAATTTCAGGTCACAGAATTGCCAGAGAGAAATACCATCCAGTTGAGGGAGCTAAAACCTGGGAATACTATCTTTCACGTTTATGCAAGACAAGGAAAGATTTCAACATTTGGCTGGTGTGTGAGCCAAATTAATTCAACCAACTCCAAACTTCCTAGATTTCTGCTTCTTGTATGTAAAGAATGCATTAATTTGACTTCAAGAACCTTGACCTACAAAATGGTATTAATGATCCCTAGGGTATTTTCATTATGCAGATAAAGATTAGATAGGATTTGTGGGGAACACTTTGTTCAATAGCTGAGGGTTGTCTATAATGTAAGAGCATGACAGGGAAGGGGAACAAAGACGGGGCTTCATAAAGCTTCGTGATAGCTATTGCTATCAAATGTATATATGGTATAATCCACTGGATTACTGGGATGATCTTCCTTATGTGACTTGGGGCTGGTTATGTAAGGTGTCAACCTCCTAGTTTGGGACTTGGTCCATTGGGATGGGCAACAGAACTTCCTTAGTAGAGTCTAGATAGAAAGCTCTACCAGAGGACATGGATTATCTGTTTGTGCAGTGCCAGCATTTCTTCAGACCTACAGTTTCCTTTATTCATTTCATGCAGTGAAACATTTTCTATAGATTTCTGAAAATGGGAGCTTGAGCACTTTCACGGTTCAGAAATGTAATCGTCGCAGGGCTTCATTAACAGAATGAATCTGATGGCAATATATCCAGTTGGTCAATATGTGGGAATTATTTTTTTGTGGATGGTGATACTTATACTGGTAGATGCACTCCTCATTCATAATGATCCTTTGCACAACAGAAGGAAATCCTGCCTAGTCTTTCACTATCTCCACAATGCCTGACATAATTAGCCCCTGTATTGTTAAACTACACCCTACTGTTAAAATACAGCCATTGAAGGTGGTTCTATTTTTTGTTAAACTTAAAAAAAACATGTTCTTTTCTCTGGACTATTCCATTCCTGTAATATGTCCCATGTATGAGGAATAATACCTCAACATCTTTGATTTTAATGACATTTTTCCTGAATTTCTTCTAAGAGACAAAAAACCAAAAAATACAAACTCACTGCGATAGAAAGGACTGAAACTCATAACAGCCTAAAAGGAGAGGGTAGAGATTTCCCCGTGGGTTTCTTACACTGGAACTCTGTGTGGGAATAGAAAGCCTTACTTTTCTCCAGTGAAGTGACTGAGCAGTTAGCAGCCAAATGTTTCATTAGTGCTCCATCCAAGATGGATTTGTTTATTCTTCTTCCTGTCTGTGGTGTATTCAATATTCCGCACAAATAACACAACAATTAAAATAAATTAATTTTTAGCTTTACTCATTGTCCACTTTAAAAATATTGGATATGTTGTAATGAATATACCATGGTCTGGTTTGAGCCAAGCTCCCCGTGTTGATTTCAACACTTTAAGTGGATCCTTTGCAGAAGATTTTCTCCAATAAAATATGTTTGGGGATTTATTGACAGTTTTTGCCACGGATTATGGATCCAAATAAAATAAAAACTTTTTTTTTCAGTGTAGCAATAATGCAACTCTCAACCTTCTTCTAGTTCTTAAACACTTCCTCCTCCCCACGCCCCCAACCCCATTATCATGATCCCAATTCTACCTTGAAAACCTGGTTAGACCACAGGATGCACAGCGGTGCAGATAGGAACTGGAAACACAGGGAATCCAAGACAGATGAACCCCTCAGGAGCAGTGGTGAGAGTGGTGATACCGGGAGGGAAGAGAGGGTAGGAAGGGGGAGCCGATAACAAGGATCTACATATAACCTCCTCCCTGGGGGATGGACAACAGAAAAGTAGGTGAAGGGAGACAATGGACAGTGTAAGATATAACAAAATAATATTAATTTATAAATTATCAAGGGTTCATAAGGGAGGGGGGAGCAGGGAAGGAGGGGAAAATGAACAGCTGATGCCAAGGGAAAAAATCATATCATTGTGAATGAGAGGGAGTTCGGAGTAGAGACCCAGACCCATATGATTGTGATTGCTTCCCTCTTTCTACCCCACTTTCCCCTTATCCTCAGGGTATCACTACTCCCATTATTTGTCCTGATGGGTTTATCTCTCCTGGATTCCCTTTGATTCCTGTTCTTATCTGTACCAGTGTACATCCTCTGGTCTAGCCAGATTTCAAAGGTAGAATTGGGATCATGGTAGTAGGGGGGAGGAACAATAAAGAGCTAGATGAAAGTTGTATGTTTCTTCAGTGGTATATTGCACACTGACTGGCTGTTTTCCTCCCCACAACCCTCTGTAAGGGGATGTCCAGTTGCCTACAGATGGGTCTTGGGTCTCTACTCCGAACTCCCCCTCATTCACAATGATATGATATTTCCCCCTTTGTTTTCTGATGCCTGATTCCATTGACAATTTGTGATCACACAGGTTGGTGTGCTTCTTCCATGTGGGCTTTATTGCTTCTGAGCTAGATGGCAGCTTGTTTATCTTCAAGCCTTTGAGACGCCAGATGTTAAGCAGGGCTTAAGTATTTTTTTGCATTCAACAACTTAGACAACTTATCAAAACTCCCAATGGATTTCCATTCCCCTGCCTGTTTTCCTCATCCCCTCTTGTAGTATATTATTTCCCCCTTCACACAAGGTGACAAAGGTTTACCCTGTAGTTCATTTCCCCCCCCTTCCTTCCCATTTCTGACCACCTCTAGTAATCATCAAATATCTATTTCTTTTGGTATGCAAAGCTTTTCTTGATTTTCTTTTATAACAGTGGTCTCAAAACAGTATTTGTCCTTTTGCCTTTGACTAACTTTACTCAATAAAATGTTCTCCAAATCCAAGCCCATCACGGGTGCCTTATAATTTCGTCATCATTCTTTAATGACACAGTGTGCACGTATCTAGGGACAGTGGTGGGGGTAAGAGTTGCTATCCAGTCAATTTCAATGCATATTGACTTCATGAATGTCAGAATAGAACTGTGTCCCAATGGTTGAATTAGATCACCAGGACTTTATTCAAGGGTGCCTTTGGGAGGACCTGAACAATGAAACTTTCAGTGTGATATATAGGAAGTTACTTTCTCTATTTATTTTTCCTTTATACTTTAGGATTTATCCATTTAGATGGATGCCTCCTATATATATTTGAAAACTAAATTTATTTCTTGTCCCCAATATTTGGTAGTCACCCATATTTATTGTAGTATGTTTCTTTGTAAGTCTCCTATCTCTTTTTGTATATTTGATCTATCATAAATATTCTAACAATATTTTTCTTATGTTTTCATCTTGGCATTGTGTCTGTGCTCAGAGAATAAGGGTTTAGCATTGTTTTCAGATGCCATTCTTTCGTTGCTCTTGTTCATCACTGCTTTTTAGCGATACATAGTACTCCATTGTATGTATATACCACATTTTTTAATCCAATTATCAGTTGATGGAAATCTGGGCTGCTTCCAACTCCTTGCAATTGTGAACTCTGCCGCAATGAACATCAGAGCACAGATGTTTGGCCTTGGTCTGTTTCTTCTCCTCTTCTGGGTATATGCCCAGTAGGGGGATTGCTGGGTCGTATGGTAACTCAATTACCATCTATTTTAGATATTGCCAGATCGATTTCCATAGTGGTCGTACATACTTACAAGTATGAGAGTCCCTGTCTCCCCAAAGCCCCTCTAACACTTATTGCTTTCTGATTTTTTGAATTGGGCTACCTTTGAGGGTGTTAGGTGATACCTCATTGTTCTTTCAATTTGCATTTTTCTTATGGCTAAAGATCGGGAACATTTTCTCATATGTTTGTTGGCCATTAGGATTTCTGCCCCTGTGAAACTTCTGTTCAGGTCCTTTGCCCACCTCCTCAGTGGGCAATTAGGTGTTTTTTTTCTTTTTGGAAGCTAGCAGAGTGTTGTAGATTTTATTAATAAGGCCTTTGTCTGATGCATCATTGCTACAGATATTTTCCCAGTCCATGAATTCTCTTTTTCTCTTGGTGAATTCTTTCAATTTTCACAGGTGCTTTATCTTCAGTATATCCCATTTGTCAATTTGTGCCTCCTCTGTTGTTGTGTCCTTCCCTATTTCTGATAGCCTATGTATTCCCTGTTCCAAAGTTCTCAAGTTGGTCCCAATTCTCTCATTGATGGCCCTAATAGTTTGGGGTTTAACTTCAAAGTCTGTGATCCACCTTGAGTTTATTCTTGTGCATGGAGTGAGATAAGGGTCTTGCTTCGTTTTTCTGCAGGTAAATATCCATTTTTTCCAGTACCACTTGTTAAAGAGGGCATCTGCTTCCCATTTGATATTTTTGGGGCCTCTATCAAAGATCTGTTGTCTGTATGCTGATTATTTTATTTCTGGGCTTTCAGTTCTTTTCCATTGGTCTGAGTATCTGTCATTGTACCAATAACATGCAGTTTTGAGAACTGTGGCTGTACAGTATGTGCTAAAGTCAGGTAGAGCAAGCCCTCCCTCTTTGTCCTCTTCTTGAGGAGTTGTCTGCTAATTCTGGGCTTCTTCCCTCTCCATATGAAGTTGATAATCAGTTTTCCAGTTTCTTCAAGAAAGATGATGGTAATTGTATTGGGATTGCATTAAAGTAATATAGTGCCTTTGGCAGAACTGACATCTTGACTATATCGAGTCTTCCAATCCACGAGCATGGGATATTCTTCCACTTGTTGAGGTCACTCTTGGTGTCTTGTAATAGTGTTCTGTAGTTTTCCCCATATAGATCTTTTGTTCTTTTAGTCAATTATATCCCTAGATATTTCAATTTGTGTTTGGCTATTGTGAAGGATACCACATTTTTTATCTTCTCTCCTGTGGTCTTATCTAATGTGTATAACAGTCCGATGGACTTCTGTTTGTTGATCTTGTATCCTGCAACTCTGCCAAACTCCTCTATTGCTTCCAGTACTCCCCTTGTAGAACTTTTGGGATATTCCATATATAAAATCATATCATCTGCAAATAACGATAGTAGGATTAACTGAAGGGCAGAGGGATAAATGGCTCGGTGAGCCTCGCCTTGCTTGTTCTGTGCCTCAATTTAAAGGAGTACACTACCTGTGGGATGCCTAGCCTGTGGACTGTGTCGCTGTAAGTTGAGGTCCAGATTATCATAGTTTGTGCCATTTCTATGGGTTCATATGCTCATAGAGCAACACCAAAAGAGTCGGGTAATAGGATATACATTTTAGGAGAGGAACCCTGGACTTCTGGACCCCTGATTCTTTATAGTGTCAGTAAATGAGCCTGTAAGATGGTTGCTCTGAAAGGACACAGGTCTTATATGTGCCCGGGTCCAATAGCTCTCTTCACAGGCTATTTTTATGATTGTCAAACTTGCAAAAATAATCCCTGGAATAAAAGATAAGTTAGTATGACTGTTTGAAAGTCATCAAGAGAGCCAGGAAGAATTGTCTCCAATAATATCTACTGTTGTGGCCACACCATCTTGGCTTCTGCCAATCTTCTTCTGAGTATACCACTTCATTGGCTACTCTGAGTAATCTGACAGAGGCTGGAACTAAATTGATGAAATGTCGTTTAATTTGTCTCATACAGTTTTTCATTAAGGCTATTAACAATAGAACTCCAAGCTCAGGAAGAAGTTAACCAAAAATAATAGACCTCAGCAATGTCCTTCATCCCAACCTTTTAGTCAGCAGCTAAATTGACAATCATGACACCACCAGAGTTCCTTCAACTTTGTGAACCAACCTAAATCCAATGATGGACACATTACAGAACACTACCAGTTTCTTCAGTCTGAAATTGATCAAGCATGCAATAAAGATGCATTGATAATTACTGGTAATTGGAATGTAAAAACTGGAAACAAAGAGGAAGAAGCAGTAGTTGGTAAATGTGATCTTGCTGATAGAAACAAAGCTGGAATTGGGTCTGATAGACTTTTGTAAGACCCGTGATTTCTTCTTGGCAAACACAATTATTTTAAGCAAAGTAAACAGTGACTATACACATGGACTTCACCAAATGGAGTACTCAAAAATCAAATTGAATACATAGGTTGGAAAAGTGATAGAGAAGCTCAATGCCATCAGTCAAAACAAAGCCCGAGACCAACTGTGGAGCAGACCATCAATTGCTCATATGCAAGTCCATGTCAAAGCTGAAGGGAAAGAAACCAAGTCTATGAGAGTCAAAATACAGCCTTGATTATATCCCACCTGACTTGATAAAACATCACAATACAGATTTGACTCATTAAACAAATACCCAGTGAAGTGTGGAATGATAAAGAACATCACACAGGCATAAATTAAATAATTTTTTAAAAAAAAACAAGAAAGACAAAGTAAAGTGAATGTCAGAAGAGGCCATGAAACTTTCTCTTGAATGTAGCGTATCTAAAGATAAAGGAAGAAATTACTAAATAAAAGAGCTGAACAGAATGTTTCAAAGAGCAGCGTGAGAAGACAAAGTAAAAATTATAAAGAAAGATGTTCATTGCAGGCTGCGGGTGACTTCCAGAAACAACAGGCAATATGGACAGCTGCTAGCTCAAGTTACAAGGAATAGAGGTCCGATTATGAGGCAGAGGCAAAATCCAGATTCAGCAAAGAGCAAGTGAGTTTTCCCAAAGCATACACATACATTGGAAGCAGACTGTATCCCTAATGAAGCTCCCTTTAACTTGATTAGGTGCTCATAGCAGATTTAATCATGAAAGTGATTATAGTGTTTGAGTAGAGGCCCAAGGTCCTTCCCCCACCTTAATAGTAAACCTATAAATGTAGACACTTAGATCTGTTTCCCCATCCTCATATATATATTTGCATGTACATGTCTTTGTCTAGACCTCCATAAATGCCCCTTGACTCCCAGCTCCTCCTCTACTCAAGCACTCCCTCAATGCATGAATACCTTCTTTTATTAAATTTGCACTCTACGATGCTCACTCTCCCGGCACAACTGCTGAAGCCAAAGTGGGTGAACAAGTAAATGTGGTGAAGAAAGCTGATGGTGCCCAGCTATCAAAAGAGATAGTGACTGGGGTCTTAAAGGCTTGAAGATAAACAAGCGGCCATCTAGCTCAGAAGCAACAAAGCCCACATGGAAGAACACACCAGCCTGTGTGATCGAGTGGTCCCGAAAGGATCAGTTATCAGGCATCAAAGAACAAAAAATCATATCATTGGCTGCACACCTCCATGATAGGATCTCTGAAGATAAATGGGTGCATAAGCAAATGTGGTGAAGAAAGCTGATGGCGCCCAGCTATCGAAAGAGATAGTGTCTGGGTTTTTAAAGGCTTGAAGGAGAACAAGCAGCCATCTAGCTCAGAAGCAAAAAAGCCCACATGGAAGAAGCACACCAACCAGTGCGATCACGAGGTGCCAAAGGGACAAGGTATAAGGCATCATGCAAAAAAAATTATATATATATATATGTATATATATATATATATATATGTATGTATGTATATGTGTGTGTGTGTATATATATATATATATACCATATTGAATGAAGGGGGAAGTGCAGAGTGGAGACCCAAGTGTCGGCCACTGGAGATCCCCTCATAGAGGAGTTTAGGAGAGGAGATGGGTCAGTCAGGGTTCGAGGTAGTACCGATGAAGAACACAGCTTTCCCCCAGATCCTGGATGCTTCCTCCCCACAACTACCATGATCCAAATTCTACCTTGCAGGGCTGGATAGGGCAGAGGTTGTACACTGGTACATATAAGGGCTGGAGGCACAGGGAATCCAGGGTGGATGATACCTTCAGGACCAAGGGTGTGAGGGGCAATGCCGGGAGAGTGGAGGGTGAGTGGGTTGGAAAGGGGGAACTGATTACAAGGATCCACATGTGACCTCCTCCTTGGGAGATGGACGGCAGAGAACGGGGAGAAGGGAGACTCCGGATAGGGCAAGATATGACAAAATAACAATCTGTGGATTATCAAGGGCTCATGAGGGAGTGAGGAGCGGGGAGGGAGGGGGAAAAAAAAGACCTGATGCAGAGGGCTTAAGTGGAAAGCAAATGCTTTGAGAGTGATTAGGGCAAAGAATGTACGGATGTGCTTTATACAATTGATATATGTATATGTGTGGATTGTGATAAGAGTTGTATGAGCCCCTAATAAAATGTTTTTAAAAATCTGCCTAAAAAAAAAAAAAAGAAGAATTTGATTACAGTATATCAGATCTCATCATGCGGATTACTAAATGCCAAACCACTGAGCATAATGGCCTAGCCACATAGAAACATAGCTTCAACTATCATATCATTGAACTAGACAATGAATGGTAAACCAGGGAATGGTCTCTCCTGATAACATGTCCACGGGAGTGCGGTCTGCTCCCCACATTTGTCCTTCTTCTGTTCGCCTCACAGGCAACTGTGAGCCAGCTGCTCCCGCAGACAGACACACACTCGTTCAAATCCTCCCCTCCCGTTCCCATGAAGGTGCCCACAGCCTGGCCTGGGGGGAGGCTGAGGAGCTGTTTGCTGTTGGGGTGGTCTTAGACTGCAGTCCTATGGGGAAGCCTGAGAAACTCGTGTGTGTGTGTGTGTGTGTGTGTGTGTGTGTGTGTTGTGAGGAAGCCTCCAGGCTCCGGGATCCAGGCTCCGTTGGTCCAGATGCCAAGGTGGACCTTGTCTTTTCTTCGCCACCTCTCTGGGAAAAGAGCAGGCAGGGGTAGAGGTGACCTGGAACCAGTCGGTGGGGACGCAGAGTGGAAGGTAGTGACCTACTCGCATTGGAGAAAGGGCCTACGATGATCCTTTCTGGCTGCACACCCACCAGAAGTATCTGGTCTTCCCACCACCGGATCCACCAGCAGAGCGCTCTCGTTCTCTCTCGCTTGCTCTCTCTCGTTCTCTCCCCCTCTCTCCGTCAGCTCAGGACATCTTCTGAAACAGGATCTCATTGCAGTCTACTCCTGTGTTTTCAACAAACATCCCTTGTTTGCCTCCTATAAGCCAGGCACTCACCAGCCACTCCGGACAGGAAGCCATGGCTTTTTACCACTGAGAGGAGCCCAGGTGGGCACTGTGGTTTGTGATGGGGCCGCTAACCAATTTGGACATGAACGTTGGGCAAGTAAAGAGGAGAGACCAGTCCCTGGAGTGGGACATTCATGGTTGGTACAGCTGAGGGGTGCTCTTGACAAAATAGACTGCCACAGCGCCTTGAACCGTGGGCTCAAACCGAAGAGCTGTTGTGTGTTGCTCAGGATGGGGAGATTTTGCATTTGCTGGAAACCATTCGGAGGGAACAAATAACAACCAAAAGGTCCGTGATCCAAACCCACCAGGTGCTCTGTGGGAGAAAGGTGCAGCCGTCTGCATCTCGGAGGATTCACTGTCTTGGAAGGCCTGCACAGCAGCCTGCCTCTAACAACCAAGTTACCAGCACAGTAGGTTTGGTTTCATCAATAAAGGAGCTCTGGCAGGGAAAGAGTGCATCATTAAGTATCTGAGCTGCCAACCACAAAGCTGAGTGGTCTGAACCCCTGCCACCTCTCTGCTAGAGGAAACTGAGGCGGTCTTCTGTAGGGTCCCAGCCTGGGGAACCCCACGGCAGGATTGTCCAGTCCCTCCGTTGCCCAAGGTGACCAGGAGTTGCATTCAACTGGAAGGCATTGGACTGTGGACCCTGGAAGGTTGGTCTGAGAGCCAAATAACTCAATGCTCAAAGCATGAAATCAGCTTAAGAACATTCACTCTCCCAGTGGTGGTGTTCAGTCAGCCAAAATTTATTTCTGTAAGTTCTTGAGACTGATGTGCCAGAGACCCCACTGAGATTCCATGCTGCCTCTTAGTAACCTTGTAGCCTGCTAGCCTCTGTTTTTCTTCTGTCCGTGGGGGATGATGCTAAATCTGTGTCCTTCTCCCCACCCACTGTGCCTAGAATGGGGGTCTTCCATGCCCTTCAATCATGTGACCCCGTTGAATCAACTGCAGATCCTTCAGGTTGCTGATGAAAAATGGCTTTTCTAGGAAATCTGTCTGGAATGTTCCCCACGCTGTGTCCGCAGCGACCATCAACTCCCGGAACACCCTCTTCTTGACTTCATCACATTTCGACACGTACTGTTTTTCACTTAATATCTTTCCTTCCCAGTAGACCAGGAGCCCTGGTGGTGCAGGGGGTTAAGTGTTGGGCTGCTGACCACCGAGTAAGTGCTCAAAATAAGAGGAAAAAATCCACTCTGGGGGAGAAAACTGAGGCTGTCTGCTCCCGTGAAAATCAACAGTCTTAGAAAGCCCCTGGAGCCATCTACTCTGCCCTAGAGAGTTACTGTGAGTCAGAAGGGTCTCGGGGCCAATTGGGGGTGGGGGGGAGGGTTTCTCAGTAGAGAGAAGATTCTGAAAGGCATGAACTTTGTCCTAGCTCACTGTGTCTCCAGCAGGAAATGTCACGCCTGGCTAAGAGCAGATGAACAGTTTTGCTCAAGGAATGTGTAATATGCATAAAAACAGAAGAGAACAAAAACATCTGACATCGGGTTGATTCCAACTCAAGTCCACATTAAGAGAGTCAAACTGTCCCGCTGCCCGCGGGGTTTCTGAAGCTGTAAATCTTTAAGGAAGCCAACTGACTCGTCTCTTTCCTGTGGAGTCCTTGACTGGTTCCAAGTGCTGCCCCACAAGCTAATGGCTCAATGCTTAATGTACAGCACCACCAGGACTCTTTATGCACACCCCGGGAGACCACTTTGATTCCAACTGGCTTGACATTTGCTAACTCTAAAGAAAAGAGGAGGACAAACAGAATCTCTGTCAACCTGCCTTCTCTCCCCATATCACTGAACTCTACTGATAGCAGGTTGCTTCTGACTAATCATTTGGCCCTCAAACTCTCTATGCCACCAGGATCATACTGTAGTAAAGTAAATCTTAAAACCAATTCCTTTGAGTAACATCTTGTTTTTAAAAAAATTGAAGTTTGTGGAAGGAATCAACATTGACTGAGACCTTGTTTTTGGCTCCTAGAGCCAACGTTATGAGAAACTATGTTTTTCACTCTTTGAAAGCATCCAAGTTGTAATATTTTATTATGGCAGCACTGGGAAAGTAAATATATTTGTATTAGGGTTGAAATTGATGAGCACTGAGGCAGCAACTCAAAACCACGAGCCACTCTATGAGAGACAGATGAGCCAGTTGGGGTGCAATGTAGCAACAAAGAAACATACAACTTTCCTCTAGTTTCTAAATGCTTCCTCTGCACTCACTATCATGATCCCTATTCTACCTGACAAATCTGGCTAAACCAGAGCATGTACACTGGTACAGATGGGAATTGGAAACACAGGGAATCCAGGACGGATGATCCCTTCAGGGGGAACCAATTATAAGGATCTACAATCACCTACTTGAGGGACGGACAATAGAGAAGTGGGTGGAGGGAGAGGTTGGACAGTGTCAGACATGACAAGATAATAATAATTTCTAAATTATCAAGGGTTCATGAGGGATGGGGCAGCAGAGTGGGAGGGGGAAATGAGGAGTTGATATAAGGACTCAAGTACAAAGCACATGTTTTGAGAATGATAATGGCAACAGATGTGCAGATGTGCTTGACACAAGGGATGTGTGTATGGATTGTGATAAGAGCTGTAGGAACCGCAATAAAATGATTAAATACTCCCCCCAAAAAGAGTACAGTCTCAGAAACCCACAGGGGCCATTCAACTCTGTCCTGTAGGGTTTCCATTAGTGAGAATCTACTATGTGGCCATGAGTTTGTTTGCTTTTGCATATATATATATATATATATATATATATATATATATATATATATATATATCAAAAAGTTACAGTTTACATTGGAAGCCCTAAGCCCATCTTTGAGTCACCCAATAAATTCAGTCCTCACTATCTTCCTTCTGAATTTTACTGGGAGGTAGTTCAGTGCTTCAAGCCTCTCCTCTTGTGGTTCTTTCTCTGCTTGCAAAAATGAATTCAGGCGAGGGAGGGCATTCAGGTCAGAGTCAGAGAAAGGGTTTTTATGAGTTTATAGGAGACACCAGTTCATAAAGGGCCCTAGCTACTCTGGGAGTCTAGTGGAATGAAGAGCCAGGTTTTTCTCTTACTAATAGAGGAACTTCCACCATTGGCTGCCTTTCCAGAAGGTTCTGCTATTGGCTGCAGTGCTGTAGCATAGTTCCCCTTTCCAGGGATTGAACTCCTACCCCCCAGACTTAATGCTGTGCCCTCTTCAACAAGCTCCTAAAGCCAAGGATCAATTCAGCCCTTGTGGCAGGGGCTTGAAGATGCTCTCTCTCCCCACTCATCCCTTTACACAATCTCTGTCCCTTCTATTGAGAAAGAAATGTATCCCATCTGCCCTTCACCATGGTTTGTCTTTTTGTTTTGGGGATGCATGGGAAGAGCTGCTCCTTTGGGGTTAGAATTCCTTGTCACCCTTTCCCTGCTTTGCCTTGTTCTGTCTGGCTAACACGACTATTCCCAGCATCGTGAATAGCTTTGCCCTCAGGCAGAGTGCTTTAAAGAGTGGGGTACTGTTACTTCCCCCGCTGGTAAAGAGAGAGGTGGCAGAACCCTTGGGACTTGCTAGGGTGTGCCCTAAATGGAAATTGAGGTGCGAGGGTCACATGGTCATGAGTCACATCCTAACTGCCTTGGTCAGAATGCCATGCACAAATCTTGTAAGCTCTTTTATACAGCACAAGGTCTGTGTCTCAATCATGGTCCTGTCCCATCTTCTAAAGCCCAACTTATAACTGTGATGTATTAATAGGCTGACAATCATGCCTTTGTGAATGTTCAACCATATGAAGAAGAGTTGTATAATCATCACCACAATCAATTCTAGTACATTTTCTCCCTCCTTGTACTCCTGGTTATTCATTAATTTTTTTAATTGTGGCAAAGATAACACAACAAAACATTCTCGAATTCCACAAGTTCTACATGTATAATTAATGCAGTGCCATTGATTATACTCTTTTTGTTCTACGACTATTATTGATATCCTTTTCTAAACTATTCAGCCACCATTAACATAAACTCATTGCTCCCTAAGCAAACACTCTGTCCTTCACCCATGATAACTATTGGTTTCTTTTCTCTTTTTTTCAGTAGTTTTCTTGATATAATATTCACATGTCTTACACTTAGTTGATGCCTAGTACGTTAGTCCGGGTAGACTAGAGAAACTAATTCATAGAAACTCATATGTGAATAAGAAAGAGGTCTGTTTATATACAAGAGAAATTGAACATTGAGAAAACATCCCATCCCCATTCAGATCAAGTTCATAAGTCCAATATTAGCCCACATGTCCACTATCAATCTATAAAGTCCTCTTCAGACTCACAAAACACTTGCAATGACACCAAATTCAGGAATATCACAGGCCAGTGGGTTGGAAGTCTTCTGGATTCATTGGTGTTGTAAGCATCTCAGCACTGGCAGGGGTCTCTACATGACTTCTCCAGCTCTAGAGATCTGGTTGCATCCTGGTAGGTCTATGTGGCTTCTCTAGTGTCAGGGTTAACTGGCCCTTAACACATTATCATGGGTCTGGTAGGCACAATTGTACATCAATATTAAGTAAAGATTATAGTAAAGTCATAAAGAGCATGAGAGATAGAGGAGAGATTGAAATAATGGAGTCAGGCACAGTTCATAGTAGCATGCTCACCTCAGCCCCACTTGGTGGTCCATGTGGAGAGAGGGGGAAGGGGAGGAAGACAAGGGGAAAGGGAACAGGGGAGCGAAGATGGGAGAGGAGAGGGGGAACCAAGGAGAGGCCAAGAGGGGGGAGCCCCAGAGAGAGCTCTTTATTGCTAACCAAGGCCTATAAAACTTTGAGGGGGCATGCAAGCCCCCTAATTACAGGTAAAGGCATACATCACAGGAAAGGGTTGCACTATTGGTTATACAGCAATGAAAAAGGGACAATCTAGGGGCATACACACAATAGGAAGAGGAGGGATTAGGGGCACACATGTGACAAGAAGGGCGGATCCTAGATTCAGGATGGCAGCCTAACTGTAAATGCCACTGAGCAGGTTTGACCTGATCTCTGGACTCCATAGAAACCATTATCAGTAGGGTGTGAACACTACCTACAGGAACCAAGTTAATGGTTGCAAGCCTTTGGGGAGAAGTATCCCATTATCCTTAACAGCAGGGACCATGCCTACCTGTGGTGAGACCAGACAGTAGTCTGGCAATGGACTGCCTTCAGGGAGACTGTCTCTAAGCATCTGACCTCCCACCTATGTTGGCAAAAATTCTCTAATCTTTGGAATGTCTTTTGAGGGAAAAAAAGCTGGGGAAAAGTTTCTTTATAATCCCACACTCTAGCCCCCAGGGCATAGTACTATGTGTCTTGTCAGTAGAGTATCTCTCAAGGAGGGAGGGGAGAGAGAGAGAGAGAGAGAGAGAGAGAGAGAGAGAGAGAGAGAGAGAGAGAGAGAGAGAATGTGTGTCTCCTGCCTCTGAGGAAATACAGGAGTTCCCAGAATCCTCAGGAAAGGCCACACCCACACAGTGGCCTCATTGGCTATGACCCAATTGACAACAACTACATTCCATGCCTTCTCTCTTAATCCTCAAATTGACAAATGATTATATAACTACCACACCTTGCTTAGATGGCTGCTTGTTTGAATACAAGTCTCTAAGACCCCGGACACTCTTTCAGTTGTTTTCTTCACCATATTTTGTAGTAGCGCCATTAAGGCATATTATATAAAGAGTGCCATATTATCAGAATTAATTGTTCTTGTATTGGGGCTAGAAATCAGTGGGATCTGAGCATCCATCTGCTTGTTCATGGTTATGAACAACTCTAATTTACTTTGGTGGTCCTATTATGACAAAAATAAAAACTGCCAACAACAAATGAATGAACAACAACAACAAAAAAAACCTCCAAACAAATAAAAGCCAGAAAAAACTCCCAAACAAATGAAAAAGCAAAACATTGTCAATCATCTCCCTGGAGTATAAGGCAATTGCATTGATAACATCAATAATTTATCCAGTGACACAGAATTTAAGATACTGTTGATAAGAAGAGTTTATGTGAGTATAGTCCAAATATGAGCTGAACTCCATGAGTTGTTGCTTTATACAGATTGGATTTTTAATTGATGGAGCTCTGTTTACACTGAACATGGGGATGGTGTGAGGCGAAATTTTCCTGTATCATTTCTTACAAGTGCAGATCTTTGCCTATGAGATTACTACCTGCCACAGTAATGCAAGGGGAACATTGAAATGACAAATATATGGTGGTCCTGGGTCCCCTTTTACTGGACACCCACTAAACCATGGGTCCCACCCAAGGTCCCATGATTGTCATTTCCATATTCTTGGGGTGGCCATCATGTGCTTCCTCTTCCATCAGGGTGTTTCTGTCCTAAGTCCAAGGACACAGGTAGTTTTGAGGCAAGGCACAATTCATTCAGTCAGATTTCCACAATGCGTTTTTCTGCTGTGGCCCTTTGCGGATGCTACATTGCCTGTAAGGCCAATGTCTAAGGCCATCATAGTGCTCAGACCCTGATGTGAATAACTGAGGGTTGGGTAGAAACATATTCATAGTGTCTACTACGAATAAAATCAATTTTATTCTCCCTTTAGGCTCCCTACAATTATTATTTAGGATTCCTTCCAGATGTAAAGTTACTCTTCCTCATTTACCCACCATACCTTCTGATAGCAGGGCTTAAGTATTTTTGATCACCTTCTGATAGCAGGTCATCTTAAGCTTTCTTTACCACATTTGCTTATATACTGCTTTGTCTTCAGTGATCCTGTCAGGAAGGTGAGCATCATTGAATGCCAGTTTAACAGAATAAAATGTTCTGGAATTGAGGGACTACTTGAGTAGAGGCCCAATGTCCATCTGCTAACTTAATACTAAACCTATAAATATATGCACATCATCATATATAAACATATTTACATGTATACATGTCTGTATTTAGATGTCTCTAAATGCCCTTTGCCTCCTTGTTCTTTGCTCTATTTCCTATTCCTTTCCTCATGTCCCACTCTCATTCTCAGCCTTCATTTGGGTTTCAGTAATTCCTCTTAGTTACTTTGCTCTTTGTCAAGCCCTACCTGGTCTCCCACTCCCTCCTTGCCATTGATTTTGGTTCCTTTCCCCCTGCGTTTGTTAACACATATTTCCTTTCCCCCAACTACCCCTCTCCCAGATACTCCCGGAACTGCTGGTTCCATTGTTTTTTCTTCCAGATTCTTTGTCCCACCTACCTTATCTAGATAGACCTACAGAGATAATAATATGCACAAAAAATAAGACAGAGCAAAACAAAGCAACAAAAAACCAAAACAACAACAAAAAGAAAAGCCTGTGAATCAGCAGTTCTCAACTGGGTCCTGACCCCTTGGGGGGGAGGGGGGGATCGAATGACACTGCCACAGGAGTCGCCTGATTCACAACAGTAGCAAAATTATAGTTCTGAAGTAGCAACAAAAATAATTCTATGGCTTGGGGGACGAGGGGTCACCACAACATGAGAAACTGTATTAGAGGGTCGTGGCATTAGGAAGTTTGAGAACCACTGGTGTAAATAGTTCAAGGTCTGTTTGTTGACCTTTCGGAGTGTTTTCTGGTGAAGTGTGATGAGGTGCCACTCCTGGCCCCAAAGTCTATTTTTTATATTCCCTTGGGACTCAGTGTTCTGCTCCCCTTGTTGTTCTGTCACACACCTTTAGTGTTTTGCCTCGGTGTGGTGGGGTCAGATTAGACACAATTCCCAGTGTCTCCAGAGTTGTCCCCTGTAATGCTATGGGTCAGTGAAGGATGTCGTGCCACGTAGTGGGGCCAGCCCTATGGACCTCTCTATGCATTGGCTGCTCTGAGCTGGAATATCGTCCTCAGGGCTTGGTGGCCCAGCATGTGCCCCACTCTCCCTTCCACCTCCTTCCTTTGCACCTGTGTGCTCTGATCAGACATGTCCCTTTCCCTGAGCTGTAGTTTCAGTGTGGTCCTCTGAAGTACATTCTTCTGGGCGGAGGGGAGACTGTCCACGTAGTTGGGATTGTGGCCGGCCCGTCAAACCTCTCTATTCGTTCCCTTCTTCATGCTAGTATGTTTCATTCATGTCATGGAGCACCGGGCTGAAGTCTGGCCCCTCTTTGCCTGTGGAGATAAACTATACCCTCCCCTTTGGTGGGTTAGTACCCTTTTGTCCTGCTACCCATGTCATTTTTGTTTTGTTTTTTCGTTTTGCCCTCTCATTTTGAATTGGATTTCATATATATCCCTAGATTTGGTCTGGCCCCTGCCATACTACCTAGACCTCTCCCCAGGAATGTTTGTATACAGTAGCTTTTCCCCTATGCCCCTTTTGCATAAATAAAAATCATGATTTAAAATTATGCTCCAACTATTAGGAATGCTCTTTATTGGTTCAGTTGTAAGAATTTTATTTTCTTTGTTCTGTTTTTGAATCAATACTCAAGGCTATAGTCTGGGATCTTCATTAGTAATCTCTTTACAATCTATTAACTTTAATCAAGAAATATCTCTTTATCATATGTTATTAATTTGATTTTCTTCCATCTTGATACCATGTTTTTTATTATGCCTACTTTTCCAGATTTAAAAAAAAATAGTATCTTTACTGATTTTAAATTACCCAACAACATCCCATTATTCTGTTTGAATAGCTTGCACTATTTTTCACATTAAGGATGCTTATAAGTGCCAAAAGACAGACCAGCATATTTATGGCATTATCTTACTAGATCTTATATAACAACCATCTGATATCACCACAAATTTCAGAAGTTCTATATCCATCTTGGATTCCTGGCAGCTGGGTGATCTAGAATTAAAGGTGTCTCTGAGTTATTTTAGCATCATTTTATATTTGTGTCATAATGATAATAGTTTTAAGATTTGAGGGTTAATTTAAATGTCTCTTTTGTAGAATTCACATTAATATGCACATCGACCAGTCTGCAGACAAGTTAACATAGACAATTCCCAATGTGTTTGTTTAACCATATTAATTAATATTCAGTCAATTATTGAAACATTGTTTATCCATAATACTGTACAGTACATTTGAATTTTTATGCAATTTCTTTCTTTCTTTCTTTTGTTTTTAAAGAACAGTTTCCCTTTTTTTCAGGTTTGTTTCCCTTCAGCTTCTAATCTTTGCTTAGGCTTTGGAGATGGTCGTCGGACAGTACCTGTAGGTGTAAAATGGGGTGGGAAGGTTTAGACTTCATGTGAAGGTTCTGGGATTCAAGTCACTGGTTCCTGACAACCTTGCTGTGAGTAGCACAACTCACACAATAACGTGACTTCCCATACAGCTTGGGAAGCACATATGCACCAAGGCATTGGCTATGGAAATGTCTCTGAAGACTGTGGTCTACACTGTTCTCTATTACAAAGTTCTTCATGGCCTTGTCTCTGGGCTCACAGCAGGCACAGTTCATGCAGCGAATAGTGTGCCTGCAGCCAGTGGCTTTCTTGGCATGACCATTGTTATGCCTTTCCTTTTTCATCTCTGAAGAGAGGATGTGAGAGAAAGGGCAGTGCCAGCTCCTTCATTTCTTGATGTCATGATAGCTCCACAGATGTTTGATAAGAGGCCTAACAGAAACAAAGTTTCCAGTCTTCAGTATCTCTTGTTAATATTTCCAAATTAAATTGTTTTTAAAATATATATTCAATTTTTTTTGCTATGGAAGGTGTTGCTCCACACCCACACCCACACACAGAAAAAAATAATGTAGATGATGGTGTTTATAGTAGAGAGTTTCTATCATAAACTATTACAATAGGACACAGACGGGCATTGGACAGAACAAATGGGCAGTGATGTTTGCTATGTAATCAACTGGAGGAAGTGTCACAAAGTTAGTAGAAAAGAGGATTAAAGGTAATGGAAGTTTTGCGCACAAATTCTGAATGGTGTTCATATTGGTAAGTCTATGAGATGAATTTAAATCTTTGGAGAAGTGAATGTAGACGGTTCGAGAATGACAATAATGACTCAACCCAAAGGTAGACTTTATGGAACACACAATCATTTGTCAAATCCTTATCACATGAAAGTTGATCAGAACTTGAAGCCGCATCTTTCTTTTCACACATGTTTGAGTGCTTAATCCTCATATGTGGACTATTTTTGGATTCAGTGACTGGTGAGGTTGAGGCCGTGGAATTTACCATAGAAGGATAGGCATTGCTGGATGTTTTTCAGAAGCAAATCTACAGAGATGTGATGGTGGAGACCTTCAAGAACTTAATGATAGTAGGTTTGAAGAGCTTATTTCAAACTAATGCATTATTTACCAAATACAGGTGATTGTTGCCTCAGTCACTGGGATAAGGGATAGGGATACCTAGTTAAATATGACAATAAAGTTAATTTTATCTCAGTTCTGATTATATCCAAAGTTTCCCATGATCACAAATCTCTACATATTACAATCTGCCACTACTCTGTCAGTTTTGCACAATATTAAACTTCCATGATTTTATTATGGAAACTACACAAGTATTTCAATTACTAGAAGTGTTACCCCTACTAAACAGGTATCTGTGGAACTTCCCAACTGAGCAGACTAGTAGTAAGGAAGAAGTGTTCCACTTATGAAATATAAGCCACTGACAAACACATGAATCATAATGGAACATTCTCTGATACAGTGACAGAAGAAGAGCCCCATGCAGTTAAAAATATCCAAAGTCTCATTTTTCACCCACAGACCAGGATGTCAATATCAAAATTCTGATGTTCCAGTTACCAGCACAATGTGTACCACCTATGTAACCACAGTATTAGTGCATTTATTAAATGTTTGAAAGGGAAAAAGTGATTTATTTTGCAAATTATTCACACCTGCATATTTTTTTGAAATCTTGAAAAATAAAAGTATTGAAATAACTTCAGAGAAATGTTAATAGGACTTCTTTTTTCTGTCAGGAGCAGTATGCTGGTAAAATCTATTTTGTTCTCTCAGAGTAGTAAGAGAAATGCCATGGGAGAGGGTACAATATTCATTCAGGATCATTGTGTCATGAAAGCATTGACCAACTCTTTATGGAAGAAATTTTACTTGATAAATTTGTAAGAAAAAGTCTCAATTTCCCAAGAACATTCTGCACAAATGCCTGCCCTTGCATTTTCATTAATTTTAGACATTACTACAGCACCTGTGTTCATGAAGGAAAAGGAAACCACATTCATCTTTAGTGTTACATCTGCCCTGTGCACCATAGCTTTTTAATTTGCTCTTCTAATTATAAACTACATATGTTACTGTTGTTGTTAATCTTCAAGGATGCTTAATTGCTAATTTCTCTTTGAACATGGTTAAAACATCAAAAATTATTTAAACGACAAAGTATTTCTTGTCTCATAGCTACTTCTTGTCTGTGTGTAATGCTGTTCTTTTTGTTTCATACTGTGAACTTCAATATGAATAACTGGTTCTGCTTCTCATATGTTAATGATTAAGAAAAAACTAACCACTGAAGATGTAATGGTAAGATTCTTGAAAAATGATACAAGAACCTCCATATTACAAAAAATCTGTAAGTTTCATGGAAGTGTAAAGCAAGATAACAAGAACCCACTTTTGAGGTGAGTGTAATTTATTTGAGAGAGAGCAATGCTCCAGATTTGAGTTGGAAGGATATATTATGTTATTTAAGTACATGTATGAGGAAAGAGACAGAAGCGAGAATTTTGACATTTTAAGTACATGTAGAGTAGATGATTAAGTACTCATCTAATAGCAAAATGTGGCAATTCAGAACCTGCCAGTGCCTCTAAAGAATCAATCCTTTAGTGATCTCCTTCTTTAATACTTACAGAAAAGCCGCTCAGAACCAAAATTGTCTTATCATCTTATAATAACCTATCTTTACATGTACATGTAGGAATATGCTGTTTATATATATAATAAATATGTAAAGATATATATGATATAAAATAAATATATGTGCATAATCAACACACTGTCTGTACATATAGATCACCTCATATTAAGTTGGTGATCAACTTTGTTCTTTTCACCAGCACTATGACTTAGTAGCCAACACCTAATTCACCTGGTGTAGTGGTGAAGGAAAAAAAATGTCCCTTTTCATCTTTAGTGTTACATCTGCATTGTGTCCCGTAGTTTTTAATTTGATCTTCTAATTATAAACTGTACACATTATTGTTAGTGATAAACTTCTAAGATGTGTTTAATTGCCAATTACTCTTTGAATATTGCCTGCTAACCACAAGTTCAGCAGTTCTAAACCACCACCTGTTCCAAGGGAGAAACCTAAGGCCTTGTACTTCATTGAAAAGCTATCATCTCAGAAAACTACGGGTAAATTTTTATATGCACCTGAAGTGTTGAACTGAGTCATAATCTACTCAAAGTGAATTTTGTGACATAGTTGGTACATCAACAAAACAAAATCCATGAAAAAATGGAAATTATTCCAGAAAACATTTAATGCCATCTCATGTTATTGTAGATAAATGCAAATGTATGTTTGTATATATGCATATGCAGTCACAGAAACATAAGGCTTGCGGTGCATTATATTAAGCATTTGATTGCTAACTGAAAGGAGAGTGGTTCTAACACATCGGCCACACATTATGAGAAAAACGATATTATTGTTCTGATAAAAATTAATATTTCTATTCTACCTTATAGAGTCACAATGAGTAAAATGACTAAATTACAGCTTATATCTCTATCCATATATCTATTAAAATATAAAATATAAGCATATACATTACAAATATGGTTACATATACAAATGTATAACCTATACATATATTAATTAAATTACCACAATTATGACTAAAGAAATGACACTCAATATAAAGTGTCAACATTTATTTTAATAGTACACTTAAAATATTTTGTTACACATATATAGTTTTAATCCCTGTGAATTACTTTTAAATATTAAAATATATTTCTCATATGCCCACTTATATAATTTCTCCATATTTTATTAACTCAACAACCATTATGATTTTATCTGATATTTAAATTTATAATTTGTTAGATAATTGAGGTAAACTGTGTATGTTTACTATCTATGGGCATAATAAAATGGTAAAAACCTTCTTTTTACCTGCTTGTTTCAGTAGAAAGTATTTGCCCTTGATATCCTCTAGAATATATGAAGTAAATACTATTCATGAGCTCTCCAGTCACATTGCAATTCTTCCTGCATTTAAAAGACTGGGACACTTATATCCCATGGAACGTCTTTGGGATGGAAAATCATTCAAGCATTTACCTTCACTACAGCATAACAAGCAATTTCACACTCAGTTCAATGCTGACAAGTTTAACAAAAATGGAAAAAACAATATGAACACTACAATAGAATTTCTAAAAGAAAGCAAAGGTGACAATAAATAATATAGAAAATTCCATGGAGATCCGTCAACACTCATGGATGATATTGAAATTTTCAATGAAGCTTAATCTCATGAATGTTAGCACTGTGGGAAGGCTTTTACTCAAGAAATGTCTCATTCAACATTTGAAAACTCACAGCAGAGGAATGTGGCAAAGCTTTTCTTAGCGCCTCAGATCATACTAGACATATGTGAGTTCACACTGGAAGTAGGCCTTATAAATGTAAAGACTGAGAAAAATCTTTTACTAGATCTGCTAGCTTTACTCAACATATGAGAATTCACAGTGAGGAGAGGCCTTATGAGTGCAAGGAATACAAGAGAATGTTTACTCAATCCAAAAACCTCAAAGTACATATGAGTATTCACAGTGGGCAGAGATTTTATGAGTGTAAGGAATGTGGAAAAGCCTTTAATAATTCCTCAAAACTCAATCAACATATGAGAATTCGTAGTGGAGAGAAGACATTATTTCAGTAATGACTGTAGGAACTAATTTATTCAATACTCACACCTCATTAAACATATAACAATTCAAAGTAAAGGGAAGACTTATGAATGTAAGGGACATAGTAACAGATTTAGGAATGTAAGGAATGTAGTAACAGATTTAGTGAATCCAAAAACTTCACTGTACATATGAGAAACCCATATTGCAGAGAAACATTAGGAATTATGACAAAGCTTTATAACTTTTTAGTAGTGTGTGAGCTCAATTTTCTCATCTGCTGACTTCTATAGATGCAACATAAATACTATGGATCATTAATTTTATTTTTATACAAATATTTTATAACCTCACCAATATATAGGAATTTGGTAATGTTTTATACACTATTTTCTAAAAATTTTAATAAAGAATATATTAACAATCCTGTACCACTATTTTCTGAACATATATACTTTTATATGAATAAATACTTGTGGGGATCTAACTCATATGGTATGTGTATTTATAACAAGTTATATCAACTCGTTTTTAAGTAACCGTGACATTCTGTGAACCAATTAGTAGTGTTTCAATGTAGTTTCTGCTGGAATCACCCAGGCTACTTTCTGGACGAACTCAAAATACTATTTTTTTTAGTACTGGAGGGCATTCTGGAGGTGAATCACTGTACAAAAACACCATATATGTTGAGTTGATGAATTTGTCTATAGCAATCAACTAGAACAAAGTCCAACATGCTCTAAGTCATCAAAGATACCACAGACAGGCTGGTCTCAATCTAGGACACAAGAGTTTTCTTTTGTTTTCCCAAGAAGAAAATATGAATTTTCATGATCCATGTAAATGATGTGGCTGCTAATCCTAGAAAACATGGTTACTGATTGATGGCATGTCCAATGCACTGTTACTGGTTTAAAAAAAAAAAACAGACTTGGGCATGAGCTTCTGAGCCAGTGGGTCACATAGTAATCAGCCTTGTATATTTCACTTGACTACCACGTCTAAAGTAATTTTTATCTTCTTTGCACCAGTTTAAGTCTTTTTATGCCCAAACAGTAATCACATTGACCAATACTGGATAATTGGAATGAAAGATTTCTTTTGTTCTGTTTTTAATCATTTTATTAGGGGCTCATACAACTCTTATCACAACCCATACATATATCAATCATGTAAAGCACATCTGTACATGAATTGCCCTCATCATTCTCAAAACATTTTCTCTCCACTTAAGCCATTGGCATCAGATCTTCTCCCCCACCTCCACTCCCCCAACCCTCTTGAACCCTTGATAATTTAAAAATTGTTTTGTCATATCTTACACTGTCCAACGTCTCCTTTCACCCACTTTTCTGTTGTCTGCCCCCCATGGAGGAGGTTATATGTAGATCCTTACAATCGGTACCCCCTTTTCACCCCTCCCTATGTCCACCCTCCCAGTATTACCACTCGTAGCACTGGTCCTGAAGGGATCATCCGCCTTGGATTCCCTGTGTTTCCAGTACCGAACTGTACCAGTGTACATGCTTTTGTCTAGCCAGATTTGTAAGGTAGAATTGGCATCATGATAGTTGCGGGGTGGAAAGCATTTAGGAACTAAAAGGAAGTTGTATGTTTCATTTTTGCTACATTGCATCCTGTCTGACTCGTCTCCTCCCTGCGACCCTTCCGTAAGGGAGTCTCCAATTGCCTACAGATGGGCTTTGGGTTGCCACTACACACAGCACAGCCCCTTATTCACAATGATATGATTTTTTGTTCTGATGATACCTGATCCCTTTGACACCTCGGGACCACACAGGCCGTTGTGCTTTTTCCATGTGGGCTTTGTTGCTTCTGAGCTATATGGCCACTTTTTTTACCTTCAAGCCTTTAAGACCCCAGACCCTATATTTTTTATAATCAGGCACCATCAGCTTTCTTCACCACATTTGCTAATGCACCCATTTTGTCTTTGGCGATTATGCCAGGAAGAGGAGCATCATGAAATGCCAGCTTAATAGAACAAAATACTCTTGCATTGAGGGGGTACTTGAGTGGTGCTCCAATGGAATGAAAGATTTCTTATCCAACCGGGCATACTCAGGAATCTTGACTCCTCCTTCAAGATCCTGACTTCATTTTGTTTTCAATTTATTAGGTCTGATCTCAGCCCAATATTTTTGTATCTTCACTTCCACTTAGTTCTTGGTTAATTGAGTTAATTTTTTAATGAGGGGGTGCCATTTTATCTCCTGGAGTTTATCCAACCTAAACTTTCAAAAATATTAAGGCCCAGTCTCCTGAAGGACAAATCACCTATGTTTTTGATTCAGGGAAATTCCTGATATTTCTGTATTTTTAATTTAATCATTTATGTTCTGGTGAATACTAAGTATAGGTTTTTGTGTATGTGTATAATTTATTGACATTTGCTCATTTCTCTTAGTTCAAAAATATCAGGTTAAGAAGATTATTTATCTGAGATAAAAGGCATAGTTTAAATTCATATTTTTGATGAGGAAATTCTCCATTCAAAACTCTTTTCAAATGATTGAATTTCAGGGAAAAACATGGCTGCCTGAAAGACCCTTTTAGCAAACTCAACCAATCTCAGTCAGAATATAACTATGACATATATTATTTTTATTCTTTTTCTTAAAAAACAAAACAAAACCTTAATCCCTACCCCGGCCAGAACTCCATATAACAGCAAGTCTAGCAGGCTCCCTCTCCTTCAACTCAGCAACTAACCAGTGCTGCCATTGACCTCTTCATGACCTGCCCCTGATTAGAAGCAGCCCTTACCCACCACTAAAACCTCAAGCCTCCATTCCTATTGGACCTCCATTTCCTTTCTGGGACCCCTGCATTGATGATGGGTAGCTGGTGTGACACAGAAACTCAATGCCTCTCCACTAGGTCCCATGTGACACTGACACTTAAAGCTGCAAAACAGAGTGTCGCCCCCCCCCCAGAAAAGGAGGGACTTTTTAAATAAACACAGTAACATTGATCTGTTGAGCTCTTCATGTACTATATAGGGAATTGATAAGTTACTCTGATAGATTACTAGATATACTCTATATATACCACATTCACTACTGCCTCAAGACCCACCCCTCCTTTTCTCAGTGACACCCTTTCACATAAACAAACAAGTACTAGAACACCGCTTGAAATTCCCTATTCTAATTTATAAAGAAACATTATACATAGAAGACCACTTATGATTATAACATCTCTTAAACCCTACCCTTGTGCTTATATATCCTATTCTCTCTACCTACTCATCTATCAAGATTTCTTCATCTCCACACAACACTATTTACAGCTATCTGATATTCTCCTCTAACCCAAAGATGCAGCACCACATGACCTCTACACAACCCTCAACCCTGCAAACTACCTATATTTGAAGTAATATGCCACAACAATCATAAACTTCCATACTTAAGTCACTTTATAAAATAAATATATGTATGTACCATGTCTGGTATTTATATCTCTGGTTGTTGTCCTACATAACTGAATCATGTTATCTTTTGCTTGGCATGAGTGTATTCCTATGTCTATGCAGAATCTGTGAATATTTGCTCTACTTAGTAGAAATGGGTATCCAGAGAGGATGTACTGGTTACCCTCTTTATATTTCCCATATCACCATGTTTGAAGCTTAGCTTTGCATATCTTTCCCACCAGTGATACCTTATTGTTGTGTCATGTTGCAGTGAACCTCAGTGCTTGGGCAGCTATATCATGATGCTCCATTGGTAACCCCAGTGGAGTTGGGAATTTAGCCCTAGTGGTGCTGTGACAGAAACATTTGACAGCTAAGGACATGGTTTGTGTGCTACTCCTACCAGTTACTTCACTGGGAAGGACAATGATACATTTACAGCCTGAGAAATCATGAAAGGGGCAGCCTCCTAGGGTGCTGAATGAACTCCATGGGAGGGGTCTGTGTGGGGTCGTGTCAACAGTTATATCCTGGGCTCCAAACCAAAACATAGCGCTTGAAGACAAGTCTGCTTTGCATTGTTTGAATGACATTCCAGAGCACATTCATCATGCTCTACTCACCATAAAGAGGGTGTCATAATTCGGAGGTCTTGTTCACCCTCTATCTTTTTGCCTTCACTGCCTTTGCAGTTGGTCTCTGGCATGTTTTCCCCTATGCAGATCTCTTTTCCCTGAGGTGGGTCTTTTCTGTGTCAGCTTGGTCAGGTTGTGACACTCAGTAGATTGGCAATCATGCCACCTTGTAAATTTGAAGCCCTGGTTGTCTGAAGGCTTATTTGTAGGTCTGTGACCCCAAATTACTCTAGCAAAGAAGATGAGACTGCTACCATTGAGATTTAGCGCATTGGAAGTCCTAGAGAAGAGATCTTCTCAGTCATACATTATAGATGTGAGTGAATATAGAGCCAATAGAAAGGTGTTTAGTTTTTCTTATATATTAAGAATATTGTCTTCCATTTTTTGAGTCCACCAGGGTGAGCTTCTGTGATAAACCATGTCACAAATGTAAGTTGGAATTCCAACCCTTTATCCAGTGAAGGATTAACACCTCTGGTTGGATGTCATGCTGATGGACACTCTGCACGGTCTTTTATTTTCTCTGGTAGCTAGGACATGGGTTAGTAAGCATGTATGCACTTTATCAAAGTACACAAGGAATGATGGAGCAGAATAAGCACTAAGTTCTCATAACAAATATCTTTACCAGGGGCTCAAGATGTTAGTCCTTGAGAAGGATTTGTTTTCACTTTCGGCCCTCCATGGTACTGTCAATGTTTTATGCCTTTACTACATTCTAACACTTTGATTCTTCTTCAGTATTCCTTTCTATGCACTAAAGAATGTACAACTTTCACATTCATTTTCCACAGGTAATTGAAAATACTGTCTGCACACTTGTTTAATTTCCTTTTCTCAATTATGTTTTAAATATATTACCATGCTCTACATCAATGACACTATAAACAGAAGAATTATAAGCTCCAAAGGGATGATTCCTAAAGTTCTCTGCATTAAAATAACAAAAATATCTGGAAGGTGAACCAGAGGTGAATAGGAAACACAGAGTTAGGGGTGGATGTGGGGGTCACACTTAACCCTAGCTCAATCTAAGAACAATTAGTTCTTATGACATGGCCCTGATCAGTATGTGTCCTTTTGAAGGAACCACAGAAAGTGTGGGTGCTACAGCAAAGTGTGGTGACAAAATGAGATGGTGTCTGGCTCTCAGAAAGAATGGTGTCTTGGGCCTTAGGTTTTGTTTTAAACAAGCAGTCATCTAAGTCAACTAAGCCCACATGGAAGAACACCAACATGCTGATCCAAGGATTGTCAATAGTAACATTCAAATCTGAAGGAGAGAATTGTATCAGAGTTTAATTTTTTTTTAACTCTGACTTACAGAAGGCTATGGATAACAGTTGAAGGCCAAATACATTTGCGGGGTCTACACAAGGAATAAGCTTCTGGTGATTTCTCTCTGACCATAATTAAGGGATGGGAATACCTGGTTATCAGAGTATTAGAGAGATGATTATAGTCGATTGGAATAAAAAATCTGACTTGAAAGTTAAAAACTTTTCATTTGATCTCCCTTTGGATACACTTTGACCTTAATCTTGTTTTTTAATACTTTCTGGTTTGGGTTTTCAAATTGAGTTTTTTTCTTTGTTGTTGTTGTTATTGTTTGCAGCCTTCTTAACTCTGTTCTAGATCTTTCTATATATATTTGGTATATAGAACCAGTGTGGGTGACTCTATAGAAACTATAACTACATTAAGGGTTCCTGGTGGGAGATAATGGGGAGTTGCTATCAAGAAATATAAGCAAAAAGAAAATGTTTGAAACTGATAGTCATTTACATGACACGATACAACTATTGAATGAAAATGCCATTGATCTTCCCTGCAAAATGCTGATAGAAGACCTGCTCTGATATGCCTTGCAAAATTGCTGTTGTATTGTTGGGAGCCGATAGCCATTAAGACCCTGGCCTCAGACACGTAGCAGAAACTTGGCTGCTTTTTAACAGCAAGGCTTTGTTTCCTGCCCAACTTTGCCCCCACATTCCAAGCTACTGTAGCATGAGCAGTTCCGATAACTGACCTTGTTGCCATTAGTCAAAGTACTGAGCGCCCATTGAACTGCAGATATACCATATTAGGAACATAGTGATAAGTTCACCCGTACATCACCACGATGTCTTTCAGTACTGTTGCGCACCCTTTGTACCTTATTGGGAACATGTGACTGATTGGTTGTACAGTGTGCGGTTGTTACACAGTGTGCTTCACTGGAATATGTGCCTCCCACTTCCTTCTCTGTTGTGAATATATACCCAGAGTTTTGGCAAAATAAATGGGCTTGATCAGCACTTGTCTTGCCCCATGTCTCTCTTTCTTTTTCCCATCCAGGTTCATTGCCCCTCCGGGTCACTGCGTGAGGGTCTCGTTGGATGAGACCCTAACAATGTATCTATCAAGATGCTGGGAGAAGAGCTGCCCAGATCTTCACTGAAAGATGTCTTCGATATGCCATGCAAGATGGTCAGAGAAGACTACCATGGTGTTCCTAGTAAGAGGTGGCTAATCTTCCTTGCAAGATGCCGGGAGAACCTGCTCTGAACTGTCTTTCCAGATGTCGTTCATATTTCTTAACGGTGCTACTCTGATCTTCCCTGATGTGCCTTGCAAGATGCCGATAGACGACCAGCCATGATCTTCCTCGCAAGTTGCTGCAGCTCTTCCCTCCAAGTTGCCAGAGAAGAACTGCTCTGAACTGCCTTGCAAGATATCCCTGGTTGCCCTTAAGAGGTGCTGAGAAAAGACCTGCTCTGATCTTCCTTTCAAGATGCTTCCATCAGCCTTGCAAGATGATGATGGAAGACCTGGTCTGATCTACCATGCCAGATTTTGCGGATCTTCTTACCCAGAGGCTGATACAATACTTGCTCGGATCTGCCATGCAAGATATTGCTGACTTTCCTTGCAAGATGCTGATACAAGACCTGCTTTAGCCTCCTTGCAAGTAATCCCTGGTCTTCCTTTAGAGGTGCTGAGGGGAAAACCGCTCTGATCTTTCGGGCAAGATTTTGCTGATCTTCCTTGCAAGACGCTGACAGAAGACCTGCTCTGACCTGCCTTGCAAGATGTCGCCGAACTTCCTTAGAAGATACTGATAGATGACCTGGTCTGATATTCCATGCAAAAAATCCCTGGTCTTCCTTAAATCATGCTGAAATGAGAGCTGTTCTGATGTTTTTGCAACCTGCTTCTGATCTGCCTTGCAAGATGGCGATGGAAAACGTGCTCTGATATTCCTTGCAGATGTGGGTGATCATGTTTGCAATATAGAAGACCTGCTGTGGTCTTCCTTGCAAAATGCTGCTGATCTTCCTTGGAAGGTGCTGATAAGAGAGTTTCTCTGGTCTTCCTGGCCAAGATGTAGCAGATATTCCTTGCAAGATGCTGTGAGGAGACCTGGTCTAAGCTACCTACCAAGATATTGCAGATTCTCCATCGAAGATGCTGACAGAAGACCTGCGCTAATCAGCCTTGCAAGACATCACTGATCTGCATGGCAAGATAGAAGAGCTGCTCTGATCTCCCTTGGATGTGACTACTGATCATCCTTGCAAGATGCTGAGGACAACCTGAGGGAGATGTTCCCATGTGTGTGCGCATTCAATGTGTCTGAGCTCTGTTCAGGCATCAGGAGGCCCACAGGTGGGTGAAATAATTCTCCGTCCTCCTCTCTGGAAAATATTGTGTAGATATGCATAGGGTTTGCATCTCCTTTTTCTCTTCTTATGTTTGCTTCAAAAGGTTTGTGGGAAAAATAGGACTTTTATCTATATTTCATAATTGCACATCAAGACCCTGGCGTACGCAGAATGCTACGCTCTTAGAGAGACATGCTTGGGGGGCCCTGAAGGTGTGTGTGTGTGTGTGTGTGTGTGTGTGTGTGTGTGTGTGTGTGCTTGCACATCATATGCGGTTGTTTGCATAGCATGGGTTTTAGCAAACACCTCGACAGTCTGTCAACCAGTGGTCTAGGCCAGGCAAATACTGTGGTAACTTCTCCTGTGCTTATTTATTTATTTTTGTCAAACTCACCTGCTCATAAGGAGTTCTGCATGCTGTCGACCAGCTCTGACTCCACTCTGGTTAAAAACTGCACCTCTACTTACTGCGCAATAGTATGGGTGCTACTTTCATTGCTCAAAGTTTTCATGATTTTTTATATTATTAATTATTACATCGGTTTTATATACAGAATAATGTATTTTATAGATTATGGTGGATATTCTTCTTGGTTGTACGCAAATGTTGACTCGTGTGTGTGTGTGTGTGTGTGTGTGTGTTCGTGTGATTGCACATCACACAAGAGTCGTTGTGTAGCATAGGATTTACCAATCATCTTGGAAGTCAATCGACCTGAGGTCTAGGTCAGCCAAATACTGTGGTACCTTCTGATATGCCAATTTACATATGTTTCTCAAACTGGTGCTGCTCTTAGGAGCTTTGCAGGCTGTCAACCAACTCAGGCTACTCAATGGCCAACAAATTCACCTCCTCCTACGCTGCAATAATTCTGAGTCTGGTTTCATTTCTCACATGTTTCAGGATTATCTTTAATTATTAATTTTAAAATCAAATTTTTATATTGAAGAATGTTATTGAAAGAATTTGGCCATTTATCTTGCCTTGCAAGTCCAAATGTTAACTTGTTTGTATGTTATTGTATGCTGTAATCCTGAGGAAGACAGATGACTGATGAGCAGGCAGGGCCTCTCAGACAGGCAGAGACAGAAATTCAGGTGGTGAAAAAAAAATACATAGCCAAATGTGATGGTAACCACAAAATGCTGATAATACACACCTAGAAGCAGCTGCTGCATGAGATGACCTGCAAAGCTACTTCACACAGTGCCCTTTCTGGAAAATGTTCGCAGCACCACTCCCTAACACACAGATGATAGGATCTTCCTTGGAGATGGGATCAATCTGATGTGCCCTTCCTTGAAAACGCCACTGATCTTCCCTGCAAAATGCTGATAGAAGACCTGCTCTGATCTGCTTTGCAAAATTCCTGATGTATCTATCAAGATGCTGGGAGAAGAACTGGCCACATCTTCCTTGAAAGATGCTTTTGATCTGCCCTGAGCGACCCATCTCCTCCCAACTGCAGATTGTCTACAGATTGGACAGCATTTTATCAGCGTCATGAGCACTTCAATGCAGGGACCCCTGGAAGTCATTTCTTGTCCATAATAGGACAGAATATATTCTGATACAATACAGATATGAGGAAAGATGCTTTCGATCTGCTTTCGATCTCACCTTGCTCATAAGGAGGTCCGTATGCTTTTGACCAGCTCTGGCTCCTCTCTGGTTAAAAACTTCACCTCTTCGTACTGCGGAATAGTATGGGTGCTGCTTTCATTTCTGTGTATGGTTCACTTCTCTTTTTTCTATTCTTATGTTTGCTTCAAACGGTTTGTGAGAAAAATAGAAATAGGGTTTTAGCAGGACAAATGTGCATCCTCTGTGTGAAACCAAAACTGTGTGCTGATATTCTGTTGGGTTGTGAAAGTGAAGCTACAACATCTGATATGAAGAACTGAATAATCCCATTTGACCTTGGAAATCTCACTGTATCCTGAATTTTCACAAATAAGTTAGTTTCTTTCTGGACCACCATGGGCTACAGGTTCTGATGGAAAAACCGATACAGATACATGATATTTGCACACAGATAATAAAATACGGTTGGTGAGTTTATGTATTTTCAGATGGGATTCCAGAACACACATACATGTGTGCAAGTAATAGGCCACCAAGGTTAGGGAAAAAACAGCAAAGGCAAAAACCAGCAACAAGAAAAAAAATTGTGTCATTTGAAGAAATAATTCAATATAAAATAAACTGACTACCTAGCTTTTAACTAAATTATTAACTTGATGATTGCTAGTTATCTCATAAAATGTGAGGGGAAAACATACTGTTAGATTTTCAGATAATTGTCAAGCTCTTAAGAGATACCTTTACCCAGGCACCATTTTCCTGGAGTCTGATAGGACAGCTTTTTTTTTTTCTTGTTTACTCTTTTTTTTAAAACGTTTTATTAGGGGCTCATACAACTCTTATCACAGTCCATACATATACATACATCAATTGTATAAAGCACATCTGTACATTCTTTGCCCTAATCATTTTCTTTCTTTCTTTCCCCCCCCCTTTTATTTTTTACATATTATTAGGGACTCATACAACTCTTATCACAATCCATACATATACATACATCAATTGCATACAGCACATCCATACATTCCCTACCCCAATCATTCTCAAAACATTTGCTCTCCACTTAAGCCCTTTGCATCAGGTCCTCTTTTTTTTTTCCCCTCCCTCCCCGCTGCCCCCTCCCTCATGTGCCCTTTGTAATTTATACATCGTTATTTTGTCATATCTTGTTCTATCTGGAGTCTCCCTTCCCCCCCTTCTCTGCCGTCCCTCTCCCAGGGAGGAGGTCACATGTGGATCCCTGTAATCAGTTCCCCCTTTCCAACCCACTCACCCTCCACTCTCCCAGCATTGCCCCTCGCACCCTTGGTCCTGAAGGTATCATCCACCCTGGATTCCCTGTGCCTCCAGCCCTCATATGTACCAGTGTACAACCTCTGCCCTATCCAGCCCTGCAAGGTAGAATTCGGATCATGGTAGTTGGGGGGAGGAAGCATCCAGGATCTGGGGGAAAGCTGTGCTCTTCGTCGGTACTACCTTGTACCCTGACTGACCCATCTCCTCTCCTAAACACCTCTATGAGGGGATCTCCAATGGCTGACACTTGGGCCTTGGGTCTCCACTCTGCACTTCCCCCTTCATTCAATGTGGTATATATATATATGTGTGTGTGTGTGTGGTATATACCACACACACACACACACACACACACACACACATATTCTTTTTTTTTTTTTGCATGATGCCTTATACCTTATCCCTTTGGCACCTCGTGATCGCACTGGCTGGTGTGATTCTTCCATGTGGGCTTTTTTGCTTCTGAGCTAGATGGCTGCTTGTTTATCTGAAAGCCTTTAAGACCCCAGACACTATCTCTTTTGATAGCCAAGCACCATCAGCTTTCTTTGCCACATTTGCTTATGCACCCATTTGTCTTCAGCGATCCTATCATGGAGGTGTGCAGCCAATGATATGATGATTTTTTGTTCTTTGATGCCTGATAACTGATCCCTTTGGGATCACTCGCTCACTCAGGCTGGTGTGTTCTTCCATGTGGGCTTTGTTGCTTCTGAGCTAGATGGCCGCTTGTTTATCTTCACGCCTTTAAGACCCCAGTCACTATCTCTTTTTATAGCCAGGCACCATCAGCTTTCTTCACCACATTTACTTGTTAACCCACTTTGGCTTGAGCAGTTGTGTCGGGAGAGTGAGCATCATAGAGTACCAATTTAATAAACGAAAGTATTCATGCATTGAGGGAGTGCTTGAGCAGAGACCCAAGGTCCCTCCGCCACCTTAATATTAAACCTATAAATGTAGACAATTAGATCTATTTCCCCATGCTCATATATATGTTTGCATGAACACGTCTTTGTCTAGACCTCCATAAATTCCCCTTTACTCCCAGCTCCTTCCTCCCTCCCCCTTGACTTTCCTCCTGCCCCACCACTATGCTCCGTCCCCACCTGGGCTACAGCTATACCTCTTCTCTACGCAACCTTACCCTTGATCGTTCCCCATCAGGCCTGTCACTCCCCCCTCACTACGATTTTGGGTCCCATGTTGTTCCCTTGTCACGGTGTTTATTAACACCACTTCCTTACCCTCCTCCCCCTCCCCAACCCGGATCTGTCTGTCCCCCCAGAACTGTCTGTCCTATTGTTTTTCCTCCACACAGTTCATCCAGCCTGTCTTATTCAGACAGACCTGTGGAGACACTAACATGCACGAAAACAAGACAGAGGAAACCAAAGCAACAGTATACAACCAGACAATAAAACAACAAAAAAAAAAACCACTGACAAAGAACAAAACACTTCACAAAAGAAAGGCTTGTAGTTCGTTCAATGATCGTTTGCTGGCCCTTAGGAGCGTTTTCCAGTCCAGTCTGTTGGGGCACCACGCCCTGGCCCCAAAGTCCACTTTCAGCATTCCCTGGGGACCTTGCCACTCCATTCCCTTGCTGTTCCACTGCACTCCCCCAGTGCTTTGCCTCTGTGTGGTGGGATCAGGTCAGGTGCAATTCCCACACTGTCTCCGGTGCTGTCCCCTGTATCGCCCTTAGTCACTGAGGGGCATCATGTCTCATAGTAGGGCCATCCATGTTGTTCTCTCTGTGGACTGGCTGCTCTACTCAGAAACATCATCCTCATGGCCTCATGGGCCAGGCTGTGTTCCACTGTCTCCTCCTGCCCCTTCATCTGCTCCCGTGTGCTCTGATCAGATATGTCCATCTCCCGGAGCTGCAGAATCAATGTCATCCTTTGAAACAAATTCTTTTCGGGGGAGGGGCAGGAATCCACTTAATTTTTGGTGCTGGGCCCTACTCCACGCCAGGATATTGCACTCACACCTTGCGGCACTGGGTTGAAGTCTGGTCCCACTTTCCCTGTGGAGATATAAACAATACCCTCCCCTTGGGTGGATTAGTGCCCCATGCCCCCACTTCCCTTTTCTTCCTTATATTCATCTTTTATTTTCCTTTCCCCACCTCTTCCACTGTTGTCTACCATGTGCATCCCTGGTTTTGATCTGGTCTCTGCCATACTACACAGTCTTCACCTCAGAAATGTTTGTATACAATAGCTTTTTCCCCTATGCCAATTTTGCATTAAAAATTAAAAAAAAATTTTTTTAATACTTACCTCAGCGGGCTCATGTTGTACTTGTCCTTTTGTGCCTGACTTACTTCGCTTAGCATGATTTCCTGCAGTTCTTCCCATGCCGCTATGTGCCTCATACGTTCATCACTGCTTTTTTAGTGATGCATAGTACTCCATTGTATGTATATACCACAGTTTTTTAATCCAATCGTCAGTTGATGGAAATTTGGCTTGCTTTCAACTCCTTGCATTTGTGAACTGTGCCGCATGAACATTTGAGAACAGATGTCTGGTCTTGGTTTGTTCCTTGCCTCTTCTGGGTATATGCCCAGTAGGGGGATTGCTGGGTCATATGGTAACTCTATTTCCATCTGTTTTAGGTATCGCCAGATTGATTTCCAAAGTGGCTGTACATACTTACAGTCCCACCAGCAGTGGATGAGAGTTCCTGTCTCCCCACAGCCCCTCCAACACTTGTTGCTTTCTGATTTTTTGAATTGGGCTACCTTTGAGGGTGTCAGGTGGTACCTCATTGTTGTGTTAATTTTCATTTCTCTTATGGCTAAAGATAGAGAACATTTTCTCATATGTTTGTTGGCCATTCGGATTTCTGTCCCTGTAAAATTTCTGTTCAAGTCCTTTGCCCACCCTTCAAGTGGGCTATTGTTTTTTTCTTTTTGGAAGCTATCAGTGTATTGTAGATTTTAGTAATAAGACCTTTGTCTGATGTGTCATTGCTAAAGATGTTTTCCCAGTCTGTGGACTCTCTTATTACTCTCTTGGTGAATTCTTTAGATGTACACAAGTGTTTTATCTTCAGTATATCCCATTTGTCGATTTGTGCCTACTCTGTGTTTGTGTCCTTCCCTATTTCTGATAGCCTCTGTATTCCCTGCGCCAAAGTTCTCAAGTTGGTCCCAATTCCCTCATTGATGGCCCTAATAGTTTGGGGTTTAACTTCAAGGTCTGTGATCCACCTTGAGTTTATTCTTGTGCATGGAGTAAGATAAGGGTCTTGCTTCATTTTTCTGCATGTGGATATCCATTTTTTCCAGCACCACTTTTTAAAGAGGGCATCGGCTTCCCATTTGATATATTTGGGGCCCTTATCAAAGATCAGCTGTGTGTATGCTGATGCTTTTATTTCTGGGTTTTCAGTTCTCTTCCATTGGTCTGAGTATCTGTCATTGTACCAATACCATGCAATTTTGAGAACTGTGGCTGCATAGTATGTGCCAAAGTCAGGTAAAGAAAGCCCTCCCACAGTGTCCTTCTTCTTGAGGAGTTCTCTGCTAATTCTGGGTTTCTTCCCACTCCATATGAAGTTGGTAATCAGTTTTTCCATTTCTTTGAAGAAAGATGATGGTAATTGTATCGGGATGGCATTAAACTTATATAGTGCTTTTGGCAGAACTGACATCTTAACTATATTAAGTCTCCCAATCCAAGAGCATGGAATATTCTTCCATTTGTTGAGGTCGCTCTTGGTTTCTTGTAATAGTGTTCTATAGTTTTCCCTATATAGATCTTTTGTTTTTTCAGTCAGGTGTATCCCTAGATATTCCAATTTGTGTTTGGCTATTTGATCTTTTCTTCTGTGGTCTTATCTGATGTGTATAACAGTCCGATGGACTTCTGTTTGTTGATCTTGTATCCTGCCACTCTGCCAAACTCCTCTATTCCTTCCAGTACTCCCCTTGGGGAACTTTTGGGATTTTCCATATATAGAATCATATCATCTGCAAATAACGATAGTTTCACCTCTTCCTTCCCCAGACGTATACCTTTGATGTCACTTCTTTGCCTTATGCTGTTAGCTAAAACCTCCAGCACAATATTAAATAAGAGTGGGGACAAGGGGCATCCTTGTCTGGTCCCCTTTTTCAGTGGGATTGTGTTACTCATTTCTCCATTGACTACCACTTTGGCTGTTGGTTTTTCATATATAGCTTGTATTGTCTTGAGGAACTATCCTTCCATTCCTATCTTCGCTAGTGTCTTAAACAGGAATTGGTGTTGGATGTTGTCGAATGCTTTTTCTGCGTCTATTGATATAATCATGTGATTCTTATACTTTTTCATGTCAATGTGACGAATAATACTAATGGTCTTTCGTATGTTGAACCATCCCTGCATCCCTGGTATGAATCCCACTTGGTCATGGTGAATTATTTGTTTTATATACTTTTGTATTCTGTTGGCTAGTATTTTGTTAAGGACTTTTGCATCAATGTTCATTAGGGATATTGGTCTGTAGTTCTCGAATCTTGTGGGATCCTTGCCCAGTTTGGGTATCAGAGTTATACTAGCTTCATAGAAGGAGTTTGGGAGTTTGCCATATTTTTCTATGTTCTGGAAAAGTTTGTGTAGGATTGGTATTAGTTCTTCCCTGGATGCTTCGTAGAATTCTCCAGTGTAGCCATCTGGTCCAAGGGAGTTTTTTGTTGGTAATCCCTTGATTACCTTTTCTATTTCTTCTATTACTATGGGTCTGTTGAGATTCTTGATGTCCGCCGAGGATAGTCTAGGGAGGGATTGTTTTTCCAGGAATTTGTCCATGTCTTCCAAATTGTTAAATTCATTGGAGTACAATCCTTCGTAGTACTGTGTAACTATCCTTTTGATTTCATTAGGGTCTGTTGTAATGACCCCTCTTTCATCCCTTATTCTTGCTATTGAGATTTGTTCCCTCCTTTCTTTGGTTAGGTTTGCCAATGGTCTATCGATCCTGTTTATCCTTTCAAAGAACCAACTTTTAGCGATATTAATTTTTTCCATAGTTTTTTTTTTATTTTCCCTCTCCTTAATCTTTGCCCTGATTTTTATAATTTCTTTTCTTTTGCTATTAGTAGGGTTGTCCTGCTGACTCTGCTCTTGTTTTTGTAAATTTTGTGTCAGCGTATCCATCATGATTCTCTCTTCCTTTCTTAGGTGTGCTTGTATTGCTATGAACCTTCCTCTGATGACTGCCTTTGCTGTGTCCCATAAGTTTTGGTACGTCGTGTGCTCATTTTCGTTGGTTTCTAGAAATTTCCTGATTTCATCTCTGATCTGCACCAGTATACACTCCTTTTGCAGTAGAGAGTTATTCATTCTCCAATTATTTGCTCTTAATTTCTTTGTCTTCTTTTAGTTTTTCCAGTCTTATGGCACAGTGGTCAGAGAGAGAGGTCTGTATTATTTCAATGTGCTTAAATTTATGTAGATTTGCCTTATGTCCCAGCATGTGGTCTATCTTCGAATATGTGCCATGGGGATTTGAAAAGAATGTGAAATTTTTTGTATTTGGATGAAAAGCTCTGTAAATAACTATTAGGTCAAATTGTCTAATTGTGGAGTTTAGCTCTCTAGTCTCCTTGTTGAGTTTCTTTCCCTGTGATCTATCTTTCTCAGTGAGAGGTGTGTTGAAGTCGCCCACTATAATTGTCGAGTCTGTGATTTCTTTCTTAATCTTTTGGAGTGTTTGGTTGACGTATTGAGCTGGTCTCTCAGTCGGGGAATATATGTTTACAATGCTTAGTGGTTCATTGTCTATGATTTCCTTGAGCATTATATAGTGTTCCTCCTTATCTCTTTTTATGGTTTCCACTTTGAGGTCAATTTTATCCGAGATAAGGATTGCAACCCCTGCTTTTTTTGTATTGCTATTTGCTTGGTAGGTCCTTCTCCAGCCTTTGATTCACAGCCTATTTTTGTCTGTAGCCTTGAGATGTGTCTCCTGTAGGCAGCAAATTGATGGGTTGTGTTTTCTAAGCCATTCTGCTAGTCTCAGTCTTTTAATGCCTGAGTTCAGGCCATTGATTTTCAGGGTTATTATCTCAATGTGCGGACTCTGTGATGCCATTTTATACCTTTTGTGTTGGGAGTTTTCCTACTTTCTTTTATCATGAGTATGTGTTTTGTGTGTGTTTCATTCTTGACTTCTTTCCATCCTTAAGCCATTGCTATCTTGGGGCCTGTTTTCTCTTTGTTGTGGTCTGGGTGAAGTTGTTCTGTGTGTTGATCTCTTGTTTGTGTTTGCTGAGTGTTGTTCTTCTGCCCATACTGAGTCGGCGAGGATCTTTTGTAAGGCTGGGTTTGTTGTAACGTATTTTTTGAGTTTTTCCTTGTCTGGGAAGACTTTTAATTCTCCATCGATCTTGATCGATAATTTGGCTGGGTAGAGTATTCTTGGATTTGCGTTGTTTTCCTTCAACTTTTGAAATATGTTACTCCACTCTCTCCTTTTTTTCATAGTTTCTGCTGATAGGTCTGAACATATCCTTATTTGGTGACCTTTATATGTGATTGCTTTTTTTGCCCTAGCTGCTCTCATGATTTTCTCCTTTTCCTCAAAGTTGGATAGTTTAACTATTATGTGCCTTGGTGATTTCTTCTTGGGGTCCCGTCGTGCTGGTGTTATTTCAGCCTCCTGGATTGGTGCTTGGTTTTCATTCATTAGGCTGGAGAAATTTTCCTCCAAGAATTCTCTCGCTACTGTTGCAGATGACTTCTTTGTTGTGTCTTCCTCCGGTAGGCCAATAATTCTAATGTTGTTCCTCTTCATAGCATCAGACATAGCTCTTAGGTTTTCTTCGGCTTCTCTGATGCTCTTATTAGTTTTTTGTTCACGTTTATCAAAGTCTGCTTGGTTGTACTCCAAGATACTGATGCAGTTCTCTGATTCCTCCAGTCGATTCTCAAGGAACATGATTTTGCTATTGTTTTTCGTTATTTCCTCCCTAAGCTCCTGTATTTCCCTTTGGTGTATGGCTTTTATCTCCTCTATCGTTTCATCCTTTTTCTGTATTGTTTCCTTCACATCCTGCATGACTCCAAGCAGCATTCTGAGAGTTTCTTTGTATGGCTTCTCAATGTCTGCTTCTTCTATGTATGTTGCTATGTTCAGCACATCTTCTGCCTTTGTCTTTTGTTTCTCCTGTTTTTTCGTTGAGGTCGTTGGGGCTGATGGCTGTTTGCGTTGAATTGTTTTTGAGGGACCAGGTGCCATTTTCTAGTCTCTCTCTGGAAGACTTATAGGAATGCTTCTTCGAACTGCCTACAGCTGATTTTGCTAGGTTATTAACCTACCACTTTATCTTTCTGTGGCTTCCCTATCAGGGGAGTGCCCCAGATGGAAGGTCGGCTGCTTGCCCCAGTGTTGCAGGGGCTGGGCTGAAGTTCCTGCTATTGGTTTGAATATTGATAAGTGTTGGCTGAGCTGCCTTATGTTCCCAGGTACACAGGCAGGAACTCCCTGGTGAGGAGTCAGAGGAGTTTTCCCTGGAGAGCAAGCAGGCCTTTCCCTAGCTTTGGGCTATCTATGCAGGGTGGAGCTCACCTAGCTGGGTGTGGCCCAGGCGCATATGCCCTAGGACAATGGGAGTGTCCCGTAAGTCTGCAATGGAGTGTGAGAGAGCAGTTCAGGAACAAGAGGGGGAGCAAAATTAAACAGTGAAACCGGACTCTTCCGGGGTACAGGGAAGCGAGGGAAGGAAAAGCAACTACGCAGCTGAGTCCCACTCCTTGCCTGTGGACCTGCAAGGGCCCACTCCCTGCCGTAAGCCCCAGCGGCAATCCGCAGCTGAGCCCCAAGAAGAGTCACAAGAAAGCTGCTGAGCAGCTCCCAGAAAAGTGGGGGTATAGAGAGCAGAGATGTTAACCGGCACCGCAGTGTAGCTGAAGCTTGATCCCTGCCTATGGAGCTGTGGGGGTTTGGGTTCAGTCCCTGCTCAGCCCACGCGGCGCGGCAAGCTGTGGCTGTGCCCCGAAAAAGCCCCTGAGCTGCCCTCCAAGGCTGCGTGGGAATACAGAGCAGAGACGCAAACAGAAGCAACAATGCAGCTAAACTCCAATCCCTGCCTGTGGAGCCTCAAGGGCCCTGTCCCTGCCCTGAGGCAGGCAGGGGAAAACTGTGGCTGCGCCGAGGCCAAGCCCAGCTATCGAGTAAAGCACACTTATACATTTGTTGCCCTCGTCATTCTCAAAATTTGCCTTCCACTTGGGTTCCTAGAATCAACTCATTTTCCCCTTATACTCCCTCCCCACCCCCCACTCTCCCATGAACCCTTAATAGTTTATAAATTATTATTTTATCTTATCTTACATTGCCAGGCGTATCCCCTCACCCACCTTCCCATTGCCCATCCTAAAGAGAGGAGGCTACACATAGATCCCCGAGATCGGTTCTCCATTTCTACACCCCCTTCCCTCCCGGTGTCGCCAGTCTCACCGCTGGTCCTGAGGTGTCCTTCTATACTAGATTCCCTGTGTTTCTAGATCCCTACTGCACCATTGTGCATCCTCTGGTCTAACCAGGACGACAAGGCAGAATTGGGATCATGATAATTGGGGGTGTGTGTGGGAGGAAGCGTTCAAGAACTAGAGGAAGGTTTCGAGTTTCATCGTTGCTACACTGAACCCTGAGCGACCCATCTCCTCCCCACTGCAGATTGTCTACAGATTGGACAGCATTTTATCAGCGTCATGAGCACTTCGATGCAAGGACCCCTGGAAGTCATTTCTTGTCCATAATAGGACAGAATATATTCTGATACAATACAGCTTTTGAATTTCCAGATATCAGGAGTAGACACAGAAGTATTATTTTTAAATTAGAGAAAGATTCCCTGGGGAAACAGATTTAGAATAATCCATATATAACCACAGGAAACCAACCCTGAAGCTCCTGCTGCACCTGCTTCTGGATGTGAATCCTGTGCTTTGTGGGTCCTGAGCGGCCCCTGGAGACCAGTCTCCTCTCACCAGGGGAGGTTTGTGTCTGGGCTCACACTGACTTCCCCTCACCGTGTCTCTTGCACAGTATTACATGGCCGTGCCCTCAGCTTTCACGCGGTCCATTTTGAGATAGTGTTGTGGTAGTCACCTAATCTGGTGTCAATTTAAGGATTAAGAACATAGGGGTGGAGTTTAGGCTGTCAATCTGGAGATAGCCACTGAGACTTCCATAGGCATGGCCTTCCCCTGAGAATTCTGGGAAATCTGGTACTTCATCGTTGGAGGTGGGAGACACCTCTCTCTCTGCCACTCCCTGGGAGACATTGCAGAAGACAAGCCACATGGACGCAACCAGATCTCGGAATCTGGAGAAGCCACAGAGAGATCCCTGCCAGCACTGAGATGCTTAAAAGGCCACTGGTCTCAAAGACTTTCTACTCACTGGCTTGTGATCGTCCTACATTTGGTTTCATTTTATGTGTTTTATTACTCTGAAGAAAACTTTATATTGATATCAGACATATGGGCTAATATCGGACTTATGGACTTGATCTGGATTGGACTGGGGTGTTTTCTCCATGTTCAATTGCTCTTGTATATAAACTCCTTTCTTAGACACATATGTGTGTCCATGGATTTGTTTCTCTAGTCTATCCAGACTAACACATGTGTTCTTGGAGTTGTCTCTGGAGATAGTGAACTGGCCCTTTACAGAGTCTGTGCCGTGTGTGGTACCACCAGCACTACTAATTCTGCCACCCACTAAAGGCCTCTCCCAGGTGCCTGGTAGATCCAGCTCATGTAATATTTCCTGAAGGTGAAACTGCAGGCTGCACTGCACCTGCAAACACAGAGGCACCGTGATTAGACAACCCACATAAAAACACATGCACTCACTATTATACACACAAACAACAAGTACTACAATGATTACTAAAATCTACAATGATTACAAGCTCTACACTTGGATTGTCCTCTGAGAGCTCCCACATCAGGGCCTGGGGCCGGTTTCTCAGCAGGCAGAGAGTTGCATTTGCATGTCCCCTGATATTCAGAAGCAGAAGAGTAGAGAATATGGGCAAGACTTCCCCCTCAGACTCAGAAAAACACAAGCGCTCTCAAAGAAAGCAGAGTCCTTAAAGAACTGTTTATCAAGCATTGCTTTAGTGGTTATATATTATCAAAATTTTAAAACATTAGTTTTCAATTTGTAAACTTTATATTGCATACACAGCCAATTTTCTAAGTCTGTTTTATGAGAGCTCACAATGCACTTTTTTCTCCTTTCCCTTAAATTGTGGATACACATGATGATCGTGGACAGCTCTGTTATCTGTTTCTTGTGTGGGCACCTTGATTTTCTTGCCTTCCAGGAATTTCTACAATTCAGCGATATTTGTACACTGTGGACAGAAAGTTGTTCATAAAACATGTCCACAAAACATCCAGAATGGTGTCTCCTCTCTGATTTCTGATCTGGGAGATTCCTGACCTCCTGCTTTTGTTATGATCAGGAAAACTGGCTATTTATCACTTTTCTTCATCTTCTAAAAGAATCAGTTTTCATATAATCAGCTTACTGGTTGTGTTCCTGTTATTTCTTTTATCTTGGGTCCTTTTATATTGACTCCCTCCTATTACCTATTCTATGAATACTACCTATGCATCTTTCTCTAGGTCCATTATTTGGAAACGGAGGTAATCAATTTCAGAGTTTTATTTCTATCCTAGAGAATTGTGTGTTGCTATGAATTCCAGTCTAAGTTCTCTTCAGATGAATCCCACAGTATGTTGCTTTGTGATTTCATTTTCATTTAATCCAGTATAGAAATCCAGGATATGAAAATCATTAAATGCATGTTAATGATACAAATAATATAGTATATATCCATGTATTCCTCACTCACATTCACTCACTGCCATGAGTCAATGCAGACTCACAGTGACTCAGGGGATCAGGGTAGAACTGCCCCCTGAGCATTTCTGAAGCTGTAACTCTTTATGGGAGCCTGAAGTCCCATTTTCTACTGTGGAACAACTAGTGCTTAAGAACTCCAAAAATTTCAGGTCGTAGCTTAATGAGTAACACTACACCACCGCGGTTCATTTATGAACACATATATTTAATTGTGTTTATGCATACAACGTATAAATGAATGAATATTGAAATCGATGTGGTTTTTTTTATACATATTAAGGAAGACAAGATGACAGGACAAAATATTTTGGAGAGAAAGGAAACCCTAGATGCTAACAGGAAGCTCTTTCCTCCCATGCCTCCCCTTTGATCTTGCCCAGAAATCTGGCTCCTGTGCTCTGACAGCCCAAGTGTTCCCTATTTACTGATGTCGTTATTACAGGGAAGGTTGTACATGGGTTCCTCTCATACTGTAATGGACAGCTGTGCCCTCAGTGGTCATTGAGCTCAGCTGCAGGGAGACAGCTTGGGGGACATACTTCTGGAGCTTGAGATTCAACTCCATTGAGGCGGGTAATTGTTTTCTGCTGCTCAGACATATTGATAACAACCACTGCAAACTTTTCTGCAGGTTGTGGTAGATACTGCTCCAGAAATATAGAGCCACCAGAGACAGCAAATCTTATGGGGAGGATTTGTGAGGGATTCATCACTCCTGGGCTCAAATCCTGATGCTCTACCTGTCACAGGCCACCCAGGACAAGGAGAAAAATCAATGATGACAATTAATGCAAACCTCTTTTATGTCAACACATTTTTAGAATTTCTTGATACTATCAGAGAGAAGTAACCACCAGGCCAAAGAATACCCAAAAGAAAATAAAAACGGATGAGCAAGTGATGTACTTCCGGAGAACTCTAACCACTATGTGGTGTCTTGCAACAAGTTTTTGAACTTTAACCTGGAAATTGAAGGGGTGATCTGCATGTTAGAGCCCCAGGAGAAAAAAGTTGAGACTCTTTCAATCTGTCTCAAAAACTGAATAGAGAAAGTCTAATGTCTTCCTCCTCTCTGGGATTGACCCCTGTTTATTGAGAAATCAAGATTCTTAAGCGGAAGATCAGAGAAACTGTTGGGAAACAGAAAGGAAGGAGAGTGTTAGGAAATTTTGATTTCATTAAGACTCCCAATGGATAATGGATATTTATTCTACCAGGTTTTCTAAGTTCTCTGAATATTCTCTTGAGAGTTCTCTCTTATTTCTTCTTTCTAACATCACATTTAGCATCCGCTGGGACAGTGAAACATGTACAGAGTTTTGAGACTCAAAATGGGTAAAGGACATGAACTTGACCAAAGGACACATTCAAGTTGCAAAAAAACACATACAAAGATATTAACTCCCATTATTTACTAGTGCTGTTATTGTTTGGTTGGTTTGCTTTGTTTGGTTTTGAGATCGTTTCTTGGAATGGTTACAGAATGCCTGCCCATATTTTCTGGAAACATTTTACGCATTTTCATAGAATTGAAAGAAAAAAAAAACATGTTCGATGCAAGTTGTAGTGTGATTCCTTTATCATTTCCACTGATTTTCATTGTTCATCACAGTAATATAGAATCTTTGAAAACTTCAGTAGTTTCTCTCTGCAACACTCTGTACTGAGCAAATAAACTGAGATGCTGTACTAAGTGAAAACCACAACACAATTGTAGGAGCCGTGTTAATAATCTGTCATGCAAGTGACATAATTCTACATGTTGTAAGATAGTATGACTTGTAAACCTTACTGATGAAGATCAGGGGCTTCTGCTTTCACTTTAGTTTAAAATTAAATGTAAAGAAAATTAAACTCCCCACTATGGGACCAATGCAAAATAGCAAGATAAATGGAGATAATATTGAAGTTGTGAAGGAGGTCTGCTGCACAGACCTTAAAGGATGACTCTTTGAGGACTCAGATGTACCTATCACAAACTATGGGTTTCCAATTGTCTCATATGCGTGTGTAAGTCAGACAATGAATGAGAAAGATCAAAGGTTAAATGTGTATTTGAATTATGGTACTGGTGAATAATTTGATAGTAGGATAGACAGCCAGAGGAACAAAAAAAATTGTATACTGGATGATGTACTCTTATAATGCTTACTAGAAAGAGGTAAAGAAGTGATTACTTCATCTCAAATACTTTGGACATGTATCAGGAAAATCAGAACTTGGAAAGTACCATAATGGTTGATAAAGCACAAGGTTATTTTTAAAAGCTGACCTTTAGCAAGATAGATTGGCACAGTAACTGCAACAAAGGCCTCATATATGAAATCTGTGAAAATGAGGCATGGCCTGTTTTTCATTGTTTTCTTGATTGTTGCTGTGAGTACAAATTGAGGTAATATGATTTAAAAACAGAAAAATGCAATGCCAATGACAAACATTGAACTCAATGGAGAGGGAGTGAAAGCCTTCCACTTTCAAATTGAAACCAGATAAGGATACCATTAAATACCAATCTTATTTCATATTGTGCTGAAACTCTGTGGTACTTACATAATCTAGTATCAACTTGAGACTATTAAAAGGGAAGGGGTGGAGTTTAGCCTGTCAATCAGGTCATAGATTGATGACCTCATTTGGCGGCGCTACAGAGATAAATACCTTGCTGGAGACAGGATACACACTCACTCCCTGCGAGACATTCCTGCTGACAAGAAACATGGAGCTTCACTAGAGTCCTGCAGCTGGAGAACCACTTGGAGACCCCCTGCCAGTACTGAGATGCTTCCACCACCACTGGATCCACAAGACTTTCCAGCCACTGGCATGTGATCTTTCTGCATTCGGTGTCATCACATGTGTTACATGAGTCTGAAGAGGAATTTGTAGATTGGTATCAGATATATGGGCTAATATTGGGCCTAGGGACTTGATCTGGACTGGGCTGGGATGTTTTCTCAGCCTTTTTTAACAATTGCTCTTTTATATAAAGCTATTTCTTAAACACATGTTTCTCTAGTCAACCCTAACTAACACAAAATCTTAACTATAGCTATCAATCAATACATATAAAACAAAGGCATCCAAAGTGGCAACAACGAAGTAAAACTCTCTATAGTTGCTGATGGCATCATTCTAAACATAGAAAACTCAAAAGCCATAGAAGAAAATTATTGAAACTAGTTGAAAGATTAAAAAATTTCACAGGTTATAAGGTCAATATTGAAAATCCGTTTGATTTCCACATACCAATAGAGAAAGTTCTGAAAAGGAAATTGAAAATTAATACCATTTACAATAGCCACCTAAAAGATAAAATAAATGGAAAAAACCTAAACAGATAAATAAAAGTCTTATAGAAAGAAAACTATAAGAAAAACACTACTCCAAGGTACCAAAAGACACACAAATAATTAGAATAATGGACCATGTTCAGGAAGAGGAAGACTTACCTTTGTGAAAATAACACACTCTAAGCAATCCATAATTATACTACAATACTGAATAAGATCCCAGTGTCTGTCTTTAAGGGCATGGAAATTGCTGACCAAATTTTAAAAGAAAATGCTCATCAAGGTAAAAAAAAAAGAAACAGACCCAGGATAAGCAAGGCCAGAACTACCCACCCGCCATACCTCAGAGATCCTGTGGTGTTGTGGATTACACAGTAGACTATTAATCGCAAGTTCTGCTGTTCATGATCACCATAAATCCTCAGCAGAAAGATGAAGCTTTCTGATCATTGAAAGTTTTAGTCTCACCAATCCAAAGAGACATTATGTTTTCTCCTGTATGATTTCTATGAGTATTGATGCAACAGCAGTCTTACCCACTTTCTATCACTTATTTTAGTGGAGTATATTTCTGTTTTTCTGTATATTTGCTTTCACAATAGTTTTTCCTCTTCTAAGTTAAGACTAAACAGAAGAGTTTCTATTGGAGTTTCCTCTCAATCAGTTGCTATGCGGTGGGAACAAGCCAACCCAAGACACAACAGAAAATCTCATCTGTGCTCACACACACCTGCTTCTGGTTCCTGCGCCTGTTCATTTGGGCCTGAACTCCCCCTGGTGATCTTTACATCAGTCGCCCCCTCCAACACTCACCCTCCACGCGCCCCAGCTGTCCTGCAGGGTGGTTTGTGTGGGGGCTCACATTGACTTTCCCTCTCCTTGGCTCCTTGCACAGTGGTCGTCAGGGGTCACAGAACTCAGCTGTAGCGAGAACTGGTTCTTGGATGTGACTGTGTGAGGGACACTTGGTAAACCAAGCAACTAAGCTACAAAATGAGCAATCTGTACCTCCAAAACCAAACCCTCTGTGATTGCATCTATTCTAAATAGGAACCTTAGAAGACTGATTGGAACTGCTCGTTAGGCTTTCTCTGACTGTAAGTATATACAGGAATAGAAGTCATCTTACTCAGGGGGAATGGATGGCTGGTTTGAATCCCTGGCCTTGTAGTGAGCAACCAAATCGTATCCCACAGCACCACCATATCCCTTTATACCTCTGCACCAACAGGCCCATATTACAGGGTTTCCAAAATGTCACTTTTAGAAGCCAAGTCATAATATTTTCCATATTATTATATTCATATGAATTCTGCACTATGAATAAGCAAGGCCATAGTAAAAATGTTGGCCTTTTACTTATGTTGTTGAAAAAGAATGAGGAAAGTACTGTGGGGCGGGCTGGCAATAAAACAAACAGATCTGTTTTGAAGGGAGAACAGCCAGCGAGTTCCTTAGAATCAAGGATGGTGAGACTTTTGGTACCAGTCCCTTGAGAAAGACATCAACCATGATAAAGCAGGGGATCAATGAAGAGTAAGGCACATCATGAGATGGATTGACACATTGGATGTAACAATGGGCTCAAAAATATTCATTGTGATATGGTGCCGAACAAGGCATTATTTCATTCTGTTGTACATTGCATCACTGAGAACTGGAACTGACTTTGTGGGACTTAACATCTTCAAAAAATAAAAATCCCCAAACACACACCATTCTTCCCATGTTGAATGTCAGTGCTGGGGAAACGGTATATATTTTATGTTGGAAAACACACCTAGCAAAGGGAAATATGTAACAATACACTGTCTTTATAATAATTCTTAGGTTGCCGTTCATTGTGTCTCAGCTAATTACTCTTGTAAATGTCTTGTCTACAAAATGATATAACTTTAAGCACCCATGGCTGTTTGGGTGCAGGGTGGTTGTTAGACCCTGAATCAAAGAAAAGAACTGTCCAAATAGGATCTTCTTTTCTGTAATACTGATGGGAGACAGCTATCAGGTCTTTAGCCAATGGACTCACTGAGTGGTTTTGAACTGCCAATCTTTTGGCTAAAACTTGAGCATTTATTCATTGTGCTACATAGTTTCGTGGCCCAGGTTCACCTAAGTATAATTTACATGTATCGACCTTTAATTTCTGAAGATGAACTTTTCTTTTCATGTTGACCAGAGTTAAGATTTTATAGATTTCTTCAATGTCGGCACTACTGCTGATTTATGATCCTTGAGTATTTATTGTAGCATGCTGTCCTGTACATTGTGTGATTTTAGTAACAACCTGAACATTATCTCTAGTACCTGAAACAGCAGCCGCAGTTGAGATAACCAAGAGTGACTCTAATAAAGACCAATTACCCTCTAAGAAATATCAAAGAAGAATTGATGCATTTGGGTTTTGGTGCTAGAGAATAATATTAAATGTATCATGGGCTGCCTGAAGGACAAGCAGGTCTGTCTTGGAATAAGCACATCTTGGATGCTTCTTGGAGGCATTCAAGTAAGACTTTATCTCACTTATTTTGGCATGTTGTTAGGAGGAACAGGAACCCGGAGAATGGTCTTGTGCTTGGTAAATTAGACTGTAAATGAAAAAGAGAGACTTTCCAGGAGGTGGATTGTCGCAAAGGGTGCAACGATGAGTCAAACAGAGGAAGGATTCTGAGTGCACTCCCGGGCAGTATTTCATCCTGTTGAACATGGGTCTCTGTGTGTTGAAGCCAGCTCAAGGGTACCTAACTATATCAAGGTATATAGTTTTGGTCCAGATCATTGTAAGTTCAAATCATTACATCATGTACACTTAAGAACATTCACTGGAATGAAAACATTGAACATCCACCTGACGGCTTGGAGAAAATTTGGGGCTCACGTGGGACTTTTTCCTGCATTAATATTTTTATAACAAGGCTGGTGGCATAGTGGTCATGTGTTGGGCTGAGATCTGTATGCCAGTGCCCACTCCAAAGAAGAAAGACAGGGCTTTCTACTCCAATAAGCAGTTAGAATCTCAGAAACCCACAGGAGCGTCACTATAAATTGTCATCAACTCGATGGCAGTGAGGTTTTTTTTTGTTTTGTTTTGTTTTGTTTTTAATATTTCTAACTTTGACAACAAACAGCACTAGCTAATACTCTGAATTGTAAACTGAGATCTCATCTATACCTATTATTTTGAAGTCTGCCTTTGCATAAAAGTTGAAACAGACAAAGCCTATTTCACTGAAAAGAAGGCAAGTTGAAATACATGAAGATTCTCTAGAGTCTGTGCTTGGTGGTCCCTAGAGAAGTGCTAAAAAGGTGGGGAAACCACAGCTTCTGAGAGGAAAACATCACTGACTTGTCTCTTTCACATCTGCTGAACCCATGACCTGATGTACTAAGGTTTATGTCTGGGCTCACACTGACCTCCTATCACTGTGTCCCTAGCACAGTAATACACAGCTGTGTCCTCAGGATTCATAGAGCTCAGTTTTAAATAAACTTGGCTCTTGGAGGTGTCCCTGATGATGCTGACTCGGGACTGTAGAGCTGGATTATAGTTTGTGCCCCCACCACTCCACATTGTCCCAACCCACTCCGGTCCCTTTCCTGAAGTCTGCCGGAACCAGTGTGTTTGATAGCTGTTTAAAGAGAATCCAGAGACAGCACAGGTAAGAGACAAGGTCTGTGAGGGCTTCACCAGTCCAGGGCCTGACTCCTGTAGCTGCACTTGGGCCAGAACACCTGGGGATAAAGAGAAACACAGTGAGTCATGGGCTCAGATGCTGCATCCCTAGACTGCATGAGTGAATCCCTGAAGCACTCACCTCCTGGAGTCGCCACCAGAAAGAGCAAAACCCACACACAATTCATGTTCATGTGGATAAGATTTATGACACCCAGAAAATGCTCCCAGGTGTAAGAAGGTATACGAATTTAAGTACATGCGTGCTGTGGTTTCATGGGATGGGTATTTGCATGTGGGAGGTGCCCTTGTATGTAAAGGTGGAAAGGGCTGTATGGAACCCATAGCTCTGGGACTCAGACTAGAAAAGCGATGCTGGTGGAGTCCTTGGGAGAACACAGTCCTCTCTCTGAGGTCTTCACTGTACCAATCATATGAACATCTGTGCAGATTTCATGTTCAACATAACTTTATGCTCATTCCCATCAAAAGTACCCAAATAATTTTTGAAATTCAAGATAATCTCTATCCTTACCATTCTTTGGAATCAAGACCAGGTCAATCTGAATCGTTTGGTGACCAAACAGGGAAAAAATGTATATCATCCTAAATTCTTCTTCCCCCTATTACATTTTACAATATTTGGAAAGAGGTAAAAGATAATTCAGTGTTATCTTATATATTTAGAGTTGGAATGAAAAGGTTTCCTAACAACAGGGCTATTTGTGAGATTAAAAGAAACCACAGAAATAAGAAGCTCAGTTTTCCTCTCATGAATTAGTACCCGGGTTGGGTGTTGGGTCAATGTATTCTGAGAGTCCCCTGCTGACAGCATCACATCACATACATGAGAGGTGTTTCCTGGGCTCACACTGTCTTCCACCTTCTGTGGGTCTCACAGCAACATTTTCTCTGGTCCTAAGTGTTCAGACTATTGTCAGGAGTGTTACCTGGAGTTGTCTCAGCAGGTTGCCTGCCATGGGCAGTAGAGCTATCATAGTGATGAGCACAGCAGTTCTAGCTGACAAGGCACTGAAGTCCTTACCCAGTCTCCTGTCTCACTTCTTTCTTCACTTGGTCCAGAGCTGATGGGTCCTTAGCATCCCTGCATGTCAGCTTTCTCCCTGAGGTTAGTTTTATGTCTAGACTCACACTGACTCTCCCTCACCATGAACAGCTTTGGATATAGAGAGTGCTACAAGTTTCAAACACTATGAATTGGTTCCAGTGTCAGGAAGTATGATCTATAAATATTTATATAGATACTGAGATTGAGAGATATGCCACAATAAAATACTGGTTTTCAAAAATCTGGCTGAAAGACAATGAGGGAACCGAACACAGTTTAGGTTGCTTTCTTTCCAGAGGAAGAGGAAAATTACTTAAATCAGAATTCTATTCTAAACAATTGAGACAAGAAATTCATAGAGTAATTTATTCCATGGTAGTGTGGAAGGGTTAAGTCAGAGTTCTTTCCTCAATTTCTGTTAAGTGTGACAGGAAATTAACAGATGCTGGTAATCATTGAAACAATGATAAATCTCATGCCACTGAATTATGCATGAAAAGATTGTTGAAAATATTTTAAAATATATATGTACCATGAGAAAAACTCGTTAAAAATAAGTGACAGATATATTTGTTCACACATAGTCAGAAACTGATGGAAATCTTGTGGGTACAACAACATTTCAAAGTACACTTTAAAATATTGAAAAGGGTGTTTGATATAAGTCAGAACCTTGAAATGTGAAAAGTATTATCAATGGAATAAGTAAAGTCTATATTCAATATATTATTTGTTTCATTGCACTAAAATCACTCTTAAAACAAGAGCACTAGCCATGAATTATTGTATAATTGTAGCATATGAAAAAGTGAAGAGATTAACCAAAGGAGAAGGGATGGGAAGTAGAATTGGAAACTGAGGAAGCAGGCAGTCTAAGTTCTGTGCTGTTTTTATCGGAGTTCATAATAGACCCAGATGTTTTTAGGCCCAGATGTGGGAGACTGTCTTCTTGAACGTGAGGATCTTTCAGGTTGACTACTTTCCCAGGGCTTCTGGACACAAAACCATTCTATAGCAGCTGGTGTCCTACAACACACTCTCTGCTTCTGCTGAACATATGCTAACATTCCCCAAACAGATTGTCATGCACATTACACAGAATATACAAAACAACCACAAATCCAACTCACTTCCTCCCAGGAGATTTCAGCTCATAGAACAGCCATGTTTCCTTATGTTTGCTGGTGAGGAGAGTACAGTGTTCCTCAACTGCAGCACAAAGAAAGGATGTGTGCAAACCACCATACCTGCCCTGGTCCCAGAGTGAAACCGCTGGCTGTGGGGACAGGTGACCACTCCTGATGATGAGCCAGCTCTGTCTCTCCTCTGTGAGCAGACTGCTGCTGCATCCAATGCCTGTGTGTAAGCTGTGCTTTTGCTGGTGACCTCAGGCATTGGTTTAACAGAAATTTGCTGTTGGGACGACCTTACACTATAAAAGAAGGGAAAATACAACTGGAAGAAATAATAAGTTTACTCTTATAAATATACCTTTTAAATTGAAACACAAACCGTAAAATACATATATGAACTGAACTGAAATGAAAACCCTAAATAGGTTAATAAAGATATTATAAATAATATAATAAATTATGTCACACAAAAATATACCATAATTAAAATAAAAACAAATAGGAAATTCGATGTATGTCAGGATAATGGCAAAATATAGCAGTTCCTGATAAGGTTATTAAAAATGATAAAACAAAACACAGATTACATAGAAAACAAACTAATGGAGATAACTACCAAAAATAAGATACAAATTAAGAAATTTGATATTCATAACCATCAAAAACCAAATGAATTCTGAGCCATAGTAACCCTGTAGGACATAGTATAACTGATCTTAAGAGATAAAGACACTGTAAATATTTTTTTAATTGAAAAATTGGAAAATTTTATTATGAAATATGTACTATAACATATCAATGTTAGATTTCCTTTTTCATGTGCAACATAATGTTATAAAAATAATTTTAAAGTATTTGAATAAAAATATTTTAAAACATTTGTTCAAGAATTAAGATCTCTTAACATTTTTAAAAGATTTTATTAGGACCTAATCCGTTCATCATACCACTCTATAGTTCAGTCATATCAAGCAGTGTTGAACAATCACTATCACAATCAATTTCAAAATATTTCCTGCCTTCCTGAACTCCTTTATATCAATTCCCCTTTATTCCCCACCTACCATGCCATAGACCCAGAGACCCTTATTCTAGTTATTGTCTCTGTAGTTTCACCCATTATGTTTTCATAAATTGAAAAACGGAGAGACATAACAAGGAGTCAAAAAGGCTACCAACAATGACAAAATAAAAAAGTAACTTCTATATGGAAAAAACACACAGAAATATTAAAAACCAGACAAGCACAGATTATATCCAAAAAGGATATCAAATGATAAGTTTTTAACCATTCAAGTCAGATTTATCATTTTAATCTTCTATAGACAATACTCTGATCACCAGTTTATTCCCATTCCTCAATTACGGTTAGAGGGAAATCACAAGAGGCTTATTCCCTGTGTAGCTCCTGTAAGGGAGTTTTGAGCTTCCACTGTCACCCACAGCCTTCTGCACACCAGAATGTCACAATTGAAGCTCTGATACTTCCCCCTCCATGGATTTGGATTGTATAATTTACAGTACTTGTAAATTGTTTTAGAGCCTCAACTTTCTCCTTTGGGCTGGCTAGTGGTTTTCAACTGCCAACCTAGCCATTAGCATACCAAATGTAAAATCCACTACACTACCAGGGAAAGTGGATATATACATGATCTTTATGTGTATATATCATTTATTATTTATTTATTACACTTTCCCCGGATTGTTTAATAGCCATGTAATTGTAAATTAATTAGGAATGATATATTTAGTGAATTTTAATGTTATAATTTTAACAGTTTCTGAATTTTAAAAAATATTATAATATATATATTTTTGGTAATTACAACTGGCTGACCAAAATTAAACTCAATTTTGTGCACCTCACTTCATCAAACATGTTGTTAAGTGCTTTTGAGTCGGTTTTGCTCATAATGACTCTGTGTACTATAGAACAAATACATAAACTTGTAAGTTTGAACCATCCCCTCTTGATCCTAACTTTGAGACCCTTTTTGCAGCCACTCTGTGTGCGCATCTGATTCAGGGTATTTCTCAATCTTGCTGACACTCTACACAGAGTGGTCCTCCTGAACACATGTGCAAAAGGTGTGTGAAATCTTCCCTGTTCTCAATTCTAAAGAGCATTGTGAGCAATTAGTCTGTGATTTCGTCCACTTGGGACACAATTGCTGTTTTTTGGAATCAAAGCTGTCCTTTGAATATGAGTTCCCTTCATCGTGACTACAGTGAATGACCTGACTTATGACTCCACCGACCAGGCAGTTTGTTCAATTCACGTGTCCCCACCCTCCTGTGCCTGGAACCCTTGTTTCTGCATCAAGGGAGCCAATGGTGATGCTTGCTGCATCACTAAGGGACATATCACAAGTTTAGGCCCCAGAGTCACCGAAAATTTTTTTCTCGGAGAAGAATAGTCACTCACGACCCACAGTGCAGAGGGAGCGATGCAGAGAGACACCTTGTGAGACACCTAACCCTGGACTGCAGTAGAGCAATTAACTCAGGACTGTTAAAACCATGCATTGCACGCATGAATCTGTACATGCCTGTATTTCATTGTCAACAGATTTTGAGTAACAGGATGAAAATGCTGTGATACTCTGTTTCTCAAGAAGGAAACAGTTCAGATAGGATGATCATAAAGGCTCAGAATCACTTTAATTTGTTATGCAAGCAGAGAATGTTAGTCCCTCCTTCAAAGTCTGCAGCGAGGAAAAATTTAGAGGAGGAGGAGGAGGAAGAAGAAGGAGAAGAAGAAGGAGAAGGAGAAGGAGAAGGAGAAGGAGAAGGAGAAGAAGAAGAAGAAGAAGAAGAAGAAGAAGAAGAAGAAGAAGAAGAAGAAGAAGAAGAAGAAGAAGAAGAAGAAAACTTGTCCCTGGGGCGTCAGAGACACATGAAAGGAAGCCTCAGTTCCAACAGGAAATCCTCCCTGTCATCCATCTGTGCCTGTCTAGGGCTGTGTGTCTGTGCTCAGAGGGTCCTGTGCGCCCCCTGCTGCCCAATGTCTTCCCTGCAGGGGAGGTTTGTGTTTGGGGCTCATACTGGCTTCCCCTCACTGTGCCCCTTGCACAGTAATACAAGGCCATGTCCTCAGCAGTCAGGGAGCTCAGCTGCAGGGAGAACTGGTTCTTCGATGTGTCTCTGGTGATGGAGAGTCGGCTTTGGAAGGACGGGTTATAATATTTACCACCATTGTAATATATCTCTCCCATCCACTGCAGCCCTTCTCCAAGGTTCTGGCGGATCCAGTTCCAGCTGTAACCACTGCTTGTGATGGAGAAACCAGAGACAGTGCAAGTGGGGGACAGCTTCTGGGAGGGTTTCACCAGTCCTGGGCCTGATTCCTGAAGCTGCACCTGGGAGAGGACGCCTGTAAATGAAGATAATTGTTCTCTTTCAGTCATTCTTAGTCACAATCATCCCCATAGATTCCCCATTGATGTCTCAGCCCCTCGCCTTGGGGAACTGTCACCAGGCACAGGAGAACCCATAGCAATAGCATCTTTAGACTGCAGCTGTGCTTTCCCAAGAGACCCAAAGCCCTGTCAGAAGAGAACTGATAGTCTTCAGTGCTCAAGGGTGGAATTTTAACCTAATGCTTAGTGACCGATTTGCATGTCAGGGAGCCCTGACCTTTTATAAACAGAGAACGATAGTGAAGAGACTCCCCTTTTCCTTGGACCCAAATGAAGGGTAACTCTTTGTTTGAATCTTATGCATGTTAGTCTATAATGAGAGATCATTTGGCCTAAGAGGTATGTGGGGAAAGGTCAAAGGAAAGCCCAGGATTTCTGAGCTCACTGTCTCTCCTTCCAGCCACTCATAGCCAGCTGCCCTGCCTTCGGCTCCTATAGGTCTTGTGCCCCAGAGAGAGGACAGGATATAGTGTGTTGGAAGCATCAGGTGAACACCAGAGTATCTTCATCACTCCACACTCTGGAAATGCCTTTTCTTCTTTACACCCTGGCAGTTTCTTATGAACCTCCCCAATGTCTTCAGTGGTTCTCTTTGGGCCATTGTCATCACCAACTCCAGCACTCCTACAAATAACACAGACACCACATCCCAGCTCCTGATATCTGAGGTCAATCTTGATATAAATAAAGAGACTCAGGGGTCCATAGAGTCAGGGAGGATGTTTCCAACTTGAGAATTGGGGCTCTATGAAAGAAAACTTTCAACTCTGTGACTTCAAAGTCTGGGCTTTATTTTAACTCTGGGTTAAAATAAGATCCATCTAGGCAACCAGTCCTCAAAATTTAGTGGACCCCCATAGACACTGTTTTCAATGCCCCTTTCAAAGGGGATTCTGGTGTATCTAAAATGTGAGCATTGCCAACCCAATTCAGCCTCTTCACTTGTACCCTGGGCACAGACTTCTGATAACTGCTCCGGGATCTAAACCTTGAATTGATTCCCTAGATCCTAAGATGGGCTCATTTTGTAAACTGTTGTGTAATTGACTTGGGAAGCTGTCGCACTCTCTGTAACCATGCAGTTAAAACACCTGATTCCCATTCAGAGTCCTTCCTCCTTTCTCTCCCTCAAAGGAAAGTTTATTTCCCCCTAGATTAGGATTGGCCACACTCCTTTTCTTCAGATCGGTTATAATATTTTAAATTTATACATAGATATATATATTTAAGCAGCATGAAAATTCAAGAATAATGTTGTAGCCCATAATTTTCAGAGGGGAATCAGTCACCGCTTTGCAACAAAGAATCATAGATTTCACCAATATCCAAGGATACAAGCACAAGACAGTGACATGACCACTTAGAGATCATTGAATTAGTTCTGTTGTCCAATGCAGACTGGTATGGTATCACCTAATCGTTGTCATTTCAGCCAACTCCACACTCACAGACTCTGTTGCTGCTTGTTAGCTGAGCAGTGTAAGTTCCACACTGTGACGTAGCGGCACACGAGTCCAAGTCACCTTCCTGTCTGAATGTGACCGCCATGGTCATTTCATGACCGTGGTTGGTCTGGGACTTATTCTGTGCCATCTGTTGGCATTATCCCTCTGCACATAATTTCCCCATCAGGTCTACTAAACTTATCCTGAATGAGCTCATGAATACTCGCTGAACTATGAAGGACAAACATTTTGGACTCTAAACTCAGATGAACTGGAATTGTTTTCCAGTGTCCCAACCATGGGATGAGATTTGTTAGTCATTTAATCAAGGTGAAGTAAGTGCCTCAATATTCTAAATGTGGAAATGATAGAAAATATGATTCCAGGGAAAATCCAGTCCAATTTGGTCAAGTTGTGTTCTGTTAATTGGTAAACAAGAATAAAACATTGTGGGTTAAAATTATATCTAGTTTATTATTGTTTGCTTTCTTTTTAATTTCTGACTCTATGACTAAAAGATGGCATGGAGAAGAAGGTCCCATTCCAGATCCTATCTAGGGCCCGACTGAAAATCTCACCAGATGCATGAAGTCTCTTCTTCCAAGATGGCTTTGTCTTAAGTCTGACAAGCTTCCTGGCTTAAGCTACGAATGCATACAGGACTGAGGGCCAGGACCTTGTTCTAGAACCTGGATCTCTCCTTTGGATGGAACTTCCTTACAGCATGGTGCCTGATTGTCTCCTGAAAATCATTAGATAAAGTGAAAGTTGCATTGAACTTTATTGATTTACATTTCTATTTAAATTAAAATTAAGAAATAAAGTTATTTAAATTAATATGCTATATAAAACCTGACCTATTATAAGTACCTTGGTGGGCTATACAATCAACACCACAAGGGAAACTGTACAGAAGAGTTTTACTCAAGACAAAGCATCTATCCTTGCTTCAAACACAGGAGCACACTACTCCAGGAGACCCAAATATGTCCTCTGAAGCCCAACCCCTCATCTGTCCTGACTCTCAGTCAGTGGCTGAGGATGGCAGCAGGACATAGGCAAGTTAGTTTTTAGACCCATATAACAGCTGTGATGAGCAAATGTGGCTTGAGGATACCATTATGCTTTTGCTGGTCTATCCTAGACTGAGTAAATTTTAGAGAAATCTTAACCATCCTGTATCCTCTCCTCCCAAATACCAGTTACTGTGAAGACGTTTGCATCAGAGCTGACAAATCCCTCAGGTTTGCCTTTTTCCCTCTGCATGATGGGCCTTCATGTGTGGCTTTCTGCTCTTTGGAAGTTAAAGGACATTTCCTCATATTACAATGAAATGTTTCAAATTCAATGTTTGATACAGGTCCACACTTCCAGAGAAGTCCTCAAGGGGAATGGTAAGATAGAGAGGAAGCCCCAGACACTGCAGGAAGCCAGCTTTTAACTCCTCTCTGCTCTGTCTGATTTAACAGAGCCCTGGGGCTGAGGGTCCTGAGCACTCACTGAAGTCCAGTCTCTCCCTGTAGGGAGGTTTGCATACAGATGCTTAATGATGCCCTTTCCTGCGCCTTTGTTTCTCTGATCCAAGACTATATCCTTCACTTTGAGGCTGACCATTTGAATATAGAGAATGTTCTTGTCATTGTCTCTGGAGACTGCAATTCAGCCATGCATCAAGTGTATGTAGGATTTAGTACCAGTAACTGAGAGACACTGCAAGCCCTCCCCTGGCAATGGCCGATGCAGCTCATGTCAAAATTGCTGGTGGTGAATGCGGAGACAGGTCAACAGAATCTGAGAGAGGCCCTTGCCTGCCTCATGTCTCACTCAGACTCTACCAGCTGCACTTTGCCCTGAACATCTGCAAACGTAAAGACATCCTGCCCAGGAACCCAGCCTCATATCCATTGTTTATCATATTGTTTTCATTACTGAGATTGAAACAAGGGAATCTCAGGCCAGCAAACCTCACTGCCAGTTGAGTATAATCATAGCTGTTTGGTGAATGAAGAGACCTGGGCAACCCATGCCTGTGACCTCTCTCCTAGAGTTGAGGGTTGGCCTAGGCAGGTTTTCATCAGCAGAGTAATGCGCCCTCTTGTGTATCCATCTATTAGAATGATAACTGAGGGGCAGATATACTGTCTTGAAGAAAGTAGTAGTGGGCAATTATAATATTTGGAAATATATATGATTTCCTATTATACAAGTTACTGGTGAAACCTCATAGAGACTAAGAGGAACATGGGAACCATAAGGATCCATAAGGATTTTACCAGAATATAATCCCTCTCATCCATAAGATATAAATGCCTAAGTATACAAGCAAATAACACTAAAACAGGAAATTATGGCCACAGGTGGTAAACTATTATATATATATATAAACTATTATATGTATATATAAACTATTATATATATATAAACTATTATATATATATATATATATATATATATATATATATATATATATATATATATATATATATATGACAGAGACAAAGAGACAGAGAGTGAGAGACAGAGACAGAGGGAGACAGAGTGAGAGAGAGAGAGAGAGAAGCTGTTTTTCCTGGGTCAGCCATTTTTCCTGGGGTCAGCCATTTTTCCTGGGTCCATGATTGCCCCTGAGGGCATGCTTGCAAGACCACACCTCAGAAATAGGTTCAAAATGCCCCTTTAAGATGGATGCCAATTGCCGCTCAGAGCAGCTAACCCTCACCAAAGACTTTATGGCCTGCTCCCCTATGATACACGACATCCCTCACTGACCCAGAGCCCTACATGGGACAACACTGGAGACACAGTGTGGAAATTGCACCCGATCTGATCCCACCACACTGAGGCAAAACGCTAAGGGCGCGCAACAGAACAGTTAGGGGAACACACCAACAAAGCCCCCAGGGAATACCAAAATAGGGCTTGTTGCCACATCAGACTCAACCAGAACACACTCCTAAAGGCCAAGAAACAGTCCTTGAACGACCTACAAGCGTTTCTCTCTTGTAGTTGCCTTTTGTTTTTTTGTCATTTGCTTGTTGGTGTTGTTGTTGTTGCTTGGTTTTGCTTTGTCTTGTTTTTGTGCATGTTATTATTTCCGCAGGACTGTCTAAATAAGATAGGCTGGGTGAACAATCTGGAGCAGAAAACAATGGGACCGACAGTTCCAGGGGAACATGGAAGAGGGGGAGGCGAGGGGAAATGTAGGGGTGTTAACACACCCATGGACAAGGGAACAACAAATGATTCAAATCGGTGGTGAGTAGGGTGTAGGGATGCCTGGGGGGGCATAGTAAAGGGTAATGTAACCAAGAGGAATTACTGAAACCCAAATGAAGAATAAGCATGATAGTGGGACAAGAATAAAGTCAAAGGAAATAGAGGAAAGAGCTAGGAGGCAAAGGACATTTATAGAGGTCTAAATAAAGGCATGTAAATATATTTATGAGGATGGGGAAATGGATCTATGTGCATATATTATAGGTTTAGTATTAAGGTAACAGATGGACATTGAGTCTCCACTCAAGTACTCCCTCAATGCAAGAATACTTTGTTCTATTACACTGGCATTCTATGATGCTCACCTTCCCGACACAATCACTGATTCTAGACACAATTACCGAAGACAAAGCGGGTGAAAAAGCAAAATTGGTGAAGAAAGCTGATGGTGCCCGGCTATCAAAAGATCCAGCATCAGGGATCTTAAAGGCTTTAAGGTAGACAAGTGGCCATCTAGCTCAGAAGCAACAAAGCCCACATGGAAGAAGCACACCAGCCTGTGCTATCACGAGGTGTAGAAGGGATCAGTTATCAGGCATCATAAGAACAAAAATCAAGAGGAAGGACCAAGTCAGAGGGCTTGCTTTACCCGACTTTAGCACCTACTACACAGCCACAGTGGTCAAAATAGTGTGGTACTGGTGTAACGATAGATATTCAGACCAATGGAAAAGGATTGAAAACTCAGAAATAAAATCATCAGCATACAGACAATTGATCTTTGAAAAGGGGCCCAAAGGTATCAAATGGGAAGCAGATGCCTTCTTCAATTCATGGTGCTGGAAAAAAAAAATGGATACGGAGCTGCAGAAGAAAGAAGCAAGACCTTTACCTCACTTCGTGCACAAGAATAGACTCAAGGTGGATCACAGACCTTGAGGTAAACCCCAAACTATTAGGGCCATCAATGAGGGAATTAGGACAAACCTGGGAACCTTGGCACAGGGATTAAATACACTATCAGAAATAGGGAAGGACACCAATACAGAGGAGGCACAAATTGACCAATGGAACATACTAAAAATAAAACACTTATGTACTTCGAAAGAATTCACCAAGCGAGTAATAAGAGCGACTACAGAATGGGAAAACATCTTTAGCAATGACACATCAGACAAAGGTCTTATTACTAAAATCTACAATACACTGCTAAACTACAACAAGAGAAAAACCAATTGTCCACTCAGGAGGTGGGCAAAGGACCTGAACAGGAGTTTCTCAAGAGCAGAAATCCAAATCAATAAATTTATGAGAAAAAGTTCCAGATCTCTAGCCATAAGAGAAATGCAAATTAAAACAACTGTGAGATACCACCTAACACCCCCAAAGATAGCCCAATTCAATAAATCAGAAAATAGCAAGTGTTGGAGGGGATGCGGAGAGATACGAAATCTTTTCCACTGCTGGTGGACCTGTCGGTATGTACAACCATTATCAAAATCAATTTGGCGATATCTAAAACAGTTGGAAATTGAGCTGCCTTATGATCCAGCAATCCCCCTATTGGGCAAATAACCAGAAGAGACCAAAAACAAACCACGGCCAGACATCTGTGCCCCAATGTTCATCAGAGCACATTTCACCATTGCAAAGAGTTGGAAACAGCCCAAATTCCCATCAACAGACAAATAGATTAAAGAACTCTGGTACATACATACAATGGAGTATTGTGCATCCCTAAAAAGCAATGATGAACACATGAAGCACATCGCCGCATGGGAAGAACTGGAGGAAATTATGCGAAGTGAAGTAAGCCAAGCACAAAAGGACAAGTACTATATGAGTCCTCTGAGGTAAACTCAACAAAAAAAATTCAAAAGGGGCATAGGGAAGAAGATGTTGTATACATACGTCCCTGCAATGAGGCCCAGGTAATATGGCAGGGGCCAGACTAAACCCAGGGATACATATGGGATACATATGGTAGCCCATTAAAAGGGAGGATGGAAAAAAGGTATTGGTAGCCGGGGGGACAGGGCACTAACTCACACAGGGGGATGGTGTTGATTGCGTTTCCATAGGGAAAGAGAGACTTCAACCCGGAGCTGCAAGACAAGAGCGCAACACACTGACATGAAGCAGGGAACCGATAGAGAGGCCTGAGTGGCCGGCCCCATTATGAACTAAGTGGACAGCACCACCCTCCCCCAAGAAGAATCCACTGCAGATGACAGCACTGACGCTACAGCTCAAGAAGAGGGGAGAGGGACTGGTTTGGTCAGAGCACACAGGAGCTATCGAGGGGGCATAGGGGAAAAAAAGAAAAGAGTGACGCACATCTTAGCTCACCAAGCCCTGAGGGGGGTGTAGGGGGAAATAGGGGTAGGGGTGGCGGGGTAAAGGAAGAGGATATTAACAAGCCCAGGGACAAGGGGATAACAAGTGATACAAAATCAGTCTCAAGGAGAGTGTGGGAGGTCTGACAGGGCTGGATCAAGGGCAATGTAAGGAGAGGAATTCCTAAAACCCAAATAAAGGCAGAACATGATAGTCAGACAAGTGGAAGGTACAAAGAAACAGAGGAAAGAACAAGGTGGTAAAGGGTAGTCATAGAGATTCAAATACAGACATATAAAGACGTAAATATTTGTTAGGATGAAAAGATTCAAGATACATCAGAGGATGTGAAGAAAATTTCCGCTCAGCATGAGAATTTTTTTGCGTTAACTATTTCTAACTTTGACAACAAATGGCACTACTAAGTATCCTGTAGTGTAAACTGACATCTCATCAATATCTATTATTCTGAAGTCTGCCTTTGGACAGATTGTGGCAGACAGACAAAAACCATTCCAATGAAGAGAAGGCATGTTCCAATGCAGGAAGTTTCCCCAGAGTCACTGTGCACGGAGTCCATAGTGAAGTGCTGACAAGGTGGGGAAACCACAGCTTCTGAGAGGAAAGCATCACTGACTTCATTCCCTGGCATCTGCTGAAAACAGGGCCTAAAGAACATTCTGAGAAAGTAGTTTGCCATTTCCTCCTCTTGTGACACATTTATGATCTTTTGGAATCAAAGATGTCCTTCCAATGAGGATAAACTTGAATCATTTGTTCTGTGATTGCCTTCCATTAAGCTATGATGAGCCCAAGTAATTGTTACTCCTGAGGCTAGTAAACTGAAGTATTAAGTAAAGGAACTTCTAGGGGATTTAGTGGAGTAATTCCTTTTGGGGGTCAAGATCCACCTAGCTCTGGAGTTGGGGCTAAACTTGAATGGTAAAAAGCACAGAAGAATCCAGCGAAAAATAAGATTTTGGAGATAATGAATAAGATCATTCCATAACGAAGTCCTTTTTTGCACAATGGGGGGTGTGATGACCTTGAAATGTGCTTTCTCGGATGATATCACGTCATCACTGATATATTGTTAATGTGTTGGTTGTTAAAGCAATAATAAGTAAAGTTATGGAATTAAAGTGAAATTAAATGGCAAGACCTGATGTTATTAGTAGTGCTGACAAGGCCCCTGTTAAAGTTCATGGACTAGGATTGACTATATGATATGCGGGAGTTTGGTGGGTCATTATGTGTGATCATGCAAATAAAGACTTACGAGTAACGTGCATACATAAGCTTGAATTATGGCAACTGTGAATTCTAAAATAGTAAGAAGTAAGAGGATAATAAAAGTAATTAAGACTGCTGATGTACTAATAGACGTTAATACCAGGGTAGCACCCCCAATTAAATGTATTAATAGATGACCAGCTGTAATATTGGCTGTCAGTCAAACAGCTATAGCTATTGGTTGAATAAATAAGGTAATTGTTTCGATAATGATAAGTATAGGGATTAATGGAATTGGAGTTTCTTGGGGTAAAAAATGAGCTAAAGATTTAATTTTATATCAAAACCCTAATACTACTGTGCCAACTCATAAAGGAATTGCTATTTCTAGATTTACTGATAGTTGGGTTGTTGGGGTAAATGTGTGTGGAAGTAAACCAAGTAAATTTGTGGACCCAATAAAAATAATTAAGGAAATTCATATAAGTGATCATGATTGTCCTTTAATATTATGAATAGCTATTATTTGTTTCAGAATTAAGCTGACTAATCATTGTTGAATTACAGTAGTAATATGGTTATTAATAAGTCGATTGGATATTGGAAATAATAAGGTTGGGAATATAATAATAATAACAACAATAGGTAATCCTATTAATGTTGGGATTGAAATGAGGGCAATAAATTTTCGTTCATTTTAGTTCTCAAGGGGTTGAATGTTTTGTGCTTTCTGTGATTTTTTTATCAGGGTAAATAAATATAGGTAGTTTAGAAATTTTATGTTGGAAAATTAAATATAAAGTGATAACTATTGATAGGATTGTGATAAATCAAGGTGAAGTATCAAGTTGTGGCATATCATTAAGGGGGTTTATACCCCTATCTTTAACTTAAAAGGTTAATGCTAATAGTTTCTTAATGAATTAAAGCACTGATGCTATTCAATTTTGGAAAAATTTTAACGGTACCATTTCTAGGACAATAGGCATGAAGCTATGATTAGATCCGCAAATTTCTGAGCATTGCCCATAAAATAATCCTGGTCGTGTTGATGTAAGTGTAGCTTGATTTAAAAAGCCTGGAATAGCATCTGTTCTTAAGCCTAGGGATGGTACTGCTCAAGAGTGAAGGACATCTTCTGAAGAAATGAATGATCTTACTAATGAGTCCGCCCACCAGACAGGTCATTCAGTTCACCCGTTCCCAGTGTCAGGGGTCGTTCTGTGCCTGGAATACTTGTTTCCTCATATAGGGAGACAATGGGTAGCAAACATAACTAAGGACATGGCACATATTCAGTCCCAGAAATCACCACAATTATTTTCTCAGACAAAGAGATCACTAGTCATTCGGTGCCAACAGTGCACAGGGAGCAATGCAGAAGGAAACCTCACAGACCTGCCTCTGGACGGTAGTAGGTCACTGAACTCAGTATATTTGAAATCACGCACTGCACGCATGAATCTGGATATGCCTGTAGGGTGAGAATTACCATGATAACCTGTATTTCAAGAAGGAAAATGGGTTCTATAGGATGACAATGAAGTATTAGAGTCACTTTAATATTTGTTCTGCAAACAGAGAATATGAGTTCCTCCTTTCAAGTGGGCAGTGAGGAGAAAATTTAGGGTAAGAAAAACTCTCCGTGGAGCCCTGATTCCAACAGGAAATCCTCCCTGTCATTCATCTGTGTCTGTCTAGGGCTGGGTGTCTGTGCTCAGTGGGTCCTGTGCGCCCCCTGGTGCCCACTGTTTTCCCTGCAGGGGAGGTTTATGTCAGGGCTCACACTGACTTCCCCTCACTGTGCTCCTTGCACAGTAATACATGGCCGTGTCCTCAGCAGTCACGGAGCTCAGCTGCAGGGAGAACTGGTTCTTGGATGTGTCTGGGTTGATGACTAGACGATCTTTTAGAGATGGCGCATATTCTCTGTACCATTTTGAGCTGTAGTAAGTCGTTCCCATCCATTCAAGGCCACTTCCAGGGCGCTGCCTGATCCAATCCCAAGCAGCACTGGTACTGGAAACAGAGTCCCCCGTGATGGTGCAGGTGAGAGTGATGGTCTGTGAAGGTCTCACCATCTGAGGACCAGACTCCTGCAGCTGCACCTGTGCCAGGCCACCTGGAGACATAGGAAATAAATATTACACACCCTATCTCTGTGAATATGCCTTGTAGGATTTCATCTTCCCCCAACACTGACCTGATGGGAGACACAGCACCATGAGGAGAAGGAGGAAGGAAGCAGACATTTTGGAGCAAGGTCACCCTTATTCAGCAGTCACTTGAGTCCCCTGGTGGGGAGACAGCATTTAAACAGGATGTCACATGAGTGATTTGCCTATGAGCACTGTTGGCTGGATAAGGTCTGGAGACTGTGAACAGTCCATGGGCACATAGGTCCTGCCACTTCAAAAGCAGTTTGCTCCAAGACTGGCTTCTGCTGCATGCTGGACCAAGGCAGCTTGCAGACATGGAGGTTGGTTATCAGATGCCTAAGCATAGGCTCAGTTTCACATCTTGCCAGATTGAAGTGTGTACTCTCTGAAATTAATCAGAGTCCTGGTGTATCTGTGTTCTATGACATGAGCACATTACATTTTCATTCACTTATTCTTTCTGTTGTTCATTGTGAGATCTGAGGGCTATTCTCACACCAGGAACTCTTCGCCACTGAGGACAAATCATTGAATCAAGCAAGCAATTCAACAAACAAGCAAACAAATATTTGCCTCAAAAACCTAACCCTCTCTCCTCGAGTCTTTTCTGCCTCATAGAGACCCTGTGTGGTTGAACAGAACTGCTCTGTGGGATTCTTGGTACATTTTGACAGTTTATAAATGTACCCTGGGTCTGATAGCCTCCTATTTCTACAAGGACTGACTGGTGATTTTAAATCCTGAGCTTTCATTTAATAACCAGAAAAGTAAGCTCAGCATGTCACTCGCCTCTTCATACCTCCTCCCTAAGGGGTCTAATATATTATAGGGCATTTTGATGTCGCATTGAGGATGAAGGAGCCCATGAAAATAGCCATGGGTCAGAGTTTTCAATCACATTATATACAAGTGAATGCTGGGAAATGAGTAATGAAGGCTGGAGAACACTTTGATGGATTTTGAATGATGATTGTTCTGGAGAAGAATTTTGAAAATACCATGGGTGCTGTAAAAAAGTTGATGTTAGAGGAAGTATAGCCACAGAATTTCTGAGAAGCAAGGATGGTGGTACTTCACCTCAAACACTTTGGTCATGCTATGAGGAGAGAGCAGTACCTGGAAAAAAGACTCCATGATCAGTAAAGTCGGTGGTCAGTGAAAAAGAGGAAGCTCCTCAGTGGCATGGATTGATACAACAGGTGTAGCCACGAGACCAAGCATAACCAGTGTGATGACGGTACATCATCATCCCATGCTCTGTTCTGAGTAAGGTTGATATCAGTTGGAACAGACTCAAAGGTACCTAAAATAAGCAAAAATGTGTCAAAACACACAACAGTATTCTACAAAGACCCTGGTAGAAGAATGATAGTTTGGAGAAGGGAGGTGGATATGAATATGTAATTTCATGTTTGTATTATTCTGGGTACTTTAGAGAAAACAATCCACAGAAACTCATGTATAAGAGAGCGTTTTATATAAAGGTTAAGTGTGCATCAAGAAAACATCCCAACACAGTGCTGCCCAAGCTCACAAGTCCAATATTAACCCATTAACTCATATGTCCAACACTAATCCACAAAGTCCTCCTCTAGCAGGAAGAAAGCTGAATGAGTGAACTTATAAAACATTTCAGCAATGGCAGGGGTCTCAACATGGGTGCTCCAGCACACAGGGCTGCATCAGGGTAGGTCTATGTGGGTTCTCCTCAGGGTTGTCTTGCAGGAAGTGAGCCTACCAACTAAAGCAGGGAACTGCCTAAGGCAGCTGCAACCTGGTCCAACCATCACAAAGCAAGAGACCTGAGAACTAGAAAGGTGAGGCTCACCAAGCCACTTATCCCTCTGCCCTTCACTTAACCCCATATGCGTTTATCAGCCAGGTTGGCACAATAAACAAACTCAATGTTGAAAAATACACAGCATCAAGGGCTCAAGTAGAAAGAAAATATTTTGAAAATGATGACAGCAACATATGTACAAATGAGCTGGACACAATGGATAGATGTATGGACTGTGATAGGAGCTATAAGAGCCCCCAATAAAATGATTAAAAAATAAGAACCAACTAATAAAAAATAAATTTAAAAAGAAAAACATACATAAAAAGGAAAGTGTTCCAAGTTTCTAACCAAACTACTGCTGAGAAACAAAAGCAGGGGTTGGATACGAATGAAATGGGGAAGCTTTACTTGGAAAAAGGAAGGAGTGAGCCAAAAGTAGAATCACCAAGATAAGATCCTGAAAGAAAAGGGGAAAAAAGAGTGGGAGGGTGTTTTATAGTTTCAGGCATAAAGATCAGTTAGTAAATTTAGGGATTAATGAATATGTACCAGTTTCACAGGAAGTCATGAATATGCACAGGGTGGAGTTGTGATTATTGACAAGACATGGCTCTTATGTACTTCTTGCTTCTAAATGTCTTTTCATTTCACCTGGTGTCTTTGAAGCACATTTTGGATCCTTGGCCAAAGTCCTGTTTCATGGTGACCTGGAGGTTGGGAATGTCTTTCCTCTGCATATGTGCCCAGCAGGTTTAGTCATAAATGATAGTAGGTTTGTGTGATGGTATACTTTTCTTGGAGGAAATGGGTCAACAAAAGAGAGGCTATCAGGAAGGAAAATACAGAATAATTATCGGCAATACATAAGGTATATATATTTCATAATCTTGTGTCAATATGTCATCTCCCAGGGGAGATTCCTTGGGGTAGTGAGAAATTTACAGGGTTATGCAGGGCCAAGGAGTTTGGGCAGTGGTCTTACACAGAATGTCCAATGACTTCATTGTTCTTATTCTGGAGTCTGATTCATGTTGGCTACATTATTGGTAATAATTATTGGTAATGCATATTGGTAAAATTTCACCAACGATTATCTACAAGATTAATAAAACTACAATTTCCATGGGATGGTAAATCTATTTCCATGTATTGTTGCTTACTTTCCTTTCTCTCCCTCCCTCCCACTCTCACTCTTTTCTTTTTTTCCTTATTTTAGGAATGAAGCAGTGATTGATTGACAGCCTTGAGAAAAATGTGCATACCATTTCCTCTTCCATCATTCCTGTCAAAGAGTAAACTGGAGTTTCTGCTAAAAATTAAAGATTTTACTTGAGTAACAAAACAATCCAGGGAGTGGCAGTAGTATTTCTAAGGATCCAAAGTACTGACGTGAAAGGAAATTTTCAGAGAGTATAAATACAGAGGGATCCAGGAACTTACAAGAAAATTCTTATTGGTTGGTAATTTATAAAGTTTGAGTAATTTCACAATTACATATATATAAGTGTATATATATGTATATATATAAATAAGTGTGCTCAAAAGCTTCTTAAGATATGAAGACTTTGAAAAGTTAATTAAAAAAACACTATACACCATCAACAACAAAAATGAGGTCTGATCTATATCTTTGGCAGGAAGTCTATCCTTAGGCTGACCACATAGTTCTTTTGAGCTCCTTCACAGAATTCAAAAGGAACTCACAAATAATGAGTGGCAGATCAATTAAACACAATCAAATGTGGGACTATAGGAGCAGGGAAAGGATCAGGAATGGGAGAGGTGCATTGCTGTCAAACTGAAAATCTTACAAAATTGGGTCAGAACCCTCTGATGTCCAAGTATGACTTAATAGCATATGACTCTAGCACCCAATATCCATGTAGGGCATAACCAGGGAGTGTGTTCTTAACTGTGTCTCCCTGCACTGGCCAGGGGACTCTCAGCAACCTCGCTCTGTCTGACACTCCTTACATTGCTTTACATTGCAAGTCAGTGATCAGAAATAACTCAGTAGAGGCTGACTGTATATGGAGATAGAAGCTGAGTTTAGCTGAGTCTGAACTTCACAGAAATCCCCATGTGAGGCTGTTTGCTGCCTTTGAATATTGAAAGTACCTTAAACGGGATAGATGGGAACTTAAAGAGTCAATCTACTATTATTTTATGGTAGAAATATAAACTACCAGTAGTTAGGGAAATTTTATACTTTGTTTAGCTGTAACTTAGCAAGAAATCCTTCGTATCTCTGGCTCCAAGTTAACCCCCTCTACCTTGTCTCACTGATTCTCCTGTGACTGTGTGCAGGCATGAGTTCTCATGGGTACTAGCTAAGTCAAAGACCTAATTCTTATCTCAGTGTCATGAATCTTTCTCTCCCTACTTGTTAAGATCTGGTGCCAGTATACATGGCCTGGCTCATTGATATTTAGGGCCCTAGCACTAAAAGGTCTGAAAAAAGGTGTTAGTTAAAACAAATCGTTTTCACAGTTTATAGTTGTCATTCCATGATTTGCGTCTGTCTGAAACACTGTTTCTCTCAGTCTCTCTGTGTGTGTGTGTGTGTGTGTGTATAGATAGATAGATAGATAGATAGATAGATAGATAGATAGATAGATAGCCAGGGAGACTAGAAAGACAAATCTAATGACACTTATATAGGTATAAGAAAGAGCTTTTATATCAAGGATTGATTGTATATCAAGCAAACATCCCAGCCCAGTCCAGATCAAGTCCATTAGTTCAGTACTAGTCCCTCGTCAGACTCACACAGCCACAAGCAATGATGCAGAGTGCAGGAAGCACTGCCTGGGGGGTGCAGAGTTCTGTGGATCCAATGGTCTTGGGAGCATCTCCAGGGCTTTGACAGGTCTCCCAGTAGCTCCTCAACAGGAAGGTGAAAACAGAGAGAGGAAGTTCCCAGGATCACCCTTGTGATAAAACCACACCCACTAGGAAGTACCATCAGGCTTGCTAAACTCCACCTCTTCATTTCTATATCTTCAAGTTGACATGACATTGTGTGTTTGTGTAATCACTTCTAGTCAGTTGGCCATGAAACTCTGTTAATACGAGTGTTTCCAGTGCCCCATCTGCTTGTTGAAGCATTTCAGTTGGCATTCTACCGCTCCCTGGGGCTACGTTTTGACTGATGCTCTTAGTGTGCCTTTAACTTTTTCCTTGAGTAATGCTGGTTCTTGCTCATATGCTACCGCTTGAAGTGGTGTGGGAAACAGCTACTGTCTTTTGCCCTTTGTTTTGCATCCTTGAACAGTGTTCTGCCATTTGTTTCAAAGTTCACTATAAAGGTGAACTCTCTGGTATTTTAGACTAAAGGACTTTATTATAGACTTTTAGAGTCTTTACATTTGGCAATGTTAACATTTATGCAAAGGTTTTAAGTGGAGAGCAAATGCTTTGAAAATGATGAGGGCAAAGAATGTACAGATGTGCTTTATACAATTGATGTATATATGGATTGTGATAAGAGTTGTATGAGTCCCTAATAAAATATTTTTTAAAAACATGCACTGCTGAAATGAGGCAGGAAATGGAGAGAACTCCATCCCCAAGAGCATGACTGACAGCAGATAAGTAACTCATATTGCAGACAGGACTACAGGCCTGGGATTCACTGTTTTAATAGAAAGGTTTTCAAGATTGATTTAGGGACCACATTCCCTAAGGACATACCCAGGCAAGTACCCAAGAGCTACAATGCCAGCCACAGGGCTGACTATGTGTGTGGCAGTAATCCACATTCTAACACACAGTTCCTGAGAGGGTCAAGCTGTTCACACTGCTGCTAACTCATCTGAAAAAATCTCTGAAAGCTGAATTTCTGTAAAGACTAAACCATGGCTTTAGGATTCTCACTGTAAACAGTGACCTTCTACATCCCAATGGTCAGAATTTAAGCCCTACTAAGGTACAGTCTCAGAATGCCACATTAAGCAGCTCTCTCCATCTGGATGATGCAGGCCATTTGCACAAGGTTATAATGCCATCAGGAACTCACAATCAGGAAGTGACGTTAATCCATTCCTTCATAGTGAAATTTGTCTGTGAGTGTGGTGTGTAGCCATTGCAGTGGATATTAGAATCTCAGTGAAAGCCGCCCCCAGGAGCAGATACTATTAGCCACCAATAGCTGCAAGAGATTGTACATTGAATCAAAACGAGTGGCCACGTGCCAAATGTCTGTGATCATAAAACTGCTGCAAAGGAAGCCATTAAAAATAAAATAAATAACCATGATTTCTCTCCTCAGGCTAGCTAAAGCAGCTCAGCAGGGCAACTGGAGTCTTCCTATGAAGGGCCAACCCCACAGCCCCATCTCCAAGTTGATTCCAATTCACAGAGAATCTAGAGAGCAGAAGAGACGTGCCTGTTAGTTTTGCAAGGCTCCCCACTGTACATCTTTCTAGGAGCCCGCAGCTACATTTTTGTCCACCTAAGGCAGCAGAGTTCTTCGTGAAGGGGAAAAGAGTTCCCAGTGGGCCTATCTATGGGACAGGGTATAAGTGCTCTTCTGGATTCCCGAGACTAAACTCTCTATGAGTAGAAAAGCCCGTCTTTCCCAGGGGAAGTGTGAGCTGTTTTTTGAAAGAGAAGGGGGTTGACTCTGAAAAGAACCTCTGGGTCTGAAGTGCTGTGAAGGGCAGTCTATTTGGCGACAGTCTCAGTGGCCTGGGAAATGGTGTGCTCAGCCGGCGCCCCAGGCAGCAGCGGGCATATGGTGGTCTGGATTCCCCGGGAAGTGATGGTCCAGCGCTTGTTGTAATGTGCCAGGTGGGAAACCTCACCTGAGATGCGCTCAAAGACATTGCTGACGAAGTAGTTCCTGATACCCATGGCCTTGGACGAGATGCCTGTCTCAGGGTGTACCTGCGTGAGCACCTGGTGCACACAGAGGCAGTAGCCCTCCTTGTGGTTGCACTTGTACTTCTGCATAGTAGCAATCCCTGCCCTCCTCAGAGAAACGAAAACAAAGCCCATGTGACAGAATCCTGGTAGATTTGTAGTCACTGGCATGCAAATGAGAGCTCAGTTACGCAACCGCTGATTCGCTAATTCCTTGAGGGCTGACCGCCAATGAAGCCTATTGGAGCAACTCTTTCATTGTCCATTTTCCCCAGAGTAGATTCCGACCAATCAGATTAGTTTATTTAACCTAGGTAAGCACTATTATAAACACGTTTCTTTGGCATCAAATTAATTAGGTATGGACTTGTACAAACTGGAAGCTGCTCATGCTTGTGCTTCTTGTACAAACTGGAAGCTGCTCATGCTTGTGCTTCTTAAGTGCCAAGGGAGCAAAGCTCACCATAGATCCAGTGATGGCTTTCAATCATCGATTTGTTTACAGATCCTGGGAAACTTAATCCGTATATCAATCTTTCAGATTCTAGACCAATGAGGTAGAAAGGATGGACTGAGAAGGATGCACCATGCTCTCCAAGGCAATACAGGGAAGAGTGTTTAACTGAGGACAGAGGGACAAGTCTAACAGGAAGATTCCCACTCAAATTCACTGCCATCGATTGAAATCTGACACAGGGAAGCTTTGCCCTCGCGGGGTTCCCAAACTGTAATTCTATGGGAGCAAGTCTCATCTTTTTTGATGATCGCCTCCTGGTTTGCAACTGTTGACCTTGAGGTGAACGTGAAACCACTGCACCCGCCGCCACCCGACAGAGAAAACAAAATAACATGCTTGCAGAGAGCGAAGGAAAGAAAGGCTGCGTTAAATCAGAGTGCGCTCCTTCATGTTTTTATATTGGATTAAAGTTTGACAGAGAGTATAACTCTTATATGTTATCTATATTTGAACATAATAGTGTACTTACACCTAAACATTTTATTGTGTGTATTTCTATTCGTGTCAATCCTTAAATAAAGTTGTAAGTTTTGAGGATAATGTCAACCATATCCTAGTAGCTAAAACACAGTGGGATGCAATCACGGCTTCTCTGAGCTGTCTTCTCCTTTGATTACACAGTAGACTATAAATGAAAGGTTGGAGACGGAGGTGCAGAGGGACACAAGTATTAGTCGGGAGTAAGCAATACAGAGAGCCTTTATTAAGGTGAGGAAAAACTCCCGAGCGAGTTCCGCAACCCAATGAGTTACGTCAGGGATGTCGTGCCCTATACTGGGGCGGCAGAAGACGTATAGAGTACGAGCCAAAGGCATGTGGGCTGATAAGGGGAAGGGACGTTTCTTGTGCTGCTTTAGCAGGTTTCAGCTGGGGTTGCAGGTTTTGGGTCTGGAGATGACCTGTTGACAATCACCTTGCTCTTTGAAAACTTGCTTCCTAGAATGCTAGTGAGAGGGGGTACTGTGGGCCCTGCCTGGGGAGATAAACTCTGTGAAAGGATGGAGGCAAAGGTTACAAAAGTCAGCAGCTTATTTGTCTCCTTGAGAAGCTGGTGCAAGAGGCTGCCTGATCCGACACTGCACAAACAATAAACACAAACAAACAATCTTCCTGTCATCCTGTTGATGCCATCTCATAATCACCCCCCAAGACAGGGTAGAAGTGTCATGTAAATTGCCAAGACTATCGATCAGTATGGAAGCAAAAAATCTCATCTTTATCCCGAGGAGCAGCTGGTGGTTTTGACATGCTGACCTTGTGGTTAGCAGCCCAAGAAGTACCCCGCTATGCCACCAGAGCTCCTCAGTACTTTATATAGACAAATTACCATCAGAACTAATGATAGACTAAAACCTCAGGGAACATAAACGCTGGAAAGCAAGGTTTGTACCTTTAGCCAGATAGCGTCCTCAAAGTTTCTCTTTAGGAATCTCAAGTCTTGTCCCGGTTAAGGCTTAATAGAATAAAATAATTTGTCTTAAGTTACTCCATTTTGAAAAGCTTAAGTGCCATTCCCATTCTAAGAGAGGTATGTTATTTTAGAAAAGCAAGTCACTGTGACCTTACTAATATCTGCTCGTAAATGTAAGCAAGAAGTTTTGCAAGATCATCTGGTCCAAGATAAGCTGAGCAGGACATGCCGAACTACCCGCATCCCTATTATCTTGTGTAAACACCCTTTCCCATTCCTTGCTCTACCCCCCTCGCCTGGCTGGTTTTAAGTGTATAAAAGGAAAAAAAAAATTTGCCGGGCGCTTCAGCTTTAAACCCTGTGTGGCCATGCTGTAGCCCAAATCCGGATTTGTCTTTTTGTCTTTCTGTAATAAAGTTTTGCTTTGTTACTTTGCAGCTGCTTGTGGGTCAGTGGTCTGTGTGGGCATGACTCCGTAACATTTGGGGGCTCGTCCGGGATAGATAAAGCCCACCGTCGCTGACCTACATCGGACGGTCTGGACCCTGTGACCCTCCCTGCATGGCGCCGGTAAGTCAGGCCTGGTTCCTTTCATTGTGGTTCCTTTTTTTTGCGCGCTTCATTTTGGTATGAGATCTCTTGTGGTGGAGACTGAGAAGGCAGGACTCTGCATTTACTTCTCGCTCAAGCCTGCGGCAGTGACGACTGTCCACAGCTCAGGGGAGTTGAGGAGAGGCATCGACTCCAGTCCCTTTCCTCAGGGGGAGGAAGAGGACACAGGGTCTGGATTCCCTTGAATCCAGACAGGGTAATCTCTGGAGGGGAGATTGCATAGCTCTGGCAGAGCATTCGTGGACGGATTCTCTAATTTTGATTTTCATTGGCCGTTGACTGGTTTTGGATTCTCTTATGTGGAACACGGATTTTTGTCTCTACCCCATTTCTTCCACTATCTTTGGACTTTTCTTTATTGGATTTGTTATTCTTGGAATTGGCTTAGGTGTTGCTGCTCCCCAGGGCTGGACCCAGGGAGAGAGAATTGTGTTCATTTGCATTTATTGGTGTGTCTCCTCCCTCTGATTTCTTCCACCTTGTGTTCTCCCAGTCATCATGGGACAAGGTGCTTCGAAACCCACCTCCTGTTCGCCACTCGAGTGTTTAACTAAAACTTTTTCTAATTTCAGAGAGCATGAGGAAAAAATTACAGTGTTCCTTTAAATGCCTTCGATCTGCATAAATTTTGTAGCTCTGAGTGGCCCACTTTTGGATTCTCTTGGCCAGAAGAAGAGGTCCCTGGATATTAACTTGTGTGCAAAGGTCCGGAAGGTGTGTTATGGGAATCCTGGTCACCCAGACCAGATTCCCTACATTAATGTTTAAATTGATATTTTGTATAACTTCCCCAACTATCTAAAAGATTGTGGTTTTAAACGTTCGCCGTAGCCTCCCCAGAAACTTTTAGTTCTGAAACCCAGGACACCTTAGTCTCTAAATAACTTAGTATATTCTAAACTACTGAACAAAAACCATTTTGAGAACTGAGTTAAAAGTCATAGCATGGGCTAAAAAGCAAGAGGGAAAACAAAATAATTAGTAATAGGTTTTGTGTTTTGTTTTGTTTTAAAGGAGGGGAAAAGAAAGTAGTTTTGTCTTAAAGTAGAATGTCTGGTTGTACCAGAATGTGAACAATAGTAAAGCTCAACTTGAGGGGAGGTAGTAAGTTGTAAAAGGTTTGAGGGGAAGTGAACTTGATTTGCCTTGGTTTTCAATACCAGCAAATACTGCGTATGGAAAGAAGCGATGAGGTGTTGTGAAATCTTTACAGAGTAGATCAATGGTGGTGGACTTATTCACAGGATAGTGAAAAAGGCTGGTGAACCTCTTCACTGCAGAATGCTATCTGACTAATAATACTTTGTATTTAAAAAGGAGAGAGAATCATAGTCTTTAACAAGGAGTAATCAGGGTGGACCCCAAACCCTGTGTCATGGCAGGTTTATAATGCCAATCAGTTCAAGTAAATGTTGACTATTATGTAAAATATATTTGGCCAGAGGAAGTGTTCCCCAAAACAAGACCAGATTGAGACCCTAATACCTCTGCAGGAGATAGGAGCCTCACCCAATACCGCTCAACTCTATTAAAGGGTCTGAAAGGTGCAGGGAAAAAGCCTACCAATTTGTCTAAAGTCACTGAGGTTAAACAGGGGCCTAAAGAAAGCCCTACTGCCTTTCTTGAAAGGCTGCAAGAGGCTTACCGGGTGTACACACCCATAGACCCCAGCGCCCCAGCTAATCAGGCGGCTCTAGTTATGCAGTTTGTAGCACAGTCAGCTCCTAATATTAGAAAAAAGTTGCAAAAATTAGAAGGCTTTGAGGGTAAATCTCTCTCTGAGCTCCTGGCGGTGGCCTGAAAAGTTTTTGACAACAGAGAAGATCCAGCTGAGGCAACCCGAGCTTTTACTCAAAAAATGGCAAAGAAGGTGCTTCTAGCCACAGAAGCCCGGGCCCGCTGCTCCCGGAGCCTCAAAAAAAAAAAAAAAAAAAAAAAAGGAGATTTCGTCCAAAGACAGCGAAGGCCCACCCAGCTGCGTTTAGGAGAGGATCAGTGTGCTGTGTGCACAGAAGAAGGGCCCTGGAAAAACGAGTGTCCTAACCGAGGACAAAGGAAACCCAAGAAACCCTCCACCCCTGTCTTAGTGGAGGAACTGGAGTAACGGGGCTGGGGTTCAGCACACCCCCCCTAAACCCAGGGTAACTCTCATGGTGGAAAACAAGTCAATCAATTTTTTAGTAGATACCGGAGCAACTCATTCAGTGCTCAGCTCACCTATTGGCCCCCTCTCCAAGGACACTGCTAAAATTATTGGGGCCACGGGAAAAGTGAAGACATACCCATGGTCATCAGCTAAAATTTCTAACCTAGGAAAAGGAACTGTAACTCACTCTTTCTTAGTCATTCCAGAATGCCCTACCCCTCCTCCTGGGATGAGACCTGCTCAGCAAGCTGAAGGCCACTATTTCCTTCAAAGAAGACTCCATGCAGGTACAAACAGGGGTCGGGGCCCTGCTGGTTTCATTTCCAATTGAAGAAGAGTCTTGCCTCTTCCTTGCAGCAGACGTCGAAAAGAAACACCAAGACCTTGGGGGACTTCTGGAAAGATGGAAAGCCACAATCCCTAATATGTGGGCAGAAACAAACCCCCCGGGGCTGGCTGAACTTCGGTCACCCATTGTAGTTCAATTACAAAGCTCTGCCACTCCAATTCGAGTAAAACAATACCCAATAAGCCCACTAGGCTAGAAGGCTTCTGCCAAAAAGGCCCAGCTGTGTACAAAAATCGTCACCGACCTGGGGTATGAGTTAAAGGATGGCATTCGAACTTTGTCCAATAGCAGAATCCAGTCCATCCAAGCTATACCCAAACCCACCACCAAAAAACGGGTACGTGAATTTCTAGGGGCAGTAGGATACTGCCGCCTGTGGATCCTGGGTTTTGCAGAAATAGCCAAAACACTCTATGCAGCTACTGGAGGAGCAAAGGCTGAACTAATATGGACAGAGGTAGAAGAAAAGGCTTTCCAGAAGCTGAAGACTGCACTGGTAAGTGCTCCTGCCTTAGCCCTTTCTAACCTCAAAAAGCCCTTTTTCCTTTTTGTTGCAGAAGCAAATGGAGTAGCAAAAGGTGTGTTGGTACAGGCTCTCAGGCCCTGAAAATGACCCTTAGCGTACCTCTCCAAAAGACTCGACCCAGTAGCTGCTGGATGGCCTAACTGCTTGAGGGCAATTGCAGCCACCGCCCTGCTGGTGAAAGAAGCCTCAAAACTCACTTTTGACCAGAACCTCGTCATCACTGCTCCTCACAATGTCAAGCAACTCCTCCGGGCTCCTCCAGACAGATGGCTCTCAAATTCCAGAATCACCCAGTACCAAGTATCTAACGGCAACAGACTGGCTGATCAGGCTGCGCACCAAGCAGCCAGCTCCGAAACCATCCTGCCTCTGCTAGAACCCTCTAACAGCCTCAAGCCTCCCCATTACTCACAAGTTGAACAAGAACTGGCCAAAATTAGCAGAGCTCCTGCACAAGAATTATGTAATTAAAGAACTGTATCAGCTAACCAGAAGTGAAACTGCGAGGTGTCAGGTATGTGCCCAGGTAAATGCTAACCCTGTCCCAGTTCATCACCCAGGACAAAGATACCGAGGAAAAGCTCCAGGTGAACACTGGAAAGTAGATTTTACTGAACTCCCACGAGCACCAGGCAACTACAGGTATCTCCTTGTTTTTGTGGACACTTTTTCTGGCTGGACAGAGGCCTATCCAAAAAAGAGAGAAACTGCCCTCATTGCAGTTAAAAAGTTAGTCTTAGAAATGATTCCCAGATTCGGACTCTCTATGTTCGTAGGATCTGACAATGGCCCGGCGTTCACCGCCCAGTTAACAACATTACTAACTGGGGTGCTAAAAACCAATTGGAAGTTGCATTGTAGTTACCGACCACAAAGCTCTGGACAGGTAGAAAGAGCAAATAGAACAATTAAGGAAGTTCTCACTAAATTAAAGTTAAAAACTGGCAGACATTGTATTAGCTTCCTACCTTTTGCCTTGCATCGAGTGAGATGTACACCTCAAAAGCATGGTTATTCTCCATTTAAGATAATGTACAGGTTTCCACCCCCATTGTTACCTAAGATTGGAAGTAAAGTGTTAAGCGAAATCAAATTGCATAACATGGTTAAGTCATTACAGGCCTTGCAAGCAGTGCGCCAGCGAATCAGAAACAATGTGTCGTCCGACCAGACTCTAGCCCGCGACAAGGAAAGCCGAAAGCCCCTCTTCAACCCTGGCGACCTAGTATGGGTAAAAAGACTAAGTCCAGGTCAACTAGAACCACGCTGGGAAGGACCATACCCTGTTGTCCCGAGTGCCCCGACTGCAGCAAAGGTTGCTGGAAAGAAGGAACCCAAACTAACGCTGGGAGACATATCGGGACAAGGACTATGTATACCCCTTGTGCATATGCTCCCTTACTAACTAACAACCTTTGTATTTTAACCCACATCATTCCGCAGGTGTATTATTATTCAGGAGAAGGGGGGCGTGAACATCTTAACCTTGACTCTCGCCACTTCACGGGACGTTTCAAACGCGCGCCTGTGTTAGTCCCAGTTTTGCTAGCACTAGGGCTTGCTGGGGCCACAGCAGTTGGGAGTACAGCACTAATAAAAGAAGGGGCTGACTTACCTCCCTCAGCCTGCAAGTTAATCATGATCTCCAGGCTCTAGAAAAGTCAGTAACTGCTCTTGAAAACTACCTAAGCTCCCTAGCCGATGGTGCTACAAAATAGAAGAGGCCTAAACTTGCTGTTTCTTAAACAATGGGGGTTGTGTATGGCATTAGGAGAAGCATGCTGTTTTTATGTAAATCACTCTGGTGTAATTAAAAAAATATATAAGTCAACTCCAAAAACACCTGCAAGATAGAGAAAAGGCCCTAACCAGTCAAGAAAACTGGTATCAACAAATGTTTTCAGCCTCTCCCTAGCTCACATCTTTACTTACTGCCATTGCTGGGCCCCTTATTCTGTTCGTACTTGCCCTCACTGTGGGCCCGTGTGCGTTCAACGCCCTTCTCAAGTTTAATCAGAACTCGCTTACAAGATATCAAATTAATGGTTCTTAAAAACAATTAACAGGTTTTAGCAAATGAAAAAGGTTCGAGAATCAAGGATTTGATTTAGTTACTAAAAGAGGAGGGAATGTTACGGCTTAATAGAATAAAATAATTTGTCTTAAGTTACTCCATTTTGAAAAGCTAAGTGCCACCCCCATTCTCAGAGAGGTATGTTATCTTGGAAAAGCAAGTCACTGTGACCTTACAACTATCTACTCGTAAATGTGAGCAAGAAGTTTTGCAAGATCATCTGGTCCAAGATAAGCTGAGCAGGACGTGCCGAACTACCCGCATCCCTGTTATCTTGTGTAAACACCCTTTCCCATTCCTTGCTCTACCCGCTCGCCTTGCTGGTTTTAAGTGTATAAAAGGGAAAGAAAAATTTGGCCAGACGCTGCAGTGTTGGACCCTGCGTGGCCATGCTGTAGCCCAAATTCGGATTTGTCTTTTTGTCTATTTGTCTTTCTGTACTAAAGTTTTGCTTTGTTACTTCACAACTGCTTGTGGGTCAGTGGTCTATGTTGGGCACAACTCCGTAACAGGTGGGTTCAAACCACCACCCATTCAGACATGAGTGCACACTTCACAATGATCCCTTTCTTGGGACTTCATTTGCCTGAGTCTTAATGTAAAATCTGCTCTTGAGCTTCATCAGAACTTTGATGCTTGGGATGCCTGGCAGGGTCTTTTTCCCTGAATAAGGGACAGATGCTTTTTCTGCATGTGAAAATGTTCCTTACTTTTACAATACAATTTTTGAATTATGAAATAGCATGGGTTGATACATATTCATGAAATAAAAATAACAGAGATTCCCTGGGGAACTGTGAGATGAAGCAGAGTCGCCAAACTGAGACCATCTGCACCTGCCCCTGGGTCTGTTTCTGCGCTCTGTGGGTCCCAAGATTCCCCTGGAGACCAGTCTCCTCCCTGCAGGGGAAGTTTGTGTCTGGGCTCTCACTGATGTTCCCTCAATGTGTCACTTGCACAGTAATACATGGCAGCTTCCTTAGCTTTTAGGCTGTTCATCTGAAGACACAGTGTGTTCTTGGACTTGTCTCTGGAGATGGTGAATCAACCCTTCACAGAGTCTGTGTAGCTTGTCTCATTACCACCAAAGTTATGTCTGCACCCACTGCAGGCCCTTCTCTGGAGCCTGGTGGGATTCAGTTCATGTAAGTCACTGAAGGTGAATTCAGAGACTGCAGAGGAGAGTCTCAGAGACCCCCTAGGCTTTCTAAGATCGCCCCCAGAATCCACCAGCATTACCTCACCCTGGGCCCCTGAAAACACAGAGGCTGCATGATTACACAACACACATATAAACAAATACACTCACGATTACACACACACCCACACACACACAGAGTAAGGTCAACTACCATGTAGAATGACCAAAATGAAAGCCAAGGTTGGTGCAAAGTTCACGAGTGTCCAGTGGACTAGCTCCTGGGCATGAAATGGAAACAGCAGAGACCCAGAGACTGGGACTGTTCTCTGATACCTCTCAGATCAGGGGTTGTGGCCGGTTTATCAGCAGGCAGAGAGCTGCATTTGCATGTGCCCTAATGTTTAGAAACAGAGGAGTAGAGACCATGGACCAGAGTTTTCCCTCAGACTGAGAGAAACACAAGCACCCTCCAAGGAAAACAAGCATTGTTTATCAAACATTTATTTGTTACATATTACCAATTCTTTCAAAAAGTTGTTTTCAATTTATAAACTTTATATTACATACACAACAACCTTTATGACAGCTCGCAATGCATCCTCTCTCCTTCCCTCTTAAGATGTGAATACACATGATGATAGTGGATGACTCTTTACCTGTTTCTTGTGTGCAAACATTACTGGCTTTCTTTCCTTCCAAGGAATTTCCCCAGTTCAATGATATTTTAAAACCATGGTCATGAAGTTCTTCATAAAACATGTCCAGCAAACCTGAAGAGCAGTGTCTCCTCTGGTTTCTGATCTGGGGGATTCCAGTTCTCCTTCTTTTGTCAGATCAGGAAAATTGGCTGTTTATCACTTGTCCTCATCTTCTCAAAGAGTCACCTTTAGTTTAATTGGCTCACTAATTGTGTTCCTTCTATTTCAATTATTTGAGCATTTATATTTATTCATTCCTGCCTGCCCTACTGCCCTGCTAACCTATGCTATGGCATAATCACCTTTCTCTGGTTCCATTAGGTGAAAACTGAGGTTATTAGTTTCAGAACTTTATTTCTACATGATATAGATGTTTGTTGCTACAAATAGCCCACAAAATGCTATTCAGTTAAATCCAACACTTTTTTCTGTTGTTTCATTTTCATTTGGTCCTATACACCCATCCAAGATATAAAATGCTTAAACACATGTCTATAAAAATTATACAAATAACATTCATATATGAAAAGGTTATACATGTACACAATTTAGTGTATGAATAAAATATACAAATTAGTGAATATTAAAATATCTATGGGGTTTTGCAACTATTTTGTAGGGTACGGAAACCCTAGACATTAACAGGATGGTCTTGTGCCTCCCCATTGTTATGGCCCCAGAAGTCATGTCCCTGTGTTCCCTAAAACCCATGTGATCCCAATAGAGCACTGTCATTATGGCAGGGACACTGTGTTTGTGATGGCACTGAGTCCTCTCACTGTTCCTCTCACACAGTAATGGACAGCTGTGCCCTCAGGGTTATTGTGCTCAGCTGCAGCAAGAACTGCTTGGCGGATATTCTTCTGGAGCTTGAGCATCAGTTCCTTAGGAATGGGTGGGTTTTTTTCTACTAGAATATATTGCTCACAACTACTCTAACCTCTTCTGCAGGTTTTGGCAGTTCTAGCTCTGGCAATATGGAGTCCTCAGAGACAGAGTGAAGCCTAGAAAGAGGATCTATGAAGGGTTCATCACTCCTGGACCCAAATCTTGGACAACTGGGAACAGGAAAAATAAAGACTAATGACAAGTAATGGAACCCTAATTATGTCAAACTATTTTTGGAATCTTGACATGAGTAGTGAGAAGTACCCACTAGCCAGAAGACTCTCCACAGGAATTTCATGACTTATGGACAAGGTCTGTGGATCCTACAGAACCCTGGCCATGATGTAACGTTTGCACTAATTTGAAATTTCACCTGGAAATGGATGAGGTGCTCTGCATATTAGGAGCCTGTGAAATAAAATAGAGGTGTTCATAGTTTTCCCAGAAGCTGAAAATAAATTATGACCCCGTCATCTTCTTTGGGATAAGACCAAAGTGAATCTCATTGCCATTGAGCTGATCCTGACTGATAGTGACTCTTGAAGACAGAGTATAATTTTATGTTGAAAAAACACTCAGCAAAAAGAAATGTGTAACATGTTACCAACACGACTCCTGCTGAGAAACAAAGACAGGAGCTGCATGAAAGTGAATGGGGTCCGATCCCCTTGGAGCAAACAAGGACTGAGCTGGAAGATTCCCCAAGGGAAGCTCCTGAACAAAATAGTGGACCCAGTTAACAGTTGTAGACAACTATTCCAATAAATTGGTATTCCAAAGTATAGGATGATGATTGTTTAACACATTTCATAGGGCTGGTCATGATTAAAAATTAGGGTGAGGTTGCAATTCTTAACAACATAAGGCTCATACTTCCTGGTTTCAAATGTTGTCTTATTTGGTCTGGTGACTTATCTATGGTGACTTTTGGTTCTTTGAACAAAGTTATTCTGTTCTACATGATCTGTGACCGGAAGTTGGGGATGTCTTTTGTGGACATTTTAGTCTGTCCAGGTTAGTCAAAACTGATACTCATGTGGTGTAATGGGATATTTTTCTGAGGAAAGGGATCAACAGAGGCAGGGTCTCAGGAAGGAAAATGCAGAATAAGTAGAGGCAATAAATGAGGTATTCCAACACCCTGTGGCAACATCCCATATCCAAGGGGAAGTTGGACAAGCTGTGGGATTTGCATTGTGACACAAAGTTAAGCAGGTTGGGGAATGGGCTCAAACAGAATGCTCAGTGTTCACAGTTGTTCTTATTCTGTTGTCAGATTCTATCTATTTATTATACTTACAACAAATAGAGCCTTGCCACAAAAGATTATTTACTGAAGGCATAAAGATAACGTTTCCCAGAGAAGGTAAGTCTATTGTTATTTATTGTTTGTTTTTTCTATCTCTCTTTTTTTAAGGAATTTGGAAGTGATTGGTAGACATAATTTCTCAAGAAATGTATACAGTATTTCCTTTTTCTGCTGCTCCTTCCAAAGACCAAACTGATATTTGAGTTAATAATCAAAGAGTTTATTGATGAACAAGCAGTTCTGGAATGGACAATAATAATTGTAAGGATGCACAGAGTACTGCAGTGAAGAAGATTTTCAGATATAAATTCAAAAAGATCTTGGAACATACAAGAAAATTCCACTTATTTGATCTTAATTACTTTTGTCTCAAATAGACAAGGCAAAATTGAATTCACTTTGTAAAGACTGAGTAATTTAAAAGTGTCTTATTTGTTTGTTTTTAAATATTGGGGGTGAGAATGAATGCTCTTCCTCACAACTGTTGTGAGAGCAACTGGGAAGAAGGAAGGAGGATGCCTGGAGGTTTCCTGAGCTTTGCTGATTTTAAAAGTCAGTTCAAAATAAACAGTAATCATATACAACTAAAAAAGTTGGAATCTGGCCTGCATCTTTTGTAGACGCCCATCCTTGTTTGAAGAGAGCACTTTTGTCCTCTTCACAGGGGGAAAAAAAGGTGGGGGTAGGGGCGAGACTCACAAAATCATGACTGGTGACAGATTAGTAAACACAGTGTCAGTTCTGACTTCAGGAGAGGGACAGTTCTGATTAGGAGAGGGACAGCAATAACATTTTAAAACCTTACAAGATTGAATCACAGCCCGCTGTTTTCCAGGTGTGATTCACAAAATATTAGCCTAATACTCCAATACTTGTCAAAAGCAATCCAGGATATGCAAGCTCCTGAGAAAGTGCTAAAATGAGTAAGTCTCTTCTCTCCTATACAGAAGAGACTTACCAACACTTTTCAGAATTCCTTTACATTACCTTTTTTGACATTGCAGGTAAGTGGTCAGAAATAAGCAATTGAGACTGATAGTATGTGAGATTCAAACTGAATTTGGTGGTCTCATTGTGCTCATTTGAATGAAGGTACTAGTAAAGGGTGTTGCTAGTACTATGGATTTCCAGAAGAACAAACCAATCTGCCTTGACAAAAGTACAGCCAGATGCTCTTTGGGTTCAAGGATGGCAAGACTTTGTCTCATGTACCTTGAACATGTTATCAGGAGAGAGAGTCCCTGGAAAAGGACAACATGGATGGAAAAGTTGTACAACAACTCAAAGAGGAAAACGCTCAAGAAGATGAATGGACACATTGGCTACAACAATAGGCTCAGACTTAGCCACAATGTTCAGGATGATGCAGGACTTAGCAGTGTTTCAATCTGTGAGCATAAGGTCACTGATTCAGACCTCACAGGAGAGCACAGTGTTAGTCTGGGTAGATTAGAGAAACGAATCCACAGAAACGCATACGTATATGAGAGAATTTTATGTAAGAAGTAAGGGTACATTAAGAAACCATCCCAACCCAGGCCAGTCGAAGCCCATAAATCTGACATTAGCCCATATGTCCAACACAGATCTACAAAGTCCTCCTAACACGCACAAAACACATGCAATAATGCTGAATGCAGGAGGAAAGTCAAATCAGTGAGTGTTTTAAGCATCTCAGTGCTGGCAGGAGTCTCCACGCTGTTCTCCAGACCCAGGTCTGTATCTTGGCAGGTTCATGTGGCTTCTCCTCAGGGATGTCTCCCAGGAAGTGAGCTTTGCTAGCTGAGGCAAAGAACTAGCTAAGGCAGCCGCACACTGGTCAGACCATCAGAGAACAAGAAACCAGAGAATAAGAAAGGTGAGGCTCACCAAGCCATTTATCTCTCTGCCCTTTATTTAATCCCATGTATTTATCGGCCAGGTTAGCACAATAAACCTTAACCATCACAGCAACTAACAACAACTTGTGCAAACCTCAGCCTTACACAAACGTAGGCCTCAGAATTCAATCCCTAAGTTAAGCTCAGTTTAATAGCAGTATATTATAAGTTAATGCAAGAATACAAAGTACAAGTTTCTTAATTTGCTGCCCGCAGTGTGTACTCCTGATGCTGCAACACATCACAGGAACTCACTGTTGCTTCATGTATTTTCCTTTTCTCATTTCAAATTTGAAAATTTGTTAGAGTACACAGGGTGTTGATGCACCAGTGCTATTCCTTCTTTGAAATAAAAACTTAAACCTGCTTTTATTTGAAGGACAGAAGTTGTTAACTTTTTAGCTGGAATGTGGATAGACCCCCTACGAACAAGAAGAAAACCCTGAAAAGAAAAACTCGATTTCAAGTAGGCTTGCTAAAGAGCATCATCATCCTTAACCACTGTCTATAAACACCCCGGCCATGTTGCTCAGGAGAGATTTTGATGAACAATGTCATCCTGAGTTCTACTATTAAATAAATATTTGTTCTCTGTTTTGTTGACTGCAAACCTAATTTAAATAGATAAGGCAGATTGTGGAGCGCTTTTGTTTGTGTGTTTGTTTCATACATACTCCCATAGGCTCCCAACCAGTAAATCCTTAAAAGAGCAGGAAGCCTCTTTATCCAAAGAAATGACTGGTTGATGTGGACTGTCAACCCTGTAGTTAGAAACATACATGTAAACCACTAAACAAACAGAACACAGGTAATAAACTACAGTTTCACTGTGGGCAATGCATGCTGTATATGTAAATTTAAACATGTCTCATATCCTTTGGCTTGGTTCGTTGGGCAACATGTGGAATTTACAGGGTTACCCAGGAGTAACATGTTTGGGGCGTTGAGTCTGGATATACCCCTCTTAATGATTTTCTCTATGACTGACCTATTGGCCACTCACATCACACACTGTGAGCCTCACCCTGCTTTTCCAGTGGCTGCCTCACCACCATGCTGATGGTAAACAAGCCAGGAAACCACCTTCCTGGCTGCGTCCTAGCTTGCCTGCCCTTAGGAGGGCCAGTGAGGCTTAGGTAATAACATCCCAGGGGGACAGGTGTACTCAATGGGATCAGGTAAGGTGTTTCCTTGGTCATATAACCTATTAAAAAGATTTTTACCACAGAACTCTGATCACTAGGACTTGAGAACAGTGCAGTTGTAGGTCTGCAGACAGACCGACATAAGTAGAAGAAACAGAGAAAACATAAACAAATGGAGACGTAGAATTATGGAGATTCCATGTCTTTAGCTGTGCTGGGGTACAATGAGACACATCCTTGTGTTCAAAACTTCATCATACATTTGGAATACTGGTTATCCACACCATGACAGGGAGGTTAGGGGGAAATAGGGAGCTAAAAATATGAGTACAATAACGGAGAGAGTGTGTATGATATGTGAATTATATGCCAATAAAACAGTTAAAACACAAAGTAAAAGCTCAAGCTATTACCTCTCCTCCATGCATAGCCTTTTGTAGGTGCATCAGTCAGATTCCAACTCACGGTAGAGCCATGTGGCAGGGCAAAGCTGCCCCACAGGGTTTCTCAGGCTATTGTCTCTGCAGGAATGATTGGCCAGGTCTTTCTTCCACAGCACTGCTTTCAGTTAGCTGCTGAGAACTACGTAATATAGTGCCATCAGGGCGTCCTCCACACATACTCTGGCTTCCCATGACCTACTTCCCACGTTATAACTAGAGCATTCATTTGAAAGTGAAAACCATTTTGTGTCAAAGCCTTCCCTCTCCATCTCAGAACCAAAGCTCCAGTCACAGTGATCTCCTTAAATTCCCTCAAAATGGCCAGGCTATTGCCTACCTCATAATCATCCTGAATAGCCTTGGTGGCAGAGTGGCTGTGTGTTGTGCTGCTAATTACAGGTCAGCAGTTCAAAATCATCAGCTGTTCCTCAGGAGAAAGATGAGGCTTTCTAATCCAGTGAATAGTCACAGTCCCAGAAACCCACAGGGGAACTTCTATCCTGTCTTAAAGGGTTGCTGTGAGTCAGCCTTAAGTCCATGGCAGTGAGTTTGTTTGAGTTTTGTTCTTATTTGTCTCCTAACTGGAGTCCTTGGATGGAACAGTCAATGTCCGTGACTGACCAAGAGATTGACAGTTTAAATTCACAAGCAAAAACACCCTGAAGAAAGTCCTGGCATCGTACTTCAAAAATATAACGACCATTGAAAACCCCAAGAAGGGTATCTTTCCTGTCACATGTGGGTCACTGAGATTTGGAATCCCTTGGATGGCAACGGGTTGTTTCACTTTGGGCTAACTGCTACTTAAGGAACTTTGATGGCGTAGTACATTATGTACTGGGCTGATAATCACAAGGCCACCAGCTGTTCTGTGGGAGAACAATGAGACTATCTTTTGACAAAAAGAATTTCATAGGTTCCCAAAATTATTTGGCTAACTAGCCCCTTACAGAAAAGTAATAATCACTCAGCACTTCTGTGGCAATTGAAAACTTCTGTGGGGTAGTCCATAACCTGGGATAAAGTATAGGTATCTGCTGTTGCAACCTCCCTGCATCATTCCAGTGATCTCAACCTCACCCTCAGGGGGGCGCTTTTACTCACTTTGGGGAACACTGACTTGCAGGCTCCAGAAACACCAGGGGCCATTTCTAAGTCTGTCTTAGAGGGTCCCCATAGTCAGAATTGACTTGTTGATGGTGGTGTGGTTTTAACTCTCACTCCTGCAGATCTCAGCGGCCATGTTGGTTCATCTGGAGTCACACTGAAGAAATCTCAGCCTTGGTACTTATTGACTGTATAAGTCCGGGAAAGTTCACCTAAGCGTCCTTACTGTTATGATTAAAGGATTCTGTCCCTTTCAAGTTTTTATAACATGTGGCCCGTTCCCACATATGGTTCACTCTTTTGAAATCCTAAGTTGGGAAAAGCATATAGGTTTTGACTTATTTTATTGACAGTTCGGTTATACAAAAGAATCCCTTGCTGGTGTGCACAATGTTTTACCTCACATAAAAATTACTTCTGAAAAATTTCTAGTTGGCATGTGAGATAAAGTTTATTGTGCTAACCTGGCTGACACATGTGGGGTTAATTGAAGCACGGAGGGATAAATGGCTCCATGAGCCTTGCCATACTAATTCTCGGGTTTCTTGCTTTCTGATGGTTGGACCAGGATGCAGTTGCCTTAGACAGCTCCCTTCTTCAACTGGCAAGGCTCATTCCTGAAAGACATCCCTGAGGAGAAGCCACATAGACCTACCCTGATGCAGCCCTGGTTGCTGGAGAAGCCATGTGGAGACCCCTGCCAGTGCTGAGATGCTTACATGCTCACTGATTTGGCTTTCCTCCTGCAGTCAGCGTTATTGTGTGTGTTTTGTGAGATGGAGGAGGACTTTATGGATTGGTGTCGGACGTATGGGCTAATGTTGGACTTGTTGGCTTGGGCAGCACTGGGTTGGATGTTTTCTTGATGTGCACTTACCCTTTATATAAAACTCTCTTATACATGTTTCTGGGGATTTGTTTCTGTAATGTACCCAGACTGAAACAATATGATTGTAGTTGTTTATTTTTAATGGAATAATTTACTGTAGTCTGAAATTACAGTGCGAAGTGTGTCATCATATCCTGATACACAGTCTTTAAAACATGGGAACACTGGTACAATATTTCATTCTTGCCTCTGTGAGAGCTATTTCCAGGGATTGTAACAGAAGTTCTGTTTTTCCTGGATGTCTAACAATTAAGGTGGTGAATGATCTTGGTCTCTATTCAAATATAGAGAAATGATCCAACAAAAGTAATTTTGGCAAAGAAGGGGCTTATGAAACACTTTTTTTGTGTGTGGGTAGGTCGGGAGGGAATCTGGAAATGAGACCATTTAGCCACCACAGTGGGCTTCTGAGGGAGGTATAATGCCATCTCCTGTTTGAATATTTGGGTGCATGTGATTTGTTCTCTGCTTTTCGTGAATATTGGGGTTGGGAGAACTGACTCATATTGGAGTGGTTCTCAAGCCTGGTTACACAGCATAATCCCTTATAATGAAGCTCTTAAAAAAAACAAACAGTGGATCATGCCACAGTCCAAATCAATTAAACTTCTGAGGTGATAACTAGGTGATTCCTGAAAGCAGTTCATATGAAGAACTAATTTGTCCACTTGTGGAGAATTAGTCACTGCAACCTCATGAATAGCAACAGAACTCTGTCATATATAGTGCCAAAAATAAGACCTCAGTCCAGAACTCAACTCACTGCCAGTGAGTCGATGTCAACTCGTACTGACCCTATAGGACAGGATAGAAATATCCCTCTGTGTTTCCCAGACTGTAACTCTTTAAGGGAATAGAAAGCCCCGTCTTTCTCCCAAGGAACATTGGTGGTTTTGAAATGCTAATTAGTAGTTCATAGGCCAATGCATAACTACTACGCCACCAGGGCTCTTTCTCAGGATAGAAGGTACTCAAAATATGGTCAGGGAAGAGCTGCCAGCTCAAAGCAGAGTTGATCATAATGACGTGGATGGAATAAGTCCGTTGAGACCTTCATTTGCTGATAGAGGATATCTCAATATGAGAAGAAACAGTGACAACTATTTAATCATTGAAACTCAGAATTTTGAGGTACTAATATAGAAAAACTAGAAGCCATAAATTATTACATGGAACACATAAAGATCAATACGCTAGGTATTAGTGAGCTAAAATGGACGGATATCTGCCATTTTGAATCAGACAGTCAAACAGTTTGCTGTGCTGGGAATGACACATGCAAGAGGAATCACATTCATCGTCCTGAAGAAAGTTTCAAGATCTACTTGAAGTACAACGCTATTGTAATAAAATATTACCATCTGCATACAAGAAAATCCAGTCAAAACGGTTATTTAAAGTGATGCACCAACTACTAAACTTGCTGAAGAACCTGATGGATTTTACCATCACCTCCAGTGTGAAATTGATCAAACACACAATCTGAATGCATGGATAATTAATGGCGATTGGAATTCAAAAGTTGGAAACAAAGAGGAAGGAATAATAATTGGAAAATATGGCCTTGGTGATAGAAATAAATCTGGAGATGACATGATAGAATTTTAGAAGGCTAACAACTTCTTCATAACAGATACCTGAGTGGGCATACACAGGAATCAAATTGATTACATCTATGGGAAGAGAAGATGGAGAAGCGCAATATCAGCAGCTAAAATCAGTCTGGGAGTCAACTGTGGAATAGACCATCAATTGCTCATTGCTAAGTTCAGATTCAAGCTGAAGAAAATTAAAACAAGCCCACGGGAGTCAAATACAACATTGAGTCTATCTCACCTGAATATTAAGATGTCAGGAGCAGATTTGACTCACTAAACACTAAGGACAGGACACCTAATGAGCCATGGGATATCACCGAGAACATGAAGAAAGCAAAAGGTCATTGAAGAGTCAGGAAAGAAAGGATCAAACTGGATATCAGAAGACTCTGAAACTTGCTTTTAATCATGGAGTAGCTAAGGCAATTCATATGAAATGAAGCCAAAGAGCTGAACAGAAACTTTCAGAATGCAGCCAGAGAAGTACTATAATGAAGTGTGCAAAGACCTAGAGTGAGAAAACCAAAATGGAAGAACATGTTCACTATATCTTAAAATAACTGAAGAAAAACAAATCCAAGCTTTGGGGTGCTCTACTGAAATATTCTATGGGGAAAATATTGAACGATACAGGAAGCATGAAGTGAAAAGGGAAAGAATACACATTATTCTACCAAGAAGAACTAGTTGGCATTCCACCCTTTCAAGAGGAAGGATATAAACAAGAACCAACAGCACTAATGGAAGATATTCAAGCCGCACTGACGGAATTAGCCAAAACCAGTTGCCAAGCATTGACTGAATTCAATCAAAAAGTTTCAACACATTGATGAAGCACTGGAAGCATCAGTGGAATGATATTTTGGGGTTCTGGGACCCTGCTGGAATGATGCTCTGAGGAATCCATGACCCTGCCAGAATGATAATATGTGGGGTCCGGATCAAACTAGAATGATTATCTAGGAGTCCGGGACTTGACAGAAAAATGTTTTGGTGTATCTGAGACCTCTCCAGAAAGTTGCTCTCCCACCAGAGTGATCCTCTGGGGGACTGGACCTCTCCAGAACCATCATCCACTAAGTGCATGCTTCTATGGGGGTGCCGAAAACCCCCTTCCCTCAAGCATACTTCTTGCGGTATTCCCACTCCACAACACTCCATTCACCCACTCTCAGCACAGACTGGTGCCGACAAAAATTAAGAACAATTATTGTTAGGAGGCATTGTGTTTGGCCTTAGAGAATCTTTATAATAAAAGACTTACTTGAAGCATAAATTCTACCGAGCAAGACAAACTATTCAGACTGTAATAAATGTCAAGTTTATAAATAATGTACTATGGTGGAGCAGAGGAGTGAACTTTGCATAAGATGTGAGAAGGCTAAACATTTAAACTGAGACCTGTGCAAAAAATGACTCATGTACAAAGCTGATGTTTTCATGGATTGGTAGACTGATTATTATCCAGAGGCAATATTCTATAACTCATCTACAGATTCAACCTAATTACTCTCAAGGTTTGTTTTTCCAGAAAATGACAAGCTGATTCTAAATATTTGATTCTAACATTTTTATGGACATGTGAGAGTTTTAGTATAGCCAAAATAATCCTGAAATACAATAAAATATAGGTGGAGAATGCGCATTGCCTGATATGAAAATTTACTAAAAAGCTATAGTCATTAAGACTGTGTAATAGTGACATAAAGGTAGACATATTGATGGAATAAAATTGAGAGTCTAAAAATTCAACCTCCTACATCCATAGCTAATTGATTCAAAAAGATTACACAGAGAAGTCGCTATGATTTCAGCAAATCCTGTCGAAAAAACTAGATACAGGAAAAAAGAATGGGTTTTGACTTCCACCTTGCACCATATGCAAACACTAACTCAAAAACAGTTCTAAGACCTAAATGTAAGAGAAAAATCTATAAAACTCTTAATAGAAAACGTATATATAAATGTTTGTGACCCTGGATTAGAGAATGGTTTCTTAAGATATCTTGCATTTTAAGCAATTATGACATCTTAAACATAAGCAGCCCAAGTTCAACTTCATCAAAATTAAAGTCCCTTATAATTAGAAAGACACAATCAAGAATTTGAAAAAGGCAACCTACATCAGTAACTATTCATGAGGTACCTAATGATCTTGTATTCATAATATATAAAGAAATGTTACAAGTCAAAAACTAAAACTCAACAAATTAAAAATTAGTCAAGGGGCTTAAGTGGAGAGCAAATGCCTTGAGAATGATTGGGGCAGGGAATGTATGGATGTGCTTTATACAATTGATGTATGTATATGTATGGATTGTGGTAAGAGTTGTATGAGTCCCTAATAAAATGTAAAAGAAGAAAATTGAAAAAAATGATTAGGGCAAAGACTGTACAGATGTGCTTTATACAATTGATGTATGTATATATATGAACTGTGAAAAGAATTGTATGAGCCCCAATAAATTGTTAAAATTAAAAAAAAATAAAAAAATAAAAAGTAAAAAAAAAAAAATTAGTCAAGAAATTAGTCGCTACTCAAAATATATAAGTATGTTAAATATAAAATATATAACTCTATTATAGATTTAGTCTAAAATTTTTGTAAATTGCTTGAAAATGAAAAATATTAAAATGAGTCTACAAGAGCAAAAATAATATTTTGAGGCTGTCTAATCTGAATTTAGATAACATTTAAAGAAGAGACTTAATGGAATGAACACTAATGACCTGATGAGCTGGGGTGGGGGGTTGATATTAAGAACATCATATGTGAAAGAAGCAAAAGGTCATTAAAGACAGAAAAGCAAGAAAAAATCAAAGTGGATATCAGAAGAGACATTGTAATTGCTCATCACTTAGAGTAGCTAAGGCAGATGGAAGAACTGATGGAGTCAAAGAGCTGAACAGATAATCTCAAAGGCAGCTCAGGAAGACAAAATATTAAAGAATTCATCATTTTTTCACCTTATATGCAACCAAGTCCTGCCAGCTACCTCCACCCCCATCTGCTCCAACCCAAAATGGCTCTGATATTACCCATCAGCCCCCACTACAATCCCTATGCCACATCCACATTCTTGAGCTATCCCAACAACCTCCCCACAGCTCTCCCTGCATCTACACCTGCACCCTTTCTCCAAATACCTGCAGCAGGCTCCACACTGAAGCCCCAGTGATATACCTAATATTGCCATGACCATGTCACTGCTCCACTCAACTCCCTCCAAAGGTTCCCTGCCCTCATCAGGAAGCTGGATATGAGTTCTGGACGGCCGGTTAGCACCAGGACCTGGCTGAACTGTGCCAGCTCCTTCTTCTTGTTCTTTCAAATGTCTGTGCCCCTGAGGCATTTGAAAGGGAGGACAGGCCCAAGCAATTTTCCTGGACCTTCATCCTCAGCTTTAAGTGTTGCATTGCCTCATTTCCACTCTGTCCAACATTAGGATGTGAGTGCATGCCTCTGCAGCACGGATCAAATCAGCAGCCACTGACTACCTGCAAGACCTGCAACATCCGGCCCACTTTACAGAGGAACCACGAGAGGCCTAGTGAGGCTCAAAGACTTTCCCAAGGAAATCAGCTAATGAATAGAAGCACTAGAATTTGATCTCAATTCTGACTGTAGGGCCTATCAGCCTACACAGACATGCTTGAGGGCTTTTGTCTCTACACAGGAGCTGGCATATAGAAAGTACTGTGTGAACCTTCATGGAATGAACAAGAGCAGGACTCTACACATAAATCACCCTCCACACTCAGGCAGGGACTGGAACAGAACTTCCCCCGAGTGAGATATCAAAGTTTATTGGTGGTTAATAGGGTCAGTATGGAGAAAGTGGGGGGTGGAAGGTAGACGTGATGGAAAAACTACAAGGATCATGGAATGTTAGCTTTCACCAGATTTTTATAATTGCTGTCAATAAGGCTTAAACCTGTAAATAACTGAACAGGTAAAAGTTGTGAGATAGATAGATACAAGGGGGCTTCAAAAAGTTTGTGGGAAACTTCCATTATTTTCAGATTTGTTTGGATTCATCACTGGGGCTTTTTCTTATTCTGGTTTCTTTGTTGGTCCGCTTTTGCACCTGCAAGACCAGGTCAAGGGCCTTCTTGAAAGCTGGAAGGACATGGTCCCCTGGGGTGAATGGTGTCCCCCAGACCCCATACTCACTCAAGGCACAGATGTCAACACCTGTAGTTGTTCAGGAGCCCACAGAACCCCCGCCCACTCCCCAGCCCCGAAACCCCACACCACCTTGCAACCAGCCCCACCTTGCAGGTAATTGAGAAGCCTGTCTATAGTGGGTTCTGTTTTGTTGTCAATTTTCTCCAGGTTGTAGTCTGACAGCTTGGCCATCTCAGGGCAGGTTGGCCCCTGCTGCAACACAGAAGGAAAAGACCCAGCCAGTCCATTAACTGCCAGTCAACGTAGCAAGTTATTCCTGGGGTCCTGATTCTGGTAAGGAATGCAAATGCCTGCATACGATGCCCACATCCTGCCTCCTGATCCTCATCCAGGAGGTCCCCAAGCATTAGCTACATCACGAAGCTGAGTGTCAGCTTTATTTCTTGAACCTGTATGCTACCAAATCCTGCCAGCCACCCCCTTCTAACGTCTTCCCCCAACGCAAAATAGCTCTGCTATTTCCCGTCAGCCCCCACTACAATCCATATGCTATGGCCTAAACTCCTTCTTAAACTATCCCAACAAGCTCCCTGCTGCTCTCCCTGCATCCACACCTGCACCCTTCTCTAAGTACCTGCACCAGGCTCCACACTGAAGCCTCAGTGATATACCTCATGCTGCCATGGCCATGTCACCGCTCTGCTCAACGCCCTCCAAAGGTTCCCTGCCCTCATCAGGAAGCTGGATATCAGTTCTGGGAGGTCGGTTAACACCAGGACCTGGCTGGCCTGTGCCAGCTCCTTCTTGTCTTTTTAAATGCTTGTGCCCCTGAGGCATTTGAAACGGAGGACAGGCCCAAGCAATTTTGCTGCACCTGCATCCTCAGCAGTCAGTATCCCATGACCTTCATTTCCACTCAGCCGAGCTTCATTACGATGTGTGTGCATGCCTCGGGGCGGCACAGATCACAGCAGCAGCCACCGACTGCATGCCACACTTGCACTGAGTCACTTAACCCTCAAGTGCAAACATCTGACCGACTTTACAGACGAACCACTAGAGGCCCAGTGAGGCTCAAAGACTTTCCCAAGGAAATCAGCGAATGAATAGAAGATTAGAATTTGATGTGAATCTGACTGTAGAGCCTATTAGCCTACACAGACATGCTGGAGGGCTTTTGTCTCTACGCAGGAGCTGGCATCTAGAAAGTACTGTGTGTAACATCATGGAATCAACAAGAGCAGGTCTATGCACATGAATCACCCTCCACACTCAGGCAGGGACTTTTACAGAACTTCCCCCTGGCCAGCGAGCTGTAGGAAGTCTCATGTGGCGTGGGGATGAGTTTTCCTAGACCCGCTTGATTGGGAGGTGGAGGATTAAGACTACAGTAGAGAGCAGGTGTCCTGGTGTCTGGTGGGTTGCATGCTAGGCTTCTAACCACAAAGCGATCAGCTGGAAACCACTGGCTGGAAAAAGATGAGGCTTTCTACTCCTGTGAAGAGTTACAGTCTGAGAAACCCCTACAGGCAGTTCTACCCTGTCCATATGGTCGCTGGGTCAGAATCGCTGGCAGTGAGTTTTCAGGGGAGTACTGCCTCTTGTCATGCCAGCACGTGTTCAAGGCGTGGCGTGGAACACCAGGCCAGCCACTCAGTCTCTCGCTGGCAGAGCCACACCCCACCTGGATGGTCTCCTTGAGCAACTCTATGGCCTCCTTCAGGTCCTGGATCTGGGCCATGGCTTCCTTAAAGCTGGAACTTTTCCTAAAATCGCTTATTAAAAACCAAAACAAAAAGAACCCCCCAAACCAAGCAACATATGCAGGGAAATCATTAGAATAAGGATAAAATGACTCCAGGTGGGAATACACAGTTAAAATGGAGTCAGCATACATCTAAACATAGGGCAAGCTACTAGAGACTTCTTCAGAGGCAACAGAAACAAATTTCCCTCTGGGCAACAAGCAGGAGCAGCTCCCACACTCCCCCACACTAACAAAATTGCAGAAATATGGATCCAGTTCAATTTCCTGGATGTCTTTTACTGGCTACTTTCTCTGCATGAAAAGCAATTCATTATTGATGGCAATTTTCTCCTGTCCTCTTAAAGAAAACTTCTCTCCAGCTGTCTGTCCTCCACTTAGAAGCTTTCCTCCAGCGTCTTTCTACTGTTAAATACAAACAGGGTTTTGTAAAAATTAAAGAAGCAACATGCAAAATTTTTGAAGAGTGTATGTGGGACCGGGGGATCTTCCGTACTGGAGGGGTCTTTCCCTTCTTTGGAGACTTATATGCTTTCCAAAGAAAGACTGGCCCTCTCTTTGGTTGAGTTCCTGCTCACTTAACCCCATCTTTGTACAGCTGGGCCTGTCTCTTTCTCCTTTTACTTGCCACCTGCCATACTGTTGACTGGGTCACCTCCCATTGAGGTCTCAGTCCTGGACTTACTCCAGCAACCTGGGAATGCCAATCATGTCTCAATGCGCAGTGGGTACGCTGATATATCACTTCAACACCCTCAAGGCTGAGCGGGCTCCGTGCAGCAGCCATATGGGCTATTATGAATGAGCCAGGGAGTTTCAGGACCTGGTTCAGCCCTCCCCCTACCCCTCCCTCTCTCAGCTCCGCACAGGTGAGAATACTTAGCAAACCTCAGGAGAAAGGCCTAACTTTTTGTGTTCCAGCTGCAGCCACTCGTGTCCTGAATAGCAGTCACTTCTTCGTGGTGAGAGAAGCCACAGACCCGGGACTCACCTGTGAGCGGAAGATGTTCTAGGAATCTCAGGGAGGAGGCACCGCTGTGTGAAAGGAAACAGTGGAGTGGGGGGAGACAAGCAAAATTCCCGCAATGAATCAGGAACACCGACGCCCAAAGCCCCAGTCTGGGATCCTCCTTTCTCCAACAGGGATTCTCCCTATGAACCCCACAAAATCTCCAAATGGGGGATGGAACCAGCCCCTGGGACACCCTCCCACATCTCACTACGGTAGGGGCACTGACGGAGCGGGGAGAGGGATGAAGGGTGCTTGCACCCCAGCCAGGCTGCTGTGTGCACCAGGGTACCCCCAAACTGGTCACCGCAGGACCCCCACCTAGGCGCGCCTACTACACAGTGCTCAGGCTGCTGGCGCTCCTCTGGCACCGCGCCACAGGCACAGCAAGTAGTAACTGCAGTATGACCCTCACTTCCGGCTAGGACACCGCCACTTCCGGCCCATCTCAGCTTGACCTGGAATGGGAGGAGAGTAGTCATGGGTGTGATCTGGAAACACGTAAGTGAAAAAGCAGGCAGGAGTTCAGGCTTCATTAAGCTGCATAGACATTCAGGAAAATAAGAATATTACTTGATATGGCAGAGATTAATATGACATCATTCCCACCAACATTATTTGAAAGTTTATTCTTCATAACACTGACCATATAGGAAGGGATTGTGATTAACTGGAAATAATAAATGTGTAGGTCTTAGTGGGGAAAAACGTTTCTTATCCTGACAAACGGCTAGATTATTATCAGATGTATGATCAAAGTCACATCCCTCATAGAGAGCACGGACTGAACTAAAGGCTCCAACTTCCCCTATGTGACACTGAATATCCACATGGTAAAAGGTGTGCTCAGGGCCATGAAAAGAATAAGCAATATACTTCTAACATAGCAACACAATTTTAATGTTATACAAAACAAACTGAATATTTTCTCTTTTTTAAAACATTTTATTAGGGACTCATACAACTCTTATCACAATCCATACATGCATCTATTGTGTAAAGCATATCTGTACATTCTTTGCCCTCATCATTTTCAAAGCATTTACATTCCACTTAAGCCCTTTGCATCAGGTCTTCCTTTTATTCCCCTCCCTCTCCGCTCCCCCCTTCCCTCACGAGCCCTTGATAATTTATAAATTATTATTTTGTCATATTTTTCCCTGTCTGATGTCTCCCTTCCCCCCCTTTTCTGTTGTCCAAACTGAATACTTTCTTCATATCTTGGATACTGAAGTACACATTAACTTCCATGTGGTGCTTATGCATGTCTGAGACTGAGAAAATAAACCACTACATCACCGGTCTAGTTTTGAACTGTTGTTTATAAGGACACTACCTGCTATGGTAAAGATGAAACAATATGTTCTATAAAATGGAAAAAAAAAGCCTAAGGAGCTTTTACTCTGCTGTCTATGGTTCTATGAGTCTAGAATTCATATGACAGGTCTGACTTTATTGTTCTTTTAAATGTATGTTCTTATTCTTATACATAAAACCTTAGTGTGTTTGTGTATTTGAAATCTGAAGATAAATACAATAGTAACATCACATTAAAACTGGTGCTTAGTAGAGTAGAGGGGCAGCAAACAAGAATAAAACTTTTTAGAGTGACAAAGGCTGAAGCAATGTGCTCAAATATACGAACGATTATGAAGATGGTATTGGACAGGCCAGTGTTTCTTCCTGTGGTACACAGGGTAACTATAATTTAGAACTCACTTAATGACACCAAACACTAACAACTTCCATTGTACACTGGCTCTGAGTACAATAAGTACTAAAATGTTAGAGTATTTTTTAAATAAGCATTAACTTAATAATCATTCAGAACAGTTGTTGAAAACATAATCATGGTTTTAAAATATATAACTGCAAGATGAATCAAGAGTTAAGGACAATATTGAACAACTGTAGCTTTGCATGATAACTTTAATGATTTTATTTTAATGCACGAGAAACTTTAATACACAATTTTACAACTGCAGAGAATGTGGGGTAAAGCATTAAAAAATACACTGTACAACGGGATATATTATACTGGTGTTTTAACAACACAGTAACAAATTTGATGATTTCATGACTCTAATTAATTGAGGAGAATGATTACATCATACACCCTAACAGTTTATGTACAGATTTGTGGAAATGGGATGGATTGAGTTAGAGAGCACCTATCTCTGCCTTTGAATTCACATTTCACCTTGACTGAGTGGGATTATTACCAGGTATGCAAGGATGTTTCAACATTGGAAAACATAGTAATGTAACCAACTACATAAACAGGAGGAAAATAAGAACCCTCTGATCATGTTAATAGATGCAGAAAAGATATATGACAATATCCAACACTCATTCCTGATAAAAACACTCAGTAATATGGAAATGGAAGGGAGAGACCTCAACACAACAAATGTATTAAAGGAAACACTGTTGGTGAAGGACTATTAGATGACTTTGACTTGCTGGAAATGAGACACTTATGCACACAGAAAGGTTTCATCAAAAGAGTAATACAGAACCCACAGATTGGGGGGAATACGTCTTTAACAGTGAGGAGATGGAGACAGAGGGGGAGGGGAAGAGGAGGAGAAGAAGACAACTGTGGCATTTTCATGAATCTAATCTAGATGCTCACCTGAGCATGCACCAGGGAAAAGGAGGCTGGAGCCTGGGTGGTCTAGTATAGGGAGCAGAGCCTGAAATCAGGGTCTGAGGATGAATTTTTGTGAAGGGCCTTTCCGTTGTGGCTCTTTAGTCTACAAGGCTTAGCTAGGCCTCTTCTTTGACTTGCGTGATTGGAGGAGTTCATGAGAAAGTCACATGGTGCCAGGAGAGACATGGCCAAGCGGAGCAGATGGCAACAGGTGTCTCTGTAGTCCATGCAATGGGAGCGTCACCTGCGGATATTCTCAGTTGGGACGCCTGCTCTCTACCCATCACTTTCTGTCAGCTTGTCTTCCTGTCATGGCTTGTGTGTTGTTTTGTTTCAAATGCAGGCAGGGTCACCCAAAATGAGCAGGTTTCAGCAGGGCTTCCAGACTATGCAACTAAGAATGAATCAGTTGCCACTCCAGGTGCTGAAGCTCACCTCTCAGCACCTCCCTCCTCATCGATTCCAGGTCACACCCCTTAGGACAGACTCCTCCCCACACTCTACCTAGGGGATGCAATTTCCTGTTGAACCTACTTCCTCTGCCTGAGAAGGTTCTGAGTGCGTTTCCCACAAGGGTAGGTGAGTCTCTATGTTTCTATGTGGATTCCATCTGTGGAGTCTCCTGCAGGGTGACGTGCCCAGCGGTGTCTTGGTTCCTGAGGACATTATAATTTCTGCACCCTGTCGGCCCCCATTCTAGGATGCCGCGATCCCCTGGAACGTATCCATTTAAATCCTTTCTGAGCTGGGTACAGGCCTCAGAGCATTCACACATGGGAATACTCTGCCTCCTTTATCCTACCCAGAACCCCTCATGCACCCTCACCCCTCAAGCCAGAAAGGCCCGATTGGGTGTAGGTTCTTGTCTGGTGTCCGTTCCCTCCATATCAGGTGTCAGGCATGAGAGCAAGGGACCCCAGAATGGCCTAACCGAAAGGAGAGGCCAGCCTTGCAGTCATCAGGCCACCCCATGATGACTGAGGTCTATATTAGAGCTTAACTTCCCAGCACCTTGCTTTGCAAAAGGGTGCCATAGCAGTCACAGCCCCAAACCCTGCACAGTTTAATTCTTCGCATAGAGTAAACCTCCACTGAGTGCTTTCTGCCCAGGAACTAAGGCTGTAGGTAATATGGCCCTCAAGCAGAGGGCTTTGGAGAGTGGATTACTTTAACCTCTTCAGGCAGCCCAGGGAGGGAGAGTCTCTCTTGGAGGTTTGCCTGATGGAGTGTCACCAAACAGTGTAGGGGGTCTCGTAGACAGGAACCATGTCCTATCAGCCTTTCCATGACTGCATTGGTCAGGAGGCCCTGGACCCATCTTGTAAGCCCACTATCTAAGGATGGAAGAGTCTGTCATTGTGATGTATTCATTGATCACCAATCATGCTTTTGTGGCAATTTCCTTTGCCCTGCCGGACTCCCACCTCTTTAATTCACATCTCCAGATAGATGATTTGTTTGTGTCTTTGTCTTTGTCTCTTAAGATTTAACAAATATTGTCTTTAAACTATATCTAAAATGGGGTCTCCTTTTTACTCTAAAACAGGTCTTGACTGCGTGTGCTTCCTTAATCATTTCTGCCCATCGGAAACTAGCTTGTGCTCTGTTTCGACTGCAAAAGGGACTCCAATCACAAATAAAATTTAAGGAGAACATTTATTAATGATCAGAAATAATGCGGAGGAGGATTTAATCTATGGGGATACCCTTTAAATGGACTTTAGGCATGCATACCATCCACAGCCCTTTACTAACTGGGGTACTAAGACTTTAATCTCTAATACAGCTCCTGGGTTTTGTCTCTGCTGATGCTGTACCTTTCCACTTGGAGTGTGAGGAGCATCTCGGCTCAGAGATTGGTTGTGTTAATGGCACATCTCTTTATCACTGCGCTCTTCCACCCGTGCCACCACCCCCTTCTCTTCCCTCGTGGGCCATAGAGCATTGCGGGCCCAGATTTAATGTCCACTCATTTTATTAATAGGGAATTTTGGTTTCCCTTATCATTCTTTTTATTTGTAGAATTGAGCAAATATTTTATTTGTTTTCAGGTGCTTTTGTGTATCAATCTGGAGAAAGAAAAGCTTTTCTTCAACTGTAAAGAGTTTCAGTTTTGAAAATCTAGAGGGCAGTTCTACACTGCCCTATAAGTTCACTATGTGTCAGAATTGACTCAATGGCAGTGAATTTTGGTTTTGTTAATTAATATTATCTTTTAGTGCAAGGTAAACACTTTTTTGGCTGTTTTGAGTTATTTTCACAGTGACATAGTATTTAATGCGTTCACTTATCAGCTATCCTAGTGGATACAGAAAACGTTTCATAGAGCCCAATTCTAATTATGTAAATTCATTTAATCCTTTTGATTGATTTCATTTGTTAACTGTTTCTTCTGTTTGATTTAACTGTGTAGGAACTGTGTCCTACAAAGGTTAGCTCCTCATTTTTAAAAATTGGGTTACAATTATTCCTAATACAAGGTAACATTCAGGTATATAATTCTTATATATAGTAAGATATCATCTTATTTACAATAAAGTTACCATTTTCTATCTCCCTCTGAATGATAATACTTAATTGTTCTAACCTTTTATCCAAGGATTCTGATGAAAGGCTTGTTTTATTTACTGCTTTATTGTTTTCAGGTGCACTCTGGTGCACTGTTTGTGATGCCATAGGACCTTAAACTCTTCCTTGTGGTTTCTAGGCTAAAATTAATATGTGACCAGATTGCCACATTGTGGGATACAACTGCTTACATTTCATGGAGCTGCCATACATTTACTGTAGCAGTAGGACTTCTTCACTAAGTTGTTTAGATAGACCAAATTCTCAGGAGGCTTACATGTTTTTCACTATTGGCACGGTGATTCTTAATGAAAATTATTTTTGCATACCTGATTTAGTCATATTTTCAACATAAAACCAATGTGCATACATAGACATGAATATGCTTTAATCATGTTTAGTTTTCCCTTTGGTTAGGTGCCATGTCATGTTAATTCCATGAGGTTGAATTTTTAACTATAACATGAGAAACCGCCTTTTTGAATATGCAAAATTTGCAGGACGCAGAAAAATTAAGCCATTCTCTTAATTTTCAGCTCTCACAATTTTCTATTTGAATCATACAGATATACTGTAACCTAACTGGTCTCCTTACCATAGATAGAGAATAAAATTAATATCAACTTTAATAGATCTTCAACAGAGGCACTCTATGTAAATTTCTTAATATTCTTTCTGAGTTTTCATGGAAGATAAACAGGTTTATTAAAGATTTTTAAGATGTATAATTGAGGAATTATAAAATATTTATAACATTATTCTATTTAACATAATAATACTACAGTCTTTAGCATTATCTATTAGGAACAGATATGCAGAGGCTTAAAAAGGATCATGTATAAATTCCATCATCTTTATTCCATTTTTCCATGATCTTTTTGAAACCCACTTGTGCATTCATGGCATAAAAGATTGACTACCAATGAGCTCCTTGTATTTAACTTAGATAATAATTTGATAAATAGTCATCATTTGGCCCACCATTTGATTCTGTGTGGTGACCATATGTGGTTTCAGAGTAAATCTATACTCCATAAGGTTTTTAATGGATAACTTCCGAAGGTATTTTCTCATGGAACAAATTCTTTTGGTCTATCTCTTAGTTAATTCCATCACATCCTTCAAATCACAGTTTTCAATGAATTCAGTTAATTAGACTATTAAGGGCATAGGGTGAAAACCACCACTAAACAGAATGACCCCATAGGCAGGAGCATAGAATGATTTCACAGTAGAAATCAACTGAGAACGTACTTACCTATGTGTACCTTCCCCTGTTTTGAGGACAGATGTTTGCTCTGGTTCTAACTAAATTAATTAGAGACATTGAAAACAATACCTTTCTTATTGTTAGCTGCCATCTAGTTTTCTCTAGTTTATAAGAGCACGATGCACCCATGGGGATGTAGTGGGTTATGTGTTGGATTGCTAACCACACGATCAGCAATTCAAAACCATTAACTGGTTGCAGTTTCAGAAACACACAGGGCCTTTTGTACTCTGCCCTGTGGAGACTTTATAAGTCAGAATTGACTCAATGACAGATCATTATTTTTTAATGGGCAACAGAACAAAACCATGCCCTGTGACCTCAGTATTCTGAGTTCCATCTGGTCACTTTGTTTCTTGGGGACTGGAATGGTGACTTTGGACTCTTTACATATTGGTCGTAAACCTGAGAGTCCTCATTTGCATATTTTCTAACTATTGCCTCTTTTGTTTTACTTTTTTGCTAGTGTTTCTTCATGATCTATTTATTTTTCCAGGGTGGGACTTTCCATGTATACTTATTGCTAATGAGCTTTTCATTTCATATATAAAATATTTATATATAAACATGTATAAACCACTTTATTTTGCCACCTTCCATGAATCAGATGCAAATGCCTTAACATTTTATTGAAAATGTCCTTGTGATTCTTGGTTTTGCCTGTCTACCTACCTTAGTTCTGTACATTTAGGTAAAGTCTGAAAGTGCAGACAGTTCCACATACATAATCAGCAATGTGAATTTCTTGATGGCTTAGATTTAGGTTCAATTTAGGGTTATAGAGTGCTAGAGTCAGAGGCTGTGTGAGATTGGAATCTAGGTCCTGGGATTAATGTTCCCGGTTCGAGAACAAGAGTCAATGGATAGAAACAGAACATAAGTGTCATGAGTTAAGAGTCAGATTTTGGTGAACCGATTAAAGGGTTTTATGTTTAGAATGTGTCGTGCCTACCAGCTTATGTTTGGTGTTGCTTTGGGACTTATGTGTTAGGATATAAAGATAGATAGTTATGGCTTAAACAGTATCGTTTTGGAAAGTGGTTTCTGATATTGAGACATTCTGTCATAAAGTTAGGATTAAGGTTGTAGAATATATTCAAATTTGTGTTCCTGACTCAAACAATTGGGATAAATGAATTAGGTTAGTTTGAGCATGTATGGCAGGGGTCTTCAAACTTTTTATGCAGGGGGCCAGTTCACTGTCCCTCAGGACGTTTGAGGACCAAACAATAGTTTAAAAAAACTATGAACAAATTCATATGCATACTGGCCTAGTCTGCTGCTAACCAGGACAGGCAGTGGTGGCAAAAACAACTGATGGGCCTGATAAATATCCTCGGCAGGCTGCATGTGGCCCGCGGTCCATGGGTTGAGGACCTCTGGTGTATGGTGTTGGGATTTCTTAAGGAAATCCTATTTTTTTCCCCAATTGGCTGTGGGTATCAGGGAATGCTCAGGGTGCTAATAGACATTGTGGCTGTAAAGAGCTTTTCAGGTGGTTAGGGGTTCAGTGTTTTAGGATTATTATCAGTGAGCTGTAAGGATGCTCAGCGTGTTAAGGTGTAAGGGTTAATGGGTTGGGAGTTGTTGATTAGCAATTAATAGTTAGTGGGTTAAGTTTCAAAAGTTATTTTTGCGCGTTGAAATGCAGCCTACAGCGTTTTTATATTTATTACCTATTTATGACCTATTTTGAATATTTTATGGATATGAATATTAATTTATGATTATAGGAAATTTTATTTCATTTTGGAAGCCTCTTTTCTCCCTTAAAATGATATTATTTTGATTGCTCGAATTAGAACATACAGTCAATGTTTAATATCAGTAGTGAAAGTGAGCATTTATGTTTGTCATTTTTCTGAGGTGGGGTGATGTTTTTCTCTTTCCTCCTACATTTTGACTTTTTAAAAAGAGGAATGTGTATTAGCATATTCACATATTGAACTATATTGTTTCATGTTAGATTTGCAGAAGTGTTTTTTTAACATGAAAAGCCTTTGACTTTGTTTAGTATGTTTCATGTGTCTATTTACATAGCTTATCCTCTTTTTGCATTAATTGCTATAATACAGTGCTTATTTTTTATGTTAAATCAACTCTGGGGAAGATTCCAATTAATCATGGTATATAATTATGTCAGTATGTTGTCTGACACATTTCTCAATATTTTCAAGCACTTTTTCATTTAGATCCATTATAAATATTGGTCTACAGTTTTATTGAAGTATCATTATCTGACCTTGTTGACAGTTTATTACTGGTCTCATAGAAAATGTTAGTAAGTGTACTCTCACAACTATTGTTATGTTTTCACCCAATAACTTGAACTTAAGGAAAAAAAGTATTTATTCATACTGTGTGAATCCTATGATCTTTAATCTGTTATAGAGTTAGCCTTGAGGTTTCTCATGGATTTTATTTGTGATTCGGTTGATTCTGGAACCTCTGAGCATCTTGAAACACAGTCAACTCATAGATCACTTGTTCTGGATGGATCCTCAGGTTTGCCAGCTGACCCCTCAGTATAGAGCAGTGTTTCTCAAAATTCCTAATGCTGTGACCCTTTAATGCAGTTCCTCATGTTGTGGTGACCCCCAACCATAAAATTATTTTTGTTGCTACTTCATAACTGTATTTATGCTACTGTTATGAATCATAATGTAAAGATCTCATATGCAGGATGTATTTCCATTTTTACAAATTGAACATGATTAAAGCATAGTGAGTAATCACAAAAAAACATGTAATTATATATTGTGAAGTATTTTTTTCTAATGATAAATAAATGAAAATTTGTCTTGAAGCCTGGTGTAGCATGGGTAACAGTCTTCACATCAGGGACTCATGTGGGTGTATCTGCATGTTGGCAGAACTTCCTGGAGACAGATAAGGTCTCAGTTCATACAACCATCAGAAGTATGTTTTCCAATGGTCTTAGGCGTCCCCTGTGAATGGGTCGTTCGACCCCCAAAGGGGTTGTCACCAACAGGTTGAGAACCACTTGTGTAGAGGGATAAATGATTTACAGTACTCTTGATGGACAAATAGTAACTCACACCTGAGTGACTGTGTGCTACCCTCACACTTGAGCCCACGATGGGAAATACTCTGCCATAGGACATGCTGGTTGGATCGTAGAGAAGTTCCTTCAGCCCACCTTCAGGAGAATGGTGTAAATCAATGAGGGAAAGGAATTCCTTAGTGATTTTATCATCACTTTGTTCTCTCTCTCTCTCTCTCTCTCTCTCTCTCTCTCTCTCTCTCTCTCTTTTTATTTCTTTAGCAAAGGCTACCCATTCCTTCTTTTTAATAAGAGAGTTTATGTTCCAGCAAAGTTCACATGAAAGGTTTGGTATCCGTTAACATGGAAATAACTTTTGTAAATATAACTATCACACTATTATTTTGTGCCTGTCTTGTGTGTTGATTAGTGGTTTCTGAGTTTGTCGATGTTAGGTGCCATTGAGTTGATTCCACATCATAGGGACCTAGTGCACAGCAGAAGGAAACACTGCGTTCTTTAACAATCTCACAATTTAGGATGAACCCATTGTTGTCGTCACTGTGTCAATCCACTTTGTTGAGGGATTCCTATTTTTCACTGCCGCTCTACTTTACCAGACATACTGTCCTTCCCCAGGGACTGCTCCTTTCTGACAACATTGTCCAAAGTATGTAATATGGGCTCTCACTCTCTTTACCTCTAACTAGCATTCTGAGCTCACTTCTTCGAAGACAGACTTGTTTGTGTTTTGGAAACCAATTTTATTTCAGTATTCTTGGCCATCACTACAATTCAGTCAAACGGATTCTTCTTCAGTCTTCCTTATTCAGTGATCAACTTCCACATATGAGGCAATTGACAATCCGGTGGTTTGGATGAGGTGAACCTACTCCTCAAAGTAAGATCCCTGCTCTTCAACACTTGAAACAAGCCTAATAAGGTTTATTTATCCAATGCAATGTATCTATTGATCTCTAGACTGGTGATAGAATGACTATCACCATTCTGTTGTGGTTTTCTTTGCATTTTTTGCATAAGCTAACAGTTTTCTGGAAGGAGTTCGAATTTAGTCAAGCGTAGATTAAGAATGCATTTTCACTGAGGGGTCTCAAATGTAACCTTTCACTGCAATAGACCAAAATAAGATCCCTGAGTTGAAGCCTGTTCTGAAGACTTGGTGGTGTGTTGAGCCTTATATTTAAGGTATGCTTGATGACTGGGCATTTTTAAACAAATTTTGTTTTGCTCTAGTAGCCTGACCTGTTGATTAATTTTAAAGAAGTACTAATTTGGCCCACACAGAAGAGAAGATAATGGAACAGAGTGCAGCTCAGACCCCTTTCTTCACCAGGAGTTCTGGAGTCACATTGCCTTCTCCCAGCCTCCTTTTCCAGTGATGCCTGGCAATGGCCTGCACAGGAATGGAGCTCAGCCTTCAATTAAGTTGGCTATGAAAGGGGTCACTGGGGACATGTACTGAGGACATCAGGATAGCAGAACAGTCTGTGCTCTCACCACTCCATAGCATACCAACCTCCAGCTGATTTAAGAGAATCTAGAGACAGAAGAGGTGAAGCACAGCATCTGTGAATTTGACAAGCCTGGTTCAAGCCCTGCAGCTGCACCTGGAGACAGTGAGCCAAGTGTGCAGGTAAAGCACTCCCAAACCTTCAGGTTTCAATTCCTGAGCTTCTCACCTCTGAGAGCTGCCCCCCAAAGAGGAATAAGCCGAAATATTCTTGTGAATAAGGTCCAGATTCTCAGGTGTATTATCTAGAGTAAGTAAGCCCTACATTTAACAGTGTATCATGAGACTCTATCTGATGGACTATATGGAGATTAGCATGTGAGTGGTCCCTTTGTAATAAAGTTAGAAAGGGCTTCATCTGGGATGAGAATGTTGGCTGTTTCCTCAGAGAACTCAGTCCTGTCCATGACTTCTCCATTCACCAGGACCAGTGTTTCCAGGCCATGGAAAGTGATGAGGACTGTGTCTGAGGAGGTAGCTGTGAGTGTAGGATTGAGATTGACTAGGAATAAAGGCTGTGTTCCTCTGTTGTCAGTGACTTATATATTTATAAGCCACTCATAACAAATCCAAGAACATTTAAATGGTGAGATACTCATTTTCTTTTCTGCATTAGATTATGGTAGCATTATTAGATACTCAGAAGTTTGAAGATCAGCTAACTCTAGTAATCTCAGTGAATTCAGCCCAAAGAGGCTCCAATGCAATGTGTGCTGTAAATGGGAATGGCTTTTGTGAGTCACGAAAAATGAAGAACTTTTCTTCAGCAACTACATTCCTATGTCTTCTCAGAGTCATTCTAGTGTGGAAAGAGTACATGTCACCCTAAAGCAGAAGTAGGGTAAGCTGACTAAAGGACAAATGTGAACCCTCTGGGTGAAACCAGAAATAGTGGGCTGGCATTCTGTGGGACTGAGAAGGTGAACTCTCTGAATCCAGAATTTTCAGATAAGTTCTTATCTGTCTTGACCATCCTGCCCTGAATGTTCTGGAGGATAGGCAAAAAATACTAACATCCACAGAATGAAATACAATTAGTGAATTTATTTATTTTCAGATGGGTTTCCAGAAAATACAAAAAAAATTAAAATACCAGGCCACCGTTGTTAGGAAAAACAACCAAACTAAACCACTTGGTGTAATTTGAAGAAACAACCAACTAAAAATAGGCTGACCGCCTAGATATTAATTAAGTGGTAGTCAGAATACCTCAGAAAGTATGAGGGAAGAATATAGTGTTACATTTTCAGCCAATAGTCAAGCACCTATTATTTATAGTTACCTTTGCCCAGGCCCCAGTTGGCTGTGAGTCTCATTGGGAAGTATTTATCTGAGAGACATGGGAACTGTGATGCAGAGACCCCTGGCTCAATCATTTCCTCTCCTTAGGATAAACAGGCCAATTGTTGCTGTAGAACAGAATATATTGTCCTGTTACATTATAACTTATGAAATCACAGCTAAAAGGTATAGGCACGGATTTTGTTTTGTTTTTTCATTAGAGAGAGATTCTTTAGGGAAACACATTTAGAATAATCTGCAGATCCCCACAGGAAACCAGACTGGAAGCTCCAGTTGTGCCTGCTCCTGGGTCTGAGTCCTGTGCTCTGTGGGTCCTGAGTGCCCACTGGAGACCATTCTCCTCCCTGCCGAGGAGATTTGTGTCTGGTCTCTCAGTGACTTCCCCTCACTGTGTGTCTTGCACAGTAGTCCATGGCCGTTTCCTTGGCTTTCAGGCTGTCCATTTGAAGATAGAGTGTCTTCCTGGAGTTGTCTCTGGAGATGGTGAATCTCCCCTTTACGGAGTCTGTATAGTATGCACTACCACTAGTATTAATACCTGAGACCCACTGCAGGCCCTTCCCTGGAGCCTGGCGGATCCACATCATTTCATAGCTACTGAAGTTGAATCTAGAAGTCCAATAGGTGAGTCTCAGAGACCCCCCGGGCTTTCTCAGATCACCTCAGAGTCCACCAGCTGCACCTCATACTGGACACCCGCAAACGCAGAGAACCGTGATCAGTCGTCACACACTTACATACTAATGTACTCACAATTGCACACATACACAGCAGGGTCTACAATGATTACTGTATAAAAAGGTCAAAATGAAAGCCAAGATTGGTACAAAATGCATTATGTGTCCTGTGCACAGCAGAGACCCCAGAGACAGGGACTGTGATCTGAGCTCCCCCACATCAGGGGCTGTGGCCGGTTTCTCAGCAGGCAGAGAGCAGCATTTGCATGTCCTCTGATATTTAGAAGGAAATGAGAAGAGAATATGGGCAAGGGTTCTCCCTCAGACTCAGAGAAGTACCAGCACTCTCAAGGGAAAACAGTTTTTAAACAGGTTGTTTATCAAGCATTCCTTTAGTTGTTGTATATTATCAAGACTTTTAAAAGTAGTTTTCAGTTTATAAACGTTATAATACATACGCAACAATTTTGTGCTATGAGAGTTCACATTGCATCCTCTCATCCCCTTTAAGATGTGGATATGTGTGACGCTAGTGGAAGATTCTATTATTTGTTTCTCTCATGAGAACATATCCCCCTCTGCCTTCCAAGGAATTTCTCCATTGAAGTGATATTTTTATACTTTAGGCATGAAGTTATCCATAAATATGCGACATGGCGTCTGCTGTCTGGTTTCTGATGTGGAGGTTCGGGTTCTCCCTCTGATGTCATGATCGGGAAAAGTGCATGTTTGTCTCCTTACTTCATCTCACAAAGGCCGTTTTCGTTTAATCAGATTACTGGTTGTGTCTCTTCCATCTCATTTATTTCAGTCCTTATACTTATTTATTTCCCCCTGCTACCTGTGCTGGGGCATATGATTCCTTTCTTCTAGTGTCATGGAATGGAAACTGAGGTAATTCATTTGAGAGCTGTATTTCTATATGATACAGATGTGTGTGGCTATGAATTCCCCACTAAGTCTTCTTTAGTTGAATCCCACAGGTTACAATGTTGTGCTTTCATTTTCATTCAGCCCAATACAGCCGTGCAGGATATAAAAATCATTAAATGCACATCATAGCTATCAGTCATACATCTCAATGTGTGCATCACTCACACTCACTCACACCCATTGAGCCAATGCAGACTCATAGTGACCCTGCAGGACAGGGGAGAATGGCCCATGAGTATTTCTGAAACTGTAACTCTATATGGAAGCAGAAAGCCAGGCTTTTTCCTGTGGAGCAGCTGGTGGTTTCAAACTGCTGACCTTATGTTTTTCAGCCAAGTAAGTAATCACTAGGCCACCAGAACTCATGTAATTATGGATATGCATATATTATACAAATGAATGAATTCTATAAAGTATTGGATATAGTCATAAATACTAAGTTGGAATATATCCATTGAGAAAATATCTTAGAGGGAAAGAAACCCTAGGACTGAAGAGGAAGCTCCTGGCTCCCATGACACAGTTATTTCCCTTGCCCGAGAAGCCTGGTCCTCTGCTTTATACAACCCATTATTGCAGTGCAGTTTGTGTATGGGATGGCACTGGATCACCTGACTGTCAGTCTCATGCAGTATTGGACAGCTGCTCCCTCAGTGCTCATTCAGTCAGCTGTAGGAGAACAGCTGTCTGGACATTTTTTGGAGCTTGAGAGTCAACTCCTTTGACATGGAAGATTGTTTTCTGCTACAAAAACATACTGTTAACAGACATTCCAGCCTCGTCTGCCTCTTTTGGCAGATCCAGCTCTGGAAGTACAGAGTCACCAAGATTGCCAACCTTAAGGAGAGCCCATCACTCCTGGGCTCAAATCCTAATGCTGTACCTGTCACAGGACACCTAAGAAGGGAAAACAATCAATAATGGCAAATAATGGAAATCTCTTTAATGTCAGCCCATTTTTAGAATCTCTTGACACTATCGGAGAGAAGTAACCTCCAGACTGAAGAATGGGCAAAATAGAAACAAGACTATGGACAAGGTCTGTTGAGGCTAGAGAACTCTGCCCACCCTATGATTTTCCCTTCAGTTTTCAGATTTAGCCTGGAAATTGGATAAGAGACCTGAAGTGTGAGGTCCTGGAGATAGGATGAGAGAAGTAGAGAAGTGTCCAGTCTAATGCCCTCCTCTTCCCTGGGATGGGTCTTCATTTATTGAGAAACCAAGAGCTTTAAGCTGAGGATCAGAGAAACTGTTGTTAGCATAGAGAAAATGAAATGTGATTTCATTACAAACCCTGACTGATAGTGGACATTTATTCTACCCTATTTTCACATTTCTCAGCACATTCTCTGGGGAGTTCACTCCTCTTTCTTTATCCTAACATCTCACTAAACATCAGTTGGGACCGAACATGTGGTACAGTTTTGAGACTCAAAATAGACAAAGGACATGATTAGGTACTTCACCAAAGAATACATTCAGTTGCCAACAAATGCAGACCAAAATATATTAACTCACATTACTCATTGGTACTATTCTTGTTAGATAATGCCCAGTTGGATTTCGCTCTTTCTGACAATACAGAACACGTCCTGATCTATGGCATTCCCTCAACCATTCTGTTTGAACCTATTCTTACAGAGATCATGTGAACCAATACGGTGGAGTGTGGTTTGTTTTCTTTTTACCTGAACCCCTGCTTCAGAAATCCTAGCAAGAAAGCCCTCCTGATTACATATGCAAAGTATATGGCAGGACATCTCCCCATTCTGACTTCTAAAGAGCATCCTGGCTATACTTCCTTCAAGACAGAAAGATCATTGTCATTCTCACAAGCATGGAATATTGCTCATACTTTTTATTCATTGTTCCTTTTTAGTATTTCTTAGATTCTCATTTCCCAGCTCTCCTGTGGGCTTTATGAGGCCATTGAAAATAGCGAATGCTCCTGAGTTCTCGAACAGATTGATTTTCTTTTTAAAAAATCATTTTCCTGTAGTATATATCCTTTGTTTCCTTTTATTCCCCATTCTCTTCAAAGGTGTTCATCAATATAAATGGCTGCATTTAATAATGAATGTCCCACAAAATTTTTATATTTTATTAGGGTTTAAAAAAATAGATATTTCTTGTAATTTAGTGTCAAGAGATTGGTCTAAGTTCATTGATTCTGGTTTCCATTGTTTTAATTTTACTACTTTTATCTTTCAAACTTATTTATTTCAACTATCTTAGTATTTCTCTTTTGGATTTGTTTTTGGAGTTGGTGAATTATTCCTAAATTTTATCGGTTTTGTTAGATATTTTTAAAAACTTTCTGTAGCCTTTTTGTTTTATGTACCTTTCTTTTTAAAAATATTCCCATTTTTTATTAAAACAGCTGAATATCATTCTTCTGTAATCCCTCATGACGAGCTCTAATCTGAAAAATCTCCTGTGTCTGTGACTGTCTCTTCTTGCAGGTCATATGGAAATGGACTTGGTAGTATTCTCTTTGCACTAGTTATAGCTATGGAAAGTTCAAGTGTTGTAGCTATTTCATTTTCAAACTTATTCAGAGAAAGGATTGATACCAAACTAAGGATGGTCCCTAACCCCCTTCAGAGCCCCAGACTCAGGTTGGCTTCTATAGTTGCCAGGGGTTGAAAGTGAAAGACAAAAACGGTGCCCTCTAAAAAAATGTCTTGAAAGAGGGAAGAAAAGAATGCCTGAGACATTCAAACTGTCCACCTGGTATCCATCTCTGTCCCAGTTGAGGGACTCGAGCTTTTATCTTCACCCCAAATGAATGTCACAACAAAGCTCCAGGTCAATAGAAAGCTTCCCTTATTAACGGAGAACTACTGAATGGCCTACCCATTAACAAACTCCAGAGCTATCTTGGAAGTAATACAGCCAGAATGCACCTTAGAAGTGAGGTTGGTGAGATTTCATGTCCCATATTTTGGACATGTTTCAGAAGAAACCAGTCCTTCAAGAAGGACATCATTCTATGTGCCTATATGTATAGGTTTACTATTAAGGTGGCGGAAGGACCTTGGGCCTCTGCTCAAGCACTCCCTTAATGCATGAATACTTTCTTCTATTAAATTGGCCTTCTATGATGCTCACCCTCCCGACACAACCACTGAAGCCAAAGCGGGTGAACAAGCAAATATGGTGAAGAAACCTGATGGTGCCTGACTATCAAAAGATATAGTGTCAGGGGTCTTAAAGGGTTGAAGATAAAGAAGCAACCATCTATCTAAGAAGCAATAAAGCCCACATGGAAGAAAACACCAGCCAGTGTTATCATGTGGTTCTGAAGAGATCAGTTATCAGGCATCAAAGAACAAAAAAACATATCATTGGGTGCACACCTCCATGATATGGTCGCTGGGACAAATGGGTGCATAAGCAAATGTGGCAAAGAAAGCTGATGGTGCCCCGCTATCAAAAGAGATAGTGTCTGGGGTCTTAAAGGCTTGAAGATAAACAAGCAGCCATCTAGCTCAGAAGCAACAAAGCCCACATGGAAGAAGCACACCAGCCTGTGTGATCACGAACTGTCGAAGGGATCAGGTATAAGGCATCATCAGGGGAAAAAATCTTACCATATTGAATTAATGGGGAAGTACAGAGTGGAGACCCAAAGCCCATTTGTCGGCCACTGGAGATCCCCTTGCACAGGGGTATAGGGGAGGAGATGAGACACTCAGGGTGCAATGTAGCACTGATGAAGAATACAGCCTTCCTCCAGTTCCTAAATGCTTCCTCCCCCCTCAACTATCATGATCCGAATCCTACCTTGCAAGTCTGGATAAAGCAGAGGATGTACACTGGTGCAGATAGGAGCTGGAGGCACAGGGAATCCAGGGTGGATGATACCTTCAGGACCTGGGGTGTGAGTGCCGATACTGGGAGGGTAGAGGGTGAGTGGGTTGGAAAGAGGGAACCAATTACAAGGATCTACATGTGACTTCCTCCCTGGGCGATGGACAACAGAAAAGGGGGTGAAGGGAGACGTCGGACAGGGCAAGATGTGACAAAATAATAATTTATAAATAATCAAGGGCTCATGAGGGAGGGGGAGCAGGGAGGGAGGAGGGTAAAAAAGAGGACCTGATGCAAAGGGCTTAAGTGGAGAACAAATGCTTTGAAAATGATGAGGGCAAAGAATATATAGATGTGTTTTACACAGTTGATGTATGCATGGATTGTGATAAGAGTTGTATGCGTCCCTAATAAAATGTTTAAAGGGAAAAAAAGGACATCATTCTTGTTACCGTAGGAGGTCAGTGAAAAAGAAGACCCTTAACAAGATGGATTGACGTCGAGGCTGCTACAGTGGAATCAAATATAAGAACAATGGAGAAGATGACACACAAGCAGGCAGCATTTCTTCAGTTGTACATAGGATCCCTGTGAGTGGAAACAGACAGAATGGCCTCAGACAACAACAACAGAGATGCAGGGATGTAACAAATCACAGCCTTTCTCGTGCTACATTCAGCCAGGTTTGCCTCTTCCTGAGGCGACTCTCTCTCAGGGAACAGGAGAGAAAGTGGTTCCACTGTCCTCCACAGTGAGTGGGATGGAGGACAGAGCTCACATCTCTCTCTTTCAGTCCTGAAGAAAAGAGTGCTGGGTGAGGGATTGTACAGCATGGAATTTTGTTGGACCACCCAGAAATTGACACTTTCTCAGACTACTTGAACAAACTTGCTCCCTCCAAAATGTCTGAAACTCAAAACAGGGTTTTTATTCTCTGTTTTTTGATTGATTGGTTAGTTTTTTTTTTCTTGTTGTTGTTTTTTGCAAGGGGTGTTGCTTATTTGTTGTGAGATCTTTACTTTGAATAGGTGGTTACTGAGTGTTTGGGTATGTTTTCCTAGAAGAATTTTCAACTCTTTCAAGGAATCATTCTTAGCATGTATGCTCAGTGTGGCGTGATTTCTCATTTGTTTCTTAAATGGATGCTAATTGTGCATGACAGTAATATGGCATCACCGAAAATTTCAGTAGTTTCTCTGTGCATCATGATATGCTGAGAAAATAATCTAAGAAGTTGTCGTAAACATGAAAGAGCACGGAAATAATATTAGAGCAAGCCTTATTAATACCCTGTAGTACACAGATAACATAATACCACATGCCATAAGGTAGTATGAAAATTTACTGATTCAGACCAAAGACTGGTGTCTTAACTACAGATTACAAGTCAATGAAAGAAAACCAAAATCCTCACTATGGGACCAATAAATATTGCCATGAAAAATGGATATATGATTGAGTTGTCAAGGATTTCATGTCACTTGGATCTCCAATCAATAGTCACAGAAGCCATAGACAAGTGATTCATTTCCCTGGGCAAATCTACTGCCCAAGACCTCTTTAAACGTTTAAAAAGCAACGTCTATTTGAAGTCTAGTGTGTACCAGGACCAAGCATTCAAGTAAGACTTTATCTCCCTTATTTGAGCATGTCATTAAGAGCACCACAAGCCAGAGAATGGTCTTGTGCTTGGTAAAGTAGACTGTCAATGAAAAAGAGAGAGTCTTCCCAGGAGACGGATTGTCACAAAGGCTGCAATGATGAGTCCAAATGGAGGAATGATTGTGAGCAGAGTGCAGTCCAGGCAGTATTTCATCCTGTTATACATTGGACCTCTGGGAGTTGAAACCGACTCAACGGTACCTAACAATTCCACAAGTTCAATATTATTTAGGTCATTCTGAGTTAAAATTATTATATAAATGTAGACTTGTGAGTGTTCACTAGAATGAAAACATTGAACATCCATCTGATGTTTTGGACAAGATTTGGAGCTAACATGAGAATTTTTTCCTTCATTCATATTTTTATAATGAGGTTGGTGGCATAGTGGTTTGTGTTGGGCTGAGATCTGCATGCCAACCACCACTACAAAGAAGAAAGACCAGGCTTTCTACTCCCATAACCAGTTATAATCTCAGAAACCCACTGAGGCATCACAATAAATTATAATCAACTTAATGGCAGTGAATTTGGTTGTTTTTTTAAATATTTCTATCTTTGACAAGGAACAGCACTAGTTAGTACTCTGAATTGTAAACTGAGATTTCATTCGTATCTATTACTTCTTAAGTCTTCCTTTGGATAAATGGTGAAATAGACAAAAGCCCATTTCAATGAAAAGAAGGCAGATTCAGATACATGAAGGTTCCCTAGAGTCTGTGCTTGGTGGTCCCTAGAGAGGTGCTGACAATGTGGGGAAACCACAGCTTCTGAGAGGAAAACATCACTGACTTGTCTCTTTCACATCTTCTGAACCCGTGGCCTGATGTACTAAGGTTTGTGTCTGGGCTCACATTGACTTCCCATTACTGTGTCTCTGGCACAGTAATACACGGCTGTGTCCTCAGGATGCAAGGAGCTCAGTTTTAAATAAGCTTCACCCTTGGAGGTGTCCCTGATGATGCTGACTCGGGATTGGAGAGCTGGATTATAATTTGTGCCCCCATTATCCCATATTACCCCAATCCACTCCAGACCCTTTCCTGGAGCCTGGCGGATCCAGATCACATGATAGCTGGTTAAAGAGAATCCAGAGACAGCACAGGTGAGAGACAGGGTCTGTGAGGGCTTCACCAGTCCAGGGCCTGACTCTTGTAGCTGCACCTGGGCCAGGACACCTGTGGATAAAGAGAAACACAAAGAGTCATGTGCTCAGATTCTGCACTCCCAGACTTCGTGTTTGACTCTCTGCAGCACTCACCTCCCGGAGTCACCACCAGAAAGAGGAAAAACCCACGCACAATTCATGTTCATGTGGATAAGATTTGTGGCACCCAGAAAATGCTCTCCAGGGTGACAAGGAATACAAATTTAAGTACATGCATGCTGAGGTTTCATGAGACTGGTATTTGCATGTGGTAGGTGCACTTGTATGTAAAGGTGCAAAGGGCTGAATGGAGCCTGTAGCTCTGGGACTCAGACTAGAAAAGCGATGCTGGTGGAGTCCTTGGGAGAACATAGTCCTCTCTATGAGGTCTTCACTTTACCAATCATATGAACATCTGTGCAGATTTCATGTTCAGTGTAACTTTATGTGCATTCCCACCTACTGAAATTAAAGACAATCTCTATCCTTACCATGTTTGAGGCAGTAGAGCTACTACACTGATCACCACAGCAGTTCTAGCTGACTAGGCACTGAAGTCCTTACCCAGGCTCCTGTCCTCACATCTTTCTTCATTTGGTCCTGAACTGGTGGGTCCTTAGCACCCCTGCAGGTCAGCTTTCTCCCTGAGGTTAGTTTTCTGTCTGTACTCACACTCACTCTCCCTCACTGTGAACAGCTTTGGAGGTAGAGAGTGCTACATCTTGCAAACAATCTGAATTGGGTACAGCAGGAGGAAGTATGATATATAGATATTTATATAGATATTATATTGAAATATAGTCCACAATAATATACTGATTAAGAAAGAAACCTGCCTGAAAGACAATGAAGTTTTTGAACAGAGTTGAGATAGTTAGTTTATTGTGCTAACCTGGCCGATAAACACATGTGGGGTTAATTGAAGGGTGGAGGGATAAATGTCTCAGTGAGCCTGGCCTTTCTAGTTCTCAGGTTCCTTGCTTTCTGATGGTCAGACCAGGGTGCAGTGCTGTAACCAGTTCCCTGCTTTAGCTGGCAAGGCTCACTTCCTGCAAGACATCCCTGAGGAGAATCACATGGACCTACCCCAATGCAGCTGTGGGTGCTGGAGCCCCTGTTTGGAGACCCCTGCCAGCGATGAGATGTTTTCACATTCACTGACTCGGTTTTTCTGAGAAACAAGAGGACTTTGTGGACTGGTGTTGGACATATGGGTTAATGGGTTAAGGTTGGACTTGTGGGTTTGGACAGCACTGAGTTGGGATGTTTTCTTGATGAGCACTAAACCTTTATATAAAACTCTCTTATGCATGAGTTGCTCTGGATTTGTTTCTCTAAAGTACCCAAACTAACACAAGAGTTTAGGCTTCATTGTTTCTACAGGAAGAGAAAATGACTTAAACCACACTTCTTTTCAAAATAATTGAAGCAAGAACGTAATAGGGTTATTTATTCCATGTTTTTAAAAAAAATACATTTTATTGGGGGCTTATACAACTCATCACAATTCATACATACATACATACATTGTGTCAAGAATATTTGTACACTTGTTGCCATCATCGTTCTCAAAATATTTGCTTTCTACTTGAGCCCTTGATATCAGCTCCTCACTTTTCCCCCTCCCTCCCCGCTCGCCATCCTTCATAATTTATAAATTATTATTATCTTGTTATATCTTACACTGATGACTCCCTTCACCCACTTTTCTGTTGTCCAGCCCCCAACGAGGAGGTTATATGTAGATCATTGTAATCGGTTCCACCTTTCCACCCTACTCTTCCTCCACCCTCTCTGTATCACTGCTCACACCCCTGGTATTGAAGGGAACATCCTTCCTGGTTTCCCTGTGTTTTGAGTCCCTAACTGTACCAGAATACATCCTCTGGTCTAGGCAGATTTGTAAAGTAGAATTGGGATCATCATGATAGTGGGGAGGGTGGGTGGGGGGGGGAGGAAGCACTTAAGAACTAGAGCAAAGTTGAATGTTTCATCATTGCTACACTGGACCCTGACTGGCTCGTTTCCTCTCCCCAAACCTTCTGTAAGGGGATGTCCATTTGCCTACAGATAGGCTTTGGGTCCCCAGTCTGCACCCCCCCTCATTCACAATGATATGTTTTTTTTTTGTTCTTTGATGCCTGGTATCTGATCCCTTTGACAACTCGTGATCTCACAGGCTGGTGTGTTTCTTCCATGTGGGCTTTGTTGCTTCTGAGATAGATGGCCGCTTGTTTACCTTCAAGCCTTTAAGACCCCCACATGCTATATCTCCTTTGATAGCCGGGCACCATCAGCTCTCTTCACCACTTTTGCTTATGCACCCATTTGTCTTCAGCGATCGTTTCGGGGAGGTGAACACACAGTGGTATGATTTTTGTTCTTTGATGCCTGATACCTGATCCCTTCGACACCTCATGATCACACGGGCTCTTGTGCTTCTTCTATGTCAGCTTTGTTGCTTCTCAGTTAGATAGCTGCTTGTTTACCTTCAAGTCTTTAAGACCCTAGATGCTACATAACCAGGATCCATCAGCTTTCTTCACCATATTTGCTTATGCAGCCATTTTGTCTTCAGTGATTGTGTTGGGAAGGTGAGCATCATGGAATGGTAGTTTAATAGAACAAAGTATTCTTGTATGGAGGGAGTACTTGTGTTTTGGCCTAATGTCCATCTGCTACCTTAATACTAAACCTATAAATAAATGCACATGTATTTCCCCATCCTCACATGTAAATATATTTACATATGTACATGACTTTATTTAGACCTCTATAAATGCCCATGTGCCTCCCAGTTCTTTGCTCTATTTCCTTTAACTTCCTCTTGTCCCACTGTCATGCTCAGCTTTCATGTGATTTTCAGTAATTCCTCTCGGTTACATTACCCTTGATCATGCCCTACCAGGCCTTCTACACCCCCCCCTCACCTCCGATTTGTATCACTTGTTGTTCCCTTGTCCCTGGGTTTGTTAACAGCACTCCCCCCACCACCACCACCTCATCCTCCCCAATATCCCCTGTCGAACTGTCGGTCCTGTTGTTTTCTCCTCCAGATTAGTTATCCAACCTATTTCATTTACACAGACCTACAGAGATAATAACCTGCACAAAAACAAGACAGAGAAAACAAAGCAACAAAAGAACAACAGCAAAAAAGAGCCTGTAGTTAGTTCAAGGACTCTTTTTTGGCCTTTAGGACTATTTTCCGATGGAATCTGGTGGGGTGCTGCGCCCTGACCTCAAAGTCTAGTTTTGGTATTCCATGAGGACTTCGTTGCTCTGTTCCCCTTGGTGTTCTGTTGCACACCCTTTGTGTTTTACCTCGAATTCCCACACTATGTCTCCAGTGTTGTCTCCTGTAGGGCTATGCGTCAGTGAGGGATGTCGGGTCTCATAGGCGGCCCGGCCATAGATTTTTCTCTGTGGATTGTCTTCTCTGAGTGGGAATATTGTCCTCAAGTCAGTGGGCCAGGTGCTCTCATGTGCTCTGATCAGACATGTCCATCTATTTATTCCATGTTAAGAGGAAATTCTTGAGTCAGAATTCCTTTTCATGGGTTTCTGTGTTGTGTGTGATAGGAAATTTTACACCTATTGGCAATTTTTGCACACAATGATAATCTAATGCCACTGAATTTTGCATGAGACGAATGTTGAAAATATTATTTTGTTGCCTATACATGTACCATGAGAAAAATAAGGTAAAAGGTGAAAGAATTTTTCACACATAATCAGAAACTGATGGAAAGCCTTGCTTTTACAACACTTCAAAAAACTAGCTAAAATATTGAACCAGACAAGAGATATAAGCAGAAATTTGAATTTAAAATATTATTAGCAATGGAAAAGCATTAATATTTTATTTTTCTCATTTTTGCTCCCAAAACCACTTCATTTGGAGCTAATAACCATATCAGTTCATAGTACAAGTGCATCAAGCAGTATTGTACAATTGCTGCCAAAATTTGTTTCAAAACACCCTATTCCTTTTTAACTCCTTGGCATCAGCTCCCTTTTATCCCACCCCCCACTGTAGGCACCAGAATCCCTTATTGTCTTTCTTTATATGTTCATCCATTTCAGGTTACATCTAATGTAAAACAAAAAATTCAAGAATGTTACCCACAATGACAAAATACATCTTAGATAAACGCAAATAGGAATTGGAAATTGAGGAAGTAGGCAGTTCAAGTGGAGTTTGCTGTCCTTCCCCAGAGTCCATCATAAACCAGGTGTGCTTAGGACTAAATGTGTCAGTCTGGCTACTGGAATGTGATGACCTTGCTGTCTGACTGCCTTTCCCAAGGCTTCTGGATCCAAAAAACACTCTTTAGTTGCTGGCGTCCTACAACATACCTCTTCTACTTTCTTCTGAACACATGCTAACATTCCCTAAACTGATTGTTATGCATATTATATGGAATATACAAAACAACAGTAGCAAAATCAACTCACTGCCTTCCAGTAGATTCCACCGCACAGCACAACCCTATTTTATTATCCCTGCTGGTGAGGAGGGAACATTGTTCTTCAACTGCAGCACAAACAAGAGATGCTTGCAAACCTCCATCCCTGCACTGGCCACAGAGTGAAACTGCTGGCTGTGGGGACTGGTGTCCACTGCTGATGATGAGCTGACTCTGTGTCTTCCCTGTGTGAGCAAACTGCTGTTGTATACAATGCCTGTGTGTAAGTTGTGCTTTTGCTGGTGACCTTGGACATTGTTTTAACAGAAATATACTGTTAAGACGTCCTTACACTACAAAAGAAGGGAAAACACAAATGGAAGGAAGAATATGGTTATTTTTATCAAGCTACCTTGTCAATTGAAGCACACTAGAAAAAATATATTTAAAAGGAAAACCATCAAAATGTTATTAAAGATATTATAATACCATAAATGATGCAACAGAAAAAATTGCATCATTAACCTAAAAACACAATGTAGGAAATTCTATGGAAACCAAGATAATGGGGAAAAAATAACAATTCCTTACAATAGTATTAAATATGATTAAACAAAATACAGAATACACAGAAAACAAACTAGCTATTGGAAGGTCAATAACTATACCCCACTGGCACCAAGTGAATTCTGACTCATAGTGACCATCTAGAGCAGAGTACATCTGTTCGTTAGGGTATTAGGCACTGTAATTTTTTTTAACTGAGAAATTGGCAAAAATTTAAATGAGGTATATATTACATAACATTATATAAATGTTAGATTTCTTATTTAATGTGCAATATTATTTTATTAAAATAATTTTAACAGTATTCAAAATAACAATGTTTTAAAACATTTGTTCTGCAACTAATATCTTTAAAATTTTTATTTCTTTAAAAACATCATTTTATTTAAGAGCGAATCCAGACATCATACCATTTTATAGTTCAATCATGCAAGCAGTATTGTACAATCACTACCACAATCAGTTAGACAACATGTTCTTCCTTGTTGAACTCCTTTCTATTAACTTCCCTTTTCTCCCCATCTCTTTTGCTGAAGCCCCCAGGAACCCTTATTCCAGTTATTGTCTCTGTAGATTGACCCATTCTGCACTACATAAATTGAAAAACATAGAAAAAGATATCAAGATGGTTAAACATGCTACAATGATTGAACACAGCAGAGATAACCCCTAAATGTGTAAAACAAAACCACAAAATATTAAAACCCAGATTAATCACAAAGGTTATTAAAAGGGAGATTAAATGACAAGTTTTTAACCATACAAGTCAGATGAGTCATTTTGACCTACTATAGTTATCTCTCCAATACTCTCTGACCGCCAGCTTGTTCCACACCTCAGTCATGGTGAGAGGGCAATCACTGGAGGTGTATTCCCTGGGAAGATCCTGCGAATGTGTTTGAGCTTCCTCTGTCATCCACAGCCTTCTGCAGGTCAGAATCTCACAGTTTAAGCTCTGACACTCTTCCCTCCTTTGGATTTGGATCATATAATTCTCAATCCTTGTAAAACTCTGGAGAGTCTCATCTGTCTCCCTCGGAATGGCTGGTGGATTTTATCTACTGACCTTGCACTTAGCATCTCAATGTGAAATCCTCTATGCCACCAGGGAGAGTATATTGTTATATAACATTTATTTCTTTATAGTATTTATTACTTCTTTATTTAACTTTGAGTTCCTAATTATTTGCAAGGATTATAATTGTAACTTAGAAATGGTGTATTTTTTATTTATAGTGTTAAATAATTTTAACAATTTTTAAATTTTAAAATGGTATAATTTATGATAATTTTAGGTAATTACACTTGACTGACCATAATTAATCTCTGTTTTCTGCACCTCTCTCCATAAAAGATGTTGTAGGCTGCTTTTGAGTCAGTTTGACTCACAATGGTTCTGTGCACAACAGAACAAATAACTAAACTGCCAAGTCCTGAACCATCCTCACTTGCTCTTAATTTTGAGACCATTTATGCAGCCGCTCTGTCTATGCATCTAACTTAGTGTTTCCCTCTCTTTTGGTGACACTCTGTCAAACAGGATATCCTTTCTCTAGGAAATGATTCCTCTGATCACCTGATCCAAATATGTGAGAAGTCTCACTGCTCTCAATTGAGAATAAAGAGCATTCTGAAATATTAGTCTGCAAATTTCCTCCTCTGTGACTCATTTGCTATCTTTTGGAATCAAAGATATCCTTCCAGTGAGTGCTCCCTTCATTGTGACTCCAATGAATGAGCTTACTAATGACTCCGCCCACCAGACAGGTCATTCCAGTTCACCTGTACCCAGTGTCAGGTGTATCTATATCTGGAACCCTTTCTTCAGCATAAACAGAGACAATGGGCAGCAAGCATCACTAAGGACAGGGCACAAGTTTAGACCCAGATTCTCCACAATTATTTTTTCAGACATAGAGAACATGAGTCAACCACTCCCCATAGTGCACAATGAGTAATGCAGAGAGACACCTCCAGAGACCTGACAATGCGCTGTAATAGAACAATGAGCTCTGGGCATTTAAAATCATGCACTGCACGCAGGAATCTGCACATGCCTGTATATCGTTGTCAACAGATTTTGAGTCACAGTGTGAGGATGATAGTCTGTTTCTCACAAAGGGAAATGGGGCATAGAGGATGATAATGAAGGTCAGCGTCACTGTTAATATTAGTACTGCAAACAGAATGCTAGTTCTTCCTTTCCCTCTTGCAGTACGGAGACAATTTAGAGAAATAGAAAAAAAGACAAAGGCAAATTGTCCCTGGGGATGCTGAGAGCAAAGAAAAATGGCCCTGATAACAACAGGAAATCCTCCCAGTCATCCATCTATCTGTGCTTGTCTAGGGCTGGCTGTCTGTGCTTAGTGGGTCTTGTGCGACCCCTGCTGCCCAGTGTCTTCCCTGCAGGGGAGGTTTGTTTCTGGATTCACACTGACTTCCGTTCACTGTGCTCCTTGCACAGTAATACATGGCCTGTAATACATGGCCTGTCCTCAGCAATCATGGAGCTCAGCTGCAAGAAGAACTGATTCTTAGATGTGTCTCTTGTGATGGAGATTCGGCTTTGGAAGGACGGATTATAATTTGCACTATCCCCAGAGCATATTCGTCCCATCCCCTCCAGTCCCTTCCCCAAGGGCTGGCAGATCCAGTTCCAGCAATAATCACTGTTGTGATAGAGAAACCAGAGACAGTGCAGGTGAGGGACAGTTTCTGGGAGGCCTTCACCAGACCTGGACCCGACTCCTGAAGCTGCACCTGGGACAGGACGTGTGAAAACAAATACAAACATCCCCCGTTAGTTAATTGAGGTCACAACCATCCTCTACACCCAGGTAAGATATCTGAACCTCTCACCTTGGGGAACTGTCACCAGGCACAGGAGAACACACAGCAATAGCATCTTTAGACAACAGCTGTGTTTCCCAAGAGACCTATAGCTCTGCCTGAAGAGAACTGATAGTTTTCCCAGCTTGAGGGTGAAATTGTACCCTAATGCCTGAAGAATAATTTGCATGTGAGGAGCCCTGGCCTTATAAACAGAAACTGATAGAGATCAGACTCCCCTCTACCTTCTGAGTCCATGCCAGTGTAACCCTTTGTTTGAAATCATAGCATGTTAGTCTACAGTGGGAGAAGGTTTTCCCCAAGAGGTGTGTGGCAAAGCTCAAAGTTAATGTAAGGATTTCTGAGCTCAGTGTTTTCTCCCTTCAGCCCCTCATAGTCCCTTCCCTGCCTTAGGCTCCTCTCTGTCCTGTGCCCTAGAGAGTGGGCAGGATAGAGTCTGTTGACACCATCAATTGGAAATTGGACCCCAAGATATCTTCAAACCTCACACTCTTCAAGATCCCTTTTTTTTTCTTGTACATCCAATTAACCTCCTCAAGGTACTTAGTAGTTTCCTTGTGTGGAAGCAACATCTTTGAGAAGCATGCATACCAGATCATTCCCAAGGAGACAGGATTAATAATTCCTCAAAGGTCCAACTCTTCTAGGAAGCCATTCAGTTACAATTTCCACCATCTCCTCCCTTGAGGCGATCCCCTCATGCTTCTGGGTTCTGAGAATCACTGCAACATCCAACAGAAATTCTTGAAAATTTGAGGAAATGAATCACATGATGGTGGGTTCTATTCAGTCCAAATTCTGAAGGTCAGGAAAGGGTAAACCAGACTTTGGACCAATGCTGAGTACAACCTGTACACTTTCAACTAAAGATGAGAGCCATATGGGAGCCAAATCTGCTTACTGTGGTTCATTCCCTACCTAGCCGCCTGCATAAATCTAACCTGGAACTCAATGTCACAATCTGGGAATTCTATGGAAACCTCTTCTCTCAGTCTGTCCTTTCAGCCGCACATCACCATCTTCCTCTTCAGGCATCATTTGTAGAGTTTGAATAACCCGTCTTTCTGATCCAATTCAATTTCTAACGTCTGGGAGCACCTAATCACTGCATCTTTACTAAATCTCATTAGATCAGAACCTCCAAGAGTCCCTGAGTTTCTTCTGGACCCTGTTTCTGAGAACCACGTGGCTGATTAATTTTCCTCCATACAAAACAGACTGATTTTTTTACAGAACTATTTCTTGTTATAATACAGATTTGTAAATGTATCAGGGATGGGCACTGCATGGTGATATTACAAAAGAGAGATTCTCTGAGGGAAATGAAGAAATGGAGAAGAACACCAATACCGCAACAGGAAAGCAATCCTGAAGCTCCATCTGCACCTGATCCTAGACCTGAAGCTGGTGCTCTGTGTATGTTGAGTGCCCCCGAGAGGCCCGTTTTCTCCCTGCAGGGGAGTCTTGTATCCTGGTTGAATCTGAATCTCCTCACTGTCATGGTAGCACAGTAATACAAAGGCATGTTCTTGAATTTCAGGCTGATCATACGTAGATACAACATAGTCTAGGAGTTGTCTTTGGAGATAGTGAATTGACCCTTCACAGAGTCTTTGTATTATGTACCACCACCACCACCCAGTACTAATACTTGAGACCTACTGCAGATCTTTCTAGAGTCTGTTGGACCCAGATCATGGCATAGCTACTTTAGGGCAAACTAGAGGTTGCTCGGGAGAGTCTCAGAGACCCCTCACACTGCCCCAAGGCACCCCCATTTTCCACTAGCTGTACCTCACTCTCGACATTTGGAAGTATAGATATCCTTGGCAGGAAAACCATCAGATATATTCACCATGTCTCTCACTCCCGCCCAAGCACACAAACTGGTTCTTGACAAAACCACCTGTTAAAATAGCAACAAGGACAAACCTCATTCAGCACAGACTCATGCTTGTCCGTGTTGTGCTCAGTCCTGATCACTGAGTGGGGACTCCTGAGAATCCAGGAGCACTTCAAGACCTGCAAGGTAGGGTCTGCGTTGGGTTTTATCAGCAGAGGGATGAATTTCCATGCCCTCCTACTACATAGTAATAAATGAAGTTCCATGATTTCTGAGATATGCTTGTTCTGTTTCTAGAACCGATCTGAGTGTTTTAGATGTGTGTGAAGGGCACAAGGATAATACCATTAATAACATGTATTATGTGACTTTCTTTTGTGTGTGTGACTTTCCACAGTAAATTATCATCACACATTAATTCATTTTATTTTTTCTATTTACATGAAAAATACATGTATATATTACAAATCTGTTTGATAGGAATAATAATACAAACAAATGTAAAAACTGTACTTTTATGTATTTGAGGAGCACAGAATGTTCTTTCTTAATATCCTTTGAGATTTTGGAACAAAAATATTTTGGAAAGGGCAAGATCAGGGTTGTAGGGTGGATGGAAAAAAGTTTCCAAATTAAATTCTCAGAACATCCCATGGTATCCTTGAAGAATAAGTAGGTACAAAGTCATGAAGGGTTTAAAAGAGTAAAAAAATACTTGGCACAACTTATTTTCCCATTTTCTCACAAGTGCAGTTTTACTTTTTCTTACAACTTTGTAATATAAGCCCTGGTCATCATCCTGTCACCTTTGAATTTCTACACAATTCCCCACCAGGATAGGTGTCCTGAAGAAAGTAGATCAATTATTGGGCAATTAGAATGTATTCTTTCCACTAAGGCATTGTGTCCAGAATGAAAGCAGTATTGGTGTTCTGGTCGTGTGGTTGTTGTGTCTATTGTGGTTAGGTGCTATTGAGTCAGTTCTGACCCACAGTGACCTTATGCACAGAAGAACAAAATACTTTCTGGTACTGCACCGTCCAGACACATGTTCCCATGCTTGGCTGTCTTGGGGAGAGATAATTAATGACAAATGAGGAAGAAATTTCTTCAAAGTTCTTTTTTTTAACATTTTATTAGGGGCTCATGCAACTCTTATCACAGTCCATAAATATATATATACATCAATTGTATAAAGCACATCTGTACATTCTTTGCCCTAATCATTTTCAAAGCATTTGCCCTCCCCATAAGCCCTTTGCATCAGGTCCTCTTTTTTTCCCCCTCTCTCCCCGTTCCCCTCTCCCTCATGAGCCCTTGATAATTTATAGATTATTATTTTGTCATATCTTGCCCTATCCGGTATCTCCCTTCACCCCCTTCTCTGTTGTCCATCACCCAGGGAGGAGGTCACATGTAGATCCTTGTAATCGGTTCCCCATTTCCAACCTACTCACCTTCTACCCTCCCAGTATCACCCCTCACACCCTTGGTCCTGAAGGTATCATCTACCCTGGATTCCCTTTTCTAAGGGGAAAACCTGGCATTTTAAAATGTATTATCCAGGAGAAGTGGCAGAAAAAGCACAAACAATATAATGAAGCATTTAAAAAAATGTATATTTGGTTTTTGTTTGTTTGCTTTTTAATTGTTAGGCGCCCAGATTTTGCTTCTAATCATTTGCAAAGGAACACTTGAATGGTTTAGAACATTCTGTGGACGCCTCCCCTTCATGTCACAGAAGGCTGAGTTGAGACAAACAATTGCACTGTGTATCTCCTCTGGAAAGTACAGAACTGCACACTGAGATTTTCAAGGTAAAACATGACTCAGCACACTCAAAGGAGAGTGTAGGGGAGATGACTCATTGTGAAAAAGTGGCCTGAAATATTCATAAGTATGAAATATGAAAAGGATGACCCAAGAGAAAAAGGCACATTATGGCGTAGCAGGAGACAGGCGGCAGGGCTGTGTCAGTTTGCTCGTTAATTACAATTAGAATCAGGAAAGTGCAGTAATGAGCAGTGTGTTGTTTCCTGTGTCATTCACCTTATGACCTGCAATCAGGAAAGATGTTACTGTGATGGAATCTTCCAGTGTCTTTCATGTTGAAGATGTGGATACGTGTGACGATAGTGGATGATTCTATTATTTGTTTCTTTCATGAGAACAATTTTTTCCTGCCTTCCAAGGAATTTTTCCATTGAAGTGATATTTTTACACTGTGGGCATGAAGTTATCCATAGAATATGCGACATGGTGTCTCCTGTCTGGTTTCTGATGTGGGAGGTTCGGGTGCTCCCTCTTTTGTCACGATCAGGAAAAGTGGGTGTTTGTCACCTTAATTCATCTTCTCACAGAGTCCATTTTTCTTAATCAGCTTACTAATCCTGCTCCCTCCGTTTCATTTATTGCAGTTCTTATACTTATTTATTTCACCCTGCTGCCTGTGCTGGGGCATACTCATCCCTTTTTCTAGTTTCATAAATGGAAACTGAGGTGATTAAATTCAGAGCTGTATTTCCATATTACACAGATATTTGTGGCTATGGGTTCCCCACTAAGTTCTTTTCAGTTGAATCCCACAGCTTGTTATGTTGTGCTTTCATTTTCATTCTGTCCAGCACAACCCTGAAGGATGTAAAAATAATTAAATACATCATTGCTATTAATGATACAAATAGGGTTTGCACATATAAATGTATGCATCGCTCACACCCATTCACACCCATCGAGTCAGTGCATACTCATAGCGACCCTGTAGGACAGGGGGAGCTGCCCCTGAGTATTTCTGTAAGTGTAACCCTTTATGGGAGCAGAAAGCCCAGTCTTCTTCCTGTGGAGCTGCTGGTGGTTTTGAAACTGCTGGTCCTCTGTTTTTCAGCCAAGTAAGTAACCACGACACCACCAGGAATTATGCAATTTTGTATATGCCTATAATGTGTAAATGAATGAATATCCTAAAGTCTGTTGGATTTTTCCATAAATACTAAGGTGGAGTATATCCATGGGGAAAATATTTTAGAGGGAAGGAAACCCTAGTTCCGAAGAGGAAGCTCCCTGCTCCCATGACTCCGCTATTGCCCTTGCCCGAGAAGCCTGGCTGTGCTTTGTTAACCCCACATTGCAGTGAAATGTGTGTATGGATGGCACTGGCTTCTCCGTCTGTCCCATGCAGAAATGGACAGCTGTCCGCTCAGTGGTCATTCAGTCAGCTGCAGGAAATGTCCACTCCTGTGTGGACATTTTTTGGAGCTTGAGAGTCAACTCCTTTGATTTGAGGAATTGTTGTGTGCTACTGAAACATACTATTAACAGATGTCCCAGCCTCGTCTGCAGCTTTTGGCAGATCCAGCTCTGGCAGTATAGAGTCACCAAGATTGTGAAGCTTAATCAGGGCCCTTCACTCCTGGGCTAAAATCCTAATGCTGTGCCTGTCACAGGTCAGCTAGGATGCGGGAAAACAGTCAATAATGAAAATTTCTTTAATGTCAGCCCATTTTAGAGTTTCTTGACACTACTGGAGAGGAGTAACCTTCAGGGTGAAAACTATCCAAAGTAAAACATGAGCTATGGACACGGTCTGTAAATACTAGAGAACTTGGCCCACCATATGAACTTTCATCAAGTTTTGAGATTTAACCTGGAAATTGCATAAGTGATTTGATGTGTGAAGCCCTGGGGTGAGGTGTGAGAAGTGGAGTAGTGTCCAGTCTAATGCCCTTCTCTGCGATGGGCCTTCATTTATTGGGAAATCAAGAGCCTTAAGCTGCAGATCAGAGAAGCCGTTGGTCCACAGTGAGCACAGTGTAAATGAAGCGTGATTTCATAGAAATCCTGACTGATAGTGGATATTTATTCTATCCTATTGTTGCACTTCTCAGCGCATTCTCTGGGGAGTTCACTCCGCTTTCTTTATCCTACCATCTCATTTAACATCAGTGGGGACAGAACATGTGGTACAGTTTTGAGACTCAAAATGGACAAAGGACATTAATAGGTACTTTACCAGAGAATACATTCAAGTTGCGAAGAAACACAGACAAAAACATATTGTCTCACATTACTCATTGGTGCTGTTCTTGTTAGATGATGTCCAGTTGCATTCAGCTCATTCTCACTATACAGAACATGTTCTGATCTATGGCATTCCCTCAACCATTCTTCTGTTTGAACCCATTCTTCCAGAGATCATATGAATCAATACTGTGGATGGTTTTGTTTTTTTTACCTGAACACTTATTTTTGAAATCTCATCAAGAGAACAAAACTGCTTCTCCAGGGACTGGTCCTCCTTATTACATATGTAAAGTATATGGCATGACACTTCCCCATTCTGGCTTCTAAAGAGCATTCTGGCTATACTTCATTCAAGACAGATATGTCATCTCGCAGGCATTGAATGTTACTGATGTCCACAAACCCCATAATTTTAATTCATTGATCCTTTCTAGTATTCCTTAGAATCCCTAGTCCAGCTCTCCTGTGGGTTAAATGAGGCCATTGAAAAGACCAGGTGCTCCTGAGTTCTCAAACAGATTTATTTTCTTTTAAAAAAATAATTTTTCTGTAGTATATATCCTTTATTTCTCCTTTCTCTTCAAAGGTGTTTATCAATATAAATTATTCCACTTAATAGTGTCCCATAAAATGCTTATATTTTATTAGATTTTTAAAAATAGAGATGGTTCTTTTAATTTATTCACACAAGCGTTGTCTTGAAGCGCATTGATTCAGGTTTCCATTGTTTCAATTTCACTACTTTTATCTTTCACACTTATTTATTTCAACTATTCTAGCATTTCCCTTCTGGATTTTTTTGGTGTTGTTGAATTATTCCTAAATTTTACCGGGGTTTTTAGAAATTTTAAATTTTTTTCTCCAACTCCTTTTTTGTTTTTATGTAGCTTTTTAAATAATATCCCTACATTTGTTTAAAGCAGCTGGACATCATTCTTCTGAACTCCGTTATGAGTAGCTGTAGCTCTAATCTGGAAAATCTCCCGTGTCTGTAACAGTCTCTTTTTGATGGTCATATGGAAATGGACTAGGTAGTATTCCCTTTGCACTAGTTGTAGCTATAGAAAGTTCAAGTGTTGCAGATATTGCAAGTTCAAACTTATTCAGAAAAAAGTTTGAAAAAAAAACTAAAGACGGTCCCTAAACCCCTTCAGAGCCCCAGTCTCAGGTTAGCTTCTATAGTTGCCAGGGGGTGGAAATAAATGACAAAAATGGTGTCTTCTAAAAAATTTTATCTTGAAAGAAGGGTGAAAATAATGGCCGAGACATTCAAGCTGTCCACCAGGTATCCATCTCTGTCTCAGGGGAGGGACTGTAACTTTTGTCTTCACCCAGATGCATGCCACAGCAAAACCCCAGGTCAATGTAACGCTTCCCTCTTAAAGAGGGAACTGATGTGTGGCTTACCCATCAATAAACCCGAGGGCTATTTTGGAATTAATGCAGCCAGAATGCTCCTTAGAGACGAGGTTGGCGAGACTTCACCTCCCATATTTTGGACGTACTATCAGAAGAGAACCGTCCTTCAAGAAGGACATCATTCCTGTTACAGGAGAAGGTCAGTGAAAAAGAAGCCCCTTAACAAGATGGATTGACATCAAGGCTGCAACAGTGGAATCAAATATAAGAACAACTGAGAGGACGACACACAAGCAGGCAGCATTTCTTCCGTTGTAATAGGGTCTCTATGAGTGGAAACAGACTGAATGGCCCCAAACAACAACAACAGAGATGCAGGGATTTAACTAATCACAGCCTCTCTCATGCTATATTCAGCCAGGTTTGCCCTCTTCCTGAGGGGACTCTCAGGGAACAGGAGAGGAAGTGGTTCCTCTGTCCTTTACAGCGGGTGTGGATGGAAGACAGAGCTCACCTCTCTCTCTCTCAGTTCTGAGAAAAGAGTGCCGGGCGAGGGATTTTACAGCATGGACTTTTGTTGGACCACCTAGAAATTGCCACTTTCTCGGACTACTTGAACAAGCGTGCTCCATCCAAAATGTTTCAAATATATGGTTTTTATTTTCTCTGTTTTGTGTGTGTGTGTGTGTGTGTGTGTGTGTGTGTGTGTGTTTTACTGTTTGGTGAGTTTTTTGCAGGAAATGTTGCTTGTTTGTTCTGAGATATTTTATTGGAATAGGTGGCTGCAGAGTGTCTGGATATGTTTTCCCAGAAGAATTTTCAACACTTCTAAGGCATCATGTTTAGCATTCATGCTAAGTGCAATCTGTGGTGTGATTTCTACATTGTTTCTTAAGTATGATTTCTTAATCATGCATGACAATAATATGGAGTCATTCAAAACTTCAGTAATTTATCTGCGCATCATACTATGCTGATAAAATAATCTAAGAAGTTGTCCTAAATGAACAAGAACAGGAAGATATGATTGGAATAAGCCTTATTAATAACCTATAGTATGCAGATGGCATAATACTGCATGCTGTAAGGTAGTATGACTTGAAAAACATACCATTTAAAACCAGGGACTCCAGCCTTTACTTGGTATTACAACTCAATGGAGGGAAAATCCTCACTCGCAGACCAATGAAAAATACCGTGGTTAACAGAAATAATATTAAAGTTGTCAAGTATTTCATCACAGTTGGATCTACAGTGAATGTTCACAGGAGCCATAGACAGATGATTTATGTCATTGGGCATTTCTGCTGCACAAGATCTGTTTATAAAATTAAAAAGCAATGTCTCTTTGAGGACTAAGCTGTACCTGGACCTGGCTCAAGCTGTTTTATTTGCAATGGTTTCATATGCCCCTGAAAGTTAGACAATGGACGAGGATGTTTAAAACTGAAACACTGTATTTGAATTATGGTACTGGTGAAGAATTTGATAATATGATGGACTGCCAATTGTGTCTTGGAAAATGTACAGTTATAATGCTTCTTAAAAGAGAAAATGTGAATATTTCATCTTAAGCTTGTTGGACATGTATCAGAGAGACCAGTCCTTGGAAAAGGACATCATGCTTGATAAGGCATAAGGTCATTGGAAATAAAGGATGAACTTCAAAGAAAGAGAACATCACAGTAACTACAACGAAGAGCTCAAACATTACAAGTGTGAGGATGAAGTAGGACACATATGTGTTTCATTCTGTTTTATCTAAGCTTGCTGTGAGACTGACATGATTAAACAGAACTTAAAAAGCAAAATGCAATGTCAATGACAAACATTTCGTTCAATAATGTGGTAATGAAAGTGTTCCCTTTACTAATTCGAACCTCTTATGCATGGCATTTAATATCAATTTTATTTAATATTGTGCTACAAGTCTTAACTGCAGCTATCAATGAAGAAGTATATAACAAAGACATCCAAATAAGCAGCAAAGAAGTAAAACACTCTATATTTTATTACATTCTAAATATAGAAAACCCAAAGGTCGTGTAAGAAATTTCACAGGGTATAATATCATTATAGAAAAATCAGTTTGACAACAAAGCCCACATGGAAGAAGCACACCAGCCTGTGCGATCACGCGGTGCAAAAGGGATCATGGATAAGGCATCATCATCATCAAAAAAAATTCTTACCATAGTGAATGAAGGGGGAAGTACAGAGTGGAGACCCAAAACCCAATTGTCGGCCACTGGAGACCCCCTCACAGAGGGGTCTAGGGGAGGATCTGGGTCAGTCAGGGTGCGATGTAGCACCGATGAAGAATATAGTTTTCCCCCAGATCCTGGATGCTTCTTCCCCCGCAACTACCATGATCCGAATTCTACCATGCAAGTCTGGATAGAGCAGAAGTTATACACTGGTGCATATAGGAGCTGGAGCCACAGGGAATCCAGGGTGGATGATACATTCAGCGGGTGAGGGGCAATACTGGGAGAGTAGAGGGTGAGTGGTTTCAAAAGGGGGAATTGATTTTAAGGATCTACTTGTGACCTCCTCCCTGGGGGATGGACAACAGAGAAGGGGGTGAAGGGAGACGCCGGATAGGGCAAGATATGACAAAATAATAATCTATCAATTATCAAGGGCTCAAGAGGGAGGGGGGAGCGGGGAGGAAGGGGGAAAAAAAGAGGACCTGATGCAAAGGGCTTAAGTGGAGAGCAAATGCTTTGAAAATGATTAGGGCAAAGAATGTGCAGATGTGCTTTATACAATTGATGTATGTATATGTATGGATTGTTATAAAAGTTGTATGAGCCCCTAATAAAATGTTAAAAAATAAAAGAAAAAGCAGTTTGAATCCTGTGTACCAAAATAGAAAGCTCTGAAAAGGAAATCAAGAAAACAATACCATTTACCATAGCTACATGTAAGATAATAAAATTGGAATAAACCTAATCAGAGAAACAAAAGTCTTGCATAAAGAAAACTATTTAAAAAACACTACTACAAGATGCCAAAAGACACACATCAATAGAAGGATAGGTCATACTGGTGAATAGTAAACTTTTACTTTGTGAAAATATCAAACTACCCAAAATAATCTGTAATTAAAATGAAAATTCTGATCAACATTACATCATCTTTCTGTAAGGCAAGGGAAAAATTACTGACCAGATCTTAAAAGAAAGGAAAGAGACTGAGAATAAGAAAGATAGAAACTGCCACTCTGTAGAAACTCTGATGGTGTAATGGATTATACAATGGGCTATTAACTGCAAGGTTGGTAGTTCAAAATTACCAGCCACTTCTCTGTAGAAAGATGAAGATTTCTGTTCTTGGAGAACTTTACAGTCTCAGAAATCCAAAGGGACTGTTATGCTTTGTCCCTTCGGGTTTCTTTGAGTCTGAATTGACTCGACAGCAGTGAGTTGGGTGTTTGGGGGTCCAGTCCTATAGCTGTACCTGAGATAGACCCAAGGAACAAAGACAATCACAATGAGTCATGTGTTCAAGTGAAGCATCTCCACACTTTCATGTCTCAATCCCTAAGACACTCTTTCTGGAAACATCCACCAGAAAAGAATCAGTGTGTTTCAAGTTTTCTAACTGTGAATCAGCCAGATTTTAGGGAAGAGCCTGGACTGGATTAATTTATATATAAAGTCAATTGTGACACACAGAATATGTTTCAGTAATCAAAGGCAGATGAATCACTCAAGAGAGAATTTAAAAACAGTTCCTTTGCAAATTAATGGATTCAAACCTGAGGACACAGGCTTGTATGACCATGAAAACTATAATGAAGAGAAGTCGATGTGAACCCCAATGGGGTTACCCCTACTTTCCATGTTGGGTCTTGCCAGTTTTACACCTGATCACTTATTTATCATTTATTTTGGTGAGATACATTTCTGTTTTCTTTTTGTGACAACTTTGTACCTTATCCAAATATATCCTTTCTAAATTTTACACTTTCTTATTTTCTTCCTTTTTACATTAGAAGAAAATAGAGAAGTTTCTACAGGAATTCCCTCTAACTCTGTTGCTGAACAATTTGAACAAAATCAACTAAAAATGCTGCAGTACATTTATTTGTGCTCCTACCAGCACTTGCTCCTGGGTCCTGGGCCTGTGCTAATTGGGCCTGAGCTGCCCCTGCTATTCCAAAAGCTCCTCTGTCCAGCCCTCCAGCTGTTCTGTAGGGGGGTTTGTGTGATGGCCCATGATGACATCTCTTCACAGTGTTTCTTGAACAGTAATACACAACCATGTTATCTGTACTCACAGAGCTCAGCTGTAGGGAGAGCTGGTTCTTGTATGTGTCTGGGCTGATGACTAGATGCTCTCTGAGAGATAGTGTGTATCTGCTAAACCACTCTGGCCTGTAGAATGTCTGTATCAATCCACTCCTGGCCTCTCCCTGGGTGCTGCCTGGCCTGGTCACATGCAGCTGCTCTCTGACACTGACCCCATGGGAAGGCCAGCACCTTCAGGAGAAGGAAGAAGAGGAAGGGGGTAGCTATTTTAGTTCTAAAGTCACCCTGACACTGCAGGCTCTGGAGCTTCCTCATGGAGTGGCCATATTTAAAAAGGAAACTATGCCAAGAATTTCCTACCAGTGTCACTGTCTCATAAAGTAGCACCTTGTTAATACAGTGCCAAAGATAGATCCATTGGACAAATTCTCTAGAGTTGTTTCTGGGAGCAAGTCAAATTTGGCAGGTGAATTAAGCCATCCAGCCAGCAAGCAAGGAAAGACACACACACACACACACAATACAACCCTAAGTCATTGATTATATTCAGACTGAAAGCCACCCTATGTTACTCAATAGAATTGGTCCTTGGGATTTCTGGAACTTTTCATATTTACAAGAGAAATAATGTCATCTTTATGCTAACGACAGGCTGACCTTGTGGTTAGAAGTCCAATCTTTAGCTTACACTGCCCCCAAGGCTCTTTTCATTTCTGCCCATGGGGCCTTTATGACAGTTGTTGTGATGTTACTTTCCTGTGGTCTTCAGCTTGGTTTATAGCACGTGCACCATCTTTTCCATCTACCTTTTCTTCTTCCTTGTTTTCAACAATAAAAACTTGGAGATCCCATTACACAATTTTGAAATACTACTCAAATGTTTGCAAATACGCTTTTCAACAACATAAACAGCAACTGTGGATTTTGCACATAGAATTTATAGAATAAAATTGACTGCATTATGGGAGGAATTGATGGAGAGGTTCTTTACCAGGAACCCCCCAAAAGGCAGATGCTGACTATGGAACAGACATACATTGATCATATGTAAGTTCATATTGAAGTTGGATAAAATTAAAACAAGTTCATGAGATCCAACATATGACACTGAGAATATCTTACTTGAATTTTGAGAACATTTTGAGAATAGATTTGACTCTTTGAACACTAGTAACAGAAGCCCTATAAGTTGACATCAAGAATCTCCTATTTGGGCAACACTGAAGCTTCAGCTCAGGGAGAGAGACATGTCTGATGGGAGCACACAGGAGCAAATGAAGGGAGAGGAAGAGAGAGTGGACCACATCTGTGGGGGATAAGACCAGCTAGCCTGCATCAAACTGGGTCCGAAATGAGGCGTGTGGATGAAAGGAAAAGAAAGAGACATACAAAGTATTGGATTGGAGGACTTCAATCTGATGGACTGAAGTACCGAGTATATTCAAAGCTTGGTTTTTATACTTTTCTTACACAAGGGAATGGTTACAGAATAAACATCAATGAATTTGCTTTTAAAAAAACATCCTGAACCTCTTATCTATGCAGGTATTACTTAACTAGGCACACTTTCTAAACACTTGAATAATAACAGCACTATATTCTAAGTAAACACAGGACAAACAGGGTTCAAAAGAATCATAAAAAGGTCATAAAGAACTGAGTTATCTTACACTGCTTTCAGCTACAAGGTCATATATAACTGAGTTATCTCACAATGCTTTTAGCAGCAAGGTAAACAGAGGCACAGGGGACTAATTAGTCACCCACCAATAAACACCTGGACCAGCAGACCTCCTACACACATCCTAGCCCACCAAGCCCCGAGGATCATATTCCCGCTCAGAGCAGTCAATGCACAGAAAGAATCGTAGAGCTGGCCTCACTACAAGACATGACGACCCTTACCAACCCATAGCGTTATGTGGGGAGCAACACTGTGGGAATTGCACCTAAATCTGGCTCCACTACACTGAGGCAAAGCGCTAAGGGCATGCAACAGAACAGCAAGGGAACAGAGCAAGGAAGTCCCCAGAGAATATAAAAAAATGCAGGCTTTTTTGGGTTTGTTTTTGATTGTTGTTTTGTTTTCTTGCTTTGTCTGTTTTGTTTTTGTACATATTATTATCTTTGTAGGTCAATCTAGATTAGAATGCGGGATAAACAATCTGGAGGAGAAAACTGTGGGACTGAGAGTTCAGAGGTGGAGACATGGGAGAAGGGGAGGAATGGGAAAGGAAGTGGGTATTAACAAACCCTCGGACAAGGGAACAACACGTGATCCAAATTGATGGCAAGGATGGTGTAGGATGCCTGGTAGGGCTTGATCAAGGGCAATGTAACTGAGAGGAACTTCAGAAAACAAAATGAAGGTGAACATGATAGTGGGATGAGAAGAAAGTAAAAGGAAATAGAGGAAAGAACTAGGAGGCAAAGGTTATTTATAAAGGTGTACATCCAGGCATGTGCATATCCAAATATATTTATATATGACGATGGGGAAATAGCTATATGTGCATGTGCATATATTTATAGGTCTAGTATTAAGGTAGCAGATGTACATTGGGCCCCTACTCAAGTACTTCCTCAATGCAAGAACACATTGTACTATTAAACTGTCATTCCATGATGCTCACCGTCCCTCCACAATTGCTGAAGACAAAGCGAGTGCATAAGCAAATGTGGTGAAGAAACCGAATAGTACCCAGCTGTCAAAAGGTATAGTGTCTGTGGTCTTAAAGGCTTGAAGATAAACAAGTGGCCATCTAGCTCAGAAGCAACAAAGCCCACATGAAAGGACCACACCATCCTGTATGATCATGAGGTGTCAATAGGATCAGATCTCAGGCATCAAACCCAGAACAAAAAAATTCTATCAATGTGAATGAGGGGAGTAGAGAACCAAAGCCCATGTGTAGGCAACTGGACATCCCCTTTCAGAAGGGTTGGTGGGAGGAGATGAGCCAGTCAGTGTGCAGTATAGCCTGATGAAACGTACAACTTTCCTCTAGTTTTTTAATGCTTCCTGTCCCACTCCCCTGCCCTCCACTATCATGGTCCCAATTCTATCTTACAAATCCGCCTAGACCAGAGGATGTACACTGGTACAGATAAGAACTGGAAACACAGGAAATCCAGGACAGATAAACCCCTCATGGCCAATAATGAGAATAGCGATACCAGGAGGGGAAGGGGAAGGTGGGGTAGAAAGGGGGAACCGATTACAATGATCTACATATAACCCTTTCCAAGGGGAAACAACCCACAGAAAAGTGGATGAACGGAGACGTTGGTCAGTGCAATATATGAAAAAATTAAAATAATTGATAAATTATCAAGGTTTCATGAGGGAGCAAAGATGAGGAAGGGAGGGGGGAAATGAGGAGCTGATACCAAGGGCTCAAGTGGAAAGAAAATGTTTTGAGAATGATGATGGCAACAAATATACAAATGTGCTTGACACGTGGATTTATGCATGAATTGTGATAAGAGTTATATGAGTCCCCAATAAAATAGTATTTTTAAAAATGTATAGATGGTCCCAAAACCGTAACTGCTGTGGAATTTCTTTGTCTTCTCTCTCTCTTGCCTCTCAGCCCTGCATAACTTGAAACACCTGTGGCTCTGACCCCAACGTCCCTTTCCTTTCCTGCTCCTGCAGAAGAAGCCTCAGCTGTGGCACCGGAACCGTCTAATTCTTTCCTCGCCAGACTCAGTTGTATTTTGTTAGTGGGTCAGTATTAAGCCTAATTTTCTTTTCCTTTATGTAATAGCAGCTCTTGTGGTCTCTATACTTGTAAGTTAGCTAATCTCTGACTTTAGACAAACGGCCAGCTCTAACCTTTGTTTATGCAGCTATCATAAATCCCATTCACCTCATTTCCTTTGATTTCCTGTTTCCTACAAACCTCACCTCCCTCCATGAATCTATTAATTAAAGGTCTCCCTCTGTCTTTTGTCTCTGAAAGAATTTACAGTGAGCAGCTGAGTGTTTAACCCACTCTATAAGCCTAGCATCTTAGAAATTTGCTAGCAAATGGAGTATTCTCATCTTTTGAGAATGTTAACTCCCCCTTCTAAGGATACAATGAAAATGAGAGCAATAAGAGCCACACAGAAAAAAAGAACTCAAGGTATCTAGGGATGTCTGACAGCCAGGCAAGCAGGGGAAGTCCCTTATCTCATTTGGAAGGCTTTTGCCTTGTTTCCAAAGTCTCTGCTCCACTGTGCCTTGGACATAGTAATCCCAACCTGTGTAGTCTGCAGTCACAGTGCTCAGCTGTAGGAACACCTAGTTCTTTTTTTTTACAGCCTTTAAAATGTATTATTATTAATCATTTTATTGGGAGCTCATACAACTCTTATCACAATCCATCCATCCATCCATTGTGTCAATGTACATTTGTTGCCATTATCATTCTCAAAACATTTGTTTTCTACTTGAGCCCTTGGTATCAGCTCCTCCGTTTCCCCTCCCTCCCTGCTCTCCACTCCCTCATGAACCCTTGATAACTTAAAAATTATTATTATTTTGTCCTATCTTATACTGTATGGCATCTCTCCCTCCCCACTTTTCTGTTGTCCATCCCCCAGGGAGGAGGTTATATGCAGATCCTTGTAATTGGTTCTCCATTTCTCCCCACCCCTTACCTCCATCCTCCCAGTATCGCCACTCACAACACTGGTCTTCAAGGGATCATCTGTCCTGGATTCCCTGTGTTTCTAGTTCCTATGGCACACTTGGTTCTTGTTTGTGTCTCTGGATAAACTCAGCCTACACTTGAGGTCAGGGCTGTAGTTGGTACACTCTGAGGTCCAGATCCCACCAATCCACTGCAGTCCTTTTCCTGGAAGAAGTCGAATACATGACACGCAATATTTAGAAATTTGATTTGGATAAGTGGCACAAGACAAGTAAGACAGAGTGTCTCTGAGAAGAGGACTTGTCTGTCTCACCATTGCACAATGTGTTCTTGGACACCTGCAAAAGAGAACCACTATGAATCACCCAGACACATAGCCTTACCAATCAACTATGTCTGCCCCTTACAGGCCACTCATCACTGAGAGGGGCCAACAGTAAAAGGAGGACTAGCTTTGACTCCATGTGTGCAAGGGTGTAGACTCTTATTCACAAAGTGGATCAGAGTAAAGGGTATGGTATTCCACACTTCACTCAGCCTGGACTTCTGGAAGCTGTTTTATTTGCATGGGTGGGGCTTCAGGGTGCAAGGTGGAGTTGTTCTATAAGTGAGCGATTGAGTGTCTCTGCATATTTTCTAGGTGGAGAGGTCAGGATAACATCCCCAGTCTACTGAGCAATAGAGGGAACAGTTCACCCTACAGAGATTTCATAGACATAAATCTGTGCCTGTTGACCCTGACAGTGATTTGCATCCTATTACTTCTTTAATAAACCACTTAACTCTAAGTATGACTCAGGAGTTCTGTGTGGCCAATGCAATGCATTACAGACACCAGAAGAAAACTAGAGAGTGGCCTGAGGAGAACAGTAGAAGTGAGAACTGGTAAAAAGTGGTTGAAGTTAGAGGAAAATATGTCCTTCACCTTCTGGGGAACAACCTGTGGTGATCGTGTTTCACATTCTCCCCACTGGAATTAGACAGGTTCCACCACTACTCTGGCTAACACTGCAACTACCAACATTTTACCACTATTGTTCCTCCTTTAGAATCGGTAAGAATTTGACCAGACCAAACTGTGTGACTATAAGAAAAATGGGGAAGTTGTATTCTTTTAAAAGAATATTGAGTCTTTGGTGACAGTTTACATAGCAACTTAGTTTTTCCTTGGAGCATTTTCCACCCAGTTTGTTCCCTTTCCTGTAAGGAAGTGTTATTCGCTGCTGGTGAGAATGCAACATGACAGTTACATTGTCAGATGGGCTGACAACTTATCGTGGAACGCAGAGTAGAATGACTATAAGATATAGTATTTGTGCTCCAAGGTATTTTACTCACGGAACAAATGTTAGGTTTACACACACACACACACACACACACACACACACACACACTCCACATGAAAATTCTTATCAATAATATTTCTTTGCACCTCCAGTTAAATTTTGTTACAGGGTGATGTTTGGAAGGAATAGCTTTCACATAATTAAATATGTTTCTATTCCTCACTTTTCTCAATTACTTAAGGATATTGACACTCATATCATCATAATCACCTCTCCACCACAAACGCAGCTGACTCCTCCCCACCTTCCGGTTGTGCTCAAATGTGTGCTCCCAGGCATAGTGCTCTGCCATGAAACTATGTGAATATGTTTGTCACACAAACTATGCATGGCCCAAAGCAGCCACTCAAGGTCTTCACCAAAACCTGCAACATTCAGGAAAGGGCAGAGGATATCTTGAATCTTTCCAGGAGAAATTTACTGACGCACAAGCTTCTTCCATAAAGAGGCAGTGAATTATTTAATGTGGATCTTCCAGCAAAAGCTTCTGTAGCTCCTATCAAAGGAGTTTTTTCCTGTGTGACTCTGGGTAATAATTTGGGGGAAGACTCTGACAGCATTCCCTTAAGAGTCATTGATGACAGATTCATTATATCGTGTTGATTATAAAATGAGGCATCCGAGAATAGTGGGGGTTTATTTTACCAGCAAGGGTCAGGAGAAGAATATTTCCCCTGATATCCTAGATCCCTGATCCGGGTCCTCCTTCATCCAGATGACACTGTGTCATCCGAGGACTGGCAGAGAAGCAGCAGCAGTAGACCAGAAGCAGGAGCCAGAGCCTGGGATAGAGAAGTGGGATACCTAGGCCCCAGATCAAGGAAAACTGTGTGCTTTTGATGTGAGTTGTGTCATGAGTGGCGCGATCAATAATTACTTAATGCTCCTAGACATTTTCAAGTGCTGGGTTTATTCACTGCAAACACACATCAAACAATCTAAAAGTCTTAAAATTAATTCAGACTACTAAAGATAATAATATCAGGGCAAATATGAGCATCAGGGAATAATAACAGCACTCTTCACACATGCCATTCTAGCATGATAGTGCCAATAAGCATTCTCTTCATCAGGGTATTCATCCCAGGTAGAGTTGGAGAGAGCAGGAGTTGATGTTTACTTGGTTCTTAGTTCTCTGAAAAGTCAGTGTCTCTACCCAGGTTTAAATGGACAGCTTGGCTGACTTTTGATGTATTCATTGTCCAAGTCAAGTCTTATCAGGATCAAGTCTTATCCCCACACTTTAGGTGGCTTGGCTGGCTTTTTGGTGTCACCCCAGGTTCAGCCAAGTCTTATCAGGATTCCCCACAATTTTGCGATGGCTCCTTGGACCATCTGTTAATTCTTGGCAATGGTTCAACTTTTTGACTGGGCCCCACTTTATGACTTCTCTAAAATGGAGTTTATTGTGTTTGTTTTTTGTGAGGTGGCTCAACATCTTTCGAGGTAGTTCAACGTCTTGCAAGGAAATTCTATAATGCTCTCATCAAGTTGTCTCTGGAAACTTAATTGAGGGAGTTAGGCTTTCTGCCCCTGGAGCTGGAGTTGTGTGTCTTCGTACTGAGGCTTACTGGCGAGGGTGGTTCAGGATAGTTCATTCAGGAAGCAGGGTTCACTGACTCACATATCTGGAGCCACGTGTCTGTGGGTTGAGGCTTATAGTGCAATGCCAGATCCTCTGGACATGTATTCGTATCTCTGAAAAACCTTTGCAGTGTCCTGACTGAACAACTATCTCCTGAGTTTCTTTTTATTTAAATCATTTGATAGATTTATTAGCACTTCATCCACATGCCATGCGGTTAATTAATTCAATTAAACCAAGAAGAGTTGTACAATTATCACCACAGTCAATTTTACCTTTGCTACTTGTCAAATCTCCCATATTAAAAGGCATATGCGCTCCCATGATATTTCCATTACCGCATGCCATATTCCTTAAAACAAAGGGTGCTAGCAAAACTGGATCTTCATCTGCAAAAAATAGAACAGGACCCACACCTCATATCAGGTACAGAAACAAACTCAAGATAACTAAAAGACCTACATATAAACCCCAGAACCATAAATAACAATTTAAAAATATGGGAGAATGTAAGGGCACTCATACAAGGCAAACGAGTAAACACATTATGAACATAATGAATACTATCCAAAATGGAGCAGACACAATTTTAAAAACTGGTCCAATGAAAACGCAATATTTATGCAAATCAAAAGACTTCATCAAGAAAGAACACTTCTTTTCCCTATGTGTTCTCAGTAGGCCACACGTCCTAATTTGTGTATCTTGGCATGTGTGCCTGTTTGCAGGTCTTATTTTTTATGGTTTCATTTCAGTCCATTAAACTATCCAACCTCTTCCTGGTTTTACAATGTAGCTTAAATTAAGAATTTTAAAGAATTAATTAGAAAGTAACATAGAATAATTTGTTTTTAGTATTTTGGTTTTAGTTTTTAGCTACATAATTTCATGTCAACTTGAAGATATATAAAAGTGTAGGGGTGAAGTGTAGCCTGTCAATTCGGTCACAGCCTGATGGTGACTCCTTGTGATCTTTTCATAATGAGAGCCCTGTGAAACTTCCCTCTGTTTTCACCTTCATGATGGATGGCACTGATTGCTACCAGAGCACTGCCACCACCATTGGATCCACAGGACTCTGCACCCACCAACCTGTGCTATCCCTGAATTCTGCATCATTGCTTGTGACTGCCTGAATTTGAAGAGGGACTTATGGACTAGTACTGGACTTATGAGCTTGACTTGGACTGGGCTGGAGTGCTTTCTTGATATACAATGACATCTTTCTGTGTGGGAGATAAGTGGTTATGGAATGAAGTTGTGTGGATCAGAGGCATATTTGTATTTAACTGTAGACTTTATATTATTTCCATATTCAAAAGGCAGAGTAGTTCATAGTTCAAGGTCTAGACAGCCGGAGAGGAAGAAATAAACACAGTGAAAAACAGTCTATAGACTGCTGAAGGCACAATCCTAATCTCTCTGGAACATCTTCCTTTGCATTGTCCCCAAACACTACACAGAGTGAACTCTTCACACTGAAGGGACCCAACATTGACAGCAGGTACTTATTTTCGTGACCATATGTTTAATGGTGCAGAGACCATTGGAAAATATTTTGGATGCATCATTTTGTGATGCGTACACCAGGTATATGATCTTCATCCTAGTCTCCTCCAGCATAAGCAGCTAACTGTTAACTCCAGATAAAAATACAGCTGATGTCCCATGGGGGGGGGTAAGACAGGGTCCTAATCTGCTATGAAATCTATAGCTCACCGCAAAAGAATTTCTCCCAGGCTGTTCTGTAAAAATGACTCTCATCCTATATCTTTTGATAGCCGGGCACCCTCAGTTTTCTTCACCACATTTGCTTATGCACACATTTTTCTTCAGTGATCATGTTGAGAAGGTGAACATCATGGGATGCCAATTTAATAGATAAAGTGTTCTTGCATTGAGGGAGTACTTGAGTGGTGGCCCAATGTCCATCTGCTACCTTAATACTAAACCTATAAATATGTTCACATATAGCTATTTCCCCATCATGATATATAAATGTAATTACATATGTACATGCCTTATTTAGACCTCTATAAATTCCGTTTGCATCCTAGTTCTTTCTTCAGTTTCCTTTTACCTTCATCGTGTTCCACTATCATGATCAGCCTTCATTTGGGTTTCAGTAATCCCTCTCTCTTACTTTTCTCTTGATCAGTCCCTACCAGACCTCTTACAGCATCTGTGCCACTGATTTTGGGTCACTTGTTTCCTCGTCCCTGAGGAGCTTAATATCACTTCCTTTCTCCCACCTCTCTATCTCCTATGTGCCCTCGGAACCGTCGTTCCTATTGTTTTCTTCTCCAGATTATTCATTCCACCTAGCTTAGTTAGATAGACCGGCAGAGATAATAATATGTACACACAAAAAAAGACAAGCAAAACAAAGAGACAAAAGAAAACAACAACAAAACCAATGACAAACAAAAAGAAAGAAAAGCCTGTAAATAGTTCAAGATGTTTGTTCACCTTAAGGAATATTTTCTGATTGAGTCTGATGGGATGACACGCCTTGGCCCCAAAGTCTATTTTTACTACTCGCTCAGGACCTCCCTTGATCTGCTCCCTTTACTGTTCTCTTGCAGGACTTAGTGTTTTGCCTTAGTGTGGTTGGGTCAGATTGGGCCCAATTCCGACACTGTGTCTCCAGTGTTGTTCCCTGTAGGGTTATGGGTCAGTGAGGGATGTCATGTCTCATAGCCTGGCTATCAAAAGATATAGCATCTGGTGTCTTAAATGCTTGAAGGTAAACAAGCTGCCATCTAACTCAGAAGACACAAAGCCCATATGGAAGAAGCACACCAGCCTGTGTGATCACGAGGTGTCAAAGGGATCAGGTATCAGGCATCAATGAACAAAAAGTTACATCATTTTGAATGAGAGGAAGTGTAGATTGGGGACCCCAGCCCATCTGTAGGCAACTGGACATTCCTTTACAAAAGTGTTGTGGGGAGGAGATGAGCCAGTCAGGGTGTAGCGTAATAATGATTAAATATACAACTTTGCTCTTGTTCTTAAGTCCTTGCCCCACCTACACCTCCCACTATCATGATCTCAATCAATTCTACCATACAAATCTGGCTAGACCAGAGGATGTACATTGGTACAGATAGGAACTGCAAACACAGGGAATTCAGGACAGATGATCCCTTCAGGACCAGTGGTGAGAGTGGTGATACCGGGAGGATGGAGGAAAGATAGTGTAGAAAGGGGGAAGCAATTACAAGGATCTACATAGAACCTCCTCCCTGGGGGATGGACAACAGAAAAATGGGTGGAAGGAGATGTTGGACAGTGAAAGATATGACAAAAGAATGATATTTTATAAATTATCAAGGGTTCATGAGGAACGAAGAGCAGTGAGGGAGGGGGAAATGAGGAGCTTATACCAAAGGCTCAAGTAGAAGGCAAATATTTTGAGAATGATGATGGCAATAAAGTACACATGTGCTTGATACACAATTGATGGATGTACAGATTCTGATAAGAGTTGTACCAGCCACCAATAAAATTATTTTTAAGAAATTACTCTCAGATCAGTTTTGTGATGAATGAACCAATCATGTACTTCTAATATCAATGATGAACAGAATAGGAACATGCATAATCCTAAATCCTTTTCTGTTAATTATTTTTAATAACATTGGCTCTTACACAGTAGAATTTCTCATAGTCCTTTAAGTGACTTTATACAATCCCTCAACTTTAATAATTTCTTTCTGACCAGCATGGATTCATACAATCACCATTACCTCTGATACACCTCCTCCCTTTTACACATACACTCCAGGTACTGTCACCAATGCTTAAGATCTGACTGAAAGGTTGTCTCTCCCTACACAGGCCAGGGGAATTTCAGCAACTTCACTCTGTCTGACACTCCTTACATTGCAAGTCAGTGGTCAGAAATAACTCAGTAGAGGCTGACTGTATGTGGAGATAGAAGCCAAGTTTAGCTGAGTCTGAATATCTCTGAAAATCGCATTTGAGGCTCTTTGCTGCCCAAGTATATTGAAAGTACCATGAACTCAATAGAGAGGGACTTAAAGAGTCAATCTAATAATATTTTATGGTAGAAATATAAACTAGTTAGGGGTATTTTGTACTTTGTTTAGCTGTAAATTAGCAAGAAATCCACCAAAGCTGTGACCCCAGATTAACCCCCTCTACCTTGTCTCACTGATTCTCCTGTGACTGTGTGCAGAGATGAGTTATCATGTGTACTAGCTAACCCAAAGACTCACTTTTTATCTCAGTTCCATGAATCTTTCTCTCCCTACTTGTTAAGATCTGGCGCCTGTATATCCAACCTGTGTCACACATATTTAGGGCCCAAGGAATGGAAGCTCTGAAACAAGATCTTAGTTAAAACAAAATTGTTTTCACAGTTTGTACATGTCATTCCAAGATTTGGTTCTGTCTGAAAATTGTTTTACTCAGTCTGTATATGTGTGTGTATGCATGTACATGTGTGTGTTAGGCCAGGATGAATAGAAAAACAAATCTAATGACACTCATATAGGTATAAGAAAGAACTTCGTACCATGGAGTGATCATATATCAAACAAACATCGCAGCCCAACCCAGATCAAGTCCATAAGTCCAATACTAGTCCAGAAATCCCTCTTCAAACCCACACAGCCACAAGCAACGATGCAGAGTGCAGGAAGCACAGCCTGGGGAGTGCAGAGTTGTGTGGATCCAATGATGATGGAGGCATCTCCAGGGATGTGGTAGGTCTCCCAGTGGCTCCTCAACAGGAAGGTGAAAACAGAGAGAGGAAGTTCCCAGGATCATCCTTGTGATAAGATCACATCCACAAGGAGGTATCATCAGGCTTGCTAAACTCCAGCTCTTCGTTTCTATATCTTCAAGTTGACAAAACATTGTGTCTGTGTGTAATCACTTCTAGTCAGTTGGCTACGAAACTGTGTTAAATATTACATAGCATGGGTGAGTAAGTGCTTCCATTGCCCCAACTGCTTGTTCAAACATTCCAGTTGGCATTTCACTGCTCCCCATGCCTACTTTTTGACTGATGCTCTTAGTGCACCTTTAACTTTTTCCTTGAGTAATCCTGGTTCTTGCTCATATGCTTCCTCTGGAAGAGGCGTGGGAAACAGCTACATACCGTTTACCCTTTGTTTTGTATCCTTGAACAGCGTTCTGCCATTTGTTTCAATGTTCCCTGTAAAGGTGAGCTTTCATGTATTTTAGTCTAAAGGACTTTTTTATAGACATTTATATTCTTTACCATTGGCAATATTAACACTGTTTTTAAAATACCAAAGGTCCCATAGAGGTTTATTTACAATAATTCTGCTAAAGCTGCCTCTAAAATCTCACCACAGTTAACATGGTTATGGAGCCCCCTGGTGGAGAAGCTGCATTTAAACATGCCAGTATTTGTATATGGGTGTCACTGTGAATGGTATAAAATATGGGGACCATGAACAGCTTGCTAAACTCATGGATCACAACTCCACAGAAATGTTTCCCCAAGAGCTGGTTCCTGAAGTAAGTTGGATGCAGGCAGGTGGAAGACCTAGAAGGTTTCCAGGGCTCTCGATATTTATGGCACACATAACTTAATCTTTCTCTCAATCAGTGGATGCTGGGTTTGAACCCCTAATCTTGTGGTTAGCAACTTAATACTTAGTGCACTCCCCATCGAGTTTTATATTTGCACGATGATGTTTATATTTGCAATCATATTTATATTTACATTCTTATTCATTTTCATATTTGCATTCATATTTATATCCGTGCTTCCATATATCCATGTTTATGTTTATAGTTGTATTCATATTTAGGCTATATTTGAGTCAAACTAATCTCATGACCATTGATAATGGTTTTCCAGTGCAGTCATAGAGGTTAGCCTTTTTTCAGTTTGAACATTTTTTTCAGCATATGATCTATATTTTTCTTTTGTTATGAATTAGTTGAAACTTTGGACACCAATCATGTTAATTTAGATAAGGTAGTGTTAATCTGGTAACATGTCAATTTATTCTCAGTTTTCAAATTCACTGTGGTAATCGTTCATAGTTTTGGTTCTGTTGTGATATTGGCCTTCTCATTTATTATTCTTCATATTTGCTTCATATTCCTATTCCTTTTACTTTAATACATCTCCCAGTAACTTGTAAAAATTTGTTAATATTTTAAAGAATTAACTTCTTGTTTTAATTATTATTTCCCTTTTCATTTATTTCTACTTTATTCTTTAATGTTTTTTGGTCTCTGGTGACCGAAGTTTTACTTTGCTCTTTTTGTTCTAATTATCAAACATGTGGTGTTAGCATGTTGACTTTTGCTTTCTTTGTTGATGTCTGCATACATTGCCCATAACTTGTGTTCTTAGTGCTGCTTCTGATGTGTATCAAGTTGGTATGCTTATTTTCTTATTGAAAATTTTTTAAGGAATTAAAAATTTTAATCCCTTAATCCTACTAGTTCTCACAGAATTGTCCATTTTCCATGTTAGCTTTTTATTCTTTTATCTTCCAATAGCTCATGTCCAATTTCATAATTTTGTAAGATTAAAAAAAATTTGTAATATCACAAATTAAAAAAAATTTATTATGGCTAGCTTTGTAACTTAAGATATGGTGTATTCTGAAGAATGGTACATATGAACTTGAGACGAATATACATTAATGTTTCCCTGGATATTATGTGAGTTAGTTAAGGTTTATTGTGAAATCTGGTCAATAAACACATGTGGGCTTAATTGAAGAGCAGAGAGGTAAATGGCTCCGTGAACCTCACCTTTCTAGTTCTCAGGTCCCTTGCTGGTCGGACCAGGATGCAGCTGCCTTAGCCAGTTCCCTGCTTCAACTGGCAAGGCTTACTTTCTATGAGACATCCCTGATGAGAAGCCACATGGTCTTAGCCCAATGCAGCCCTGGGTGCTGGAGCAGCTGTGTGGAGATTCCTGCCAGCACTGAGATGCTTTGCTCTTCACTGATTGAGTTTTCCTTCAGCAGTCAGCGTCATTGAGTGTGTTTTGTGAAAATGAGGAGGATTTTGTAGATTGGTATCAGACTTATGAACTTGAACAGCACTGGGTTGGGAGCTTTCTTAATGTACACTTACCCTTTATATAAAACTCTCTCTTAGACATATGAGTTTCTGTAAATTTGTTTCCCTATTTTTAACAGAATAACACAGTATGTTTCCTATATGTCTATGAGGTCAGTAAATTGTGTTATTTAGATTTATTATCAAGTTGATCTTCTGAGTTGTTCTGTAAAACTCAGTGGGTGTATTTCACTCTATTACTGTATTTTTTTTATTTTTTAAGTGCGTAAGAGTTTGATGAATATATGTTGAGTCTGCCATTGAGTGCATATATATTTATTATTATTTTTTCTTCTTGTTCTTTTGTGCCTTTTATAATATAATGCCCTTACTTGTTTCCCATTAAGAATTTGGCCATGAAGTCTATTTTATTATTAATTTGTATTGCTAGTACTCCATTTTAAAATCGTCACTGGTTAATATTGCTACCCTTGCTTCTTATTGGCATTTTCTTGATATTTTTTCTTTTATCTTTGATTTTTAGATTATATTTATCTTTGTCTCAAATGTGTTTCTTGTAAGCATAGGTTTATGGATTAAGTTTGCTTATCCATTGGGCTTCTCTGCCTCTTGGAAAGTGCACTAAATCCACTTACATTCTATGTCATCATTAATATGTACACATTTACTGCTGTCATTATGAATTGGGTAGTCTTTGTGTTTTTTTCCCACTTTGTGGAGTTATTGATTTTTTTCCTCATTTTTTTCTGTGCTGAGTTCATTTTATATGTTTTCTCTTAATTTTTTTCTTTGTTTTTACCTTATTAATTTGTAAATCTTTATTCTTTTCACTAGTTTTTCTTTTGGATTAGCTTTTTTTCATGGTTTCCATTTTCCTTGAAAATCTTAATAATTATTTGCTTCTAAACAATAATATTGCCATCGAAAACTTTATCTAGGTCACTCTAAGGGACATTTATTGAATACATCATGTGCATTTGTGATTATTTGTTAGAATGAAAAGCTTCAAGATATATTGGAGAGTTTGGAGAAAATTCTACTCAAAAGGAAATTTTTATTTTGCATTAAGTATTTCTAACTTTGACCAAAAATGGCCCTAATGTGTTTCCTGGAGTGTAAACTGAGATCTCATCAATACCTATTACTCTGGAGTCTGCATTTAGATCGATGGTGAAAGACATACAAAGCCCATTCCAATGAAGAGAAGGCATGTTCCAATGCAGGAAGTTTCCCCAGAGTCACTGTGCACGGTGTGCCTAGAGAGGTGCTGACAAGGTGGGGAAATCACAGCTTCTGAGAGGAAAGCATCACTGACTTCATTCCCTGGCATCTGCTGAAAACGGGGCCTAAATAACATTCTGAGAAATCAGCTTGCAACTTCTTCCTCTTATGACACATTTACTATCTTTTGAAATCAAAGGTGTCCTTCACAAAAGTGTTCCCTTCATTGTGACTCCAGTGAGTGACCTTATTAATGACTCCGCCCACCAAGCAGGACATTCCATTTCACCTGTTCTCAGTGTTAGGGGTCTCTCTATTCCTGCAACACTTATTTCTACATAAAGGGAGACAATGGGTAGCAAGCATCAGTAAGGACATATCACAAATTTAGTCCCAGAAGTCACCACAATTATTTTCTCAAACAATGAGATCATTAGTCATTCACTTTCAACAGTGCACAGAGAGCAATGAAGATATAAACCTACAGAGACCTGACCCAGGGTTTTGGGAGGTCACTGAGCTCAGGACATTTAAAATCATTTACTGCTCACGTGAATCTGGACATGCTGCACTTAATTGTCAACAGGCTATGAGTAATGGATAGCATGAAAATTACCATGATAACCTGTTTTTCAAGAAGGAAAATGGGTTCTATAGAATGACAATGAAATATTAGAGTCACTTTACTATTTGTACTGTAGAGAATGCTAGTTCCGCCTTTCAATCGGACACTGAGGAGAACATTTAGAGTAAGAAAAAGAAACATTTGGTGGAGATGCTAAGAGCTAAGAGAGGACGCCCTCATTCCAACAGGAAACCCTCCTTGTCATCCATTGTGTCTGTGTAGGACTGGGTGTGTGTTCAGTGGATTCTGCACGCCCCCTGCTGCCCAGTGTCTTCCCTGCAGGGGAGGTTTTTGTCTGGGATCACACTGACTTTCCCTCACTGTACTCCTTGCACAGTAATACATGGCCATGTCTTCAGCAGTCACAGAGCTCAGCTGCAGGAAGAACTGATTCTTGAATGTGTCTCTGTTGATGGAGAGTCGGCTTTGGAAGGACGGGTTATAATATGTATTGCCACTACTATAGCATAAGTATCCCATCAACTGCAGCCCCTTCCCTGAGGGCTGGCGGATCCAGCTCCAGCAGTAACCACTGGTAATGGAAGTACCAGAGACAGTGCAGGTGAGGGGCAGATTCTGGGAGGACTTCACCAGTCCTGGACCCGACTCCTGAAGCTGCACTTGGGACAGGACCCCTGCAAACAAAAACAGATGGTCCGAGTCAGTTACTTGAATTCACAACCATCCCCATAGACTCAAGTCAGATATCTAAATCTCCCACCTTGGGGAACTGTCACCAGGCACAGGAGAACACACAGCAATAGCATCTTTAGACCACAGTTCTGTTTTCCCAAGAGACCTATAGCCCTGTCTGAAGAGAACTGATAGCTTTCCCAGCCCAAGGGTGAAATTGTACCCTAGTTCCTGAAAAATGATTTGCATGTGAGGGAGCCCTGTCCTTATAAAGAGAAAGTGATAGAGACCAGACAACCCTCTTCTTTCTGAGCCCATACTAGGGTGACTCTTTGTTTGAACTCATATGCATGTTAGTCTATTATGAGAGAGCACTTGATCTAAGAGGTGTGTGGTAAAGATCAAAGGAAAACCAAGTATTTCTGAGCTCAATGTTCTCTCCCTCCAGCACCTCAACATCTCTGACCTGTCTTGGGCTCCTGTATGTCCTGTGCCCCAGAGAGTGGACAGGGTATCATTTGTTGAAAGCATCAGGTAGACAGCAGCGTATTGTGGTCACCCACAGCCTGCAAGCATCTTTTCTTTCCACACTAACACTTCCATATCAACATCCTCAAGTCTTCAGGGGTTTTCTTTGGGCCACTGCCATCACCAACTCCAGCACTCCTACCAACAACATGTCTCGGGTTTTGATAACTAAAGCCAATCTCAGTGTAAATAAATAGATTCAAGTTGCATAGGGCCTCAGGAAGGAGGTTTCCAACTGGAGAATGTGGACCCCAGAAAAGAATAGTTTCAACTCTATAACTTCTAATTAATGCAAGACTATGAGATGAGAGTCCTTTGGTTTGCCAGAGCACATCCAAAATTAGGCCAAAACCAGTCAGGAGTTCAAGTATAAAGATACAGCAAAGCAGTGGGTGGAAATTTAAGTTATGAGAATAATGATATTTCAGGTTTTGAACAAAAAGACACACACTTGAGACCCAACAGGCACCCTGGATTAAAATAAGGTCCATCCAGACTACTAGTCCTCAAAATTTAGGGGATGAATATACACACTGTTTTCAATGCCCCTTTCCCAGGAGACTCTGTTCTCTCTGAAATGTGAGCATTTCCAAACAAAGTCAGCCTCTCCATTTGAACCCTGGGCACAGTCCCCTGATAACTGCTCAGGGATATAAATCTTGTGTTTATTCCCTGGACTCAAGGAAAATTGTTCATCTTACTGACTATGGAATCAGAGGCACTGTCTCTAAATATGCAGTTTATAAAAGCTATTCCCCATTCAGATTCCTTCCTCATTTCTCTCCCTCATAACAAAGATTATTTTCCCCAGATTAGGGTTGGCCACACTCATTTTCTGGTCAGCTATAATATCTTTAAATTTCTACATAAATATGTATTTCAACACTGGGAAAATCTGAGCACAAGTTTATGGTCACCTGGAATTCTTTGGCCCAGAATTTGCAGAGGGATATCAGTCATAAGATAATATTGCTGCACATATACCTGAAAGTACAAATTATATAGGAAAACTTAACAAAAACAACCTATCACTTCCTCACACACCAGCATCAGAAAACCAAAACTCAAAACAGACACCAAAGATTATAGATAAATTGGTGTGAATATGGGGCATGTTAAATGTCTGCCATTAGGGAATTGTAAAGTATAACAGTGACATACCATATTGTTTAAATGAATGAATCAGGAAAAAATAAAGGGCAACCTAATAATGCCTTATGTTGTTTAGTGTTTTCGCAGTTGTACGAAGGACATAAAATCACAAAGTTGTTCTCTATATCTGGTCAAGAGTATGCACCAGCTGTTTTAATTTTGTTTTTGTGTTTTCATGCACTGTGGTCTTAAATAAATGGTAAAACAGTTTGATGATTTCCAAAGTATCTGTTGAGGACTATTATAGTTAGTTTTTGTGTCAACTTGGTGGAGGTAGTGTTCTTAGTGGTTTGGTAGTTGGCAGTTAGTAATTCCTCATCATATGAAAGAACACAATTCAATCAATTCCATAATTGGGTCTGCTGTGAGTAGCCAAGCAGTTGTATGATTAGGGTGGAGTGTACCTCCCTTACTCAGGACACAGCTCTGAAGCAATTGGAAAACAAATATTCCCCGTGATTGTGACCTACTTCCTTTATGAATAACCTGGTAGGGAAACATGTTCGTTTCCTTCTGGGTTTGGATCCTGCATCTGGGCTCTTCAAACTCTAGGTTTTGAATTTGACTGAAGGTTTGAATTATCCCCTGCCAATCCTGAGAGTCCACAGTTGCCTGCCATCTGACATGTGATATGACCTTTAAGTATTATACCTCTTCAATAACAAGTATGACTTGTGTTTATTCACCTGCCTTTGAAACTACCATCCAGGTGTGCTCCAGCCTATTGTAGGTTTATCAGCCTTGAAGCTACATAAGTCAGGAGAAGCCTAAATGAGACTGAATGACTTAGAATCAGAATGGATGTACCCACTTCTACAACTGCATGAGTGATTCTCTTTATCTATGTATCCATCTCTGGTTTTGTTCTTCTAGTGACCTTGTCCTTACATACATGTTGAATGTTATAGCATTGGATTTATCATTCAATTTTAGAAATGGGAAGATTTAGAGTCACTGAGTTTTACAATCAATACCATGACCTGCTCCTCCATTTATTTCTGTTACATTTCATTTTCCTCGATAATATTTTAAATTTTATATGGAGTTTTAAATATTTATATCGTACAGTTTCTTATGCATTTCATTTTTTGAAACATGTAATCTTGATTTTTATTTTATTTTTAGCTGTGTGTTGTTTTTCAAAAACCATTTTTTGGGATGCTAATGTAAATATCCTATAATTCCATAGTTTAATCACATCAAGATATGTTGTGTATTTGCTACCACATCAGTTTCAAAACAGTTTCTTCCTTCCTAACCTCTTTGGTATCAACTCCCCTTTACTCTGTCTGTCTCACACACCCACTTCCCACTGTATCCTTCAGGAACCCTAAGTTTACTTGCTGTCTCTATAGGCGCATTATTCCTGGGTTTCATATTCTGAAAACACAGAAACATATATAATATCAGTTCAGTAGAATTACCACCAATGACAAAATACATCTGAGTAGAGTATACCCAATATGAAACAGAGAAAGAGAGAACGTTGAAAACCAGATCAGGCCCAACATGCATCAGCGGGTGGTTAACTGAAAAAGTTTTAACCATTCAAGTCAGTTTTATCATTGTGATTTACTATAGTCATCTCGCCAATGCAATCTGATTAGTATCCTGGTGAGTCCCAGTCCTCTATTATGGACAGAGGGAAATCACTGGAGGTTTAGTTCCTCTGTACATCTCAGAAACGTATCTTCCTTTAGATGTGTATCTTCCCTTCTTCCTAAAGTCTGGAATAATGTTATTATTTATTTCCTTTGGCTCTGGTGACCTTAGAAGGGATAATGCTATTTCTGCATTTTCCTTTCTTTCCTCTGTGAATGCAGTGATGTCCCATCAGCATAATGAGGGTTTTACTGCTCATTCCTCAGATATATTAATGTATTTCCTTAAAACCTGGAAACTTGACTTGCATTCATGCTAAAAGCAGCACAGGCCTCATTAAAATCAGTAAGGTAAACTTTAATCATATACCATTAAGTGTGACGATTTTATTTTACCTCTCTTTCCTCAGATATATTATCATTTATTTCCTTATTATATTGAAAGCTGATGTGGATTATTGCTAAAAGTTGTCTGTTTCATTTAAAATCATTGAGGTAAGCTTCAATCATATCACATGCATTGTGATGATTTTATTTTTATATAGTCTTTATTATATATCTGTTACACATTTTCTTGTTACTGATACCTATGTAGCTTTTATTTTTAAAATGTGATTTGGGTTTATTGAATTTCTGGAGTCAGGAATGGTTGAAATCTAACTGCAGTCACCAAAACGCTCTGTTCCATTAGATGCACACTAGGAAGAGGCCCGCTGTAAGGCTAGTGGCAGCTCCCAGATTTCTGTGAAGCAGCGGGAGCCCAGAGATGGAAACCCTCACTGTCCTGCTGGTCAGAGTCCTGGTGTAGTGTCTGAGAGGAGTGCTGGGGGCTGTCTGCTCAGGAATGTTGTCTCTGTTCACTTCCGTAAGTAAATCATCATTGATATTGAGAGACGGTGGCATGGAGTCTGAACCCTGCCATTCCCGGCTTTTGCACAAGGATCCTCCAGATGCCCACCCCAATAAATCCCCCAGTTATACTGTCATTCTCTTACTGAGTCTGTTCTAGACCATGTGTTCCACGGGGTGGAAGCTCTTCTTAATTTTTCCCTGTGATCTGTTATCTCAGGCACAGAGAGAAGCATCAACACTGAACGTGCCAACCTAACTGGGAACAAGAAGGCATTCAATAATTAGGAAGGTATAAAATATTGTAAACAGGAATCAATTTTAAAGCCTTTTCTTGGAAGGAATACAAAAACACATATAATCTGACTTTCTTAAGAAGCATAAGCATCATATATAACCAATAAACATTACTTGTCATTAGAGTGTAAGGTTAAACAAGAAGTTACCATCACATACTGTTTGAAATGAACGCAAAAAACAACAACAACCCAACACAATGAAATAGTCAATTGAGAAGTAGATGCAACAAAGACAGATCATAGCTAATGTTACTGCATTTATAGTTGTCAGAAGACCACAAACACAGTGTTGTACTTCAGAATATGATCAAGAATATATATGTTAGCTATATTTATTGTTTATTTTTCATCTACAATGATCCTAAATAAATATATATACCATTCTGATGATTTTTTAAGTTTTTGTTACCAAATTGATTCATAATGGATTGAATTGTAACAAAAACATAAAAGTGGAAACATGTGGAAATATTTCCACCCTAATATCTAGAAAAACAATGTGCTGATAACCTTTGGTTTCAGGGATTTTAGTATAGTACAAACTTTGTGTCCACTCTTTACTTAGTTTTTCATTTGAGAATGCAATAATATCTCATCGGGAGCATAAAGGTTTTATTTGTATTTCCTCCGATGCAAGTTCATTTGGTCTTCCTTGTTACATGGGAATTTTAATTGGAATGAATAAAGGAATCATTGACGATTTACTGTTATTTATACCAAACCCCAACTCCCTGCCTTTGAGTCCATCCTCTGTCATCACAGTCCTGCAGGGTAGAGCACAATGGGCCCTGTGGGTTACGAGGCAGTAGTGCTCTACTACCTGCCGAGCCTGCAGTTAGCAGCCCCACCTAAATCCAGTGTGTCACCATGGCTCCTTATTTCATTACAGTCTTTATTATTTATTTCTTACACTTGTCCTCAATTTTGTGTTTTCCCTATAGGTTTTATAATAATTAGAAATGAAATATTTATAAAATTATCATTTTGACACTTGTAAATAAAACAAAAGTAATATGCTGTAAGATAGTATATTGTTAATTTAGGAAATTCCATTATTTCCAAAATTACTTTCAGGTTTATGCGCCTCACTCCATTAGAGATGTTGGTAGGTGCTGTTGAGTCAGTGCTTACTCATAGCGACTCTGTATAAAACAGAACAATAACACTGATCCCCAGGCCCTGCACAATCCTCACACTTCTCCCATGTGTGAAACCATTTTAGCAGCCACTGGCTATTAACCTGATTGAGGGTGCTCCTCTTGTGGCTGACACTGCAGTGCAAGGAGACATTCTTCCCTAGGAACTTGTCTCCCTGATGACATGCTCAAACCAGGGGAGAAGTCTCATCACCTCCATTTCTAACCAGCATTCTGAAACACTCATTTGAAATGTCCTGCTCTTGTAACACATGCGCCATTTTAGAGAGACCAAAGTTGTCCTTCCAATGAGTGTCCCCTTCAATGAATGATCTCAGAAAGAAGTCCTCCAGTCACTCCAGGCCATTCCATTTGACCTTGTCTCACATGTCAGGGCTCTCCCTATGTCCAGAACACTTATTTCTGTATAAATGGAGACTATGGACCACATGATTACGGGCATGACACAATGTCAGCACCAGAAGTCACAGCAGTTATTTTCTGAGACAGAGCTCATCTGTCACTCACTCCTCACAGAGTCAACGAGCGATGCAGAGAGGCAGCTCAGAGGACCTGACCCTGCACTGTGAGATCAATGCACCGTCTGAGCTCAGAATATTTAAAACCACGAACTGCACCCATGAGTATGGACATGCCTGTTTTTCCTTTCAATATCAACAGTTTTCCAGTGACAAGTAGGATGAGAATGTTTATGGTGTTCTGTTTGTCAAGAAAGCAAACTACATAATTAAGGTAATATAAAGGCATGGTCATTTTTATATTTCTACTTCAAACAGAGAATGTTAGGCGCTCCTTCCAAGCCTGCATTGAGAAAGAAAATTCAGACAGAAAAAAATGAAAAGGCAAAATTGACCCTGGGGATGATGAGAGCTAACAGAGGAAGCCTTATTTCCAACAGGATGTCCTGTCATTCATCCTTGTGTGTTTGTGCTCAGTGGGTCCTGCGCGCCCCCTGCTGCCCAATATCTCCCCTGCAGTGGAGGTTTGTGTCTGGGCTCACCCTGACTTCCCCTCACTGTGCTCCTTGTGCAGTAATACATGGCCGTGTCCTCAGCAGTCACGGAGCTCAGTTGCAGGGAGAACTGATTCTTCGATGTGTCTCTGGTGATGGAGAGTCGGCTTTGGAAAGATGGGTTATAATTTGTATCACCATCATAATACATGAGTCCCATCCACTGCAACCTTTTCCCTGAGGCCTGGTGGATCCAGAGCCAGATGTAACTACTGCTTGTGATGGAATCACCAGAGATGGCTTCACCAGTCCTGGGCCTAACTCCTGAAGCTGCACCTGGGACAAGACTTCTGTAAATAAAGATAATTGGTGTCTGTCAGTCACTTGCAGTCACAACCATCCCCAGATTCCACATTGATATATGAGACCCTCACCTTGTGGAACTGCCACCAGGTACAGGAGAACACATAGCAGTAGCATTTTTAGACCACAGCTGTGCTTTCCCAAGAGACCTACAGTCTTGTCTGAAGAGAACTGATAGCCTTCAGTGCCCAAGGCTGGGATTTTAACCTAGTGCCTGAAGAATGATTTGCATATGAGGAAACTGTGTACAAATAAATAGAGGTTCCTTTGTTTCATCTGAGGCCATTGTAGGGTAATTCTCCTTTTGAACCCATCTCTGTGTTAGTCTTCAATGAGAGAGCACGTTTTCTAGAGCGTGTATGTGTATGGTCAAAGGACAGCCCAGCATTTCTGAGCCCAGTATTCTATCCCTCCAGCCCTTCATTGCTCCTGCCCTGACTGAGGCTCCCATGTATCCTGTGCATCAGAGCCTGGCAGTACAGAGTTCCTTGAAACCATCAGGTTCACCCCGCTGTGTCTCCATTACCTCACACTCTCCAAAACACATTTCTTTTTTATACAATGATGCCACTCAATCAACCTCTTCAAAGTCCTTGGTCATTTTCAAATGTGGTGAATATATGTTTTAGAAGAATTAATACCAAACCCATCCCAGGGAGTTGGGGATTGATGATTCTGCAAATATCCACCTCTTCTATGATGCCATTCTTTACCATTTTCCACCACCTCCTCCCTTGAGTATATTTCCTCATGTTTCTGGGCTCTGTGAATTTTTGCAAGGTCCAACAGTTACTAAGGTCAAGCAGCGGTATACTCAACCAGAAGCTGTCCTTCACTCTGGTCCCTGAATTTTATTGATGCTCATATGCCCTGAGGCCTCTGCCAGGATGTCTCCAGTAGGCATTGGCCTCTTACTAATGTTCATCAGCCATGTCTTTCCCCACCTTGGCCATGATCATCACAAACTCCACCGCTCCTAGAAGCAACAACATCACTGCATCCCCGTGCTTGATTACTAAGGTCAATCTCTGTGTAAGTCAAGTGATTCAAGTGCCATCGTGTTTCAGGGAAGAAGTTGCCAACTAGAAAAGTTGGTCCTCAAACAAGACAAGGTTTTAACTCTGTGGCCTCTAAGAAATGAAAGATTTGAAGAGAGACCCCTTTGTTTGGCAGAGAATGTTCAGAAGAGTGTAAACCAGTCAGGTGTCACGACTTCACGTGTAGAGATACAGCAGAGCATGGAGGGGGAGAGAGTTGTTTAATAGACAGGGCAACATAAGAGTAAGATCCCAAAACAGTATTTCAGACCCTGAACCAAAATACACCAGTTTGAGACACAAAGGCACTCTGGATTAAATGAGGTCCATTCAGGTTCTTAAGATTTAGGAAGGACCATAGACAGTTTTAACTATTCTTTACCCAGGGGACTCTGGCTCAAATTTGAGCATTTACAACCAAAATCTTCCTCTCTATTTGTGCTTTAGGTATGACCCCTTGGTAACTGCAGGAATCTCAACCTTTAATTTATTACCCAACTCACAGATTGTCTGATTTTGGAGTCATTTGCATATTATTGACCATGAACTCAGTAGCACTATCTTTAGCATGCATTTTTCATATTCAATTCCCATTAAGATTTCTTTCTCATTTATTTCCACCATGACAAGCATTTTCTCCAGCCTTACAGTTGACACCACTCATTTACTGAATGATTAAACTGTCTATATATCTCCTAATTGATATTTATTTTATCAATGTGGAAATCCAAGCACAAGGTGGTGGTCACCTAGGCTTTTCTGAGCCAGAATTTGCTGAGGAGAATAAGCAAGTGCTTTGCAAAAAATACTCATAAGGTTCACTAAAATTCAGGATTTCAAGCAAATGATATGAAGATGCTTTTCATTTGAAGATCTTTGCATTCATTCAGTTTCCACATACAGACTGGTATGACACTACGTGAACCTAGTCATTCCAGCACACACTCCTCTCAAAACATCTGATGCTGCTGGTTGGCAGGACAATTTAAGTTTTACATTGTGATGTAACTGCACACTAGTCCAGGTCACCTCCATCTCTGAATGTGAATCTCATGATTGTCTAAGCTAATCCTATGACAGGGGTTCATATGACCCTTCTTAAGTGAAAATGTGTTCACTTATCCCTGTGCACATAACTTTCACACTAATTACACTGAATGAGCTCATAAATTCTCTCTGCACTCTGAAGAAGTAACTTATTCCTAGATTTAGATGTGCTGCCAACTAAGTAATCCCAACATTCTGAAATGTGGAAATGATAGCATGTATTGCTCCAAGGAAAATAAAAATGTCTACTCCAGTTGTGCACTGTTGTACAGTAAAACTTTGCACTACAGTAAATCTGTACTGTATAAAACTCGGTAGCTTAAAATTACAACAGCTTAATTTGTTTTGTTTTCTGATATTATAATGGATAAATAGCATGGAGGATAAGGTTTCATCCCAGAACCCATGTAGTGCCTGTTTGAAAATCTTCATGGATGGATGGTGACCCTTCTTCCAAGAAGGCACTTTCATAGGTCTGGCAAGCTGCTCCTGGCTGGAAGCCTGGAATGCATCTAGGGCTGAGGGTCAAGCACTTTTTCCAGCACCTTGATCTCTACTTTTGACTCATCTTCCTCCAGGCTGAAATAAAAATAAGGTGAAATTTAAATTACATTAATTATTGAATTACATTTGTATTCAAATCAAATAATTAAATAAAACCATTTACATTAATATGCACCTATACATTTCTGAGACATGTGCATTTTCAAATGTTTGTGAAGGGTGGGGACAATTTTCAATAAAAATACAAGTCATACAGTAGACAAGATGTTTGCTCAAGTGAAGCACGTCTCCTTACTCTACAACAAGGCAGCACAGTGCTCCATGTCCTCAAATGTATCCTCTGGAACCCACCACCTGTTTTGTCCTGATTCCCAGCCAGTGTCTGAGGATGTCAAGGGGTTTAAGACAAGCTGGCTTTTGAGATAAAGAGGACAACTCCAATGCACAACTATGGCTTGAGGACACTGTGGTGTGCTTGCTGGTTCATGCTGGACTGAGCTAACACTATGGAAATCCCAGCCACCCTTTCCTCCCATGACCCTTACTGGGCAGAGATTTGCATCATAGGTGAGACATCCCTCATCTTTGCCTTTTCCCCTCAGTGTGTAGCTGATTTCACATGTGTCCTTCTGCTCTTTGGAAATGGGAGACTGTTTCCTCCCCTTACAATGCAAAGTTTATAATTCAGAGGTTGATACAAGCACTCACATTGAGAGAATCTCCAATGGAAGCTGTAAGATGAAGAGGAAGCCCCAGACACTAATAGGAAGCCAGCTCTGAACTCCCCTCCACACTGTCTGCCAGACTGAGTCCTGTGGCTGAGAGTCAGCAATCCCTGAAGTCCATACCTCCCTTTATGTAGGTTTGTGTACAGACTCTTACAGATTCTTTTTTCTGTGTTTCCATCATTTAAATAGAAGGTTGTGTTCTCAATGTTGAGGCTGTCCATTTGAAGATGCAGAATGTTCTTGGCTTTATATCTAGAGACTGTCAATCAGGTACTCACAGTATGTAGGTAGGATATGGAATAATGATTACTCACTTCAGGCCCTTCATGGAATTGGCTGATGACATCCATGCCATCACTGCTGGGGATGGCTCCACAGGTTGGACAGGAGAATCTCAGAGTTGCCCTAGTCTACCTCAAGTCTCCCAGAGCCACCAGCTGCATTGGACACATACAAACACAGACATCCTGATCAGGAAACAAACACACATGTTTGGACTCTCTTGTTCAACACGTTTTTTTTTCCTTTTTAATATTGCCACAAGGGACACTCAGGTCAGCAAAAATTCCACTGTAAATTACGTATTATCTTACATTTCCAGTGAATGGTGAGACCTGGGCGTCCTATGGGTGTGTCCTCTCTCCTAGAGTTGAAAGGCTGGGCTAGTCTGCTTTTCATCAGCAGAATAACGTGCCATTGTGGGTCAGGGTAATCCAGCCCCTAACACATGATCACAGGTCCGGTAGGCACAATTGTACAGTGATAATAATTAAAGTAAAGATTGTAGTAAAGTCATAAAGAGTATCAGTTAGAAAAGAGATTAGGTATAATGGAGTCAGGCACATTTCATGGTAGCAATGCTCACCTCAGCCTCGCTTCGTGGTCCACGTGGAGAAAGAGGAATATTTAATGCTAGCCAAGGCTTTTATATTCTCTGGCGACATTCAAGACCCCTAATTACAGGTGAAGACATATGTCACAGGAAAGAGTTGTGCTATAGATAATAAAGTAATGGGATGGGGGTGATCTAGGGGTATGCACACAGTAGGAAGAGGAGGGATTGGGGGTATACATGTGGCAAGACAGCAGATCCTAGATTCAGTCTAACATTGGATGTCACTGAGCCGGTTTGACCTGTTCCCTGGCTGAACTATACAGACCATTATCAGTAGGGTGTGAACTCCTCCAACAGGAACCAAATGGATGACTGCAAGCCATTATGGAGAAGTAGCACATTGTTCTTTACAGCAAAGAGCAGGGCATATCAGTGGTGGGACCAGACAGCAGTCTGGCAACTAACTGCCTTCAGGGAGGTAACTGAACAATTATTTACCATTAGCTGCAAGCAGTGTCCTAAGTCTAACATATTTGTGGGAGACGGCATGGGAGAAATCTTTCTGTTTCCCACAACTCTGCGTCTCATTTATTATAAAAGTAGCTGAGGGGCAGATATGAGTGTCCTGGAGGAAGTAGCTGGCAACTAAATATGTGGGAAAATATAATTTCTTATTATCACAGTTAACTGTAGTGGTTAAGTCACACAAGAAACTAATAGAAACAGAGGATACCATATGACTCCCCCAACCCCCAGAATATACCCCCTCTCATCCATAGTTTACAACTACCAAGATGTACAAGTTAAAGATTCCAAATCAGGAGGTTATGGTCACATGTGATAAACTATAGAAACAGAGGGGGAAACAGATAAGGTTAAAACAGAAGAAGCTCTATCCTGGAAGCAGAGCAGGAATTTCTTCTGGGCCCATTTTTCCTCTGAGGGAGAAACATGGATGTTTGTAAGGCCACATCTCAGACCTAGGTTCACAATGTTTCCCTAAGAATGCTGCAGTAAGAAGATCAGTGAATCACCTCTCGCTTTAGCAGAGCTCCAGACAAACTTACAATCTCCAAATACACGAACGTTGGAATATCCGAGGTGCTGAAAAGGCAAGTGCAGGGTTGTTTTTTCCCTTGCCAAGAGAGAAAGGAAAACAACAGCACATCAGTAGAGGCTGGAAGTCATTGGCGTCCAGAACAAAGAGAACTTCCAACAGTGATAGCCCTGAATTGAGCCTCTAATACCATTCCCTCCTCTGATATTGGTTTTATCATGTGAAATCATTCGATCCTACTCTGAAGCTCATTACATTGGAATAGCAATCACCAGTGCCTCCCACACCAGGGACTTTCTGATTTAAGGTCAACAGAGTCGTTTGGTTCCTTGGCGAACACCATTGCAGGGGACTATGAAACTGAAGTCACCCTGGGGCGCTGCTGAATGTCAGAAGCTATTTGACATTCCCCAATTCCTGCTATCTGACAATGTCCAAATTTGAGTAGAGCCTCAACTGCAGGTGTTTTTGTTTGTTTGTTTGTGTTTTGCTTCATTTATTTTGTTTGTTTTTCTGTGTGTGATTGTCTAGTTTCACTCATGCCTATGTCATAATGTCCTTTGTGATCCCTCTAGTATTTTTAGACATGTATAGCATTCTAATGTGTGCATGTTTCAACATTTCTATATTTTGAATAAATGACTGTCAGGAAACCTCACAAAGTGATGGAAGAATATACTGTTAAATTTTCAGCTAATAATGATACCACTTAATAGTTACCTTTATCCAGTCTCTCATTTCCCCTGAGTCTGATTGGAAAGTATCTGAGCGTCATGGTAACTCTGATGCAGGGACCCCTGACAGGGTCATTTCCTGTACTTAAGGGACAGACTACTTGTTGTAGGATGGACTATAGTCTCCTGTTACAATATAATTTTTGAGTTCTCAGATACCAGGAGTAGGCACAGAATTAATATTTTTAAATTAGATTTCCTAGGGAAACTGAGATTTAGAAGAATCCACACATCAACACAGGAAACCAGCCTTGAAGCACCAGCTGCACCTGCTCCAGGATCTGAGTTCTGTGCTCTGTGTGTCCTGAGCGCCCCCTGGAGACCAGTATTCTCCCTGCAGGGCGGTTTGTGTCTGGGCTCTCACTTATTTCCCCTCACTCTGTGTCTTACACAGTAATGCATGGCCATGTCCTCAGCTTTTGGGCTGTCCATTTGAAGATAGATGGAGTTCTTGGCATTGTCTCTGGAGACGGTGAATCAGCCCTTCACGGAGTCAGTGTAGTATGTGGTACCACCATCAGTATGAATACTGAGACCCACTGCAGGCCCTTTCCTTGAGCCTGGCGGACCCAATTCATGCCATGGCTATTGCAATTGGATCCAGAAGTTACAAAGGGCAGTTTCAGAGACCTCCCAGGCTTTCTCACATTGCCCCAGACTCCACCAGCTGCACCTCACACTGAACACCTGCAAACAGAGAGGCACAGTGCTTAGATGACACACATACAAACTAAACACTCATCATTATGCACAAACACACACACACAGCAGGGTCTACAACAATTACCACGTAAAATGGCCAAATTGAAAGCCAAGGTTGCTGCAAAATTCATATGTGTCCTCTGGACTAGCTCCTGGGATGAAATGGTAACAGCAGAGACCCCTGAGACTGGACTGTTCTCTGAGATTTCCCACATCAGGGGCTGTGGCTGGTTTACCAGTGGGCAGAGAGCTGCTTTTGCATCTTCCCTGATATTTAGAATCGATTGAGTAGAGATTTGGGGCAACTATTCTCCCTCAGACTCAGAGAAAGACAAGCATTCTAAGAGGAAAACAGAGCTCTTAAACAGGTTCTTTACCAAGTATTGCTTTATTTGTTACACATTATTAATTTTTTAAGAAAGTGATTTTCAGTTTACAAGCTTTATATGACATACACAACAGCCTTTGCCATCTGAGTTCACAGTGCATCTCCTCAAGAGCTTGATACGCATGATGACAGTGAGCAGCTCTAAGAACTGTTCCTTGTGTGGGAACACTATTAGATTCTTTTTCTCCTTTCAAGGAATTTCCCCAATTTAGTGATATTTTTAAACAGTGTGCATGAAGCTGTTCATAAAACATGTCCATAAAATCTGTGGGATGGTGTCTCTTCTCTGGTTTCTGATATGGGAGATTCCAGCCCCCTTTCTTTTGTCATGAGCAGCAAAACTGGGTCTTTATCACTTTAATTCCTCTTCTCTGTTTTCATTTAATTGGCTTATTTACTGTGTGCCTTCTGTTTCAGTTATGTAAGTATTTATATTTATTAGTTCCTACCCACCAACCCCTGCCCTGCTAACCTGTAACATGGCATGCTCATATGTTTTCAGCTAATGATTAGATAGAAACTGAGGCAATTAATTCCAGAGTCGAATTTCTACATCACAGATGTTTGTGGCTATGAATCCCCCATGAAGTTCTCTTCAGTGTGTTATGTCCCACAGTGTGTTATGTTGTGCTTTCCTTTTTTGTGCACTCTGATACAACCATCTAGGTTTACAAAGCATTAAACATGTGTCATAGCTATCGAGGATACAAAATTTATCTTTGTGCATAAAACAGGTATGCATGCACACATACAATTGTGTGTGTGCATAATCTCTACAAATGAATGAATATTTCATTATCTGTAGTGTCTTGTAATAAAAATTTAGGAAGAGGGCTTAATTGGAAATCATAATTTGAAGGGAATGGAAATCCTAGATGATGACAGGATGGTCATTTGTATTGGCCTCAGAAGTCTTCTCCTTGTGCTTTCCACAAGCCACAGGATCCCTATAGACCAATGCCATTACTGCAGGAACATTTGTGTTTGCGACAGCACTGAGGACCCTCACTGTTTCCCTCACACAGTGATGGACAGCTGGGCCCTCTGGTCATTGAGCTCAGATGCAGGAGAATTGCCTGTGGATAGTCTTCTGGAGCTTGAGCATCAGTTCCTTAGGGGAAGGAGGGGGTTTTCTGCTCCTACGATACAATGCTAACAATTAGTCCAACCTCTTCTGCGGGATGTGGCAGTTCCAACTCTGGCAATACGGAGTCATGAGACACAGCTAAGCTTAGGTAAAGGATCTGTGAGTGATTAATCACTCCTGGGCCCAAATCTTGGACCACCAGCCAGGGGAAAGTAATAACTGATGACAAATAATGGAAACCTCATAATGACACCTCATTTTTAAAATCTTGACATTAGAAAGAAGTAACCACTAGAAAGAAGAAAGTTCACAGGAAATTCATGACGATGGACAAGACCTGGTATCCTAGAGAACCCTCTCCATGAGGATAAGTTTTACTCTAGGTTTGAGATTTTGCCTGAAAGTTTATCAGGTGATCCGTATATTAGAAGCCCCAGGAATAAAGTAGAGAAGTTCCCAGTCTTCTCAGAAACCAAAATGAGAAAGTCTGACCCCATCATCTTTGTGATAACACCAACACCACACTCACTGCCACGAAGTTGATTCTGACTCAGAGTGATTCTGTAATTTGCTGAAAAAACACACAGCAAAAGGAAACGTGTAACAAGTTAATAGAACGAGTCTTGCTGAGACACAGACAGAGGTGCATGAAAGTGAATGGGGTCTGTTTCACTTGGATCAAGCCAGGACTAAGTCAGAAGGTTCCCCGCAGTAAACTCCTGGAAAATATGTGGGTGTGGTTTACAGTTTTAGACAAGTGTGCCAATAAGTAAATGTATCAGACTGTGGATGTGAAACAAATTTCCCAGGGACCAGGGACAGTCATGAATATGCATTAGAGTGAGGTTATGATTCTTAACAAGATAGAGTGAATTGTACTTCTTGGTTCCAAATGCCTTCTAATTTTGTCTGGTGCTGTCTTTATGGTGATTTTCCGTTCCTTAAACAAAATCCTTCTGATCCATCTGATTTGTGAGCAGAAGATTGGGAGTGTCTTTTATGGACATGTTTGCCTGGCCAGTTTTGGTCAAAGGGGATACTCATTTGGTATAATGGGATATTTTTCTGTGAGGAAATGACTCACAAGAGACAGGTATCAGGAACAAAATGAAGAGTAATTATAGACAATAAAGGAAGTATCCCAACATAATGTGGCAACATCACATACCCTAAGGGGAGGTACCTTGGGCAAGCTGTGGAATTTACATGATTACATAAAGTTAAGTAGATAGGAGAGTGGTCTCAAACAGAATGTCCAATGTACATATTTGCTAACATTTTTATCTGGAATGTGGATATACCCCACCAGCAAAGTGAAAAATCTGGTAGGAACTGGAAACACAGGGAATCCAGGACAGACGAATCCTTCAGGACCAGTGGTGAGAGTGGCGATACTGGGAGGGTGGAGGGTAGGTCGGGTAGAAAGGGGGAGCCAATTACAAGGATCTACATATAACCCCCTCCTTGGGGGATGGAAAACAGAATAATGAGTGAAGGAAGACTTTGGACAGTTTAAGACATGACAAAATAATAATAATTTATAAATTATCACAGATTCATGAGGGAGGGGGTGAGAAGGGAGGGCAAAATGAGGAGCTGATGGGAGTTGTAAGAGCCCCCAATAAAATGATTAAAAAACAAAACAAGGAGATATAAATCTTGAAGTTAAAATACAGGATTTTTCCAATTACTGAGATAAAATAAAAAGAGAGAGATCTGGAAACAAAAGTCCAATTATGAGTTGCAATGCTCAAGAGCAACCTCATCTTAAAGCAATGTCTACAAAGTTCTCCTTTACAAGTTTCTCAGGGAGACAGATTTTGATTGGCAAGATTATCTATGTCCTCCTTGGGTACTAGTATTCAGTAAATATTTGTGCTCTTCCTTCCTTCCCTGTTTTGTTAACTGGTATACCTGGGTTAGCCTCGTGAATCAACTGGACTGCATAAACAAAATTAAATCTGTAAAGCAGAATTTGAAGTGCCTTCCCATCCCGAAAATGCTGCTGTGGGTTACCAAACCAGTAAATTCTTAAAAGATCCGAAAGCCTTACCTTTCTCTAAACAGAAGACTCGTTGATGTAGACTGCCAACCTGATGATTAGAAACATACATATAAACCACTAAACGAACAGAACTCAGAAAATAAAGTATAGTGTGATTATGGGCAGTGCATGCTGTATATATAAAGTTAAACATCTCTCATATCCTCTGCCTTGGATCACTGGACAAGCTGTGAAATTTACAGGTGTACACAAGGCTAATATGTTTGGGGAGTTATCTAAATTTATATTGTGTCTGAAAATGACCCTTTAAATAATTTCCTCTGTGACCGCCTCACTGACCACTCACCCACACACTGTGAGCCTCGACCTGCTTTTGCAATGGCTGCCTCCATGCTGATGGTAAACAAGCCGTGAAACCTCCTTCCTGGCTGTGTCCTAGCTCGTTTGCCCTCAGGAGGGTCAGTGAGGTTTGTGGAATAATGTCCTAGGGGGAGAGGCGTATTCAATAGGAACAGGTTAAGCATTTTGTTGGTTGTATACCTTTTTAAGAATATTATCAACCTATTAAGAATACTCAAAACTCTGATAACTTGGATTCTGAGAACAGTGTAGTACTAGGTCTGGACCAGACAGACATAAGTAGAAGAAACAGAGAAGAATGGGTAAATGGAGATTATGTTAGTCTGGGTATTTTAGAGAAACAACTCCACAGAAACTCATGTATAAGAGATAATTTTATATAAAGGGTAACTGCACATCAAGAAAACATCCCAACCCAGAGCTGCCCAATCCCACAAGTCCAACATTAACCTATATGTTCAACACCAATCCACAAAGTCATCCTTCATCTCACAAAACACACACTATGATGCCGACTGCAGGAAGAAAGCTGAGTCAGTGAATGTGTAAGCATCTCAGTGTTGGCAGGGGTCTCCACACAGCTGCTCCAGCACCCAGGGCTGCATTGGGGTAGCTCCCTGTGGTTCGCCTTGGGGTTGTTTCACAGGAAGTCAGCCTTGAAAGCTGAAGCAGGGAACTGCAAAAGCAGCTGCACCCTGGTGCAACCATCAGAAAGCAAGAGGCCCGAGAAATAGAAAGGTGAGGTTCACCGAGCCATTTATTCCCCCATTCTTCAGATAACCCCACATGTGTTTATTGGCCAGGTTGGCACAATAAACTAACTACCTCAGAGATGTAGAAGACAAATTCTGGAGACTGCATCTTAGCTGTGCTGGGGTTCAATGAAGTCCTTCACCTAATAGATAGCACTGCCTTGTTGTCACGGCTTCATTCTACCAATGAGATACTGGGTATTCAAATCATAACAGGAGAACTTCACAGTCTCCACCAGATGCCACAGAACCTCCTCCTTAAGCAACCAGTGTTTTATAGCTGTGCTCAGGGATACTGATGCTGATAGAGAAGACAGTGGCAACAATTCCTTTTACTTAGGCACAGGACACAGAGGCCTGGCCCCAGGCTTCATAGCACTGCATGGGACATATAAGGTATTCAGATGCATTCAAAACAGCAATCTGTGTAAGTGTTGAGGTAAAAATAAATTAGAGACGGAAAACAAGCTGATTCCAGGAACCCAAGTGGAAGGCGAATTTTGAGAATGACGAGGGCAACGAATGTGTAAGGGTGCTTTGCTCAATTGATGTATGTATGGATTGTGATAAGAGTTGTATGAGCCCCAATAAAAAGATGTATTAAATTAGAGACTACATTCTGATTCAGATAATCAGTTGAGGATGCTGTAAGATGTAGTTACTTTGTCCTTAAGGGATTGTCCTTGAAAGATATAGTCAGAACTGTCAAATCAAGAGTTTTGTTACTGTTTTTGCTAATTTGTTTGTTTGTTTGTTTTAATATAGAAGTGGTTTTCTACCTGAGTTGGTGATTCCCAAAGGTCTTAGAACAACTCATTAACTTTCAGGGTACAACTGTAATTGTTCTCTAAAGCAGTTTGTTTCACCTTTCACACTGTGATGGCTCCTTGGCCATTGATTCTGTCCAACTTAGAGCCTCACACTGTGTTTCCCATGGCTACGTCCATGGTGATGGTGAACACGCCATGGGTCAGTTTTTGCTGCCTCATCCTAGCCTCCCTACCCCCACGTAGCCCAGGTACAGGTTGAGGAATGGGTGTAGTCAGTAGACAAAGTAAAGAACTTTAGTGGTCAAACATAACTAAGAATCATTTGATGCAATGACAGCATCACTGTGAGCGACACAGACACACAGTATTATCCATCACCCATGTATGCTATTCAGTCTAATTACAGAGAGCAGCCAACAGGCAGAAGAGAAGCAGGGTGGACTCCTTGAGTGTTTGGAAACCCTTTCTGACAAACTCTCTAGCCAAGCACGGGTAGTGGCAATATTCTACACACAGGATGGATTTCTTCTTGACGCTGGCATGTCTGCAATGGGGGAGCTGCAGAGTGCAAGGTGGAGTCATCCTATGAATGGAGAGTGGGTTCCTTTGGGACATTTCTATGAAAAAATAGGAAAAATCCCCCGTTCCTACAGAGTAGAGACAATAGTTAATCCTACAGCGGTTTCAGAAGGTGTCTGTTGATCCTGATGCGAAGTTGCACCCTACTAATCCCTTAATAAACCACTCATTTGAAAGTATGCATCATGGGTTAGGTGCCCATTGCTTGTATTATTGATTCCATGAAAACTAGAAGCTGAATATACTAGTGAAAACCATCTTCATCAAGGAATGGACCAACTTGGAAGAAAATAAGTTTCATGAGAAAGGGTAGGAACAGGTGATATGCCAGCAGTGGCCCTGAAGGGGGAGCAGAAACACTTGGAACATTCATTGCAGACCCAGGTTCACCAGGCTAGCCTAGAAGGAAGCTCCGACAAAGGCCTGAGCAACACTCTTTGGACCAATGTTCATAACAAAGCCATCATCAAGAAAAGATCACTGTAGAGTGCATCACCAAAAGGTAAGGACAAATTCTCTTTGGAGAGATCACACAGTGAAATTCAAGCCATAATATGTCCCACTAAGCGGCTTGCTCACAGAAACCCCTCAGTTTTTCCTCCCAACATTCTCTGAATTGGTCAATGCACACACATCACAGGTCACCCTATTTCTTTATCTGTTTCCGGTGGGAAAGAATGATCTTTCAGCAGAACTGCCACATAGAATTTCCTCGGATGAACTCTTTACTCCAACCACACCTTCAGGGTGTACTCTACGTTGAAAATTGATTCCATAGTCACATATTGTGATCTTTTAATCTGCTGACACAGCATCACACAATGTTGCTGTGATTCATACATTCTCAGTGGTTCAGTTTTCAGCAGAGGACTGTGTCTTTTTCTTAGCTTTAATGCTCTGATACCATCTGTCCAGCATGTGTGGATGACTTGAAATACCAATTGCAGAGCTTAGAGAATCACAGCAAGGTCACAAAACATGTAGAGAGACACCTAGATGGGCTCTCTATATCAACGCCTCTCTGTGTATGTGTGTGCGTATGCGTGTGTGTGCGTTTGAAGTAAAACAATTTTGACCTTTATTTACTGATGTGGGACAACTCAAATTGAGAATCACAGAGGAGAAATTGTATGTGATGCAACAGTGAGAGGATTGCAATTAATTAGATGAAATTAAATGTGTATGAATTATTGAATACAAACCTGATAATCTGGAACGTAAACTTTAGAAAATAAAACACCATTTATTTATTTATTATTGTTTTATATTTAATTAAGTCTAGGTTTATATTTAAGTGCATTATTTTGTATCCAGTAACTTAAGCAAACTCCCAGTAGCTTGGCTTGTCCCCTCTCCCCACCCCTTCTCTGTCTTGAAAACTATTATCTTCCCCTTCAGTTAATGGCTGCCTACCCTCTACACTACTGTTTCTCCTTCACCCGCAAAGTCCCACAAAGTCTCCACTTCCTCCGAACAAAGTCAGTAACAAAAAGAAACAAGAATAAAGTGTCACAACCTATAATGCTTATGGTCTTGAACGTACAACTTAGTCATTCTCCAGTTCAAGTGGGAGGAAAACCACAGCCCCTGGCAGGAAACACCTCACCACACGCGTGTCTACTCCTGAGGATGGTCCTTGTGCTAGTGGGGCATGAGCACCCCCTGTGGCCCATCCTTCACTGTAAGTGAGGTTTGTGTCTGGGCTTACACTGAACAGACTTCACTGTGTCTCTTGCACAGTAATACACAGCTGTGTCCTCTTGTTTCAGTCCATTCATTTGCAAATAGGCGATGCTTTTGGCATTATCTCTTGAAATGGTGAATCTGCCTTTCACAGATGAAGCGTACTCTGTTGTTTGACCATTGGCTGCATTTCTAATAAAGCCAACCCACTCCAGTCTCTGTCCTGGAAACTGCCGGATCCAACTAATATAATAGTCACTGAAGGTGAATCCAGAAGTTGCACAGGAGAGAGTCAGAGACCCACCAGGCTTTCTCAGGTCACCTCCAGATTCCGCCAGCTGCACCTCACACTGGACACCTGTAAATACAGAGACAGAGTGGTAATATCACACACATACACGTGCGTACACACATACACACCCACACAATTATACACACAACCACACAACAGTGTCCTCTTTTTTTTTTAAAAAAAAGAGAAGTGTCCTCAATTATTACCATAAATAATGGCCAGCATAAACACCCAACTCAATCCAAAACCCATGATGAGTTAGTCCTCTGGTTTAGCTAGCAATGGAAACAACAGACTCTAGACACGGAGGCTTCTCTCCAGGAGCTCCCAGGGCAGGGCCTGTGCAGGTTTATCAGCACACAGAGAGAGCTGCATTTGCATGTCCCTCCCCTTATAAGCAGAGCAGTGAGTTCCATGGCCCAGCATTCTCCTTGTGACTCTGAGCAACAGAAGAACCCTCACAGGAGAATGGAGCTTTAATAAAGCTTGTTTACAAGCATGGCAAAGAGGCATAGCTCCTGCTATAGTTAAATGCATTCATATTTAATGAACTTTTAATTCATAAACACTATTCTACCTAAACATGAATCTTTGTAGGATGAGACTTCTGAATGCAGCCTTTCTCCTTCTTCCTTCCCCCTCAATATGTGGAAACCGGGGTGTTACTGCTCATTGGAACATGATGACAGTAGACAGCTTTGTTATTGTTTCTTTTTGATGAACATTTTTGGTTTATTATCTTTCAAGATATTTCCTCATTTCATTGACACTGATAGTCTTTTGGCATAAAGTTGTTCATACAATATGACCATTTTATATTATTAATACCCACTCACCATTATATTGTATGTAAAAAAAATACCCACTCACTACGAAGTTATATCTCCTCTCTGGTTTCTGAAATAAGGGATTTATGTCAACTGTGCTCCACGCAGGTGTAGTGGCCTGCATAGGCCTGCCATATTCCTATCCAATAAATTGTGTCTGCGATCCTACTGACTTCCCTTTACTGTGCCCCCCATACAGTAGAAGTGGCTTGTTCTCAGCAGTCATAGAATTGGAGTACAGAGAGAAGTATCATGTGGACTTGTTTCTGGAGCTCAAGAATCAACTCCTCAGAGATGGGCCATGTGTTTCTTTCTTTCTCTCTTTATCTGCTATCAAGGCATACTGTTAACAGCTCCTCTGAATCCTTCAAAAGGAATCGGCAAATCCAGCTCCAGTGATATGGACTGATTATGGTGTCACTAGAGACAGCACAGGTTTGGGAGAAGATGTTTGAAGGTTTCACTACTCCTCAGACAGAATCCTGCATCTGTACCTGTGACAGGACAACTAGGGACAGGGAAAACAATCCGTTATGTAAAATAATAAACACCTCATTCACAGCAACTTATTTTTGGAAACTAGACACGCACAGCGAGAATATAACACCAACAGAAGAATGCACACAGGAAACCCAGAATGCTGGGTACATACAGAGGCAAAAAGGTAGGTCAACACTCACATTGCAACAATGAGATAATTAATAAGCTTTCCTTTATTTTTTAAAATAATTGTGGGGGTGGGTGGAATTTGTTTATTTTGTTGCTGCTGCTGTTGTTTTTATTGATTTTTATTGAACTTTTGTCGTAATATGACTACCAAAGTAAATCAGAGTAGTTAATAACCAGTGGACAAGCAGATAAATTCTAGGCTCCCATGTAATTCTAGCTCCAATCCAAGAACTGGTAGTTCTTATAACATGGACCTTCTCAATACTCGCCTTCATGAGGAGATCACTGAAGATAAGTTGATACAACAAAGTGTTGTGAAGAAGGCAGATGGTGCAGGGATATCAATTATAATTGTGTCTGGGGCTTAAAAGCTTGTATTCAAACAAGTTGTGATCTAAGTTAGAAGTCAACTAAATCCACATCGAAGAAGCCCAGCAGCCTATGTGAACCAAAGATGACTATAACAAAATCCAAAAATGATGAAAGGAATTATGAGAGATTAAATTGGGAATACCTAATTTGTAGAAGCACACAAGGAGTGGATGCATAGAAATAAGAACTGATTCCATGGTTATTGGGAGCAGAGATGGGCTGGGAGGGTGAAGGGAATTGGCGAGCAAACAATGAAAGCAGGAGTAAGGAGGGAGCATTAAAATGACTGGTGATGATGTATATACAGTTCTTCAAAATTATGACTTGATGATGGAAATGTATGCTATGCGAATATTATATCAAGAGAATGACTAAAGAAAGAGAAAGAAATAAACCAAACGACCTATGGTTAGGATGGGTGAAGCAGTTTCTGAAGGAGCACTGAGCTTATGTTAATGGTGGTGGAATTGTTTGGAAGGATATCAATAGTGGTTGTAACATTTATAGTATAATCACTGGCACTGAATTATAAATGCGTAAATAGTTGAATTGGACATAGTTTTGTTGTGCATAGCTTTGCCAGAATTAATAAATAATAATAATTAGACGAATAAGAATGAGTACAAGACAGAAGAAAATATTCTAAAATTGATTCTGGTAACAACTGTACAATTCTCCTTGGTTGCATTATTGAATTATATGATACTGGATTGTGTTAAGCTGGGTTGAATAAGGAAAAAAACTCAGAGTCACATATGTATAGTAATTATACATGAAGCGAACATCCCAGGCCAGTTCAGATCAAGTTCTAAGTCCCATACTAGTCCCTAAGTCCCACTGAAGACTAAATCAGCCACATGCAGCAATGCAGGAGGCTCACATGCGGATAGTGCAAAGGCTCATAGACACGATGGCAGTGGACATCTCCAGGGCTCTGGCTGCCATCAGCATGTTTTGGAGTGGCTCGTCACCAGGAAATTGAAGCTGAGAATGTGTGGCTGCCTCCAGAGAGAAAGAGAAAGAGGCCAGCCTTGGAGAGCCATTTTTCTCAGTTGCCCTCTAATGAAGCTGCAACCTCATTGACAGGCTAAACTGCGCCCACATGTTCCTATGGGAGCCATGTTGGCATAAAAAACACCCTGTTACATGGATGAAGTGCCAAAAATCTGTTGAAAAATGAAAACTACATCTTGCTTGGTAAAGGGCAAGTGATAAAAGCAAGGCTTCAAGTTGCTTTATTGACAGCGACTTCTACAATGAGCTTGAAAATCGCAAGTGTGTGGGTGATGCAGGACCACACAGCTATTCTTCTGTTGTACACAGGGGGCTATGAGACACAGTCAACTTGAGGGCATCTAACAAAATAAAGCAAGAAAACCCCAAACAAGGGATTTCCTCTAGGAAACAAGAGGGGTGGAGAGGAAGCCTGAGAGGAAGCCCCTCTGTCACGCCCTCTGCACAGGTTCCTGGAGATGAACTCTGCTCTGGTCCTGAGTGCCACCTGCTGGACATTCCTTCATGCCTCCTGGGAGAGGTGTGTGTCTGAGCTCACAGTGTCTTTCTGTCACTGTGCCTTTAGCACAATAATACACGGCTGTGTCCTCAGTGGTCACGGAACGCAGTTGCAGGAAGAACTGGTTCTTGGCTGTGTCCGCAGTGATAGAGATCCGGCCCTGGAAAGCTGGGTTATAGCTTGTGCTCCCTGTCCAGTATCCCATCCACTCTAGTCCTCTCTGAGGATGCTGGCGGATCCAGTTCCAGTAGTAACTACTGGTGATGGAGTCATCAGAGACAGAGCAGGTGAGAGACAGCGTCTCTGAGAGCTTCACCAGCCCTGGGCCAGACTCCCGAAGTGTAGGCTTTGACAGGACACCTGGGGACAAGAAGAGTCATGGTGAGTAATGCCCTCTCCCATGCAAGTCCCTGTGATTCATGGATCCCATGACCTAGATACTCTCACCTCGGGTGACTGCCAGCAGGCAGAGCAGGGTCCACAGTGTTTGCATGGCCCACTGGAGGATGAAGACCTCAACAGTCTCAGAGGAGGATGGTGATTTCTCCAATATCCACCAGGGAGATTTGCATACGGGGCCCAGTGGGAGGTTACAAGAGGCTAAGACATGGACACTCTCTGTGGCAACCTAGAGCCAGAAGCTAAATTCAAGGAAACCACCAGACCTGAACTAAGTTGCTCTGTTTCTAGTGGTGACTAATACAGCCTGTGATCTGTGATCGTGTGGGGGTTCCTGCCATGCATACTGTGACCTGACACAGGGACATATGAGAGGTTCCTGAAGTGGAATATGAGTAGGACAGATTCCATTTCACACAGAAGAGGTCACCTCACCTCTCCATGGTGCATCCTGGCAGAAGTGGAGGGAAGAATGTGGGAACAGGAATCTCTTTGGGGAACAAAGAGAGAAAAAGAAAAGCTCAGAGGAAGGAAGGTTGTGTCACAGGTGGAGATTCTCTTGATGTTCAGGATTCTGAGTGATTTAACTTGTCTGTACACCCTAATGGAATACACAGAATGTGGCAGCAGTGTGTATTATCATGCTGAACATTTAGTTTTTGAAATAGAGTGTCTTTCATCTAGTTAGCATTGGATTGCCAAACATAAATTCAGCAGTTCAAACCTGACAGATGCCTCATTGCATAACGATGAGGCTGTATTTTCCCACAAAGATTTACAAACACTCACAAAGCCTAAATAGGGTCCTTTATGAATCAGAATGCACACAGTGGTAGCAGCTTGTTTTATCTTTACATTTGTGTGTGTGTAATTTTCCATTAATGTGTTCATTATTTTCATATAGAAAAAGATGGAACACAATAGTTTATTTAAAATTATAAGTTTCATTATTTATTTTTATTCAAAATTTAAATGCCTGTAGAATCTGTATGTGTGTGTGTGTGTGTGTTGGAGGAATTTATATGCTACAATTAATTTTTGTTCTTTCTATAAAATTTCCTTTCACAAAATACATTTGCAGGGTCCTTACATGAATTAAGCCTCCAGTGCATTCCTCTGACCATAATCCAGGCATGTGAATAGCCTTCTTATCAGACAGAGACCATTGTAAAGTCAGTAAAAGCAGTTTAGTTTAGATAAAATATAATATCTTATAATTTTTTCATACTTGACACATTTTAAATTTGCTTGGATTAAAAAAATAAGGGAAGGGGAAATTCATGTTGATTAAGTTTCCATTGAATTCCCTGTGACCATAGACCAGGGATGTGAAGAGTCTTGCTATCATGCAGGTGCATTGGAATGTAGATTAGTGAAGATGCACTTAGGTTAAAAGTTAACACCTTATCATTTGATCTCCCTTTTAACCCATTTTAAATTTATACCAGTTTTCAATAGGGTCTACTTTTTGTCAATTGAGGTTGTTTCTCTGTATTACCTTGTTGTTGGGTGATATAAAATTTTTTTGGTAAAGATTTCTGTGAATGAAATCCAGGATAGGAAAATCTAGAGACAGTAACTGGATTAAAAGTATTTTTGGCAGTATGGTATGGTAAGTTGGGGGGAAATTGGGAGTTAAATACATTGAATACAAGAGAGAAGACAATATTCTAAAATTTATTATGGTAATAATTGTGTAACTCCTCTTAATTTAATTAAACCATTGAAATATGTGATATGTGATTTATAGCCTTTTTAAAAATATGAACAAAATTAGATAATGTCAAACTATCAAAAAGAATCGTGTCGGGGATCTGAAATACTTGTCTACCAGCAATCAGCCAGCTGATTGAAGCATCAATTAATTCTCCTTGACAGATGCACAACAGTCAGTGTGATCTAAGGATTTTAATTAACTAAATCCAAATTTAGAGGAGGGAAGAGTATCAGAGCTTAAATTATGAAGACCCATCTTGCAAAAGCTTATAGATGATTAATTTTGGAGCCCAGAGTCTATTTGAAGGATCCTGACATGGATTCAGCTGAAGACGAATCTCTCGGATAATCGATCAGATCAGAGATGTGAATAGCTGTGTTATCATATAAAGAGGATTGAAAAGTTGACTGTGGAAGATATGGTTAGGTTTAAATGGAACACCTTATCATTTGCTCTCCTTTTTGACCCTTTTAAAGCTGTTTCAGTGTTTAATATTATATTTTCTCTTTTCAATTGAGATTATTCTGCTTTGTTTCATCATTGTTCTTGTTTTTTGTTTCTTGATTTCTTTCCTTTTTTGTATGATCTTATGCATATGAAATACATGATTGGTAAATCTATAGAGGCAGTAAACAGACTATTAATTATTGAATGTCATATTGGAGGGTGAGAACAGGGGAGAATTGGGAAGCTAACAATGGATACATTCTGACATACAAAAATTTTGAAATTGATTTTGGTGATGAGTGCAAAATCTTAATATGAAATAATCAAAACTGGAATATGCATCACATATTAAAGACTGATATAGATTTTACAACTTTTATACAACTCTCCTTAATGTTATCTTGTCTGAGTGCAGTATGTATCACTGTTTTAGTTTTTGAAGACACTTTGGAGATTACGTGTAGAGGGTATGGGGCAGAATGCAGATCTTCAAGCTTCCCTCCAACACAGGTGAATTCATTCTTTATTTCCAGGATCTTAGAACAATCTCTACTGTATTTGATCCCCAAGTTTTACATTATCTACATTAACAGCTAACGCTCGGTGTTGCACCCCAGCATTGTTACAAGATCATAAGCTCAACTGTGTCAAGTCCCCAAGAGGATGGCCACCATGTTCTCACAGGTCACTTCCTAGAACAGGTAGCATCAAAGCTTAGAGGAGGACACAGGGCAGACAGTAAGAATGATTCCGCGTGTTATTAAAATATAATATCTACAAGAACTCTCAGGAAGAGTTCTATCACAGAAGAGTGCTTAGACAGGGTTATCAGGTTGGAGGATGCTGAGAGCACACACTGGACTCAGAGGTGGAATCTGATCCTGCCCTCTTCCTTTCTGCACAGAGCAAAATGCCTCTCACCTTTCCTTGAACACTTTTCCCTAAGTCAGTGAGGATGAGGGGAGGAAGCTGAGTCTGTTGTCTGCTCACTCCCTTTTTCATCCAGCCTTCTCATAGAAGAACGGTGCCAGGTAATCTCAGGATATTTTACATTTCTGCCTTCTGCCTCTATGGTCAGCATCCCTGGCTTTTATTCTGGCTTCTCATATGATGAGATGCCCATGTCCTGCTGTAAATGAGGCTGACTATATAAGAGTTAAGTTTCATGGGTGAATTAAAGGATCTTGCGTTAGGATGGTATGAAGTAGATATGAGAGCTGAATTCTTTGAAAGACTGTGTATGTTGCATTTAAATCTCATATCTGTCTGTGACCCAGGATGACTCACAGGGGCCACTGCCTCCAAATGATATTTGTCAAGAAAGGATCCATTCTGTGGTACGCGGATGACTTGGTGCTCAAGACTGGCATTGGATTCTGCTACATCTGAAGTGATGCATGGTAATGTGATAAATGGCCACCTAGATCTTGTCATGAGGGACAGTAAGATCCTCAGGTTCATTCCAAGGACATGGCAACCAGGCTATCAATTCTTAGTAGTAAATGGTGAGTGCATCTCTATAAAAAAAAAAAGAAAGAAAGAAAGAAAGAAAGAAAGAAAGAAAGAAAGAAAAGAAAATAATTAGGGCAAAGAATGTACAGATGTGCTTTATACAATTGATGTATGTATATGTATGGACTGTGATAAGAGTTGTATGAGCCCCTAATAAAATGTTAAAAAAAACAACTGAAGCACAAAACAAATTCACAAATAGTGCCAAGAAATTGAGCAATTAAAGGGAATTTCAGCTAAAGTTTGAAGCAAGGTTTGTGATTTATAGTTCAGATCAGAAAATGATTGCTTATTGGAATCAAGCACTATATAATAAGTTACTTTAAATTTATTTTTCAGGTTTATAATTTTCCTGAGCACAAATTACCCTGTAAGTCATGAAGAAATGAGCCTCCCCTTCAAAAGAAAAAAAAATACAATGAATAAAAAGTTTTCCTGGGCATTTAAAAAGACAAAACAAAACAAAAAAACCTTAATATGATACTTAAATGTACGTGTGTGTGTGTGTGTGTGTGTGTGAATTTTCAATATTTCCTTTCTTTCTACAGATATTCTGTTTGAGTTAGTTGTTGCTCTTTTTCTTGATGCCATGAGTTTTCTGGTTGAGTCTGCATTTGGTAGCTAAATTTTGATTTGCAGATGCATTTCAGATACTTGTAACATCTGTGGTATTGTCATGTAGAGTAATGAGTTTTAAAAATAGATTAGAATAATGTTTCATATTTTCATGACTTTGCAACTTGTAGAAAGATCCGAAATAAAGGTTTTCTTTATTATTGAGGAACATGCTTGTTTGCCACCTCATAATGTTACATTAACAGTATCACTAGTGTAATTCCAGTTTAGACATGTATGAGTTCATTCTACAATATGAAAAGAAAAGCAGGTGTTTAATCATGCTATTAGAACCAGTGGATGGCTAAGATAAGATAATAAAGTCTTGGTAGGACACACACACACACACACACACGCCTTCAGTCCTTCCAACTCACCTAGGCATTAGCCCAAGACCAAGGAAGCACAGTGAGAAGGGGAGGTGGTGAGGTGTAGCAGAGGCAATTAACAGAGCGTAGTGAAGCAAGTCCCAGTGGGGCCTCACAGTGTAGGGATGCAAAGTGACTGGCGGAAGGTGCAGTATCTGGAGTGGTGGCAACAAAAATGGTGTTGGCTCACAGCAGCAGATACTGCAAGTTGGGGCCACAGGGTGGTGTGGGACAGCATGGCACAATAACACAGTCTACCAAACTTTGCTAGGTGGAGCAGAACACTGAACAGCCCACAAATAGCATAGCACATGTGTTGAGGCAGGACATCTAGATCAGACAGCGTGCTGATCAAACCACCTGGAGGAGGGAGGGAGAGAGAGTGGGGAGAGACAAGGAGAAGAATAAAGAAGAACAGAGGAGAGGAGAGGAACAGAAGAGAGGAGAGGGGAGGAGAAGATCAGAGGAGATGAATGGAGAGGGGAGGAGAGGAATGGAGAGGGGAGGAGAGGAAAGAAGAAGAGAGGATAGGGGAATAGAGGAGGGGAAAGGAACAGAGGACAGGAGAACAAAGAGATTTAAAGAGAACCATTTATCTAGGTTGCATCTGTAAAGATCAGTCAAGCTGTAACCTGATTGACAGGCAAAACTCCACTACTCTTCTTACAGGTGTCATGTTGGGACACACAAAAACCTATTTAAAAAAAACCCTAACTATTAGAAAGAGGAAGCAAGGTATCCTAAGGGTTTTGATGAGAATTCTTGACAATATAAAGCTTCAAAGTCAGACAAGTCTTCCTGATATTCCACAAAAGGTGAAATCAATTACAAGGATCTACATGTGACCTCCTCCCTGGGGGACGGACAGCAGAAAAGGGGGTGAAGGGAGACGCCAGATAGGGAAAGATATGACAAAATAATAATCTATAAATTATCAAGGGCTCATGAGGGAGTGGGGAGCAGGGAGGAAGGGGAAAAAAAGAGGACCTGATGCAAAGGGCTTAAGTGGAGAGCAAATGCTTTGAAAATGATTAGAGAAAAGAATGCTCAGATGTGCTTTATACAATTGATGTATGTATATGTATGGATTGTGATAAGAGTTGTATGAGCCCCTCATAAAATGTTTTTTTTTAAAGTGAAGCCCAGATAAAAAGACAGACCCTTGTTCACAGGGAAATCCAAGCAAGATCGGCTAAAGCGGGAATTTCTAATTTTCCTTTTCAGTACACTTAATTGCTATAACCACGCCCCTCAGTAGTCCAACATAGAAGGAATTAGAGGGGATGTGGCCTGTCTGGGTTCTCTTGGAGACACAGAGAGAAGGCAGGTAAGGAGGAGTGGCCTGGCTATGGAGAATGCTGATGGCCAGGATCCTTGGTGACCTCCCTATAATGTCTCTCTCCCTAAACCCCTAAAACAGACATCATTTGCATTGTTTCCATGACTCTTCTATCTTTGCAACAATGAAATGCAAATGATTTAAAAGTAGTACATGGCTTTCTAGAATTTCTGTGCATATTTTCGGCAATTATGTATTCAACTACTTATATTATTAGAGACGTGTAGGAGAAATTTTATAGTAAAGCACTGTTATTGATAACATTTATATTCTTTTCATTTTGTCAATTCACTTTTAACACTTATGGCTTTAGTCTCTCTTTTTTAAAATTCAGCTACATTTACATTTGCCATTTATTTGAATTTCATATATAGAAACTTCATTTATATGTCATACATAGAAATACAATCGTATTTTATCCTAGGTTTAAATATTCATTTTCTCATGTGAGAAATATGGGCCCCATATAAAATTTTTGTTGCATTTATTGCAGTGACCCAAGCAAAACCGGGTATGGCTTAGCTTCATTGTTGTCATTAGTTGCCATCGAGTCAGAACTGACCCATAGCCACCTCATGCAAAACAGAAGGAAACACTGCACCGTCCTGTGGCATCCTTACAATGGTTTCTATGGTTGCGCCCATTGATGCAGCCACTGGTCACTCCATCTCATCGAGGGCTTTCCTCTTCATTGCTGCCCCTCCACTTTACCACCATGATGTCCTTTGCCAGGGACTGGTCTCTCCTGACATGTCAAAATATGTGAGGCAACATCTTGCCATCCTTGCCTCTAAGAAGCACAATAGGTGCACTTCTTCCAAGGCAGATTGGTTTGTCCTTTTAGCTGTTCATGGTTTGTTCAATCTTCTTTTCAAACACCAACATTCAAATACTTCGATTCTTCTTTGGTTTACTATCGAATGTGCAATTGTTACATGGATATGAGGCAAGTGACATTATCATGGCTTGGTCCACAAAGTCTTCAAAGTAACGTCCTTCTTTCCAGTACTCACTAATATCTTGTGCAACAGACTCACCTAATAAAACTCATCTTTTGATCTCTGGAGGGCTACCTCCATGATCACTGATTGTGGATTCAAGCAGGACAAAATCTTGATGACTTCAACCAGTTCTTCATTTATCACGCTGTTAACTATTAGTCCACTTGTGAGGATTTTGGTCTTCTTCACTTTGAATCATCATCCATACTGAGCTCTGCAATCCTTGATCAGCAGCAGCAAATCCTTCATTACTCCTCACTCTCAGCAAGCAAGGTTGTGTCATCTGCTTATTGCACGTTGTTAATAAGCCTTTTTCATCCATTCCTGATGCCACATTTTCCTTCATATAATCCAGCTTCTCTGGTGATTTGCTGAGAATACAGATTGGACAAGTGTAATGAGAGGATTCAACCCTGACACACAGCCTTATTGACTTCAAACCATGCCATATGCCATTGTTCTCTTCACCCAACTACGTCTTGATCCAGGTACAAGTTCCTCATGAACACAAGGAAGTGTTCTGGAATGGCCATTATTTTCAAGGATATGCATCATTTATTAAGAACACCTGGATTTTCATAACATTTTCAAATTGCAGAAAGAGTCCACCTGCTATTGAATTTTTGTTTTTCTTTCATGAATCATACGTTTATGGTTGTATCTGGCATCTCACATTCATACATACATACATACATACATACATACATACATACAAACAAAAATAAACATTTATATAATGTCCACAATTTTCCTCTAGAATATTTATGGCTTTGAATTTTGTTTTAACATCTGATCATTTAAAAATTTTTTCTTAATAGGAATAAAGTCTGAGTGAAGTTTCTTTGCTTTACACTTTTTTGTAAAGTTCACACTTTTTTGAAGTTTCCCTACAAATTATTTTTTCAACAGTCAAAAAATTCCCTTAGAGTTGACCTAGAATTTTATCTTCTAGTCTTCATATATTCAACAAAACATATTCATATTGTTAAATATATTTTACTTGTGATATAAAGTTGCAGTATTTTTCAGAAACTTAGATGGCATTTATGTCAAGGTTAATTTTATGAGAAAGAGTCATGGTTCTCTAATCAAATGTCAACATAAAAACAAAATACTTTTTACCTTCATCAAAACACTAGCAAATTATAAAGTCATTCATTTTTATCCTGCAAAGGCTGCAATATTGTTAATCAATACCACCCTGTGCAGTGAATAAACATACAATCAATCTGTTAAGAGCTGGAAGCCAGTGGGACTGCCTGACCACCCCACACCCTCAGCCTCCTGGACTCACACATTTTCAACTATCGACAGAGAATAAGCTTACCACTTAGCCATCACTTATTTTGTGAAATATATTCATATTTTAGTTTTTTGGCCGATTTTTGCCTTCCACAGGCACCGACTTTTAGGAGGTTTATGGTATATATTTCCTTTATTTCAATTTAAGGGGCAATAGTACAGTCACTGAGGAGAGGATGTTGGGATTGAACCACTGACCTCGAGGTTAAAAGCCCAATACTTAGTTTTCAACATCACCACGCCTCTGTACATTTCTGTTCCATGGGCCTGATTTCACAGGTTACTATAATGTTAGTTACTCTCATGCAAACTACATGTTTATTTATATGGTGAACATTATATTTTCTATATTTTCAAGTAATTAAGTTAAAACTAAGGGGGAAATGCCTGCAAATCTCATGACAGAATTTCGTAAGAACAACCTCTTCCATGCAAATATCTTTTTTAGAAGAAGTTCAAACCTGTCTGAGAAGGTCAGTGTTGGCCGCCATCAACTCGATGGCTGTGAGAGTTTCTTTGTTACAATTTAGGAGACGCTAATCCAGTCCTATGATTATAAACAGCGATCCCCCAGAATCTCTTTGAGAGCAGTGGGAATAAAGCAGCTGAAGTCAAAACAGAAAGCTGCATCTCTGCTCAGCCCTGCACCTGCTCCTGCTCCTGGGTCTGTGCTGTTAGTCCTGAGCGCCCCCTGCTGGTCCCAGTGTACCAGGATGTCCTGAAGGATAGTTTATGTGAGGGCCACCCTGGCTTCCCTGTCTGTGTCCACTTGCACTGTAACACACAGATGTGTCCTCAGTGCTCTCAGAGGTCACAGGTAGTTAGAGTTGATTTTTGGAAGGGTCATGGTCACTACCATAGTGACCAATAGTAGGAGATCTTCATACACCATAGTCTCTCCCTGGGTGCTGCCTGATCCAATCCCAAATACCCTCTCTCTGACACTGACCCCGTGGTATGACCAGCACCTTCAGGAGAAAAAGGAAGAGGAAGAGGAAGGAGATACACATTTATGAACCAAAAGCGCCCTGGCTCAACAGGCTCCAGAGTCTCCTCCTGGTAAGGCCACTTTTAACCAGGAAACTATACCAAACGTTTTCTATGAGTGTAACTGACCAGTATAAGGTCTGGGATCCAGGAGCAGTTTGCTAAGGCCACAGCACCACGTCTCCACCAGATTTCTACAAAGCGCTTTCCCGAATCAAGTTGAATACAGGCAGGTGAGTCAAATACGAAAGCGAGCAAATGCACATACACGGTGATCATGCTACTTTTACTACACTAGATCTCAGCCAAAAGGCCGAGAAGTGATAGTCATGGCTACGTGTAGGAAAAAGTTCTGAAAATATTGGGAATGTTTTCTTTTTGTGAGAAAAAGGCCAGGAAATTTGAGCTGAGGATTTTTTTTCTTATTACAGCAATACACCTGCTCATTCTTCAAGGGCAGCAAGGGCTGAACCTTGGGAATTTCATGAAGAAACCTTACCTCATCTGCTCTATAGCCCTGCGGTTATTCAGAAGTCACAGAGTGAGCCATTCCAGAGAACCACAAACCAGTGAGAGGCATCAGTTTCATCTGTCCTCCCCCTCTCCCCATGGGGAGATGTATCCCTGTTGTGCTGTCGTGTCACTGGCCTGTGTTCTTGTTGTCACGCTCTAGAAGATAGCAGACACTGTGTCCTCTGGCGCTGAGCTGAGAGGTGCTCTGAGACGCCTGCTCTGCAGCTGCATCAGGCGGAGGGTTTCTGCCCCTCTCAGGAAGGGGGTTCTCTCACTGTGTCCCTTGCACAGTAATACATGGCCGTGTCCTTCAGGCTGCTCCACTGCAGCGACATGGTGCTGATGGAGTTGTCTGTGGAGATGGTGACTTTTCCTTGGAAGGATGGGCTGTTCCTGGTATCAGAATCACTGGGATAAATCATTCCTATCCACTCCAGGCCCTTTTCAGGTGTCTGCCTAATCCAGCCAATCCAGCTTCCAGTAAACCTGTACCCAGATGTCTTACAGGAGAGCCTCAACTCTGCCCCAGACTGCACCAGCTGCACTTAAACACACACACACCTGTGGAGATAGGTTTCAGAGGTCAGAGATTCCCTCTTCACACACGCTCCCCTCCATTCATCTCAAACCAGGTGGGATCCTGACCTGGGAGAAGAGAAATGAGGAGAGCTAGGGTGGCAGAGCCCATCTTGCAAGGAGGATGCAAAGGAATCACACTGTTGTCTCCAGCTGGGGCATGAGAAACCTTCCCCTGTGGAGGTAGCCAGTGGATCTAAAATGGATGTCTTCCATTGTGCATATTTCTGCCCTGCCCTCCATGTCAGACTCCTCCAGCCTTATAACCCTGGAAACCCAAGGCAGGGGGAGTTGCGGGTCATGGGACTCCCAGGAGGGACAGAACCTGATCTTAACATCACACAACACACATACACACACCAAGACACAAACACACAGGCATTGACAACTTATCCCCAAACAGTATTGAACTCTGGCTCTCCACTCAGTGAATCTCTCAGTCCACACTCGGGTGAGAGTGGTTTGAAACCCAATGTGAGGCTGCAGCCCAAGGAGCCTGGGCCCTCTCAGACCCTCCCTCCTTACTGTGTGTGGGGAATTATGTCCAGGCTAGAAAGTACCTCTGTCTCCTTAGTGAATACTTTGAAGAATCTGAGCTCCCAAATGGTCCATTCTCAGTAGACCTCTCCGATTCCTCCCAGCGCCCAGGTCAGCCCTGTGCTTCCTGCTTCCTGAGGGGAGGAAACAAATCTCAGGGAATGTCAGCTTTACTCGGAGTGTCAGACAATCTGTGCAGATTAAAGAGAAAGATGAGTGTGTCATTCTGAATACTCATGGTCAACCTGGTCCTTGTCACCATCTCTCTGACAGTGGAGCTCTGTTCACAAGAGAAGTTAAAAGTCCAAAATGGGGGATATTTCACCTTCATCAGTTTCATAATCTGTCCTTAAACATTTCTCTGACCTACTCTGATCTAAACTAAAGAAAACCATCAGTGTGTTAACTCTCTCTCTTCGAGGAGGCCTTGGGTTTCAGGGAACACAAAGAATTGCTGTCATAACAGCCCACAAAGACAATGTCCTATGTCTGGGTTTTGAGAGTAGTGACTAGGGACTTTAAACCACATGAGGTGCAGCTAATTGTCTCTCCCTTTCCAGAGTGATGATCATTGAAGACACATGGAAACCATTAGTCCAATGCTGTAATGCATCATGGATTTGAGTCTTCTGAACTCTATGACCAGAATAAATAGATGGTGCTTGTTATCAGTACCCATTTCTTTGGAAAAGGTAGCATTAGAAGGTCTTGGGTAGAGTGGGATGTAAAGTGAAACAATACACACACACACACACACAACAAAAACAAAAATAAAAAGACTAGGCTTACCGCTTGGGTCGACTTGTGGAAGTCCTGAGACTATGGATGTCAGCGTCCCTTCAAGTGTGGGACTGAACTCACCCCTTGGAAAAACTTCCAGTCAAATAATTGACAATCCTACCAGAGAGCAATAGTCCTGGGAGATACAATTACCTTAGAATAATCAAACTTCTGTGATTAAAAGGGCAACATTTATGCAGGTGAAAATTCAGAATGTTTGGAAAGAAAGGTAATTGTAACAGGAGCTTGTGTGTATTACATTCAATGAAATGAAACAATAGTGTATGAATAGTTGAATGAACATTAATCTTCTTGGTAAACCACACAATCCACAAGAAAGAGTAAAGATAAAAATAGAAAATGATATTAAAACGTTTCCCTTCAGTTCTCCTCTGATGGGGAGAGAGCGCTTCAGGTTGTGGTTTATGCACTCGGGGTCTCCCAAGAAAAGAACAAGGACCCAGAGAAGATGCCCTAATTCCATGCTTCATTCTCTTCCCTCTGTTCACTGGAGTTGACAGTTATGCTAATAAACATCTTAATATCAGTTCTCAGAGAAAGGAAGTGTACTAAAAATCATGACACAAGGGAAAATGGGATAGGGGAGGCCCAAATGCTGCTAGGAACCCTGTATTTGTATCCCCATGCACTGAGTCTTGAATATGGGTCATGTGCCTGTTTGTGCTTAGACCCTGTGCAACACATCCCAACCTTCCCTTCGTGGTGCTTAAAATCTGGTCTCACATAGCTTCCCTGACCTACTTTTATCTGCATCACCACACGCATCAAATAGGTGATTTATTCCTGTTGTGGGGACCCAGGTACTTGAGATAATCTCTTGAAGAATGAGTCATGGTTTTCTAACATCCTTCCGCCTTATGACACACCTCATGCAGTAGTTTGTACATTTAGTCTTTTAGTCTTCAATTTATCTCAGGATAAACAAGAGTGTTTTCTGAACAGCATCTGCCTGGACTCAGCCCAAACCCCTGAACCTGAATGCACAATGACACTGGTGTCTGTTGAACGCGTTTCTCTTTCTCTCTGTCATTCATCTATACATTTTCCTATCTCTGCTGTCTATCTATCTATCTATCTATCTATCTATCTATCTATCTATCTATCTATCTATCTATCATAAATCTATTAATTGCTCTATCAATGTGCTGAACTATCAATTTTTACCTGTCAATTTTCTCAATATAGCCTGTCCATATCTCATATCTCTCATCTATCTGTATTTTTGTTATCTATGTTTCTGTTTCTGTTCATTGTATGCTTAACTTTATTTCTGAAATAAAGCCCAGCTTAACGGTACCAATATGCTCTGTTTTTGGTTGAGTATGCTATGTATTGGTCACTGATTCTAGTTTGCTAGACTCAATTATCTGTTTGTTTACTTATTAAATTCTTGATGACCTCATGGCTTTTTATTTAATTGTTAAGACCATAATTGAAAATACTAAATTGGATTACTCCACTATTTGGTGGAGTTCTGCTATTACTTATTTATTGCATTTAAAATATTAGCCAGAATTTGTATGATGTATTTTGAAATAATAATGTTATATTCTCACCACCTGTCTGTTAGTTCATTATACTGTGGTGGCTTGTGTGTTACTGTGATGCTGGAAGATATGTCACTGTTATATCAAATGTCAGCAGGGTCACCCAAAGTGAACAGATTTCATGAACACTTCCAGACTAAGACTAGACAATGCAGAAGGACCCCAGTACCTTCTTCAGTGGAAGAAGCTTTGAAAATCGTACACATAACTTTGAGGCATTGTTGAATACTGACAGCCTAATGAAAGGAATTAAGAAATTGTTGAAACTACTGCCAGAGGATGGGCCCCTTAGGTTCGAGGGATTCAAAATGTGACTGAAGTGGAGCTGGTTTCTTGGGGGGGAATAGGCCATGATGACGTGATTTGGGTAAAGTCTCTGGGAGTGGAGCAGTCAGGATCTTCATTTGCTGATGTGGCATGACCCAAGGAAAGAGAAACACTAAAAAAGTCATCTAATGAACAAAACTGATCATTCGTATAGTATATATTGAGGAAAATTGGAAGGGGCCAAAGATGAAATGGGATGCTTGAAGTTTGCTTGGTATCCTAGGCATTAGTGAGTTTAAATGAACTTATACGGTATTGCAAGTTGATCAGGAAATCATAAGATTTACTATGCCAGGAACAACACAATGAAGAGAAGGGGATGGCATTCATTGTCAGAAGAGATCTTGCTAAACCCATCATGAAATACAGTACTGTCTGTGATAAGATCATATTCGCCTTCATAGAAATTCAACCAATACAACTATTATCAAACAGTACTTGAAAATGCATTTGCTGTAAACTCTAATATACAAATAAGTGAGGTATAACACTAAGAAACAAAAATTATATTTTATCTGCTCCTTCCCACTTTCTGCTGTTGAGATTTCAATTCCATTATTACACATCCTACATGTAATAGGTCTGATTTTACATATTTCTTATACATTAATCTTGCTTTCCTATGTCATAAAAACAGATAAATTCCTTGGGGGAAACAGTGCAATCGAGAAGCATCCCCAGACCACAACAAGAAACTAGCCCTTTAGGCAGAGGTTGTACACTGGTACATACGAGGGCTGGAGGCACAGGGAATCCAGGGTGGATGATACCTTCAGGACCAAGGGTGTGAGGGGCGATGATGGGAGAGTGTAGGGTGAGTGGGTTGGAAAGGGGGAACTGATTACAGGGATCCACATGTGACCGCCTCCCTGGGAGAGGGACGGCAGAGAAGGGGGGGGAGGGAGACTCCGGATAGAGCAAGATATGACAAAATAACGATGTATAAATTACAAAGGGCACATGAGGGAGGGGGGAGCGGGGAGGGAGGGGAAAAAAAAGAGGACGTGATGCAAAAGGCTTAAGTGGAGAGCAAATGCTTTGAGAATGATTGGGGTGGGGAATGTATGGATGTGCTTTATACAATTGATGTATGTATATGTATGGATTGTGATAAGAGTTTTATGAGTCCCTAATAAAATGTAAAAAAAGAAAAGGGAAAAAAAGAAAGAAAAGAAAATGATTAGGGCAAAGAATGCACAGATGTGCTTTATACAATTGATGTATGCATATGTGTGGATTGTGATAAGAGTTGAATGAGCCCCTAATAAAATGTTTTAAAAAGAAAAAAAAAAGAAACTAGCCCTTTAACCGTGCATGTGCACCTGCTCCTGGGGTGTGTCCTGTGATCTGTGGGTTCTGAGTGCCCCCTGCAACCCTGGTCTCTCCCAGCAGGGAGTTTGTGTCTGGGACCACACTGATTCCCTCTCCCACTTTTCTCACAGTAATACATGGTCTTGCCTTCCACTTTCTAACCTTCTATCTGCTAATAAACTGTGTTTTGGTCTTTGTCTCTGGAGGTGGTAAATTGAACCTTCATGGAATCTGCATAGTTCTCAGTACAGAGATGGAAGTATTTACACAGAGAGCTAAGAAAAGGCTACATACCAAGGTATTTCTTATCCTCCCCCCTTCAGGGGCTGATTTAATTACACGGTATTGCAATGATAATTTCACAGGAAGTAATTTTCTTTGTTTCTCATCTCTAAGTTCATAACTGGTAAATAAAGAGAAGATTCAACTAAATATTCTGAGTCCCAGACAAAGACATGTACATGCAAATATATATAGGAGGATGGGGAAATAGATCTATGTGTCTATATTTATAGGTTAAGTATTAAGGTGGCGGAAGGACCTTGGACCTGTACTCAAACTCTCCCTCAATGCATGAATGCTTTCTTTTATTAAATTGGAACTATATGATGCTCACACTCCCGACACAACTGCTGGAGCCAAAGTGGGTGAACAAGTAAATGTGGTGAAGAAATCTGATGGTGCCCGGCTATCAAAAGAGATAGTGACTGGGGTCTTTAAGGCTTGAAGATAAACAAGCGGCCATCTAGCTCAGAAGCAACAAAGTCCACATGGAAGAACACACCAGCTTGTGTGATCGAGTGGTCCCGAAGGGATCAGTTACCAGGCATCAAAGAACAAAAAATCATATCATTGACTACACACCTCCATGATAGAATCGCTGAAGACAAATGGGTGCATAAGCAAATGTGGTGAAGAAAGCTGATGGTGCCCGGCTATCAAGAGAGATAGTGTCTGGGGTCTTAAAGGCTTGAAGGTGAACAAGCGGCCATCTAGCTCAGAAGCAAAAAAGCCCACATGGAAGAAGCACACCGGCCAGTGCGATCACGAGGTGCCAAGGGACCAGGTATAAGGCATCATGCAAAAAAAAAAAAAAGATATGTGTGTATGTATATATATATGTGTGTGTATGTATGTGTATATGTATGTATATATGTGTATATATATATACATACATATACATATACCATATTAAATGAAGGGGGAAGTGCTAAGTGGAGACCCATGGCCCAAGTGTCGGCCAATTGAGATCCCCTCATAGAGGGGTTTAGGAGAGGAGATGGGTTAATTAGGGTTCGAGGTAATCCCGATGAAGAACACAGCTTTCCCCCAGATCCTGGATGCTTCCTCCCCCCAACTACCATGATCCGAATTCTACCTTGCAGGGCTGGATAGGGCAGAGGCTGTACATATGAGGGCTGGAGGCACAGGGAATCCAGGGTGGATGATACTTTCAGGACCAAGGGTGTTAGGGGCGATGCTGGGAGAGTGGAGGGTGAGTGGGTTAGAAAGGGGAAACTGATTACAGGGATCCACATGTGACCGCCTCCCTGGGAGAGGGACGGCAGAGAAGGGGGGGAAGGGAGAATCCAGATAGGGCAAGATATGACAAAATAACGATGTATAAATTACCAAGGGCACATGAGGGAGGGGAAAAAAAGAGGGCCTGATGCAGAGGGCTTAAGTGGAGAGCAAATGCTTTGAGAATGATTGGGGCAGGGAATGTATGGATGTGCTTTATGCAATTGATGTATGTATATGTATGGATTGTGATAAGAGTTCTATGAGTCCCTAATAAAATGTAAAAAAAGAAAAGAGGAGAAAAAATGATTACGGCAAAGAATGTACAGATGTGCTTTATACAATTGATGTATGTATATGTAATGACTGTGATAAGAGTTGTATGAGCCCCTAATAAATTGTTAAAAAAAAAGAAAAAATGCTGGCCTTTGAGTGATGGTGTTGAAAAAGAATGAGGAAACCACTGTGGGATGGGCTGACAATAAAACAGATCTGTTTTGAAGGGAGTACAGCCAGCGAGTTCCTTAGAATCAAGATTGTGAGACTTTGTTTCATGTGAAGTTATGATACCAGTCCCTTGACAATGATATCATCCATGATAAAGTAGAAGATTAATGAAAAGTAAGGCACAAGATGAGGTAGATTTGCACAGTGGCTGTAGCAATGAGCTCCAATATTCATTGTGATTATGGTGCTGAGGGAGACATTGTTTGCTTCTGTTGTACTTTGAATCACTGAGAATTGGAACTGACTCTGTGGCACTTAGCATACTAAAAATAAATCAAAATACGCAACATTCTTCCCATGTTGAATAACAGTGCTAGGGAAATGGTATATGTTTTATGCAGGAAAACACACCTAGCAAAGGGAAATATGCAACAGAATATACTGTCATTATAATTTATCTTATGTCGAAGTTCACTGTGTCTTGGATAATTATTGGTAGTCAATGTCTTGTCTGCATATTTATAGAACTTTAAGCATCCAGTGTTGTATGGGAGCAGGATTGTTGTTAGAGACTCATAAAGAAGTCTCTAACATGAAAGAGAAGAACTGACTGAATATGATTTTCTTTTCTGAAATACTGATGGGAAAAGTTATCAGGTCTTTAACCAACAGAGTCACTGAGTGTTTTTGAACTGCCAACTTTTTGGCTAAAAGTTGAGCATTTGATCATTGTGTCATATACTTTTGTGGTCCAGGTTCTCCTGAGTATAACTTATATGCATCGACCTTTACATTCTGAAGATGAACATTTCTCTTCATGTTGAGCAGTGTTAAGACGTCATATAGATTTCATCAACGTCAGTGCTACTGCTATTTTTTGCTCCTTGAGTATTTATTGTAGTATATGGAGAATATGCTGTCCTATTTATTGTGTGTTTTCTGGACACAATCTGTAATGTCAGAAACAGCTGCTGAGGTTGTGATGACTAAGAGCGACTCTAATAATGGTCCAAAATCCTATAAGAAATATCAAAGAAGAATCGATGCACTTGGGTTATGGTGTTAGAGAATAATATTAACTCTATCATGGGGCTGCCTGCAGGATAAGCAGGTCTGTCTTGGAATAAGCACACATCAGATGCTTCTTGGAAGCATTCAAGTATGACTTTATCTCCCTTATTTGAGCATGTCATTAGGAGGACCACACCTGGAGAATGCCTTAGTGCTTGGTAAATTAGACTGTCAATGACAAAGAGAATCTTTCCAGGAGATAAATTGTCACAAAGGCTACAATGATGAGTCCAAAGAGAGGAAAGATTCTGAGCATAGTGCAGTTCCGGGCAGTATTTCATGGGATCTCTGGGAGTCGAAGCCAACTCAAGGGTAGCTAACAACATATCAATATTATTTAGGTAATTCGAAGTTAAAATTATTACATAAACATACATTTGTATTGACTGGAATGAAAACATTGAACATCTATCTGATGGCTTGGAGAAAATTTGGAGCTCATATGAGAATTTTTTCCTGCATTAAAATTTTTTGTGACTTTTTTTGTTCTTATATTTTATTAGGGACTCATACAACTCTTATCACAATCCATACATATGCATACATCAATTGTATAAAGATCATCTGTACATTCTTTGCTCTAATCATTTCAAAGCATTTGCTCTCCACTTAAGCCCTTTGCATCAGGTCCTCATTTTCCCCTCCTTCCCCGCTCCCCCCTCCCTCATGAGCCCTTGATAACTTATAAATTATTATTTTGTCATATCTTTCCCTATCTGGCATCTCCCTTCACCCCCTTTTCTGTTGTCCATCCCCCAGGGAGGAGGTCACATGTAGATCCTTGTAATTGGTTCCCCCTTTCGCATTAAAATATTTTTTTACATGCATGGTTAGTGTTTTATTTTTGGAAGAATGGTTCTAAAACATCACACTAAATCAGGTTGAAAGGTAAAGTTTAAAATAGACCATTTTATAAGGATCAGTTATAACATATGTAGTGATGGTTCACGCTACAACATCTTGATCTCAGCATATGATACACTCGTTGGCAGGAGCACCAGGGATTCCAAACCAGCCAGTCATCATTTTCCTCTCGTCTGCATAGACTTCTTCTCGTTAGCTGCCTTCTGCTTTTGTTGCATGATCTCAGAATCCCTCTGCTTCCACTGAGAAACAGTCAAGCTATCCTCTTTTCTTTTTCCCTTGCTAATTTCCTGAGTTTTCTTCATGTTTTTCTGGAAGGCAAGTTCTCTTTGATTTCCATGGGCCATGCCGACCACAGGGACAGAGCGACTCAGAGAAGCAACGGTTCCCTCGCACGCACGGCCGCTGTCACCACCAGCCGGTCGGGAAGGCAGCGCGCCGGCCCTCCGCCGGGCGACCCGCATTAAAATTTTTATAATGAGATTGGTGGCATAGTGGTTATGTGTTGGGTTGAGATCTGCTTGCCAGTGCCCACTCTGAAGAAGAAAGATAGGACTTTCTACTTCCATAAGCAGTTAGAATCCCAGAAACCCACGGGGGCATCACTATAAATTGTCATCAACCCAATGGCAGTGAGTTTGCATTTTTTAATATTTCTAACTTTAACAACAAACAGCAATAGTTTGTACCCTGAATTGTAAACTGAGAATTCATTGATACCTATCACTTTGAAGTCTGCCTATGGAGAAATGGTGAAATAGAGAAACCCCATTCCACTGAAAAGAAGGCAGGTTCAGATACATGAAGGTTCCCTAAAGTCTGTGCTTGGTGGTCCCTAGAGAGGTTGGGGAAACCACAGCTTCTGAGATGAAAACATCACTGATTTGTCTCTTTCACATCTGCTGAACCCATGACTTGATGTACTAAGGTTTGTGTCTGGGCTCACAGTGACTTCCCATCACTGTGTGTCTGGCACAGTAATACATGGCTGTGTCCTCAGGATTCACGGAGCTCAGTTTTAAATAAACTTCACCCTTGGAGGTGTCCTTGGTGATGCTGACTCGGGACGGCAGAGCTGGATTATACCTTGTGCGCCCATCAGTATATATTACACCAACTCACTCCAGTCCTTTTCCTGGAGCCTGGTGGATCCAGTGTGCATGATAGCTGGTTAAAGAGAATCCAGAGACAGCACAGGTGAGGGACAGGGTTTGTGAAGGCTTCACCAGTCCAGGGCCTGACTCTTGTAGCTGCACCTGGGCCAGGGCACCTGTGGATAAAGAGAAACACATAGAGTCATGATCTCAGATGCTGCATCCCCAGACTTCACGTAGGAATCCCTGAAGCACTCACCTCCCAGAGTCGCCACCAGAAAGAAGAAAACCCACACACAATTCATGTTCATGTGGATAAGATTCATGACATCCAGAAAATACTCTCCAGAGTGAGAAGGAATATGAATTTAAGTACATGCATGCTGTGATTTCATGGGACTGGTATTTGCATATGGGAGGTACATTTGTATGTAAAGGTGGAAATGGCTGAATGGAGCCTGTAGCTCTGGGACTCAGACTAGTAAAGCAATGCTGGTGTACAAATCATATGCATATCTGTGCAGATTTCATGTTCAATGTAACTTTATGTCCATTCCCATCAAAAATCCCCAAATGATCTATTGAAATTAAAGACAATCTTTATCCTCACCATGTCTGGAATCAAGACCAGGGCAACCTGAATCTTTTCATACATCAGAATACACAGGGAAACAAGTGTTTGTCATCCCAAATTCTTCTTCCCCCTATTACGTTTCACAATATTTGGATAGAAGTAAAAGATACTTCAATGTTATCTTCTATATTTAGAGGTGGAATAAAAAAGGTTTCCTAACAACAGGTTTATTTTTGAGGTTAAAATAAACCACAGAAATAAGAAGAAGCTCAGTTTTCCTCCCATGAATTAGTACCTGGCGTGGATGTTGGGCTCAGTGTCTTCAGAGAGCCCGCAGCTGACAGCATCCCATCACATACAGGAAAGGTGTTTCCTGGGCTTACACTGTCTTCCAACTTCAGTGGTCTGGTCCTAAGCTTTCAGACTACTCTCAGGAGTGTTACACGGAATTGTCTCTTCCGATTTCCTGCCCTGGGTAGTAGAGCTACCATAGTGGTCAGCGCAGCAGTTTTAGCTGATCGGGCACTGAAGTCCTTACCGAGGCTCCTGTCCTCACTTCTTTCTTCTCTTTGTCCAGAGCTGGTGGATCCTTAGCAACCCTGCAGCTCAGCTTTTTCCATGAGACTAGTTTTATGCCTAGGCTCACACTGACGCTCCCTCACCACTGTGAACAACTTTGGACATTTGGAGTGCAACAAGTTGCAAACATTCTGACTTAGTTCCAGTGGAAGGAAATATGATCTATAGATATTTATATGGAGATAGAGATTGAGAGATATGCCACAATAAAATACTGATTTTCAAAAATTTGACTGAAATACAATGGAGCATTGAACAGAGTTTAGATGGGTTTCTTTCCAGAGGAAGAAGAAAAGTACGTAAATCAGAATTCTTTCAATACAATTGAAACAAGAAATTGATAGAGTAATTTGTGACAGGAAATTAACAGATGTTGGTAATCATTGAAACAATGATAAATCTAATGCCACTGATTTATGCATGAAAAGAATGTTGAAAAAATTTTGCATATATATGTACCATGAGAAAAATAAGTTTAAAATAAATTACAGGTATATTTGTTCACACATAGTCAGAAACTGATGGAAATCTTGTGGGTACAACATTTCAGAAAATTCTTTAAAATATTGAAAATGAAAAGAGCTTTTGATATAAGCCAGAAACTTGAAATTATAAAAAAGCATTATCAATGGAATAAGTAAAGTCTATATTCAATATATTATTTGTGTAATTGCACTAAAATCACTCTTCAAACAAGAGCACTAGCCATGCATTATTGTATAATTGAAGCATATGAAAACGTGACTAGATTAACTAGAGGACAAGGGATGGGGAAGTAGAATTTCAAATTGAGGAAGCAGGCAATCTAAGTTCAATGCTGTTTTTATCAGAGTTCATAGGAGACCCAGATGTTTTTAGGACCAGTCGTGGGAGCCTGGCTTCTTGAACGTGAGGATCTTGCAGGTTGACTACTTTACAAGGGCTTCTGGATCCAAAACCATCCTTTAGCAGCTGATGTCCTACAACACACTCTCTGTTTCTGCTGAATACATGCTAATATTACCCAAACCGATTGTCATGCACATTACATGGAACATTAAAAAAAAAACACAACAAAACCGACTCACTTCCTCCCAGGAGACTTCAGCTCATAGAACAACCCTGTTTCCTTATCTTTGCTGGTGAGGAGAGCACAGTGTTCCTCAACTGCAGTACAAAGAAGGGATACATGCAAACTGCCATCCCTGCCCTGGTCCAAGAGTGAAACCACTGGCTGTGGGGACTGGTGTTGAATCCTGATGATTAGCCAGCTCTGTCTCTCCTCTTTGTGAGCAAACTGCTGCTGCATTCACTGCCTGTGTGCAAGCTGTGCTTTTTCAGGTGACCTCAGACATTGGTTTAACAGAAATATGCTGTTGCGATGACCTTACATTACAAAAGAAGGTAAAAATACACCTGGAAGGAATAATAAGTTTATTTTTATAAATCTACCTTTTAAATTTAAACACAAACCATAAATAATATATATATTTATATATATTTACTGTTTGTATATATGTATATATGTATGTGTATATGTATATATGTGTGTATATATATTTACTGTTTATATATGTGTGTTCATATATCTATATATGAAATGAACTTCAATGAAAACATTAGCAGGTTAATAAAGATATTATAAATAATATAAATTATGCCACAGAAAAATATGGCATAAGCTGGAAGTATAGGGAATCCAGGGTGGATGATACCTTCAGGACCAGGGGTGTGAGGGGCGATGCTGGGAGAGTGGAGGGTGAGTGGGTTGGAAAGGGGGAACTGATTACAAGGATCCACATGTGACCTCCTCCCTGGGAGATGGACGGCAGAGAAGGGGGGGAAGGGAGACCCCGGATAGGGAAAGATATGACAAAATAACAATCTATAAATTATCAAGGGCTCGTGAGGGAGTAGGGGAGCGGGGAGGGAGGGAAAAAAAAGAGGACCTGATGCAAAGGGCTTAAGTGGATAGCAAATTCTTTGAAAATGATTAGGGCAAAGAATGTATGGATGTGCTTTATACAATTGATGTATGTATATGTATGGATTTTGAGAAGAGTTGTATGAGCCCCTAATAAAAAGTAATAAATAAATGAATAAATAATGAAGGAGGATATGCTAAATCACATACAAAAAAAGAAAAATATGGCATAATTAAAATAAAAACAAATAGGATATTCCGTCGTGACCAGGATAATGGAAAAAATAGAGCCATTCCTGATAATAATATTAAAATGATAAAACAAAACACAGATTTCAGAGAAAACAAACTAATTGAGATAACTGCCAAAAAATAAGATAAAAATTAAGAAATTCGATTGTCATAAACCACAAAAAACAAATGAATTCTGAGCCATAGTAACCCTCTAAGACAGAGTAAAAATGCTCCTAAGAGATTGAGACAATGTAAATCTATTTTTATTGAAAAGTTCGAAAAAATTTTTATGAAATATATTAGATAATATATCAATGTTAGATTTCACTTTTTCATGTGCAACATAATTTTATAAAAGTAATTTTTAAAGTATTCAAAATAAAAACATTTATTCAAGAACTAAGATCTCTTAACACTTTTAAAAGATTTTATTAGGACTTAATCCATTCATCATAACATTCTATAGTTCAGTCATATCAAGCAGTGTTGTACAATCACTATCACAAACAATTTCAAAACATTTCCTGCCTTCTTGAACTCCTTTATATCAATTCCCCTTTATTGCCCACCTACCATGCCACAGACCCAGGAACCCTTATTCTAGTTATTGTCTCTGGAGATTCACCCATTCTGGGTTTCATAAATCAAAAAACAGAGACATAGCAAGGAGTCAAAAATGCTACCAACAATGACAAAATAAAACAGAAACCCCTATACGGAAAAAAAACACAGAAAATATTAAAAACCAGACAAGCACACAGTGTATGGAAAGGAGATCAAATGATAAGTTTTTAACCATTCAAGTCAGATGTATCATTTTATTCTTCTATAGACGTCTCTCCAATACTCTGTTCACCAGGTTATTCCCATTCCTCAATTATGCTTAGAGGGAAGTCACAGGAGGCTTATTCCCTGTGTAGCTCCTCTAAGGGAGTTTTAAGCTTCCACTGTCGCCCACAGCCTTCTGCACAGCAGAATGTCACAATGCAAGCTCTCATACTTTCCCCTCCATTGGATTTGGATTATATAATTGACAATACGTGTAAATCTTTTTAGAGCCTCAACTTTCTCCCTTGGACTGCCTAGTGGTTTGCAACTGTTGACCTTGCCCTTAGTATCCCAAATGTGAAATCCACAGCAATACCAGAGAGAGTGGATTTTTACATAATCTTTATTTGTATATATCATTTATTACTTATTTATTATAATTCCCCCCTGATTGTTTAATAGCCATATAATTGTAAATGAATTAGGAATGGTATATTTATTGAATTTTAGATGTTAAATAATTTCAAGCTTCTGAATTTTTAAATGGTATAATACATATTTATTAGGTAAGTACACCCAACTGACCAATATTAAACTCAATTTTCTTCACCTCACTTCATCAGACTTGTTATGTGCTTTTGAGTCAGTTTTACTCATAATGATTGTGTGTACAAGGGAACAAAAACATAAACTGCCAAGTCTTGAACCATCACCCCATTTTTGTTTTTTAAGTCATTTTGTTGGGGGCTTGCAAAACTCTTATCACTATCCAAACATACATCCATTGGGTCGAGCACTTTCTATATTTGTTTCCCTCATCATTCTCAAAAAATGTGCTTTCTACTTGAGCCCTTGGTTTCAGCTCCTAGTTTTCACCCTCCCTGCCCGCTCTACCCTTCCCCATTAGCTCTTGATAATTTATAAATTATTAATTAGGGGAAGTGTGGAGTGGGGACCCAGGGCCCATCTGTGGGCAATTGGACATCGCCATGCAGAAGGGCCACAGCAAGGAGAGAAGCCACTCAGGGTGCAGTGTAGCAATGATGAAACATACAATTTTCTTCTAGTTCTTGAATGCTTCCTAACTATCATGATCCAAATTTGACCTTACAAATCCGGCTAGACTGGAGGATGTACACTGGTACAGATAGGAGCTGGAAACACAGGGAATCCAGGACAGAAGATCAATTCAGGACCATTGGTGAGAGTGGCGATACCGGGCAGGTGGGGGGAAGGTGAGGGGAAAAAGGGAACAGATTACAAAAACCATCCCCTCTTGATCCTAAGTTTGAGACCCTATGCAGACTCTCTGTGTGCATTTAATTCAGTATTTTTCTCTATTTTGCTGACACTCTAAACAGTATATCCTTCTCTAGGAGCTGGTCCTCCTGAACACATGTGCAAAATGTGTGTGAAATCTTCCCTTTTCTCAATTCTAAAGAGCATTCTGAGATATTAGTTTGTGATTTCGTCCACTCGTGACACAATTGCTGTTTTTGGGAATCGGCTCTCCTTCCAACATGAGTTCCCTTCATTGTGACTCCAATGATTGATCTTACCAATGACTCCACCAACCAGGCAGATTATTTAATTTACCTGTTCCCAGTGTCAGGGATCCCTTCTGCACATGGACCCCTTCTTTCTGCATCAAGGGAGCCAATGTGTAGCAAGCATCCTTAAGGATGTGCCACAAGTTTAGGCCTCAAAGTCACCAGTTATTTTCTCAGAGAAGATTAGTCAGTCACGACCCACAGTGCAGAGGAAGCAATACAGAGAGACACCTTGTGAGAGACTTTAGCCTGGGCTGTATTAGAGCAATGAGCTCAGGACAGTTAAAACCATGCATTGCACACATGAATCTGTACATACCTGTATTTCATTGTCCACAGATTTTTAGTAACAGAGGGTGAGAATGCCCGTGATAATGTGTTTCTCAAGAAGGAAACAGGTCAGATAGGATGATCATGAAGAGTCAGAATCACTTTAATATTGTTCTTCAAACAGAGAATGTTAGTCCCTCCTTTAAAGTCCGCAGCGAGGAGAAAATTTAGAGGAAGAAAAGGTGAAGAAAAACTGTTCCTGGGGAGACAGAGAGACAAGAAAGGAAGCCTCTATTCCACTGGAAATCCTCCTTGTCATCCATCAGTGCCTGTGTAGGGTTGGATGTTTGTGCTCTGGGGGTCCTGAGCGCCCCATGCTGCCCAGTTTCTTTCCTGCAGGGAGGTTTGTGTCTGGGCTCACACTGACTTCCCCTTACTGTGCTCATCAGAAGTCATGGAGCTCAGCTGCAGGGAGAACTGATTCTTTGATGTGTTTCTGGTGATGGAGAGTCGACATTGGAAGGATGGGTTATAATATGTATTACCATCATACCTAATGTATCCCATCCACTGCAGCCCCTTCCGCAAGGACTGACAGATCCAGTACCAGCCATAACCACTTCTTGTGATGGAGACACCAGAGACTGTGCAGGTGAGGGACAACTTCTGGGAGGGCTTCACCAGTCCTGGGCCTGACTCCTGAAGCTGCACTTCTGATAGGACACCTGCAAATAATGATAATTGATCTCTGTCAGTCACTTGCAGTCACAACCATCGCCATATATTCAACGCTGATATCTGAGACCCTCACCTTGGGGAACTGTCAGCAGGCACAGGAGAACACACAGCAATAGCATATTTAGACCACAACTGCGCTTTCCCAAGAGACCTACAGCCCTGTCTGAAGAGAACTGATAGTCTTCAGTGCTCAAGGGTGGATTGATTTGCATGTCCGGGAGCCCTGTCCTTAAAAACAGAGAATGATAGTGAACAGACTCCCCCTTTCCTTGGACCCCATTGAAGGTAACTCTTTGTTTGAATCTTATGCATGTCAGTCTATAATGAGAGATCAGTTGACCTAAGAGGTGTTTGGGAACGGTCAAAGGAAAGCCCAGAATTTCTGATCTCATTGTCTCTCCTTCCAGCCCCTGATAGCCCCTGCCCTGCCTTGGGCTCCTATAGGTCCTATGCCCCAGAGAGTAGACAAGATATAGTGTGTTGAAAGCATCAGGTGGACACCAGAGTATCTTCATCACCCCACACTCTGCAAACGCCTTTTCTTCTTTACACACTGACATTTTCTTATCAACCTTCCCAAAGTCTTCACGGGTTTTCTTTGGGTCACTATCATCACCAACTCCAGTACTCCCACAAACAACACAGACACCACCTCCCAGCTCCTGATATCTGAGGTCAATCTTGATGTAAATATAGAGACTCAAGGGTCCATAGAGTTAGGGTGGATGTTTCCAACTTGAGACTTTGGCATCTATGAAAGAAAACTTTCGTTGTTATTGCCCCCGATTCATCCCTTATCCTGGCTATTGATGATTGCTCCTTTCTATCTTTGGTAAGCTTTGCCAGGGGAGTGTCAATTTTATTAATTCGTTCATAAAACCAGCTTCTAGTTGCGTTAATCCTTTGCATTGTTCTTTTGTCTTCCCACTGGTTTAACTCCGCCCTGATTTTTATTATTTCTTTTCTCTTGCTATTGGAGGGGTAGTTCTGTTGACTCTGTTCTAGTTGTTGGAGGTTTTGTGTTAACATATCTGTCATACGCCTTTCTTCTTTTTTCATATATGCATTCAGTGATATCAAGCTACCTCTGATAACTGCCTTTGCAGTGTCCCATAAGTTTTGATATGTTGTATGCTCGTTCTCATTAGTTTCTAGAAACTTCCTGATATCCTCTCTGATCTGGACTTTAACCCATTCATGTCGCAGGAGATCGTTGTTTATTCTCAAATTGGTGGCCCTTGCTTTTCTGGGTGCCCTCCTATTAATCTCCAGCTTTATGGCATGGTGGTCTGAGAAAGACGTCTGGGTAATATCTATGTGTTTGAATTTACTCAGGCTGGCCTTGTGTCCCAGCATGTGATCTATTCTTGAGAAAGATCCGTGTGGATTGGAGAAGAATGTGAAACCTTTTGCTTTTGGATGAAAGGCTCTATAGATGTCTATCAGGCCCTGTTGCCTAATTACATTGTTTAGCTCTCTGGCCTCTTTGCTGAGCTTCTTTCCCTGTGACCTGTCTTTCTCTGATAGTGAAGTGTTGAAGTCCCCCACTATTATTGTTGTTTCCGTGATTTCTTCTGTCTTTTTTTAATAGTTTGTTTGACGAAATTTGCCGCGCCATTATTAGGTGCGTAAATATTCAGTATGCTAAGTGCTTCCTGGTTTACTGAGCCTTTGAGCATTATGTAATGTCCCTCTTTGTCTCTTTTTATGTTTTAGATCTTGAGATCCATTTTGTCAGAGATTAAGATAGCCACTCCTGCCTTCTTGGAGTTACCATTTGCTTGGTAAACTTTCTGCCAGCCCTTTATTCTCAGCATATGCTTGTCTGCTCGCTTAAGGTGTGTCTCTTGCAGGCAGCAGATTGATGGGTTATGTTTTCTAATCCAATCCTCCAGCCTCTTTCTTTTAACATATGAATTGAGCCCATTTGTATTCAGAGTGATTATTACAATCTCTGGCTTCATGGTTGCCATATTCTGTTTTGTGTTTTGGGTCTTTGCCTATCTTCCTTCATATCAGTGTACTGCGTTTGAGTGGAGGGTTTCTATCCTGTCCTCTTTTCCATCTGAGACCGTGTTGTCCTGGTACGTGTTGCTGGCATGTTGGCTTCTAGATGGAGATGGGCTATATGGTGGTCTCTTGGTGGTTCTAGTTGGAGCTTGATCTTCTGGCCATAGTGAGTCAGCCAGTATGTTCTGCAGGGTCGGGTGACTTGCAGTATATTTTTTGAGTTCTTCCTTGTCCTGTAAGACCCTTATCTTACCCTCTATCTTAATGGATAACTTGGCAGGGTATAGGATTCTGGGGGAGGCATTTTTATCTTTCAGTTTTTGGAAGATGTTGCTATATTCTCTCCTCCTCTTCATGGTTTCTGCTGATAAGTCTGAGCATATTCTTACCTGCGCTCCTTTGTATGTGACTGTCTTCCTTTCTCTTGATGCTCGTAAAATTTTCTCTTTTTCCTCTAAGTTGGATAATTTTACAATTATATGTCTTGGCGTGTTCTTCTTGGTGTTTAGCTTAGCCGGCGTCCTCTCTGCTTCCTGTATGAGAGTCGGATTCTCCTTTGTTAGGTTGGGGAAATTTTCTTCCAGAAATTCCTTTGCTATCTTGGCAGTCGATTTGTGTGTTATGTTGTGTTCCGGTAGACCGATTATTCAAATATTATTCCTCTTCATAGCATCTGTCATTGATCTCAGGCTGTCTTCTGTTTCTTTAATTTTCCTATCTGATTGTTTTTCTCGCTTGCTTCGTTTGGTTTGAGCGTCCTCGAGTTCACTGATACGGTTCTCAGCCTCCTCAAGCCTAGATATAGCTTCTGTGACCTTTTGTGTGGCCTCTGCTACCTACTCTGTTAGTTTCTGCAGTTCCTTTTGGTGGATAGTATTCATCCCCTCTATTGTGAACTTCATCCCCTCTATTGTGCATTTCATCTCCTCTATCGTTGCATCCTTATTTTGGTCTGCTTCTCTTAGCTCCTGTATTACTGCAAGCAGAGTTCTGAAGATTTCCTTTGGTGGCTGATCTATATCTGTTTCTTCTATGAGTGACGTTAGGTCTGTTAAAGTGCCTCGTTTCTCTGATTTTTTTGTTGGGAGTGATGTGGTCTGTTGATTTTTCCTTGATCCTTTCATAGGCCCCATGCTTCTGGGAGACAGGAGTAACCTTATTGTGTGGAGGCTCAGGACACTGTGCTGTCTCCTGGGGTGGCTGGGGCGGGCTGCTGCAGGCTTAGGATAATCACAAAGTACTATGAAGGTTTGTATTCTAATGAATTCAGAAACCTGGAAGACATGGATAAATATTTAGAAAAACAATCTATCCCTAGATTATCTGAGACAGAGTTCAAGAACCTCAACAAACCCATAGCGAAGGAAGAAATAGAGAGTGTCATCAAAAACCTACCAAGGAAAAAGGCCCCAGGGCCAGATGGCTACACAGCAGAATTTTACCAAACATTCAGGGAAGAGCTGACACCGATCCTCCACAAAGTATTCCAGAACATAGAAAAGAACGGCAAGCTCCCAAACTCATTTTACGAAGCCAGCATTACATTGATACCCAAACAGGGAAAAGACCCCACAAGTGTAGAGAATTATAGACCAATATCTCTAATGAACATAGATGCAAAAATCCTTAACAAAATATTGGCCAATAGAATACAAAGGAACATCAAACATATCATTCACCATGACCAAGTAGGATTCATCCCAGCGATGCAGGGATGGTTTAACATCCGAAAATCCATCAATATCATACACCACATCGAGAAGAAAAAGGATAAAAACCATATGATAATATCCATAGATGCAGAAAAAGCATCTGACAACATCCAGCACCCATTCCTAATCAAAACACTCATGAAGATAGGATTGGAAGGTAAGTTCCTCAAGCTCATACAAGCTATCTATGAAAGACCAACAGCCAACATCATAGTCAATGGAGAAAAGACAAGAACAATACCACTGAAAAAGGGTACAAGACAAGGATGCCCCCTGTCCCCTTTTCTATTCAATATCGTTTTGGAGGTTCTGGCTAACAACATAAGACAGAGGAAGGACATCAAAGGGATCCAGTTGGGAGAGGAGGAGGTGAAACTATCGTTATTTGCAGATGACATGATCCTATATATTGAAGACCCCCAAATCTCCACAGTTGGAATACTTACAGCAATAGAGGAATACGGAAGAGTAGCAGGATACAAGATCAATAAACAGAAGTCGGTAGGGTTTCTATACACATCGGACAGGGCCATGGAAGAGGTGATTAAGAGGGAAGTACCCTTCACAGTAGCCAAGAACAAACTGAAATACCTAGGAATATATTTAACAAAAAATACTAAAGACTTTTATAAGCATAATTATAAAACCCTTTTACAGGAAACCAAAAGTGACCTTCACAAATGGATGACCCTCCCCTGCTCATGGTTAGGTAGGCTGAACATAGTAAAGATGACAGTTCTTCCTAAAGCACTCTACAAGTTCAATGCTATACCAATCCAATTACCATCAACCTTCTTCAAAGAATTGGAAAAACTGACCACCAACTTCATATGGAGAGGGAAGAAACCCAGAATTAGCAGAGAACTCCTCAAGAAGAAGGACACAATTGGAGGACTCGCCCTACCTGATTTTAATGCCTACTACACAGCTACAGTGGTCAAAACAGCATGGTACTGGCACAATGATAGACACTCAGACCAGTGGAAAAGAATAGAAAGCCCAGGAGTAAAATCATCAGCATATAGACAACTGATCTTCGACAAGGGTCCCAAAAACGTCAAATGGGAAGCAGATGCCCACTTTAATAAGTGGTGCTGGAAACAATGGATATCCACATGTAGAAAGTTGAAACAAGACGTCTACCTCACCCATGCACAAGAATACACTTAAGGTGGATCACAGATCTGGAAGTCAAACCCCAAGCCATCTGGACCATTAAGGAGGGAATCGGGACTAATCTCAGAGCACTGGCCCAGGGAGCTCATAGGCTCACTGCAACAGGGAAGGGGACACACACAGGTGATCTGGAAATCGACAAATGGGATCTAATAAGAATAAAACACCTGTGCATCTCGAAAGACTTTGCCAAGAGGGTGACAAGGCAACCCACAGACTGGGAGAAGATTTTTAGTAATGACACGTCAGACAAAGGGCTCATTACTAAAATCTACAACACCATCATGACCTGCAAAAAGAGGAAAACAGTTAACCCCCTAAGGAAGTGGGCAAAAGAAATGAGAAGAACTTTCACTAGAGAGGAGATCAATATGGCCAATAAATATGTGAGAAAGTGCTCGAAGTCCCTTGCCATAAGAGAAATGCAAATCAAAACAACCATGAGATACCACCTAACACCCCTGAGGCTAGCCCAGATCAGTAAATCAGAGAGCAACAAGTGTTGGAGGGGCTGTGGTGAAGTAGGAACCCTCCTCCACTGCTGGTGGTCGTGCAGATTTGTACAGCCACTGTGGAAAGCAATCTGGCGATACCTAAAGAAAATGGAAATTGATCTACCTTACGACCAAGCCATCCCTCTACTGGGCATATACCCGGTTGAAGCAGCAAATAAAACACGACCAGTCATATGTGCTCCAATGCTTATTGCGGCACAATTCACAATAGCAAAGACTTGGAAACAGCCTAAGTTTCCATCGATAGACGAGTGGATTAGCAAACTTTGGCACATACACACAATGGAGTATTATGCAGCACTGAAAAGCACCGATGAGCACATGAAACACGTTATTTCATGGGAAGAGCTGGAAGGAATTATGTTAAGCGAGGTAAGCCAGACCCAAAGGGACAGGTACAACATGAGTCCCCTGAGGTAAGTACAATCAGCATGACAGAAATAGAAGAATAAACATCCATCCCACAATAAACGGGAGGAAGCATAGATAGTTGGAGGGAGGATAGGCCACACCTAGGGAGGTACATGAGAGCCCAGCATAAAGAAGGAGTAGTGGGGTAGAGAGAGGGAGAACCGGGAGGGGGACAATCTGAATGGATGGTATTGGGGGGGCAGTGTACTAACCCACCCAGGGGAGAGTATCGGTTGTGTCCCCACAGATCTGGAACATGCATACGGAACCCAACACGACACACCAAACAAGGAGGGCAACGCAAAGTACAGAGGTCTACACAAAGAGGCTGGACGACAAGCCGGCCCAAACCAGAATTTGGCCGACCCCCACACTCGAAGGGAATACCACAGAAAACAAAAATAGATCGTCTGGAGTGGGAAAGGAACTGACCCACCACACCACATTCAGAAGGAAGCTGAAACAAAAGAAGGAGAAAGGACGTAGTGGAGTACACCTGGGTCCACCAAGCCCAAAGTCGATAGACCAGCTAGAAGGGCCCGTCATACAGAGAGGTCCATTCACACTACGAGATATGACACACACTACGAGATATGACATCCTGCACCAACACATGGTCCTACATGGGACAGCACCTGAGACACAATGGGGGTGGGTGACTGAGCTGACCCCGCCACACTGAGGCAAACACTGGGGGCGTGCAATGGAGCAGTGGAGGAAGCAGAGCAAAGGGAGCCCGAGGGAGTATAAAGGATGGTCTACAGGTCAACGAAAGGACCTTGAACTACTAGCAATTTTTCTCTTAATATTTGCTATCTTTTTGCTTAGTCTTTTTAAATTTGTTTTGTTTTTTACCTTGTAAACTTTGTATGATAGTGGCTTTTCTGCTTATCAGCGTGTCGCTGTTGCTTCTGTCAAAGCCATGTTCTTATGGGCCACTTGGGTGCAGTCAAAGAAATATCCATTTGTATGCACATATTACTATGTCAGCAGGTCCACCTAGACAAGATAGGCTGGACAAATAATGAGAGAAGAAAACAACAGGACCAACGGTCCTGGAGGGACATGAGAGCGTGGGGGGTAGGGGAAGGGAGGAGGTGTCGCCCAACACAGGAACAAGGGAACAGCGAATGGTTCTAAACCAGAGGAGGGAGGGGAGGGGAGGACTGGAAGGGAGTGACCAAGAGCAAGGTAACTGAGAGGAACTACTGAATCCAGAATGAAGGCCAAACATGGTAATGGGTCAGGAGGAAAGCGAAAGGAAATAGAGGAAAAGAGTAGGAGGCAAAGTGCATACAGAGAAGCCTAAATACAGACATGTACATATGTAAACATATTTATGTTTATGGGGGCAATAGATTTATTTGCATATATTTATAGGTTCAGTAGTAGGGTAGCAGATGGACATTGGGCCTCCTCATGCATAATCCCCCAATACAATAGCACCTCGCCCTGCTAAGCAGCCATTGCAGGATACCCATCTTCCCGACATGATCACTGAAGACAGCCGTGTGTGTAAGCAAATGTGGTGAAGAAAGCTGATGGTGCCCGGCTATCAAAAAAAGATATAGCGTCTGGGGTCTTAAAGGCTTGAAGGCAAATAAGCGGCCATCTAGCACAGAAGCAACAAAGCCCACAGAGAAGAAGCACACGGCCTAAGCGAACACAAGGTGTTGAATGGACCATGTAGCAGATACAAAGGAACAAAAACAATCATTGTGTGATCACCTTCCTCACATAATGGCTGAAGACGAAAGTGTGCATAAGCAAGTGTGGTGAAGAAGGCGGATGGTGCCCGGCTACTGAGAGATATAGCGTCTGGGGACTTAAAGGCTTGAAAGCAAACAAGCGGCCATCTAGCCCAGAAGCAACCGAGCCCACACGGAAGCAGCACACCAACATAGGTGACCATGAAGGACAGAGGAGACCAGGTCTCCAACATCAAAGATGGGGTGGTGGTGAGAAACACATCACCGTGAAAGAGGGGGAGTGCATGATGGGGACCCAATGCCCACCTGTAGAGAGCTGAACACCCCTTCCAGAGGGGTAGTGAGGAGGAGATGGGCCACACAGGGTTCAGTGTAACAACAATGAAACTCAAAACCTTCCTCTAGTTCCTGAATGCTTCCTCCCCTCCCAATCATCATGACCCCAATCCTACCTTGCCTTGCGGACCTGGTTGTACCAGAGGATGTACAGCGGTGCAGTGGGGATCTGGAGGCACAGGGAATCTAGAACAGACGAACCCTTCAAAACAAGCGGTGGGAGTGGCGACACCAGGAGGGAAGGGCATGTAGAAAGGGAGAACCGATCTCGGAGATCTATGTGTAACCTCCTCTCTGGGAGATTGTCAAGGGGGAGGCGGGTGAGGGGAGACGCCGGGGAGTGTAAGATAAGATATAATAATTATTTATAAACTATCAAGGGACCAGGGGTGGGATCGGGGAGGGAGGGGGATGAGGGGAAAAAAAGGGAAACCGAGCTGATTCCAGGAACCCAAGTGGAAGGTGAATTATGAGAGTGATGAGTGCAACGAATGTATAAGGGTGCTTTGCTCATTTGATGTATGTACAGATTGTGATAAGAGCCTTATGAGCCCCAATAAAAAGATTTTAAAAAAAGAAAGAAAATGATTAGGGCAAAGAATGTACGGATGTGCTTTATACAATTGATGTATGTATATGTATATGTATGGATTGTGATAAGAGTTGTATGAGCCCCTAATAAAATGTAAAAAAATAAATTAATTAATTAATTTTAAAAAAACCAAAAACCTTTCAACTCTGTGACTTCAAAGTCTGGACTTTATTTTAACTCTGCGTTAAAATAAGATCCATCCAGGCAACCAGTCCTCAAAATGAGTGGACCCCCATAGACACTGTTTTCAATGCCCCTTTCCAGGGGACTCTGGTCCAACTAAAATGTGAGCATCGTCAACCCAATTCAGCATCTTCACTTGTACCCTGGGCACAGACCTCTGATAACTGCTCCGGGATCTAAACCTTGAATGGATTCCCTAGATTCTAAGATTCACTCAGTTTGTAAACTTTTCACATAACTGATTATGGAAGCAGTAGCACTCTCTGTATACATGCAGTTAAAACACCCGATTCCCGTTCCGAGTCCTTCCTCATTTCTCTACCTCAAAACAAAATTTATTTCCCTGTAGATTAGGGTTGACCACACTCATTTTTTCTGATCAGTTATAATATCTTTAAATTTCTACATAGATATGTATTTCAACACCGAACATCCAAGAACAAGATTGTGGTCGCCTGGAATTGTCTGGCCCAGAATTTGCAGAGGGGAATCAGTCACCGCTTTGCAACAAAGAATCATAGATTTCACCAAAATCCAAGGATACAAGCACAGGACACTGACATTGATCACTTAGAGATCATTGAGCTAGTTTCGTTCTCCAATGCAGACTGCTATGGTGTCACCTAATTGTTGTCATTTCAGCCAACTCCACACTCATAGACTCTGTTGCTGCTTATTAGCTGAGCAGTGTAAGTTCCACACTGTGATGTAGCTGCACACGAGTACAAGTCACCTTCCTATCTGAGTGTGGCCGCCATGGTCATCTCAGTTCATTTCATTACCATGGTTGATCTGGGACTTCCCCGGTGTCATCTGATGGCATTATCCCTCTGCACATAACTTCCCATCAGGTCAAAAAACTTACACTGAATGAGCTCATGAGTACTCGCTGAACAAGGAAGGGCCAACATTTTGGACTCTAAATGCAGATGAACTGGAGCACACCACGCCAGAAGCCCCAAATGTGTCCTCTGAAACCCATCCCCTCTTCTGTCCTGACTCTCAGTCAGCAGCTGAGGATGGCAGCAGGACTTAGGCAAGTTAGTTTTTAGAACCATATGACAGATGTCATGAGCAAATGTGGCTTGAGGATACCATTATTCTATTGCTGGTCTACCCTAGACTGAGTAAATTTTAGAGAAATCTTAACTATCCTGTATCCTCTCCTCCCAATAGCAGTTACTGGGGACAGATTTGCAACAGGGCTGACAGGTCCTACAGATTTGCCATGTTCCCGCTGCATGATGTGCCTCCATGTGCAGCTTTCCGCTGTTTGGAAATCGAAGGACTTTTCCTCATATTACAATGAAATGTTTCAAATTCAATATTTGATACAAGTCCACACTTCCAGAGAAGTCCTCAAGGGAAATTGTAAGATAGGGAGGAAGCCCCAGGCCTGACAGGAAGTCAGTTTCTAACTCCTCTCTGCTCTGTCTGCTGGAACTGAGCGCTGGGGGTGAAGTCCTGAGCACTCACCGAAGTCCAGCATCTCCCCGTAGGGGGGTTTGTATACAGATGCCTAATGATTCCCTTTGCTCCGTCTCTGTTCTATGATCCGAGGCTGTGTCCTTAACTTTGAGCCTGACCCTTTGAATATGGGGAATGTTCTTGTCATTGTCTCTGGGACTGCAATTCAGCTGTGCATCGAGTGTATGAAGGATTTAGTAACAACATTAGTACTAGTAACTGATAGGCACTGCAGGCCCTTCCCTGGCCCTGGCCAATCCAATTCATGTCATAATTGCTGGTGTTGAGGGCAGAGACAGGTCACAATTGTCTGAGGAGCTGCCCTCCTTACCAAGGTTCTGTTTGAGCCCATTGCTTCAGCCATGTGTTAGTCCATCTCCTTGAGAGTATTTCTCGATTTCCTTTCTTTTGTTTTCTGAAGGATAGTGTAGGACTAGGTGATATTTGCTTCTACTGGACTTATGACTGTTCTATAACAGCAATGGGAAGGTTAGCTTGTTCTGATATACACTGACAATGAAAGTCAGAACACTAAAACTTTTGTAAATTGCATGGTAGACTAATCTAATTTGGAAGCCTTTAAAATTTTTTTTATTATTATATTGACTTTCTTTTTTCTTTTAAAAATCATTTTATTGGGGTCTCATACAACTCTTGCCACAATCCGTACATCCATCCATTGTGTCAAGCACATTTGCACATTTGTTGCCATCATCATTCTCAAAACGTTTGCTTTCTAATTGAGCCCTTGGTATTAGGTTCTCATTTTTCCCCTCCCTCCTCGCATGCCCTCCCTCACAAACCCTTGATAATTTATAAATTATTATTATTTTGTCATATCTTACATTGTCCGATGTCTCCCTTCACCTGCTTTTCTGTTGGTCAACCCCCAGGGCGGGGGTTATATGTACACCCTTCTGATTAATTCTGGCTTTGTACCACACCTTATGTTTACCCTCCTGGTATAGCTACTCTCAATATTGGTCCTGAGAGTTTTCCCTGTCCTGGATTCCTTGTGTTTCCAGTTCTTATCTATGACAGTGTACATCCTCTGGGATAGCCGGAATTGTGAGGTAGAATTGCAATCATAAAAGTCCGGGGGAGGAAACATTCAAGAGCCAGAAGAAAGTTGTATGTTTCATGGGTGCTACACTGCACCCTGACCAACCCGTCTGTTCCCTGAAACCCTTCTGTAAGAGGATGTACAGTTACCTACAGATGGGCTTTGGGTCTCCACTCCACACTCCCCCTCCTTCACAATGATATGAAATTTTGTTCTTTGATATCTGATAGCTGATCCCATCGACAGACTAGTGTGCTTCTTCCATGTGGGCTTTGTTGCTTCTCAGCTAGATGCCCGCTTGTTTATCGTCAATCCTTTAAGACCTCCTGGGCTGTATCGTTTGATTGCCGGGCACCATCAGCTTTCTTCACCACATTTGTTTATGCACCCACTTTGTCTTCACTGATCGTGTTGGGAAGGTGAGCATCGTGGAATGCTAGTACAATAGACAATGTGTTCTTGCATTGAGCGGGTACTTGTGTAGAGGCCCAATGTCCGTCTGTGACCTTAATACTAAACCTATAAATATATGCACATATATCTATTTCCACATCATCATATATAAATATATTTACATATGTACGTCTGTATTTATACCTCTATAAAAGCCCTTTGCCTCCTAGTTCTTTCCTCTATTTCCTTTTACTTTCCTCTTCTCCCATTATCATGCTTAGGCTTCATTTGGGTTTCAGTAATTCCTCTTGGTTACATTGTCCTTGAACAAGCCCTACCAGGCCTCCTACACCCTCCTTGCCATTGATTTTTAATCACTTGTTGTTCCCTTGTTGTTAACATCCTGGGTTTGTTAACACCCACTTCCTTACTTGGAGCCATCGGTCTCATTGTTTTCTCCTCCAGATTGTTTATCTCACCTATCTTATCTAGATAGATCTGCAGAGATAATATGCACAGACAACAAGACAGAGCAAAACAAAGCAACAAAAGAAAACAAAACAACGACACAAAATAGGAAGGCCTATAAATAGTTCAAGGTCTGTTTGGTGACCTTTAAGAGTGTTTTCTGGTCGAAAATTATGGGGTGCCATGCTCTGGTCCCAATGTCTATTTTTAGTATTCCCTCAAGATAGGCAAATTTATTTTTCTCTCTTAATACTATTAGCTCTACATCTTTGAAAAAGGACAATTACACTTCAAGATTTCTTCACCATTTTCTTCACCATTTCTTCACCACTGGTTTGTTTTATCATTTCCCATAAGGGTTTTGTTGATTTTGTGCAGTTTGGTAGATTTACAGTATATTATAAAACTTTTACTCATACTCTCACCACCCCACCACTGACTGATACATAAAATTTGACATGCACACAATATATATTTTTCTGCTACCAAAGGCTCAATAGAATTTCAATGCTTAGAAAATAATGATGGCAACATATGTACAATATACATAATACAATTGATGTATGAATTGTTATAAGAGCTGTAAGAGTTTCAATAAAATGATCTTTTAATAAAAAAGAAAATATATGTTTATTAAATAATCATTTAATTTAATCCCTTGTATAATCCAAGTTGTTTTAAATGTCCTTATTAAAATTACCGTTACAAAATAGAGTTTGCCTACGTTGTTTTACTCAATGAAGTCTTGATGGAATGGTTATAACTATGCTTCAAATTGCTTCTTATTTCTGCACATTTCAGTCTTCAGAGCATTGTAGTTGGGCAGATGGCGATCTTTTCAAACGATCAATTATTCTGATTACATATTTCTCGAGTGTTATTATTCACCTTATAGATCTCCGTCGTTTAACTGAAAATTTAGCCAATGAGGTGAGTTCTTTTCCACACCTGAAGGTTAAGAACTCTAATTTCTGGGGTTCTATGAGTCTATATCCAACCAGTACACTTGCCCTTATAATGCTTGTATGTGTTTCTCCACATTTTTCCAAACTCTATGTAACCCTGCATTCTAAAGTAGAAATTATATCATTGTCTTTGTCGAATTTGTTATGCCAACTGACTCTGGTGTTATTTAATCTATAGTCCTGACATCCAGACCCAAAGCCTCATTCAACCAAAGTCTTTGATTGTAGATTAGTTTATGTGACAACATTATCTGGTCTTGAAACTTCTCATTAATTAAGCAACCTCAGTATATGAAGGCCTGAAAGGTTTTGCTGCATCCATGTCTTAAGACTGTACTTTGAGGTTCCTTGTGTGTGTGTGTGTGTGTGAGAGAGAGAGAGAGAGAGAGAGAGAGAGAGAGAGAGAGAGATGTGGGCGTGTACACACGCACATATAGATATGTAATGTTCTATACCACAGAGGAATGCCAGGTCTGACTTTCAGCACCAGGTTGTCCTCCACGGGGGAACCTAAAAACTCCACACCTGTGTCGTTTGCAAGGGGCTAGAGATAAGGATGAGCAGGAAATTGTGATGGAAACAATTTCCAGGATTACTTTTTAAATTTCAAAGCACCAATGAGCTTTTATTCTTTTCTTAAAAGAACTCCATAACTAGACACCATGTGTGCTACATGCTAAGAGAAAACTTACCAGGTTCACGCTTTGGAACCTCAAAAATGATCTTCATAACTTCCTGTGCTGACCTAGCTTCCTTAAACCTAACTATTCCAACACATTCCCTAGCCACTGTTTAGATGGGAACTTTTATTTGAAGGCACCTTAAGAGACTGAGATTCGTGTGTGATGGAGATAACTTGTCTATAGCGACCCAGTGATCTCAGACATATTTAAATACATCATGTGAAATAGCACCAAACTCTTGTGAACTCGAGAAACCCTAGTACCCAGACTTTCCCACACATGAATGCCTGCTGGGCTGGTCACTTATTGGGTTTCTAATTTAAACCCCCCATTAGCTTCTGGGGAGAATGCTTAGTCTGACTCCTCTGGTAAATATTCACAACCTCACAAGCCTTAGGGAGCAAATCTACCGTTCCCAATAGGGTCACTAAGAGTTGCCTTGATGGAAGTTGGGCTGAATTTGAGAGTTAGGTGCAGAAAATATCCCTGAGAGAAATTATGAAAATGTTAATGTGTTTATTAAGTATGATCTTTTGAGTACACATTTATGTGAAATCAGTAAAGTCTCTGGCCTTAAAAAAACAGTGAATTTAAAGTATTGTTGTTTGATGAATCTTGATTCAGTAGCATCTCCCTTTCATCCCTCTCGTTGCCATTTACAACCTAAAGGAGCCTACACTCAAGGCTATTTCCAGACTCCGTTCAGGAGCTCTAAGCTGCACAGCTTCAAAGGGTTTGTCAGTAAGAGGCAACATAAATGGTAAGTGAGAGAAAAGCCTCTAGGTCTAAAGTCACCCTTTTGCCACTTAGTTCAATGATTCCAACTTGTGTTAGGTCAGGTTGGCTAGAGAAACAAATTTATAGACCCTCATATATGTATAATAAAGAGCTTTATATTAAGGAGTAATTGTATATCATGAAAACATCTCAGCCAAGTCCAGATAAAGTTCATAAGTCTGTTATTAGCCCATCAGTCCGATAGTAGTGCATACATCTCTCTTCAGCCATCTGTAGCCACATGCAATGATGCAGAATGCAGAAAGACCACATGTGGGTGAAAAGTCTTGTGGATCCCATGGCAGTGGAAGCATGGCAGGGCTGGCACATGTCTCCACCATTGGCTCACTCAGGTCTCAGCGTGGCCCAACATTCTTTGTCAATAGGAAGGCTCAGTAGGGAGAGTGTGTGGCCCACTTCTAGGGAGGAGAGGAAGTGTCCAGAATCCTCCTGTGCAAGCCAGACGGACAGGAGGCATCATCAGTCTTTGACTTGAGTGACAGGCTAGATACCACCCCTACACATATTTATCAAATTGATACAAGATTATATAATCATCACACAACTGACCCAGATGTCATTTTTTTCTCTAGAAAATTAAGTAAATAAGAATGGGTTATTGGAGCCTTTTCCACTTCCCTGAGTTTTGTTTGTGAGGAACCTATGTATTATAAATTATCTAAGTTCACATAATTGCTGATATGTGTATGTTGTTCATTTTCCTCAGGAAATCTATAGAATCCTTCCTACCACCAAGGTTCCACTTGCCAGCTTCTGATTCTTTGTTACTGGTGTTTGCATAACGTTCACAAATAACCTAATGAAATTTGATAGCACGTATGTGTTACCGTGGGTTGACTAGAGAAACAACTCAAGTGACACTCACATATGTATAAGAAAGGGCTTTATATAAAGGACAAATTATATCAGGAAAACATCCCAGCCCAGTCCAACTCAATTTCAGCAATCCAATACTAATTCATAAGTCCCTCCTCAGACTCTTGAAGTAACATGCAATGATGCAGAGTGTTGGTGAAATGGCTTGTAGATCCAACAGTGCAGGTGCATCTCAGGGTGTTGGTAGCAACCAGGATCCGAAAGCAGGAAGCTTAAAGAAGAATGTGGAGTCGGGGGAGGTTCTGAGGAGGCCATGCCCACAAGGAGGTGCCATCAAGCTGTAACCTGATTGACAGGCTAGACTGCACCCCTATACTTTTGTGTATCTTCAAGTTGAAATGAAATTATGTAGCTACCACAAGATATGATCAACTTCAGGCTGCAGCAGTTCATAGAAATTCATCATTTTTCTTCATTGTTGGTATTTAAATTTTGATAAAAGTCATTTTATCCAGTATTTCTTGGAGGTTTGTGGTTAGTAAAGTATCAATGACTGAATTATGCTTAAGGATTGATCACGAAATGTTCTTTTAGATGAAAAATACAGAGCTATTCTATAAAGCTTCATAAAATGAATAAAAGCATTAAATTCACAACCTAAAGCCTCACACAAAGAGAAATACACAATCAGAATAAGTAATAAATGACTTTCCAAAACATCAAGGACCATGATCACATAATAAAGACTTAGCAGCAACACTTCTCAAATTTTTCCCAAAACGAAAAGCTTCCTAGAGAATTCTATGATACAGATCATAGAAATAATGAACCATACAATTAACATCTTGCAAATACTAAAACGGACTAACTAGATTGGGCATTACATACCACTAAGTTGCTGATCATGTAGGTAGGTGCTTTCAAGTGTGTTCTGACTCACTGTGACCCTACTTTCAGCAGAATGAACCGCCTGGTGGTCCTGTTTCCTCCTCCCAAGTTCCTATGATGGAGCCCATGGCTGTAGGCACTATATCAATCATATTTTTGAGGACCTGCTCTGTTTTGCTCACCCTCCACTTTATCAAGCATGATGTCCTTCTCTCATAACATGTCCACAATTGTGAGATCAACTCTTTCGTATCTCTAAGGAACATTCTCGATGTACTGCATCCAAAATAGATTTGTTAGTTTAGCAGTCCATGATGCTTCCAATATTTTTCACTAGGCAAAATATATATCAATTTCTTTGATCTTCTTTAGTAGATGTCTAACTTTTACATGCATTTAAAGGGGTTCAAACTACCATGGCTTGGATGAAGACCACGTTAGTCATCAAAGTAACATCCTTGCTTTTCAACACTTCAAAGTGTCTTGTGTTGCAGATTTACTCAGTGAAATGGGTTATTAGATCTCAGTGCTGCATCTATGAGTATTGACTGACAACTTCCATCATTTCTTCATTTATTTTGATGTTTCCTAATGGTCCCAGTTGTGAGCATCTTAGTCTTTTCTTACACTGAGTGGTAATCTGTACTTTAGTTTACAATTCTTGATGTTCATTGGCAAATGCTTCAACATTTCCACAATTTCAGCAAATATGATTTTGCCATCTGCATATTGCAGGTTATTCATGAGGGTGTCTCCAATCCAGGTGCCACTTTCTTTTTCATTGGATCCAGTTTCATTCATTATTTGTTAAGTATACCGAGTATAGTGACAGGATGCAACATCAACACACACACTTCCTTAATGGGCTCTGGCAGCAACGAGTATTCATTCCCTTGTTGTGTTTGCACGACTTCCTCTTGATCCATGTGGAGGTTCTGCACACGCACGATTAAGTTAACTGGTTCTCCCATTCTTCTCAAGACTATTTGTAGTTTGTTATCATGCACATGGTCAAGTGAATTTGGTAGTCAATAAATCAAAATCAAATATATTTCTGATATTCTCTGATTTCAGGACAGATCCATTTGAATTCAGCAGTAAGGTTCCCTTTTCTGTCTTTTCTTCTGAATCTTACCTGAATCTCTGGCAATGTACTGCTGCAAATGTTATTCAATGATAATCAGCCAAATTTTACATGAGTGTGATATTAAAGTTATTGTTCTATTGTGAATTCTGTTGGGTCACCTTTCTCCACAATAAGCAGATGTGGATCTCATGCATTTGGTTGTTTTAACAGCTGTCTTCCATATTTCTTGGCCCAGATGATTGAATTTTTCCAGTGCCTCATCAGATTGTTGAAACATTTCTATTAGTATTCCATCAATCCCCAGAGCTTTGTTTTTGACTAATGTTTTCATTGCAGCTTAAGTGGCTTCCTTCATTAACATAGGTTTAGATCATATGCTAATTCCTGAAATGGTTGAATGTTCACTCATTCCTTTTGGAACAGAGGCTCTCTGTATACTTTCCATTTTCTTTAGAGTATACCTGCATCATTCACTATCTTACCAATATAATCTCTCAATACTAAAAATTGAGATTCAATTTTTTCTTTTCTTCTTTTACTTTAAGATATGCTAAGCGCGTTCTGAATTAAGCTGAGATTTACTCTAGATCTTTGCATATTTCTGTATAACATTTTACTTTGTCTTCTCTGCTGCCCTGTAAAATACTCTGTTCAGCTCTGACTTCATCATTGCTTCCATGTTCCCTACCCACTCGACAATAAAAACAGGTTTCTTCTGACAGCACTTTGATCTTTTCTTTTTAATATATTTTAATGACTTTTTGCTTTCTTAAGGAGCACCAGTGGCATAAAGAGCTCTGGTGGCATCGCGGTTACCACCTGGGTTGCAATCCATGATGTTCACAGTTTGAAACCACTAGCTGCTCCATGGGAGAAAGATTGGGTTTTCTATACCTGAAAATTGTTAAAGCCTCAGAACCTCACTGAGGGAGGTCTACTAGCCATATAGGATCTCTATTAGTCTGTAATGACTCAATGGTAGTGAGTTTCATTTTGATTTTGTGTTCTTAAGTATGATGTTCTTGATACCCCCCACAGCTCAACAGGCGAGAAGTCTTTAGTGTTCAATGCTTGAAATGTATTCTCCGGATGTCTTTGAAATGCAGATGGGAGATCCTTAAGGCTGTATTTTGGCTACCATGGACTTTTCATAATTTTCTTCAGCTCTAAAGTGAATTAACCAATGAAAACTGGATGGCCTGTTCCAGTTGCTGATACCGAACTTTGCCATCACCTCTTCCCCCAAAGTCAGACTATTTGATTAGTCCATCTAGCTTCTCATAAATATATACATATGTATATGCATGTACATATGTTTTCATGATTCATGATTTTGTTATTATGTCTAAAATCTTGGATGCATGAATATGTACAGCTAGATTTTCTTTATGATTTACTTCTACATGTTTTGCATTTCAAATGCAATCTGTTTGTTTTCTGAATAGTTTTAAAGTTTTAATAAAGGTTGTTTTATTTGCAATTCTTTGTGATGATCTATACAGTGTGTTGAAAGGAGCATCGTTCCTCCTATGTAGTTTGCAACAGTAAGTGTCTTCCCTTGGATTTGGTGACTTCAATTTGGATTTCTACTCTTCAGACCCTGAAAATGCATTTTTATTCTTAAAAACCACCAACTTTATTAAGTTACACTAAGAACTTTTGGTGACATTGGGTAACAAGTTGGTTCAGCAGGTCAAATCTACCAGAAACACCATGGGAGACAGATGAGACTTTGTTATGGGGAGCCAGCCCCTAACAAATAGCCATTAGTCATGAATATTCAGGAGTTACATATGTCACAAGGTGGGTGGTAATCACAGTAAAGTCCCTGAGCTCACAGGTGAGGAAACCTAATACCTGCATTCGGGGAATGTATGAGGTAGGATGGGTGCCTCAGTGGGAAGAAATAATCAGGGAATGTTTTCCTGTACAGGAAGACAGAATCAACTCTGTGTTCACTTTAAGGAAGCATAGCTGTTAGAGGAGAATCGGTGGGAATGACATTTAAAGCAGGAGAATATGCTTGGACTTTATCTTACCTCCCTCCATCTAGCTTTCCTACCGTGGAATACTAGCCTTCCAGATCCCCTCTGTAACAGTCAGGGAATAAGTCCTGGTCATATTACCCTCAGTGTTAGTTTCCCACAAGGCTTTCTACCTCTCCTGGGCCCCCTTAAAAATTTACAATCTCAGAAACCCACTGGGGCAGTTATACTCTTGTAGATTTGAATCAAGTTGATGTCAATGAGTGTTCTTTTTGTTTGTGTATGTTTTCAACATTAGGAAACTAAGGTAGACTGTTTTAATGCAAACCTATCAAAATAAACGTGGTCACAAAACAATGGACAATTTAATTTCCCTTATCATAATATTTGCAAGTTTAAGTTAACAGTCAGTCAACAAGGATAGGGTGAGTCTTTATGTATCCCATTAAAGGAGCCCAGGTAACATATTGAGCTACGTGCGTGGCTACAGAACAAGAGCACCAGTTCGAATTCACCAACCACTCAGTGAGAGAAAGTTGAGCCTTTCTGTTCCTGTAAATTACTACACTCTCAGAATTCTGCAGGGTCAGTTCTACCATTTCCTACAGGGCCACTATGAAAGGGTATTGACAAGAGGTAAGTGAGTGAGTGAGACAGATAGTGAATAAACATGCAGGAAAACTGTGAGAGGTAAAACCCAACAGGACTCTCCTTATCCCCCACTGCAGGGCTTTCAAAAGCTCCACTTGTGACAAGTTGTAGTCTAACCACTGTCTGTCACTTATTATAGTATTGGGGTTTTCAATTTTTAACAACTTTTTACCTTTCCTAAGTAGCATAGAGTGTTCAAGCTCCCTGCTCTCAAGCCAGTTTTGACTCCCAGTGACCCTATAGGGCAGGAGACAAATGTTTCCTTGGCTTTCTGAGGCTGGCACTCTGTATCCCAGCAGAAAGCCTCATCTTTCACCTGCTGAGTGGCTTTGAGATGCTGATCTTGTGGCTAGGAGCCTAACGTGTAATCCGCTATGACACGAGGGCTCCCTGTGAACATGTATAGGGAGTTTTAAAGTACAAACTCCTGTTGACTTTGAAAATTGGGTAGATTATGGTATGTGCTCCAGGTGTCACTTTGGCACACTAAAATTGATGTGAAAAGTCAATGTGGATTTATGATGAACTCTAAGACTGTAGATGGAATGGATTGATGTTAACTTGGATTGAAGGTTGTAGTCATTTGTTACAAGGATTTACTGGGGTCCTTTTGTTTGCCAGAATGTTCAGCAATTCTATGAATATTGGTATAGAGGAGAAGTATTTAATAATTAAAAGCCCATTGAAAGCAATATATATGTATAAAATCAAAAGGTCGTGCCTGGTTAGAGAAATGGACAACTCAATTGGGGTGAAACGTACCTGAAATGAAGGCAAGACATAAAAAGTGGACTAAAACAGACAAAAAAGCTTTTTGTTCAAGCAGAGTTAGATTGCAGTTCGTGTGAATGATATTTTGGATGATAGAGGAAAATTCAGTGCGAGTCGGTAGTATGGTGGTGTGGCCATCATCATCATCAATAACAACACATGCCAACTTAATCTCTGATTGCTCTATAGATCTGGGTATATTCATATCTCACTTTTTAAAATTGAGCAGAAAATATTGGAATTTTTTTGGGATAACTTTCAATTCTCAAACATTGACTATATCTAGAAAAACTGGAAACCATTCAAAAGAGGGGAAAAATCCTACTGAGAGGCATCATAATCTTGTTTATTGAAGAACCAAAGACTTAGGGGATGTTTGCAAGAAATTTAGAAAATGACTCTACAGTGTTATTTTTAAGAGAACGAAGAACACATGTTATTGGAATTGCCTCTGACTCTGTTGCTGAGCAGTGGAAACAAAACCAATGGAAGCCACACCAGAAAACCACATCTGTGCTCACATCTAAACCTGCTCCAGGATCCTGGGCCTGTGCTGTTTATGCATGATCGCCCACTGCTGGTCTGAACTCCCTACATTTCCGTTCCTCCAGTTGTTCTTCAGGGAGGTTTGTGTGAGGGCCCAAACAAACGTTCCTTCACTGTGTCTCTTGCACAGAAATACAGAGCCGTGTCCTCAGCTGTCACAGAATTCAGCTGGAGGGAGAATTGGTTCTTGGATGTGTCTGGGTTGATGACTAGACGATCTTTTTGAGATGGTGCGTAATCTCTGTACCACTTTGATCTGTAGTAAGTCCTTCCCATCCACTCAAGGCCGCTTCCAGGGTGCTTCCTGATCCAAGTCCAAGTAGCACTGGTGCTGGAAACAGAATCCCGTGTGATGGTGCAGGTGACAGTGAGGGTCTGTGAAGGTCTCACCATCTGAGGACCAGACTCCTGCAGCTGCACCTGGGCCAGGCCACCTGGAGACATAGGAAATAAACATTAAACACCCTATCTGCCAGTTAATCTGCTGTGAAGGACTCCATATCCCCCTGACACTGACCCGATGGGGGATCCAGCACCATGAGGATAAGAAGGAAGGAAGCAGACATTTCTGGAGCAAAGTCACCCTGATTGAGCAGTCGCATGTGTCCCCTGATGGGGAGGCAGCATTTAAACAGGAAATCACGTGAGTGATTTGCCTATGAGCGTCAGTGGCTGGATAAGGTCTGGAGACTGTGTACAGCTCATGGGCATATAGGTCTTGCCACTCCAAAAGTAGTTTTCTCCAAGACTGGCTCCTGCTGCATGTTGAACCAAGGCAGCTTGCAGACATAGTGGTTATTGGATGCTTAAGCATAGGCTCAGTATAGCATCTTCCAGATTGAAGTATTTGCTTTTTAAATTAACCAGAGTCCAGCTTTTTCTGTATTCTGATGTGAACACATCTATTTTCATTCACTTATTCATTTATTCTTTCATGTTTTCATTGTAAGATCAGAGAGCTGTTCACACACCAGGACTCTTCTCCACTGAGGACAAATCATTGAATCAAGCAAGCAAGTCAACAGGCAAGCAAACAACTATATTTGCTCAAAGACCAAACTGTCATTGAAGTTTTTCTGACTCATAGAGTCTCTGTATGGCTAATAGAACTCTTAGGAATTTTGGTAGAATCTCACATTTTATAAATATACTCTGGGTCAGATAACCTCATATATCTGACAAGGACTTACTCGTTATTTTAAATCATTGGACTTTCATTTGATAACTATATACATCTCTTCCCTAGGGCTATACATTACATGGCACTATGATGCCATGATGAGGATTAAAGAAACCATGACAACAGCCACGGGTCAGGGTTTTCAATCACAGTATATGCATGTCTGGAGAAGTTCTTGGTGGACCTTGATGACAGTGTAGGTTAAGAATATTGAAAATACCACAGGGTGTCATAAAAATAAACTGATCTTTCTTAGAGGAAGTACAAGCAGAAAATTTCCTGGAAGCAAGGATGGTGATACTTCACCTCACACACGTTGGTTATGCTATGAGGAGAGTGCAGTACCTGGAAAAAGACTCCATGCTCAATAAAGTCGAGGGTCAGTGAAGAAGAGGAAGCTCCTCAGTGGCATGGATTGATACAACAGATGTAGCAGTGAGATCAAGCACAACCAGTGTGATGATGGCACAACATCAGACCGTGCTCTGTTCTGTTGGACATAGGGTTGGTATAAATTGGAGCAGAATCAAAGATAAATAAATAAACAAAAATATGTCAAAACACATAACAGTACTCCTCACAGTCCCTAGTAGAATGGTCGGGTCGGTGGAGGGACGGACACGGAATGGGCAGGCGGAGGTGGATATGTAATATCTTGTTGAATAAACACACAGCAAGAGGAAGTGTGCCCCAAGTTACCAATGCAATTCCTTCTGAGAAACAAAGACAGGGGACTGCATACAAATGAAACCTGGAAGCTCTACTTGGAACAACAACAAGAAGACTCTCCAAGGCCAACTCCTGAAGGAAAAACACAGTGGAGGAGGGGGGTTTATAGTTTTAGGCACGTGCAAGATGAAGGAAATGTAGGCGATAACGGATGTGCACCAATTTCACAGCAACAGTCCTGAGTGTGCATCAGCGTGGGGATGTGACTTTTGACAAGAGATGTCTTTTTCATAATTCCTCCTTCTAAATGTCTCCTGATTTGATGTGGCAATGTCTTTCTAGCAAATTCTGTATCCTTAACCAAAGTCCTTCTGTTCCATCGTGACCTGAAGTTGGGAATGTCCTTTCTCTGCATGTTTGCCCAACATATTTAGACATAACTGATAGTAGGCTGGTGTGATGTTATACTTTTCTAGACAGAAATGCACCAAGAGAATATCAGGAAGGAAAATACAGAATAATTATTGGCAATAAATGAGGTATATATATTTCATCATTGTGTGTCAATATGCCATATCTAAGGGGATGTTCCTTGGGCAAGTGTGAAATTTACATTGTTCCACAGGGTTAAGCAGGTTGAGCAGTGATCTCACACAGAATGTCCAATGACTTCATTGTTCTTTTTCTGGAGTCTAATTCCTCTTGGCTAATTTATTAGTAGTAAATACATCCTTGTCACCAAAGATTAGCTACTAGATTAATAAAAATAAAATTTCCTTAAGATGGCAACTCTAGTTCCATGTATTGTTGCTTCTGTATTACTCTCTCTCCCTCCCTTCCTTCAGCCTTTTCCCCTCCCTTCTTTCTTTCCTTCCCTTCAGGATGTAGCAGTGATTGATAGACAGCCATGAGAAAAAACGTTCATACAATTTCATCTTCCATCATTCCTGTCAAAGAGCATACTGGGGTTTCTGTTAAAAATTAAATAGTTTATTTGAGTAACAAAACAATCCAGGGGTTGGCAGTAGTACCGCTAAGGATTCACAAAGTACTGACATGAAAGGAAATTTTCAGAGAGTATAAATACAGAGGATCCAGGAACTTACATGAACATTCTGATTGCTTAGCTATTTATAATATTTGAGTAAGTGCACATTCATATATATATATGTATACATAATGGATACCATTCCTGCTAGTGTGTTTTGAGAGGAAGTAAATAATTTTTCTTGAAGGCTTCTTGAACTATGATTAGTTTCAAAGGTCAGTTAAAATAACACACTAAATATCATCAACAACAAAAATTGAGGTCAGGTCTTTTTCTTTGGCAGAAAGCCTTTCCTTACGCTGAACATGTAGTTCTTTTGAACTCCTTTACAGAATTCAAAAGAAACAAATAATAGGCAGATCAATTAAACACAGTCAAATGTGGGACAACAGGAGCAGTGAAAGGAGAGGCTCCTGACTGGGAGAGGTGCACTTCTATCAAGCAGAAAAGCTTATAAAATTGGATCAGAGCCCTGTGATGTCCAAGTACCTTCTTAACTGAAAGACTGTCTCTCCCTGCGTTGGCCAGGGGATTCTCAGCAACCTCGCTCTGTCTGACACTCCTTACATTGCTTTACATTGCAAGTCAGAGATCAGAAATAACTCAGTAGAGGTTGACTCTATGTGAAGATAGAATCTGAGTCTAGCTGAGTATTTATTTAAAATACTTCGGTTGGGGGCTCTTACATCACTTATCGCAATCCATACATTCATCCATTGTGTCAAGCACATTTACACAATGCTGTCATAATCATTTTCAAAGCATTGTCTTCCCCCTAGAGCCCTTGATATCATCTCCACCTTTCTTGTTCATCCCTCTCCTATCTACCCTCCCTCACAAACCCTTGATAAGTTATGGATTTTTATTTTCATATCTTACATCGTCCTCCATCTCCCCTCACCCACTTTTCCATTGTTCGTCCTCCTCATACGGGTTTCTAGATTGATCCTTGTGATTGATTCCCCCTTTCTCGTCCCATAATCCTCCTGGTATCTTTAATCTCATTTTTGGCCCTGAAGGGTTTATCTATCCTGGATTCCATGTGTTTTTCCGGGTTCTTAACTGGAGCCATGTGCATGCTCTGATCTAATCTGATTTCTAAGGTAGTACTGAGGTCATGATAGTGGAGTGAAAGAAACACCAAAGAGCTAGAAGAAAGTTGTGTGCTTCGTCGGTGCTATACTGCATCCTGACTGGCTCATCTCTTCCCTGTGACCCCTATGTGAGGGGATGTCCAATTGTCTACACATGGGCATTGGGTCTCCAGTCCATGGCCCCCACACCTCTATTCCCGTTGGGTATAATTTTGTTCTGGGTCTTAGCTGAATGTTAACTTCATTGAAAGCCCCATTTCAGGCTTTTTTTTCTGGCCAAGAATGTTGAAAGTATCATGAACTTGATAGGGAGGATCTTGTTTTGGTAGAAATATAAACTAGTTAGGAGAATGTTATACGTTGTTCAGCTGTAACTTAGCAAGATATGCTCCACACTCCAACATCGTGTTAACCCCCTCAACTTTGTCTCACTGATTCTCCCATGACTGAGTTCAGAAGCAAGTTATCATGGGTACTAGCTATGCCAAAGACTTGTCTCAGTGCATACAGTTCTCTCTCTTCTTGCCATTATCTGGCACCTGTATACCCGGCCTTTCTCGCTGATATTTAGGGCTTTGGGAATGGAAGCTCTGAAACAAGAACTTACTTAAAATTATTTTCAAATAGTAGCTACCATTCAAGATTTGTGTCTGTCTGAAAAATTGTTTCACTCAGTCTGTGTGTGTGTGTGTGTTAGGCCAGGGTGACTAGAGAAATAAAGCTTGTGACACTCATATATGTATAAGAAAGAACTTTATATCAAGGAATGATAATATATAAAACAAACATTTCAGCCCAGTCCAGATCAAGTTCATAAGTCCAATGTTTTACTAGATTATAAATCCTTCTTCAGACTCACACAGTCACAAGCAATGATGCAGAGTGCAGGAAGCACAGCCTGGTGGGTGCAGAGTTCTGTGGATCCAATGGTGGTGGAGGAATCTCCAGAGCTTTGGCAGGTCTCCCAGTGGCTCCTCAACAGGAAGGTGAAAACAGAGAGAGGAAGTTCCCAGGATCATCCTTGTGATAAGGCCACACCTACTAGGAGGTGTCATCAGGCTTCCAAAATCCACCTCTTCATTTCTATGTTTTCAAGTTGACATGACATTGTATGTGTGTGTAATCACTTCTAGTCAGTTGGCCACGAAATTGTGTTAAATATTACATGACAAAGGTAAGTGAGTGCTTCAAGTGCCTCATCTGCTTGTTGAGCATTTCAGGTGGCATTCCACCACTCCTAGACCTAATTTTTGACTGATGCTCTTACTGCACCTTTAACTTTTCCTTGAATAATACTGGTTCTTGCTCATATGCTACCTCTGGAAGCGGCGTGGGAAACAGCTACCTGTCTTTTACCATTTGTTTTGTATCCTTGAACAGCGTTCTGCCATTTGTTTCAAAGTTCACTGTAAAGGTGAAGTTTTATGTATTTTAGTCTAAAGGACTTTATAATAGACATTTAGATTCTTTACCATTGGCAATGTTAACACTGTTTTAAAAATACCAAATGTCTCATAGAAGTTTATTTACAATGATTCTGATAAAGCTGCCTCTAAAAGCTCACCACAGTTAACATGGTATGGAGCCCCCTGGTGGAAAAGCTGCATTTAAACATGCCAGGTATCTGTATATGAGTGTCACTGAATGGTATAAAAGCTGGGAACCGTGAACAGCTTGCTAAACTCATGGATCACAACTCCACAAGAAGGTTTCCCTAAGAGCTGGTTCCTGAAGCAAGTTGGATGCAGGCAAGTGAAAAACCTAGAAGGTTTCCAGGGCTCTCAATATTTATGGCACACCTATCTTAATCTTTAATTTGAGTGGCTGCTGGGTTTGAACCCCTAGCCTTGTGGTTGGCAACTTAATACTTAGTGCACTGCACCATGGAGCCTTTTTATAAACATCTGTTTCAGGGAACCTGTATTACAGGGTAGTGTGATGTCACTTTGAGGATCAATTGCCTCATATGCCTGTGAAACCTGGACAATGAGTTGGGAAGGCTGCTGGAAAGTTGATGACCAAAATTATGGTTTAGGGGAGGATATTCAAAGTACCAGTGACTGTAAGGAAACCTTACTTCATCTACTCTGCACCCCTGATATTCTCCTTCAGTCGTGTTTTTGTTCCCCAAATGCAAAGGACATTTAAAAGAATGTGATCGGAGTCCTCAGAAAGTGTTCAAAAAAGCGAAACACTGACTTGAGCATTGAATTATATTAAAATACACTGTCAGGAAATAGCTTTTTTTTTAAGATTTCTGTTTTTCATCAGTAATAAATCTGGTGTACATGTACAAGGGACCCTCAAAGTGGCAGATATACTTATATTTATTTTCACATATATACACATACTTTGAATATATTGAGTATATTCAAATAATATATTATAAATATATTGAAATATTTTTATTTTATATAATGATATTTGTATTTATTTATGAACTTTAACATATATTTACTTATATTGATAGTCACAAGTGTTCATATCTATGTTCATATGTTCATATTTATGTTCACATATATGTTTTGATTCATATGTGTATTTAGATTCATATTCAAGTTTACATTGACATGCATGTTCATATTAACACTCAAATTTTTATTCATGTTTATATTTTAATTATATTTACATTAATATTCATACTTATATTTGTATTGATATTAATATCTGTGCTTCCATACATATTCATATTTATATATGTATTCATATTAGGTCATGTTTGAGTCAAATTAATCTAGCAACCAATGATTACTGTTTTCCATTGGAGTCATAGAAGTCTAGCCTTTTTACGTTTGAACAGTTTAATAGCATATTATCTATTTCTTCTTTTTTATGAATCAGTTGACATTTTGGACATCAGACTTTGTTAACTCAGATAGATAGTTTTGAGGGGCTAGGCCCAATCCCAACTACATGGAAAACCGCGGCTCCCCACAGAAGAATTTACTTCAGAGGACAGCACTGAGGCTACACGTCAGGGAGATAGACATGTCTGATCAAAGCACATGGGAGCAATGAGGGGTGAGGAAAAGGGACTGGAGCACATCCTGACCCACCAAGCCTTGAGGACCGATATCCTTGCTCAGAGAAGCCAAAGCACAGAGAGAACCATATGGCCAGCCCCACTAGGAGACACGACAACACACACAGACCCATATCCCTACAGGGGAATACACTGGAGACACAGTGAGGGAGTTTTGCCCGATCTGACCCCACCATACCAAGGCAAAACACTGAGGCTGGGCAATAGAAGAGCAAAAATACAGAGCAAGGAACTCCCAAAGGAGTACCAAAAATAGACTTTGGGGCCAGGGTGTGGCGCCCCATCAGACTCAACCAGAAAACACTCCTAATGGTCAACAAACAGACCTTGAACTATTTACAGGTTTTTCTTTATTTGTCATTGTTTTGTTGTTGTTGTTGCTGCTGTTTGTGGCTTTGTCTTGCTCTGATTTGTGTTCATATTATTATCTCTTCAGGTCTATCTAGATAAGATAGGCTAGATAAGCAATCTGAAGGAGAAAACAACGTGTCCGATGGTCCTGGGGGTGACAAAGGAGAGGGGAAGGTTGGGGAAAGGAAGTGGTGTTAATAAACCCGGGGACAAGGGAACAAGGGATCTAAAATCAGTGACAAGTAGGATGTAAGACGCCTGGTAGGGACTGATCACGGCCAATGTAACTGAGAGGAATTACTGAAACCAAAATGGAGACTGAGCTTTTTAGTGGGACAAGAGGAAAGTAAAAGGAAAGAAAGGAAAGAACTAGGAGGCAAAGGACATTTATAGAGGTCACAATGCAGGCATGTACATATGTAAATATATTTATATATGCTGATGGGGAAATAAATCTATGTGCATATATTTATAAGGTTATATTAAAGTAGCGAATTGATATTGGACCTGTATTCAAGTATTCCCTCAATGCAAGAACACTTTGTTCTATTAAACTAGCATTCCATGAGGCTCACCTTCCTAACACTATCACTGAAGACAAATGGGTGCATAATCAAATGTGAAGAAAGCTGATGGTGCCCAGATATCAAAAGATACAGCGTCTGGTGTCTTAAAGGCTTGAAAGTAATCAAACTGCCATCTAGCTCAGAAGCAACAAAGCCTACATGGAAGAAGCCCACTAGACTGTGTGATCACGAGGTGTCAAAGGGATCAGGGACCAGGCATCAAAGAACAAAAATTCATGTCATTGTGAATGAGCGGAAGTGCAGATTTGGGAACCAAAGCCAATCTGTAGGCAACTGGCCATCCCCCTACAGAAGGGTCTTGGGGAGAAGAAGAGTACAGGGTACAGTGTAGCAAAGATGGAACACACAACTTTCCTCTAGTTCTTAGATGCTTCTTCCCCCGACCACTATCATGATCCCAATTCAACCTTACAAATCCAGCCGGATCAGAGGATTTACACTGGTACAGACAGGAACTGGAAACACATGGAATCCAGTTCAGAAGATCCCTTCAGGAACACTGGAGAGAGTGGCAATAACGTGAGTGTTGAGGTAAGCTGGGGATGGAAAGGGGGAGCCAATTTCAAGTATCTATATATAACTTCCTCCCTAGGGGATGGGCAACAAAAAAGTGGGTGAAGGGAGATATCAGACAGTGTGAGATATGACAAAACAATAATTTATAAATTATCAAGGGTTCATGAGTGAGGCAGGAGTGGGAGGGAGGGGAAAATGAGGAGGTGATACTAAGGGCTCAAGTAGAAAGCAAATGTTTTGAGAATGATGATGGCAACAAATATACAAATGTACTTGACACAATGGATGGATGGATGGATGGATGGATGGATGATGTATGTATGTATGGATGGATGGATTGTGATAAGATCCCCCCAAAAAATGATTTTTAAAAAATAAAGATAGGTAGTATTTTTCTAGAAATATGTCCACTTGTTCTAAATTTCCAAATTCACTGTTGTGATTTTCATAGTTTTGGTTCTGTTGTGATATTGGCCTTTTCATTTCTTATTCTTTATGTTTGCTTTTCCTGTTCCTTTTACTTTAATTCGTTTACCAGTTGTTTGCCAAAATTTGTTAATATTTTTAAAGAATTAACTTATTTCCCTGTTTCCTTTTCATTTATTTCTGCTCTATTTTTAAATATTTATTGTCTTCTGATGACTGATGTTTTACTTTGCTTTTTGTTCTAATTGTTGAAGGTGTTGTGTTAACATGCTGACATTTGCTTTTTTTGATATATCTTCATACATTGTTCATAACGTGTGTTCTTAGTACTTACTGCTTCTGACGTATATCAAAGCTTTTGGTATGCTTATTGTTGTTTTTGCAAGGAATTTAAAATCTTAATCCCTTAATCTTACCATTTCCAAGTAATTTAATGCACACAATTGCTCATTTTCCATGTTAGCTTTTTATTCTTTTATCTTCCTATTGTTCATATGTAATTTAATACTGTTGCAAAGTAAAAGTTTTTATTTGTAATATCACAAAATGTAAAAAATTGTACTAAAGCTAGCATCGTAGCCTAACGTATGATCTATTCTGAAGAATGGTATCTATGAACATGAGAAGAAGGTACATTGAGGTTTTCCCAGATAGAATGTTTCCTAGATGTCTAAGAGGTCAGTAATTGTGGTATTTAGTTCCCCTGTTACTGTATTGATTTATTGTCCAGTTGATCTTTTGAGTTGTTCTGTAAAACCCAATGGGGTGTATTTAACTCTATTACAGTAAAATTATGTAGTTCTAGTTTTAAGTATATGAGAGTTTGATTAATATATTTTGAGGGTCTGCCATTGAATTCATATATACTTATTACTATTTTTTCTTCTTGCTCTTTTGTTCCTTTTATCATATAATGCCCTTATTTGTCTCCCAATAAAGATTTGGTCCTGAAGTCTGTTTTATTATTAATTTGTATAGCCAGTAACACATTTTAAAATTGTCATTGGTTAATATTGCTACCCTTGCTTTTTTATTGCCATTTTCTTGTTATATTTTCTTATACCTTTGATTTTTATATTATATTTGTCTTTATGTCTCAATTGTGTTTCTTGTATGCATAGATGTATGGATCAAGTTTCCTTACGCATTGTGCTTCTCACTGCCTCTTGATAGGTGCATTTAGTCCATTTACATTCCATGTCATTATTGATGTGTACACATTTATTGCTGTCATTATGCATTGCATTTCTGTTTTTCCCCCTTTGTGGAGGTATTGTTGTTTTCATCAGATTTTGTGCCCTGAGTTCATTTTTTAAAATATTTTCTCTTCATTTTGGTCCTTTTTTGGTTATTATTTTGTAAGACTTCATGCTTTGCTCTTATTGTTTTTCTTTTGGATTAGTTTTATTTTTTTTCTTCTTCTTCATTCTTTCCATTTTACTTGGGAATCTTGTTAATAATTATATCATTCCAGACAATAATATTGGCATATAAAATATTTTCTAGGTCATTCTAAGGGAAATTTATTGAATAAATATACATTTTTGAGTATTCATTAGGATGAAAATATTCAAGATACATCAGATAGTGTGAAGAAAATTTCCACTCAGCATGAGATATTTTTTTTTGCTTCAACTATTTCTAACTTTGACAACAAATGGCCCTAATTAGTATCCTGGAGTGTAAACTGAGATGTCATCAATACTTATTACTGTGAAGTCTGCCTTTGGATCAATGATGACAGACAAACAAAGCCCATTCCAATGAAGAGAAGGCATGTTCCAATGCAGGAAGTTTCCCAAGAGTCACTGTGCACGGTGTTCCTAGAAAAGTGCTGACAAGGTGGGGAAACCACAGCTTCTGAGAGGAAAGCATCACTGACTTCATTCCCTGCCTCTGCTGAAAACAGGGCCTAAAGAACATTCTGAGAAAGTAGTTTCCAATTTCCTCCTCTTGTGACATATTTACTATCCTTTGGAATCAAAGTCCTTCCAGTGAGTGCTCCCTTCACTGTGACTCCAATGAATGATCTTACTAATGACTCCGCCCACCAGACAGGTCATTCCAGTTCACCTGTTCCCAGGGTCAGGGATTTATCTATGCCCAGAACACTGTTTCTGCATAAAGGGAGAAAATGGGTAGCAAGCATCACTAAGCACTTGTCGCAAATTTAGTCCCAGAAGGCACCAGCATTGTTTTCTCAGACATAGAGATCATTAGTCATTCACTGCCAACAGTGCACAGGGAGCAAGCAGATGGAAACCTTCACAGACCTGACCCTGGGCGATAGTAGGTCACTGAGCTCGGTACATTTGAAATCCTGCATTGCATGCATGAATCTGGATATGCCTGTATTTTATTGTCAACAGGTTTTGAGTAACAGATAGGGTGAGAATTACCATGATAACTTGTTTTTCAAGATGGAAACTGGGTTCTATAGGATGACAATGAAATATTAGAGTCACTTTAATATTTGTACTGCGAACAGAGAATGCTAGTTCCTCCTTTCAAGTCGGCAGTGAGGAGAAAATTTAGAGAGTACGAAATTCTACCTTACAAATCTGCCTAGACCAGAGGATGTACATTTGTACAGATAGCAACTGGAAACACAGGGAATTCAGGACAGATGACTCCTTCAGGACCAGTGGTGAGAGTGGTGATGCCTGGAGGGTGGAGAGAATGTGGGGTAGAAAGGAGGAACTGATTAGAAGAATCTAGGTATAGCCTCCTCCCTGGGGGATGGACAGCAGAGAAGAAAGCGGGGGGGAGGGAGACACCAGACAGTGTAATGTATGACAAAATAATAATAATAATTTATGAATGATAAAGGGTTCATGAGGTATGGGGGAGTGGGGACAGAGGGGAAAATGAGCAGCAGATACTAAGGGCTCAAGTGGAAGGCAAATGTTTTGAGAATAATGTTGGCAACAAATGTACATATGTTCTTGACACAATGGATGGATGGATTGTGATAAGAATTGTACGAGCCCCAAATAAAATGATGAAAAATGAAAAACTGTTCGTGGACATGCTGAGAGATGAAAGAGGGAAGGAACCCTGATTCCAACAGGAAATTCTCCCTGCCATCTATCTCTGCCTGTCTATTGCTGGGGATGTGTGCTCAGTGAGTCCTGCGCGCCCCCTGCTGCCAAGTGTCTTCCCTGCAGTGAGGTTTGTGTCTGGGCTCACACTGACTTCCCCTCACTGTGTTTCCCTTGCACAGTAATACACGGCTGTGTCCTCAGCAGTCACGGAGCTCAGCTGCAGGGAGAACTGATTCTTAGATGTGTCTCTAGTGATGGAGAGTTGGCTTTGGGAGGATGGGTCATAATTTGTACCGCCACTATAGCATATGCGTCCCATCCACTGCAGCCCCTTCTCTGAGGGCTGGCGGATCCAAGGACAGCAGTAACCACTGCTTGTGATGGAGAAACCAGAGACAGTGCAGGTAAGGGACAGCTTCTGGAAGGGCTTTACCAGTCCTGGACCCAACTCCTGAAGCTTCACCTGGGACAAGACGTCTGCAGAAAAAACAGATGGTCCACATCTGTCATTTGAATTCACAACCATTCCCACAGACCGAGGTCAGATATCTGAATCTCCACATTGGGGAACTGTCACCAGGTACAGGAGAGCACAAAGCAATAGCATCTTTAGACCACAGCTCTACTTTTCCAAGAGACCTAGAGCCCTGTCTGAAGAGAACTGATAGCTTTCCCTCCCAAGGGTGAAATTTAACCTAGTGCCTGAAGAATGATTTGCATGTGAGGGAGCCCCGTTCTTATAAACAGAAAGTAATAGAGACCACACAACCCTTTACCCTCTGAGCCCATGCTAGGGTAGCTCTTTGTTTGAACTCATATGCCTGTTAGTCTACAGTGAGAGAGCACTTGACCTAAACATTGTGTATTAAAGATCAAAGGAAAACCAAGTATTTCTGAGTTCAATGCTCCCTTCCTCCAGCCCTTCAACGTCTCTGCCCTGCCTTGGGCTCCTGTATGTCCTGTGCCCCAGAGAGTGGACAGACTATCATTTGTTGAAAGCATCAGGTGTACACCAGGGTATCATCATCACCAACAGTCTCCAAACATCTTTTCTTTCCACACCAACACTTCCGTATCAACCTCCTCAAAGTCTTCAGGGGTTTTCTTTGGGCCACTCCCATCACCAACTCCAGCACTCCTACCAACAACGCATCTCAGGTTTTGATAACTAAGGCCAATCTCAATGTAAATAAAGAGATTCAAGTGGCATAGGGCCTCAGGGAAGAGGTTTCCAACTGGAGAATGTGGACCTCAGAAAAGAATAGTTTCAATTCTGTAACTTCAATGTGATGCAAGACTGCGAGATGAAAGTCCCTTGGTTTGCCAGAGCACATGCAAAATTCGGGCAAAACCTGCCAGGAGTTCAAATATAAACATACAGCAGAGCAGTGAGTGGAAAATCAAGTTACCAGTGAGGCAGAATAAGAATAATGATATGTCAGGTTTTGAACAAAAAAACAACCGCTTGAGACCCAACAGGCACTGGATGAAAATAAGGTCTATCCAGGCAATTAGTCCTCAAAATTTAGGGATGACCATAGACGCTGTTTTCAATGCCCCTTTCCCAGGGGACTCTGTTCTATCTGAAATGTGAGCATTTCCAACTAATGTCAGCCTCTCCATTTGTACCCTGTCTCAACCCCCTGATAATTTCTCAGGGTTCTAAACCTTGAGTTTATTCCCCAGACTCAAGGAAAAAAGCTCATCTTACTGACTATGGAATCTGCGGAACTGTCTCTAAACATGCAGTTTAAAAATCATTCCCCATTCAGATTCCTTCCTCATTTCTCTCCCTCATAACAGAGATTATTTTCCCCAGATTAGGGTTGGCCGTATTCCTTTTCTGGTCAGTTAGTATAGCTTTAAGTTTCTACATAAATATATATTTCAACAGTGTGAAAATATGAGCATAATGTTATGGTCACCTGGGATTTTTTGGCCAAGAATATGAAGAGGGATATCAGCCATAAGATAATATTGCTGCACATATACCTGATAGTACAAAATACATAGGAAAACTTTTAAAAAACCAACCAATCACTTTCTCACACACAGCATCAGCAAACCAAAACTCAAACCAGACACCAAAGATTGTAAGTATATTGGTGAGAATATGGTCACATGTTAAATGTCTGCCATTAGGGAATTGTAAAGTATAACAGTGACATACAATATTGTTTAAATGAATGAATCAAGCAAAAATAAAGGGCAAACTAATAATGTCTTATGTTGTTTAGTGTTTTTGATAGTTGTGTAAGGACATAAATAATAAAGTTGTTCTCTAAAATCTGATCAGGAATATGCACAGGCTGTATTAATTTTCATTTTTGTGTTTTAATGCACTGCGGTTTTAAATAAATGGTAAAACCGTTTGATGATTTCCAAAGTGTCTGTTGAGGGATATTATAGTTAGGGTTTGTGTCAACTTGGTGGGGGTAGTGTTCTTAGTGGTTTGGTAGTTGGCACCTAGCAATTCCTCATCATGTGAATGAACACAATTTAGTCAATCCCATCATGGGGTCTGCTGTGAGTAGCCAAGCAGTTGTATGATTAGGGTAGAGTGTACCTCCCTTACTAAGGACACAGCTCGGAAGCAATTGGAAAACAAATATTCCCCGTGTGTGTGACCTACTTCCTTTATAAATAGACTGGTAGGGAAACTTGTTCGTTTCCTTCTGGGTTTGGATCCTACATCTGGGCTCTTCAATCTCTAGGTTTTGAATTTGACGGAAGGCTTGAAATATCCCCCGCCAATCCTGAGAGTCCACAGTGGCCTGGCGTCTGACATGTGATCTGACCTTGGAGTAATATACATCTTCAATAACAAGTATGACTTGTTTTTATTCACCTGCCTTTGCAACTACCATCCAGATGTGCTCCAGCCTATTTTAGGTTTATAAGCCCCCAAAGCTACACAAGTCAGGAGAAGCCTAACTGAGACTCAAGGACTTAGAATCAGAATGTAGGTGCCCACTTCTACAACTGCATGAGCGATTCTCTTTATCTATCTATCCATCTCTGGTTTTGTTCTTCTAGTGACCTTATCCTTACATACATGGTGAATGTTATCGCATTGGATTTATCATTCAGTTTTTGAAATGACAAGATTTAGAGTCACTGAGTTTTACAATAAATACCATGACATGCTCCTCCATTTATTTCTCTTATATTTCATTTTCCTCGATAATATTTTAAATTTTGTATGGGGTTTTAAATATTTGTATCATATAGTCTCTAATGCATTTCATGTTTTGAAACATGTAATCTTGGTTTTTATTTTATTTTTAGCTGTGTTTTTTTTCAAAAACCATTTTGGGGGATGCTAATGAAGATATTCTATAATTCCATAGTTCAATCACATCAAGAAAGATTGTACATTTGCTACCACAATCAGTTTCAAAACATTTTCTTCTTTCCTAACCTCTTTGATATCACTCTCCTTTACTCTGTCTGTCCCACACACCCACCCCCCACTGTCGCCTTCAGGAACCTGTATTCTACTTGCCGTCCGTATAGGCGCATCAATCCTGGGTTTCCTATTCTGAAAAAACAGAAACATATGTAATATCAGTTAAGTAGGGTTACCACCAATGACAAAATACATCTGAGTAGAGTATACCCAATATGAGAGAGAGAGAGAGAGAGAGAGAGAGAGAGAGAGAGAGAGAGAGAGAGAGAGATTGCTGCGGTCCAGCCGCAGCAGGTTTGGGTCCCTCGCTATGTGGGTAAGGCTTCGACGAGTGGGAGACAGAAATCACACAAGTAAAAGATTGCAGTGACTATTTCAATTTTATTCATGCAAAGCTTCAACTTATATATTCTTTTTCTTGGCTTAAAGCTTATGACCTGAGATCATACATTAGGAAATTCTCAGACCACAAGACCGTAACAAGTTTCATCCATCACTTCATAAGTCTTGGTTAAAAATTAGTACATCTTGAAATTAAAACTTTCTCATACAAAGGTGATAGACATAAACCTTCTAACAATAACTGAGCACACTTCATCCAACTAGGGTGCATTATTCTAACTATGAAATCAATAAAGCATTAATACATTTCATTATCAAAAATTACTTGACAGACTTTGGCTGTTCTTTCTGTTCCTTCTTGGGCTGTTCCTTTAGGGCTTTCATTTCTTGTTCTTACTTTTCCACTAAGTTCCCATAAATTAAACTCCCAAAAGTCTTTCTGTACCAAGGTATGAGTTGCCTCACAATAGGTAGCTTTGCTTCAGTGGACTTCAAACATCACGGAGGCCCTCTTCTTGCTCACCGTTCCATAAAACTTAAACTACTAAAAGGAACTTGTTAACTATTAACTTTGTTAACTATTCTTATGCCATTTTCATTGTAAGCCCTCATATAAGGTAAATCAGGGCCAGGAACTCTATTTCTCTTTGGGTTATTTCATGGAGGGGGATGCCATATTCTGCCAACTATGCAGTAACCAAGATAAGGAAAGGGAAAAACCACGGGAAGAGGATGATAAACTTTAAAAAAAATCTTGCACCAAAGCATTCCAAATAATTATGGCAAGCCCAATCAAACAAGTCCAAATACATGTCGAGAGCGAGTTTGGGCAGCCAACTCCCACCAACCAGCTTCTTTGAAGCCGGGCCAGGCGTCGTTCGACTCTGTCCTCAACGTCACGCGGCAGGACTGGACCCCTCAAGACAGAGAGAATGTTGAAAACCAGGTCAGGCCCAATATGGATCAGTGGGTGGTTAACAGAAAAATTTTAACCATTCAAGTCAGGTTTATCATTTTGATATACTATAGTCATCTCGCCAATACAATCTTATTAGTAACCAGATGAGTGCCATTCCTCTATTATGGACAGAGAGAAATCACCGGAGGTTTAGTTCCTCTGTAGAACTCACAAATGTATCTTGCCTTAAACATGTATCTTCCATTCTTCCTAAAGTTTAGAATAATGTTATTATTTATTACCTTTGGACCTGGTGACCTTAGAAAGGGATAATGCTATTTCTACTTTTCCTTTCTTTCCTCTGTGAATGCAGTGGTATCCCATCAGCATGAGGGATTTATTGCTCATTCTTCAGATATATTAATGTATGTCTTTAATACTTGGAAACTTGACTTGTATTCATGCTAAAAGCTGCTGAGGTCTTATTTAAAATCACTAAGGTAAACTTTAATCATCTGCCATAAAGTGTGACAATTTTATTTGTACCTCTTTCATTGGATATGTTATCATTTATTTCTTTATTATAATGAAAGCTGGTGTGGATTATTGCTAAAAGCTGTTCTGTCTCATTTAAAATCATTAAGGTAAGTTTTAATCATATCACATGCATTGTGATGATTTTATTTATATATAGTCTTTATTATTTATCCGTTACACATTTTCTGGATACTGATAACTATGTAGCTTTTAATTTAAAATTGTGATTTGTGTTTATTGAACTTTGGGGGTCAAAAATGGATGAAATCCATCTGCAATCACCAACACACTGTTCCATTAGACGCACACTAGGAAGTGGCCTGCTGAAAGGCTAGTGGAAGCTCCCAGGTTTCTGTGACGCAGCGGGAGCCCAGAGATACAAGCCCTCACTGTCCTGCTGGGCAGAGTCCTGGGTGTGGTGTCTGAGAGAAGCGCCGGGGCTGTCTGCTCAGGAATGATGTCTCTGTCCACTTCCATAGGTGAATCCTCATTGATGTTGACAGACAGCGGCGTGGAGTCTGAACCCTGCCATTCCTGGCTTTTGCTCAAGGATCCTCCAGATGCCCACCCCATTAAACCCCCCAGTTATACCGTTAATCTCTTACTGAATCTGTTCTAGACCAAGTGTTCCACGGGGTGGAAGCTCTTCTTAGTTTTTCCCTGTGATCTGTTATCTCGGGCACAGAGAGAGGCATCAACACTGAAGGTACCTAAACTGGGAACAAGAAGGGACTCTAAACCTAGAAAAATATAAAATATTGGAAACAGGACTTGATTTTAAAGTCTCATTCTGGAAAGAATACAAAAACACATATAATCTGACTTTCTTAGGAAACATAAGCATCATATATAACCAATAAGCATTACTTGTCATTAGAGTGTAAGGTTAAACAATGAGATGCCATCACACTTTTTGAAATTAACGCAAAAAAGACAACCAACACAATAAAACAGTCAATTGAGAAGTCGCTGCAAAGACAGATCGTATCTAATGTTCCTCACTGCATTTATAGTTGTCAGAAGGCCACAAAGAGTGTTCTTCATAATATGGTCAAGAATATCATTAGCTATGTTTATTGTTTATTGTTTTTCTACAATGACCCTAAATAAATTTAAATACCATTCTGACAATTTCTGAAAATTTCTGTTGCCTAATTGAATGATAACAGTTTGAATTGTAACTAAAACTTAAGAGTTGAAACATTTGGAAATATTTCCACCCTAATATCTAGAGAAACAATATGCTGATAACATTTAGATTCAGTGATCTTAGTATCAAGAATTTTGTGTCCACTGTTCACTTAGTTTTGCATTTCACAATGCAATAATATGTGATCAGGATCATAAGAATTTTATGTGTGTTTCCTCCAATGCAATTTCATTTTTTCTCCTTGTTGCATATGATTTTTATTGGATTCAATAAAGGAATCATTGATGATTTACCATTGTTAATACTGAACTCCCAACACCCTGTCCTTGTGTCCATCCTCTTCCATCACAGTCCTGCAGGGTAGAGGACAACAGGCCCTGTGGGTTGCGAGGCAGTAATAATCTACTACGTGCTGAACCCTCAGTTAGCAGCCCAATCCAAATCCACTGTCGCCATATCTCCTTATTTCATTATAACCTTTATTATTTATTTCTTACACTTGTACTCAGTTTTGTGTATTACCTATAGGTTTCATAATAATCAGAAATGACAGATTTATTGAAGTTTAAATAAATTTAAAAATTTTAATAAAAGAAAAATTATATGCTGTAATATACTATACTGTTAATTTAGGCAATTATATTTACTTACCAAAATAATTTCAGTTTTCTGCCCCTCACTCCATTAGAGATGTTGAAGGTGCAGTTGAGTCAGTGCTTACTCATAGCGACTCTGTATAAAACAGAACAATAACAATGATCCCCAGGCCCTGCACCATCCTCACACTTCTCCCATGTGTGAGACCATTTTAGCACCACTGACTACTCACCTGATTGAGGGTGCTCCTCTTGTTGCTGACACTGCAGTGCAATGGGACTTTCTTCACTAAGGACTTGCCTCCCTGAGGACATGCTCAAACCAGGGGAGAAGTGTCGTCCTCTCCACTTCAAACCAGAATTCTGAGACACTCATTTGAAATGTCCTGCTCTTGTACCACACTTACCATTTTATAGGGATCAAAGTTGTCCTTCCCATGAGTGCTCCCTTCAATGAATGATCTCAGAAAAAAGTCCTCCAGTCCTTCCAGGCCATTCCATTTGACCTTGTCTCACAAGTCGGGGGTCTCTCTATACCCAGAACTCTTATTTCTGCATTAACAGAGACAATGGGCCACATCATTATGGGCATAGCACAACGTTAGCACCAGAAGCCACACCAATTATTTTCTGAGACACAGCTCATCAGTCACTGACTCCTCACAGGGTCAAGCAGCGATGCAGAGAGGCAGCTCAGAGGACCTGACCCTGCACTGTGAGATCAATGCACCATCTGAGCTCAGGATATTTAAAACCACCCATGAGTATGCACGTGCCTGTTTCCTTTCTATATCAACAGTTTTCCAGTGACAAGTAGGATGAAAATGTCTATGGTGTTCTGTTTGTCGAGAAAAAAAATTGTAATAAAGAAAATATGATGAAACATACAACTTTCCTCTAGTTCTTAAATGCTTCCTCCCCAACACTATCATGATTCCAATTCTACCTTACAAATCTGGCTAGATAATAGGATGTATACTGGTACAGATAGGAACTGCAAACACAGGGAATCCAGGACAGATGATCCTTCAGGACCAGTGGTGAGAGTAGTGATACGGGAAGGGTGGTGGGAAGGTGGGGTAGAAAGGGGCAACTGATTACATGGATATACATATAACCTCCTCCATGGGGGGGTGGACAACAGAAAAGTGGGTGAAGGGAGACGTTGGACAGTGTAAGATTTGACAAAACAATAATAATTTATAAATTCTCAAGGGTTCATGAGGGAAGGGGCCGTAGGGAGGGAGAGGGTAAAATGAGGAGCTGATATCAAGGGTTCAAGTAGATAGGAAATGTTTTGAGAATGATGATGGCAACAAATTTACAAATGTGCTTGACACATGGATATATATATATATGGATTGTAATAAGAGTTGTATGAGCCCCCAATAAAATTATTTAGTAAAATTTTAAAAATTAAAAAAGAAGATAGTAAAGTGGCATGGTAATTTTTATATTTCTACTTCAAAGAGAGAATGTTAGTCCCTCTTTTCAAGCCTGCATTCAGAAGGAAAAAATTTAGACAGAAATAAAAAAATGAAAGCGCAAAACTGTCCCTGGGGATGCTGAGAGCTAACAGAGGAAGCCTTGATTCCAACAGGACATCCTGCCATCCATCTGTGCCTGTCTAGGGTTGGTTGTTTGTGCTCTCTGTGTCCTGCACGCCCCCTGCTGCTCAATGTGTTCCCTGCAGGGGAGGTTTGTGTCTGGGCTCACACTGACTCCCCTCACTGTGCTCCTTGCACAGTAATACACTGCCGTGTCCTCAGCAGTCACGGAGTTCAGCTGCAGGGAGAACTGATTCTTCGATGTGTCTCTGGTGATGGAGAGTCGGCTTTGGAAGGATGGGTTATAACCTGTACCACCATTGTAATTTATGTATCCCATCCACTGCAGCCCCTTCCCCGAGGTCTGGCGGATCCAGTGCCAGTAGTAACCACTGCTTGTGATGGAGAAACCAGAGACGGTGCAGGTGAGGGACAGCTTCTGGGATGGCTTCACCTGTCCTGGGCCTGACTCCTGAAGCTGCACCTGGGACAGGACGCCTGTAAATAAAGATAATTGGTCTTTGTTAGTCACTCACAGTCACAACCTTCTCCAGATTCCACATTGATATCTGAATCTTTCACCATGGGGAACTGTCAGCAGGCACAGGAGAACACATAGCAATAGCATCTTTAGCCAACAGCTGTGCTTTCCCAAGAGACCCACAGCCCTGTCAGAAGAGAACTGATAGCCTTCAGTGCCCAAGGCTGGGATCTTAACCTAGTGTCTGAAGAATAATTTGCATAGGAGGGAGCCCTGTGCTTATAAGTATAGGATTCTTTGTTTCTTCTGAGGCCATTGTAGGGTCATTATTCTTTTGAACTCATCTATGTGTTAGTCTGCAATGAGAAAGCATTTTTCCTCACAGGTGTGTGTGAATGGTCAAAGGACAGCCCAGCATTTCTGAGCCCAGAATTCTCTCCCTGTAGTCCTTCATTGCTCCTGCCCTGACTGAGGCTCCCATATTTCCTGTGTGTCACAGATTGTGGCAGTATAGAGTTCTTTGAAACCATCAGGCACTCTGGATGAAAAGAGGTCCATTCAGGTCCTTAAAATTTAGGAAGGAGCATAGACAGTTTTAAATACTCCTTTCCCAGGGGACTATGGCTCACCTGAAATTTGAGCATTTACAACCAAAGTCTGCTTCTCTATTTGTGTATCAGGTATGCCCCCTTGATAAATGTAGGGATTCCAATCTTGAATTTATTACCCACCCTCACAGATTGTCTGATTTTGTAATCATTTGCATATTATTTACCATGAACTCAGTAGCACAAGCTTTAAACATGCATTTTTAACGTTCAATACCCATTAAGATTGCTTTCTCATTTATATCCACCATGAGAAGCATTTTCTCCAGTCTTGCCATTGACACCACTCATTTACAGAATGATTAAACTGTCTTTGTATCTCTAAATTAATTTTTTTTACCAATATGGAAATTCAAGCATAAGGTGGTGGTCACCTGGGTTTTTCTGAGCCAAAGTTTTTGGAAGAGAATAAGCAAATGCTTTGCAAAAACAATACTCCTGAGGGTCACTAAAATTCAGGATTTCAAGGAAATGATATGATGATGTTTTTCAGTTGAAGATCATTGGAGTCATTCAGTTTCCACATACATCCTGTATGGCATTACGTGAACCTGGTCATTCCAGCACACACTCATCTCAGAACATCTGATGCTGCTGGTTGGCAGGACAATTTAAGTTTTACACTGTTATGTAGCTGCACACAAGTCCAGGTCACCCCATCTATGAATTTGAATCTCATGATTGTCTAAGCTAATCCTATGACGATAGAGGTTAGTATGACCCTTCTTAAGTGAAAATTTGTTGACTTTATCCCTGTGCACACAACTTTCACACTAATTATGCTACCCATATGCTGAATGAGCTCATAAATTCTCTCGTCACTCAGAAGTAACATATTTCTAGATTCAGATGTTCTGGCCACTAAGTAATCCCAACATTCTGAAATGTGGAAATGGTAGAATGTACTGCTCCAAGGAAAATAAAAATATCTTTGCTCCAGTTGTGTACTGTTGTACAATAAAACTTTACAGTACAGTAAATCTGTACCATATAAAACTTGGTAGCTTAAAATTACAACAATTTAATTTGCTTTGTTTTCTGATATTATAACTGAGAAATAGCATGGAGGAGGTTTCATCCCAGAACCCATGTTGTGCCTGTTTGAAAATCTTAATGGCTGCATGGTGACCCTTCTTCCAAGAAGGCATGTTCATAGGTCTGGCAAGCTGCCCATGGCTGGAAGCCTGGAATGCATCTAGGGCTGAGGGTCAAGCACTTGGTGCAGCACCTCGATCTCTACTTTCAACTCAGCTTCCTCCCAGAATGGTGCATAGGTGTTTCCTAATTGCTGAAATAAAAATAAGGTGAAATTTTAATTTAAATGACATTAATTATTGAATTACATTTGTATTCAAATTAAACAATTAAATACAACTATTTAAATTAATATTCACCTGTACATTTCTGACACATGTGCATTTTCAAATGTTTGTGAGGGGTGGGAAAATTTGCAATCAAAACACAAGGCAAACAGTGGACAAGAGGTTTGCTCAAGTGAAGCACCTCTCCTTACTCTACACAAGGTAGCACAATGCTCCAGGCCCTCAAATGTGTCTTCTGGAACCCATCACCTGTTTTGTCCTGATTCCCAGCCAGTGTCTGAGGATGTCAAGGGCATTAAGAGAAGCTGGCTTTTGAGATACACAGGACAGCTCCGATGCACAACTATGGCTTGAGGACACTGTGGTGTGCTTGCTGGTTCATGATGGACTGAACTCACTGTATAGAAATCCCAGCCACCCTTTCCTCCCAAGACCCTTACTGGGCACAGATTTGCATCATAGCTGAGAGATCCCTCATCTTTGCCTTGTCCCCTCTGTGTGTAGCTGACTCCATAAGTGTCCTTCTGCTCTTTGGAAATAGTAGACTTTTTCCTCCCCTTACATTGCAAAGTTTCTAATTCAGCGGTTGATACAAACCCTGACATCGAGAGAGGCTCCAAGGGAAACTGTAAGATGGAGAGGAACCCAGACACTGACAGGAAGCCAGCTCTTAACTCCCCTCCACACTGTCTGCCAGAACTGAGCCCTGTGGCTGAGAGTCCTGAGCAATCCCTGAAATCCAAACCTCCCTTTAGGGAAGTTTGTGTACAGATTCTTACAGATTCCCTTTTCTGTGTCTCCATTATTGAAACAGAAGGTTGTGTTATCAATGTTGAGGCTGTCCATTTGAAGATGCAGAATGTTCTTGGCTTTATCTCTGGTGACTGTCAATCAGGAATTCTCAGTCTGTAGGTAGACTATGGAATAACTATTACTCACTTCAGGCCCTTCATGGGATTGGCTGATGAGGTCCATGCCATCACTGCTGGGGATGGGTCCACTGGTTAGACAGGAGAATATCAGAGGTGCCCTCATCTGCCTCAAGTCTCTCAGAGCCTCCAGCTGTATTGGAGGCATTCAAACACAAAGACATTCTGATTAGGAAAACCATCACACACGGTTTCACTCTCCGGCTGAACATGTTCTTTTCCTTTTTAGTATTGCCACAAGGGAATCTCAGGTCAGCAAAAATTCCATCGTGACTTATGCATAATCCTACCTTTCCAGTGAATGGTGAGACCTGGGCATCCTATGGGGTGTGTCCTCTCTCCTAGAGTTGAAGGGCTGGGCTAGTCTGGTTTTCATGATCAGAATAATGTGCCATTGTGTGTCAGGGTAATCCAGCCCCTAACACATCATCATAGGTCCGGTAGGCACAATTGAACAGCAATAAATAAAGATTATAGTAAAGTCATAAAGAGCATCATAGTTAGAAGAGAGATGGGTATAATGGAGTCAGACACATTTCATGGTAGCAAAGCTCACCTCAGCCTCACTTGGTGGTCCACGTGGAAAAAGAGGGACATTTAATGCGAGCCAAGGCTCTTATATTCTTTGGGAACATGCAAGCCCCCTAATTATAGGTGAAGACATATGTCACAGGAAAGAGTGTGCTATAGGTAATACAGCAATGGGTAGGGGGTGATCTAGCGGTATACACACAATAGGAAGTGGAGGGATTGGGGTATACATATGGCAAGATGGTGGATCCTAGATTCAGGTTGGCAGTCTAACTTTGGATGTCACTGAACTGGTTTGATCTGTTCCCTGGCTCAACTAATTAGACCTTTATCAGTAGGGTGTGAACTCCACCTACAGGAACAAAATGGATGACTGCAAGCCATTAGGGAGAAGTAGCACATTGTCCTTTACAGCAAAGAGCAGGGCCTCTCAGTGGTGGGACCAGACAGCAGTCTGGCAACTGACTGCCTTCCGGGAGGTAACTGGACAATTATTTACCATTAGCTGCAAGCAGCGTCCTAAGTCTAACATATTTGTGGGAGATGACTTGGGAGAAATCTGTTTCCCACAACTGTATGTGCCATTTATTATAAAAATAGCTAAGGGGCAGATATGAGTGTCGTGGAGGAAGTAGATGGCAACTAAGTATGTGGGAAAATACGATTTCTTATTATCACAGTTAACTGTAGTGGTTAAGTCACACAAGAAACCAATAGAAACAGAGGACACCATATGACTTCCCCGACCTCCAGAATATACCCCCTCTCATCCATAGTATACAAATACCAAAATATAGAAATTAAAGACTCCAAAACAGGAGGCTATGGTCACCTGTGATAAACTATAGAAACGGAAGGGGAAACAGATGAGGTAAAAACAGAAGAAGGTCTATCCTGGAAGGGGGTCAGGAATTTCTCATGGGCCCATATTGCCCTTGAGGGAGATACATGGATGTTTGTAAGGAACACCTCAGAGCTAGGTTCATAATGTTTCCCTAAGAATGCTGCAGTCAGAAGATCAGTGAATCACCTCTCGCTTTAGCAGAGCTCCAGACAAACTTACAATCTCCAAATATAAGAACGTTGGAATCCCCGAGGTGCTGAAAAGACAAGTGCAGGGTTGTTTTTCCCCTTGTCAGACCAATGCCAAGAGAGAAAGGAAAACAACAGCACATCAGTAGGGGCTGGAAGTCATTGACATCCAGAACAAAGAGATCTTCCAACATTGATAGCCCTGAATTGAAACTAATATCATTCCTTCCTCTGATCTTGTGGTTATACCATTTGAAATCATTTGATCCTACTCTGAAGTCCATTACTTTGGAATAGCAATCACCGCTGCCTCCCACAATGGGGGCTTTCAGATTTAAGGTCAACAGAGTAGTATGGTTCCTTTGAGAACACCGTTGCAGTAGACTCTATGAAATTGAAGTAACCCTGGGGCACTGATGAATGTCAGAAGCTGTTTGACACTTCTCAATTCCTGCTATCCGACAATATGTCCAAATTTGAGTGGAGCCTCGACTGCAGGTGATTTTTGTTTGTTTGGGTTTTGCTTCATTTATTTTGTTTGTTTGTGTGTGTGATTGCCTAGTGTCACTCATGTCTATGTCATAATGTCCTCCTTGATCCCTCTCATATTTTTTTACACATGTATAGCATCCTAATGTGTGTATATTTCAACATTTCTATATTTTCAATAAATGATTGTCAGGAAACCTCAGAAAGTGATGGAAGAATATACTCTTAAGTTTTCAGCTAATAATGATACCACTTAATAGTTACCTTGATCCAGTATTTCATTAACCCTAAGTCGGATTGGAAAGTATTTGTCTGAGCATCATGATAACTCTGATGCAGGGACCCCTGACAGAGTCATTTCCTGTCCTTAAGGGGCAGACTGCTTATTGTTGTAGGACAGACTATAGTCTCCTGTTACAATATATATTTTTGAATTCACAGATACCAGGAGTAGGCACAGAATAAATATTTTTAAATTAGAGAGCGATTGCCTAGGGAAACTGTGAGATTTAGAAGAAACCACAGATGAACACAGGAAACCATCCTTGAAGCTCCAGCTGCACCTGCTCCAGGTCTGGGTTCTGTGCTCTGTGGGTCCTGAGCGCCCCCTGGAGACCAATCTCCTCCTTGCAGCGGAGGTTTGTGTCTGGGCTTTCACTGACTTCCCCTCATTGTTTGTTTTGCACAGTAATATATGGCCGTGTCCTCAGCTTTCAGGCTGTCCATTTGAAGATAGAATGTGTTCGTGGAGTTGTCTCTGGAGATGGTGAATGGACCCTTCACGGAGTCAATGTACCACCACCAGCATTAATATCTGATACCCACTGCAGGCCCTTTTCTTGAGCCTGGCAGACACAATTTATGCCATGACTACTGCAGTTGGATCCAGAGATTTCAAAGGGCAGTTTCAGAGACCTCCCAGGTTTTCTCATATCGCCACAGATTCCAGCAGCTGCACCTCACACTGAACACCTGCAAACACAGAAGCACCGTGATTAGATGACACACATCCAAACTAAACACTCACCATTATGCACAAACACACACACAGCAGGGTACACCACAATTACCACGTAAAATGGCCAAAATGAAAGCCAAGATTGCTGCAAAATTAGTGACATGTCCTCTGGACTATCTCCTGGCAAGAAATGGTAACAGCAGAGACCCGGAGACTGCACTATCCTCTGAGATCGCCCACATCAGGGTCTGTGGCTGGTTTACTGGTGGGCAGAGAGCTGCATTTGCATCTTCCCTGATATTTAGAAGCGGATGAGTAGAGATTATGGGCACCTGTTCTCCCTCAGACTCAGAGAAACACAAGAATTCTAAGAGGAAAACAGAGTTCTTAAACAGGTTGTGTACCAAGCATTGCTATATTTGTTATGCATTATTAATTTTTAAGAACACTGATTTTCTGTTTATAAGCTTTATGTGAGATACACAACAGCCTTTGCCATCTGAGTTCACAGCGCATCCAGTCTCTTTCCCCTCAAGAGCTGGATATGCATGATGACAGTGAGCAGGTCTAAGATCTGCAGGGGATTAAACCAGCTATCCTGCATCAAGCTGGGTTCGAACTGAGGCGTGCGGATGAAAGGAAAAGAAAGAGCTATGTACACAGCATGGGAACGGAAGGACTTCAATCTGATGGACTGAAGTCTCATGTATATTTGAAGCTTGGTTTTTATACTCTTCTTACACAAGGGAATTGGTTACAAAATAAACATCAAAGAACTTAAACATTCCTAAACTCTTATCTATGCAAATGTTACTTAACTAGTCACAGTTTCTTAACCTTAGAATAATAAAAGCACTAGGTTCAAAGGAAATCACACGGATATGCAAGATTCAAGAGAGCCTCAAAGAGATCATAAATGACTGAGTTATCCCTCAATGATTTTAGCAGCAAAGTCACAAATAACAGTCCTTTTGCAATGCTTTTGTCTGCAGAGACACAGAGATGCAGGGGACTAAATAGTCACCCATTAGTAAACACCTTGATCAGCCAGATGCTTCCTACAATGATCCGTTTCTTGTGTGGGGACACAATTAGATTCTTTTTGCCTTTCAAGGTATTCCCCCAATTTAGTGATATTTTTAAACTGTGTGTATGAAGCTGTTCATAAAACATGCCCATAAAACCTGTGGGATGGTGTCTCTTCTCTGGTTTCTGACTAGGAGATTCCGGTCCCCTTTCTTTTGTCATGAGCAGGAAAACTGCATCTTTATCTCTTTAATTTGTTTTCCCCGTTTTCATTTAATTGGCTCACTTATTGTGTGCCTCTTGTTTCATTTGTGTGAGTTTGTATATTTATTAGTTCCTACCAGCCCACCCCTGCCCTGCTAAGCTGTGATATGGCATGCTTATCTGTTTCCAGCTAATGATTAGATGAAAAATGAGGCAATTAATTGCAGAGTCGAGTTTCTACATCATGCAGATGTTTGTGGCTATGTATCCCCCATGAAGTTCTCTTCAGTTGAATCCCACAGTGTTTTATGTTGTACTTTCAATTTTGTTCACTCTGATACAGCCATTCAGGTTTACAAAGCATTAAACATGTGTTGTAGCTATCAAGGATACAAAATTTATCTTTGTGCATAAAACAGGTATGCATGCACACATACAATTGGGTGTATTCATAGAGTCTACAAATGAATGAATATTTGCTTACCTGTAGTGTTTTGTAACAAACTTTTAGGAAGAGGGGTTAATTGCTTAACATAATTTGAAGGGAATGGAAATCATAGATAATGACAGGAAGTTCCTTGGCATTGGTCCCAGAAGTCGTGCCCTTGTGCTTTCCACAAGCGACGGGATCCCTATAGACCAATGCCATTACTGCAGGAACGTTTGTGTCTGTGACAGCACTGAGGACTCTCACTGTTTCCCCCACACAGTGATGGACAGCTGGGCCCCCTTCTTGTTGAACTCAGGTGCAGGAGAATTGCCTGTGGATATTCTTTTGGAACTTGAGCATCAGTTCCTTAGGGGTGGGAGGAGGTTTTCTGCTACTACAATACAATGCTAACAATTAGTCCAACCTCTTCTGCGGGCTGTGGCAGTTCCAGCTCTGGCAATACGGAGTCATGAGACACAGCTAAGCTTAGGTAGAGGATCTGTGAGTGATTCATCACTCCTGGCCCAAATCTTGGACCACCAGCAAGGGGAAAGTAATCACTGGTGACAAGTAATGGAAACCTCATTATGACAATCATTTTTAAAATCTTGACACTAGAAAGAAGTAACCACTAGAAAGAAGAATGTTCATAGGAAATTCATGATGATGGACAAGCCCTGGTATCCTAGAGAACCCTCTCCATGAGGATAAGTTTTTCTCTAGGTTTGAGATTTTGCCTGGAAATTGATCAGGTGCTCTGTATATTAGAAGCCCCAGGAATAAAGTAGAGAAGTTCCCAGTCTTCTCAGAAACCAAAAAGAGAACATCTGACCCCATCTTCTTCTTTGTGATAAAACCAATGCCACACTCACTGCCATGAAGTTGATTCTGACTCATAGAGATTCTGTATTATGTTGAAAAAAAGACACACAGCAAAGGGAAATGTGTAACAAGTTAACAGAACGAGTCTTGATGAGAAACAGACAGAGGGTGCATGAAAGTGAATAGGGTCTGTTTTACTTGGATCAAGCCAGGACTGAGTCAGAAGATTCCCCAGGGTAAACTCCTGGAAAACATGTGGGTGTGGTTTACAGTTTTAGACAAGTGTGCCAATAAGTAAATGCATAGGAGTATGGATGTGAAACAGATTTCCCAGGGAACAGGGACAGTCATGAATATTCATTAGAGTGGGGTTATGATTCTTAACAAAATAGGGTGAATTGTACTTCTTGGTTCCAAATGCCTTCTAATTTTGTCTGGTGATGTTTTTATGGTGATTTTCTGTTCCTTAAACAAAATCCTTCTGATCCATCTGATTTGTGACCATAAGATTGGGAATTTCTTTTATGGACATGTTTGCCTGGCCAGTTTTGGTCAAAGGGGATACTCATTTGGTGTAATGGGACATTGTTCTGTGAGGAAATGGCTCAACAGAGACAGGTATCAGGAACAAAAGGCAGAATAATTATAGGCCATAAAGTAGGTATCCCAATATCATGTGGCAACATCACATTCCTTGACAAGTTTATCAGGGAGACAGATTTTGATTGGCAAGATTATTTATGTCCTCCTTGGGTACTAGTATCTAGTAAATATTTGTGCTCTTCCTTCCTTCCATGTTTTGTTAATTGGTATACTTGGGGTAGCCTCGTGAATCAACTGGACTGCATAAACAAAATTAAATCTGTAAAGCAGATTTTGAAGAGCCTCCCCACCCCAAAAATGCTGCTGTGGGTTACCAAACCAGTAAATTCTTAAAAGATCAGAAAACCTTATCTTTCTCTAAAGAGAAGACTAGTTGATGTAGACTGCCAACCTGATGGTTAGAAACATACATATAAACCACTAAATGAACAGAACTCAGAAAATAAACTATAGTGTGATTATGGGCAGTGCATGCTGTATATATAAATTTAAACATCTCTCATATCCTCTGCCTTGGATCATTGGACAGGCTGTGAAATTTACAGGTGTACACAGGGCTAATATGTTTGGGGAGTTATCTAAATTTATATTGTGTCTGAAAATGACCCTTTAAATAATTTCCTCTGTGACTGTCTCATTGGCCACTCACCCACACACTGTGAGACTCACCCTGCTTTTGCAATGGCTGCCTCCATGCTGATGGTAAACAAGCCATGAAACCACCTTTCTGGATGCGTCCTACCTCATTTGCCCTCAGGAGGGCCAGTGAGGTTTGTGGAATAATATCCTAGGGGGAGAGGCCTATTCAAGGAACAGGTAAGGTATTTTCTTAGTTTTATAACCTTTTAAGGATACGAATAACCTATTAAGAACACTCAAAACTCTGATAGCCTGGATTCTCAGAACAGTGTAGTACTAGGTCTGGACCAGACAGACATAAGTAGAAGAAACAGAGAAGAAAGGGTAAATGGAGATTGTGTTAGTCTGGGTATTTTAGAGAAACAACTTCACAGAGACTCATGTATAAGAGAGAATTTTATATAAAGAGTAAATGCACATCAAGAAAACATCCCAACCCAGAGCTGCCGAATCCCACAAGTCCAACATTAACCCATATGTTCAACACCAATCCACAAAGTCATCCTCCATCTCACAAAACACACACTATGACGTCAACTGCAGGAAGAAAGCCAAGTCAGTGAATGTGTAAGCATCTCAGTGCTGGCAGGGGTCTCCACACAGCTGCTCCAGCACCTAGGGCTGCATTGGGGTAGCTCCATGTGGTTCTCCTTGGGGTTGTTTCGCAGGAAGTCAGCCTTGAAAGCTGAAGCAGGGAACTGCAAAAGCAGCTGCACCCTGGTGCAACCATCAGAAAGCAAGAGGCCCGAGAAATAGAAAGGCGAGGTTCACCGAGCCATTTATTCCACCACTCTTCAGATAACACCACGTGTATATTGGCCAGGTTGGCACAATAAACTAACTACCTCAGAGATGTAGAAGACAAATTCTGGAGACTGCATCTTAGCTGTGCTGGGGTTCAATGAAGCCCTTCACCTAATAGATAGCACTTACTTGTTGTCACGGCTTCATCCTAAGAATGACATACTGGGTATTCAAATCATAACATGAGAACTTCACAGTCTCCACCAGATGCCACAGAACCTCCTCCTTAAGCAACCAGGGTTTTATAGCTGTGCTCAGGGATACTGATGTTGATAGAGAAGACAGTGGCAACAATTCCTTTTACTTAGGCACAGGACACAGAGGCCTGGCCCCAGGCTTCATAGCACTGCATGGGACATATAAGGTATTCAGATGCATTCAAAACAGCAATCTGTGTAAGTGTTGAGGTAAAAATAAATTAGAGATGGAAAACAAGCTGATTCTAGGAACCCAAGTGGAAAGCAAATTTTGAGAATGACGAGGGCAACAAATGTATAAGGGTGCTTTGCTCAATTGATGTATGTATGGATTGTGATAAGAGTTGTATGAGCCCCAATAAAAAGATGTATTAAATTAAAAAAAATTAGACACTACATTCTGATCCAGATAATCAGTTCAGGATGCTGTAAGATGTAGTTTTTTTGTCCTTAAGGGATTGTCCTTGAAAGATATAGTCAGACCTGTCAAATCCAGAGCTTTGTTATTGTTTTTGCTAATTTGTTTGTTTGTATTAATATAGAATTGGCTTTCTACCTGAGTTGGTGATTCCCAAAGGCCTTAGACAGAACAATTCATTAACTTTCAGGGTACAACTGCAATTGTTCTCTAAAGCAGTTTGTTTCACCTTTCACACTGTGATGGCTCCTTGGCCATTGATTCTGCCCAACTTAGAGCTTCACGCTGTGTTTCCCATGGCTGGCTCCATGGTGATGGTGAACATGCCATGAGCCAGTTTTTGCTGCCTCTTGCTAGCCTCCCTGCCCCCAGGAAGCCCAGGGACAGGTTGAGGAATGGGTGTAGTCAATGAGACAAAGTAAGGAGCTTTAATGGTCACACATAATTAAGGATCATTTGATGCCCTGACAGCATCACTATGACATGCCCGTGAGTGACACAGACACTGTCTTACCCATCACCCATTGTGCTACTTCATCTCACTGCAGAGAGCAGACACCAGGCAGAAGAGAAGCAGCGTGTTTGGAAACCCTTTCTGACAAACTCTCCAGCCAAGCATGGGTAGTGATGATACTCCACACACAGGATGAATTTCTTCTTGACTCTGGCATATCTGCATTGGGGCAGCTGCAGAGTGCAAGGTGGAGTCATCCTGTGACTGGAGAGTGGGTTCCTTTGGCACATTTCTGTGAAAAAAATAGAAAAAATCCCCCATTCCTACTGAGTAGAGAGAATAGTTAATCCTACAGAGGTTTCAGAAGGTGTCTGTTGATCCTGATGCCAAGTTGCACCCTATTAATCACTTAATAGGCCACTCATTTGAAAGTATGGATCATGGGTTTGGTGCCTATTGGTTGTATTATTGATTCCTTGAAAACTAGAAGCTGAATATATTAGTGAAAACCATCCTCAGCAAGGAATGGGCCAACTTGGAAGAAAATAAGTTTCATGAGAAAGGGTAGGAACAGGTGATATGCCAGCAGTGGCCCTGAAGGGGGAGCAGAAACACTTGGAACATTCATTGCAGACCCAGGTTCACCAGGCTAGCCTAGAATGAAGGCCTGAGCAACAGTCTTTGGTCCAATGTTCACCACAACAAAACCATCATCAAGAAAAGATCACTGTAGAGTGCATCACAGAAAGGTAAGGGCAAATTCTCTCTGGAGAGATCATGCAGTGAAATTCCAGCCATAATATGTCCCATTAATCGGTTTGCTCTAAGAAAACCCTCAGTTTTTCCTCTCAACATTCTCTGAATCGATCAATGCACACAGGTCACCCCATTTATTTATGTTTCCGGTGGAGAAAGAATGATCTCTTTCAGCAGATCTGCCACAGAGACTTTCCTCGGCTGAACTCTTTACTCCAACCATGTCTTCAGGGTGGACTCTACTTTGAAAAGGTATTCCATAGTCTCATATTGTGAGCCTTTAATCTGCTGACACTACATCGCACAATGTTGCTGTGATTCATAAATCCTCAGTGGTTCAGTTTTCAGCAGAGGACTGTGTCTTTTTCTTAGCTTGAATGCTCTGATACCATCTGTCCAGCATGTGTGGATGACTGGAAATACCAATTGCAGAGCTTAGAGAATCACAGCAAGGTCACAAAACATGTAGTTCCTGAACGCTTCCTCCCCTCCCAATCATCATGACCCCAATTCTACCCTGCCTTGCGGACCTGGTTATACCAGAGGATATAGAGTGGTGCAGTGGGGATCTGGAAACACAGGGAATCTACAACAGAAGAACCCTTCAACACCAGCAGTGGGAGTGGCGACACCAGGAGGGAAGGGGGTTTTGAAAGGGAGAACCAATCTCGGAGATCTATGTGTAACTTCCTCTCTGGGAGATGGGCAATGGGGAGGCGGGTGAGGGGAGACGCCGGGGAGTGTAAGATAAGATATAATAATTATTTATAAACTATCAAGGGACCAGAGGTGGGATCGGGGAGGGAGGGGGATGGGGAAAAAAAAGGGAAACCGAGCTGATTCCAGGAACCCAAATGGAAGGTGAATTATGAGAATGACGAGTGCAACGAATGTATAAGGATGCTTTGCTCAATTGATGTATGTACAGACTGTGATAAGAACCTTATGAGCCCCCCAAAAAAGATTAAAAAAACACACACCTAGATGGGTTCTCTATATCAACGTCTCTCTGTGAGGTGTGTGTGTTAGTGTGTGTGTATGCCTGTGTGTGTGTTTGAAGTAAAACAATTTTGACCTTTATTTACTGATGTGGGACAACTCAAATTGAGAATCACAGAGGAAAAATTGTATGTGATGCCACAGTGAGAGGATTGCAATTAATGAGATGAAATTAAATGTGTATGAATTATTGAATGCAAACCTGATAATCTGGAATGTAAACTTTAGAAAATAAAACACCATTTATTTATTTATTATTTTATTGTTAATTAAGTCTAGGTTTATATTTCAGTGCATTATTTTGTATCCAGTAACTTAAGCAAAATTTCATAACTCCCAGTAGCTTGGCTTGTCCCCTCTCCCCATCCCTTATCTGTCTTGAACACTATTATCTTCCCCTTCAGTTAATGGCTGCCTACCCTCTACACTACTGTTTCTCCTTCACCCGCAAAGTCCAACAAAGTCTCCACTTCCTCCGAACAAAGTCAGTAACAAAAAGAAACAAGAATAAAATGTCACAACCTATAATGCTTATGGTCTTGAACGTACAACTTAGTCATTCTCCAGTTCAAGTGGGAGGAAAACCACAGCCCCAGGCAGGAAACATCTCACCACACACGTCTGCTCCTGAGGATGGTCCTTGTGCTAGTGGGGCATGAGCACCCCCTGTGGCCCATCCTTCACTGTAAGTGAGGTTTTTGTCTGGGCTTACACTGAACAGACTTCACTGTGTCTCTTGCACATTAATACACAGCTGTGTCCTCTTGTTTCAGTCCATTCATTTGCAAATAGGCGATGCTTTTGGCATTATCTCTTGAAATGGTGAATCTGCCTTTCACAGATGAAGCGTACTTTGTTGTTTGACCATTGGCTGCATTTCTAATATAGCCAACCCACTCCAGTCTCTGTCCTGGAAACTGCCGGACCCAACTTATATAATAGTCACTGAAGGTGAATCCAGAAGTTGCACAGGAGAGTGTCAGAGACCAGCCAGGCTTTCTCAGATCACCTTCAGATTCCGCCAGCTGCACCTCACACTGGACACTGTAAACACAGAGACACAGTGATATCACACACATACACGTGCGTACACACATACGCACCCACACAATTATACACACCACACAACAGTGCCTTTTTTAAAAAAAGAGAAGTGTCCTCATTTATTACCATGAATAATGGCCAGCATAAACACCCAACTCAATCCAAAACCCATGATGAGTCCTCTGGTTTAGCTCACAACGGAAATCAACAGACTCTAGACAGGAGGCTTCCCTCCAGGAGCTCCCATGGTGGGGCCTATGCTGGTGTATCAGCACACAGAGTGAGCTGCATTTGCATGTCCCTCCCCTTATAAGCAGAGCAGTGAGTTCCATGGCCCAGCGTTCTCTTTGTGACTCTGAGCAACAGAAGAACCCTCACAGGAGAATGGAGCTTTAATAAAGCTTGTTTACATGCATGGCAAAGAGGCATAGCTCCTGCTATAGTTAAATGCATTCATATTTAATGAACTTTTAATTCATAAACACTATTCTACCTAAACATGAACCTTTGTGAAATGGGAGTACTGAATGCATCCTTCCTAGTTCTTCCTTCCCCTCAAGATGTGGAAACCGGGATATTACTACTCATTTGAACATGATGACAGCAGACACTTTGTTATTGTTTCTTGTTGGTGAGCATTTTTGGTTTATTATCTTCCAAGATATTTCCTCATTTCATTGACACTGATGGTCGTTTAGCATAAAGTTGTTCATACAATATGACAACCAGGGACAGGGAAGACAATCAGTTTTGGCAAATAATAAACACCTCAGTCACAGCAACCTATTTTTGGAAACTTGGCACTCACAGGGAGAATATAACACCAACAGAAGAATGCGCACAGGTAACCCAGAATGCTGGAAGAATGCACACAGGTAACCCAGAATGCTGGGTAAATACTGAGTCAGAAAGGTAGATCGGCACTCCGATTTCAACAATGAGATGATTGATAAGACTTCCATTATTTATTTCATTTAATTGTGGGGATTGCTGGAATTTGTTTATTTAGTTTTAAATTTTTTATTGTTGTTTCAATTGATTTTGATTGAGCTTTTGTCGTAATATGACTACCAAAGTAAATAAGAGTAGTTCATAACTGGTGGACAAGCAGATAGATTCTGGGCTCCCACATAATTCTAGTGGCAATCCAAGAACGGGTAGTTCTTATAACTTTGTCCTTCTCAATACTCACCTTCTTGAAGAGACCAATGAAGATAAGGATGATACAGCAAAGTGTTGTGAAGAAGCAGATGGTGAAGGGCTATCAATTGTAATTGTGTCTAGGGGCTTAAAGGCTTGTTATCAAACAAGTTGTCATCTAAGTTAGGTGTCAACTAAATCCACATAAAAAAACCAAGCAGCCTATGTGATCCAAAGATGACGATAACAAAATCCGAACGAAAGGAAATATCAGAGATTAAATTGTGAATGCCTAATTTATAGAAGCACAAAAGGTGTGAAAACATAGAAACAAGAACTGATTCATTGGTTATTGGGTACAGAGATGGGCTGGGGAGGGTGAGGGGAATTGGCGAGCAAACTATGAAAGCAGGAGTCAGAAGGGAGCATTAGAACGGATTGTGATGATGTATATACAACTCTGAAAATATGATTTAATGATGGAAATGTATGATTTGCGAATATTATATCAAAAGGATGACTAAAGAAAGCGAAAGAAAGAAACCAAACTTGACCTATGATTAGGATGGTGAAGCAGTTTCTGAAGGGGCACGGAGTTTATGTTAATGGAGGTGGAATTGTTTGGAGGATATCAATAGTGGTTGTACAACATGAAGATTATAATCACTGGCAGTAAATTATGCATGTGTAAGTTGTTGAATTGGATAAAGTTTTGTTGTGCATACCTTTACTAGAATTAAAAAATAATAATTACACAAATAAGAATGAATACAACAAAGAAGAAAATGTTCTAAAGTTGATTGTGGTAATAATTTTACAACTTTATGGTTGTATTATTGAATTATATGATAGTGGATTGTGTTAAGATGGATTGAATAAGGGAAAAAATTCAGAGATCCATATGTATAGTAATTATACATGAAGTGAAGATCCCAGCCCAGTCCATATCAAGTCCTAAGTCCAACACTAGTCCCTAAGTCCCACTGCAGACTCAATCAGCCACATGCAGCAATGCAGGAGGCTCACAGGCAGATAGGTGCAAAGTCTCTCATAGATACAATGGCAGTGGACATCTCCAGGGCTCTGGCTGCCATCAGCATGTTTTAAAGTAGCTTGTCACCAGAAAATTGAAGCTGAGAGTGTGGCCGCCTCCAGAGAGAAAGAGAAAGAGGCCAGCCTTGGAGAGCCAATTTTTCTGTTGCTCTCTAATCAAGGTGCAACCTCATTGCCAGGCTAAACTGCGCCCACATGTTCCTATGGGAGCCATGTTGTCATAAAAAACACCCTATTCCATGGTTGAAGTGCCAAAATTCTGTTGAAAAATGTAAAACTACATCTTGCTGGGTAAAGGGCAAGTGATCAAAGGAAGCCTTCAAGGAGCTTTATTGACAGCAACTTCTACAATGAGCTTGAAAATAGCAAGTGTGTGGGTGATGCAGGACCACACAGCTATTCTTCCGTTGTCCACAGGGGGCTATGAGACACAGTCAACTTGAGGGCATCTAACAAAATAAAGCAAGAACACCCCAAACAAGGGATTTCCTCTAGGAAACAAGAGGGGTGGAGAGGAAGCCTGAGAGGAAGACCCTCTGTCACGCCCTCTGCACAGGTTCCTGGAGATGAACTCTGCTCTGGTCCTGAGTGTCACCTGCTGCACATTCCTTCCGTGCCTCCTGGGAGAGGTTTGTGACTGAGCTCACGGTGTCTTTCTGTCACTGTGCCTTTAGCACAATAATACACGGCTGTGTCCTCAGTGGTCACGGAACGCAGTTGCAGGAAGAACTGGTTCTTGGCTGTGTCCACAGTGATAGAGATCTGGCCCTGCAAAGCTAGGTTATAGCTTGTGCCCCCTGTCCAGTATCCCATCCACTCTAGTCCTCTCTGAGGATGCTGGCGGATCCAGTTCCAGTAGTAACTACTGGTGATGGAGTCGCCAGAGACAGAGCAGGTGAGGGACAGCGTCACTGAGGGCTTCACCAGGCCTGGGCCAGATTCCTGAAGTTTAGGCTCTGACAGGACACCTGGGGACAAGAAGAGCCGTGGTGAGTAATGCCCTCTCCCATGCAAGTCCCTGTGCTTTATGGATCCCATGACCTAGAGACTCTCACCTCGGGTGACTGCCAGCAGGCAGAGCAGGTTCCACAGTGTTTGCATGGCCATCTGGACGATGAAGACCACAAAAGTGTCTCAGAGGAGGATGGTGATTTCTCTGTTATCCACCAGGGAGATTTGCATATGAGGCCCAGTGGGAGGATACAGCAGGCTAAGACATGGACACTCTCCGTGGCATCCTAGAGCCAGAAGCTAAATTCAAGGAAACCACCAGACCTCATCTAAGTTGCTCTGTTTCTAGTGGTGACTAATACAGCCTGTGATCTGTGATCATGTGGGGTTTCCTGCTATGCATACTATGACCTGACACAGGGACATAAGAGGGGTTCATGAAGTGAAACATGTGTAGGACAGTGTCCATTTTACACAGAAGAGGTCACCACACCTCTCCATGGTGCATCCCGGCAGAAGTGGAGGGAAGAATATGGGAAGAGGAATCTCTTTGGGGAATAAAGAGAGAAAATGAAAAGCTGAGAGGAAGGAAGGTTGTGTCACAGGTGGAGATTCTCTTGATGTTCAGGATTCTGAGTGATTTAACTTGTCTGTACACCCTAATGGAATACACTGTATGTGGCAGCAGTGTGTATTATCATGTTGAACATTCATTTTTTGAAATATAGTGTCTTTCATCTGGTTAGCATTGGATTGCCAAACATAAATACAGCAATTCAAATCTAACAGATGCCTCATTGCATAACGATGAGGCTGTATTTTCCCTCAAAGATTTACAAACACTCCCAAAGCCTAAATGGGGTCAATTATGAATCAGAATGCACACAGTGGTAGTAGCTTTTCATTTGGGTGTGTGTGTAATTTTCCATTAATGTGTTCGTTATTTTCACATAGAAAAAGATGGAAAAACTTAAATATTCTTAGACCTGTGGAACACAATATTTTATTTCAAATTATAAGTTCCATTACTTATTTTTATTCAAAATTTAAATACCTGTAGGATCTGTTTGTGTGTGTGTGTGTGTGTGTGTGTGTGTGTGTGTGTGTGTGTGTGTGTACTGGAGCAATTTATATGCTAGAATTAATTTTTGTTCTTTCTATAAAATTTCCTTTCACAAAATCCATTTGCAGGGTCCTTACATGAATTAAGCCTCCAGTGAATCCCTCTGACCATAATCCAGGCATTTGAATAGCCTTCTTATCAGACGGAGAGCATTGTAAAGTCAGTTAAAGCAGTTTAGTTTAGATAAAATATAATATCTTATAATTTTATCTTACTTTGACACAGTTTAAAGTTGCTTGGGTTAAAAAATAAGGTAAGGGGAAATTCACGTTAAGTTTCCAATGAATTCCCTGTGACCATAGACAAGGGATGTGAAGAGTCTTGCTATCATGCAGGTGCAGTGGAACGTAGATTAGTGAAAATGCACTTAGGTTAAAAGTTAACACTTTATCATTTGCTCTCCCTTTTAACCCATTTTAATTTTATACCCATTTTCAAATTTTGTCAATTGAGGGTATTTCTCTGTATTACTTTGTTGTTGGGTGATATAAAATTTTTTTTAAAGATTTCTGTGTATGAAATCCTGGATAGGAAAATCTAGAGACAGTAACTGGATTAAAAGTATTTTTGGCAGTATAGTATGGCAAGTTGGGGGGAAATTGGGAGTTAAATACATTGAATACAAGAGAGAAGACAATATTCTAAAATGTATTATGGTGATAATTGTGCAACTCCTCTTAATTTAATTAAACCATTGAAATATGTGAGATGTGACTTATAACCTTTTAAAAAATATGAACAAAATCAGATAATGTCAAACTATCAAAAAGAATCGTGTTGGGGATCTGAAATACTTGTCTACCAGCGATCAGCCAGCTGATTGAAGCATCAATTAATTCTCTGTGGAAGATGCACAACAGTCAGTGTGATCTAAAGATTTTAAGTAACTAAATCCAAATTTAGAGGAGGGAAGTGTATCAGAGCTTAAATTATTAAGACCCATCTTGCAAAAGGTTATAGATGATTGATTTTGGAGCCCAGAGTCTATTTGAAGGATCCTGACATGGATTCAGCTGAAGGCGAATCTCTCAGATAATCGATCAGATCAGAGATGTGAATAGCTGTGCTATCATATAAAGAGGATTGAAAAGTTGACTGTGGAAGATATGGTTAGGTTTAAATGGAACACCTTACCATTTGCTCTCCTTTTTGATCCTTCTAAAGCTGTTTCCGTTTTAAATATTATATTTTCTCTTTTCAATTGAGATTATTCTGTTTTGTTTCGTTATTGTTCTTGTTTTTTGTTTCTTGAACCCTTTCCTTTTTTTGTATGATCTTATGTATATGAAATATATGATAGGTAAATCTATAGAGACAGTAACCAGGCTATTAATTACTTAATACTATGTTGGAGGGTGAGAACAGGGAAGAATTGGGAAGCTAACAATGGATACATTCTGACATACAAAAATTTGAAATGGATTTTGGTGATGAGTGCAAAATCTTAATGTGAAATAATCAAAACTGGCATATGCATCATATATTAAAGACTGATACAGATTTTACAACTTTTATACAACTCTCCTTAATGTTATCTTGTCTGATAGTGCAGTACGTATCACTCTTTTCGCTTTTGAAGACACTTTAGAGATTACGTGTAGAGGGTATGGGGCATGATGCAGATCTTCAAGCTTCCCTCAACCACAGATCCTTATTTCTAGGATCTTGGAACAATTTCTACTGTATTTGATCCCCAAGTTTTACATTATCTACATTAACAACTAATGCTCGGTGTTGTACCCCAGCATTGATACAAGATCATGAGCTCAACTGTGTCAAGTCCCCAAGAGGATGGCCACCATGTTATCATAGGACACTTCCTAGAAGAGGTAGCATCAAAGCTTAGAGGAGGAGACAGGAAAGACAATAAAAAAGATTCCTAATGTTATTAAAATATAATATCTACAAGAATTCACAGGAAGAGACATTTCTATCACTGAAGAGTGCTTAGACTGGGCCATCAGGTTGGAGGATGCTGAGAGCACACACTGGTCTAAGAGGTGGAGTCTGATCCTGCCCTCTTCCTTTCTGCATAGGGGAAAATGCCTCTCCCCTTTCCTTGAACACTTTCCCTAAATCAGTGAGGATGAGGTGAGGAAGCGGAATCTGTTGTCTCCTCACTCCCTTTTTCATCCAGCCTTCTCATAGAAGAACTGTGCCAGGAAACCCCAGAATATTTTACATTTCTGACTTCTGCCTTTAAGGTCAGAATCTCTGGCCCTTATTCTGGCTTCTCATACGGTGAGATGCCCCATGTCCTGCTCTAAATGAGGCTGACTATATAAGAGTCAAGTTTCATAGGAGAATTCAAGGATCTTGCGTTAGGATGGTATGAAGTAGATATGAGAGCTGAATTCTTTGAAAGACTGTGTATGTTACATTTAAATCTCATATATGTCTGTGGACCCAGGATGACTCACAGGGGACACTGCCTCCAATTGATATTTCTCAAGAAAGGATCTATTCTGTAGTATGCTGATGACTTGGTGCTCAAGACTGGCATTGGATTCTGCTACATCTGAAGTGAGGCATGGTAATGTGATAAATGGCCACCTGGATCTTGTCATGAGGGACAGTAGAATCCTCAGGCTCATTCCAAGGACATGGCAACCAGGCTATCAATTCTTAGTAGTAAATGGTGAGTGCATCTCTATAAGAACCTTAATATGATACTTAAATGTATGTGTGTGTGTGTGAATTTTCAATATTTCCTTTCTTTCTACAGATATTCTACCTGAGTTTGTTGTTAATCTTTTTCTTGATGCCTTGGGTTTTCTGGTTGAGTCTGCATTTGTCACTATAGTTTGATTTGCAGATGCATTTCAGATATTTGTAACATCTGTAGTATAGTCATGTAGAGTAATGAGTTTTAAAAGATAGATTAGAAAAATATTTCATATTTTCATGATTTTGTAACTTGTAGAAAGATCTGGAATAAAGGTTTCCTTAGTTATTGAGGAACATGCTTGTTTGCCACCTTATAATGTTACGTTAAAAGTACTGCTAGTGTAGTTCCAATTTAGACATGTATGAGTTCATTCTACAATATGAAAAAGAAAAGCAGGTCTTTAAGCATGCTATTAGAACCAATGGATGGCTAAGATAATAAAGTCTTGGTAGGACACACACACACACACACACACACACACACACACACACACACACACACCTTCAGTCCTTCCAACTCAACTGGGCATTAGCCCAAGGCCAAGGAAGCAGGCAGTGGGAAGGGGAGGTGGTGAGGTGTAGCAGAGGCCAGTAGCACAGCATAGTGGAGCAAGTCCCAGTGGAGCCTCCCAGTGTAGGGATGGAAAGTGACTGGCAGGAGGTACAGCACCTGGAGTTGTGGCAACAAGAATTGCGATGGCTCACAGGCAGCAGACACTGCAAGTTGGGGCCACAGGGTGGTGTGGAACAGCATGGCACAGTAACACAGTCCACCAAACGTGACCAGGTGGAGCAGAACACTGAACAGCTCACAGATAGCATAGCACATGTGTTGAGGCAGGATATCTAGATCAGACAGCATGCTGATCAAACCACCTGGAGGAGGGAGGGAGGGAGAGTGGGGTGACAGGAGGAGCGGAATAGAGAGGAACAGGAAAGGAGAGGAACAGAAGAAAGAGGAAGAGAGGAGTGGGCAGAAGAGTGGAGATGAGAAGATCAGAGCTGAGGAATGGAATGGGGAGAAGAGGAGAAGAGAGGGAAATAGAGGAGAGGAGAGGAACGGAGGAGAGGAGAGCAAAGACATCTAAAGACAACCGTTTATCTAGGTTGCATCTGTAAAGAAGGTCAGTCAAGCTGTAACCTGATTGACAGGCTAAACTCCACTCATCTTACAGGTGTCATGTTGGCACACAAAAACTAACTATTAGAATGAGGAAGCAAGGTACCCTCGGGGTTTTGATGAGACTTCTTGACAATATAAAGCTTCAAAGTCAGACAAGTCTTCCTGATATTCCACAAAAGGTGAAACCCAGATAAAAAGACAGACCCTTGTTCACTGGGAACTCCAAGCAAGATCGGCTAAAGCGGGAATTTCTAGTTTTCCTCTTCAGTACACTTAATTGCTATAACCACGCCCCTCAGTGGTTCAACATAGTAGGAATCAGAGGGGGTGTGGTCTGTCTGAGGTGTCTTGGAGACGCAGAGAGAAGGCAGGTCAGGAGGAGTGGTGTGGCTGTGGAGAATGCTGATGGCCAGGATCCTTGGTGACCTCCTTAGTATGTCTCTCCCCCTAGACCCCTAAAACAGACATCATTTTCATTGTTTCCATGAATCTTCTATCTTTGCAACAATGAAATGCAAATGATTTAAAAGTAGTTCATGGCTTTACAGAATTTCTGTGCATATTTTTGGCAAATATGTATTCAACTACTTAAATTATTAGAGAGGTGTAGGAGAAATTTTATAGTACAGTACTGTTATTGATAACATTTATATTCTTTTGTTTGTCAATTCACTTTTAACACTTATGGCTTTAGTCTCTCTTTTTAAAAATTCAGCTACATTTACATTTGCCATTTATTTGAATTTCATATATAGAAATTTCATTTATATGTCATATATAGAAATACATTCTTATTTTATCTTAGGTTTAAATATTCATTTTCACATGTGAGAAATATGGGCTTCATATAGAATTTATGTTGCATTTATTCAAGTGACCCAAAGAAAAGAATGTATGGCTTAGCTTCATTGATGTCAGTAGGTGCCATCGACTCAGATCTGGCCCATAGTGACCTTATACAAAACAGAAGGAAACACTGCACCATCCTGTAGCACCCTTACAATGGTTTCTATGGTTGAGCCCATTGATGTAGCCACTGGTCACTCCATCTCATTGAGGGCTTTCCTCTTCTTTGCTGCCCCTCCACTTTACCACCATGATGTCCTTTGCCAGGGACTGGTCTCTCCTGACATGGCAAAAGTATGTGAGGCAACATCTTGCCATCCTTGCCTCTAAGAAGCACTCTGGGTGTACTTCTTCCAAGGCAGATAGGTTTGTCCTTTTAGCTGTCCATGGTTCATTCAATCTTCTTTTCAAACACCAACATTCAAATACTTTGATTTTTCTTCGGTTTCCTATCCAATGTGAAATTTTCATATGGATATGAGGCAAGTGACATTATCATGGCTTGGTCCGCAAAGTCTGCAAAGTAACGTCCTTGTTTGCGGTACTCTCAGATATCTTGTGCAACAGACTCACCTCATGGAACTCATCTTTTGTTCTCTGGAGTGCCACCTCCATGATCACTGATTGTGGATTCAAGCAGTACAAAATCTTGACGACTTCAACCAGTTCTTCATTTATCATGATGTTAACTATTAGTCCACTTGTGAGGATTTTGGTCTTCTTCACATTGAATCATAATCCACACTGAGCTCTGCAATCCTTGATCAGCAGCAGCAGATTCTTCAATCACTCCTCACTCTCAGCAAACAAGGTGACGGCTGCTGCAGTGGAAATTAGACACAAGCGATATGCTACTCTGAGAATGCTTTCCCACCACACGACTGGACTCTCACAGCTGCAACTAGATGTCATACTTGTTGCTGCTGTTGTTGTTGTTAGGTGCCATTGAGTCGGTTCTGACGCACAACAATTCTATGAACGACAGAATAATTGTTCCTTTCCTAGAGCCCATTGGCGACCTTCTGAACTAGAGAAAGAAAATGAACCCAGAGAAAAACAGCTTGTAGACTGATACTGAGAACAATGTGCTTATCTCTGTGTGAGGAGTAGGATCAACTCTGAAACCCTTCTGCTTTTGCAAGATTCTGGCACTGAACTAGACACCCTTCTGGGTGAAAAGTGTATTCACTGAAGAATCTCACTAAGGTCTGCAGAATGAGTATGACCTTTCAGAAGCAACTAGCCAGGCCTCTTTCTCGAGACGTCACTGGGTGAATTGAACCAGCGACTTCTCAGCTAAATTCATAAACTTTGTGCAATCCAGATACCCCATGTGCTCTGAATCTCATGGGAAAATTCCCTCCGGTCCCCATGAATTTCATTAGAGAGCTTATGGTGGGGACCAACACCTCACAGAGTTACTTCCCCTGCAGTGCAGACAAGTGGATATTTCGCATGTGAGAATATTTTTCAGTTGACTTTTAAAGTCATGCATATCAGGGAAAGGCACTGAATCATAAAAGTAGATTTCTTTGAGGACACTGTGAGATGGAGAAGAAACATGGAGCACAAAGTACAGCTGCACCTGCTCCTGGGTCTGTATTCTGTTCTCTATGTGTCCTGAGCGCCCCCTGGAGACCACTCCCACTCCCTGCAGGGGAGATTTGTGTCTGGCTCTCACTGATTTCCTCTCACTGTGCGACTTGCACAGTAATACACAGCGGTGTCCTCAGTAATCGCAGAGCTCAGCTACAGGGAGAACTGGTTCTTGGATGTGTCTGGGTTGATGGCTAGATGATCTTTGAGAGATGGCGAATAATCTCTGTACTACTTTGAGCTGTAGTAGTAGGTCCCTGACATCTATTCAAGACCTCTCTCAGGGTGCTGCCTGATCCAGTTCCAACCAGAACTGCTGTTGGAGACTGAGTCACCAGTGATGGTGCAGTTGCAGGTCAGTGTCTGTGAAGGTCTCACCATCTGAGGGGCTGACTCCTTTAGGTGTACCTGGGACAGGGCACCTGGGGACAAAAGAAACAAGTACAGTAAATACCCCCCATATAACTGAATATATTGTAACCTATTCTATCTCCCTGGCTCTGACCTGATGGGAGACCCAGCACCATCAGGAGGAGGAGGAGGAAGGAGACAGACATTTGTGAAGTAAGGTCGCCCTGGCTAAGCAGATTCTGGAGCCCCTGGTGGAGAAGTTGCATTTAAACATAAAACCATGACTACAATTTGCCTATAAGTGTCACTGACTTGTATAAAATCTGAGGACCATGAACAGCTGCACAAGAAGGTTTCTCCAGAGCTGGTTCCCGAAGCCACCCGGAGGCAGGCAGGTGGAAGGAAGAGCTGGAAGCAAAGGTCCTCACAGCTTGAGTTCGCAGTTTTCGCCAATCCCAATATCTATAACCTTTAATTAAGGAGAGTTTCATTGTACTTGTATACATATTTGAATGTCCCTGGATTTGCATCTCTAGTCTGCCCTGTCAGGGGAATACAGCTCCTAACACATCATTATGGGTCTGGTAGTCGCAATTGTACAGCGACAATAAGTAAGGATTATAGTAAAGTTATAGAGAGCATGAGAGATAGAAGGGAAATATAGACATAAATGGAGTCAGACACGGTTCATGGCAGCACGCTCCCCTCAGCCCTGCTTGGTGGTCCGCGTGTAGGGAGAGAGCCTCTTTAATGCTAGCCCAGGCTTTTTATATTATCTGGGGACATGCAAGCCCCCGAATCACAGCTGAGTACAAATGTCACAGAAAGAGGTTGTGCTATAGGTAATACAGTAATGAGAGGGGGTCGTCTAGGGACATACACGCAATAATAAGAGGAGGGATTGGGGGTATACATGCGATAAGATGGGCAGATAACTTAACTTTGGATGTCATAGAGTCAGTTTGGCCTGTTCCCTGACTCAAGTGACAGAGATCATGATTGGTAGGGTGAGAACCCTTGGTCGCAGGTCTCAGGGAGGAATAGTTTATTGTTCCCAGTAGCAGGGAGTGAGGCCTGCGATATAGTCTGGTGACTATCTGTCCTAGCGACCTACCCTGTAGTCTGGTGACTAACTGCCTTCAGGGAGGATGTCTGGAAGCCTCTGACCTCTCCCCACACTACTCAGTCTAACACAGCAGGCATTTCCAGGGAAGTCGCCCTTTAGTTGCAAAACCTAGGCTAAGTTTCCCAAGATTTAAGGATCAGGTGGCTCCATCAGAACTGGGAATATAAATCAGTTTAATTCAGTAAATATTTGCTGATAAGTGACATTTGTGGATTCATGATAAAGTCAGGTGACAGTTTTCTGTACAGTCTGGGAACTATGTGACCATATTGGGAAATGTAACAGAGTTGATAGTTGATAGTTTCCCTATCAACATTTTCAGCCAGCAACTTTTGAATCTGACTTGAGCTTGCATAAAGGAATTCCCAAGTATAACAGGCATAAAAGAAGCACAATTCTTATGAATGCAAGTTAATCAGTAAATGCTTCACTTTTTCTTTCCCAAAAACACTTGTTCTGAGGGTCCTGGCAGCCAAGGGTTACTTGCAGGAAGCAAATTTAAATTTCAGACCATTCAACTTGTAAAAGTCACCCCAAACACTGTCCATACACTTGACCCCTTGGACTGATAGGACCTCGAGTGAGTGATAAATTAGCAGCGTGCATAAATCATGATAAGCATCAATGAAGAACGCAACTCTCATGTTTAACTGTCCCCAAAGTTTCCTGGCAAAATCAAACAAGAAGATAGTACAAATTCCAACTCTAAGGACAGGCAAGTTTAACAACCATTCTCCCATCCACATTCCTCCATTCCCTTTTCAATGCTCCTGCTTAAGTTTTATTTTTAATTTTTTTTTGTTAAACTGACATATAACTTACCTAGACATGCATGCTAGGTACTTCTCTTTTCCTGAAAATCAGTCATACACGACAGTGCTTTAGGTCACAGAATGGACTGTCACCACAAAGGTTAAGCAAGGACCCTCAGTTCTTGCTTCAGCCCCATTAACACCTTGGCAGGATTGGATGGTTGGGTGTTTCCAGTTTGTTAGGAGGATGCACATCCACACCCAACGTACATGGTTCTATCTCACCCATGTCACCCATGCACTCCCTCTGCAAAGGGCCAAATTACTGGTGCCTCAGCCATTGTTATCTGAGTCTTTGCTGCTGGAGTTTCAGCCACAGGTGTGGGCCCTTTGGCAAGCAGACCGCCTCTCCCTGTCTCCTCCCCGAGCCCCGCCCCAGGCCCACCAGTCCCCGCCCACCCCGTCACCAGGCGCCTGTGTTGGCGCCTCAGCAGAAATGGGCGGGGCAAGAGCTGCCTTGAGAGGAAGTGAAGGCAGACTCCTGCCCCTCTCTGACCCCGCCAGCTCCTCCCACCCCGGGTCACGCCCAGAAAGGGCCGGAAGTGACGGTCTTATTCCGAACTGCAGTGCACAGTGAGGAATCCACTGTGGGTGCTCTGCTCCCAGTGCAAGAGAAGCGCCCACAGCCTGAGCACCCTGTTGCAGGCGCTCCCAGGTGGGAGGCTCTGGGCTCCGGGATATGTGTGTGGGCGGAGGCTGTTTTAGTCCAGCTGACTAGGGTGCAAGCGCCCTTTCTCCCCTCCAGCAAGTGCACAGTGAGGAATCCACTGTGGGTGCTCTGCTCCCAGTGCAAGAGAAGCGCCCACAGCCTGAGCACCCTGTTGCAGGCGCTCCCAGGTGGGAGGCTCTGGGCTCCGGGATATGTGTGTGGGCGGAGGCTGTTTTAGTCCAGCTGACTAGGGTGCAAGCGCCCTTTCTCCCCTCCAGCAGCCCTGCCAGCGCTTCTCTTGGTGAGAGGTGGGCAGGTGTCCCCGAGGCAGGTACTATTTCCCCGCTTTCGGATTGGGTGGGGTACATGGTGGGAGTCCCTGTTGGAGAAAGGGGATCCCGGCTGGGGTTTGGGGCTTTGGGGTTCCCTGATTCTCTCTTTGCGGGTCTCCTAACCCCCCCTCCCTTGTTTCCTTCCACACAGCGACGCCCCCTCCCTGAGACTCCTTGCACCACAGCTCAAAGGTGAGCACGGCGTCTTGTTCTGCTGACCTCCCTCTGGACCCGACCAGAGTCTGTTCTAGGCCCAAGATCTCTTGCTGGTCCGTGACAGAAACGTCTTCCCTGGCTTTAAAATATTGGTCGCGGCCTTTTTTTCTTACCCCTTGTTTTGAATTCCATCTATATATTACTAAGGTTTTTAAAACCATTCCCATTTCCTTTTCTTTCTATTCTTTATTGCTTCTGTTGTGTTCAGTTTGTGAAGCACAGAAGGGGTGGATGTCTGGAGATGAAATAACATGCGAGGGTTTGTAAGGATGTCTGGGTGGGGTCGGGGTGAGTGGCTGACGGAGTTGGAGAGGGTGAGGGACTTGGGGAATAAAGAAGAAGGATGGAGGGGACTGAGCACTAGAACTGAAAGTGACTAATAAGCCTTTTTAAAGGCGATTTAATCATGGTTGGAAAATAGACAATATGAAATCGATTGTGGTAATGATTGTGCAATGCTTAAGATGGCTGAACTGTGGGATTATGTGGGATATGTGGATTCAGTGCCCCAAAAAGTGTTAAAAAAAAGAAAGATCTCCATCATAAAAGCAATCTAACTAAACTATGCACAGAAGAATCAAAAACCAAAGTGAAACAAAGAAACTAAAAACAAGGTAATGTTAAGTGATCGACCTCTATTTGGGGAATGAAATGGGTCCTTGGATTTTGAACGTTGTAAGGCTGAAGTACAATTTACTTTACCAGAGAGCAGCGAGAGCTGGCCAGCCTGCCTGCAGGGCAATAGCAGGCGCACAGTCGCCAGGATGTCCCAGGCCTTGATAGTCGAGCAGTTTGGAATGTGCCAGTTGAGATGCCTGGTAGGCGATGAGCCCACAGTTGTCATTGATCAACGAGTGCACGACGCCCATGGCCCTGAATGAGATGCTGGAGTCCGAGTGGACCTACTGGAGCACCTTGTGCACATACACAGAGTAGGTCTCCTTGCTGCTGCACTGGCATTTCTTGCTGTGCTCCCTCTGAGCCTTAGCTAGAGTCTCCATGGACTTAGCAGGGTCAAGTGGTTTGTTTGACTGGGACAGTACACCTGGCAAAGGTAGTGTAGTGTCCTAAGGTGAGCTGAGGGAGGACAGAAACCTCCCCTGGAGCAGAAGGGCTAAAGCTCGCTGGATCTTGATTTTCAGCAATACAGAGTGTGAAAGCAGGACGTCTACATCCCTCTAACCTTTTGGGTTTTCAGCAGGTATTGTTGGAAAAGTTACCACAGGGGTAACTGACTTGTGGTGGCCAAGTGTTCATAGTGATGTCACTTTTTAATCCTTCAATGTCGGAATGATTTGATCTGATCTCCCCTGTAAGATGGGGGTGGAGGGTGAGGGGCAGGGGTAGAGGGGAGAGGAGGAAGGAGGAGAGAGGGAGAGATTGGAGCTGCCTCCACACTCCCTGATGGCCTCTAGCCTGGATTCCCAGGCTGCCCCCTGCCCAACAAGGTGGGTATACCAGCCACTGAGTGGGGACTTAATTGTTTTTATTGACACTACTTAGGTGTCAACAAGAAGGTCCTGTTAGGAAAACGGGTCGGAGATGCTCACATTGTGCACTGTGTGTCAGCGTGCCAGTTTGATCCCTGGCCTGCTGTCGGCGCTCTCCCACCCTGGGGTCCCCAGGCACTCCCTCCTGTTCTCACAAACTTTTAAATAGTTGAGTTGGATTCCATTTTACTTTCTTAGATCTTATCAATGTTTCACAAAATATCATTTTACTTAACGTGATTTTTGTGTGTACATATGTGCATGTGTGTGTAGCATGCACACGTTTTTGTAGTATCCTTTTGGATAACCACTAAGGAGGTCGACCAGTAATCTTGTTAGGAAATATGTCTGCTACCTGCCAAGTGCGTATATAAATCCGCTATTCCTGTTTGTGCCCATTTTAGCTCTGCAGGCAGGCTGGCCAGTTCTCCCTGCTCTCTGGCAAACAGTATCACCTCCTCTCCCTCTTGTGTTTTAGGAGGGTATCTGTGTGTTGTAAAGATGGTCAGCATCTTAATATGTAAGGGTTAATAGTTTTGGAGTTGGAGATTAGCAGTTAATCATTAGGGATTTAAGTACCAAGTTATTTTTGAGTGTTGAAATGTAGCCTACAACTTTTTTTACATTTACTAGCTATAGTATTTATCACCTATTTGGCATCTTTTTATATGCAATCATGAATTTATGATGAATAAGGAATTTTCATTTCTTCTTTTTGGAAGTTTTTCTTCCTTTTATTCTTTTTTTCTGATTAATCTAGCTAGTACAATTTTTAATATGAGTGGTGGAAATGGACACATGTTTTTGCTGATTCTGAGGTTGCGTGATTTTTTTCTTTTCTACCTGTGAAATTTGCAATTGTTTTTCATGAATGTGTATTAGGATATTGGATTTGACCTATTTCATGTTAGATTTGTAGTTGTTTTTAACATGAAAAGCTTTTGACTTTGTTTAGTATGTATTCTGTATCTATTTAGATAATTGACATTTTCCCCCATCAGTAAGGCTATTTGAGTGTTTATTTTCTTGTGTTAATCCAATTCTGGGATGAATTGGAATTAATCATGATACATACTTATTTTAATATATTATCTGTCTCAGTTTCCTACTTTTAAAGTAACTTTTTCATTCAGATCCCTTATCAACACTGGTCTACAGTTTCTTAAAGTATCATTATCTGATATTGGTCTCAGGTTACTTCTGGTCTCATAGATGGCATTACTAAGTACTCTCTCAAAACTATTGTTATGTTGTAACCCAGTAAGTTGAACTTAAACAACAAAACAGTAAAAAAGTGTTTATTCATCTTTTGTGAATACTCTGACTGCCAGAATTTTTAGTTTTCATCTATCATACAGTTAGGCTGGAAGTTTCTCATGAAATTTTATTTTGATTCAGTTGATTATAGACCTTCTAAACATCCTGAAATCCAGTGAGTTAACTATTGTCAGCCTCTTGCTCTGCTAGATCTCTGATCTTCCAGTGTACAGGGCTACATGAACCCTCAGTGTACAGGGCTACATGATTTACAGTTTCCTTGAAAGACAAATAGCTACTCAAAACTTAGTGACTGTGCTGCCCTTAGACTAGAACCCATGTTCGTGAAAATACTCTGCCATCTGGCATGCTGTGAGGCCCTTAGAAAACTGCCTTCAGCTCACCAAAAGAATGGATTAATGAGGGTTAGAAATGCCTCAGTGATTTTGTTGTCACCTGTTTGTCCCAATTTTATTAACTGAAGAAACCTCTTTTCTTTTTTAATGAGAGAAATAATATCTTTTGTAAACATAACAACACACTAATGTCTTTGTGTTTGTGCTGGGTGCATATTTGTGGATTCTGAGACTGTTGTCATGTCAGCTGTCATTGAGTCAATTTGATTTCACAGGGACCCATTGCACAACAGAACAAAACACTGCACTCTCCTGTGCCATCCTCACAATTGAGGATGAATGTATGTTTTTAAAAATTTAATTAATTTATTTTAACTCATTTTCTTAGGGGCTTATACAGCTTGTATTACAATACATGCATACATCCATTGTGTTAAGCACATTTCTACATATGTTGCTATCATCGTTTTCAAAAAAATTTCTTTATACTTGAGTCCTTGGTATCAGCACCTCGTTTTTTTCCTCCCTCATGAAGCCATGATAATTTGTTTTTATTGCTTTTTCATGTCTTATATTGACTGATGTCTCCCTTCCACCCCTTTTCTATTGTCCATCCCTCTGAGAAGGGGTTATATGCAGATCATTGTGTTTATTTCCCCCTTCACCCCCCACCTACTACTTACTCCCCTGGTATTGCTACTCTCATTATTGGTCCTGATGGGTTTTATCTGCCCTTGATTTCCTGTGTTTCTAGCTCTTATCGGTACCTGTGTGCATTCTCTAGTCTAGCCAGAATCGTATGGTAGCTTTGGGTTCATGATAATAGGGGGGGGGGAGCACTAAAGATGTAGAGAAAAGTTGTATGTTTCATTGGTGCTATACTGCACCCTAACCGGCTCTTCTCATCCTTTCACCTTTTCTGATAGGTTGGTTTATTGTGCCAACTTGGTCAATAGGAACATGGTAATGTTGCCGTTTGATTGGAGGGCAAAGAGATAAATGGCTAGGCAAACCCCGCCTCTCTCTATCTTTCTCACTTGCTCTCTTCTGATCAGATCAGGGTGTGCCTGCTAGTTCTCTGTCCCAACTTGTGAGCTACACTAACAGTTGGACTGCCAATCTGTGGATCATGTCGCTAGAACTTGAGATTCCTTCGAGAAGTGCTTCATCATGTTGCTGGTGTATACATCACTTGAGCTTGGGACTGTTGGATCCTATTGTCTTGCTGACTGTTGATGACCTGACCTTCTGTTTGCTCCCTGTGTCCAGACTGCCTTCATTGCCCTACATAAGACTCGCCTGTCTGCTTCCTTGACCTTGGACCCAGGGGCTCTCATGAGTTTAAGGATTTCCAGTATATTAAATGTTTCATGGTAGTGAGTTGAACTGAGCACTCTGTACAGCTCTGTGGACTAATTAGCTGCTATATTCTTTTGTGCTTTATATGTCTATCCATTATATATAATACATAATAATATATAATTATTATATAGAATGATTTTATATCTCATGATTATATATAATATATATAATAGGTATATACAGCACATAAATATATATACATAATATATGTGTATATATTTACAAGTGTCCTGGTTTTGTTTCTGTATAAAATACCCTTCTGTAAGGGGGTGTCCACCTGCCTCAGATGGACTTTATGTCTCATTTCATACTCCCCCTCTTTCACATTGATAGGATTTTTTGTTTTGTGTCTCTGATGCCTGATACCTGATCCCATTGATACCTCATGATCACACGGGTTTGTGTGCTTCTTCTATGTGAACTTTGTTGCTTCACAGCTAGATGACCTTTAGGACCCCAGCTGCTATTCTTTTGATAGTCAGACAGCATCAAATTTCTGCACCATTTTGTCTTAATCGATTGTGTCAAGAAGCGGAGCATCACAGAATGCCAGGTAAAGTCTTCTTTCATTGAGGGAGTACTGGAATAGAGGTCCAATGTCCATCTGCTACCTTAATACTTAACATTTAAATATATGTACATAGATTTATTTCCCTTTCATCATATATATTTAAATATGTAAATGACTGTATTTAGAAATTTATAAATGCCCTTTGTCTCCTAGTACTCTCCTCTAGTTCCTTTTACTTTCCTCTTGTCCCACTATCATGTTTGGCCTTCATCAGTTTTCAGTAATTCCTCTCATTACATTGCCCTTGATCACGCCCTACCAGGCATCCTACACTCTCCTCAACATCGATTTTAGATTACTTGTGTCCTTGACCCCACTTCCTTTCCCCTCTTCCCCATCTTCTGTATCCCCCCAGAACCATCAGTCCTATTGTTTTCTCCTCTGGTGTGTTTATCCTGCCTATCTTATCTAGATAGACATGCAAAGACAATAGTAAGCACAAACATCAGACAGAGCAAAACAAACAACAAAAAACAACTATTGGAGAAAAAGAGAAAAGACTAGAAATCGTCCCAGGTTTGTTTGTCGACCATTAAGAGTATTTTACTGTCGGTTGAGTCTGATGTGGTACCATGCCTTGGCCGCACAGTCTATTTTTTGTATGCCCCGGGCACTTCATTGCTTTGCTCCTCTTGCTGCTCTGTTGCATGCCCTTAGCGTTTTGCCCCAGTGTGGTGGAGTCAGATCGAGCACATTTCCCACACTGTGCCACTAGTGTTGTCCCTCATGGCACTATTGGTCATTGAGGGATGCCGTGTCTTGTGGTGTGGCTGGCCCTCTGGTTCTCTCTGTGCATTGGCCAATTTGAGCAGGAATATCATCCTTGGGGTTTGGTGGGCCGTGATGTGAGGGTGAACAAATTGTCGCAGTCACTTTGTTAATTCATTTAGTAGAGAGATTCATGTTTTTCACTGCCCTTCATCTTTTCCAAACAGAATATCCTTTTGAAGGAATTATTTTTTCCTGATAATATGTCCAATGTATATAATATGAACTCTCACCATCCTTACCTCTAAGGAGCACTCTGACATTGCTTCTTCCAGGACAGACTTGTTTGTCCTTTGCATGTCCATGGTAGGTGGGATATTCTTGACCAGAACTACAATTCTAATGCATTCATTGTTCCTCAGCCTTCCTTTGTCCATCTTTCAAATGCACATGAATCAGTTGACAATAGCATGTTTTGGTCAGGTGACCCCAGTCCTCGAGGTGATATCTTTTTCCCCCAATACTCGAAAGAGCCATAGTTCAGCAGATTTAGCTAATGCAATGTAACTATTGATCTCTAGACTACTACTTTCAGTATTCAGGGTTTTTGTTTATTTGGTCTTTTTTTCCCTAAGCTAACCAATTTTCTGGAAGGAGTTTAAATTTACTCAAATTTTAGATTAAGAATTTTGATAAAGGAGAGGCTGTCGGAGCCAGCCAACTAGTCAAACAGTTCTGAAAGGGGAGTGAGGATTAAGGAAAAAGGAGAGACAAAAAGTATTGGGAGGGCAACAGAGAATACTGAAGTCTCGACTTTATTTTACATATTCTTTTTATCCATGCAGATACAACCAGGGTTAATTATTTCATTGTTAAGCAAGTATATTTGATACATTTGCATACTTTCTTGTTCTTGTTTTTAACTATTCTAAACATAAAGTCACAGAAGAAATCAGCACACACTGATACATAGGTCATGAGACTTCTCAGTCATTTTAAGGCTGAGTCTTAATGGTCTTCAACATCTCCCCCTTTTCTGTTTACTGAAGATGTCTTTACTCAAAATGTCGGTAAATGAATGTGCCTGTCTTAGGTTGTTGAGTCCTCAAATCACCCTTACCTGTCATCAGTCCTGCTGGTGACTATGACCTGTCTTAGTTTGGGAGACTCAGACCCCATCTTACGCGTCTCTGACTAACCAGCCTCCGTCTGACACCCCTGTTTGGGGAGGGGGCAAAGTGCACAGGTGTACTTCATGAAGCTTTGTTCTTAAGGCCAATAATTCAACCATAACCCTGTGCAGTATCATAGGGAGTATGCATAAGATCAACAATACACACACTCCCGCTGTGACTAGAGACATAAGCATGTGAAGTAGGCCTCTGAGATTTCCTAATGAAGGAAAAGCAACTCAAAAATGCTGGAACCAATCCTCAGCAAGTTTAGCGGCATCAAAATCAAGAGCCTTAGCATATTTTATGGCTAATATTTCTTGATGGAGTTGTAATAAATCTAAAGACTCATTAGCATTGTGCTACATACCTTGAAGATGATTCTTCACTTTAATCCAGCTATACTGACTGCTGTTGTACTATTTAGGTGTAACACAGATCCATGTATGTACAGCATGGCACTGTAGACTAGACCTGACCTTTAATCCCTGCACCTCAGCTCCTAAATACATGACCATGTCATAAAGAGCATTTACTTTTTGTTCTAACTTCCTGTCTATATCTTCTTGAGTACCCCACACATTAGTCACATTTTTGGATAATTCATTTACACAGTGGGCAGTTTGTATGATTTGTGAAAGTACAATTGCTGCAGTAGTAGCAGTAGCACCTAAACTTAATATAGCTAAAATACTTGCTATAAGAAAACCTACAAAGCGCTTGGGTTAATGTTTTTTCAATCTCTTCTAATACCTGTAACCCTCATTGTGAACACCAAGGCCCAATAATATTCACTGGTGGCATAACAAAAGACGATTGATACAAAATGGCGATGATAATATCTTCAGGGGACCAGGCAATAAAAGTAGACAAATTACAATTATTACAAGACATGTTAAAGTTAGAATCATCATGATCTATAGTAATATTCCCTGCCAGAATTACATAAGGCGATGGTACGCAGGCAGTAACGTTTCCCTGCGGTCTGGAGGAAGGGCCCATAAGCTTCATGTCCCCCAAAGCAGCCCCTATTTTCCACCACTGAGTTTGTTGAAAACCCGAGTCTGACCACCAAAGTCCTGCAGACAGCCCCTTTTCACATTCAGCAGTGTTTTGTTTTTAGTATTGTCTTGGTTGAATCTCCTTTGATATATACCTGATGGGCTTGTCCGTGAGACACAATCTCTACAATATGGTTTTATTTTTTGAGTCTCTAGTCCACAAGGGGAAAAAGACTGCGGAGTGGGTGAGATTACATTTCCTTCACTTTGTACAGGGAGGGCATGAGTCATTAACTCACACCTTGATTTCCGGACCTTCCCAGACAGGAGAATATAAGAAATGTGAATCAGGAACAGAAGCCTAGTACTGCTCACTGAACAATGTCCCCAGAAGCACACGGAGGCAAATTACCATCTTCATGGTTTGCAAACTGTACCAACCATCAGCGTCCTACGTAAAACCCAAACATGCCCTCCTCCCCATATTAATAGCGGGTTGGGGCCATGCCTCCAGGCAAAACAAGCCAATGATATCTCTTCATAGGCTCTTTGAAGTTGGTGGAAGGGACACTAAAGGCAAATCTTTTACACTCACTTGGATCCAAGGGCGTGGTATAAAAACAATCTTTTAAATCTAAAATGATCTTATATGTATTGGCTGGAATAGCAGAGGGGGAAGGGAGCCCAGCCTGCAGGGCTCCCATAAGTTCCATAGTATCATTAACCTTCCTTTACCGTTTTTCCTTACAAAGCAGCTGCTGTCGCAAGCCCCTGAGTAAAGAAAGGTCCAATGTCCGAGCATAGTCTGATATAATCGGACAGGTTGCCCTTTTTTCTAAAAGGTCTCAGCGTTGCCTGGCAGGCAGTATTTGCATTTTCAAAAGCCAATTGTTTCCATTCTGTGAGGGCAAGCACCGTGATGGAAAGTGTATCTAATAAAGATTGAGTAAAAGGGTACTCGGGACATATTGAGTTCTTTTAGCTGTTTGCAAGGAGTAGGAGTATGATCTCTCATCAGATTACCCTGGGCATCCTGTCACTCAGTTACAGGGAACAGCATACTGAACTCCCCTATATCCTCTCCTTGTTCTGCTGCATGTACGGCAGCACTAAGCATAGATCCTTTCCTGAAGCCCCAGTCACAACCAGTGCTACAACTGGCAAGTATTCTAGAAAAGGATTCCTTTCACTGAATTCACTCTGAAGCCTCTGAAATACCTTGGCCCCAGTAAGTTTTGGCACCCATTCCTGGGACTCTATCTCAGAGTGCATTTCTATTAACTTGACTTGCATTTCCCTCATCTTTGCTGCTAATGATGCATAAGCTTCCTCCCAGCCTACCACCTTTGTTTAATCTGGGCAGGACTTCTGAGTATCTTGCACCAGGTTTTGATTCTCAGGTTGAAGCGCCTTGGAGGCAGCGAAAATACCCAAGTCCTCATCATGATAATGTGCCGCCTTGTCCTCTAAGGGCTCCATATCGCCAGGGTCAAGGGGTTCCTCTTCCTTGCTTTCAAAGCCCTCCAGTTAACTTTTCAGTGACTTCAGCGGTTGAGGAAGAGGCAGAGGCGCAGAAGGAAGTTTACTTTCACTTTTGTTTGAGCATGCAAATTGGTTTTCAGGCTGGAGTCCCTCATGCCTATGGTACAGGCTATCCCTAACTAAATTCCATAAACTAAACGTGTCTATGGGAACCTTCTATGTCCATTAGTGGTGTAGTGATCTTTTAACCATTTCCCTACTTTTTGCCAAGTTTCAATATTTACAGTCCCTTCCTCAGGAAACCAAGGACATACCTTAACCACAAAATCTAAAAACTTCTCTATTCTTTGGTAGCTTACTTTTGCTCCTCTAGCTTTTAACATATTTTGAAGCATATTTACAAAAATCTGTTTGCTATTTCCTTGCCCCATTTTTCTCCCAATAGCTACTCACGTCACCACCAATCTCTTTGTATACACCTTTGTAATCCACGGTGTCCTTCACTTTGTCCCCCGTTTTCAATGTCCCTGGTTTGGACGCCACTCTTGTCAGAGCCAGCCGATGAGTCGAACAGTCCTGAAAGAGGGAGTGAGGATTAAGGAAAACAAGAGAGACAGAATTTATTGGGAGGGCAACAGTGAATACTGAAGCCTCGAGTTTATTTTTCATACTCCTTTTATCCATGCAGAAACAACCTGGGGTTAATTATCTCATTGTTAAGCAAGCATATTTGATACACATAGTAACTCTTATGACCTATTTTCCCAGAGCTTGCACACGTTCTTGTTCTTAACAGTCTGTTCTAAATGTAAACTCACAGAAGAAATCAGCAAACAGTGACACATAAGTCTTGAGACTTCTCAGCCGTTTGAAGGCTGAGTCTTAATGGCCTTCAACAAGGGGCCTAGTATCCAACCTTGTTCTTCACCAGCCTGCCCCAGAGCTCTGAAATTGGAACCTGGACTTACAACATAGGGGAATGGTGAGCCTTATATTCCACATATGAATGATGAGTCGGTAGGAGAAATTTTATAAAATGTGTATTTCTCTAGTAGGCTGATTTGCAGATTAGTTTTATAGGGGCACTAACCTACACCTCTGTCAGATAACTGCCACTTCACACCTCCTTGCCTTAGAAACTCACTGGTGCTTGCAGAAGGCCAAAGGTAATGCTATCCAACTAGCCACACAGGCTACTGCCTCCCCACTTTATTGCAGCACAACCTCTTCCCTCCACACTCCTTTTGTCTTCCTACCCCTTCAGCCTCCTGGGGGAGCATGTTTTACAAGCTCATGCCCAAACACTAGCTATCCGCCCTCTTCCTAGAAGCCCAAGTCTATGGATGGGACATCCTAGAATACAGGCGAATAAGCCCTTTTCAACAGTTTGTGTTGTTTGTCATCAGTTGAACATTATTTAGAGAGCTTGAACCCCATGCTCTGGGCTAAGATGACGGAAGATAAGTTATCTCTTTCCTTGATCCATCTCATTTACCTTTAAGCTTCTGCCGTCACCTTGGCTCTTGGCATCGCCCATTTACCTACAACTAGGCATTCTTTGAGTATAGCATGCATTCTTTTACAAAGGCTTTATCACTGCCATCCGTAAACACACGAGCTGCAGAGAGGAGAAAATAGGCATCCCCCTTGTCCTGTTTCCTAGTTAAGGCTGTGTCTGCATTGACCAAATCACCTCTAGGATTTGCTGTTCATGTCCCTCTGTCTCTTATTGTCCACTTCAAAAAGAAGATTCACTGATTAGCACACTCTGCTGTGCATATTACTATGGGCCTCTAATGGATTCCCCCAGCCTTAGTCATGTCTTAACACTCAATAGATTATTTTATTCAAGGAGATGTGCACTCATAAAGCTTGATGAAGAGCTCAGATGAGTTGGAGTGAATACACGCTAGCAAGAAACTCACAAAATGACATTTGTATTCTAATAGTCATATTAACATACACCTGCATATTATGAACAAATTAGCACATATACAGAACTAACAAATCTTCATATAATACCCTCAGATTAATAAATACACAAGTATTTACTTAAGAAAAAAACCACAAAGACACACTAAAATATACTAGAATTATAATAATAAAATAAATGCAGAACAGACTACAAGTTCTGTCACATACTATAACATATTAAGGCAATGTGCTAGCACACACAAAACACACAGACATAAAGTGCATACAAGAACATACACTGAGCTACAAGAATGTGGAGGCCTGTGGTAGATACATTTTCTTTGCAGGTAGAGGAAGTAGGTACCTAATTTAACTAATCCTTCTTAGGCTCCTCTACATTTCTCCCCTGAGGGCCCCTTTTATCTGTGGACTTTCAGTGACCCCTGAGCCCTGCCATCTCCCTGTATTGGTGTTTGTGTCTGGGGTCCCACAGCCTTTCCCTCTGTATGTCTGACTCAAGAATACATGATCGTAACTACAGCAGTCACAGTGCTAATTGAGGGAAAATCAGTTCCTGGCCATGTCTCTAGAGAAGGATATTCTGCTCTCAATAATATGGGGAGGCATAGCCACCAACAGAACTTGAAGGGAATCTGTGGGTGCCCTGTGCAGAATAGGACATGTATAGCCCATGCACAAAGGGACATGGGGCACGAAGGGAGGTGAGTTCTGTGGAGGTACCTTGAGACTAAGCATAAAATGTGTATTGTCTCCCTTTTCCCACTCTTGTATCAATATTCAAAACTACTATATTAAACAGCCTTTGGAAAAAAACTGACTCTAAAATTAGTCTGTGGTGGACAAGGGAAGACAGGAGCTGTGAATTAATAAAATGAATGAACTCAGAGAAGAAAGTCTCCGATTGGATGAATGGAGACAGGCGACTTGATATAGGATTGGGCTACTGGTGATAAGTTCTTGTAATATGTTGTCTGGAAAAAATATATATATACACACAAAGCTAATAAAGTGAGATTCTCTACACAGCAGGGACTGTTTTCCCGAGGAAGGAGGGAATATAGGAGGGGTATTGAAAGCAAGGCATAAAGTGCTTGATGAAGCAGATGATGTGAACAGAATTCATCCTAGATGTAGGAATTACCAATTATATGGGAAATGTGGGGCGATTGAAGGGGAAAACAAAACAGAAACTAAGTTCAAAATCATCCTATCATCACAGGGAGATTGGGTGAGTGTTTGAGAAAGATGTGAGGAGATGCACTGATTCCCTGAGGGATACCGAGAAAGAGAAGAATCCCCAGACACAACAGGAAGCCAGTGGTGAAGCTCCACCTGCACCTGCTCCTGGGTCTGAGTCCTGTGCTCTGGGTCCTGAGGGCCCCTGCAGCCTAACCTCTTCCAGTAGAGTACACTCGTGTATGGGTTAACTCTGACTTCCCCTCACTGTGTGCGTTGGTCTGGGTAGACTAGAGAAACCAATCCATAGCCACACACATATTGTGTATAAGAGATTTAATATAAAGGGAAATTGTACATTTAGAAAGCATCTTAACCCCAGTTAGGTCCAAGTCCATAAGTCCATTATTAGCCCATGTGTCGGATACCAATGTATAAATTCCTCTTCAGACTTATGAAATACATGCAATGATCCAGAATGCAAGATGAACACAGGCCAGTGGGCAGAAAATCTTTGGATCCAGTGGCACTGTAAGTCTCTCAGTGCTGACGGGGGCTCTATATGGCTTCTCCAGCACCCAGGGCTTCTTGAGGTAAATCCACATGGCTTCTATTCAGGGATGTCTCACAGGGAGTCACCCTTGTCAGTAGGGTGTCTCCCAGGGATTAGAGAGAGTGTCTTCCCCTCAAAGATGGAAAATGGGATTTCCCAGAATTCTCAGGAGAAGGAGATGCCCACACATAGTCATCATTGGCTATGATCCAATTGACAGACTCCAACCCTTCCCGTTTTATCCTCTCAAGTCCCAAATTTACACCAGATTATATAACTACCACACTGTGAGTCTTTTGCACAGAGCTACAGAGCTATGTCCTCGAATTTCAGATTGTCCATTTGAAGTTATAGTATGTTCTTACTATTGTCTCTGGAGATGGTAAATTGGCCCTTCGGAGAATCTGTGTGGCTTTTCCTACCAACACTATAAATGTATGAAACCCACTTCCGCCCTTCTCTTTAGCTAGGCAGACCCTGTGTATATTATAAATACAGACAGTGAATGCAGAGACAGCAGGGGAGAGTCTCAGAGGAGCCTCAGGCTGCCTCAAGTCTCCCTCAGATTCCATAGCTCCACCTCACACTGGAGACCTGCAAGCACACAGACATCCTGATCATGAAAACCATAACATATTCACTGCCTCTCACTCACGCCCCCTCATACACACTTTCTCTGCATCAAAGCACCTTTTGAAATTCCAAAAAGGAAAATTGAGCTCAATACAGATTCCATGGTGATTTGATGTGTTCTGTCCTGAATGTTGGCACCTGGGAATTCCAGAGTTGGAGCACCTCTCCAAGAGCTTCAGGGTTAGGACTTGGATGACTTTCATCAGCAGGGGAGGGTTCTATTTGCATACCTTCTGCATATAAAGTCATAAATAATGTTGAATGACTTCTAAGAGAGTCACTCCAAGGATGTTCTAGATATCTTGGAGAGCTCTGTGTGTGGAGTTCATTATGCGATGGGCTGCTAAATGCAAGGTCATTCATTTTAAATCTCCAATGGCTGTGCAGGGGAAAGAATGCTCTCCACACTCATGAAGGTGTATAGACTCAGAAGCCCAGAAGTGCAGTCCTATTCTATAGTGTTGTTATGAGAAAGAATTGACTTAATGGAAATGTCAACCTACAGTTAGAGACACTTCCTTGAAATGTGCCCTCCCCCCCCATTAAATGTGGTGCTTATTCTTGATGCAGTTAAATATTCCCTGTAGAAATATATATTTAATCTAACACCAGCTTTCCTTGTCTAATTCTGTTTTAAATTAACTTTTGGAAAAGGAAATTCATATGCTAAAAGTAAAACCCTCCCCAGCCCCTTCTAGACCTGACCTAATTGTCCCCTAGAGCTGAATATGTCAGTGGGTCCTGAGTCTTGCTCCTTCCCTGCAGGTTTGTCTTAAATCAAGCTTGCCTTCCCTTCACAAATCTTTTGCACACCAAGAATTTTAAGGTACCAAGTTAAACTTAGAAGTTCTCTAAGTGCTGAAGGTCTCTACATCTCCCAGAGAAGCCAATGCTGTTCGTGAATTTGCATAACACATTGGGATGTTTCCAGGACATCTTCCAAAAACTAGAGGAAGTCTCCCATGGTCGAGGAGTTGATTGTGCTTTTCAAATCTAGGTATTATGCTTTACAATATTAATGCTTTCTTTTTTATTAAATACTTTTATTGGGGGCTCTTATGGCTCTTATCACCATCCATGCATTCGTCCATTGTCAAGTTCATTTGTACATATGCTGCCAACATCATGTTGAAAGTGCTTGCTTTCTACATGAGCCCTTGATATCAGCTCCTCACTTCCCCCCTCCCTCTCCCACTCTTCTTCCTTCATGAACCTTGATAAATTATAATTTTCATATTTTACATTTTCCACTGTCTTCCTTCACCCACTTTTCCATTGTTTGTCCCACTGGGAGGGATTTATATGTCAGTCCTTGTGATTGATGCCCCCTTTCTACTCCCACCTTCCCATTATCCTCTTTGTATCTCTATTCCCATTATTGGTCCTGCTGGGTTTATCTGTCCTGGATTCCTTTTGTTGTGAGATCTTATCTGTAGGTGCTCTGGTCTAGTTAGATTTGTAAGGTAGAATTGAGGTCATGATAGTGGGGGGAGAAGCATTAAAGAACTAGAGGAAAGTTGTTTGTTTCATTGGTGCTGTAGCGCACTCTGACTGACTCTTTTCTTTCTTGCAATCCTTCTGTAAGGGGATTTCCAATTGTCTATATATGGGCTTTGGGTCTCCACTGCACACTCCTCTTCATTCACATAGATATGACTTTTTTGTTCTGGGTCTGATGCCTGATACATGATCACATGGACACTTCATGATCACACAGACTGCTGTGCTTCTTCCATTTGGCCATTTTTGCTTCTCAACTACATGTCTGTTTGTTTATCTTCAAGCCTGTAAGACCGCAGATACTGTATCTTTTGATAGCAATGTACCATCAGCTTTCTTCACCACATTTGCTTATGCACCCAATTTGTCTACCGCCATCGTGTTGGGAAAGTGAGCATCACAGAATGCAGGGTTTTAGAACAAAGTGTTCTTACATTTGGGGAGTACTTGAGTTGAGGCCCAGTTTCCATCTTCAACCTTAATACCTAACATGTAAATACAAGGGCACACATCTATTTCCCTACCATTACTTATAAATATATTTACATAGGTACATGCCTATATTTAGACCTCTATAAATGCCCTTTGCCCTCTAATTTTTCCTCCATTTCCTTTTACTTTCATCTTGTCCCACTACCATGTTCAGTCTTAATTTGGGTTTCATTACTTCCTCGTTCTGACTTTGCCATTGATTAATCCCCACTAGGCATCCTATGCATTCTCTCCAACGATTTCAGTTCATTTGTTGTTAACTTGTCCTTGGATTAGTTGATCCCCTCACCCCCACCTTCTTTTCTCCCACCTCTCCTTCTCCCATGTTCCCCCGGGACCACTGGTCCTGTTTTTCTTTCTCTGAATTATTTATCCAGTCTTCTATCTAGATCGACATGCAGAGACATTAATAAGAACAAAAACAAGGCAAATCCAAACAAAACAACAGAGGGAGACAAAACCAACCGAACAAACAGAAATAACAACAAAAAGATAGCCAGTGACAAAACAAGAAATGCGTATAAATCGTTGCAGGCCTGTTTTTTGACTTTTAGGAATGCTTTCAAGTCGAGTCTGAAGGGCTGCTGTGCCACACTGTCCTCAAAGTCTAATTTTGGTATTCCCCGGGGACTTAATTGCTTTGCTTCCTTTGCTGTTGAATGCCCTTAGTGTTTTGCCCCATTGTGATGGGGTCCGATCAGACACAAGTCCCACCCTGAGTCTCCAGTGTTGTCCCCCAGAGTGATATGGTTCTGTTAGGGACATCATGTTTTATGGTGTGACTGGCCCTATGATCCTCACTGTGCATTATCTGCTATGAGCAGTAGTATCCTCCTTGGGGATTAGTGGGTCAGGATGTGTTCTTCTCACTCTCCTACCCTCTTCGCTTCTCCCGTGTGCTCTAATAACAGATGCACCTCTCCCCAAGCTTCAGCTTCAGTTCTATTCTCTGAAGTGCCTTCTTTAGGTAGGGGTGGGGGGAAGGGGGAGAGTCCACATAGTTGGGATTGGGGCCAGCCCCATTATATGATTTCAAATGACTATGAGGCACTTTGATGCTTTATTAAGTATCTCAATGTCAGTTTCTCCAAGTTTCAAAATAATATACAACTGTCAATTATTTCAGAAATGGTAAAATCAGGTTTGCTTTTGTTTTCTCTTCACAGGAGATATTTGGGCTGGGATTCACACACATATAGTTTCAACCTACAGTAATTTGGAAAAAAAGAATTAGGATGGAGAGTAACTGATTGTGTTGAGAGAAGCACATGGAGGTCAGATTTTAATGGCCTAGAGAGACTATTGGTCCTTCTGGGATTGATTCCAACTTGTCCCAAGTGTGATTTCTTTCTCCCCTGTCTTCTCAGGAAGAACAAGGAATTTTAATTTTTAGGATCTTCCCTTCAGGAAAATAAGAGACATGAGAACTGTAGTTGCTGAAGTGCCCTTGAAGAGGTACTCCACGTGGGTGAATTGGGAAACTCCAGACACAAGAGGAAACAAACACTTGGCATCCCCTCCGCCTGCTCCTGTGGCAAAGATTGTGTCCCATGTACCCTGAGCTCCCTCTGCGTCCCAGTTAGTGTTGTGAATCTTGAGATGTTTGACCATTTAGCCTTCACTGTGTCTCCTGGTAAGTTTCCTACATTTACATGTTATTGTCCTCAGGTTTCAGATTGTTCAGTTAAAGTACACACAGCTGGTTGAGCTATTGTGGTTTCCATCCATCAATATGTGAAAACTGAGTTGTTGCTAAGACTCTCATTACAAGGCTTCTTTGCCACCTAACACAGGTCGTGTTTCCCAGAGCCTGATAGATCTAGAAACTTGATATCTGCAGACCTGAAAGTTAGACATAGCACTTTGAGACATAGCACATAGCTTTCCCAACTCATGACTGGTCTGTAGCAGTTCTACCTGCCCGATCACACCTAGGAATAAGGGGGGAAATATAATTTAAAACCATTCTAAGATGAAAATCACTGTTTTTGACATGAAGGTGCTTACAGGGTAGGACATTCATGTCACCAAGAAGAATCCAGAGGGGCGTTATCTCCACAGGCATCTATGATAAACATGGTATGGATGAAGACCTAAGAAGCCTGACTTTCATGTGTGACTTGGAGCTCTGTTACCATATTTTACTCTAGGTGATTCACGTGTGCTGTGCTTGTGGAAGCAGAAGGAGGATGGCTCTGAGTAGGAGCAGCTGAGTAATGGTCTCTAGAGGGAATTTTTCTGACCTGTGTTCTGTGAGGTCAATCTCTACCCTTCATCATTTGCACTGACTGTGGACAAACAATTTCTTCCTGAAAAACATGTGTAGATTTGTAGAAATGCAGACAGTTGGCCTGAGGTGTGAGCCATAACGGAGGGAATTCTTGGGGATACTATTTTTCTTGGAATGTTCCACTTTCTCTCTGGGCAGCCCAGTTCTAACCTTAGGACAAGGGTAGCCCATGAGATGTGCAGGCTGTAGGGTTAAAGTGGGAGGGAAAATGATGAACATTTCTGAGCAACCACTTCTCTTCAAAACAAATCACTTTTATTGGTACTTTTCCAGTTACCGTATAATTCAATACCTCAATCATATCAAGAAGAGTTGTACAATCTCTACCACAGTCAATTATGGAACAATTTCTCCCCCTCCATAATCATTATTCATGTAATATATTTCACATACTTGCAAAAATGTATGCAACAAAACTTTCACCAGTTCAACAACTTCTACATGTGTAATTCAGTGCCATTGATTGTTCTTTTCATGTTGTACAACCATTATTTTAATCACCCTGCATATTTTTCCACCACCATTAAAATTAATTCACTGCCCCCTAAGCAAAAACTCTTCTTCCTTCACACATGGTAACCATAGATCAAGTTCTCTCTCTCTCTCTCTCTCTCTCTCTCTCTCTCTCTCTCTCTCTCTTTCTTTTGTAATGTTCCTGATATAACATTTAGATTTCCATACTTAAAACACGTGTAGAAAAGAGTTGTATATCCATCGTCAAATAAACTTAATGCTCACTCCTGCCTCACAGATCCACTAATTACTCCCTAATTCCCCTCCCCCTTCCATATAAACCATTGTCTGAGTTATTGTCTCCATGCATCCACTTCTTTTTTGCTTCCAAACAGGGAGACAATAACAAAAACAATTAAAAACAAAGAAAAATGAAACATAAAGAAAATAATAGCATAAAGATACAAATTTAAGTACAGTATAAAACAGAAAAGGCACCTACTTCTCTTTTCCTGTCCTCTTCATCTGCCTCCATGGTTGCTGTGGTAGTTTCATAATCTGTTGTCAATTTGAGACTTAAGAATGAAGGGGTAGAGTTTGATGACCTCATTTGGAGGCACTGAGGAGATAAATAGCTCGCTGGAGGCAGGACACAAGTTCATGCCCTGTGAGACATTCCTGTGAACAAGACACATGAAGCTACACTAGAGCCCTGGAGCTGAAGGGGCCACGTGGAGACCCTTGACAGCGTTGAGATGTTTCCGCCTCCACTGGATCCAAAAGAATTTCCACTCACTGGCATGTGGTCTTCCTGCATTCGACATCATTGTATATGTTGTGTGAGTCTGAAGAGAATTTATAGTCTGGTATCGGATATATGAGCTAATATCGGACTTAGCGACTTGAACTGGACTGGGCAGGTATGCTTTCTTAATGTAGAATTTCTCTTTGATATAAAGTTCTCTCTTGTACACATATGAATGTCTATGCATTTATTTCAATAGTCCACCCAGAGTAACACAGTTGTGGAGTTGCACATGTTCACTTTCGAGGCACTAGGTAGAGGTGCCCATGGTTTATGACAAGATTTAGCTAGATCCGTCCTCTAGGTGATCATATTCTGGATACAGGATCTTAACATGGCTCTGCTCAATACGTACCTTCATTGAAAAATCAATGAAGATAAGGGCATTATAGCAAAGTGGGGTGAAAAAAAGCACATGGTGCCAGGGTATCAATTATCTGGGGTCTAAAAGGCTTGTCTTCAAACAAGCAGCCATCTAAGTGAGGTGTCAAGGAAGTCCACAATGAAGAAACACACCAGCATGAGGGAGCCAAAGAAAGTGACAGTTAAATTCAAATATGATGAAGGAAAAAGTTACAGAGCTCAAATTATGAACATCCAATTTGTCGAAGGGTAGGTGAACAGTGAGAACTCAAAATCCATCTGAAGAATATCTAGTCATATTAAACCTCTGGCACATCCCCTTGAAAAGGTTTACCATTAGACAGAGATGATTGTGAACTTGATCACGGTGGATCGGACTATGGCATAATATGACAATTGGTTGACCTACCTCTCGATCCAACCTGTATTTGCTCTAAGGTAAAGTATTTCTCACTTGTTCCATAACAGGAATTTTTTTGCTGAACTTTAAAATATTGATGGTAGTCTTTCCTTTCTCATTCTTTATTTTCATTTTTATCTTTATATTATTATTTTCTTCTTGATGTTTTATTTTGGTTTTGTTTTTTGTTGTTTCTATTGGGTTTTCAAAGTTGTAAAGCACAGAAGGTGCAGATCCGTAGAGACAATAACTGATGCACTGGTCTGTAGGGCCCTAGGGGAGTAGAGGAGCAGGAAGGGTGAGGAAATTTTGGGAGAAAACAATGAGTGTGGGAGGGGGACAGAACATAAGAATTCATTATGATATATATGCATATATACATATATATTTTATAACACTTTAAACATTATTTAACTATGTAAGTGAATATTATTTTTTTAAACATTTTATTAGGGACTTATACAACTCTTATCACAATCCATACATCAATTGTATAAAGCACATCTGTACATTCTTTGCCCTAATCATTTTCAAAGCATTTGCTCTCCACTTAAGCCCTTTGCATCAAGTCCTCTTTTTTCCCCTCCTTCCCCGCTCCCCCGCCTCCCCATCATGTGCCCTTGATAATTTATAAACTATTATTTTGCCATATCTTGCCCTGTCCGGAGTCTCCCTTCACCCCGTTTTCTGTTGTCTGTCCCCCAGGGAGGAGGTCATATGTAGATCTTTGTGATTGGTTCCCTCTTTCCAACCCACTCACCCTCTACTCTCCCAGTGTTGCCCCTCACGCCCTTGGTCCTGAAGGTATCATCCACCCTGGATTCCCTGTGCCTTCAGCTCCTATCTGCACCTGTGTACATCCTCTGCTCTATCCAGACTTGCAAGGTAGAGTTCAGATCATGGTAGCTGGAGGTTGGAGGTGGAAGGGGGGGGCGCAGAGATGAACATTTAGGAACTGGAAGAAAGCTGTATTCTTCATCTGTGCTACATCGTACTCTGACTGACTCATCTCCTCCCCTAGACCCCTCTGCAAAGGGATCTCCAGCGGCCGACAAATGGGCTTTGGGTCTCTATTCTGCGCTTCCCCCTTCATTCACTATGGGAAAAATTTTTTTTCTGATGATGCCTTATACCTGATCCCTTCAACACCTCTTGATAACACAGGCTGTTGTGCTTCTTCCATGTGGCCTTTGTTGCTTCTGAGCTAGATGGCCATTTGTTTACCTTCAGTGCTTTAAGACCCCAGACACTATCTCTTTTGATAGCCGGGCACCATCAGCTTTCTTTGCCACATTTTCTTATCCACTTGTTTGTCCTGGACGATCGTCTCATGGAGGTGTGCACCCAATGATATGATTTTTTGTTCTTTGATGCCTGATATGTGAATATTATATACATTTATTTTTAAAACTACATTAAAAACAAAGCTTGACCAAGGGTTACCATGGGTGAAGGAGATAGGGTTGTTGCTTAGGGGGAAGTTAGTTTATATGAATGGTGGTGGGATAATTTTGAAAAGGATATCAATAATGGTTGTAAACATGAAGAGTATAATCAAAGACACTCAATTGTACATATAATAGTGGTTGAATTGGAGAATGTTTTCCTGTGTACATTTTGCCAAAATAAAAATGTAATGATATGAACAAAGAGGAAGAAAAAAATTTAATCGATAGTGATAATTGTATACCCCCCACTTTATTTTAAAAAGAAACATCTTTATTAATAAAGTATTTATTTGTCTTTCTTCTGTCAAACCTTAGCCAATTATTTTCCCCAGGCTGCCTGGGGAGGTGCAGGGAAGGGAAATTTTTGGCAGACAGACATGGGACAGAAAAATGTAGGGGGTGGATATGGCTCCTTCACATGGCAAAAGGGATGAGGAAGGCCACCATCAGGCAGAAAAGCCTGAGGGCCTTCGAGAAGGCCAAGTCCAGGATGGCTTAGGAGGAGAGTCGCTGCTTCAGAGAAGGGTTCCTGGCATAACCCAGGATGAGGCTCCCAAACCCAGTCCCAATGTGGGCTCCAGATATGCCACTCCAACTGTGGCAGCCCCAATGATCTTGGCTGCTGTGTCAATGTCCATTGAGATGTGCTGGTTTGGAAGCTGTGACTAGGGATCAGTGAAGTCAGGGAATGTGGGGCTGCCAAGCTGCTGAAGCGCTCCTCTGTCAGTGTCTGTGCTGTTTCTGCGTGACAGACAAAGGTCACCTCATCAGCTGAGAGGCAGTCCTGACCAGAGGAGGGATGGAGAAGAATTCAGCGCTGGCAAACATTTTAGGTGATGAGGGGTAGTGGCAGGCAAGCTGCTCCTACTGTAGAGAAGACTGACAGGTGTATGCCCCTTCTTGATATGATTGAATTGTTGAATTGTATCATATGTGCATGAAATTCCAATAAAACTGTTTTTAGAAAAGAAACAGAAGATCATCTGTTACTTACACAAACCCTCATTGAAGGGCTTTGGTTAACAGGCTCATGGCCCAGTGCCTGTCTTTGTGAATAACATTATATTAGAACACAGCTTTGCCCTTCTCTACTGCTTGCTTTTGTTTTCACAAACAGTAAGGTTGAATATTCGTCTCCAAGTCTATATGACCAATGGAATCATCAATTATAGTTTTCAGAGGTCTTTTTGAAAAAAGAAATTTACTGACCCCTGATCTAGGGGAAGAGTCTGGATGAAAAAGAGCAAGGCTTCATGAAATACATACTTTTAAACTATGGTGATTTTTTGACAGAATATAATATTTTTAAAAATTCACAGATAGGTCAGAACTACCAACCCTAGTAAGACAGTGGTGACTTGCTTACCTGTTAAATGAAAATTCAATCATTCAGAACCACCAACTGCTCTGTGGGAGAATTTGTGGTAGAATAATCTCATAAGGAAATACAGGTTTGGAAATCTTATAGGAGCAGTTCTAGTCTGTCCTATAGGATTACTATGTGTTAGAACTGATCAATGTCAACAGAATTTTAGTTTTGGTGAAAAACACCTTTTAACAATACATTATACTTGAATAAATGACACCAAGTTTCAAACCACCAACTTTACAGCCATTAGTTGAGACCTTAACAGTTAGCACTACCCAGGCACTCCACTGAGTCTGCCTTAAAGATATTTTGACTGGCAGTTACATGATCTCTTGTCAGCTTGCGAAGGGATGGAGTCTAGCCTGTCAATCAGGTCATACCTTAATGACCTCATTTGGAGGTGTGAAGGAGATAACTAGCTCACTGAAGGCTAGATACACTCTTTCCCTGTGAGGCATTGCTGTTGACAAGCCACATAGTGATAGGCTAATGGCAGCCAGAACCTTGGAGCTGGAGGAGCCATGTGGAGACCCATGCCAGCACTAAAATGCTTCTAATGCCACGGGATCCACAAGACTTTCCACCCACTAACTTGTGATCTTCTTGCACTCAGCGTTGTATCATGTGTTGCATGAGACTGAAGAGGAATTTACAAGACGGTATCAGACAAATGGGCTACTATTGGACTCATGGGCTTGTCTGGACTGGATTGGTATGTCTTCTCAATATACCATTGTTCTTTATATAAAGTTTTTTCCTATACACATAGGAGTGTCCATGAATTTGTTTCTCCAGTCCACAAAGACTAGCACATTGACTTTCTCAAAATATATGCTGATCATCCCTGGAAAATTTCTACTACCTATGGAACAAGCTCATTTTGGTTGACTGTTTTTCTCTCTATGAGAATGTTTTCTTTTCTTACAATACAACTTGGAATTCACAGATAGTAAGGGTAGGCACTGAATCATCAAAACAAAACAAAACATAAATTCCTAGTGTGAAAATAGTGAGATGAGGAACCCTGGATCACAATAGAAACTCAGACTCGAAACTCCCTCTCCAAATGCTCATGAGCCAGAATCCTTCCTTCATTTCATGCCCTTACAGAGCCCTGCAGCACAACTCCCTCCCTGCATATGAGGTTTGTATCTGTACTCACTTTAACTTGTTTCCGTGTGTCTCCCCCACCATTACACATGGATGTATGATTGACTTAGTTTGCCCTTTAGCTGTTACAGTGCGTTCTTGGTAATGTCTCTGGAGATGGTAAACCCTCTTTCATGGAATCTATACAATATGTGATATCAACAGTACTAATAAGACACCCAGCGGGCCTCGAACTTGGCTGACACAGGTTATGGAAAAGCTACTAAATGTAAATCCAGTTTGCATAGTAGAACCTCAAAGATGTCTTATGCTCCCTCAAGTCTCCTTCAGACTCAACCAGTTGCACATTACAGTTGACATTTTCAAACAAACTATATGCCAGGCATGAAAATTATCACACTTGTCAGCTGTCAGCAACTCATACGCACTCACACACACTTGCTCTCAATAACATTACTTATTAAAATAGTTGCCTGAAAAACCCAGCTTAGTACAGACTCCATGATGATTCTGTGTTCATACAAATTGCACAATAGGGACTCTTGTAGATTATGGTACTGAGGATCTTCCCCAAGAACTGTATTGTTGGGATTGGGGTGTTTTTTTTTTTTATCAGCAGAATGAGGGCCTTTATTTGTATATGCTTCTCCTTGAGAGAAAGAGCCAGGTTCACAAATAAAGCAGTCACAAAACCTCATGCTTCAATCCCTGAGCGCTTCACCTCTGAGAGTTTCCCCAAGAAGAGGAAGAAACTGACATATTGGCAATGAGGCCTGTTATCCCAGGTGTATTATTCAGAGTGAGTAAAACCTCAATTTGAATAAATACATCATGAAACTATATCTGATGGACTATGTGGATTTACATGTGATTTGTAACTTTGTATGAAGTTTAAAAAGAGTCAATCTGGGATGAGAACGTTGGCTGCTCCCTCAGATAACACATTCCCTTCCATGATTTTTCCATTCTCCAAGACCAATTTCCTGTTCTTTCAGGTCACAGAAAGTGATGAAGAAGATGGTTGAGAAAGGAGACATGATAAGATTGAGGATGACTAGGATGACTTTAGGAATAAAGGCAGTGGTATTCTCTTGGGGACTTACATCTTTCTAAGACACTCAGAACAACACCAAGAATACTTAAATTGTCAGATACACATTTTCTCTTCTGCAATAGATTATGGAAAATCATTAGATATTCAAAAGGTTGAAGGTCAGCTAAATCTAGAAATCTCATTGAATTAAGCCAAAAGTGGCTACCATTCAATGTATGCTGTAAAAAGGAATGGCTTTTGGAAGTCACTAAGAAGGAAGAGCTTTTCTTTGACAACTACACTCTTAAGTCTGCTCAAGAGTCATTCTAGGGTGAAAAGAGTACATGCAACACTAAAAAGTTTACCTTTGACACAGGAAGATATTTCTTTTTTTTTCTTTTTTTTTTCTTTTTTTTTAACAATTTATTGGGGCTGATACAATTCTTTTCACAGTTCATACATATACATACATCAATTGTATAAAGCACATCTGTACAGTCTTTGCCCTAATCATTTTTTTCTCTTTTCTTCTTTTACATTTTATTAGGGACTCAAACAACTCTTACCACAATCCATACATATACATACATCAATTGTATAAAGCACATCCATACATTCCCTGCCCCAATCATTCTCAAGGCATTTGCTCTCCACTTAAGCCCCTTGCATCAGGTCCTCTTTTTTTCCCCCCCTCCCTCCCCATTCCCCCCTCCCTCATATGCCCTTGGTAATTTATACCTCGTTATTTTGTCGTATCTTGCCCTATCCGGAGTCTCCCTTCCCCCCTTCTCTGCTGTCCCTCTCCCAGGGAAGAGGTCACATGTGGATCCTTGTAATCAGTTCCCCCTTTCCAACCCACTCACCCTCCACTCTCCCAGCATCGTCCCTCACACCCTTGGTCCTGAAGGTATCATCCACCCTGGATTCCCTGTACCTCCAACCCTCATATGTACCAGTGTACAGCCTCTGTCCTATCCAGCCCTGCAAGGTAGAATTCGGATCATGGTAGTTGGGGGGAGGAAGCATCCAGGATCTGGGGGAAAGCTGTGTTCTTCATCGGTACTACATCGCACTCTGACTGACCCATCTCCTCTCCTAAACCCCTCTATGAGGGGATCTCCTTTGGCCGACACTTGGGCCTTGGGTCTCCACTCTGCACTTCCCCCTTCATTTAATAAGATATATATATATATATACGTATATACACCTACATATATACATATACACATATATACACATACATACACACTCTTATATCTTTTTTTTTTGCATGATGCCTTATACCTGGTCCCTTGGGCACCTCGTGATCGCACTGGTCGGTGTGCTTCTTCCATGTGGGCTTATTTGCTTCTGAGCTAGATGGCCGCTTGTTCACCTTCAAGCCGTTAAGCCCCCAGACACTATCTCATTTGATAGCCGGGCACCATCAGCTTTCTTCACCACATTTGCTTATGCACCCATTTGTCTTCAGCGATCCTATCATGGAGGTGTGCAGTCAATGATATGATTTTTTGTTCTTTGATGCCTGGTAACTGATCCTTTCGGAACCACTCGATCACACAGGCTGGTGTGTTCTTCCATGTGGACTTTGTTGCTTCTGAGCTGGATGGCCGCTTGTTTATCTTCAAGCCTTTAAGACCCCAGTCACTATCTCTTTTGATAGCCGGGCACCATTAGCTTTCTTCACCACATTTACTTGTTCACCCACTTTGGCTCCAGCAAAAGTGAGCATCATAGAGTTCCAATTTAATAAAAGAAGGTATTCATTCATTGAGGGAGTGTTTGAGTAGAGGCCCAAGGTCCTTCCGCCACCTTAATACTTGACCTATAAATATAGACACATAGATCTATTTCCCCATCCTCCTATATATATTTGCTTGTACATGTCTTTGCTAGACCTCCATAAATGCCCTTTGCCTCCTAGCTCTTTCCTCCATCTCCCTTGACCTTCCTCCTGCCCTACTACCATGTTTCGTCACCACCTGGGCTAGAGTATACTTCTTCTCTAAGCAATCTTACCCTTGATCATTTCCCACCAGGCCTGCCTCTCCCCCTTCTCTACCATTTGGGGTACCATGTTTTTCCCTTGTCCCTGTGTTTGTTGACACCACTTCCTTACCCCCCAACCCTAAGTGCACCCGGAACTGTCGGTTCCGTTGTTTTTCCTCCAGATAGTTCATCCAGCCTGTCCTATTCAGACAGACCTGTGGAGACACTAACATGCACGAAAACAAGACAGAGGAAAACAAAGCAACAGTATACAACCAGACAACAAAACAACAAAAACAAACCACTGACAAAGAACAGAACAAAACAGTTCACAAGAGAAAAGCTTGTAGTTAGTTCAGGGATCGTTTGCTGGCCCTTAGGAGCGTTTTCCAGTCCAGTCTGTTGGGGCACCACGCCCTGGCCCCAAAGTCCACTTTCAGCATTCCCTGGGGACCTTGCCACTCCATTCCCTTGCTGTTCCGCTGCACTCCCCCAGTGATTTGCCTCGGTGTGGTGGGATCAGGTCAGGTGCAATTCCCACACTGTGTCTCTGGTGCAGTCCCCTGTATCGCCCTTAGTTACAGATTGGCATCATTTCTTATAGTGGGGCCAGCCATGTTGTTCTCTCTGTGGACTGGCTGCTCTACTCAGGAACATCATCATCACGGCCTGGTGGGCCAGGCTGTGCTCCACTCTCTTCTCCTGCCCCTTCATCTTCTCCCGTGTGCTCTGATCAGATATATTTATCTCCCGGAGCTGCAGAGTCAATGTCATCCTTTGGAACAAATTCTTCTCGGGGGAGGGGCAGGAATCCACTTAATTTTTTGTGCTGGGGCCAGCCTCCCAGACCTCTCCCCTGGTTCTCTACTCCACGCCGGGATATTGCATTCACACCTTGCGACACTGGGTTGAAATCTGGTCCCACTTTCCCTGTGGAGATATAAACAATACCCTCCCCTTGGGTTGATTAATGCCCCATGCCCCCACTACCCTTTTCTTCCTCGTATTCATCCTTTTGTTTTCCTTTCCCCACATCCTCCACCATTGTCTACCATGTACGTCTCTGGTTTTGGTCTGGTCTCTTCCATACTACACAGTCTTCACCCCTAAAAAGTTTGTATGCAGTAGCTTTTTTCCCTATTTCATTTTTGCTTTTTAAAAAAATTTTTAATTCTTACCTCAGCGGTCTCATGTTGTACTTGTCCTTTTGGGTCTGACTTACCTCGCTTAGCATGATTTCCTCCAGTTCTTCCATGCCGCTATGTGCCTCATATGTTCATCACTGCTTTTTAGTGATGCGTAGTTCTCCATTGTATGTATATACCACAGTTTTATAATCCAATCGTCAGTTGATGGAAATTTGGTTTGCTTCCAACTCCTTGCAATTGTGAACTGTGCCGCAATGAACATTGGAGCACAGATGTCTGGTCTTGGTTTGTTTCTTGCCTCTTCTGGGTATATGCCCAGTAGGGGGATTGCTGGGTCATATGGTAACTCTATTTCCATCTGTTTTAGGTATCGCCAAATTGATTCCATAGTGGCTGTACGTACTTACAGTCCCACCAGCAGTGGATGAGAGTTCCTGTCTCCCCACAGCCCCTCCAACACTTGTTGTTTTCTGATTTTTTGAATTGGGCTACCTTTGAGGGTGTCAGGTGGTACCTCATTGTTGTTTTAATTTGCATTTCTCTTATGGCTAAAGATCGGGACCATTTTCTCATATGTTTGTTGGCCATTCAGATTTCTGTCCCTGTAAAATTTCTGCTCAAGTCCTTTGCCCACCCTTCAAGTGGGCTATTGGTTTTTTTCTTTTTGGAAGCTAGCAGAGTATTGTAGATTTTAGTAATAAGGCCTTTGTCTGATGTGTCATTGCTAAAGATGTTTTCCCAGTCTGTGCACTCTCTTATTACTCTCTTGGTAAATTCCTTAGATGTACACAAGTGTTTTATCTTCAGTATATCCCATTTGTCAATTTCTGCCTCCTCTGTGTTTGTGTCCTTCCCTATTTCAGATAGCCTTTGTATTCCCTGAGCCAAAGTTCTCAAGTTGGTTCCAATTCCCTCATTGATGGCCCTAATAGTTTGGGGTTTAACTTCAAGGTCTGTGATCCACCTTGAGTTTTTTCTTCTGCATGGAGTGAGATAAGGGTCTTGCTTCATTTTTCTGCATGTTGATATCCATTTTTTCCAGCACCACTTGTTAAAGAGGGTATCTGCTTTCCATTTGATCTTTTTGGGGCCCTTGTCAAAGATCAGCTGTGTATATGCTGATGCTTTTATTTCTGGGTTTTCAGTTCTTTTCCATTGGTCTGAGTATCTGTCATTGTACCAATACCATGCAGTTTTGAGAACTGTGGCTGCATAGTATGTGCCAAAGTCAGGTAAAGCAAGCCCTCCCACGGTGTCCTTCTTCTTGAGGAGTTCTCTGCTAATTCTGGGCTTCTTCCCTCTCCATATGAAGTTGGTAATAAGTTTTTCCATTTCTTTGAAGAAAGATGATGGTAATTGTATCGGGATAGCATTAAACTTATATAGTGCTTTTGGCAGAACTGACATCTTAACTATATTAAGTCTCCCAATCCAAGAGCATGGAATATTCTTCCATTTGTTGAGGTCGCTCTTGGTTTCTTGTAATAGTGTTCTATAGTTTTCCCTATATAGATCTTTAGTTTTTTTCAGTCAGGTGTATCCCTAGATAATTCAGTTTGTGTTTGGCTATTGTGAAGGGTACCACCTTTTTGATCTCTCCTTCTGTGGTCTTATCTGATATGTATAACAGTCTGATGGACTTCTGTTTGTTGATCTTGTATCCTGCCACTCTGCCAAACTCCTCTATTGCTTCCAGTACTCCCCTTGTGGAACTTTTGGTATTTTCCATATATAAAATCATATCATCTGCAAATAACGATAGTTTCACCTCTTCCTACCCCAGACGAATACCTTTGATGTCACTTCTTTGCCTTATGCTGTTAGCTAAAACCTCCAGCACGATATTAAATAGGTGCAGAGACAAGGGGCATCCTTGTCTGGTTCCCTTTTTCAGTGGGATTGTGTTAGTCTTTTCTCCATTGACTACGACTTTGACTGTTGGTTTTTCATATATAGCTTGTATTGTCTTCAGGAACTTTCCTTCCATTCCTATCTTCGCTAGTGTCTTAAACAGGAATTGGTGTTGGATGTTGTCGAATGCTTTTTCTGCGTCTATTGACATAATCATGAGATTCTTATACTTTTTCATGTCAATGTGACGAATAATACTAATGGTCTTTCGTATGTTGAACCATCCCTGCATCCCTGGTATGAATCCCACTTGGTCATGGTGAATTATTTGTTTTATATATTTTTGTATTCTGTTGGCTAGTATTTTGTTAAGGATCTTTGCATCAGTGTTCATTAGGGATATCGGTCTGTAGTTCTCGATTCTTGTGGGATCTTTGCCCGGTTTGGGTATGAGAGTTATACTAGCTTCATAGAAGGAGTTTGGGAGTTTGCCATATTTTTCTATGTTCTGGAAAAGTTTGTGTAGGATTAGTATTAGTTCTTCCCTGAATGCTTGATAGAATTCACCAGTGTATCCATCTGGTCCAGGGGATTTTTTTGTTGGTAATCCCTTGATAACCTTTTCTATTTCTTCTATTGCTATGGGTCTGTTGAGATTCTTGATGTCTACCGAGGATAGTCTGGTGAGGGATTGTTTTTCCAGGAATTTGTCCATGTCTTCCAAATTGTTGAATTCATTGGAGTACAATCCTTCATAGTATTGTGTAGCTATCCTTTTTATTTCATTAGGGTCTGTTGTAATGACCCCTCTTTCATCCCTTATTCTTGCTATTGAGATTTGTTCCCTCCTTTCTTTGGTTAGGTTTGCCAATGCTCTATCGATCCTGTTTATCTTTTCAAAGAACCAACTTTTAGCAATATTAATTTTTTCCATAGTTTTTTTATTTTCCCTCTCCTGAATCTCAGCCCTGATTTTTATAATTTCTTTTCTTTTGCTATTAGTAGGGTTGTCCTGCTGACTGAGCTCTAGTTTTTGTAAATTTTGTGTCTGCGTATCCGTCATGAGTCTCTCTTCCTTTCTTAGGTGTGCTTGTACTCCTACGAACCTTCCTCTGATGACTGCCTTTCCTGTGTCCCATAAGTTTTGGTACGTCGTGTGTCATTTTCGTTGCTTTCGAGAAATTTCCTGATTTTGTCTCGGATCTGTACCAGTATGCACTCTTTTTGCAGAAGAGAGTTATTCATCCTCCAATTATTTGCTCTTATTTTCTTTGTCTTCCTTTTGTTGATTTCCAGTCTTATGGCACAGTGGTCAAAGAGAGAGGTCTGTATTATTTCAATGTCCTTAAATTTATGTAGATTTGCCTTATGCCCCAGCATGTGGTCTATCTTCGAATATGTGCCATGGGGACTTGAAACGAATGTGAATTATTTTGTATTTGGATGAAAAGCTCTGTAAATATCTATTAGGTCGAATTGTCTAATTGTGGAGTTTAGCTCTCTAGACTCCTTGTTGAGTTTCTTTCCCTGTGATCTATCTTTCTCAGTGAGTGGTGTGTTGAAGTCACCCACTATAATTGTCGAGTCTGTGATTTCTTTCTTAATCTTTTGGAGTGTTTGGTTGACATATTGAGCTGGTCTCTCATTCAGGGGATATATGTTTACATGCTTAGTGTTCATTCCCTTGAGCATTATATAGTGTCCCTCCTTATCTCTTTTTATGGTTTGCACTTTGAGGTCAATTTTATCCGAGATAAGGATTGCAACCCCTGCTTTTTTTTGTATTGCTGTTTGCTTGGTAGGTACTTCTCCAGCCTTTGATTCTCAGCCTATTTTTGTCTGTAGCCTTGAGATGCGTCTCTTGTAGGCAGCAAATTGATGGGTTGTGTTTTCTGAGCCATTCTGCTAGTCTCAGTCTTTTAATGCCTGAGTTCAGGCCATTGATATTCAGGGTTATTATCTCCATGTGCGGACTCTGTGATGCCATTTTATACCTTTTGTGTTGGGAGTTTTCCTACTTTCCTTTCTCATTAGTGTGTGTTTTGTGTGTGTATCATTCTTGACTTCTTTCCAACCTTAAGCCATTGCTATCTTGGGGTCTGTTTTCTCTTTGTTGTGTTCTGGGTGAGATTGTTCTGTTTGTTGGTCTCTTATTTGTGCTTGGTGAGTGTTGTTCTTCTGCCCATACTGAGTCAGCGAGGATCTTTTGTAAGGCTGGGTTTGTTGTAACGTATTTTTTGAGTTTTTCCTTGTCTGGGAAGACTTTTACTTCTCTATCGATCTTGATCGATAATTTGGCTGGGTAGAGTATTCTTGGATTTGCGTTGTTTTCTTTCAATTTTTGGAGTATGTTACTCCACTCTCTCCTTTTTTTCATAGTTTCTGCTGATAGGTCTGAGCACATCCTTATGGGGGAACCTTTATATGTGATTGCTTGCTTTTCCCTAGCTGCTCTCATGATTTTCTCCTTTCCTCAATGTTTGAGAGTTTAACTATTATGTGCCTTGGTGATTTCTTCTTGGGGTCCCGTCGTGCTGGTGTTCTTTCAGCCTCCTGGATGGTTGCTTGGTTTTCATTCATTAGGCTGGGGAAGTTTTCCTCCAAGAATTCTCTCGCTATTTTTGCAGATGACTTCTTTGTTGTGCCTTCTTCCGGTAGGCCAAGAATTCTAATGTTCCGCTTCATAGCATCAGACATAGCTCTTAGGTTTTCTTCGGTTTCGCTGATGCTCTTATTAGATGTTTGTTCACGGTTATTAAAGTCTGCTTGGCTGTCCTCCACGACACTGATGCGGTTCTCTGATTCCTCTAATCGATTCTCAAGGAACATGATTCTGCTATTGTTTTTCGTTATCTGCTCCTTAAGCTCCTGTATTTTCCTTTGGTATATGTTTTTTATCTCCTCTATCATTTCATCCTTTTTCTGTAGTGTTTCCCTCATATCCTGCATGGCTCCAAGCAGCATTCTGAGAGCTTCTTTGTATGGCATCTCAATGTCTGCTTCTTCTATGTATGTTGTTATGTTCAGGACATCTTCTTCCTTTGCCTTTTGTTTCTCCCGTTTTTTCGTTGATGTCGTTGGGGGTGGCTGTTTGTGTTGAGTTGTTTTTGAGGGACCAGGTGCCATTTTCTAGTCTCTTTCTGGAAGACTTATAGGAATTCTTCTTCGATCTGCGTACAGCTGATTTTGCTATGGGATTAACCTACCACTTTATCTTCCTGTGGCTTCCCTATCAGGGGATTGCCCCAGATGGCAGATCTACTGCCTGCCCCAGTGTTGCAGAGGCTGGGCTGAAGTTCCAGCTGTTGGTTTGAATATTGATAAGTGTTGGCTGAGCTGCCTTATGTCCCCAGGTACACAGGCAGGAACTCCCTGGTGAGAAGTCTGAGGAGTATCCCCTGGAGAGCAAGCAGGCCTTACCCTAGCCTTGGGCTATCTATGCTGGGTGGAGCTCACCTAGTTGGGTGTGACCCAGGCGCAAATGCCCTAGGGCAATGGGAGTGCCCCGTAAGTCAGCAATGGAGTGTGAGAGAGCAGGGCAGGAACAAAGGGGGGAGAAAAGTCAAAAAGTGAGACTAGACTGTGCAGGGGTACAGGGAAGCGAGAGAAGCAAAAGAAACTATGTAGCTGAGTCCCACTCCCTGCCTGTGGATCTACAAGGGCTTACTCCCTGCCCCAAGCCCCAGCAGTAGTCCGCAGCTGAGCCCCAAGAAGGGTCGCAAGAAAACTGCTGAGCCTCCCCCAGAGAAGTGGGGGGACAGAGAGCAGAGATGTTAACAGACTCCACCAAGTAGCTGAAGCTTGATCCCTGCCTATGGAGCTGTGGGGGTTTGGGTTTAGTCCCTGCTCAGACCATGCGCGGCTGCGGCTGCTGCTGTGCCTTGAAAAAGCCCCTGAGCAGCCCTCCAAGGCTGTGTGGGAATATAAAGCAGAGACACAAACAGAAGCAACAATGTAGCTGAACCCTGATCCCTGCCAGTGGAGCCCCAAGCATCCTGTCCCTGCCCTGAGGCAGATAGGGGAAAACTGTGGCTATGCTGAGACCAAGCCCTGCTACAGGCTCCATATGGTCCCGGCTTGGGCAGATCCGGCAGCTGGACTAGGGTCGAGCCCCAGCCGGCTTCCACTGAGGTAAGCCAAAAGCCCCCAGCCCCTCAAAACCCCGTGCATCTGTGCCTACTTATCTTTATGATGCACCTCCTGCAATCCAGTGGCATTGCATTTCACTCTGAGCAACTCTCCTGGGCTGGATTCTGTGGAGTCCCTCTGGTGTGTGTCACTCTGTCGCCATCTTCTCGGAAAGCTCTATCATAATCTTACATTTTATACAGGATCTTATACCAAAATATCTGAAATTCCTCACCTAAGGTTGTGTGTCACTGGATACTGGGAATGTTACCGGTATCAAACAGCAAATTACTAGCAAAGCCACCAGGAGGAGGAGGAGCTTATTAACAGGACAAATGTGGACTCTCGGGGTGAAACCAGAACGAGTGTCCGACATTTTGTGGGGCTGTGAAGATGAAGATACAGCTTCCAGCACGAAGAACTGAATGATCCTGTTTGGCCCTAGAATTCTCCCTGAATCCTGAATTTTCACAAAATGTGTGCTTCCTGGACTATCATGGCCTGCAGGTTCTGAAGGATAGACTGATATAGGATATTAGCACCCAGATAATAAAATGCAATTGGTGAATTTTATGTATTTTCCAGATGGGATTGCAGAAAAGATACATACACACACAGAAACATTAGGCCACGAAGGTTAGGAAAAATAACCAAAGCTGTGCTGACTCTTAAGATTCCCAAATGATGGAAACTCGACGGCATAATTTGTGGTAGTGGGGCCCTGCATTCGTGCTCTCCCCTGGGGGGGAATAAAAGGAAAAACAACAAAAGCAAAAATCGGCAACAACAAAAATTGTGTCATTTGAAGAAACAATTCAATATAAAATAGGCAGACTGCCTACCTTTTATATCATTAGCTAGATCATTGCCAGAATTCCCCACAGAGTGTGATAGAAGAACATACTGTTAGACTTTCAGCCAATACTCAAGCACCATTTTTCTGAAGTCTGATTGGAAAGTACTTTATCTGAGCATCATGAGAACTCTGATGCAGGGACCGCTGGCAGAGTCATTTCTTGTCCTTAAAGGTTAAGAAGCTGATTGTTGCTGTAGGACAGAATATATTCTTTTGTTACAATATAACTTGAATTCACAGATGCCAGGAGTAGGCACAGAAGAATTACTTTTTAAATTAGAGATCTCCTGCGAGGAACTGAGATTTAGAAGAATCCTGATATAACTACAGGAAATCAGCCTTGAAGCTCCAGCTGCTCCTGGGTCTGAATCTTGTGCTCTGTGGGTCCTGAGCGCCCACTGGAGACCAGTATCCTCCCTGCAGGGGAGGTTTGTGTCTGGACTCTCACTGACCTGCAAACAGAGACACTGATTAGATGACTTACATACCAACACATGCACTCACAATTATACACACATACAGCAAGCTCTACAATGATTACCATGTAAAATGGCCAAAATGAAAGCCAAGTTTGGTACCAAATTCATTATGTGTCCTCTGGACTAGCTCCTGATTTCAAAATATTAACAGCAGAGACCCCAGAAACTGGCACTGTCCTCTGAGATGTCCCACATCAGAGGTTGTGGTTTGTTTATCAGCAGGCAGAGAGCTGCATTTGCAAGTCCCCTGATATTTAGAAGCAGATGATAGAGAATATGGACAAGAGTTCTCCCTCAGACTGAGAGAAACACGAGCACCCCCAACAGAAAACAGCTCTTAAACAGGTTGTTTATCAAGCATTGCTTTAATTGTTATATATTATCAATCTTTTTAAAAATTGTTTTCAATGTGTAAACTTTATATTACAGACACAACAAACTTTCTGTGTCGTATGAGGATTCACAATGCATCCTCTCGTTCCCCTTATGGAGTGGATACACATGATGACAGTAGACTGTTCTATTACCTGTTCCTTGTGTGGGAACCTTACTGATTTTCTTTCCTTCTAAGGCATTTCCACATTTCAGTGATATTTGTACACTCTGGACAGGAAGTTCTTCATAAAGCATGTCCAGAACACATGCAGAATGGTGTCTCCTCTCCGGTTTCTGAGCTGAGAGATTCCCATCCTTCTATTTTTATGATAATCAGGAAACCTGGCTATTGATCACTTTCCTTCATCTTCTAAAAGATTCAGTTTTCATATAATCAGCTTACTGGCTGTCTTCCTGTTATTTCGTTTATCCTGGTTACTTTTTTATTGCCTCTCCCAGGCCCGTACTACATATGCCATGGATATTACCTATGCATACTCATCTTTTTCTAGTTCCATTAGTTGGAAACTGAAGTAATGAATCTCAGAGTTTTACTTCTATACAACTCTTTGCTGCTATGAATTCCTCATTAAGTTCTCTTCATAGATGAACTCCACGGTTTGTTGTCTTGTGATTTCACTTTCATTTAATCCAGTGCAGCCATCCAGGATGTGAAAATCATTAAACACATGTTTATGACACAAATGGTATAGTATATATCCATGTATTCATCACTCACACTCACTGCCATGAGCCAGTGCAGACTCATCATGACCCTATAGACAGGGTAGAATTGTCCTTGAGCACTTCTGAAACTGTAACTCTATGGGAGAAAAAAGACCCATTTTTCTACTGTGGAACAGCTAGTGCTTAAGAACTCCTGAAATTTCAGGTCGCAGCTTAATGAGTAACCAAAACACCACTGGGATTCATTTATGCATACATATATTTAAATGTGTTTATGCATATAACATAGTAATGAATGAATATTGAAATTGATGTGTTTTTTTTGTAATAAATATATAGTAAGACAAGATTCTCAGAGAAAATATTTTGGAGGGAAAGGAAACCCTGGATACTAACAGGAAGCTCCTTGATCCCATGCCTCCCCCATTGACCTTGCCAGGAGTCTGGCTCCTGTGCTTTGTGCAGCCCATGCGATCCCTATAGACTGAGGTCATATTACAGGAAAGGTTGTGCCTGGGATGGCACTGAGTCTTCTCACTGTTCCTCTCACACCGTAATGGACAGCTGTGCCCTCAGTGGTCATTGAGCTCAGCTGCGGGGAGAACTGCTTGGTGGATATGCTTTTGATGCTTGAGAGTCAACTCTATTGAAGCGGGTAATTGTTTCCTGCTGTTCAGACATACTGATAACAACCACTGAAAACTTTTCTGCAGGTTGTAGTAGATCCAGCTCCAGAAATATGGAGCCACCAGAGACAGCAAATCTTAAGGGGAGGATTTGTGATGGATTTGTCACTCCTGGGCTCAAATCCTGATGCTCTACCTGTCATGGGCCACCCAGGAACTCTGACCACTATGTGGTGTCTTGCACCAAGTTTTGAACTCTAATCTGAAAAATTGAAGGGGTGATCTACATGTTAAGAGTTCCAGGAGGGAAAAATAGAGAAACTTTCCATCTTTTCTCATAAACCACAATGAGAAAGTCTAATGTCTTCCTTTTCTCTGGGATTGACCCCTGTTCATTGAGAAATGAAGATTCTTAAGGAGAAGATCAGAGAAACTATTGGGACAAAGAAAGTATAGAGAGTGTTAGGAAATTTGGATTATATTAAGATCCGCAATTGATAATGGATATTTATTCTACCATGTGTTCTCAGTTCTCTGCATATTCTCTTGAGAGTTCTCTCCTCTTTCTTCTTCCTAACATCTCACTTAGCATCCGTTGGGGCAATGAAACATATACAGAGTTTTGAGACTCAAAATGGGTAAAGGACATGAACTTAACCAAAGGAGATATTCAAGTTGCAAAAAACCGCATACAAAGATATTAACTCCCATTATTTATTAGTGCTGTTATTGTGTGGGTGGTTGGTTGGTTTTGTTTGGTTTTGAGATCGTTTCTTGAATGGTTACAGAATGCCTGGCCATATTTTCTGGAAAGCATTTTAAGCACTTTCATAGAATGAAAAACAAAACATGTTCAATGCAACCTATAGTGTGATTTGTTATTGTTTCCACTGATTTTCATTGTTCATCACAGTAATACAGAATCTTTGAAAACTTCAGCAGTTTCTTTATGCAACATGCTGTACTGAGCAAAAAAATGAGAAGCTGTACTAAATGAAAACAACGACATCAAGATTGTAGGAGGCCGTGTTAATAATCTGTCATGCAAGTGACCTAGTACTACATTTTGTAAGATAGTATGACTTGTAAACCTTACGGATGAAGAACAGGGACTGCTGCTTTCACTTTAGTTTAAAATTCATTGTAAAGAAATTAAGCTCCCCACTATGGAACCAATGGAAAATATCAAGATAAATGGAGATAATATTGAAGTTGTGAAGGAGTTCATCTCGCTTGTATCTACAATCAATATTCATGGAAGCCACAGTCAATCAAATGATACAGTTCATTGAGCAAACCTGCTGCACAGACCTCCTTACAGGTTGAAGATCAAGGATGACTCTCTGAAGACTCAGATGTACCTAGCCCAACCTATGGGTTTCCAATTGTTTCATAGGCACGTGCAAGTCAGACAATGAATGAAAAAGATCAAAGATTAAACAGTGTATTTGAATTATTGTACTGGTGGATAATTTGATGGTAGGATGGACCACCAGAAGAACAGAAATATTGTATTTTGGATGATGTACTTTTATAATGCTTACTCGAAAGAAGTGAGGAGGTGATTACTTCATCTCAAGTACTTTGGACATCTATCAGGAAAATCAGAACTTGGAACAGAACATGGATGATAAACAGGTTATTTTTTAAAGCTGACCTTTAGCAAGATAGATTGGCACAGTAACTGCAACAAAAGCCTCATACCTGACATCTGTGGAAATGAAGCATGACCTGTTTTTCATTCTGTTTTCTCGATTGTTGCTGTGAGTCCAAACTGAGTTAATATGATTTAAAACAGCAAAATGCAATGCCAATGCCAAACATTGCACTCAATGGAGAGGGAGTGAAAGCCTTCCCCTTTCAAATTGAAACCAGATAAGGATACCATTAAATACCAATCTTATTTCATATTGTCCTGAAACTCTGTCATAGTTACATAATCTGGTGTCAACTTGAGACTATTAAAAGTGAAGGGGTGGAGTTTAGCCCATCAATCAGATCGTAGATTGATGACCTCATTTTGGGGCCCTATCGAGATAAATTAGCTTGATGGAGGCAGGATACACACTCCCTGCGAGACATTCCTGCTGACAAGAAACATGGAGCTGCACTAGAGTCCTGCAGCTGGAGAGCCAGTTGGAGACCCCCTGCCAGCACTGAGATGCTTCCACCACCACTGGATCCACAAGACTGCCCAGCTATTGGCATGTGATCTTTCTGCAGTCGGTGTCATCACATGTGTTACATGACTCTGAAGAGGAATTTGTAGATTGGTATTGGACATATGGGCTAATATCGGGCCTAGGGACTTGATCTGGACTGGGCTGAGATGTTTTCTCAGCTTTTATTTTTACAGTTTCTCTTTTATATAAAGCTCTTTCTTAAACACATGTTTCTATAGTCAACCCTAAGTAACACAAACTCTTATCTATAGCTATCAATCAACACATGTAACACAAAGGCATCCAAAATGGCAACAAAGAAGTAAAACTCTCTATAGTTGCTGATGGCATCATTCTAAACATAGAAAACCGAAAAGCCATAGAAGAAAATTATTGAAACTAGTTGAAAGATCAAAAAATTTCACAGTTTATAAGGTCAACATAGAAAATCAGTTTGATTTCCACATACCAATAGAGAAAGTTCTGAAAAGGAAATAAAAAATAATACTACTTACCATAGCCACCTAAAAGATAAAATAAATTGAAATAAACCTAAGCAAGGAAACAAAAGTCTTCTAGAAAGAAAACTACTCCAAGGTATAAAAGGACACACAAATAATTAGAATAATGGACCATTTCAGGAAGAGGAAGGCTTAACTTTGTGAAAATAACACACTCTAAGCGATCTATAATTATAATACAATTCTGAACAAGATCCAAGCGTCTGTCTTTAAGGGCATGGAAACTGCTGACCAAATTTTAAAAGAAAATACTCATCAAGTTAAAAAAATTAAACAGACCCGGGATAAGCAAGGTCAGAACTACCCACCCGTCATACCTCAGAGATCCTGTGGTGTTGTGGAATACACAGTAGACTATTAATTGCATGTTCTTCTGTTCATGATCACCATATACTCCTCAGGAGAAAGATGAAGCTTTCTGATCATTGAAAATTTTAGTCTCAGAAATCCAAAGGGACCTTATGTTTTCTACTGTATGATTTCTATGAGACTTCATTGACTCAACAGAAGTCTTACACATTTTCTATCACTTATTTTAGTGGAGTATATTTCTGTTTTTCTGTATATTTGCTTTCACAATAGTTTTTCCTCTTCTAAGTTAAGACAAAATAGAAGAGTTTCTACTGGAGTTTCCTCTCAATCAGTTGCTAAGCGGTGGGAACAAAGCCAACCCAAGACACAACAGAAAACCTCATCTGTGCTCACACACACACCTGCTTCTGGTTCCTGGCCCTGTTAATTTAGACCTGAACTCCCCCTGCTGATCTTTACATAAGTCGCCCCTCCAAAACCCCCCCAACCCCCGCACACGCCCCAGCTGTCCTGCAGGGTGGTTTGTGTTGGGGCTCACATTGACTTTCCCTCTCCTTGGCTCCTTGAACAGTGGTCCTCAGGGGTCACAGAGCTCAGCTGCAGGGAGAATTGGTTTTTGGATGTGTCTGGGTGAGGGACACTTGGTAAACCAAGCAATTAAGTGACAAAATGAGCAATCTCTTCCTCCAAAACCAAACCCACTGTGATTGCATCTATTCTGACTCATGGGAACCTTAGAAGACTGATTGGAACTGCTCGTTAGGCTTTCTCTGACTGATTATTTACAGGAATAGAAGTCATCTTACTCAGGGGGAACCCCTGGCTGGTTTGAATCCCTGCCTTTTAGTGAGCAACCAAATCTTATCCCACAGCACCACCATAGCCTTTTATATCTCTGCACCAACAGGCCCATATTACAGGGTTTCTGAAATGTCACTTTTAGAATCCAAATCATAATATTTTCATATGCATATGAACTCTGCACTATGAATAAGCAAGGCCATAGGAAAAATGATGACCTTTGACTTATGGTGTTGAAAAAGAATGAGGAAAATACTGTGGGGCAGCCTGGCAATAAAACAAACAGATCTGTTTTGAAGGGAGAACAGCCAGCGAGTTCCTTAGAATCAAGGATGGTGAGACTCTTGATACCAGTACCTTGAGAAAGACATCAACCATGATAAAGCAGGGGGTCAATGAAGAGTAAGGCACATCATGAGATGGATTGACACATTGGCTGTAACTATGGGCTCAAAAATATTTGTTGTGATTATGGTGCCGAACAAGGCATTTTTTCATTCTGTTGTACATTGTATCACTGAGAACTGGAACTGACTCTGTGGGACTTAACATCTTCACACAAAAACCCCAAACATACACCTTCTCCCCATGTTGAATGTCAGTGCTGGGGAAAAGGTGTATATTTTATGTTGGAAAACACAGCAAAGGGAAATATATAACAATACACCGTCTTTATAATAATTCTTAGGTTGCCATTCACTGTGTCTCGGCTAATTATTGATAGTAAATGTCTTGTCTATATAATGATATAACTTTAAGCATCCAAGGCTGTTTGGGTGCAGGGTGGTTGTTAGACCCTGAATCAAAGAAAAGAACTGTCCAAATAGGATTTTCTTTTCTGTAATACTGATGGGAGATAGTTATCTGGTCTTTAGCCGACGGACTCACTGAGTGGTTTTGAACTGCCAATCTTTTGGCTAAACCTTGAGCATTTAATCATTGTGCTACATAGTTTCGTGGTCCAGGTTCACTGAAGTATAATTTACATGTATCGACCTTTACTTTCTGAAGATGAACATATCTCTTCAGGTTGACCAGAATTAAGATTATGTAGATTTCTTCAATGTCGACACTACTGCTGTTTTATGATCCTTGAGTATTTATTGTAGGATGCTGTCCTATACATTGTGTGATTTTAGTAACAACCTGAACATTATCTCTAGTGCCTGAAACAGCAGTCGCAGTTGAGATAACCAAGAGTGATTCTAATAAAGGCCAATTACCCTATAAGAATTATCAAAGAAGATTTGATGCATTTGGGTTTTGGTGCTAGAGAACAATATTAAATTTATCATGGGCTGCCTGAAGGACAAGCAGGTCTGTCTTGGAATAAGCACATCTTGGATGCTTCTTGGAGGCATTCAAGTAAGACTTTATCTCCCTTATTTGGGCATGTCGGTAGGAGGAAACAGAACCCGGAGAATGGTCCTGTGCTTGGTAAAGTAGACTGTCAATGAAAAAGAGATACTTTCGAGGAGATGGATTGTCACAAAGGCTGCAATGATGAGTCCAAACAGGAATGATTGTGAAGATAGTGTACTTCTTGGCAGTATTTCATCCTGTTGTACACAGGATCTCTGTGAGTTGAAGCCAACTGAAGGGTACCTACTAATATCAATGTACACAGTTATGGTCCAGGCCATTATCCAGATCATTGTGAGTTAAAATCATTACATAAATGTACATTTATGAGTATTCACTGGAATGAAAACATTGATGGCTTGCAGAAAATTTGGGGCTCACATGAGAATTTTTCCTGCATTAATATTTTTAGAGCAAGGCTGGTGGCATAGTGGTCGTGTGTTGGGCTGAGATCTGCATCCCGGTGCCCACTCCAAAGAAGAAAGACAGGGCTTTCTACTCCCATAAGCAATTAGAATCTCAGAAACCCACAGGGGCATCACTATAAATTGTCCTCAACTCGATGGCAATGAGTTTGTTTTTTTTAGAATTTTTCTAACTTTGACAACAAACGGCACTAGACATTACCCTTAATTGTCAACTGAGATCTCATCGATACCTATTACTTTGAAGTCTGCCTTTGGAGAAATGGTGAAACAGAGAAGCCCATTCCACTGAAGAGAAGGCAGGGTCAGATACAAGAAGGTTCCCTAGAGTCTGTGCTTGGTGTTCGCTATAGAGGTGCTGACAAGGTGGGGAAGCCACAGCTTCTGAGAGGAAACCATAACTGACTTGTCTCTTTCACATCTGCTGAAACCATGACTTGATGTACTAAGGGTTGTGTCTGGGCTCACACTGACTTCCCATCACTGTGTGTTTAGCACAGTAATACACGGCTGTGTCCTCAGGATTCACAGAGCTCAGTTTTAAATAAACTTGGCTCTTGGAGGTGTCCTTGGTGATGCTGACTCTGGATTGGAGACCTGGATTATAGTCTGTGCTCCCACCACCCCATATAACACCAATCCACTGCAGTGCCTTTCCTGGAGCTTGACGGATCCAGTCCACACTATAGCTGGTTAAAGAGAATCCAGAGACAGCACAGGTGACAGACAGAGTCTGTGAGTGCTTCAACAGTCCAGGGCCTGATTCTTGTAGCTGTACCTGAGCCAGGACACCTGGGGATAAAGAGAAACACCGTGAGTGACATGCTCAGATGCTGTGTATAATCGGCATCTGATTATACCTAGACTTCATGTGTATAATCCCTGAAGGACTCACCTCCCAGAGTTGCCACCAGAAAGAGGAAAACCCACACACAATTCATGTTCATGTGGATAAGATTCATGAAACCCAGGAAATGCTCTCCAGTGGGAGGAGATATATGACTTTAAGTCCATGCATGCTGTTGTTTCATGGGATTGGTATTTGCATGTGGGAGGTGCATTTGAATGTAAAGGTGGGAAGGGCTGAATGGAGCCCCAGCCTCTGGGACTCCCACTAGAAAAGTGACGCTGGTGGTATCCTTGGGAGGACACAGCCCTCTCTCTGAGGTTGTCACTCTACCAACATGTGAACATTCAAGCAGATTTTAAGTTCAATGTAGCTTTACATCCATTACCATCAGAATTACACAGAAGTGCTAGTGAAATTAAACACAATCAATATCCTTACCATGTAATGAAATCAAGACCAAATGTCCCTGAACCTTTTCATACATCTGAACACATAGGGAAACAAGTGCATGTCATCCCCAATGCTCCTTTTCCCTATGACATTTCAGAATATTTGGGAAAGGGTAAAGGATATTTCAGCATTATCTTTTAAATTTTGAGTTGGAATGAAAATGTTTCCTAACAACAAGGTTATTTGTGTGTTTTAAAGAAACCACAGGATGTGCTTTACACACATGATGTATGTATGGATTGTGATGAGAGTTGTATGAGCCCCTAATAAAAGGATTTAAAAAAAAGAAACCACAGGAAAAAGAAGAAGCTCATTCCCCCCATGAATTAGTACCCAGGTAGGTGTTTGGCTCAATGTATTCTGAGAGTCCCCTGCTGACAGCATCCCATCACATACAGCAGAGGGGTTTCCTGGGCTTACACTGTCTTTCACCTTCAGTGGGTAGCACAGCAACATTTCCTCTGGCCCTAAGCTTTCAGACTCATGGTTATGAGTGTTACCTGGAGTTGTCTTACCAGGTTTCCTGCCATGGGCAGTAGAACTACCATAGTGGTCAGCACAGCAGTTCTTGCCGACCAGGGACTGCAGTCCTCATCCAGCCTCCTGTCCTCACATCTTTCTTCACTTGGTCTAGAAGCTGGTTGGTCTTTAGCTGTTCTGCTGGTCAACTATCTTTCCTAAGGTTAGTTTTATGTCTGTGCTCACACTGATTCTCCCACACTGAAGAACTTCCAGAGTAGAGTGCTATAAGTTGTCAACATTCTCAATTGGTTACAGTGGAAGAAGTCTGATCTATATAGAGAGATATTTGTATAGATATGATATTGAGATATATGACAAAATTAAATACTGGTTAAAAAAGAAATCCTTCTCAACATCAATGAAAAGGTATTGCGTAGAGTTTAGGCTGCATTTTTTTCTTAGGAAGAGGAAATTATTTTAAGAAGACTTCTATTAAAAATAATTGAAGCAAGAAATTTATGGATATGGTTATTCCATGCTAAGGAAGAAATTGTCAAGCCAGATTTCTTTTTTTTTTTGGTGAGGGTTTATGTTATTTGTGTGATACAAAAATTTGCAGATGTTGGCAATTGTTGAACAGCATAATAATCTAATTCCACCAAATTATGCATGAGAAGTCTGTTGAAAATATTGTTCTGTTGCATATATGTGTACCATGATAAATAAAGTTTAAATATACAGATTTTTTTTTCACACATAATCAGAACTGATTGGAATTATTGGTGGTACAATATCATTTCAAAAAAATAGCTGACTGATAGTGCCCAGCTATTGAAAGAGGTAGTGTCTGGGGTCTTAAAGGCTTGAAGGTGAACAAGCGGCCATCTAGCTCAGAAGCAATAAAGCCCGCATGGAAGAAGCACAGCAGCCTGTGCGATCACGAGGTGCCAAAGGGATCAGGTATAAGGCATCATGCAAAAAAAGAAGAATATATGTGTGTGTGTGCATGTGTGTGTGCATATATATATATATATATATATATATATATATATATATATATATATATATATGCCATAGTGAATGAAGGGGAAAGTGCAGAGTGGAGACACAGACCCAAAGCGCATTTGTCGGCCACTGGAGATCCCCTCATAGAGGGGTTTAGGAGAGGAGATGGGTCAGTCAGAGTGCGATGTAGTACCGATGAAGAACACAGCTTTCCCCCAGATCCTGGATGCTTCCTCCCCCCAACTACCATGATCTGAATTCTACCTTGCAGGCCTGGATAGGGCCGAGGTTGTACACTGGTGCATATGGGAGCTGGAGGCACAGGGAATCCAGGGTGAACAATACCTTCAGGACCAGGGGTGCGAGGGGCGATGCTGGGAGAGTGGAGGGCGAGTGGGTTGGAAAGGGGGAACTGATTACAAGGATCCACATGTGATCACCTCCCTGGGAGATGGACGGCAGAGAAGGGGGGGGGGGAGGGAGACTCTGGACAGGGCAAGATATGACAAAATAACAATGTATAAATTATCAAGGGCTCATGAGGGAGGGGTGAGCAGGGAGGGAGGGAAAAAAAAGAGGACCTGATACAAAGGGCTTAAGTGGAGAGCAAATGCTTTGAAAATGATTAGGGCAAAGAATGTACAGATGTGCTTTCTACAATTGATGTATGTATATATATGGATTGTGATAAGAGTTGTATGAGCCCCTAATAAAATGTTTTAAAATAACCAAAAGCTAGCTTACAGGAAAAGAAAGTATGATATAAGCTAGAAATTTGAATTTACAAAAAGTGTTGGCAATGGAATAAAATTTTTATTCAATATTTTATTTATTTGTCTATTTATTTTTCTTCCAAACCATTTTATTGGGAGCTAAAGCAGATACCATATGATTCCATAGTTCAGTCACATCAAGCAGTACTGTTCAATTGCTACTATAATCCGTTTCAATGAATGAAACCGTGTCCTTTTTGAATTCCTTGACATCTGCTCCCCTAGCCCCCGAAACCCACTGTATGCCCCAGGATCCCTTATTTGACTTGCTTTCTCTATACTTTCATTAATTGCTAGTGTAATTTAATGTAAAGCAGAAAAACACGTAACAAAAAGTCTGGAGTATTACCCCAAATGACAAAATACATCTGAAACAAACCTCAATAGGTATTGGAAGTTGAGGAAGCAGGTAATACAAGAGCAGTCTTCTGCCCGTTCCCGGAGTCCATGACAGATCCAGATGGGCTTAGAACCAGTTATGTCAATCTGGTTACTGGTATGTGCTGACTTTTCTGGTTGACTGCCTTTCTCAGGATTTCCTGGATCCCAGAACACTCTTTAGTAGCTGGCATCCTAGAGCATACCTCTTCTCCCTTCTGCTGAACACATGCTAAAATTCCCAAAGCTGATTGTTATTCATAATACATGGAATATACAAAACAACAACAAAACCACCTCACTGCCTTCCAGTAGATTCCACCTCATAGCATGACCTTATTTCTTTATCTTTACTGTTGATGAGGGAAGACTGTTCCTCAACTGCAGCACAAACAAGGACGCTTGCAAACCTCCATCTTTGCACTGGCCGCAGAGTGAAACTGCTGGCTGTGGGGACTGGCTGCAAAGTTAAAGTAATAAAAGTAATTTTTAAAAATATTCAAAAGAAAAATTTTAAATCTTTTAAAATATCTGTTCACCAACTAAGATTCTTTAACGTCCCCCCCCCAAACCATGTTATTAGGATCTAATCCAGACATTGTAACTTTCTATAGTTTAGTCTTAGTAAGCAGTGTTGTACAATTACTAACATAATCAGTTTCAAAACATGTCCTTCCTTCCTGAACTCATTTGTGTAAGTTCCCCTTTACCACTCACCTTCTCTGCTGTAACCCCCACGAAGCCTAATTCTAGTTAATGTCCCTATAGATGCACCAATCCTGAACTTCATATATATAAAAAAGAGGCAAAACCAGAAAAAGATATTTCAGGGAGTCAAAAAGGCTATCAACCATGAAAAAATACAACAGAGATAAACCCTATATAAAAAAAGAAAATATTAAAAGCCAGATTAAGCACAAAGTGTATCAAAAGAGAGGTCAGATGAAAAGGTTTTAACCATTCAAGTCAGATTTATCATTATAACCTATTTTTGTCTGTCTGATCACCAGCTTATTCCCATCTCTCAATTATAATTAGAGGGAAATCACTGGTGGCTTGTTCCCTGTGTACCCTGTAAATGTATTTTGAGCTTTCACTGTCATCCAAAGTCTTCTGCATGCCAGAATATCACAATCTAAGCTCTGATATTATTGTCTCCTTTGGATTTGGATTACATAATTTACATACCTTTAAATACTTTTAGAGCCTCATCTGTCTCCCTTGGAGTGACTGGTGGCTTTGAACTGCTGGCCTTGCACATATATCCCAAAGGGAAATCCAATGTGCCACCAGGGATAGAGGATTTGTATATAACATTCATTACTTGCTTTTAACTTTGTTTCCCTGATTCCTTGAGAACCACATAGCTAAACTTATAACCAATAAGGGACTTTGCAAAAAAAGCAAATGAACAAAACCAGACAAGACATAACACCAGAAAAGTAACACATATTGAAGGAAACATGCGATGAGCTCTTCACCATCACTTGTCATTGGAGACTTGCAAACTTAAGCAATGAGGTGCCATCACATACTGTCTGAAAAAAAAGTGGGGGGGGGGGTGTCTCACAATAAAACAGGCAATTGACAAGTAGCTGCAGCTAATGTTACTCCATGCATTTACAGTTGTCTGAAAGTCACAAAGAAGGTTATACTTCAAAAAATATTCAAGAATATGCCTGAACTGTATTTGTTATATACTCATAATCTACGATGACCCTGAATAAATGTTAATGTCAATCTGACTACTTCTGAAGATTTCTATTACCAAAGTGATTGGTAATGGATTGCGGTTATAACTAAACTTTAGAATCTGAAGCATTTGAAAATATTTTCACCCTAATATCTAAAAAGGACAATGTACTTATAACCTTTGCCTTCAGTGACCTTAGTACAGTGCAAACTTGGGTTCCACTGTTTACTTAGTTTGTTCATTTGTGAATACAATAATGTCTCATCCAGATCATAAAGGTTTTATGTGTATTTCCTCAAGTGCAAATTCATTTGCTTTTCATAATTACATGGGAATTTTTACTTGAATCATTAAGGAAATCATTGACTATTTACCGTTATTTATACCAAACTCCGAACTCATTGCCATTGAGTTGGTTCTGTCATAACACCCCCATAGGGTTAGGTACAATTGGCCCTGTGGGTTTCGAGACTGTACTACTTTACTACCTGCTGAGCTTGCAGTTAGCAGCCGACCGTGAAACTCATCATGTCCCCATGGCTCCTTATTTCATTATATTACTTTTTATAACTTATTTTTTACACTTATCCTTGGTTTTGGTTTATCCTGTTAGGTTTTATAATAATTAGAAATAGTAGATTAAGGTAGAGGGTAAAGGGAGGGAAATAAAAGAGGAGCTGATCCCAAGGGCTCAATGGAAAGTAAATGTCTAGGAAAGAATGATGGAATATATGTACAAATGTATCAGATGCAATTGATGTATGGTTTGTAACAAGAATTGTAAGGACCCCCAATAAAATGATTTTTAAATGAAAGAAATAGTAGACTTATTGAATTTTAAATGCTGAATCATTTTAACACTTCTAAGTAAAATAATAATTTGATGTAATATAGTATATTGTTATTTTGGCTAATAACACTTACTTTCCAAAATTACTTTCAGCTTTCTGCCCCTCACTCCATTAGAGATGTTGGTAGGTGCTATTGAGTCAGTGCTTACTCATAACGACTCTGTATAAAACAGAACAATAACAATAATCCCCAGTTCCTGCACCATCCTCACACTTCTCCCACATGTGAGACCATTTTAGCAGCCACTGACTATTCACCTGATTGAGGGTGCTCTTCTTGTTGCTGACATTGCAGTGCCATGGGACATTCTTCCCTAGGGACTTGTCTCCCTGATGACATGCTCAAACTAGGGGAGTAGTGTCAGCCTCTCCACTTCTAACCAGCATTCTGAGACACTCATTTGAAATGTCCTGCTCTTGTTACACACTTGCCATTTTAGAGAAATCAAAGTTGTCCTTCCAATGAGTGTCCCTGCAATGAATGATCTCAGAAAGAAGTCCTCCAGTCATTCCAGGTCATTCCCTTTGACTTTGTCTCACACCTGAGGGGCCTCCCTATGCTCAGAACACTTGTTTCTGCATACACAGAGACAATGGGTAGCATAATTATGGACATGGCACAACTTTAGCACCAGAAATCACAGTCATTATTTTCTAAGACAGAGATAGAGATAATTAGTCAATTACCCCTCAGAGAGTCAAGAGAGCTATGCAAGGAGGCAGCTCAGGAGACCTGACCCTGCACTGTTAGATCAATACACCGTCTGAGCTCAGGACCTTTAAAACCATGAACTGCACCCATGAGTATGTATATGCCTGTTTTTACTTTCAATGTCAACAGTTTTCCAGTGACAAGTAGGATGAGAATGCATATGGTATAAGGGCCATGATAATCTTTTTTTATATTTCTACTTCAGAGAACGCTAGTTATTGCTTACAAGCCTGCATTGAGAAAGAAAAAAAAATTAGAAAGAAGGAGGATGAGAGGTAAGAGGGGAAGCCCTAATTTTAACAAGAAATCATCCCTGTCATCCATCTGTGCCTGCCTAGGGCGGGGTATCTGTGTTCAGTGGGTCCTGTGCTCCCCCTGCTGCCCTGTCTTCTCTCTTCAGGAGAGGTTTGTGTCTGGGCTCACACTGACTTCCCCTCGCTATGCTCCTTGAGCAGTAATACATGGCCGTGTCCTCAGCAATCACGGAGCTCAGCTGCAGGGAGAACTGATTCTTCGATGTGTCTCTCGTGATGGAGAGTAGGCTTTGGAAGGCTGGGTTATAATATGTATTGCCATCATAGCATACTCACTGCAACCCCTTTCTCGAAATCTGGTGGATCCAGCTCCAGCAGTAACTACTGGTGATGGAGTAACCAGAGAGAGTGCACGTGAGAAACAGCTTCTGGGAGGGCTTCACCAATCCAGGACCTGACCCTGCAAGCTGCGCCTGGGACAGGATGCCTGAATAAAAAAACAGATGATCCCTTGAAGTTACAAGCATCCCCATAGACTAGTGGTTCTCAACCTTCCTAATGCTGATACCCTTTAATAAAGTTCCTTTTGTTGTAGTGACCCCCAGACATAAAATTATTTTCTTTACTATTTCATAACTGTAATTAGAAACTTTGATGAATCGGGCGACCCCTGTGAAAAGGTTGTTTGACCCCCAAAGGGGTCATGACCCACAGGTTGAGGATCACTGAGATCCAGGAAAGATAATGGAATCTCTCACCTCAAGGAACTGTCAACAGGCACAGGAGAACACATATAATAGCATCTTTACACTACAGCTGTGCTTTCCCAAGGTACCCACAGCCCTGTCTGAAGAGAACTGATAGACTTCAGTGCCCAAGGCTGGGATTTTAACCTAATACCTGAGGAATGATTTGCATAGGAGGGCGCCCTGTGCTTGTAACTAGAGACTCCTTTGTTTCTTCAGAGGCCATTGTTGGGTAATTCTTTTGAACCCATCTGTGTGTTAGTCTGCAATGAGAGAGCATTTTCCCTCAGAGGTGTTTGTGAATCATCAAAGGACAGACCAGTATTTCTGAGCCCAGTATGCTCTCCCTCCAGCTCTTCATTGCTCCTGCCCTGACTGAGGCTCCCATATATCCTGTGCATCAGAGACTGGGCTGTATAGAGTTCCTTGAAACCATCAGGTCCACCCCGCAGTGTTTCCATTACCTCACACTCGCAAAAGCACATTTCTTTTTTATACACTGATGCCACTTAATCAACCCATCCACTCCTTTCCTGAATATATCACCTTATGTTTCTTGGGCTCTGAGAATTGCTGCAATGTCCAACAGTAACTCATGAATGTTTGAGGAAAAGGCTCACGTGTTCGTGGGTCCACTTCTGTCCAAATTCCTGTGCTCAGGCAGCAGTTGCTGGGACCAGAGGCTATCCTTCACTTCTGTCCCTGTAATTTACTAAGGCACATATTCCCTGAGGCCACTGGCAGGATGTCTCCAGTAGGCATTGGCCTCCTATTAATGTGAGTTTGCTAGGTCTTTCCCACCTTGGGCCATCATCATCACCAACCCCACTTGTTCTTACAAGCGACACCATCACTGCATCCCAGTGCTTGATGGCTAATGGAAAGCTCAGTGAAAGTAAAGTGATTCAAATGTTACAGTGTCTCAGGGAAGAAGTTGCCACCTAGAAAAGCTGGGTCCAAGACAAGACAAGGTTTTAGCTCAGTATCTTCTAAGAACTGCAAGATTCTAAAGAAACATCCTTGTCTTGGTAGATAATATTCAAAACAGTGCAAAACCTGTCCAGTGTCATGACTACATAAAGAGATACATCAGAGCATGGAGTGGGTGGCAATTGTTGATCAGACTGGCAAAATAAGAACATGAGCCAAGAAATGTAATTCAGATCTTGAACCAAAGCACCCCAGCTTGAGACCCAGCAGGCACTCAGGGTTAAATGAGGTCCATTCAGGTCTTCAAAATTTAGGGAATGAACATAGACAATTTCAAATGTCCTTTACAGGAGATCCTGGCTCACCTGAAACTGGAGCATTTCCAACCAAAATCTGCCCTTCTATTTGTGCTTCAGTTACACCCCCCTGATAACTGCTCAGGGATCTCCACCTTGAATTTATTACTCAAACTCACAGATTGTCCCATTTTGTAATAGTTTTCGTGTTACTGACCATGAACATAATTGTATTATCTGTAAACAAGTATTATTAATGTTCAGTTATCACTCAGCTTTCTTTCTCATTTATATCCACCATCACAAGCATTCTCTCCAGTCTTACAGTTGACACCACTCATTTACTGAATGATTAAATCATCAGTATATCTCTAAATTATTATTTATTTGAACAGTGCAGAAATCCAAGCAGAAGGTGGTGGTCAACTGGAATTCTCTGGACCAGAATTTTCTGAGAGGAATAAGCAATTGCCTTGCAAAAATGTCACTGTAATTCCAGAATTCAAGTACATGACATGATAATATTTTCAGATAATAACTTATTGAATGACTTCAGTTTCCACATCCAGACTGCTATGGCATTACTGGAGCATGGTCATTCCAGCACACACTCGTCTCATAACATCTGTTGCTGGTGGTTGGCAGAGCAATTTAAGTTTCACACTGCAATGTAGCTGCACACTAGTCCAGATCACCTCCATCTCCGAATGTGAATGCCAGATTGTCTAAGCTAATCCCATGGCAATGGTTAGTATGGCCCTTCTTAAGTGTAAATCTGTGGACATCATACCTCTGCATAAAACTTTTCTACCAAGTGTGTGATCCATATCCTGAATGACTTTATACATTCTCACTACACTGTGAAGAAGCAACACATTGATCTCTAGATTCAGATGCTCTGGGCACTAAGTAACTTCAACATTCAGAAATGTGGAAATGATAGAAAGTATGGGTGCAAGGAAAATTAATACATATTTGTTACAGTTTTGTACTGTTGTACAATAAAAAACAAACAAACTTGCAGTCCCACCTCCACCCCCTAAGGGACGGATAACAGAAATGTGGGTGAAGGGAGACACCAGAAAGTGTAAGATATGAAATAATAATAATAATACATAATTGATCAAGGATTCCCAAGGGTGGGACAGTGGGTGAAAGAGCAGGAAAAGACTAGCTTATACCAAGGGCTGAAGTAGAAAGAAAATGTTTTGGAAATGGATAATGGCAGTATATGTACAAATATGCTTGATCCAATTGATGTATGGAATGTTTTAAGAGGTGTAAGAGCCCCCAAATGATTATATCTACATATATATAGGCTTATTTATGGTTTAATTTTCTGACTCTATGACAAAGAAATAGGGATGTAGTGCCTTTTCAAAAATCTTAATAGTGTTGCTTCTTCCAAGAAGGCATTTTCATAAGTCTGGCCAGCTGGCCTTGACTGGAAGCATGGAATGCATCAAGGCTGAGGGTCAAGAATTGTTCCAACATCCTAATCTCTCTTTGGACTCATCTGCCTCCCAGCATGGTGCCTATGTGTCTCCTGAAAGCTGAAGGATAAAGTGAAATTTACATTACATTAATTATTGAATTATATTTATATTTTAATTAAATACAACTATTTAAATTCACATGCACCTATAAAATCTGATGCTTGTGCCATTTATAAACATTTTTTGGGGGGTGGCGACAATGCAATAAAAACACAAGGCAAACTTTAGACAAGAGATTTTCTCAGAGCAAGTACCTCTCCTTCCTCTAGATATGGTAGCACAATAGTCCAGGCCCTCAAATGTGTCCTCTGAAACCCATCATCAGTTTTCATCCTGATTCCCATCCAGTGCGTGTGGATGTCGAGGGGATGAAGACAAGCCGCTTTTTGAGATACACAGGACAGCCCCGATGCACAACAATGGCTTGAGGACATTTTGATGTGCTTGCTGTTTCCTCCTGGACTGAGCAAATTTCAGGGAAATCCCAGCCACCCTCACCTCCCAATACCCTTACTGGGGACAGACTTGTATCATGACAGATCTTTGTCTTGTCCCTTTGTGTGTATCTGCCTTCAAATGTGTCCTTCTGCTCTTTGGAAATGGGAGACTGTTTCCTCCCCTTACAATGCAAAGTTTCTAATTCAGTGGTTGATACAAACCCTTGCATAAGAGAAGCTCGGAGGGAAAATGTAAGATGGAGAGGAACCCAGACACTGACAGGAAGCTGGCTCTGAATCCCCCTCCACACTGTCTGCCAGAACTGAGCCCTGTGGTGAGCGTTCGGAGCAATCCCTGAAGTCCATACCTCACTTTAGGGAGGTTTAATTTATCTATTTATTTATTTATTTATTTATTTATTTATTTATTTATTTATTTATTATTTTAAAAAACATTTTATTAGGGGCTCATACAACTCTTATCACAATCCATACATATACATACATCAATTGTATAAGGCACATCTGTACTTTTTTTGCCCTAATCATTTTCAAAGCATCTGCTCTCCACTTAAGCCCTTTGCATCAGGTCCTCTTTTTTTTCCTTCCCTCCCAGCTCTCCCCTCCCTCATGAGCCCTTGATAATTTATAGATTATTATTTTGTCATATCCTGCACTGTCCGGCGTCTCCCTTCACCCCCTTCTCTGTTGTCCATCCCCCAGGGAGGAGGTCACATTCAGATCCTTGTAATCGGTTCCCCCTTTCCAAACCACTCACCCTCTACCCTTCCAGGCTCACCCCTCACACCCCTGGTCCTGAAGGTATCATACACCCCGGATTCCCTGTGCCTCCAGCTCCCCCATGCACCAGTTTACAACCTCTGTCCTATCCAGTCCTGCAAGGTAGAATTTGGATCATTTTAGTTGGGGGGAGGAAGCATCCAGGGTCTGGGGTGAAGCTGTATTCTTCATTGGTGCTACATCGCACCCTGACTGACCCATCTCCCCTAGACCCCTCTGTGAGGGGGTCTCCAGTGGCCAACGAATGGGCCCCTTTAGGGAGATTTGTGTACAGACTTACAGATTCCCTTTTCCGTGTCTCTATTATTGAAATAGGTTGTGTTATCAATGTTGAGGCTGTCCATTTGAAGATGCAGAATGCCCTTTGCATTATCTCTGGGCACTGTCAATCAGGTATTCACAGTGTACATGTAGGGTTTGGAATCAACACAACTACCAGCAAATGTTACTCACTTCAGGCCTGGGCTTCAGGAACTGGTGGACGCAATCCATGTCATAACTCCGGGTTATGGATCCCTGGGTTGGACAGGAGAATCTCAGAAGTGCCCTTGTCTGCCTCACATCTCCCAGAGCCCACCAGCTGCACTGGGAGCATGCAAACACCAAGATCCTGATCAGGAAAACCATCACACATTGTTTCTCTTGTTCAGCACATTTTCTTTCCCTCCTTAAAAATACTACAACACGGGAATCTCAGGATGGCAAAAATTCCACTGTGACTTATGTATAATCATACCTTTGCAGTGAATGGGGAGACCTGGACATCCTGTGAGGTGTGTCTCTCTCCTAGAGTTGAAAGGCTGGGCTAGTCGGTTACATCAGCAGAAGAACATGCCATTGTGTGTGTCATTTATTAAAAGATAGCTGAAAGGCAGATATGAGTGTCCTGGGGGAAATAGCTGGCAACTTAATATGTGAAAAAAGATTTATTATTATGCCAGTTTACCCTATTGGTTAAATCACATAGACACTAAGAGGAACAGAGGACACCATATGGCTATTTTCCCCAGAATATAACCCCTTTCATCCTTAAGCTATAAATGCCTAGATGTACAAGCTAAAGACTCCGAAACAGGAAGTTATGGTCACATGTGGTAAAGTTCAGCAACTGAGGGGGAAACAGATGAGATAAAAACAGAAGAAGACCTATCCAGGAATTTCTCCTGGGCCTGCATTTCCCCTGAGGGAGAAACATGGATGCTTGTGAGGCCACACCTCAGACATAGGTTTACAACGATGAAGTCAAAAGAAAACAAAAACAAACAAATACAAAAGAATGATGCAGTCAGATGCTCTCGCTTTAGCAGAGCTCCAGACAAAACTTACAATTATTAAAGATAATAACCCTGGATTCCACCAGAGAGTGCTGAAAAAGCAAGTGCAAAATTTTATTTTTGCTTTTTCTTTTGTAAAACCAATGTGAAGAGAGAAAGAAGAGCAACAGAACATCACGAGAGGCTGGGAGCCTTTGGTGTCCAGAACAAAGAGAACTTCCACTAATGATAGCCCTTGATTGAACCTCTAGTATCATTCCCTCCTCTGATCTTGCCTTTACTATTTACTATTTACAAAGAGAAAGAAAGAAAGAAAAGTAAAGAAAAATAAATAAAAATAAAAATGTAAAAGGCCCACAAATCATGACTGGTGGCAGATTGATTAAACAGTCTCTGGTGTGTTTACAGGAGGAAGAAGACCATGATTAGGAGAGGGACAGCAATTAAATTTAAAAGGCCTACAAGATTGGATCACAGCCCTCTTATTTCTAGATCTGATTCACGAAATGTTAACCTAGAACGCCAATATTTGTCAAGGGCATTCTAGATAAATAAGTTCCTGAGGATATACAAAATCAAGTAAGTCTCTCCTCTCCTAGTCAGAAGAGACTCAGCAACTCTCTTGTGAATTCCCTTACATAACCTATTTAATATTTCAAGTTGTGTTAGTCTGGGTTAATTAGAGAAACAAATCCAGAGACCCTCCTATGTATGTAAGAAAGAGCTTTATATAAAAGAGAAATTGCATATTGAGAAAACATCCCAGCCCAGTCCAGATCAAGTTCATAAGGCTGATATTAGTCCGTATATCCAAAACCAGTCCATAAATTCCTCTTCAGATTCACACAACACACGCAATGACACAGAATTCAGAAAGATCACAGGCTAGTGGGTGAAAAGCCTTGCAGATGCACTGGCAGTGGAAGCATCTTAGCACTGGTGTGGGTCTTCATGTGGCTTCTCCATCTCCAGGTCTCTGGCTTTATCAGCATAGCTCTACCTGGTTTGTCAACAGGAATATCAAGCAGAGTGTGATTTGGATTCCAGTGAGCTATTTATCTCCAGCACCCCTCCAAATAAGGGCATCAAGATGCAAAGTGATTGACAGGTTAAACTTCACCCCCTCACTCATAATATTCTCAATTTGACACCAGATTATGTACCTACCACACAAGTCAATGGTCAGATATAAGCAATTGAGTGTGAATGTATGTGGAAACTCAAACTGAATTTAGTGATCTCATCATAAACTTCATTTGAATTATGGTACTTGTAATGAATGATGATAGCACTATGGATTTCCAGAAGACAAAGCATATATGCTTTGGAAATAAAGAACAGTCAGAATGCTCTTTGGATTCAAGTATGGCAAGACTTTTCTCAGGTACCGTGGATATGTTATCAGGAGAGACCAGGCCCTGAAAGGGACACCACTGGAAAAGTTGTGCAGCATCTCAAAGGAGGAAAACCCTCAAGGAGATGGATTTACACATTGGCTGCAACACTAGGCTCAAACTCAGCCACACTTGTGAGAATGATGCAGGACTTAGCAGTGTTCCATTCTGTGAGCACAGGGTCGCTGATTCAGACCTGACAGGGGAGCACCTCACAACACAAGTAAACCTCAGCCTCCCACAAACCTAGGCCTAAGATTTTAACCTGTATGCTAAACTCGGTTTTATGACAGTGTATTAAAAGTTAATGCAAGAATACCAGTAGTATATTGTTTACTTTGCTGTCTGCAGTGTGAAGTCCTGATGCTGCAACAGGACAGAGCACCTCACTGGGCTTCATGTACTTGCCTTTTTTGTTTCAAATCTGTGGTTCTGTTAGAGTGCACGGTGTGTTGACCAACTATTGCTATCTGTCCATTGAATTTAATTGTTTTTATAGCAGACTTCTATTTGTAGGAGAGACACTGCTAATATTTTTAGTTGGGATGTGGGAATGTCCCTACAAATAAAGTGAAAAATTGGGAAACAAAAGACCTATTTCGAGTTGGATTGCTCACGAGCATCATCGCCCTCCAATACTATCTATCACACACCCTTAACCTCTTGCTCAGGGAGACATATTTTGATTGACAAGATGAGTTATGTCCTTGCTGGTTACTAGTATTCAATAAATATATGTGCTCTCCTTCATATCCCTGCTTTGTTCATGTTTTACTTGAGGCAAGTGGCCCAGTCCCCTGGACTGCCTAAACAAAATGTAATACATAAGACAGAGTGCATTTTTTTCCCTTCAGAAATACTCCCATGAGTTACCAAACCAATAAATCCTAAAAGAGCAGAAACCCTCATCTTTCTTCAAAAAAGTGACTAGCTGGTGCGGACTGTCAGTCTTATGGTTAGAAACATGTGTGTACATCACTAAAGAAATAGAACTCAGGAAATAAACTATAGTTGAATTATGGATATTGCATGCTGTATGTGTGAATTTAAACATCTTATATACTTTAGCTTGGTTCATTAAACAAGCTGTAGAATTTTCAGGATTACACAGGGCAAATATGTTTGGGGAGTTATCTAAATTTATATTCAGGGAGTCTGGAAATGAACCTTTAAATTATTTTCTCTGTGACTGACTCATTGGCCACTCACCCCACACATTGTGAGTCTCACCCTGCTTTCCCTGTGGCTGCTTCAATGCGGAGAGGAAACAAGCCTTGGACCAACCTTTCCGGATTCATCCTAGCTTGCCTGCCCTCAAAGGGTCAGGGGGGGGGGGGGTTGTTGACTAATGCCCTAGGGGTACAGGTGTATTCAGTTGGGACAGGTAAGGCCTTTTCTTGGTCATATATCCTATTAAGCATGCTTTTACCTCAAAACTCTGATAACTTGGGATCTGAGAACAGCGCATAGTAGGTCTAGTCGAGATAGTCATAGGTAAAAGAAACAGAGGAAGGATCGATAAATGGAGATGTAAAGATAAATTCTGGAGACTCTGTGTCTTTAGCTATGCTAGAGGTCAGTAAGGCACATCATCTAATAGACAGCACTTCCTGTAATCAAGACTTAATCTTACATTGCGATACTGGATATTAAAATCATAACAGGAGACTCCAGCATTTGCTACACAGTTCCCTTCTCAGGAAATCAGGGTTTCCTAGCTGTGCTCAGGGATATTGATGTTGCTAGAGAAGACAGTGGCACAAACTTGTTTTACTTAGGCACAGGACATGGACGCCTGCCCCAGGCTTCATGACACTCCCTGGGACATAGGAGGAATTCAACCTGTGTTGCAGTCAGGGTAAAAACAATTAAGAGACTAGATTCTGATCCAGATGGGCAGTTCAAGTTGCTCTGATTATTTTATAAGGTTAATAATCCACAGTGAATGGTTTTTGAAAGATGGACATTGCACAAAATCCAGGGTTTTGTTGTGGTTTGTTTGTTTTAAAAATGGAGCAAGATTCTACCTGAACTTATAATTTCCAAAGGTTTTAGACACAAAAATTACCTTTCATTAAACCTCAGAATCCAACTGGAATTAGAGTCCTTTTTTCAGTTCACTCTGATTGGGTCCTTGGTGACCTAGTCTTTGGCGACCAATTGAGAGCCTTGCCCTGTGTTTCCAATGTCTGCTCCATGGTGATAGTAAACAACCCATGACCCAGTGTTCCATCCCTCATCCTCCCCTTCCTGCCTTCATGAAGCCTGGTGAGATTTTGTTAAATAATATTCTCGAAGAATGGGCATAGTCAATAAGATATGGTTGGAGAGTTGTATTGGTCACACACAGCTAATTAAGAATCATTTGGTGCCCTGACAACATCACCATGAAGATCACTGTGATTCACACAGACATATAGCCCTACCCATCAGTCATGTATGCTACTCAGAAGATCCCAGGGAGCAGCGGATGTTTCTGAATGACTGATCTTGAAGTAAGCAGCCCAGTTCCTAATCACTAGCCCTCTAGATCCTACTACTTATCAATGAAGTGGATATATATATATGTGTGTGTGTGTGTGTGTGTGTATATACACACACACACACATTTCTAGAAATGCTTCCATTTATTCTAGGTTCTCAAAATCTCTGTGATAAATTTTCATAGTATTAGTTCTGTTGTGATTTTTGTCTTTTCAGATTTTACTCTTATTATTTGATTTTCCTATTCCTTTTAGTTTGATACATTTGTCAGTAGTTTGTCAAAATTTGTTAATATTTTGAAAGAATTAACTTCTTGTCTTACTGATTTTTCCCATTGTTTATTTTGAATTTATTTCTGCTCTATTCTTTATTATTTATTTTCTTCTGGTGACTGGTGATTTATGTTGCTCTTTTTGTTGTAATTGTGGACGATGCTGTGTTAAGACGGTCAGTTTTTATTTCTTTTCTGATATCTGCATACAGTACACAGCAGTGCTTTTGCTGTGTACCAAAACATTAGGTATGCTTATTTTCATTTTTTCAAGGAATTTAACATTTCAATTTCTTAATCCCACCATTTCCCAATAATGTTAAAGCACATTATTGTTCATTTTCCATATTAGCTTCCCCCTTTATCTTCCTATGATTCATATCTAATTTCATAATTTTCAATGCTAAAATTATTTGTAATATCAAATAAAAATATTAAGGCTAGCATTTTAGCCTACCATATGATCTATTGTGAAGAATTTTACATGTGACATGGAGAAAAATATATATTGAGCTTTCCCTTGTTAGAGTGGTCTCTTTATAGAGGTCAGTTAATTGTGCTCTTAGTTCTTCTGTTGCTGTGTTGATTTATTATCCAGTTACTTGAGTTGTTCTGTAAAGCTGAGTGTGGTGTATTTAAGTCTATTATTGTAGAATTATGTACTTTTTTCTTTTTCTCTAAAAGAGTTTGATTAATATATTTTGGGAATCTGTGTTTGGATGCATAGATATGTGTTATTATTATTTCATCTTGCTAATTTGTCCCTTTTAGCATATAATGCCATTCTTTGTCTCCCATGAAGGATTTGGCCTTGAAATCTATTTTATTAGTAAGTAATATTGCCACTGCTCCTTTTCAAATTGTCCTTAGTTAATACTGCTACCCTTGCTTTATTTTTACCCTTGCTTTTTATCGCCATTATAATTTCTTCCATCTTTGATTTTTAGATTCAATTTGTCTTAATGTTTCAAGTGTGTTTCATATAAGCAATAGATTTGTGGATCAAGTTTCCATATCCATTCTGCTTCTCCTTGCCTCTTAAGATGTGCATTGAATCCATTTATTTCCATGTCATTATTGATGTGTATGCAGTTTATTGCTGTCATTACACTTTGAGATTCCTTTTAAAAATTTTCCCCTTTGTGGAGTTATTGATTTGTTACTCAACTTTTCTGCCATGAGTTCCTTATGTGTTTTATAATTTTTCTTTGTTTTTATGCTATTGTATTGTAGGTCTTGGCACATTGTACTTAATTTATTTATGTATTTTTCTATTTATTTATTTATTTAGGTTTCCTTTGTTGAAGAATATTGTTAAAAATTATTTGTTTCCAAACAACAATATTGGCATAGACAATATTTTCTAGGGTGTTCTATGTGGTTATTATCCTATAAACAATGTACATTAGTGAGTATTTGTTGTTAGAATGAAAAGTTTCAAGATATATCTGTGGGTGTGGAAAAATATGAGACTCAACATGATCATTTTTTCTGCATTAAATATTTCTAACTTTGACAACAAATGACACTATGTAGTACCTGAATTGTAAACTGAGATCTGAACAATACATAGTACTCTGAAATCTGCCTCGTGAAAGATAGACAAACCCCATTCCAATGGAAAGAAGGCGTGATCAGATGCACGAAGGCTCCCTAGAGTCTATGCATGGTGGTCCCTGGAGAAGTGCTGACAAGGTGGGAAAACTACAGCTGCTGAGAGGAAAGCTTCACTGCCTTCATTCCCTGCCTCTGCTGAAACTGAATTTGTGTCTGTGCTCACACTGACTTCCCATCACTGTGTAATACATGACTATGTCCTCAGGAAGCACAGAGCTCATTTTTAAATAAACGTGGCTCTGGGAGGTATCTCTGGTGATGCTGGCTCAGTACTGGAGAGCTGGTTTATATGTTGTTCCCCCATTCTCCCATATTATCCCAATCCACTCCAGACTCTTTCCTGGAGCCTGGTGGACCCAGATCACATGATGGCTGGTTAAAGAGAATCCAGAGACAGCACAGGTGAGAGACAAAAGTCTGTGCGGGTCTCACTAGTCCAGGGCCTGACTCTTGTAGCTGCACCTGGGCCTGTACAGCTGGGGATAGAGAGAAACCCAGTGAGCCATGTGCTCGGATGCTGCACTCCCAGACTTCATGTCTGACTCCCTGAACCACTCACCTCCCTGAGTTGCCAGAAAGAGAAAAACCCACACATACTTCATGTTCATGTGGATAAGATTTGTGACACCCAGAAAATGCTCTCCAGGGTGAGATGGAACATGAATATAAGGGCATGTGGTTTCATCTGGCTGCCTATTAGGCATTTGCGTGTGGGCGGTGCATGGTATGTAAAGGTGAAAAGGGCTGAATGGGGCCCCTGCCTCTGGGACTGACCATAGAAAAGCAATGCTGATGGAGTACTTGGGAGAACACAGCCCTCTCTCTGAGGTCTTCACTCTACCAGTTATGCGGAGAGCTGTGCAGATTTTAAGTTGAATGTAGGTTTACATCCATTACCATCAGAAGTACACAGATTACCTGGTGAAATTGAAGTCAATCTCTATCCTTACTATGTAATGGAATCAAGACTAGGCCTACCACATAGGGAAATAAGCGTATGTCATTCCTAAAACTCCTTTCCCCTATAACATTTCAGAATAGTTGGGAAGGAGTAAAAGATACTTCATTATATTCTAGATTTAATATTGGAATTAAAAGGTTTCTTAACAACAAGGTTATTTGTGGGTTTCAAAGAAATCACAGAGATAAAAAAACTTATTTTTCTTCCCATGAATTAGTACCCAGGGTGGGTGTTTGGCTCAATGTATTCTGAGAGCCTCCTGAAGACAGCATCCTATCACATAGAGGAGAGATGTTTCCTGGGCTTACACTGTCTTCCACCTTCTGTGGGCCACACAGTAACATTTTCTCTGGTCATAAGCATTCAGACTATTGATCAGGAGTGTTACCTGGAGTTGTCTCAGCAGGTTTCCTGCCATAGGTAGTGGAGCTACCATAGTGGTCAGCACAGCAGTGCTAACTGCAGTCTTTATCTAGACTCCTGTGGGTCCTTTGTACCCCTGCAAGTCAACTTTCTCCCTAAGGTTAGTTTTATATCTGGTCTCAAGCAAACACTCCTTCAGTGTGAAAAGCTTTAGAGGTACACAGTACTACAAGTTGCAAACACTCTGAATTGGATAGAGTGAAAGAAAGTATGATCTATAGACATAATTATTTATATAGATTTTGATATTGAGGTATATGTCACAATAAAATACTGGTAAAAAATCTGACTGAACCACAATGAAGGTATTGAACAGGGTTTAGGCTGCATTCTTTACAGAGGAAGGGGATAGTATTTAAATCAGACTTCTATTCAAAATAATTGAAAAAGGAAATTTTTAGTTAATTATTTGATGTTAAGAGGAAAGTTTCTAACCAGAATTATTTTGGTGGGGACTGTTTCTATTATTTGTTATAGGAAATTGAATAGATGTTGGTAATTGTTGAAAACAGTGATAATCTAAAGCCACCAAACTACATATGAGGGTTGGAGGTACAGGGAATCCAGGGTGGATGATACCTTCAGGACCAAGGGTGTGAGGGACGATGCTGGGAGAGTGGAGGGTGAGTGGGTTGGAAAGGGGGAACTGATTACAAGGATCCACATGTGACCTCTTCCCTGGGAGAGGGACAGCAGAGAAGGGGGGAAGGGAGACTCCGGATAGGGCAAGATATGACAAAATAACGAGGTATAAATTACCAAGGGCACATGAGGGAGGAGGGAATGGGGAGGGAGGGGAAAAAAAAGAAGAGGACCTGATGCAAGGGGCTTAAGTGGAGAGCAAATGCCTTGAGAATGATTGGGGCAGGGAATGTATGGATGTGCTTTATACAATTGATGTATGTATATGTATGGATTGTGGTAAGAGTTGTTTGAGTCCCTAATAAAATGTAAAAGAAGAAAAGAGAAAAAAATGATTAGGGCAAAGACTGTACAGTTGTGCTTTATACAATTGATGTATATATATGTATGAACTGTGAAAAGAATTGTATCAGCCCCAATAAATTGTTAAAATAAATAAATAAAGCCACCAAATTACACCTAGGAAGAATGTTGCAAATATTAATTTTTTGCATATATATTTCATGAGAAAAATATATTAAAATATATGACAGAGAAATGCTTGCACACTTAATTGGAAACTGATGGAAATTCTTTCCAGTACAGCATTTCAAAATCTGTTTAAAATATTGCACAGGAAAAGAGATTAAGATATAAGCCAATAACATAATTGACCAAAAATATGTTCATCATGACATAGTTTACATTTAATATTTTTTGTTTGTTTTTCCCCAAGAACCATTTTTAGGTAGCTGTGGTAGTTATATAATCATTTGTCAATGTGAGAGGGTTAAGAGTGAAGGGGTGGAGTCTAACCTGTCAATCAGGTCATAGCCAATGAGGTCTCTGTGTGGGTATGGCCTTATCCTGAGGATTCTGGGAACTCCTCCATTCCTCCTTGGAGGTGGGAGGCTCTCTCTCTCCCTGTCTCTCTCAGTTCACTCCTTGGGAGACACTGCAGCTGACAAGACACATGGAACTATGCTAGTGCCCTGAGCTGGAGAAGCCTCATGGACTTCCCTGCCAGCACTGATATGCTTACAACGCCACTGGATCCAGAAGACTTCCCACCCACTGTTCTGTGATCTTCCTGCATCCAGCATCATTGCAAGTGTTTTGTGAGTCTAAAGACATTAAAAATAGGTATCGGACATGTGGGCTAAGATCGGCCTTAAGGACTTGATCTGGACTGGACTGGGATGTTTTCTCACTAATCAGTTTCTCTTGTATATAAAGCTATTTCTCATACACATATGAGTGTCCATGAATTTGTTTCTCTAGTCTATCCAGAGTTACACAGTAGCTAATGTAGATACCATATTGTTCCACAGTTCAATCACATCAAGCACTATTTTACGTTTGCTACCACCGTCAGCATGAAAACATCCTCTTCTTTCTTGAATTCTTTAACATCAGCTCCCTTTTCCCCACCCCCTGCCCCCACTGTACCTCCAAGAAACCCCTATTCTTCTTGCTGCCTCTATAAGTTCATCAATCCTGGGTTCATATACTGTTAACAGGAAAACACATAACAAAACTCAAGAGTGTTATCCCCAATGAAAAAATACATCTGAGATTAACCCCAAAAAGAATTGGAAACTGAGGAAGAAAAACAATAGGACAGACAGTTCCGGGGGGACAGACAGATCCGGGTGGGGGAGGGGGAGGAAGGTAAGGAAGTGGTGTTAATAAACACAGGGACAAGGGAACAACATGGGACCCAAAACGGTAGTGAGGGGGGAGTGACAGGCCTGATGGGGAACGATCAAGGGTAAGGTTGCGTAGTGAAGAGGTATAGCTGTAGCCCAGGTGGGGACGGAGCATGGTGGTGGCGTAGGAGGAAAGTCAAGGGAGAGGGAGGAAGGAGCTGGGAGTCAAGGGACATTTATGGAGGTCTAGACAAAGACGTGTACATGCAAACATATATATGAGGATGGGGAAATAGATCTAATTATCTACATTTATAGGTTTAATATTAAGGTGGTGGAAGGACCTTGGGCCTCTACTCAAGCACTCCCTCAATGCATGAATACTTTCGTTTATTAAATTGGTACTCTATGATGCTCACTCTCCCGACACAACTGCTGAAGCCAAAGTGGGTGAACAAGTAAATGTGGTGAAGGAAGCTGATGGTGCCCGGCTATCAAAAGAGATAGTGTCTGGGGTCTTAAAGGCTTGAAGATAAACAAGTGGCCATCTAGCTCAGAAGGAAATAAGCCCACATGGAAGAAGCACACCAGCCACTGCGATCACGAGGTGCCAAAGGGACCAGGTATAAGGCATCATGCAAAAAAAAAAAAAATATGTGTGTGTGTGTGTGTGTGTGTGTGTGTATACCACATTGAATGAAGGGGGAAGTGCAGAGTGGAGACCCAAGGCCCAAGTGTCGGCCACTGGAGATCCCCTCATAGAGGGGTTTAGGAGAGGAGATGGGTCAGGGTGCAAGGTAGTACCGACGAAGAGCACAGCTTTCCTCCAGATCCTGGATGCTTCCTCCCACCAACTACCATGATCCGAATTCTACCTTGCAGGGCTGGATAGGGCCGAGGTTGTACACTGGTACATATGAGGGCTGGAGGCACAGGGAATCCAAGGTGGATGATACCTTCAGGACCAAGGGTGTGAGGGGCGATGCTGGGAGAGTGTAGGGTGAGTGGGTTGGAAAGGGGGAACTGATTATAGGGATCCACATGTGACCTCCTCCCTGGGAGAGGGACGGCAGAGAAGGGGGGGAAGGGAGACTCCAGATAGAGCAAGATATGACAAAATAACGATGTATAAATTACAAAGGGCACATGAGGGAGGAGGGAGCGGGGAGGGAGGGAAAAAAAAGACTTGATGCAAAGGGCTTAAGTGGATAGCAAATGCTTTGAGAATGATTGCGGCGGGGAATATATGGATGTGCTTTATACAATTGATGTATGTATATGTATGGATTGTGATAAGAGTTGTATGAGTCCCTAATAAAATGTAAAAAAAGAAAAGAGAAAAAAATGATTAGGGCAAAGACTGTACCGTTGTGCTTTATACAATTGATGTATATATATGTATGAACTGTGAAAAGAATTGTATCAGCCCCAATAAATTGTTAAAATAAATAAATAAAGCCACCAAATTACACCTAGGAAGAATGTTGCAAATATTAATTTTTTGCATATATATTTCATGAGAAAAATATATTAAAATATATGACAGAGAAATGCTTGCACACTTAATTGGAAACTGATGGAAATTCTTTCCAGTACAGCATTTCAAAATCTGTTTAAAATATTGCACAGGAAAAGAGATTAAGATATAAGCCAATAACATAATTGACCAAAAATATGTTCATCATGACATAGTTTACATTTAATATTTTTTGTTTGTTTTTCCCCAAGAACCATTTTTAGGTAGCTGTGGTAGTTATATAATCATTTGTCAATGTGAGAGGGTTAAGAGTGAAGGGGTGGAGTCTAACCTGTCAATCAGGTCATAGCCAATGAGGTCTCTGTGTGGGTATGGCCTTATCCTGAGGATTCTGGGAACTCCTCCATTCCTCCTTGGAGGTGGGAGGCTCTCTCTCTCCCTGTCTCTCTCAGTTCACTCCTTGGGAGACACTGCAGCTGACAAGACACATGGAACTATGCTAGTGCCCTGAGCTGGAGAAGCCTCATGGACTTCCCTGCCAGCACTGATATGCTTACAACGCCACTGGATCCAGAAGACTTCCCACCCACTGTTCTGTGATCTTCCTGCATCCAGCATCATTGCAAGTGTTTTGTGAGTCTAAAGACATTAAAAATAGGTATCGGACATGTGGGCTAAGATCGGCCTTAAGGACTTGATCTGGACTGGACTGGGATGTTTTCTCACTAATCAGTTTCTCTTGTATATAAAGCTATTTCTCATACACATATGAGTGTCCATGAATTTGTTTCTCTAGTCTATCCAGAGTTACACAGTAGCTAATGTAGATACCATATTGTTCCACAGTTCAATCACATCAAGCACTATTTTACGTTTGCTACCACCGTCAGCATGAAAACATCCTCTTCTTTCTTGAATTCTTTAACATCAGCTCCCTTTTCCCCACCCCCTGCCCCCACTGTACCTCCAAGAAACCCCTATTCTTCTTGCTGCCTCTATAAGTTCATCAATCCTGGGTTCATATACTGTTAACAGGAAAACACATAACAAAACTCAAGAGTGTTATCCCCAATGAAAAAATACATCTGAGATGAACCCCAAAAAGAATTGGAAACTGAGGAAGAAAAACAATAGGACAGACAGTTCCGGGGGGACAGACAGATCCGGGTGGGGGAGGGGGAGGAAGGTAAGGAAGTGGTGTTAATAAACACAGGGACAAGGGAACAACATGGGACCCAAAACGGTAGTGAGGGGGGAGTGACAGGCCTGATGGGGAACGATCAAGGGTAAGGTTGCGTAGTGAAGAGGTATAGCTGTAGCCCAGGTGGGGACGGAGCATGGTGGTGGCGTAGGAGGAAAGTCAAGGGAGAGGGAGGAAGGAGCTGGGAGTCAAGGGACATTTATGGAGGTCTAGACAAAGACGTGTACATGCAAACATATATATGAGGATGGGGAAATAGATCTAATTATCTACATTTATAGGTTTAATATTAAGGTGGTGGAAGGACCTTGGGCCTCTACTCAAGCACTCCCTCAATGCATGAATACTTTCGTTTATTAAATTGGTACTCTATGATGCTCACTCTCCCGACACAACTGCTGAAGCCAAAGTGGGTGAACAAGTAAATGTGGTGAAGGAAGCTGATGGTGCCCGGCTATCAAAAGAGATAGTGTCTGGGGTCTTAAAGGCTTGAAGATAAACAAGTGGCCATCTAGCTCAGAAGGAAATAAGCCCACATGGAAGAAGTACACCAGCCACTGCGATCACGAGGTGCCAAAGGGACCAGGTATAAGGCATCATGCAAAAAAAAAAAAGAATATGTGTGTGTGTGTGTGTGTGTGTGTGTGTGTATACCACATTGAATGAAGGGGGAAGTGCAGAGTGGAGACCCAAGGCCCAAGTGTCGGCCACTGGAGATCCCCTCATAGAGGGGTTTAGGAGAGGAGATGGGTCAGGGTGCAAGGTAGTACCGACGAAGAGCACAGCTTTCCTCCAGATCCTGGATGCTTCCTCCCACCAACTACCATGATCCGAATTCTACCTTGCAGGGCTGGATAGGGCCGAGGTTGTACACTGGTACATATGAGGGCTGGAGGCACAGGGAATCCAAGGTGGATGATACCTTCAGGACCAAGGGTGTGAGGGGCGATGCTGGGAGAGTGTAGGGTGAGTGGGTTGGAAAGGGGGAACTGATTATAGGGATCCACATGTGACCTCCTCCCTGGGAGAGGGACGGCAGAGAAGGGGGGGAAGGGAGACTCCAGATAGAGCAAGATATGACAAAATAACGATGTATAAATTACAAAGGGCACATGAGGGAGGAGGGAGCGGGGAGGGAGGGAAAAAAAAGACTTGATGCAAAGGGCTTAAGTGGATAGCAAATGCTTTGAGAATGATTGCGGCGGGGAATATATGGATGTGCTTTATACAATTGATGTATGTATATGTATGGATTGTGATAAGAGTTGTATGAGTCCCTAATAAAATGTAAAAAAAGAAAAGGGGGGAAAAAAGAAAGAAAGAAAAGAAAAGGATTAGGGCAAATAATGTACAGAGGTGCTTTATACAATTGATGTATGTATATGTATGGACTGTGATAAGAGTTGTATGAGCCCCTAATAAAACGTTTAAAAAAAAGAATTGGAAACTGAGGAAGCAAGGCAGTCCAAGTGCAGCCTGTTGCCCTTCTCTGGAGTCCAGGACAGAACCAGATGTGTTCAGGACCGAATGTGTCAGTCTGGCTACTGGGATGTGGTGACCTTGATGGATGACTGCCTTTCCAGGGCTCCTGTGCTCAAAAACACTCTTAAGTGTCTGGTGTTCTACAGCCTATGTCTTCTACCTTCAGCTGAACACATGCTGATATTCACCAAACTGATTGTTAAGCATATTACATGGAATACACAAAACAACAACAATGACAAAACCAACTCCCTGCCTTCCAGTAGATTTCAGCTCATAGCATAGCCATAATACATTGTCTTTGCTGTTGAGGAGGGAAAACTGTTCTTCAACTATAGCACACCTCAGGAGCATCCCACAGAATCCTGCACAGACATCTGGAGGCTTGATGCTGGACCCACAAAGTCTGCAGATGGAGGAGAGCTCCCCCTGGTGATAATCCCTAGCTATGCCCAGATCCCTCCTCCACATGATTAGGTCAAGCCAGGTGGAGAGAGTCTCAGCACTGGGGAAACTGAGGAGACCTTGGAATCTGCCAGGAGCAGGGCTAGGAGTCGGTGGAGGTGTTTCTATTTTGTTTTGAGAAAAGAATCACAAAGCTCCTCAGCCTGCTAGTAGAAATGGAGCCTGGCATCTCCAGGTTTCCTGGCAGTTTTCCTGCCACAGGCCAGGAAGCTTTCAGAACTGGTGCCCAGATTCTAGCCTGATCCTCTTCTGAATGTACACCCCTCCTCCTGAGGGCATCCACTGTAATAGGGAATTCACAACCCAGGACCACACATAAAGGGTCTGAGCTGTACAACAAACCACTGATACCAGCACAATAAGAATACTCTCTTACACAATAATACGTAGAGTCCATACGCGACACTGATGGACTGATTATACCCTTCCCTTGCCCCAAACCACGATAACCTCTGGAAATACAGACCAGTATTTCTCATGAATATAGATGCAAAAATCCTCAACAAAATCCTGGTCAATAGAATCCTACAGCATATTAAAATATGACCAATATTCTTACATCAATGAATCAGGACAGAAAACCCAGATATAAAAACATCCATATACAGTTGATTTCTACAATGGCCCAAAAGACATTAAATGGGAAGCGGATGCCCTCTTTAATAAATGGTGCTGGAAAATCTGGATATCCACCTGCGTAAGAATAGAATGAGATCCACATTTCATTCCGTACACTAAAAAAAACTCAAGGTGGATTACAGTCCTAGATGTAAAACCCAAAGCTTTCAGGATCATCAGTGAGAAAACTGGGACATGACTAAGAGACCTAATTCAGGGAATACATGGCCTGGCAGAATTAACAAAGGAAACATACTCCATGGAGGATAAACTAGATGAAACATACCTATTAAAAATAAAACACTGTGTATATCTAAAGAGTTTATTTAAATACTAAAAAGAGAGCCCACAGACTGGAAAAAAATATATTTAGTAATGACATATCAGATAAAAGACTAATTACTAAGATCTACAGATTTTTTTCAATATTATTTTTTAATTATTTAAATAAATGAGAAAGCATATACATCATACCAAGAATCTCTGGGTCACAGCAGAAGCAGTACTCAGGATAATTTATAGCAAAAAAGTATTCACACACATAAAAATAAAGAGTTAAAATAAACACTTAGTAAGTGTTAAAATAAAATAAACATCAATACAATTAGAACAAGACAAGCAAAACAAATCCTTAGGTACTAGAAGAAAAGAAATAATAAAGATTAGAATAGAATTTTTATAGGAAAATTACAGAAAAAATAACAAGACAAGAAATTGTTTTTTGAATGGTTTAACAATATTGATAAACCATTGGCAAACCTAACAAAGATAAATAGTATTACAAATAAGATGTGAAATGATTGACATCACAACTGAATCTATGAAATATAAAGATAACCATATAATAAGAAAAATTGTTTTCCAGTAAATTCCAAATGTAGAAAAAACGTATAGCAAGAAAAAAAAAAAAAACAACCCTTTGATAAGATGGGCAAAAGGCCTGAATCAATAATTCACACAAGATGACAGTTGAATGGCTACTAAACACATGAGGAAATGTTCCAGGTCATTACTCATCCAGGAATTGGAAATCAAAACAGCAATGTGATACTACCTAAAGCCCAGTATTGTAAACCAATTTTTAAAAATGGGGAAAAAAAACAGAACAATACAGGGTGGAGAGGGCCTGGTGGGATAGGGACTCTTGTACACTGCTGGTAGTCATGTAAATATGTACAGCCACTACGGAAGGAGATACGGCAATACCTAAAACAGATGGAAATTGAACTACCGCATGACCCACCAATACCATTACTGGGCATATACCCCAAAGAAATAAGAAAGATGACGAACAGACATGTGTTTCCCCATGATCATTGCAGCACAGTTCACAATAGCACGAAGCTGGAAACTGCCTAAATTCCCATCAAGAGAAGAGTGGATATACTTTTTTTTTTTTAACTCTGGTACATACATGCAATGAAATAATACGAATCTCTAAAAAGCTGCGCTGAAGCACCTCATGTCATGGAGGGATCATGAAGAAGCTAGTCAAGAACAAAAGGATAAATACTAACTTCAATGAACTTAGAAAAAGTAGCCGAATGGGCACAAGTTCAAGTTTGCGCACCATCAGGTCTTCTGACTGGGAGCTAGATCACCGGGGAAAGAGCTGGACCAGTGCCATGAACCACACATCCTCTGTTCAAGGTAAGCATAGTGTAGGCCACTCCTGACAGCTTGGATCCATTGGTGGGGAGTGGGGGATGCTGTTTGCTCAGTGGTAGCCATATGAATCTGGGGTGAGGTCCCCTGGACAGGGTGGTGGCCCTCTCAGAGGGGTGAGGCTTACTGGTTGGAGGGGTGGGTAGCACTGGAGAGGGGGGAGAGAAAACAGTCAAGTTTGGGAAAACATAAGTGCATGTTTGTTGGGGTGTAGGAAAGGAGGGATGACAGCCAAGTGGGGGAAGGAGGGATTGTAGGTGCTCTTGGGATCAACAGGTAGGGAGGATATTTCGTGACTAGCACTGGGAGAGCAGAGCGGAACTCGGGCTTCTGAGGTTACCTGGGAAGCCAGGCCGGGTGTCATAGAACAGTGGGACACTGAATCTTGGCTCTCAGAGTATAAGTCATGCTGCAGGGCTGCATCTGTGAGATCTCCCAATAGGGACTCCATTGGGGGAACTGGATTCTACCCCAGACGTGTAATCTGAGGACTTAAGCAGGAAAACACAGGGTGCCTGGGGTTTGAGAAAACAGCAATACCAACAGCTGTGTACTATTGGTTGTCAAACAAACAAGGCCTTGGTTCAACAACATCCAGTTAACTGTGAAGATATGTATCATCCCGGCAACCCTGTTGTGGCTGTCCTGTGACAGTCTGCTTATACTCATCTATATTACCCTGTATCTCAGAGGTGTGCGGTCATTAAAGCTCACCCTCTTGAAGCAGTGTAATTTGTTTTATTATTTTTTCAGAAAACGAAACCTAGGGATGTTGAGCCCACAGGGAAAGAAAGTATAACAAGGGTTTACGGTGCTTGAAGATTGGAGGAGACAAAAGGGAGATGATTTCAAGAAGTCTTGGAAGGAAACATATCTTTTGGAAAACATGTATGAGTGTGCAAGAAATTTCACAATTAGTTTTGACATAATTGAACCATGGAACAGTATGACCTATTTAGTAGTTCCCAAATTACATCATTTTAATTTTATAAAATAAAAGAACATAAAGGAATAGATTCAGGAATGGGTTTGGGGCTTGTACTAAATCCTAGCCCCGATTTAAGAACAATCAGTTCTTACATCATGGCCCTGCTTGATCCTCAGCTTAATGAAATGATCACTTGATATAAGGGTGCTACAGAAAAGTGGTGAAGAAACCAGATGGTGCCTGACTATCAATCAGAATGGTGTCTGAGGTCTTAAAAGCTTGTATTCAAACAAGCAGCCATCTAAGCAAGGAATCCACTAATTCCACATGGAAAAATCACAGCAGCTTGTGTGACCCAAAGATGACAATTACAAAACATGAATACAGTGATTATGAACACCCAATTTGTGGAGGCCTATGGGGTTGGTGAGAGCCCCAAACCCATCTGCAGAGCATGTGGTCAGACTAAGCCACTGGCAGATGTCTATAGCCACAGGCAACAGTCTCCATCACCCTTACTACCAGACAGAGACCATTGTAATCCTGAATACACTGGGTTGCACACTTGACCAGGGGACCACCAAATACCAAACTTGAATTCGTTCTGAGTGCAAGCATTTCTTACTGGTTCTATGACAGAAACCCTGGATTTTTGAATATTTTTGGCGGTCTTTTCCTTCTTACACATTGTTTGTATTTTTGCCTTTATACTATTATGTATTTACCCTTACCACCTTTGTGCATTTTTTGTTGTTTTTTGTTGGGTCTCCCAGCTGTGAAGTACAGGTAGAGCAGATGCATGTTGATAACAATGCATATAAAAGGCTATAAGGATGGTTGGGGGGAGATCAGGAGGGAAACAGGAATTGGGGAGTAACTAATGAAGATGGGAGAGGGTAGGGAGCACTAGGACAGATTGTGATTGCATAAATCTTCTTAGAGACAATTTACCTATGGTGGGGCAGGGGACAATGCTCTAAAATTGATATGAGGCTGATCATAAAATTTTCCATGATAGGATTGAATGATTGAACTATAAAATAAAAAGGAAAACCATTAACATCTTAATAAAGATATTATAAATAATTTAATAAATGATGTCACAGACAAAAGGGCATAATTAATATAAAAACACCATAAAGGAAATTCTATGGAGAGCAGGAAAATAGAAAAATAGAACAATTCCTGACAATAATATTAAATACAGTTAAACAAAATACAAAACACACAGAAAACAAACTACTGGGGAAAAGGAACCAAAATAAGATACAAATTGGAGAAACAATTTCCATAACCCACGGGCACCAAGTGAACCCACACTCACAGTGACCCTCTAGGACCGAGAAATTGAAACATTTTGCTATGAAATATGTATTAGATAATATTAATCAATTTTAGACTCCCTTTTCAATGTGAAACAGTATTTTATAAGAGTAATTTTAAATGTGTTCAAAATAAAAATGTTTTAAAATATTTCTTATATAACTAAGATACTTTAATGTTTTCTCTTAGAAGAAACATTTTATGAGGCTCTATTTCAGACATCATCCTATTCTATAGTTCAATCCTATTAAGCAGTGTTGTACAATCGCTACCACAATCCATTTCAAAACATTTTCTTCCTTCTTGAAATCCTTTATATTAACTTCCCTTTACTCGCCACATGCCCTGCCATAGCCCCCCATTACCCTAATTCTAGTTAGTGTCTCTGGATTCACCTATCCTGAGGTTCAACAATTGGAAAATAAAGAAAAAGACCTAACCAGGAGTCAAAAACGATTACCAACAATGACAAAGTACAATAGCAATAAACCTGTACATGAAAAAAAGCACAGAAAATATTAAAAACCAAATCAAGCACACAGGCTATCAAAAGGGAGATCAAATGATAACATTTTAATCATTCAAGTCAGATTTGCCATTTTAATTTACTTTTGTCCTTTCTCCAATGCTCTCAGTCTGATCGCCAGGTTGTTCCCATTCCTCAATTACGCTTCGAGGGAAGTTTCCGAAGGTTTATAACCGGTGTAAATCCTGTAAGTGTTTTAGTTTTCACTGTCACCCAGAGCTTTCTGCACACCAGAATCTCCCAATTTAAGCCATGATACTGTTCCCCTCTTTGGATTTTAATGATATAATTTACAATCCTGGCACATCGTTTTAGAGCCTTATAGCTCTCCCTTGGATTGGCATGTGATTTTGAACTACTATTCTTGTACTTAGTTAGCATTCCAATGTAGCATCCACTATGGTATCAGGGAGAGTATATTTATATATCATCTTTATTTATTTATCATTTTATTACTTATTTATTACACTTTGTTTTCCTAATTTTTGATAGTCATATAGTTAAATTTAATAAGGAATGATATATGTATTGAATTTTATATATTAAATAGTTTATCACTTCCTGAATATAAAGAGCTATCATATGTAGTTATTTTAGGTAATTACTTGGCTAATTCATCTAAATGTTCTGTACCTCACTTCATCAGGGATGTTGCTGGGAGCTTTTGAGTCAGTTTTACTCACAAAAACTGTGTAAAAGAGAACAAACACATAAACTACAAAGTCTTGAACCATCCTCACTTGCTCCTGAGTTTGAGACCATGTTTGCAGCCACTCTGTCTGTGCATCTAACTGAGCATTTTCCTCTGTTTTGCTGACACTCTGCTAAAAAAGGATGCTCTTCTCTTGGGACTGGTTCCCCAATAACATGTTCAAAATATGTGAGAAGTCTCATTATTCTCAATTCTAAAGTGAATTCTTAGATATTAGTCTGGAATTTCCTCCTCTTGTGACACATTTGCTATTTTTTAAATCAAAACTGTCCTTCCAAAGAATATGGACTCTTTATGACTCCAAATAGGAATCTCACAAAGGACTCCGCCAAGCAGATAGGCCACTCCAGTGCACCTGTTCCCGGTGTCGAGGGTCTCCATACGCTTTGTTTCTGCATCAAGGGAGACAATGGGTAGCAAGCATCCCTGAAGACATGTCACAAGTTTAGGCCCAGAAGTCACCACAATTATTTTCTCAGACCTAGAGATCTTTAGTCAGTCACTACCCACAGTACACTGGGAGAAATGCAGAGAGACATCTCCAGAGACCTGACCCTTCAACAAACTTAGATTAAGTGATAGGATGAGAATGACCATGTTAATCTGTTTGTCAAGAAAATGGATCATATTGACGACAATCAGAGTCAGGTTTAATATTTGTACTGCGAACAGAAAATGCTAATTCCTTATTTCAAGCCTTCAGTGAGGAAAGAATTTAGAGAAAAAGAAAAAATATTTTGGGGGATGCTGAGAACTAAGAGCGGAATTAGCAGGAAATCCTCTCTGTCATCCATCTGTGCCTGTCTAGGTCTGGTTGTCTGTGCTCTGTGGGTCCTGTGCGCCCCCTGCTGCCCAGTGTCTTCCCTGCAGGGGAAGTTTGTGTCTGGCCTCACATTGACTTGCCCTTACTGTGTGTGTTTCCCTTGCACAGTAATACAGGGCCGTGCCCTCAGCAATCATGGAGCTCAGCTGCAGAGAGAACTGATTCTTCGATGTGTCTCTGGTGATGGAGAGTCGGCTTTGGAAGGACGGGTTATAATTTGTACTACCATCATACCATATGTGTCCCATCCATTGCAGCCCCTTCCCCGAGGTCTGGCGGATCCAGCTCCAGCCATAATCACTGCTTGTGATGGAGTAACCAGAGACAGTGCAGGTGAGGCCCAGCTTCTGGGAGGGCTTCAGCAGTCCTGGACCTGACTCCTGAAGCTGCACCTGGGAGAGGACTCCTGCAAGCAAACACAGATGGTCCCTGTCAGTCACTTACAGTCAAAAACATTTCCATAGACCCAGGTCAGATATCTGAATCTCCCACCTTGGGGGACTGTCACCAGGCACAGGAGCACACACAGCAAAAGCATCTTTAGACTGCAGCCGTGCTTTCCCAAGAGATCTACAGCCCTGTCAGAAGAGAACTGATAGCCTTCCCAGGCCAAGGGTGAATTTTGCCTCAATGCCTGAAGAATAATTTGCATGTGATGGAGGCCTGTCCTTATAAGCAGAAAGTGATAGAGACCAGACTCCCCTCTTCCTTCTGAGCCCATTGTAGGGTAACTGCTTGCTTTAGCTCATATGCATGTTAGTCTATAATGACAGAAGGATTTTCTCAGGTGTGTGGTAAAGGTCAAAGAATGCCCCGAATTTCTGAGCCCAGTGTTCTGTCCTTCCAGCCGCTCATTGCCCCTGCCCTGCTTTTCCTTGTCCTGTGCCCCAGAGAGGGGTCAGGACAGAGATTGTTGAAAGCACCCATTGGACACCAAAGCATCTTCAGATCTCACACTCTCCAAGAGCCATTTTTGTCCTGTCCACCCTGACACCTCTTAATTAACCTCCTCATATTCCTTAGTAGTTTTCTATGTGTGAGAGTAACATCTATTAGAAGCACGAATACCAAATTAGTTCCAAGGAGTTAGGGTTGATAATGTCCCATAATTCCAACTCTTCTAGGAAGCCATTCAGCTCTAATTCCCACCCACTCCTCTTTTGAGGACATCCCCTCTGGGTTTTGGAATTCTGTGAATCACTGCAGTATCCAACAGAAATTCATGAAAGTTTGAGGAAATGAATCGTGTTGGAGAGTTCTGTTCAGTCCAAATTCTGAAGTTCAGGGAAGGGTAAACCATATGCTGTGTCCGAAGAACAGTCTCTACTCCTAGCTTTGCATTTTATTTATGCACACATGATCTGAAGCCTCTGACAGAATGTTTCCAGTAGGAATTTTCCTGCTACTAATATTATTTAGCCAGAATTTTTCTGACCTTGGGCCACTGTCTTTACCAACCCTACCACTCTTGCAAGCAATACCCACACTACATTCCAGAGCCTAATGACTGACGTCAACCTCAGTGTAAGTAAAGAGATTCAAGTCTCAGAGGGTCTCAGGGAAGAATGTACCACCTGAGAAAGTTAGGCCTCAGACAAGATAATATTTTAACTCTGAAGCCTCTAAAATATGCAAGATTCTGAAAATACACACCTTTGTTTGCTGGAATATCCAAAATGATGCAAAGTCAGTTGAGTTCTGATTTCAAGTATAAAGATTCAGTAGAGCAGTAGATGGAAAATAATCATTTGAGAAAATAATCAGAGTAAGAAGAAAATCCACAAATAGTGTTTTAGATCTTCAACCAAAAGACATTTTCTTGAGACCCAACAGGCACTCTCTTTTAATATTAGGTCCATCCATGCAGCTGTTCCTCAACATTTAGAGAATGAGCACAGACACTCTTGTAAATGTCCCTTACCCAGGGGGCTCTGGTTCAATTGAAATGTGAGCATCTCCAACCAGAGACAGCCTCTCCATTTGTGCTATGGGCACAGCCCCATCACAACTGCTCATGGACCTCACCTTTAATTTATTCCCTAAGCTCAACGATTGTCTAATTTTGGAAAACTGTTTATATTATTGACTGTAGAAGCTGTGACACTATCTCTGAAAAGCAGTTTTAAAACTCAAACCCCTTCAGATTCTATCCTCATAACAAAGTTTAAAACATTTTCCCCAGACTTGGTGTTGACACCATTCATTTACTGATTAATTAGAATCTCTGTATATCTCCAAATTAATACATATATTTACAATGGGAAAATCCAAGCACAAGGTGTTGGTCACCTGCACTTCTTTGGCCAGACTTTGCTAAAGGGAATAAGCAATTGCTTTGAAATGAAGACACAATTTACTCACTACAATCCAGGGGTCCATGCACAGGAACTCTAGCATTTTTCATTTGGAGATCATTGAATCAGTTCATTTTTCATATGCACACTGGCAGAGCATCACTCGATCCTGTTCAGGTCACCAAGATCCCATCTCACCATCTGCTCTTGGTGATTGTCTGAACTCTAAGCTTGAGACCATGATGTAGCTGCACCCTAGTTCAGCTCACCTCCATCTCTGAATTTGACTGACAGGATCGTCCCAGATAGTTTCATAGCAGTGGTTCATAAGGCCCTCCTTAAGTGTCACCCTCATTACATTGTTCATCTGCACATCCCTTTCATAACAGGTTTGTTAGACATGTTATCAATGGGCTTCTGAGTTCCCCCTGCACTCTGAAGAAGCAACACATTGAGCTCTAGACTCAGATGTTCTAGGTTTGATTTGCAGTCCACCATCTCCTGGGGCTGGGCTTGGTCAGTCACTTAATCAAGGTGCACTGCATTTGTCAAAATTCTGAAAGTTTGAAATGATAAAAATTATGGCTCCAAGGAATGAAATAATATTTGCTCCAGTTGTCTGTAGTTGAACTCGGAATAGACATACAACGTTGCTACTTAAAATTACAAGAATTTTTCTTTGTTTTTTTAATTTGTTGCTTCGCTTCTCTTTTTATTTTTCTAGTGCACAAATATCTCATTTTTAGAAGGTCACCCTTATCTATGTTGTCTTCTTTGTGTGTACTTCCTTTGCTATGTTTGATAGTGTATGAATGCCTTGCAATGGAGACACTTCATGTGTTCCTACCTCCTTATAGATGGTCACTATAATTCTGGGATTTACATTTAGGTCTTTGATCTGACAGGTTCATTTTTGTACATGAGCAGAAGTTTTAGTTGCCTTTCATTCTTCTGAAAGTGGAGATCCAATTGTGCTGGCACCATCTGTTGAACTCCCTTAGGTCTTTAGTGAAGATCAGTTGCCTGTATTCTGTTCCATTGGTCAACATACCTATCATTGTATGAGTACCAAGCTGTTTTGACTGCTGTGGCTGTGTAATTGTTTTGTAGTTGGTTTCTGTGCCCCCCTAACTTGTTCTCCATCTTTTCCCATCCCTTGATTATCCTAGGATTCTCCATATAAAGTGAGTAATGTTTTTAACATTTCTTTAAGAGATTAAGTTGTCATTTGGATCAGGATTGCATTGTATTTAAAGATAGCATTGGGCAATATTGAAATTTCCGTGGTATTGTCAATATTTTGATAATGGATTGCCATGGATGAGCGTCCTTATCAATAAAAATGGCATACTGAGAATGTGAACAGATTTGCACTGGGAAGCATAGACATTCCTGAATCATGTCACCTTGCTGAACAAGAGACACACAAAAAAAATAGATAAAGACACAAGGAGACTTTGGACCATTGCTGAGTCTCACCTGCACATTTCCTAATGAAGATGTGAGTCATATGGGAGCCACATTCTGCTTTAATGGGTTCATTCCCTACCTAGCCGCCTGCATAACTCTAACCTGGAACTCAACGTCACAATTAGGGAATTCTATGGAAGCCTCTGCTCTCAGTCAGTCCTTTCAGAAGTACATCACCATCTTCCTCTTCAGGCACCAGTTGGAGAGTTTGAATAATCTGTCTTTCGGATCCAATTCAGATTGCACCCTTTGGCAGCACCCAATCGCTCCATCTTCTCTAAGTCTCATTAGATCAGACCCTCCAAGTTTCCCTGAGTTTCTTCTGGACCCTGATCCTAAGGATCACCTGACTGAGAAATTTTCCTCCATACAGAATGTTTTCTTGTTATAATACAACTTTTTAATGTAGAAACTATCAGGGGCAGGCTCTGCATGGTAATATTAAAGTAGAGAGATTATCTGAGAGATGGAGAAGAACACCAATAACATAACACTGAAGTAGTCCTGAACCTTTATCTACACCTGCTCCTGGACCTGAGGCCTGTGTTCTGTGCATATCGAGCGCCCCCTGGGGGCCTGTTTTATCCTTGCAGGGGAGGCTTGTATCCTGGTTGAATCTGAATTCTCCTCACTGTGATGGTAGCACAGTAATACAAAGGCATGTCCTCAACTTTCCGTCTGTTTATACGCAGATACGACATGTCCTAGGAGTTGTCTTTGGAGATTGTTAATTGACCCTTCACAGAGTGTTTGTATCATTTACTATGTCCACCCTGGGACTAATTTTTGAGACCCACCTCATGTGCTTCCCCACAGCCTGGCAGACCAGATCATGGCATAGCTAGTGAAGAGGAAGCTAGAGGCTGCACAAGAGAGTCACAGACTGCCCCAAATGTACCCCCCCATACTCCACTAGCTGCACCTCACTCTTGACATTTGTAAGCACAGATATCCTGTCCAGGAAAACCATCCGACATATACACTGTACCTCTCATTCCCACCCAAGCACACAAACTGGTTCTTGACCAATTCACCTGTTAAAACAGCAACAAGGACAAACCCCTTTCAGCACAGACTCCATGCTGCCTGTGTTGGGTTCAGTCCTGATCACTGAGTGGGGGCTCCTGAGAATCCAGGAGCACTTCCAGAGCTGCAGGGTTGGGGCTGAGTTGGCTTTCATCAACAGAGGGAGGGGTGGATTTGCATGCCCTCCTACTTCATAGCAATACATGGAGTTGCATGATTGTTTTCTGATATGTGTATTCTTTTCCTAGAACAGATCTGAATGTTTTAGATGATTAAGTATAATATCATTAATAACATGTATTACGTGACTTTCTTTTGTGTATGTGTATTACTTTCTACAGTAAATTATCACACATTAATTCATTTTATTTTTCTCCGTGCACACAAAATATGTGTGTAGATTATATATCTGTTGATAGGAATAATACTACAAAAAGAAATGCAAAAATTGTACTTTTTATATCTTTGAGGAATGAACAATATGCTTTTCTTAATGTTCTTTGAGACTTTGGAACAAAAATATTTTGGAAAGGGAAAGATCAGGGTTGTAGGGTGGATGAGCAAATGTTTCCAAATTAAATTCTCAGGACATCCCTTGCTACCCTTGAAGAATAAATAGGTATAAAGTCATGAAGGTTTTTTAAAAGTAAATAAATACTTGGGATGACTTATTTGTCCATTTAATCACAAGTTCAGGTTTACATTTTCTTACAACTTTTTCATATGAGCCCTGGTCATCACCCTGTAACCTTTTTGAATTTCTACACGATTACCCACCAGGACAGGTGTCCTGAAGGAAGTAGACCAATTATTGGGCAGTTAGAATGTATTCTTCCCACTAAATCATTGTGCCTTGAATGAAGGCGGGGTCGGCATTCTGGGCCATGTGGCTATTGTGGTTGTTGTTGTGGTTAGGTGCTATTGAGTCAGTTCTGACCCACAGTGACCTTATGCACAGCAGAACAAAACACTGTCTGATAGTGCACTACCAGTACACATTTTCCTATGCTTGAGCTGTATTAGGGACAGATAATTAAGGAACAAATGAGGGAGAGATTTCTTCATAAGTTCTAAGGGGAAAACCTGGCATTTTAAAATTTACTATCTAATATAAATGGCTGAAAAAGTACAAAAACTATAGGGAAGCATTTCAAAATATATTTATTTATTTTTGTTTGCTTTTTAATTGTTAGTAGCTCAGGCTTTGCTTTTGATCATTTGCAAAGGAACACTTGAATAGTATAGGAACATTCTGTGGAAACCTTTCCTTCTTATCAAGGAAGGGTGAGTTGGAACAAACAACTGCACTGTGTTTCTCCCCGGGAAAGCACAGAACTGAATGCTGAGATTTTCAAGGTAAAACATGAGCCGCATGCTCAATTTAGGATGTAGGGGAGATGTCTCACTGTGAAAAGTGGCCTAAAAGGTTTTTAAGGATGAAATATGAAAAGGATGACCCAAGAGAAAAAGGCACATTATGTTGTGGTGGGAGGCAGAGGACAGTCAGTTTGCTGTGTCAGTTTGCTGGTGAATAAGTATTAAAATCAGGAAAATGCTGTAATGAGCAGTTTGTTGTTTTCTGTGTCATTCATCTTAGGACTTCCATTCAGGGAAAGTGTTACTGTGATGGAATCTTCCAGTGCCTTTCCCATGTTGAAAGTCAATGTGGTGATACTGTGAGGAGGAATAAAAATGAAATGAGACTCATGGTTAATATGCTGGCACAACACTTACACCAATTAGAGCAGAGTCAACAGGACAACCCTACTAATAGCAAACGGAAAGAAATAATAAAATTCAGGGCTGAGATACAAGATAGGGAAAACAAGAAATTTATAGGAAAATTAATGCAGCTAAAAGTTTACTCTTTGAAAGAATAAACAGAATTTATATACCACTGGCAAACCTAACCAAAGAAAGGAAGGAACAAATTTCAGTAGTAAGGATGAGAAATGAAGCAGTGGACATTGTAATGGACCCTAATGAAATAAAAACAATAATTACACAGTTTAATGAAGGCCTGTATTCTAATGAATTCATCAACTTGGAAGCCATGGACACATACTGGGAAAAACACTCCCTCCCTAGACTATCCCAGATGGATATCAAGAATCTCAACAGACCCATTGCAAATGAAGAAATAGACAAGGTTATGAAGGGGATTACCAACAAAAAAATCCCCTGGGCCAAATAGCTTGCCAGGAGAAAACTGCCAACCATTTAGGGAATAACTGATACCAATCCTACACAAAATCTTTAAGAACATAGGAAAATAAGGAAAACTCCCACACTAGTTCTATGAAGCTAGTATAACCCTGATACCTAAACTAGGCAAGGAACCCACAAGAACTGAAAACTACAGACCAATATCCCAAATGAAAATCGATACCAAAATTCATTACAAAATACTGACCAATAGAATACAAAAGCGTATAAAACAAATAATTCACCATGACCAAGTGGGATTCATAACAGGGATGCTGGTGTGGTTCAACCTACGAAAGACCATTAATTTCAATCGCGACAATGGCATGAAAAATAAGAACCACATGATAATATCAATAGATGCAGATAAAGCATTTGACAACATCCAACACCCATTCCTATTTAAGACACTCAAGAAGATGGGAATGAAAGGAAAAGTCGCCAACATTATACAAGCTATATATGAAAAACCAACAACCAACCTGGTAAGTTTTTTTTTGTTTTGATTTTTACATCTTATTAGGGGCTCATACAACTCTTATCGCAATCCATATATATACATACATCAATTGTATAAAGCACATCTGTACCTTCTTTGCCCTAATCATTTTCAAAGCATTTGCTCTCCACTTAAGCCCTTTGCAACAGGTCATTTTTTCCCTCCCTCCCTGCTCCCCCCTCACTCACGAGCCCTTGATATTTTATAGATTGTTATTTTGTCATATATTGCCCTATCTGGAGTCTCACTTCCCCCTCTTCTCTGCCGTCCATCTTCCAGGGAGGAGGTCACATGTGGATGCTTATAATCAGTTCCCCCTTTCCAACCCACTCACCCTCCACTCTCCCAGCATCGCCCCTCACACCCCTGGTCCTGGAGGTATCGTCCACCCTGGTTTCCCTGTGCCTCCAGCTCCCATATGCACCAGTGTACAACCTCTACCCTATCCAGTCCTGCAAGGTAGAATTCGAATCATGGTAGTTGGGGGGAGGAAGCATCCAGGATCTAGAGGAAAGTTGTGTTCTTCATCGGTACTACATCGCACCCTGACTGACCAATCTCTTCTTCTAAACCCCTCTATGAGGGGATCTCCAGTGGCCGACAAATGGGCCTTGGGTCTCCACTCTGCAATTCCCCCTTCATTCACTATGGCATACACACACATACACATATTCACATATTCTTCTTCTTTTTTTTTTTTTTTTGCATGATGCCTTATACCTGGCCCCGTTGGCACCTTGTGATCGCACAGGCTGGTGTGCTTCTTCCATGTGGGCTTTATTGCTTCTGAGCTAGATGGCCCCTTGTTCCCCTTCAAGCCTTTAAGACCTCAGACACTATCTCTTTTGATAGCCGGGCCACCATAAGCTTTCTTCGCCACATTTGCTTATGCACCCGTTTGTCTTTGGCGATTGTATCATGGAGGTATGCAGCCAATACTATGATTTATTGTTCTTTGATGCCTGATAACTGATCCCTTCAGGACCACATGATCACACAGGCTGGTGTGTTCTTCCATGTGGGCTTTCTTGCTTCTGAGCTAGATGGTCGCTTGTTTATCTTCACGCCTTTAAGACCTCAGACACTATCTCTTTTGATAGCCGGGCACCATCAGCTTTCTTCACCACATTTACTTGTTCACCCGCTTTGGCTTCAGCAGTTGTGTTGGGAGGGTGAGCATCGTAGAGTGCCAATTTAATAAAAGAAAATATTCATGCATTGAGGGAGTGCTTGAGTAGAGGCCCAAGGTCCTTCCGCCACCTTAATACTAAACCTATAAATATAGACACATAGATCTATTTCCCCATCTTCATATACATATTTGCATATACATGTCTTTGTCTAGACCTCCATAAATGCCCCTTGACTCCTAGCTCTTTCCTCCATCTCCCTTGACTTTCCTTCGGCCCTACCTCCATGCTCCGTCCCCACCTGGGCTATAGCTATCCCTCTTCTCTACGCAACCTTACACTTGATCATTCCCCACCAGGTCTGCCACTCCCCCCTCACTACCATTTTGTGTCCCATGTTGTTCCCTTGTCCCTGTGTTTGTTAACACCACTTCCTTACCCCCCTACCTCCCCCCACCCCAAGTCCCCCCGGAACTGTCGGTTCCATTGTTTTTCCTCCATATAGGTAACCCAGCTTGTCCTATTCAGACAGACCTGTGGAGGCACTAACATGCACAAAAGCAAGAAAGGAAAACAAAGCAACAGTATACAAACAGACAACAAAACAACAAAAACAAACCACTGACAGAGAACAAAACAAAACACTTCACAAAAGAAAAGCTTGTAGTTAGTTCAAGGATCGTTTGTTGGCCCTTAGGAGTGTTTTCTAGTCCTGTCTGTTGGGGCACCACGCCCTGGCCCCAAAGTCCACTTTCAGCATTCCCTGGGCACCTTGCCACTCCATTCCCTTGCTGTTCCGCTGTACTCCCCCAGTACTTTGCCTCGGTGTGGTGCGATCAGGTCAGGTGCAAGTCCCACACTCCAACCTGGTAGTTGATGGAGAAAAGACGAACACAATTCCACTCTGAAAAGGTGGATCAGAGAAGCAGTCCCCTTGTCCCCACTCCTATTTAACATCATACTAGAGGTCCTAGCTAATAACATAAGGCAAAGAAAATGCACCAAACATATTTGTCTGGGGATGAAAGAGACAAAATTATCGTTATTCTCAGACAATATGATTTTATATATTGAAAATCCCCCAAACTCCACAGTGGAGTGTTGAAAATGATAGAGGAATATGGTACAGTGGCAAGATATAAGATCAACAAACAGAAGTCTGTCAGACTGCTATACACATCAGAAAAGATCACAGAAGAGGCCATTTAAAAAGTAGTATACTTTACAATAGCTAACCACAAATGAAATATCGAGGAACAGCCGGACCAATTGATGATATATTTCTCTTTTGGGATGTTGTAACGGATGGGCTTGTCCATGACACATCATCTCCACAACATGTTTTTATTATGCTTTTGAGTCTCTAGTCCACAAGAGGAAAAAGACTACGGAGCGGATTAGATTACATTTCCTTCACTTTGTACAGGGAGGGCGTGAATTATTGACGCACACCATGATTTCCGGACCTTCCCAGACAGCAGGATGTATGAGGGGTGGATCAAGAACATAAGCCCAGTTGTGAGATGTTCCCAGAAGCACTCTGAGGCAAATTACCATCTGCATGGTTTGCAAACTGCACCAACCGTTTTTGTCAGCCACCATGCTCCATCAGCAATCTGCTGAAAAACACAAACATGCCCTCATGCCCAAATTAATACCAGGTCGGGGCCATGCCTTGAGGCAAAACAAGCCAATGATATCTCTTCATTGGTTCTTTGAAGTTGGTGGAAGGAACACCAAAGGCAAATCTTTTATAATCATTTGGATCCAAGGGCATGGTATAAAAACAATCTTTTAAGTCTAAAATGATCCTGTATGTATTGGCTGGAATTGTAGGGGGGAACGGAGCCCAGACTGCAGGGCTCCCTTAAGTTCCATGGTATCATTAACCCTCCTTTACTGTTTTTCCTTGCAAAGCAGCTGCTATAGCAAGCCCCTGACTAAAGGAAGGTCCAATGTCCGAACATAGTCTGATATCACTGGACAGGTTGCCCTTTTTTCTAAAATGTCTCAGCACTGCCTGACAAGCAGTATTTGCATTTTCGAAAACGAATTGTTTCCATTCTGTGGGGGAAAGCACCACGACGGAAACTGTATCTAATAAAGATTTAGTAAAAGGGGTCGTCGGGACATATTGGGCACAAGCAACCTTGAGTTCTAGTAGCTGTTTGAATGGAATTGGAGTATGATCTCTAACCAGATTATCCTGGGCATCCTGATGCTCAATCGCAGGGAACAGCGTACTGAACTCCCCTACATCCTTTCCTTGTTCTGCTGCAGCATGTACAGAAGCACTAAGCATAGATCCTTTCCTGGAGCCCTAGTCACAGACGATGCTAGAACTGACAAGTCTTCTAGCAAAGCATTCTTTTCGCAGAATACACTCTGAGGTCTCTGAAATACCTTGGCCCCAGTAAATTTTGACACTCATTCCTGGGACTCTATCGGAGAGTGCTTTTCTATTAACTTGAGTCACATCTCCCTCACTTTTGCTGCTAATGATGTATAAGCTTCCTCCCAGCCTACCACCTTTGTTTCATCCGGGCAGGACTCCTGAGTCTTTTGCACCGCCTTATGATTCTCAGGTTGAGGCGCCTCCGAGATGGCAAAAATTCCTAAGTCCTCCTCAAGATAATATGCTGCCTCTTCTAACTGCTTCACATCTCCAAGATCAAGGGATTTCTCCTCCTCGCTTTCAAAGCCCTCAAGGTTAGTTTTCAGTGGCTTCGGTGATGGAGGGGGAGGAGGCAGAGGCGTAGAAGGAAGTTTACATTCACTTTTGCTTGCGCATGCAAATGGGTTGTTTTCAGGACAGAGTCCCTCATGCCTAGGGTCCGGGCTATCCCTAACTAAATTCCATGAGCTAAACGTGTCTATGGGAACCTTACTAGGTCCATTAGCGGTATAATGATCTTTTAACTGTTTCCCTCCTTTTGCCAAGTTTCAATATTTACAGTCCCATCCTCAGGAAACCAAGGACATACCTAAAACACAAAATCTAAAAACTTCTCTACTCTTTGGTAGCTTACATTTGTTCCTCTAGCTTTTAACATATTTGCAAAACTCTGTTTGCTAATTCCTTGCCCCATTTTTCTCCCAAGAGCTCCTCACAGCACCACCAATCTCTTTGTGTACACCTTTGTAATCTGTGGTGTCCTTCACTTTGTCCCCCGTTTTCAGTGTCCATGTTTTGGGCACCACTCTTGTCGGAGCCAGTCAATGAGTTCAACAGTCCTGAAAATGGGAGTGAGAATTAAGGAAAAAAGAAAGACAGAAAATATTCGGAGTGTAACAGGGAATAATGAAACTCCGAATATATGTTACATGGTACTTTTATCCATGCAGAAACAACTCGGGATTAATTATTTCATTGATAAGCAAGAACATTTTTTACACATAGCTATTCTATCTTCTGCCAAGCCAGATATCCTTGAAAAAAATTAAGCAACCTGCTCTTTGCAGAACTTTCATACCTCCTTGTTTTTGTTCTTAACAGTATGTTAAAAACGTTAAGTCACAGAAGAAACCAGCAAACACTGACTCATAGGTCATGAGAATTCTCAGACATTTCAAGGCCGAGTCTTAATGGCCTTCAACATTTCTCGTTTCTGTTTTTTATACCAAAAGCTACTATTTGGGTTGAAATGAAAAGGAGAGGAGGAAAAAATTCCCATTCTTATTATTAGAAATCAAAGTAACAATCATGATCATACTGCAAACTTTTCTTCAACACAATTATAAAATTAGTAATATTAAAAAGAACAATAAATATCACATTTTTAGTGAGCGAGTTCCCATTAGGACAGAAAAAGACAAAAGTCTTAACTTTGCTAGAGTAGATGTCTTGGATAGCATTTAAAGTGCATAAAGGTTTTCCTAAAATATTTAATACTCTAAAGTTTCTTGTGTAAAAGTGAGTAGGATCACCCAGAAGCACAGACTTATGAAAGTACTTGTTTTATTGCAGAACATTCCCTTAAGATGTAGATAATAAATAAAAGTGTTATCCCTTGATGGTGGCTAGCGTAGCAGGAGAGTACTCACTGACAATATGGAACCAAACTTACCTCGCCTGACCCTTAGCCGAACAAAATCGCTGAAAGCCTAAGTATAAATTCAACTGGCAAAGGCCGGAACAAATCTGAAATTATGTCCTGAAGCAACTCTAGTCAGTTTATGTATGAAGCCTTCAATCTGAAGGGGAGGAACATAAAAATTTGTAGCTGAAAATCTTTTTCAGGAAGGGAAAAAGGAAAGGGAAGGTATAGCTTCTAGACCAGTAAAACCTTTTCAGGAGGAAAGAAACCATGAGGAATCGTATCTCACATCCAGGTTCAGGATGCCTGCCTAGGAAAGAGGCTCAGTCAAAAGAGCAGAGAAATGCCCTGTGGCCCAAACACTGCCATAACTGTTACCATTGGCAAGTAAAAAAGCAAGTAAAAATAAAAGCAAGGGGCATCAGGGAAGTTAAAAATCAAGATTCTCTCTAGGGAGGGTGCAAGTGAAGACAAAACCAAACATAAAACTAAAAATGAGGCTGATAGAGAAATTTGAGAACTTGAGTAGTTTTAGTAAACCATAACTTTAACATAACATTGTATATAGTTAATTAGTAATGGAGCTCTCTCTATATTTTCATAAACCACGACAATCAAAGTCTAGCAGCAGTTAGGTCATACTCATTCCACAAGGGAAAGCATCATATATACACAATATGCTGATATGGATGGTCCTATTGAACATATTCATCTATCCACAAAAAGTGATGGGTAGCACAAAAGAGTAAGAAAATAGACATTATTGATACAACATCAACATCGGATTCACCCTTGACACAGAAATGGATACTAGAGAGTTACATATGAAACTCAAACTAAATGTGATGATTATATTAAAAGATCTAAAGGAAAATGTCAATGAATGTGTTATAAATAGTATTTCAAGCAAAGACACAAAGAAGGTGACCAATAAAAAGAAAAACATCTACGGAAATTTATTTTATTTTTGAGACAATTCTAATAGAAAAATAAATAATATTTTTAGAAAATAATGAAAAACATGTTAAAGGAAAACAAAGAATCCACAGGAAAGAAGATAATGGAGCTCAGTGCAGCTCAGACCCCTTCATTTAACTGGACTCCTGGAATCACACTGACTTCCCCTCACCTCATTTCACTGTGATGTGTACATGGTAATGGCCTGGGAAGCAATGGAGGTCAGCGTTAAATGGATTTGACAATGAAAGGGCTCACTGGTGACATGTACTCAAGACATCAGAGTAGAAGCATAGTCTGTGCTCTCACCACTCCATAGCATACCAACCCACGGCTGATTTCAGAGAATCTAGAGACAGAAAAGGTGAGTCACAAACCTTCATGTTTCAATCCCTGAGCCACTCACTTCGGACCATTTCCCCCAAGAAAAGGAAGAAACCTAAATATTCTTGGGAACGAAATCCGTGATTCCCTGGTGTGTTTATGATCCGGATTGAGTTAGATGTAATCTAAATAATATATTATGAGACTATCTTATGGATTATGTGGAGATTTGCATGTAATAGTAGTTTTGTAATAAAGTTAAAACGGGGTTCATCTGGAATGAGAATGTTGACTGTTTCTTCAGAGAGCACAGGTCTGTCCATGACTTCTCCGCTCACCAAGACCAAGGTCCAGTTTTTCCAGGCCACAGAAAGTGATGAGGAAGATCGTTGAGGAGGGAGACATGGTGTGGACTGAGAATGAGTTTGATAATAAAGGCAGTGATCCTCTACTCTCAGGGAGTTATATATTTATAAGACACAGAGAAAATACTAGGACATTTAAATTGTCAGATACGTATTTTTTTTGCATTAGATTATGGCAATGTTGGTACATATTCAAAAATTTGAAGATCAGCTAATCTAGCAATCTCATTAAATTCAGCCCTAAGTGGCTCCCATTCAATGTGTGCTGTAAACAGGAATGGCTTTTGTGAGTCACTACACAAGGAGAGCTTTTCTTTGACAATACACTGCTAGGTCTACTCAAGAGTCATTGCAGTGTGGACAGAGAATGTGTGACCCTAAAGCAGTTTACCTTTGACACGGGAAGTTATTGTTTATCCAGAAAACCATCATTAATAATGTTATTCACACCTAATCTTCAGTCTTGTATGGAATGCTGTACTGAAATATCAGAAATTCCTGACCTAAGGTTGTGCGTCACTAGATAATATAAATGTTACTGATATCATACAATAAATTCGTAGCGAAGCCACCAGAAATAGGGTGAGGATATTAACAGGACAGAAGTGGAACTCTGGGTGAAAGCAGAAACAGTGGCTCACATTCTATAGGACTGAGAAGGTGAAGATACAACATGTGACATGTAGAACTGAATGATGCCATTCGGCCACAGAGATCTCCCTGAATCCTGAATTTGCACAGACAAGTTAGTGTCTGTCTTGAACATCATGGTCTAAAGGTTCTGGAGGATAGACAGATACAAAATATTAGCACCAAGGTAATAAAAGACAATTGGTGAGTTTATGATTTTGCAGATGGGATTAAAGAAATAACAAAATAAATACCAGGACACCATGGTTAGGAAAACAACCATATTAAACAACAAAAACAAAAATGTGTGTCGTTTGAAGAAGCAATTCAATAAAAATAGGCTGACCGGCTAGATTTTGACCAAATAGTTTTCCTCACAAAGCGTGATGGAAGAAGATACTGTCAAACATTCAGCCAGTCATCCAACACTGAGTAGCTCCCTTTACCTTCACCGTGAGGCTGATCAGAGAGTGTTTACTGAGTGTCATCCGAACTCTGATGAATTGTTCCGTGACAGAGACATTTCCTATCCTTAAGGCAAGGGTGTTTGTTACTATAGACAAACTATATTCTCCCGTTTAAATATAACTGTTGAATTCACAGATATCAAAAGTAGGCTCAAAATTGTTATTTTTAAGTTAGAGTGAATCCCTAGGGTAACTGTGAGATGAGAAGAACCCGCAGATCACCACAGGAAACCAGCTTTGAAGCTTCAGGTGCACCTGCTCTTGGCTCTGAGTTCTGCGCTCTGTTGGTTCTCAGCGTCCCCTGGAGTCTAGTCTCAACCCTGCATGGCAGGTTTGTGTCTGGGCTCTCACTGACTTCCCCTCACTGTGTCTCTTGCACAGTAATACGTGGCCGTGTCCTCGGCTTTCAGGCTGTCCATTTGAAGATAGAGAGTGTTTTTGGAGTTGTCTCGGGAGATGGTGATTCGGCCCTTTACGGAGTCTGTGTAGTATATGCTACCACCAGCATCAGTGATGCTTGCGACCCACTGCAGGCCCTTCCCTGGAGCCTGGCGGATCCAACCCATGTAATAATCACTGAAGGTGAACCCAGAGGCTGCACAGGAGAGTCTCAGAGGCCCCCCAGGCTTTGTCAGATCACCCCCAGACTCCAACAGCTGCACCTCACACTGGGCACCTACAAACACAAAGGCAATGTCATTAGGCGGAACACATACAAACTAAGGCACTCAAAATTGCATACATACACAGCATGGTCTACAATGATTAACGTGTAAAATGGCCAAAATAAAAGCCAAGGTTGGTACAAAATTCATGAAGTTTCCTGTGGACCAGCTCCTGGGCACAAATGGAAACAGCAGAGATCCCAGAGACTAGAACTGTCCTCTGAGATCTCCCACATCAGGGGCTGTGGCAGGTTTATGAGCAGGCAGAGAGCTGCATTTGCATGTCCTCTGATATTTAGAAGCAGAGGAGTAGAAAATATGGGCAAGAGTTCTCCCTCAGACTCAGAGAAATACAAGCACTCTCACAGGAAAACAGAGCTCTTAAAGAGGTTCTTTATCAAGCATTGCTTTAACTGCTATATATTATCAACATATAAAAAAGTAGTTTTCGACTTATAAACTTTACATTACATAAAACAACCTTTGTGATATTGTAGCTCATAATGCATCCTCTCTCGTCCCGCTGAAGGTGTGAATACACACGATGACAGTGGATGGCTGTATTATCCATTTCTTATTTAGGAATATTATTGGGTTTCATGCCTTCCAAGGAATTTCCATATTTCACTGATGTTTTAAAACTGTGAACATGCAGTTGTTCATAGAGCATGTCCAGAAAACATGCACAATGGTGTCTCCTCTGGTTTCTGGTCACGAGATTCCGGTTCTCCTTCTTTTGCTATGGTCAGGAAAACTAGATATTCATCACTTTGCTTCATCTTCTCGAACAGTTTTCCTTGAAATGACTTACTTATTGTACTCATGATATCTTTTATTTGTCTCTATTCATGATTTTCCCCTACTGACCTATTATATGACAGACTTATGTTTTTCTAGTTTCATTAGGTAGAACCTGAGGTAATTGATTTCAGAAATAGTTGACTTTGATATCAAAAAAAGGACCCAATCCTACTGTCACCTGGGAACAGGTTACTTGAATGACATACACAAATATTAGCATGTTGCTTATAATGCCTATGGGGTCACAGCAAAAGGGGTCATTAGTGTTTGTAGTTTCCATGGCCATAGTCTGTCATACTGGATATGACAGTTCTGTCAACACCGCCAGCACACACACTTCAGTTACAACAAAATAGTGGTTTAGTTGTTTCTATCCTCATTTACATTCTCTATTTTTGCTCAAGTCAACAAATGGAGCATCAGAGGAGATACTCACGGGGTTTCCTGGCTGGTGCTCATCCATGTCATCCATATATTGGCCGTGTTCTACTTGTTAGAAAATAAGTTGTGGTGAGAACACTCTACTTTCAGTTTGCTTAATACTATTACCCAATGAAGACCTAGCTGATCTCTCCAGGATCAGGATTTTGAGAGATTGTGTAGATTGGTCAAACAGGGATGAGAACTCTGTGTGTTCAATTGTGTGGGGCACACAGGTGTGCACACACAGAGAGGATTAACTGTGGTTTACCCATGAGCTGTGCATTACATGTGTTAATTCCCAGTGTGGTCATTAGAAAAAATAAAACTGGAACACAGAGTTATCAAACAGATTATTGTAGACACAGCTTTCATTCTGAACTGTAAAATCAATTGTAAAACACTAAGGAACTTTCTTTATTCATGTCCCAAGGGAACACATAGGATAAAATACTGATGTTAGCTGATGAGACAGTTCTGATTTCTAGAGATCTTAAATACAACAACAGAATGAAACATCGCCCAGTCTGAGACAGTCTCACAATTGTTCTTATATTTGGGGCTAAGGTTGCAACCCCTGTGCCTATCTGTCTTTTCTAGAATCTTCCTGTTTGAGTAGATTAAACACCTGTAGCAAAATACACACATATTAATGCATACATATTATCAAATACATAATCACATACATGCAAAATGTAAACACACTGGCAGGCAACACATAATGACATTTGTATACTAACAGCCATATTAACATATATATGCATACTCTGAACAAAGAACATAAACTAGAACTAACAAACCTTCCTTATTACTCTCTCAGATAAATAAATACACATGCATTTACTTAAGAAAAAACACAAGACACACACTAAAATATACTAGAATAATAATAATGAAATAAATGCAGACCAGACTACAAGTTCTGTCACATAATATAACATATCAAGGCAAATAGTAGTTCATGTGTACTAGCACACACAAAAAACACAGACATAAAGTGCATACAAGATCATACACACACTGAGCTACAAGAATGTGGAGGTCTGTAGCAGAGATATTTTCTGTGCAGGTGGGGGAAATAGGTACCTAATTTAACTAATCTTTCATAGGCTCCTCTGCACTTTACCACCGAGGGGCCATGTTATCTGTGGGCTTTGAGTGACCCCTGAGCCCAGTCCTCTCCCTGTATGGGTGTTTGTGTCTATGTTCCCACAGCCTTTCCCCCTGTTTGTTTCTGACTCAGAAAGACGCGATCATAACTACAGCACCCACAGTGCCAATTGAGGGAAAATCAGTCCCCAGACATGTCGGTAGAAAAGGATATTCTGATCACAATAATATGTCAAGGCATAGCCACCCACAGAACTTGCAGGGAACCTGTGGGTGTCCTGTACAGAACAGGGTGTTTACAGCAATTGCACAAGGGGACACAGGGCAGGAAGGGCAGTGAGTTCTGTGGAGGCACATTGTTACTAAGCATAAAAGGTGTCTGTTACCCTTTTCCCAGCCTTGTATCAATATTCACAACGACTAAGTTCAACAAACAGCCTTTTTGAGAAAAAAACTAACTCTCAAATTAGTCTGTGGTGGACAAGGGCAGACAGGAACTGTGAATTAATAAAATGAATTAACTCAGAGAAGAAAACCTCCAATTGGATGAATGGAGATAGGTAACTTGATCTAGGATTGGGCTACTGGTGATGAGTTCTTATAGTGTGTTGTCTGAAAAAAAATATATATATATAGACAATGATAATAAAGTGAGATCCTCTGCACAGCAGGGACTGTTGTCTCGAGGAAGGAGGGAATACAGGAGGGGTATTGAAAGCAAGGGATAAAGTGTTTGATGAAGCAAATGATGTGAAGAGAATTCATCCTAGATGTAGGAGTTACCAAATACATGGGAAATTTGGGGCGATTCAAGGGGAAAACAGAAACGAAACTAAGTTCAAAATCATCCTATCATCATAGGGAGACTGAGTGAGTGTTTCAGAAAGGAGTGCAGAGATGCACTGATTCCCTGAGGGAGAGTGAGATAAAGAAGAATCTCCAGACACAACTAAAATCTAGTATGAAGCTCCACCTGCACCATTTCCTGGGTCTAAGACCTGTGCTTTGTGGGTGCTGAGAGACTCCCTACAATACAACCTCTTCCACTAGGGGACATTCATGTCTGCGTTAACTCTGACTTACTCTCATTGTGTGTGTGTTGGTCTGTGTAGACCAGAAAAACAAATCCATAGACACACGCATATTGTGTATAATAGAGATTTTTATATAAAGAGCAATTGTACATTAAGAAAGCATCTCAACCCAGTCAGGTCCAAGCCCATAAGTCCAGTATTAGCCCATATGTCAGATACTAATCTATAAAGTTCTCTTCAGACTCATGAAATACATGCAATGATGCTGAATGCAAGATGATCACAGGCCAGTGGGTAGAAAGTCTTTTGATCCACTGGCATTGTAAGCTTCTCAGCGCTGACAGGGGTCTCTACATGCCTTCTCCAGCACCCAGGGCTGCATCAGGGTAGGTCCATGTGGCTTCTACTCAGGGATGTATGATAGGGAGTCACCCATGTCAGTAGGTTGTCTCCCAGGGATTAGAGAGAGTGTCTTCCACCTCCAAGAGGGAATGTGAGATTTCCCAGAATTCACAGGAGAAGGCATGCCCACACAGAGGCTTTATTGGCTATGATCCAATTGACGAATTCGATTCAAACCCTTCCTTCTTTATCCTCTCATGTCCCAAATTTACACCAGATTATGTAACTACCATACTCTGCATCATTTGCACAAAAATACAAAAAGTGTGTCCTTGAATTTGAGGTTGTCCATTTGAAGTTATAGTATGTTCTTACCATTGTCTCTGGAGATGGTGAATTGGCCCTTCGGAGGGTCTGTATGGCTTATCATACCAACAGTAGTAATATATGAAACCCACTGCCGCCCCTTTTAGGGGGTTAAGCTGCTAAGCAGACCCTGTGCATATTATAAATACAGACAGTGAATGCAGAGACTGCAGGGGAGAGTCTCAGAGAAGCTTCAGGCTGCCTCAAGCCTCCCTCAGATTCCATAGCTCCACCTCACACTGTACAACTGCAAGCACACAGACATCCTGATCATGAAAATCATAACATATTCACTGCCTCTCACTCATGTCTCCTCATACACACTTTCTCTCCATCAAAGCACCTTTTGAAATTTTAAAAAGGAAAATTGAGCTCAATAGAGATTCCATGGTGACTTAATGTGTTCAGTAATGAATGGCGTCACCTGGGAATTCCAGAGTTGGAGCACCTCTCCAAGAGCTTCAGAGTTGAGAATTGGATGGTTTTCAACAGCAGGGGAGGGGTCTATTTGCATACCTTCTGCCTATATAGTCATAAGCGATGTTGAATGACTTCTAAGAGAGTTATTCCAAGAGTAGATAAGAATGTTCTAGATATATTGGAGAGCCTTGTCTGTGGGGTTAATTATGCAGTGGGCTGCTAAATGCAAGATCAGTCATTCTAAATCACCAATGACTGCAGGTCAGAGAATGCTCTCTACTCCCATGAAGGTTTATAGACTCAGAAGCCTACAAGGGCAGTCCTATTCTGTCCTATAGGGTGGTTATGAGAAAGAATTGACAGAGACACTTCCTTGAAATGTGCTCCCCTCCTCCCCACCCCTTAAGTGTGGTGCTTATTCTGTTCTTGATGCAGTTAAATATTCCCCGTAGAAATATATATTTAATCTGACACAAGCTTCCCTTGTCTAATTCTGTTTTAAATTATCTTTTGGAGAAGGAAATTCATATGCTAAAAGGAAAAGCTTCCTCAACTCCCTCTGAACCTGCCCTTAATTGTCCCCTTGAACTGGAAATGACAGTGGCTCCTGAGTCTCACTCCTTCCCTGCAGGTATGTATTACCTTGAATTAAGCTTGCCTTCCCTTTGCAAGGCTTTTGCATACCAAGAATTAAAGTACCGATTTAAACTTAGAAGTTCTATAGATGCTGAAGGTCTCTACATCTCCCAAAGAAGCCAATGCTGTCTGTGAATTTGCGTAACACATCGGCACGTTTCCAGGGCATCTTCCAAAAACTAGAAGGAACTCTCCCATGTTTGAGGAGTTTATTGTGCTCTCCAAATCTAGGTATTATGCTTTACAATACAAATGATTTGTTTTTATAAAATACTTTTATTGAGGGTCGTTATAGCTCTTATCACAATCCATGCATTCATCCATTGTCAAGCTCATTTGTACATATGCTGTCATCATCATGTTCAAAATGTTTTCTTTCTACTTGAGCCCTTGATATCAGCTCCTCATTTTTCCCCTCCCTCTCCTACCCTTCCTAGCTCATGAACCTTGATAAATTATAAATTATTGTTGTCATATCTTGCATTAGCTGTTGTTGTTTGTCCCACTGGGAGGGAGTTATATGCCAAACCTTGTGATCAATTTCCCTTTTCTACTCCCACGTTCCCATTACCCTCTTGGTATCTCTATTCTCATTATTGGTCCTGAGGGGTTTATCTGTCGTGGATTCCCTATGTTGCGAGATCTTATTTGTAGCAGTGTACATGTTTTGGTCTAGTCAGATTTGTAGGTAGAATTGAGGTCATGATAGTGGGGGGAGAAGCATTAAAGGACTAAAGGAAAGTTGTTTGTTTCATCAGTGCTATAGTGCACCCTGAATGGCTCTTCTCTTTTTTGTGACCCTTATGTAAGGGATGTCCAATTGTATAGAGATGGGCTTTGGGTCTCCACTGCACACTCTTCTTCATTCATATTGATATGATTTTTTTTGTTCTGGGTCTTTGGACACTTGTGTGCTTCTTCCATGTGAGCTTTTTTCTTCTCAGGTAGATGGATGTTTGTTTATCTTCAAGCCTTTAAGACCCCAGACACTATATCTTTTGATAGCCATACACCATCAGCTTTCTTCACCACATTTGCTTATGCACCCAATTTGTCTACGACCATTGTGTTGAGAAAGTGATCATCAGAGAATGCTAGGTCATTAGAACAAAGTGTTCCTGCATTTGGGGAGTGCTGAAGTTGAGGCCCAGTTTCCATCTTCAACCTCAATACCTGACATATAAATATAAGTGCACAGTTCTATTTCCCTACCATTACATTTAAATATATTTACGTAGGTACATATATGTATTTAGACCTCTATAAATGCCCTTTGCCTCCTAGTTTTTTCCTCTATTTCCTTTTACTTTCCTCTTGTCCCACTACCATGTTCAGCCTTCATTTGGGTTTCAGTAATTTCTCGCTCTTACTTTGCCATTGATTAATCCCCACTAGGCATCCTATGCCTTCTCTCTATCAATTTTAGTTCATTTGTTGTTCACTTGTCTTTGGGCCGGTTGGCCTCCCCTTCTTTTTCCCAACCTCTCCTTCTCCTGTGTCCTCCCAGAACCACTGGTCCTGTTTTTTCCTTCTCTGAATTGTTTATCCCATCTTTAATTTAGATGGATATGCAGAGACATTAATAAGCACAAAAACAAGGCAAAGCCAAATAAAACAATAAAGAAAGACAAAACCAACCAAAGAAAAATAACAACAAAAAGATAGCAAATGACAAAAACAGGAAAATCCTATAAAGAGGTCCAGCTCATTGTTTTTTTGTTTGTTTGTTTTGTTTTACTTTTAGGAATGTTTCCAGTCTAGTCTGAAGGGGTGCTATGCCACACTCTGTCCCCAAAGTCTAATTTTGGTATTCCCCGGAGACTTCATTGCTTTGATTCCCTTGCTGTTGCATGCCCTTTTGTCTTGCCCCAATGTCATGGGGCAGATCAGACACAAGTCCCACACTCAGTTTCCAGTGTTGTCCCCCCTACCGATATGGTTTAATTAGGGACATCGTGTCTTCTGGTGGGACCAGCCCTGTTGTCCTCTCTGTGCATTGTCTGCTCTGAGCAGCAATATCATCCTCGGGGATTGGTGGGTCAGGATGTGTTCACTCTCCTATCCCTTTTGCCTCTCCTCTGAGCTCTAATCAGACATGCCCCTCTCCCAAAGCTTTAGCTTCAGTGCTGTCCTTTGAAGTGCCTTCTTTGGGTGGGGAGGGAGGGGGAGAGTCCACATAGTTGGGATTGTGGTCAGCCCCATTATATGATTTATAATGACTATGAGACACTTTGATGCTTTATTAAGAATCTCATAATGTCAGTTTCTCCAAGTTTCAATATAATATACAACTGTCAATTATTTCAGAAATGGTCAAATCAGGTTTTGTTTTGTTTTCTCTTCACAGGATATATTTGGGCTGGGATTCACACACATACAGTTTCAACTTACAGTAATTTGTAAAAAAGAATTGGGATGGAGAGAAACTGATTGTGTTGAGAGAAGAACATGGAAATCAGAATTTAACGGCATAGAGAGACTACCACTCCTTCTGGGATTGATTTCAACGTGTACCAAGTGTAATTTCTTTCTCCCCTGTCTTCTCAGGAAGAACATGGGCTTTTAATGTTTAGGATCTTCCCTTCAAGAAAATAAGAGACATGGAGAACTGTAGTTGCTGAAGTGTCCTTGAAGAGGTTCTTCACGTGAGTGAATTGGGAAACTCCAGACACAAGAGCAAACAAACACTTGGCATCCCCTGCACCTGCTCCTGTGGAAAAAACTGTGTTCCATGTACCCTGAGCTCCCTCTGCTGCCCAGTTAGTGTTGTGTTGCTTGAGATGTTTGACGATTTAGCCTTCATTGTGTCTCCTGGTACATTTCCTACATTTTATATGTCAGTGTCCTCAGGTTTCAGATTGTTCAATTAAAACACACGCAGCTGGCTGAGCTATCATGGTTGCAATGCATCAATATGTGAAGACCGAGTGGTTGCTACGACTCTCATCACAAGGCTTCTGTGCCACCTAACACAGGTTGTTTTTCCCAGAGTCTTTTAGATCTAGACACTTGATATTTGCATGTTAGACATAGCTCTTTGAGACATAGCACATAACTTTCCCAACTCATGACTGGTCTTTAGCAGCTCTACCTGCACGATCACACCTAGGAATATGGGGGAAATCCAATTAAAAACCATTCTAAGATGAAAAGCACTGTTTTTGACATGAAGGTGCTCACAGGGTAGGACATTTGTGTCACCAAGAAGGATCCAGAAGAGTGTCACTTTCACAGGCATTTCTGATCAACATGGTAAGGATGAAGGCCTAAGATACCTGACTTTCATGTATGACTTGGAGCTCTGCTGCCACATTTTACTGCAGGTGATTCACGTGTGCTGTGCTTGTGGAAGCAGAAGGAGGACGGCTCTGAGTAGGAGCAGCTGAGTAATGGCCTCTAGAGGGGATTTTCCTGACCTGTGTTCTGTGAGGTCAATCTTTACCCTTCATCATTTGCACTGACTGTGGACAATCAAGTCTTCCTGAAAACCATGTGTAGATTTGTAGAAATGCAGGCAGTTGGCCTGAGGTGTGAGCCATAATGAAGGGAATTCCTGGGGATACTATTTTCCTAGGAATGTTCCACTTTCTCTCTGGGCAGCCCAGTTCTAACCTTAGGTCAAGGGTAACCCATGAGATGTGCAGGCTGTAGGTTTAAAATGGAAGGTAAAATGATGAACATTTATGAGCATCCACTTCTCTTAAAAATTAAGAAAACCTTTATTGTCACTTTTCCACTTGTCATATAATTCAATACTTCATCCATATCAAGAAGAGTTGTACAATTTTTACCACAGTCAATTATAGAACAATTTCTCCCCTCCATAATCGTTATTCATGTAATATATTTCACATACTTGCAAACATGTATGCAACAAAACTTTCACCAGTTCAACAACTTCTACATCTGTAATGCAGTGCCATTTAGTATACTTTTCATGTTGTACAACCATTATTTTTATGCCCCTGCATATTGTTCCACCACCATTAAAATTAATTAACTGCCACCTAAGCAAAAAATCTTCCCCCTTCACACTTGGTAACCATAGATCAAGTTTGGTTTCTTCCTTTCTTTCTTATTCTTTCTTTCTTTCTTTCTTTCTTTCTTTCTTTCTTTCTTTCTTTCTTTCTTTCTCTCTTTCTTTCTTTCTTTCATAATGTTCCTGACATAGCATTCACTTTTCCATACTTAAAACATTTCTAAAAAAAAGCGTTGTATATCCATCATCATAATAAGCTTAATGCTCCCTCCTGCCTCACAGATCCACTGATTACCCTCCAATTCCCCTCCTCCTTCCTTATAAACCATTATCTCAGTTATTGTCTCTATGCATCCACTTGTTTGCTTCCAAAGAGCGAGACAATAATAAAAACAATGAAAAACAAAGATAAAATGAAACATAAAGAAAACTAATAATAACTTAAAGATACAAATAAAAGTAGAGTTCAAAACAAATAGAGAAGGTACCTACTTCTCTTTTCTTGTCCGCCTTTTCATCTGCCTACATGGTTGTTGTGATAGTTGCATAATCTGTTGTCACGTTGAGACTTAAGAGTGAAGGTGTGGAGTGTAGTCTATCAATCCGGGTGCTGTTTGATGACATCATTTGGAGGTGCTGAGGAGATACATAGCTCACTGGAGGCAGGACACAGGCTCACGCCCTGTGAGACATTCCTGTGAACAAGATACATGGAGCTACACTAGAGCTCTGGAGCTGAAGGAGCCATATGGAAACCCCTGATAGCGTTGAGATGTTTCCACCTCCACTAGATCCACAAGAATTTCCACTCACTGGCATGTGGCGTTCCTGCATTCAGCATCATTGCATATGTTGCATGAGTCTGAATAGAAATTTGTAGACTGATATCAGACTTAGGAACTTGAATTGGACTGGGCTGGTATGCTTTCTTAATGTATAATTGCTCTTTGATATAAAGTTCTCTCTTATACACATAGGAATGCCTATGAATTTGTTTCTCTAGTCCACCCAGAGTAATACATGTGGAGTTTCACATGTTCACTTTCCAGGCACTAGGTAGAGGTGCCCATGGTTTATGACAAGATTTAGTTAGATCCATCCTCTAGGTGATCATATTCTGTGTACGGGATCTTAACATGGCTCTGATCAATACTTACTTTCATTGAAAAATCAACGAAGATAAGGGCATTAAAGCAAAGTGTGGTGCAGAAAGCAGATGGTGCCAGGCTATCAGTGATCTGCGGTCTTAAAGGCTTGTCTTCAAACAAGCAGCCATCTAAGTGAGGTGTCAAGGAAGTCCATAATGAAGAAGCACACCAGCATATGTGACCCAAAGATAGTGACAATTAAATTCAAATGTGATGAAGGAAAATGCTTCAGAGCTCAAATTCTGAACATCCAATTTGTTGAAGGTTAAGTGGACAGTGAGAACTCAAAATCCATCTGAAGAATATCTACTCATATTAAACCTCTGGCAGATCCTCTTGAAAAGATTTACTATCAGACAGAGATGATTGTGAACTTGATAATGGTGGATCAGACCATGGCATAATATGATAATTGGTCAGTTGACCTACCTTTCGACCCAACCTGAATTTGTTCTAAGGTAAAGTATTTCTCACTTCTTTCATGACAGAATTTCTTTTTTTGTTGAACTTTAAAAATATTGATGGTAGTCTTTCTTATTCTTTATTTTCATTTTTATCTTTATATTTTTATTTCTTCTTGCTGTTTTTTATTAATAAATATTTTTATTGGGGCTCATACTACTCTTATCACAATCCATACATACATCAATTGAGCAAAGCACCCTTATACATTCGTTGAACTCATCATTCTCAAAATTCACCTTCCACTTGGGTTCCTGGAATCAGCTAAGTTTCCCTTTTTTCTCTCTCCCCCTCCCTCCCAGTTCCCCCCTTCCCCCTGGTCCCTTAATAGTTTATAAATAATTATGATATCTTATCTTATACTGCCCGGTGTCTCACCTCACCCATTCTCCCATTGCCCATCCCCAAGAGAGGAGGTCACACATAGATCTCCAAGATCGGTTCTCCCTTTCTACACCCCATTCCCTCCTGGTGTCGCCACTCTCACCGCTGGTGTTGAGATGTTCGTCCGCTCTAGATTCCCTGTGTCTCCAGATCCCTACTACACCACTGTGCATCCTCTGGTATAATCAGGTCCGCAAGGTAGAATTGGGGTCATGATATTGGGAGGGAGGAGGCGTTCAGGAACTAGAGGAAGGTTTTGAGTTTCATTGTTGCTACACTGAACCCTGAGTGACTCATCTCCTCCCCACTACCCGTTTGGAAAGGATGTCCAGCTGTCTACAGATGGGCATTGGGTCCCCATCACTCACTCCCGCTCATTCACGGTGATGTGATTCCCACCCCCCACCCCCGCCTTTGTTGTTTGAGTCCTGGCCTCCTCTGCCCTTCACGATCACACATGGCTTCTTGCTGTTTTATTTTGGTTTTATTGTTTCTATTGGGTTTCCATGTTTGTAAAGCACAGAAGGTGTGGATTCGTAGAGACAATAACTGATGCACTGGTCTATGGGGCATTTGGGGAGTAGAGGAATAGGAAGGGTGAGAAAATTTGGGGAGCAAATAATGAGTGTGGGAGGAAACATAAGAATTTGTTATGATATATGCGTATATATACATATATATTACAACACTTTAAAAGTTATTTAACTGTGTGAATATGTGATATGTGAATATTATATACATCTATTTTGAGAACTACGTAAAAAAGAAACAAAGGTTGACCAATGGTTACTATGGGTGAAGGAGAAAGGGTTGTTACTTAGGGGATATTCAGTTTATATTAATGGTGGCGGGATAATTTTGTAAAGGATATTAATAATGGTTGTAAGCATGAAGAGTATAATAAAAAAAACACTCAATTGTACATGTAATAGTGGTTGAATTGGAGAATAACTTGCTGTGTACATTTTGCCAAAATAAAAATGTAATGATATGAACATGGAGGAAGAAAACATTTTAATTGATAGTGATGATGACTGTATGCCCCCCACTTAAAAAAAAGAAACATCTTTATTAATACAGTATTTATTTGTCGTTCCTCTGTCAAACCCTGAGCCAATTATTTTCCCCAGGCTTCCCGGGGAGGTGCAGGGAAAGGAATATATTGGGCATACAGATGTTGGACAAAGAAATGTGGAGGATGGAGATGGCTCCCTCAAATGGCAAAAAGATGAAGAAGGCCACCATCAGGCAGAAAAGCCCGAGGGCCTTCGAGGAGGCAAAGCCCAGAATGGCTTAGGAGAAGAGTCGCTGCTTCAGAGAAGGGTTCCTGGCATAACCCAGGATGAGGCTCCCAAACCCAGTCCCAATGCTGGCTCCGGAGATACCACTCCAACTGTGGCAGCCACAGTCAAAATGAACTTGGCTGCTGTGTCAATTGTCCCTTTGTGCTAGAATAATCTTAAAGGAAATACAGGTTTGGAAATCTTATAGGAGCAGTTCTAGTCTGTCCTGTAGGATTACTATGATTTGGAACTGATCAATGTCAACAAAATTTTAGTTTGGGTGAAAAGCAACTTTTTACAATATATTGTACTTTAATCAATGACAGCAAATTTCCAACCACCAACTTTACAATCATTAGTTGAGCCCTTAACAGTTAGTACTACCCAGACACTCCACTGAGTCTGCCTGAAAGATATTCTGACTGTGGCAGTTACATGATCTCCTGTGAACTTGTGAAGGGTGACACCTTAATGACCTCATTTGGAGGTGTGAAGGAGATAAATAGCTCACTGAAGGTCAGAAACACTCTCTCCCTGTGAGACATTGCTGTTGACAAGCCATATGGACCTATCCTAAAGGCAGCCAGAAGCTTGGAGCTGGAGGAGCCATGTGGAGACCCACGCCAGCACTAAGATGCTGTGAATGCCACTGGATCCACAAGACTTTCCACCCACTAGCCTGTGATCTTCTTGCATTCAGCATTGCATCATGTGTTGCATTAGTCTGAAGAGGAATTTACAGAATGGTATCACACATATGGGCTAATATTGGACTTATAGGCTTGATCTGGACTGGACTGGTATGCTTTCTCAATATACCATTGCTTTTTATGTAAAGCTTTTTCCTATACACATAGGAGGGTCTATGAATTTGTTTCTCCAGTCCACCAAGACTAACACGGACCTTCTCAAAATATATGCTGATCACCCCTGACAAATTTCTACTCCCTATGGAACAAGTTCATTTTTGTTGGCTGTTTTTCTCTCTCTGAGAATGTTTTCTTTTCTGAACAATACAACTTTGAATTCACAGATATTAAGGGTAGGCACTGAATCATAAAAAAAACCCCACAAATTCCTAGGGGGAAACTGTGAGATGAGGAACCCTGGATCACAATAGAAACCAAGACTAGAAACTCCCTCTCCAGATGCTCCTGAGTCAGAACCCTTCCTTCTTTTCATGCCCTCACAGAGCCCTGCAACACTGCTCCCTCCCTGCATAGGAGGTTTGTGTCTGTACTCACTCTGACTTCTCTCCATGTGTCTTCCCCACCATTATGCATGGACTTGTGATTCACTTTTAGATTGTCCTTTCACTGATAAAGTGTGTTCTTGGCAATGTCTCTGGAGATGGTAAACCAGCTTTCATGGAATCTGTATAATATGGGATATCAACAGTACTAATAAGACCCACTGCAGGCCTGTAACATCACTGATACAGGGCATGGAAGAGCTACGAAAAGTGAATCCAGAGTTTGCATAATAGAATCTCAAAGATGTCTTGTGCTCCCTCAAGTCTCCTTCAGACTCAACCAGTTGCTCATTACAGTTGACATTTGCAAACACAGTATATGGCGGGCATGAAAACCATCACACATGTCAAATCCCTGCCACTCATACCCACTCACACACATTGTTCTCAATAACATTACTTATTAAAATAGCTGCCTGAAAAACCCAGCTTAATACAGACTCCATGATGATTCTGTGTTCATAAAAATTGCAGAATGGGGACACTTGTAGATAATGGTACTGAGGATCTTCCCCAAGAACTGTATTGTTGGGATTGGGGTGGTTTTATCAGCAGAAGGAGGGCCTCTATTTTCATATTCTGCTCCTGGAGAGAATGAACCAGGTTCACAGATAAAGCAGTCGCAAAACCTCATGTTTCAATCCCTGAGCGCTTCACCTCTGAGAGTTGCCCCCAAGAAGAAGAAACTGACATATTGGGAACGAGGCCTATTATCCCAGGTATATTAGTCAGAGTGAGTAAGACATAAATTTGAATAAATACATCAGGAGCCTATATGTGATGGACTATGTGGTGATTTGCATGTGAGTGGTAACTTTGTAATAAAGTTTAAAATGGGTCTATCTGGGATGAGTATGTTGGCTGCTTCCTCAGAGAACACATTCCCTTCCATGATTTCTCCATTTTCCAAGACCAAGCTCCTGTTTTTCCAGGCCACAGAAAGTGATGAAGAAGATGGTTAAGGAAGGAGACATGACAAGATTGAGGATGACTTTAGGAATAAAGGCAGTGATCCTCTACTCTCAGGGACTTACACTCTGAACAAGACAAAGAATACTTAAAATATCAGATACACATTTTCTCTTCTGCAATAGATTCTGGAAAATTATTAGATATTTAAAAGTTTGAAGGCCAGTTAAATCTAGCAATCTCATTGAATTCAGCCAAAAGTGGCTCCCATTCAAAAGTGTGCTGTAAGTAGGAATGGCTATTGTATGTCACTGAGAAGGAAGAGCTTTTCATTGGCAACTACACTCCTACATCTACTCTAGAGTCGTTCTTGTGTGGAAAGAGTACATGTAACATTAAAAAAATTACCTTTGACACAGGAAGACATGTATTATACACATAGTCATCATTAATAAGGTTATTCACACCTAACCTTGCATTTTATACAGGATCTTATCCCAAACTATCTGAAATTCCTCACTTAAGATTGTGTGTCAATGGATACTTGGAATGTTACCGGTATCAAACAACAAATTACTAGCAAAGCCACCAGTAGGAGGATGAGCTAATTAACAGGAAAAATGTGGACCCTCTGGGTGAAGCCAGAAAGAGTGGCCGACATTCTGTGGGGTTGTGAAGGTGAAGATACAACACCTGGCATGAAGAACTGAATGATCCCATTTGGCCCTAGAGCTCTCCCTGAATCCTGAATTTTCACAAAAAGTTTGTGTGTTTCCTGGACTATCATGGGCTGCAGGTTCTGAAGGATAGACTGAGTTTAATGATTCCCTTTACTGTGATTCAAGGTTCTGTCCTTGACTTTGAGCCTGATAATTTGAATATGGGGTAGGTTCTTTTCATTGTTTCTGGGGACTGCAATTCAGCTATGCATCAAGTGTATGTAAGATTAAGTATCAGTAACTGAGAGGCACTGCAGGCCTTTTCCTGGCACTGGCCAATACAATCCATGTCATCATTGATGCTGGGGAGAGCAAAGACAGCTCAGAAGATTATGAGAGAGGCCCTCATCTGCCTCAAGTCGCCCCCAGACTCTACCAGCTGTACTTTGCCCTGGACATCTGCAAATGCAAAGACATCCTACCATCACACATATCCATTGTTTATCTGTTTTGTTCATCAGCTTCTTTTCATTTTAAAAATTGAAAACAGGGAATCTCAAGCCAGTAAACTCAAATGGGACTTGTGTATAATCATACCTGTTTAGTGAATGGGGAGACCTGGGAAGCCCATGGCTGTGACTTCTCTCCTAGAGTTGAAGGGTTGGCTTAGGCTGTTTTTCATCAGCAGAGCAATGTGCCCTGTTGTGTATCCTTCTATAAGAAAGATAACTAAGGGGCAGATATGACTGTCCTGAGGGAAGTAGTAGGCAATTATAATATTTGGAAATATATATGATTTCCTATTATACAAGTTTACCCATGAAACTTCATAGAGACTAAGAGGAACATGGGAAACCATAAGGATTTTTACCAGAATATAATCTCTCTTATCCATAGGATAGAAATGCCTAAGTGCACAAGCAAAAGACACCAACACAGGAAGTTATGGTCACATGTGGTTAACTACTGCAGCTGGTGGTGTGTGGTGGCAGCTGGGAACTGGATATCAGGGTTAAGAAAATAGAGAGAGAGAAGCTATATCCTAGAAGGGAGTCAGACATTTTTCCTGGGTCTATTATTGTGCGTGAGGGAGAAACATGGATGTTTGTAAGACCACACCTCATAAATAGATTCAAAAAGCCCCCTTAAGAAGGATGCCATGTCAGAAGATTAGACTAATTATCTCTCCCTTTAACAAAGCTCCATTCCATAAGAAACAATAATCAAATATAATAACCCCTAGATTTCATTTGAGAGTGCTGAAACATCAGGTGAAGTGTTTTTTTGTTTTGTTTTGTTGTTTTTTTGCTTTGGGCGGTGGGGGGGTGGGTGGACTAGAGAGTCCAAAGCCAAGAAAAGCCAAGGGAGACCTTCAACACCGATAGTCACACAATTGAACCTCTAATACCATTCTCTCCGATGCTCTGAGCTTTACCATTTGAAATCCTTGGCTCATACTCTGAGGTTTGTGACTTTGGGATAGCAGTCACCTACACCTCCCATGCAGGGAGTTTCAGCTTTAAGTTCAATGGAAGAATTCAGTTCCTTTAATATTAGCATTGTAGGAGACTCTCTTTTAAGTTGGGATAAATCTGAGATGCTGCTGAGTGGCTGGAGCTATTCGGTCTTTCACATTCCTGCTTAGTGAGAAAATGCCCCCATGTGAGGTGGAGCATCAACTAAAGAGGTGGTATTTCTTTTAAGATGTACAACTGAGCACGTGATAAATACTATATTATCATTAACAAGTCATGTCACAACAATGCCTGGGGTATGTAATCATACTAAATGATTGCATCATCTGAGAACAGGTGTCAGGCTCTGTCTTTGTGTCTTTGCTGATAGTGATGTCATCCAATATTTGCTCTTTTGAGATTGACCACTTTCACTCAGCATGAGGTTCTCTAGGTCTCTGTCGTGATGAATTTTGTGGTTTCTCCTATGGTTTTAGACATGTATAGAGTACACATAAATGAATGTCCTGAAATGACTTGATGGGAATAATATTAGAAACCCTGGTGCCATGGTGGGTAGGGCATCGACTGCCTGAAATCCAGCTTCTAGGAAGAATGATTAAAGGGTCTGCCTCCTAAAGATTTACAATCCAGACCCTACAGTGTCCCCTGTGAGTTGGAATTGACTCAATGACTGTGTTTATGGTTCAGTTGTCTGATTTGAGTCAAAGAGCACGTTCCCCACATTTTGTGGAGTTGGTTTAACAGCCCCAAACTGAAAATATTTCACAGGAAGTGAAAGCTTCCTTTTTCACTAAGCTTTTTAACTACTAATAGTAATAATTGAAAAACAAGGACAGCAAGCACATTGTCAAAGTCATTCCCCCTTTCCCGCACAGTTTCCTTCTGCCTGGGTGTCTGACATTTTCAGGATGTGGGTTTTCACTGGATTTCCCGCATAGTCATAGGTGGCAGAGTCCTCAGACTGCAGGCTGATCACCTGCAGAGATGCTGGGTTGACTGAAATGACCATGGAGAAGACACTTCCTTCTGTAAAGTCCTCTAGAGGACAGCTTGATACAGTGACTACAGCAGCAGGCTCAAACCTAGCAGATGTTGTTATGATGAGGCTGTGTAATTGTTCGGGGCCCTGTAATCAGTTCGGATTCACTGTGAGCCTGCATACAGTAGAAGTCAATAGTGACCGGGCGGTGCCCTCCTCACCAAGGTTCTATTTGAGCCCATTGCTTCAGCCATGTGTCAGTGCATCTCCTTGAGAGTCTTTATCAATTTCCTTTCTCTTGTTTTCTGAAGGATAGTGTAGGACTAGGTGATATTTGCTTCTATTTTACATATGATTGTTCTACAACAGCAATGGGAGGGTTCGCTTGTACTGATCTACAGTGACAATGAAAGTTAGAACACTAAAAGTGTTGTAAGTTTCATGGTATACTTTTCCATTTTTGAAGTCTTTTAGAAACAAATTTAATTATTTTACTCTTCTAATACTATTTGCTCTATAACTTAGAAATATGACAATTACATTTCACTATTTCTTCACCATTTTTCTCCTGGTTGCTTTTATCATCTCCCTTATGGTTTTCATAGATTTTGTGTAGTCAGGTAGATTTATAATACGATATAAAATTTTACTCATACTCTCACCACCCCACCACTGACTCAAACATAAAAGTTGGCATGCAGACAATATATAATTATCTGATACAAAGGACTCAAGAGAAATTAAATGTTTAGAAAATAATGCTGGCAACATGTGTAAAAATATACTTGATACAGTTGATTATGAATTGTTATAAGAGCTGTAAGAGTCTCAATAAAATGACCTTTTAATAAAAAGAAAATATATATTTATTAAATAATTGTTTAATTTAATCCCTGGTATAACCGAAGTTGTTTTATAATGTCCTTAGTAAAATTACCTTCCAAAATAGAGTTCGTTGAAGGTGTTTTACTGAATGAAGGCTACCTGAAATCATTATAACTATGCTTCAGATTTCTTCTTCTTTCTTCACATGTCAACCTTCAGAACTTTTTACTTGAGAAGATGGTGAGTTTTCAAATGATTGATTATTCTGATTACATACTTCTTGAGTATTATTCTTCATCTTACAGATCTCCTTTGTTTAGCTGAAAATTTAGCCAATGAGGTGAGTTCCTTTCCACACCTGAAGGTTGACTAAGAGCTCTAATTTCTGGGTTTCCATGAGTCTATTTACAACCAGTGCACCTGTCCTTTCAATGCTTGTATGTGTTGTTCCACATATTTTCAAATTCTGTGTAACCCTGCACCCAAAGGTAAAGTTATATCATTGTCTTTGTCGATTGGGTTATGCCAACAGACTCTAGTGGTATCGAGTCTATAGTCCCGACACCCCAGATTCAAGGACTCAGTCAACCAAAGTCTTGGATTATAGATAAGTTGATGTAACAACATTATTTTTATTGAAGTTTCTCATTTAATCATGCAACTTCAGTATATGAAGCTCTCAAAGGCTTTGCTGCATTCGTGTAATAAGACTGACTGTATTTTGAGGGTTCTTGTGTGTGTGTGTACATGCAAACATGCATGTATAGATTTGTGAAGTTCTGTCCTGCAGAGGAATGCCAGATCTAACTTTTCAGCAACAGGTTGTCCTCCAGAGGGTAACTAACAAGCTCCATATCCATGTCATTTGCAAGGGACTAGATGTAAGGATGAGCAGGGAGATTATTGTGATGGAAATAATTCCCAGGATTACTTTTTTATATATAAAATAACCATTGTAGTTTTATTTTTTTTCTTAAAACTACTCCGTAACTAGACATGATGTTTGTGCTGCTTGCTAAGAGAAGACCTATCAGGTTTACTTCTTTGGCCTCAAAAAACAATCTTCATAACTTCCTTAAATCTAATTATTCCAACATATCCCCTCTCCACTGTTTAGATTGGATTTTAATTTGAAGTCACCTTGAGACCGAAATTAGTGTATGATTGAGATAACTTGTCTACAGCCACTCAATGATCTCAGACATATTTAAATACATCAGTTGGAATAGCGCCAGACAGGTATGAACTGTAGAAACCCTAGTACCCAGAATTTCCACACACTAATTCCTGCTGCACCAGGCACTCAATGGGCTGCTAATTTCAACCTACCACTAGTTTATGGGGAGAATGATAAGTCTGTCTCCTCTGGTAAATATTCACAACCTAACAAGCCTTAGGGAGCAATTCTACCTTGCCCAACAGGGTCACTAAGATTAAGAGTTGACTTGATGGAAGTTGGGCTGAGTTTGAGAGCTAGGTCCAGAAAATGCATCTGAGAGAAAATAGGAAAATATTGGTGAGTTTATTAAGTATGATCTTTTGAGTAAACATGTGAAAATCAGTAGTCTCTGGCCTTATGAAACAGTGAATTAAAAGAACTATTGGCTGATGAATCTTGATTCAATAGCATCTCCCTTTCATACCTCTTGTTGCCATTTACAACCTAAAGCAGTCAACACTCACAGCCATTTCCAGACTCCATTCAGGAGCTCCAAGCTGCACAGCTTCGAAGGTTTGTCAGTAAGAGGGGACATAAAGGGCAAGTGAGAGAAAAGCCTCTAGGTCTAAAGTGATATTTTTGCCACTTAGTTCAATGATTCCAACTGTGTTAGGCCGGGTTCACTAGAAAAACCAATTTATAGACACCCATTTATTGTAAGAAAGAGGTTTATATCAAATAGTAATTGTATATCGAGAAAAAAATCCCAGCCCAGTCCAGGTCAAATTCTTAAGTCTGATGTTAGCCTTTCAGTCCATATTAGTCCATACATCTCTCTTCAGACACATGCAGCCACATGCAATGATGCAGAAATACCACATGTTGCTGGGTGAAAAGTCTTGTGGATCCCATGGCAGTGGAAGTATCACAGGGCTGGCCCAGGTCTCCACCATTGGCTCACTCAGGTCTCAGCGTGGCCCAACATGCTTTGTCAACAGGAAGGTGCAGTAGAGAGAGTGTGTGGCCCACTTATAGGGAGAAGTAGAGGAAGTGTCCGGAATCTTCCTGTGCAGGCCACACCCAGAACGAGGCATCATCAGGCTGTGACTTGAGAGGCAAGTTAGTTTCCGCCCCTACACATATTTATCAAGTTGATGCAAGATTATGTCATCATCACCCAACTAGACCCAGATTTAATCTTCTCTGTAGAAAATTCGGTAAATAAGATTGTTGGAGCCTTTTCCAGTTCCCTGAGTTTTGCTTGTGAGGAATTTGTATTACAAATTCTCTAAATGAATATCATTGACTATATGCCTGTGCTGTTCATTTTCTTGAGGAAATATAAAGGATCCTTTCTACCACCAAGGTTGCACTTGCCAGCTGCTGATTCTTTGCTATCGATATTTATATAGCACTCACAAGTAATTTCTAATGAAACTTAATAGCACATATACGTTAGGCTGGGTGGACTAGAGAAACGACTCCAGTGACACGTATGTATAAGAAAGGCTTTATATAAAGGACTGAATTTATGTCAGCAAAACATCCACGCAAAGTCCAATACTAATCCATAAGTCCCTCCGCAGACTCATGAAGCAACATGCAATGACTCAGAATACAGGAATGTCACAGTCCTGTTGCTGCAATGACCTGTGCATCCAATAGTGCAGGTGCATCTCCAGTACTCTGGTAGCAATCAACGTCTGAACGCAGGAAGCTGAAGGAAGAATGTGGGGTATGGAGAGCTTCCCCGAGCCCTACTTATGAGAATGCCGTGCCCACAAGGAGGTGCCATTATGCTGTAACCAGACTGATGGGATAGACTCCACCCCTACACTTTTATGTATCTTCAAGTTGACATGAAACTATCCAACGACTACAACACATGATCAACTTTAGATGCTGGCAGTTCATAGAAATCCATTATTTTCTTCATTTTTTAAATTCATTGTTAGTATTTAAAGTTCAATAAAAGTCATTTTGTCCAGTCGTTCGTGGAGGTTTATGCTTACTAAAGTAACAATGACTGCATTGTGCTAAAGAATTGATCATGAAATGTTCTTTTAGATGAAAAATACAAAGCTATCTTATAAAGCTACATAAAATGATTAACTGCATTAAACTCATAACCTAAAATCCTCACACAATGAGAAATACAGAATCAGAATAAGCAGTAAATGATTTCTCAAAACATCTAGGATCATGACCACATAGTTAAGAATTAGCAGCAGTACTTTTCAAATTACTCCAAAAAAGAAAAAGCATCCTAGAGAATTCTCTGATACAAATCATAGAATTAATGAACCACAAAATTAGTATCTTGCAAATACTAAAACAGAGAAACTAGAATGGGCATTACATACCCATAAACTGCTGATCATGTAGGTAGGTGCTTTCAAGTGTGTTCTGACTCGTTGTGACCCTGCTTACCTCAGAATGAACTGCCTTGTGATCCTGCTCCATCCTCGCAAGTTCCTATGATGGAGACTGCATTACTCTGGGTACTTTAGAGAAACAAATCCACAGAAACTTATATGTGTAAGAGTTTTATATAAAGGGTAAGTGCACATCAAGAAAACATCCCAAACCAGTACTGCCCAAACCAAGTCCAACATTAGCCCATTTGTCCGACACCAATAAACACAGTCCTCCTCCATCTCACAAAACACACACAATGATACTGACTGCAGGAGGAAAGCTGAATCAGTGAACATGTAAGCATCTCAGCACTGGGAGGGGCCTCCACATGGTTGTTCCAGCACCCAGGGCTGCATGAGGACAGGACCATGTGACTTCTCCTCAGTGATGTCTTGCAGGAAGTGAACCTTGCCAGCTGGAACAGGGAACAGGCTAAGGCAGCTGTACCATGGTCCAATCATCAGAAAGTAAGAGACCCAAGAACTCGAAAGGTGAGGCTCACAGAGCCATTTATCTCTTCACCCTTCAGATAACCCCACATGTGTTTATCGGCCAGGTTGGCACAATAAACATTAACTATCTCAGAGCCCATTGTTGCAGGCACTAGATCAGTCATATTGCTGAGGCCCTGCTCTTTTGTGCTCACCCTGTACTTTATCAAGCATGATGTCCTTCTCTAGGTCTGCTCTCTTTTCATAAAATGTCCATAATATGTGAGATGAGGTCTTTCCTACATCTAAGGAACATTCTAGGTGTACTTCATCCAAAATAGATGTTTGTTATTGTAGCAGTCCATCATGCATCCAATATTCTTCACTAGGTAAAAACTGCATCAATTTTTCTTTGATCTTCTTTATTAGATGTCCAATTTTCACATCATATACAGGGGTTCAAAATACCATGGCTTGGATGAAGCCCACCTTAGTCATCAAAATAACGTCTTGCTTTTCAACACTTCAAAACAGTCTTGTGCTATAGATTTAAGCAGTGAACTGGGTTATTAGATCTGTGCTCACATCTGCACCTGCTCCAGGATCCTGGGCCTGTGCTGTTTATGCATCCTCGCCCCCTGCTGGTCTGAACGCCCTGCATCTCCCTTCTTCCAGCTGTTCTTCAGGGAGGTTTATGTGAGGGCCCACACAAACGTTCCCTCACTGTGTCTCTTGCACATAAAAACACAGCCGTGTCCTCTGTGGTCACAGCGCTCAGCTGCAGAGAGAATTGGTTCTTGGATGGGTCTGGGTTGATGATTAGACGACCTTTTAGAGATGGCGCATAATCTCTGTACCACTTTGATCTGTAGTAAGTCCTTCCCACCCACTCAAGGCCACTTCCAGAGTGCTGCCTGATCCAATGCCAAGTAGCACTGGTGCTGGAAACAGAATCCCCCGTGATGGTGCAGCTGAGAGTGAGGGTCTGTGAAGGCTTCACCATCTGAGGACCAGATTCCTGCAGCTGCACCTGCGCCAGGCCACCTGGAGATATAGGAAATAAACATTGAACATCCAATCTGCTGCAAATCTGCTGTAAAGGACTTCATATCCCCCAACACTGACCCGATGGGAGACCCAGCACCATGAGGATAAGAAGGAAGGAAGCCGACATTTCTGGAGCAAAGTCACCCTGATTCAGCAGTCGCATGTGTCCCCTGATGGGGAGGCAGCATTTAAACAGGAAATCACGTGAGTGATTTGCCTATGAGTGTCAGTGGCTGGATAAGGTCTGGAGACTGTGAACAGCTCATGGGCACATAGGTCCTGCCACTCCAAAAGCAATATTCTCTAAGACTGACTCCTGTTGCATGCTGAACCAAGGCAGCTTGCAGACATGGAGGTTATTGGATGCCTAAGCATAGGCTCAATTTAGCATCTTCCCAGATTGAAGTATTTGCTATTTAAATTAACCAGAGTCCAGGTTTATCTGTATTCTTTGATGTGAACACATCAAATTTTCATTCATTTATTCATTCCTTCTTTCATATTTTCATTGTGAGATCTGAGAGCTATTGACACACCAGGACTCTTCTCCACTGAGGACAAATCTTTGACTCAAGCAAGCAAGTCAACAGGCAAGCAAACAAATAATATTTGCTCAAAGACCAAACTGTCATTGAGTTTTATTTCTGACTCATAGAGACCCTATATGGTTAATAGAACTGTCAAGAATTTTGGTAGTCTCACATTTTATAAATACACTCTGAGTCAGATGACCTCATATTTCTGACAAGGACTAACTGGTTATTTTAAATCCTTGGACTTTCATTTAATAACTAGATACATCTCTTCCCTAGGGATATAAATTACATGGCACTATGATGACATGATGATGATTAAAGAAACCATGACAACAGCCACGGGTCAGGGTTTTTAATCACATTATATGCATGTCTGGAGAAGTTCTTGGTGGACCTTGATGATAGTGTAGGTTAAGAATATTGAAAATACCACAGGGTGTCATAACAATAAACTGATCTGTCTTAGAGGAAGTACAACCAGAGAATTTCTTGGAAGCAAGGATGGTGATACTTCACCTCACACCCTTTGGTCATGCTATGAGGAGAGAGCAGTACCTGGTAAAAGACAAGATGCTTAGTAAAGTTGAGGATCAGTGAAGAAGAGAAAGCTCCTCAATGGCATGGATTGATACAACAGGTATAGCCATGATCAAGCATAACAAGTGTGATGGTGGCACAACATTAGACCATGCTCTGTTCTGTTGGACACAGGGTTGGTATAAATTGGAGCAGATGCAAAGATAAAATTTTTTTAAATATTTAAAAACATACAACAGTACTCCTCACAGGACCTACCAAAATAATCGTTCGGGCAGAGGGGCGCAGCAGGGAAGGGGCAGATGGAGATGAATATGTAGTGTTTGAATAAACACACAGCAAGAGGAACTGTGTCCCAAGTTACCAATCCAACTCCTGCTGAGAAACAAAGATAGGGGGCTACATACAAATGAGACAGGGAAGCTCTACTTGGAACAAGCAAGGAGTGAGCCAGAAGAATCTCCAAGGCCAGCTCCTTAAGGAAAAACACAGTGGAAAAGGGAAGTTTATACTGTTAGTCACGTGCAAGATGAAGGATATGTAGGTGTTAATGGATATGCACCAATTTCACAGCAACAGTCATGAGTGTGCATCAGGGTGGGGATGTGACTTTTGACAAGAGATGGCTTTTTCATAATTCTTCCTTATAAATGTCTTCTGGTTTGATGTGGCGATGTCTTTCTAGCGCATTCTAGATCCTTGATCAAAGTCCTTCGGTTCCATGGTGACCTGAGGTTGGGAATGTCCTTTCTCTGCATGTTTGCCCAGCATATTTAGACATAGCTGATAGTAGGTTGGTTGAATGGTATACTTTTCCAGAAAGAATGTGTCAACAGAGTATCGTGAAGGAAAATACAGAATAATTATCAGCACTATATGAGGTATATATATTTCACCATCGTGTGTCAATATGCCATATTCCAGGGGAGGTCCCTTGGCAAGTGTGAAATTTACAGTGTTACAGGGTTAAGCAGGTTGGACAGTGGTCTCACACAGAATGTCCATTAACTTCATTGTTCTTATTCTGGAATCTGATTCCTCTTGTCTAATTTATTTGTGGTAAATACATCCTTGTCACCAGTGATTAGCTACTAGATTAATAAAAATAAAATTTCCTTAAGATGGAAGCTCTATTTCCATGAATTTTTGCTTATTTATTACTCTCTCTCCCTCCCATCTATCATCCTTCAACCTTCTTTCTTTCTTTGATTTCAGAATGTAGCAGTTATTGATAGACAGTCATGAGAAAAAATATTCATACCAATTTATCTTCCATCATTCCTATCAAAGAGCATACTGGGGTTTCTGTTAAAAATTAAAGAATTTATTTGAGTACCAAAACAACCCAGGGGTTGGCAGTAGTACCTCTAAGGATTCACAAAGTACTAACATGAAAATAAATTTTCAGAGAGTATAAATACAGAGGAATCCAGGAACTTACAAGAGCATTCTGATTGCTTAGCTATTTATAAAATTTGAGTAACTGCACAATCATGTGTATATATATATATATATATATATATATATATATATATATATATATATATATATATATATATATATATATATATATATATATATTGCATACTGTTCCTGGTACTGTGTTGTGAGAGGAAGTAAATAATTTTCTTGAAGGCTTCTTGAACTATGATTAATTTCGAAGGTCAGTTAAAAAAACACACTAAATATCAACAACAATAACTGAGGTCAGGACTTCATTTTGGCAGAAAGCCTCTTCTTATGCCGAACATGTAGTTCTTTTGACCTTTAAAGAATTCAAAAGAAACAGATAACGATAGGCAGATCAATTAAACACAATCAAATGTGGGTCTCCAGGAGCAGGGAAAGGAACGGACCCTGACTGGGAGAGATGCACTGCTGTCAAACGGAGAAGCATACAAAATTGGGTCAGAACCCTCTGATGTCCAAGTACCTTCTTAATTGAAAGGCTGTCTCTCCCTGCATTGGCTAGGGGACTGTCAGCAACCTTGCTCTGTCTGACACTCCTTAGATTGCTTTACACTGCAAGTCAGTAATCAGAAATAACTCAGTAGAGGCTGACTCTATGTGGAGATAGAATTTGAGTTTAGCTAAGTATTTTTTAAATACTTTTATACATGCCTCTTACATCACTTATCACAATCCATACATTCATCCATGTGTCAAGCACTTTTACACATATGTTGCCATCATCATTTTCAAAGCATTCTCTTTGATATCAGTTCCCCATTTCTTCTCCCTTCCTCCCCTGCCCACCCTCCCACACGAACACTTGACAAGTTATGAATTATTATTTTTATATCTAACATCTTCCTCCATATCCCCTCACCCACTTTTCTGTTCGTCCTCCTGAGAGGGGGTTCTAGGTTGATCCTTGTGATCGATTCCCCCTTTTTCCTCCCTAATCCGCCTGGTATTTCTAATCTCATTGTTGGCCCTGAGGGGTTTATCTATCCTGGATTCCCTGTGTTGCAGGCTCTTATCTGTAGTAGTGTGCATGCTCTGATCTAATCTGATTTCTAAGGTAGTACTGAGGTCATGATAGTGGGGTGAAAGAAGCACCAAAGAAATAGAGGAAAGTTGTGTGGTTCATCAGAGCTTTACTGCACCCTGACTGGCTCATCTCTTCCCTGTGAGCCTTCTGTGAGGGTTGTCCAATTGTCTACAGATGTTCATTGGGTCTCCACTCCATGCCCCCTACCCCCATTCCCATTGGGTATGATTTTGTTATGGGTCTTGGCTGAGTCTTAACTTCACTGAAAGCCCCATGTGAGACTCTTTGCTGGTCAAGGATGCTGAAAGTACCATGAACTCTATAGAGAGGATCTTGAAGAATCTATCTACTGTTGTTTTGGTAGAAATATAAACTAGTTAGGAGAATGTTATACTCTGTTTAGCTTTAATTTAGCAATAAATTCAATTCTCCATAACTCCAACCCCAAGCTAACCCCCTCTACCTTGCCTCACTGATTCTCCTGGCTGTGTACAGGAACGAGTTATTATGGGTACTAGCTAAGTCAAAAACTTATCTCAGTGCATAAAGCTTTCTCTCTCCTCTTGCCATTATCTGGGGCCCATATCCCCGGTCTGTCTCATTGGCATTTAGGGCCTTAAGAATGGAAGCTCTGAAACAAGAACTTACTTAAAAGAAAATAATTTTCACAGTGTGTACCTATCATTCCAAGATTTTTGTCTGTCTGAAAAATTGTTTCACTCAGTGTGTGTGTGTGTGTGAGTGTGTGTGTGTGTGTGTGTGTTAGGCCAGGGTGACCATAGAATTAAACCTAGTGACACTCATATATTTCTAAGAAAGAGCTATATATCAAGGAGTGATAATATATCAAACAAAAATTTCAACCCAGTCCAGATCAAGTCCATAAGTCCAATATTTTATTAATCCACAAATCCCTCTTGAGACTCACACAGCCAGAAGCAATGATGCAGAGTGCAGGAAGCACAGCCTGGAGACTACAGATTTCTGTTGATCCAATGCTGGTAGATGCATTTCTAGGGCTTTGGCAGGACGCCTAGTGGCTCCTCAACAGGAAGGTGAAAATAGAGAGAGGACGTTCCAAAGATCATCCTTGCTAAACTCCCCCTCTTCATTTCTATATCTTCAAGTTGACACGACATTGTGTGTGTGTGTAATCACTTTTAGTCAGTTGGACACTAAACTGTGTTAAATATTACATGGCATGGATGAGTACGTGCTTCCAGTGTCTCATCTGCTTGTTGAAGCAATTCACTTCGCATTCCACAGTTCCCTGGGTCTACTTTTTTAACTGATGCTCTTAGAGTACTTTTAACTTGTTCCTTGAGTAATAGTGGTTCTTGCTCATATGCTACCTCTTCAAGGGAAACATCTGCATGTCTTTGCCCTTTGTTTTGTATCCTTGAACAGTTTCAAATCTGTAAAGGTGAACTTTCATGTATTTTAGTCTAAAGATTTTCTTATACACGTTTAGATTCTTTACCATTGGCAAAGTTAACATTGTTTTAAAAATACCAAATATCCCATAGAGGTTTATTTATAATAAATCTGATAAAGCTGCCTCTGAAAGCTCACCCTGGCTAGGAAGGTTCTGGAGTTCCCTTGTGGAAAAGCTGCATTTAAACATGCCAGGTATTTGTATATTAGTGTCACTGAATGGTATAAAACATGGGGACCATGAACAACTTGATAAATTCATGGATCACATGGAGCTGGTTCTTGGTAAGTTGCATGCAGGCAGGTGTAAGACATAGACGTTTCCCGGGGCTCTCAATATTTATGGAACACATAACTTAATCTTTATCTCAGGGAGTAGCTGCTGGGTTTGAACCCCTAGCCTTGTGGTTGGCAACAAATACTTAGTCTACTGCACCATTGAGTGTTTTTATAACCATCTACCTCAGGGAACCTATATTATAGGGCAGTGCAATTTCACTTTGAGAATCAATGTCTCATATGCCTGTGAAACCTGGACAATGAGTAAGGAAGACTGCAGGAAAACTGATGACCAAAATTACGGTTTTTGGGGAGGATATTGAAAGGACCATTGACTGGAAGTAAGAAAACTTTATTTCATCCACTCTGTATCCCTAATATTCTCCTTCAGTTTTATTTTTGTTCCCCAAATGCAAAGGACATTTAAAAGAATGTGATTGGGGTCCCTCAGAAAGTGTTTGAAAAAGGGAAAACACTGACTTGAGCATTAAATGACATAAATGGACACTATCAGGAATAGCTTTTATTTTTAGATTTCTGTTTTTCAGCAGTAATAAATCTGGTGTATATGTGCACGGTATCCTCAAAGTGGCATATATATTTATATTTATTTCCACATACATAATTATGCTTTGAATATATTGAGTATATATTCAAATAGTGCATTACAAATATATTGACTATATTTTGATTTTATATAATATTTGTACTTATTTATTTACTTTAACATATAATTACTCATATTGATATTCACAGTCGTGTTCATATTTATATTCATATTTATGCTCACATTCATGTTTAGATTCATTGTGTATTTATATTTAGATTCATATTTACGTTTACATGCATATTCATATTTATAGTCACATGTTTATATTTTCAATTATATTTATATTAATATTTATGTTCCTATTTGTATGTATATTAATATCTCTACCTCCATACATATTCATGCTTATATTTGTATTTATATTTAGGCCATATTTGAGTCAGACTAATCTAGCAACCAATGATAACTGTTTTCCAGTGCAGTCATAGAGGTCTAGCCTTTTTAGAGCTTGAACAATTTTTACAACGTATGATTTATTTCTTCTTTTTAATGAATCAGTTGACATTTCTGACATCAGACTTTGTTAACTTAGATAGGTAGTGTTGAGGGGCTGGGCCCAATCCCAACTACATGGAAGGCTCCCATCTCCCCAGATGAATTTACTTCAGAGGACAGCACTGAAGCTACAGGTCAGGGAGAGAAACATGTTTGATCAAAGCACCCGGGAGCAATGAAGGGGGAGGAAGAGAGAGTGGAACACATCCTGACCCACCAAGCCTTGAGGACGACATCCCTGCTCAGTGTAGCCAAACCAAAAAGAGAACTATATGGCCAGCCCCATTAAGAGACACGACATCCCTCACTGGCCCATAGTCCTACAGGGGACAACACTGGAGACACAGTGTGGACATTGCGGTTTATCTGACCCCACCACACCAAAGCAAAACACTAAAGACATGCAACAGAACAGCAAGGGGAGCAGTGCAAAGAAGTCCCGGGGGAATACCACAAATAGACTTTGGGGCCAGGGGTGACACCCCATCACACTTGACCAGAAAACACTCCTAAAAGTAAACAAAAAGACCTTGAACTATTTACATGTATTTCTATATTTTTCCTTGTTTCATTGTTGTTGTCATTTTCTTTTGTCACTTTGTCTTGCTCTGTCTTGTTTTTTATGCATATTATTATTTTTGCAGGTCTATCTAGATAAGATAGGCTAGATAAACAATCTGGAGAAGAAAACAACGTGACCGATGGTTTCGGGTGGGGGAAAGGAGAGGAGGAGGTGGGGGAAAGGAAGTGGTGTTAACAAACCCACAGACAAGTGAACAAAACGGCATCCAAAATCAGTGGCAAGGAGGATGTAGGAAACCTGATAGAGATTGATCAAGGACAATGTAACAACTGAGAGGAATTACTGAAGCCCAAATGAAGGCTGAGCATGATGGTGGAACAAAAAGAAAGTAAAAGAAAATAGAGGAAAGGACTAGGAGTCAAAGGACATTTATAGAATTCTAAATATAGGTATGTACATATGTAAATATATTTACATATGATAGAAAAATAAATCTATGTGCATATATTTATAAGTTTAATATTCAGGTAGCAGATGGACATTGAGCCTCCACTCAAGTACTCCCTCAATGCAAGAACACTTTGTTCTATTAACGTGGCATTCTATGATTCTCACCTTCCTGATACTATCCCTGAAGACAAATAGGTACATAAGAAAATGTGGTGAAGAAAGTTGATGGTGCCCAGCTATCAAAAGTTATAGCATCTGGGGTCTTAAAGGCTTGACGGTAACCAAGCAGCCATCTAGCACTGAAGCAACAAAACCCACATGGAAGAAGCCCACCAGCCTGAATGATCACGAGGTGTCGAAGGAATCAGGTACCAAGCATCAAAGAACAAAAATATCATAGACTTGTGAATGAGGGGAAGTGCAGAATGGGGAGTCAAAGCCCAACTGTAGGCAACTGAGCATCCCCCTACAGAAGGGAAGGAGATGAGCCAGTCAGAAGGGGAGAAGATGAGCCAGTCAGCTAGACAGTGTAGCTACAACTTTCCTGTAGGTCTTAAATGCGCCCCCCCCAAACTATCATGATCCCAATTCTACCTTGCAAATCCAGCCAGACCAGAGGATGTACCCTGGTACAGATAGGAACTGGAAACACAGGGCATCCAGGACAGATGATCACTTCAGGACCAGGGGGAGAGAGCGGTGATACCAGGAGGGTGGGGAGAAGGTGGGGTAGAAAGGGGGAGCCAATTACAAGGATCTACATATAACCTCCTCCCTGGGCATGGACAACAGAAAAGTGGGTGAAGGGAGATGTCAGACAGTGTAAGATATGACAAAATAATAATAATTTATAAATTATCAAGGGTTCGTGAGGGAGGCGGGAGTGGGGAAAGGGGGAAAATGAGGATCTGATACAAAGGGCTCAAATAGAAAGCAAATATTTTTAGAATGATGATGGCAACAAATGTACAAATGTGCTTGACACAATGAATGGATGGATGAATCTTGATAAGAGTTGTATGAGTCCACAATAAAATGATTTTTTTAAATATACCTAGTGTTTACCTAGAAATATGTCCACTTATTCTAAATTTTCAAATTCACTGTTGTGATATTCATAGTTTTGGTTCTGTAGTGATATTGACCTTTTCATTTCTTATTTTTAATATTTGTTTTTCCTATTCCATTTACTTTAATAAGCTTACCAGTAGTTTGTCAAAATTTGTTAGTATTTTTGAAGAATTAACTTCTTGTTTTATTGATTATTTCCTTGTTTCCTTTTCATTTCTTTCTGCTCCATTCTTTAATATTTATTGTCTTCTGGTGACTGATGTTTTACTTTGCTCTTTTTGTTCTAATTGTTGAAGGCGTTGTGTTAACATGCTGACTTTTGTTTCCTTTTTAGATATCTTCATGCATTGTTCATAACATGTGTACCAAAGCTTTTGGTATGTTTATTTTCATTTTTGTAAGGAATTAAAAGTCTTAATCCCTTAATCCTACCATTTCCAAGTATCTTCCTGTTGTTCACATCTAATTTCATAATGTTGTGAGGTAAAAATATTTATTTGTAATATCACAATTTTTAAATATATTAATGCTAGCATTGTAGCCTAAAGTATGTTCTATCCTGAAGAATGATACATATGAACTTGAGAAGAAGATACACTGAGGTTTTCCTGGATAGTATGTTTCCTATAAGTCTAAGAGGTCAGTAAATTTTGTTAATTAGTTCGTCTGTTACTGTATTGATTTATCATCCATTTGATCCTTTGAGTTGTTTTGTAAAATCCAGTGGGGTTTATTTAACTCTGTTACTGTAAAATTATGTATTTCTATTTTTGACTATAAAGTTTGAATTAATATATTTTGAGGGTCTGACATTGAATGCATATATATTTATTATTTCTCTTCTTGCTCTTTTGTTCCTTTTATCATATAATGGCCTTATTTATCTCCTATTAAAGATTTGGCATTGAAGTCTATTTTATTATTAATTTGTATAGCCAGTACCGTATTTTAAAATTGTCATTGGTTAATATTGCTACCCTTGCTTTTTTTATTGCCATTTTCTTGATATATTTTCTTCCATATTTAATTTTTATATATTTGTCTTTATGTCTCAAATGTGTTTCTTGTAAGCATAGATTTATGCATCCAGTTTCCTTATCCATAATATTTCTCTCTGCCTCTTGAGAAGTGCATTGAATCCATTTATATTCCGTGTCATTATTGATGTGTACTCATTTATTACTGTCATTATGCATTGCGTTATCTTTCTGTTTTTCCCACCTTTGTGGAGTTATTGATTTTTTTCCTCAATTTTTCTGTTCTGAGTTCATTTTGTATGTTTTCTCTTAATTGTTGTCTTTATTTTTGTTATTATTTTGTCAGTCTTTAAACTTTGCACTTGTTTTTCTTTTGGATTAGCTTTACTTTTTTTCTTCTTCATTCTTTGCATTTTCCTTGACAATCTTGTTAATAATTATATGATTCCAAACAATAATATTGGCATAGAAAATGTTTTTTTGTTATTCTAAGGGAAAATTATGGAATAAGTATACATTTCTGAGTATTCATTAAAATGAAAAGCTTCAAGACACATTGGAGGGTGTGAAGAAACTATCCATTCAAACTGATAATTTTTTTGCACTATTTCTAACTTTGGCAACAAATGGCACAATAGTAATTATCCTGAGATCTCATCAATATCTATTATTCTGAAATCTGCCTTTGGATCGATGGTGAAAGACAGACAAAGCCCATTGCAATGAAGAGAAAGCAGTTTCCAATGCAGGACTTTTCCCAAGAGTCACTGTGCACGGTGTCCCTAGAGAGATGCTGACAAGGTGGGGAAATCACAGCTTCTGAGAGTAAAGCATCGCTGACTTCAGTCCCTGGCATCTGCTGAAAACAGGGCCTAAAGAACATTTTGAGAAATTAGCATTCAATTTCTTCCTCATGTGACACATTTACTATCTTTGGAAATCAAAGATGTCCTTCCAATGAATGCTCCCTTAATTGTGACTCCAATGAGTGATCTTACTAATGACTCTGCCGACCAGACAGGTCAGTCCAGTTCACCTGTTCCCAGTGTCAGGGGTCTCTCTATGCCTGGAAAACTTTTTCTGCATACAGGGAGACAATGGGTAGCAAGCATCACTAAGGACGCATCACAAATTTAGCCCCAGAAGCCACCACCATTATTTTCTCAGACACAGAGATCACTAGTCCTTCACTGCCAAAATTACACTAGGAACAATGCAGAAAGAAACCTTCAGAGACCTGACCCTTGGCGGTAGTAGGTCACTGAGCTCAGTAAATTTAAAACCATACATTGCTCGCATGAATCTGGACATGCCTGTATTTTATTGTCAACAGGTTTTATGTAAAGGATGGGGTGAGAATTACCATGATAACCTGTTTTTCAAGAAGGAAAATGGATTCTATAGAATGACAATGAAGTATTAGAGTCACTTTAGTATTTGTACTGTGAACAGAGAATACTAGTTCCTCCTTTTAAGTCGGCAGCGAGGAGAAAATTTAGAGAAAGAAAACCTCTCCATGGAGCCTGATTCCAACAGATAGTCCTTCCTGTCATCTATCTGCGCCTGTCTAGCCAGTGCTGGGTGTCTGTGCTAAGTGGGTCCTGCGCGCCCCCTGCTGTCCAATGTTTCCCTTGCAGGGGAGGTTTGTGTTTGGGCTCACACTGACTTCCCCTCACTGTGTGCTTCCCTTGCATAGTAGTACATGGCCGTGTCCTCAGCAGTCACGGAGCTCAGCTGCAGGGAGAACTGGTTCTTGGATGTGTCTGGGTTGACGATTAGACGATCTTTTAGAATTTCTGTACCACTTTGACCTGTAGTAAGTCCTTCTCATCCACTCAAGGCCACTTCCAGGGCGCTGCCAGATCCAATCCCAAGAAGCACTGGTGCTGGAAACAGGGTCCCCAGTGATGGTGCAGGTGAGAGTGAGGGTCTGCGAAGGTCTCACCATCTGAGGACCAGACTCCTGCAGCTGCACCTGCGCCAGGCCACCTAGAAATATATAAAATAAACATTAAACACCTCATATCTCTGTGATTGTGCCTTGTAGAATTCCATATTCCCCCAACACTGACCCGATGAGAGACCCAGCACCATGAGGAGAAGGAGGAAGGAAGCAGACATTTTGAATCAAGGTTACCCCGATTCAGCAGTCACTTGAGTCCCCTGGTGGGGAGACAGCATTTAAAGAGGAAATCACATGAGTGATTTGCCTATGAGCACAGTTGGCTGGATAAGGTCTGGACACTGCGGCTAGTCCATGGGCACATAGTTTCTTCCACTCCTAAAGACTCAAAGCCTGGCTGTAAAAATAAATTGATCTTAGAGGATATACAGCCACAGAATTTCCTAGAAGCAAGGATCGTAGCACTTCACCTCACACACTTTGGTCATGCTATCAGTATCTAGCAGTACCTAGAAGAAAGACTCCATGCTTAGTAAAGTCGAGAATCAGTGAAGAAGTGAATGATCCCTAATGGCATGGATTGATACAATAGGTGTAGCGATGAGATCAAGCATAACAAGTGTGATAATGGTGGAACATCAGACAGTGTTCTGTTCTGTGTAAGATTGGTATCACTTGCAACAGATGCAAAGGTACCTAAAACAAGGAAAAATGTGTCAAAGCACACAACAGTTTTCTACACAGGCCCTGGTAGAATGATAGTTAGTTTGGGGAAGGAGGGTGGAGATGAATATGTAATGTCTTGTTGAAAAACACACAGCGCCAAGGGCTCAAGTAGAAAGAAAATATTTTGAAAATGATGACAGCAACACATGTACAGATATGCTTGACAAAATGGATGCATGTATGGATTGTTATAAGAGCTGTGGGAGCCCCAAATAAAATGATTTTTTTAAAAGAACCAACTTAAAAATAAAGAAAAAGAAAAACACATCACAAGGAAATGTGTTCCAAGTTTCCAACACAGCTATAGCTGAGAAATAAAGCAAGGGCTGGATGAGAATGAAATGGGGACTCTTTACATGGAAAGAGGAAGGAGTGAGCCAAAAGCAGAATCCCCAACACAAGATCCTGAAAGAAAAGGGGAAAAAAAGAGTGGGAGGGTGTTTTATAGTTTCAGGCATAAGGATCAGTAAGTAAATTTAGGGATTAATGGATATATACCAGTTTCACAAGAACTGTGATTGTTGACAAGATATGACTTTTTGTACTTCTTGCTCCTAAATGTCTTCTCATTTCACCTGATGTTGTCTTTCTATATATTTTGGATCCTTGGCCAAAGTCCTGTTTCATGGTGACCTGGAGGTTGGGAATGTCTTTCCTCTGCATATGTGCCCAGCAGGTTTAGTCATAACTGATAGTAGGTTTATGGGATGGTATACTTTTCCTGGGAGGAAATGGGTCAACAAATAGAGGGTATAAGGAGGCATGATACAGAATAATTATTGGCAATATATAGGTATTTATATTTCTTTTTTAAAAACGTTTTATTAAGGGCTCACACAACTCTTATCACAATCCATACATACATCAATTTTGTAAAGCACATCTGTACATTCATTACTCTCATCCTTTTCAAAGCATTTGCTCTCCACTTAAGCCCTTGGCATCAGGTCCTCTTTTTCCCCCTTCCTCCCCGCTCCCCCCATCCTCATGAGCCCTTGATAATTTATAAATTATTATTTTATCATACCTTGCCATGTCCAATGTTTCCCTTCACTCCCTTTTCTGTTGTCCGTCCCCCAGGGAGGAGGACACATGTAGATCCTTGTAATCGGTTTCCTCTTTCCAACCCACTCTCCCTCTACCCTCCCAGTATCGCCACTCACACCCCTGGTCCTGAAGGTATCAACCGCCCTGGATTCCCTGTAGCTCCAGTTCCTCTCTGCACCAGTATACATCCTCTGGTCTAGGTAGAATTCGGATCATGATAGTGGGGGAGGGGGAGAGGAAGCATTTAGGAACTAGAGGAAAGCTGTATTCTTCATCGGTGCACCATGACTGACTCATCTCCTCCCCTGGTATTTATATTTCAACACCGTGTGTCAGTATGTCATATCCTAGGGGAGGTTCCTTGGGCAAGTATAAAATTTACAGTGTTCCACAGGGTCAAAGAAGTTGGGTAGTGGTCTCACACAGAATGCCCAATGACTTCATTGTTCTTATTCTGGAGTCTGATTCTTCTTGGCTGATTTATTGTAATGAATTATTGGCAATAACTTTGGTAAAATTTCACCAAAGACTATCTCGAGATTAATAAAAATAAAAGTTCCTTAATATGGTAAATCTATTGCTATATATTGTTGCTTTTTCCCTTTATAACCCTCCACCTATCATTCCCTCCAACCCTTCTTTCTTTCCTTCCTTTTGGGATGTAGCAGTGATTGATTGACAGCCTTGCAAAAACATGTGCATACCATTTCATCTTCCATCATTCCTATCAAAGAGTAAACTGGAGTTTCTGTTAAAAATTCAAGAGTTTATTTGAGTTACAAAATAATCCATGGATTGGCAATAGTACCTCTAAAGATTCCAAGTACTTATGTGAAAGGAAATTTTCAGAGATTATACATACAGAGGGTTCCAGTAACTTACAAGAAAATTCTGATTGGCTGGCAATTTATAAAGTTTGAGTAATTTCACAATTATATATGTATATGTTTATATATTATACATATAAATTATATATAAATAAGTGTGAAAGCTGCTTGAAGTGTGAGGACTTTGGAAAGTCAGTTAAAAAAACACTAAACATCATCAACAACAAAAATGAGGTCTGACCTATATCTTTGGAAGAAAGCATCTCCTTATGCTGACCACATAGTTCTATTGAGCTCCTTCACAGAATTCAAAAGAAACTCACAAATAAGATCAATGAAACACAATCAAATGTGAGACTAGAGGAGCATGAAAAGGATCATGACTGGGAGAGATACAGAACTGAGAAGCTTACAAAACTGGGCAGAACCCTCTGCTTAAGAGCATATGACTCTAGCACCCCAATACCCATTTAGGACATAACCAGGGAGTGCATTCTTAACTGTCTTTCCCTGCACTGGCCAGGGGACTCTCAGCAACCTCGCTCTGTCTGACACTCCTTACATTGCTTTACATTGCAAGGCAGTGATCAGAAATAACTCAGTAGAGCCTGACTGTATGTGGACAAAAAAGGTGAGTTTAGCAGAGTCTGAAATTCACACAAAGCTCCATTTGAGGCTGTTTGCTGCCCATGAATATTGAAAGTACAATAAACTGGATAGATGGGGACTTAAAGAGTCATCTACTATTATTTTATAGTAGAAATATAAACAAGTTAGGGGAATTTTATACTTTTTTTAGCTGTAACTTAGCAAGAACTTTGCCATAGCTCTGTCCCCAGGGGAACCTTTTGTCACTGATTCTCCTGTGACCGTGTGCAGGCACGAGTTCTCATGGGTACTAGCTAAGTCAAAGACCTAATCCTCATCTCATTGTCATGAATCTTTCTCTCCCTACTTGTTAAGATCTGCTGCCTGTGCCTGTCTCATCGATATTTATGGCACTAGGAAAGTAAGCTCTGAAACAAGATCTTAATTAAAACAAAATTGGTTTCACATTTTGTACCTATCATTCCAAGATTTGTGTCTGTCTGATACATTGTTTCGCTCAGTCTGTGTGTGTGTGTGTGTGTGTCTGTGTGTGCATGTATGTGTGTGTGTTAGGCCAGGGTGACTAGGGAAACAAATGTAATGACACTCTTATAGGTATAAGAAAGAGCTTTATATCAAAGATTGATTGTATATCAAACAAACATCCCAGCCCAGTCCAAATCAAGTCCATAAGTCCAATATTTTACTAGTGCATAAACCCCTATTCAGACTCGCACAGCCAGAAGCCGTGATGCAGAGTGAAGAAAGCACAAGCTTTCTGTGGATCCAAAGGTAATGGATGTATCCCTAGGGTTTGGGCAGGTCTCCCAGTGGCTCCTCAACAGTAAGGTGAAAACAGAACGAAGTTCCCAGGATCATCCTTGTGATAAGACCATGCCCACTAGGAGGTACCATCGGGCTTGCTAAATGCCACCTTTTCATTTCTATATCTTCAAGTTGACGCGATATGTTGTGTGTGTGTGTGTGCAATCACTTCTAGTCAGTTGGCCACGAAACTTTGTTAAGTAGTGTATGGCAAAGACGAGTGTTTCCAGTGCCTCATCTGCTTGTTGAAGCATTTCAGTTGGCATTCCACCGCTCCCTGGGCCTACCTTTTGACTGATGCTCTTAGGGCACCTTTAACTTTTTCCTTGACTAATACTGGTTCTTGCTCAGATGCTACCTCTTGAAGTGGTGTGGGAAACAGCTACATGTCTTTTGCCTTTTGTTTTGTATCCTTGAACAGTTTCAGATCTTTAAAGTTAAACTTTCATGTATTTTAGTCCGAAGGACTTTATTATAGACATTTAGATTCTTTACCATTGACAATATTAACATTGTTTTAAATATACCAAATATCCCATAGAAGTTTATTTACAATAATTCTGATAAAGCTGCCTCTAAAAACTCACTCTGGCTAAGAAGTTTCTGGAGTCCCCTGGTGGATAAACTGCATTTAAACATGACAGGCATTTGTATATGAGTGTCACTGAATGGTATAAAATCTGGGGACCGTGAACAGCTTGCTAAACTCATGGATCACAACTCTACAGGAAGATTTCCCCAAGAGCTGGTTCCTGAAGCAAGTTGGATGCAGGCAAGTGAAAAACCTAGAAGGTTTCCAGGGCTCTCAATATTTATGGCACACATAACTTAATCTTTCACTCCAGGAGTGGATGCTGGGTTTGAACACCTAGCCTTGTAGTTAGCAACTTAATACTTAGTACACTGCACCATGGAGCCTTTTTATAAATATCTGCTTCAGGGAACCTGTATTACAGGGTAGTGTGATGTCACTTTGAGGATCAATTGCCTCATATGCCTGTGAAACCTGGACAATGAGTTGGGAAGACTGCTGGAAAGTCGATGACCAAAATTATGGTTTGGGGGAGGATATTCAAAGTACCAGTGACTGCAAGTAAGGAAACCTTACTTCATCCATTTGCATCCCTGATATTCTCCTTCAGTCTTATTTGTGTTCCCCAAATGCAAAGGACATTTCAAAAAATGTGATTGGAGTCCACAGAAAGTGTTCGAAAAATGAAAACACTGACTTGAGCATTAAATTACATTAAAATACACTGTCAGGAAATAGCTTTTTTAAAAAGATTTCTGTTTTTCATCAGTAATAAATCTGGTGTACATGTACACGGTACCTTCAAAGTGGCAGATATACTTATATTTATTTTCACATATATATTCATACTTTGAATATATTGAGTATATATTCAAATAATATATTACAAATATATTGAAATATTTTTATTTTATATAATGATATTTGTATTTATTCACTTTAACATATGTTTACTTATATTGATATTCACAGTAGTGTTCATATTCATATTTATGTTCATATATATTCATGTTCATGTTCACATACATATTTAGATTCACATGTGTATTTAGATTTAGATTCATATTTACATTGACATGCACATTCATATCCACACTCAAATTTTATTTATGTTTATATTTTAATTATATTTACTTTAATATTCATGCTTATATTTGTATTGATATTAATATCTGTACTTCCATACATATTCATGTTTATATGTGTATTCATATTTAGGTCATGTTTGAGTCAAATTAATCTAGCAACCAATCATTACTGTTTTTCAGTGCAGTCATAGAAGTCTAGCCTTTTTACATTTGAATATTTTTTGTAGCATATAATCCATTTCTTCTTTTTTATGAATCAGTTGACATTTTGGAAATCAGACTGTTTACTTAGATAGATAGTTTTGAGGAGCCAGGCCCAATCCCAACTACATGGAAACCTGCCGCTCCCCCCAGAAGAATTTACTTCAGAGGACAGCACTGAAGCTCCAAGTCAGGGAGAGGAACATGTCTGATCAAAGCACACAGGAGCAATGAAGGGTGAGGAAGAGGGACTGGAGCACATCCTGACCCACCAAGCCTTGAAGACCTTACTCAGAGCAGCCAATGCACAGAGAGAACCATATGGCCAGCCACTCTAGAAGACACGACAACCCTCACAGACCCATAGCTCTACAGGGGACAACACTGGAGACAGTGTAGCAGTGTTTCCTGATCTGACCCCACCACACCAAGGCAAAACACTAAGGCTGGACAATAGAACAGCAAGAGTACAGAGCAAGGAAGTCTCAAAGGAGTACCAAAAATAGACTTTGGGTCAGGGTGTGGCACCCCATCAGACTCCACCGGAAAACACTCTTAAAGGTCAACAAACAGGTCTTGAACTATTTACAGGTTTTTCTTTATTTGTCATTGTTTTGTTGTTGCTGCTGTTGTATTGTTTTCTTTTGTCACTTTGTCTTGCTCTGTCTTGTTTTGTGTGCATATTATTATCTCTTCAGGTCTATCTGGATAAGATAGGCTAGATAAGCAATCTGGAGGAGAAAACAACATGTTCGATGGTCCTGGGGGCGACAAAGGAGAGGGAGAGGTGGGGAAAGAAGTGGTGTTAATAAACTCGGGGACAAGGGAACGACAAGGGATCCACAATCAGTGACAAGGAGGATGTAAGAAGCCTGGTAGGGACTGATCAAGGACAATGTAACTGAGAGGAATTACTGAAACCAAAATGGAGGCTTAACATGATAGTAGGACAAGAGGAAAGTAAAAGGAAATAAAGGAAAGAATTAGGAGGCAAAGGACATTTATAGAGGCCACAATGCAGGCGTGTACATATGTAAATATATTTATATATGCTGATTGGGAAATAAATCTATGTGCATATATTTACAAGTTTATATTAAGGTAGAAAGTTGACATTGGACTTCCACTTAAGTACTCCCTCAATGCAAGAACACTTTGTTCTATTCAACTAGCATTCTATGATGCTCACCTTCCGAATACTATCACTGAAGACAAATGAGTGCATAATCAAATGTGAAGAAAGCTGATGGTGCCCAGCTATCAAAAGATATAGCGTCTGTTGTCTTAAAGGCTTGAAAGTAATCAAACAGCCATCTAGCTCAGAAGCAACAAAGCCCACATGGAAGAAGCCCACCAGACTGTGTGATCATGAGGTGTCAAAGGGATCAGGGACCAGGCCTCAAAGAGCAAAAATTCATATCATCGTGACAAAAATTCATATCATCGTAAATGAGGGGAAGTGCAGATTTGGGAGCCAATGCCCATCTGTAGGTGACTGGCCATCCTCCTACAGAAGGGTCTTGGGGAGAAGAAGAGTGCAGGGTGCAGTGTAGCAAAGATGGAACATACAACTTTCCTCTAGTTCTTAAATGCTTCTTTCCCCCACCTCTATCATGCTCCCAATTCTACCTTACAAATCCAGCCCGACCAGAGGTTTTACACTGGTACAGACAGGAACTGGAAGCACATGGAATCCAGTTCAGAAAATCCCTCCAGGAACAGTAGAGAGAGTGGCAATACCGTGGGGGTTGAGGGAAGGTGGGGATGGAAAGGGGGAATCGATTTCAAGGATCTATATATAACCTCCTCCCTAGGGGATGGACAACAGAAAAGTAGGTGAAGGGAGACATCAGACAGTGTGAGATATGGCAAAATAATAATAATTTATAAATTATCAAGATTTCATGAGTGAGGCAGGAGTAGGAGGTAGGGGGAAATGAGGAGGTGATACTAAGGGCTCAAGTAGAAAGTAAATGTTTTGAGAATGATGATGACAACAAATGTACAAATGTGCTTGACACAATGGATATATGTATAGATTGTGATAAGAGTTGTACGAGCCCCCCAAAAAATGATTTTTTAATATAAAGATAGGTAGTGTTTTTGTAGAAATATGTCTACTTGTTCTGAATTTCCAAATTCACTGCTGTGATCTTCATAGTTTTGGTTCTTATTCTTTATGTTTGCTTTTCATATTCCTTTTACTTTAATACGTTTACCAGTAGTTTGTCAAAATTTGTTAATATTTTAAAAGAATTAACTTGTCTTATTATTTCCCTGTTTCCTTTTCATTTATTTATGCTCTATTTTTAAAAATATTTATTGTCTTCTAGTGACTGGTGTTTTACATAGCTCTTTTTGTTGTAATTGTTCAAGGTGTTGGGTGAACATGCTGACATTTGCTTTCTTTTTTGATATCTTCATACATTGTTCGTAACGTGTGTTCTTAGTACTGCTTCTGAAGTGTACCAAAGCTTTTGGTATGCTTATTTTCGTTTTTGTGAGGAATTTAAAATCTAAATCCTTTAATCCTACCATTCCCAAGTAGTTTAATGCACACAATTGCTCATTTTCCATGTTAGCATTTTATTCTTTTATCTTCCTCTTTTCATATCTAATTTCATAATGTTGTGAAGTAAAGATTTTATTTGTAATATTAAAATTTAAAAATTGTATTAAAGCTAGCATTGTAGCCTAACGTATGGTCTATTCTGAAGAATGGTACATATGAACACGAGAAGAAGGGACATTGAGGTTTTCCCGGATAGTACATTTCCTATATGTCTAAGAGGTCAGTAATTGTGGTATTTAGTTTTTCTGTTACCGTATTGATGTATTATCCAGTTGATCTTTTGAGTTGTTCTGTAAAACCCAGTGGGGTGTATTTAACTCTATTACTATAAAATTATGTATTTCTCTCTTTAAGTCTATAAGAATTTGATTAATATATTTTGAGGGTCTGCCATTGGATGCATATATATTTATTACTATTTTTTCTTCTTGCTCTTTTGTTCCTTTAATCATATAATGACCTTATTTGTCTCCCATTAGAGATTTTTTCCTGAACTCAATTTTATTATTAATTTGTATAGCCAGTAACACATTTTAAAATTGTCATTGGTTAAAATTGCTACCCTTGCTTTTTTATCGCCATTTTCTTGATATGTTATATTCTATCTTTGATTTTTAGATTTTATTTGTCTTTATGTCTCAATCGTTTTTCTTGTAAGCATAGGTTTTGGATCAAGTTTCCTTCCCCATTATGCTTCTCACTGCCTCTTCAGGGGTACATTGAGTCCATTTACATTCCATGTCATTATTAATGTGTATGCATTTATTGCTGTCATTATGAATTATATTTCTGGGTTTTTCCCCCTTTGTGTAGTTATTGGTTTTTTCCTCAATTTTTGTGCCCTTAGTTCATTTTTTTAATGTTTTTCTCTTAACTTTTGTCTTTTTTTTGGTTATTATTTTGTAAGTCTTCATGCTTCGCTCTTGTTTTCCTTTTGGATTGGCTTTATTTTTTTTTATTTTTCTTCATTCTTTCCATTTAACTTGAGAATCTTGTTAATAATTATATGATTCCAAACAATAATATTGGCATAGAAAATGTTTTCTAGGTCATTCTAAGTGAAATTTATTGAATAATTATACATATTTGAGTATTCATTAGTATGGAAAGATACATCATACATACAAGATACATCATAGGGTTTGAAGAAAATTTCCATTCAGCATGAGAATTTTTTTTTATGTTAACTATTTCTAACTTTGACAACAAATGGCCCTACTTAGTATCCTGGAGTGTAAACTGAGATCTCATCAATACTTATTACTCTGAAGTCTGCCTTTGGAACGATGGTGACAGACGGACAAAGCCCATTCCAATGAAGAGAAGGCAGTTTCCAATGCAGGACGTTTCCCCAGTGTCTCTAGAGAGATTCTGACAAGGCGGAGAAACCACAGCTTCTGAGAGGAAAGCATCACTGACTTCATTCCCTGGCATCTGCTGAAAACAGGGCCTAAAGAACATTCTGTGGAATTAGTTTGCAATTTCCTCCCCTTGTGACATATTTACTATCCTTTTGGATCAAAGTTGTCCTTCCAATGAGTGCTCCCTTCATTGTGACTCCAATGAGTGATCTTACTAATGACTCCGCCCACCAGACAGGTCATTCCAGTTCACCTGTTTCCAGGGTCAGGGGTCTCTCTATGCCTGGAACCCTTGTTATTGCATATAGGGATACAATGGGTAGCAAGCATCACTAAGGACTTGTCACAAATTTAGCCCCAGAAGTCACCACCAATGTTTTCTAAGACATAGAGATCATTAGTCATTCACTGCCAACAGTGCACAAGGAGCAAGCAGAAGGAAACCTTCACAGACCTGACCCTGGGTGATAGTAGGTCACTGAACTCAGTACATTTGAAGTCATGTATTGCACGCATGAATCTGGACATGTCTGTATTTTATTATCAACAGGTTTTGAGTAACAGATAGGGTGAGAATTACCATGATAACCTGTTTTTCAAGAAGGAAACTGGGTTCTATAGGATGACAATGAAGTATTAGAGTCACTTTAATATTTGCACTGTGAACAGAAAAAGCTAGTTCCTCCTTTCAAGTCGGCAGTGAGGAGAAAATTTAAAGAGTACAAAATTCTACCTTACAAATCTGGCTAGACCAGAGGATGTACATTTGTACAGATAGCAACTGGAAACACAAGGAATTCAGGACAGATGACTCCTTCAGGACCAGTGGTGAGAGTGGTGATGCCTGGAGGGTGGAGAGAATGTGGGGTAGAAAGGGGTAACTGATTACAAGAATCTAGGTATAGCCTCCTCCCTGGGGGATGAACAGCAGAGAAGAAGCCAGGGTGAGAATTCAGTGTACCGTATGACAAAATAATAAAAATAATTTATGAATGATGAAGGGTTCATGAGGTAGGGGGGGTGGGGAGTGAGGGGAAAATGAGCAGCAGATACTAAGGGCTCAAGTGGAAGGCAAATGTTTTGAGAATTATGATGGCAACAAATGTACATATGTTCTTGACACAATGGATGGATGTATTGATTGTGATAAGAATTGTACGAGCCCCAAATAATACTATTAAAGAAGAAAAACTTTCCGTGGACATGCTGAGAGATGAAAGAGGGAAGGAACCCTAATTTCAACATGAAATCCTCCCTGTCATCCATCTCTGCGTGTCTGGTGCTAGGGATGTGTGCTCAGTGAGTCCTGTGCGCCCCCTGCTGCCCAGTGTCTTCCCTGCAGGGAGGTTTGTGTCTGGGCTCACAATGATTTTCCCTCACTGTGTTTCCCTTGCACAGTAATAAACGACTTGGTCCTCAGCAGTCACGGAGCTCAAGCTGCAGGGAGAACTGATTCTTAGATGTGTCTCTAGTGATGGAGAGTCGACCTTGGAAGGACAGGTCATAATTTGTACCGCCACTATAGCATATGCGTCCCATCCACTGCAGCCCCTTCTCTGAGGACTAGCGGATTCAGTGCCAACAGTAACCACTGCCTCTGATGGAGAAACCAGAGACAGTGCAAGTGAGCCACAGCTTCTGGTAGGGCTTCCCCAGTCCTGGACCTGTCTCTTGAAGCTTCACCTCGGACAAGACGCCTGTAGAAAAAACAAATGGTCCACGTCAGTCACTTGTATTCACAACCATTCCCAAAGACCCAGGTCAGATTGCTGAATCTCCACCTTGGGGAACTGTCACCAGGCACAGGAGAGCCCACAGCAATAACAGCTTTAGAACACAGCTCTGCTTTCCCAAGAGACCTAGAGCCCTGTCTGAAGAGAACTGATAGCTTTCCCTCCAAAGCGTGAAATTTACCCTAGTGCCTGAAGAATGATTTGCATGTGAGGGAGTCCTGACCTTATAAACAGTAAGTAATAGAGACCAGACAATTCTTTACCTCCTGAGCCCATGCTAGGGTAGCTCTTTGTTTGAGCTCATATGCATGATAGCCTAGAGTGAGAGAGCACTTGACCTAAGTGGTGTGTATTAAAGATAAAAAGAAAACCAAGTATGTCTGAGCTCAGTGTTCTCTCCCACCAGCCCCTCAATATCTCTACCCTGCCTTGGCCTCCTGTATGTCCTGTGCCCCAGAGAGTGGACAGGATATCATTTGTTGAAAACATCAGGTGGACACCAGGGTATCGTCATCACCCACAGTCTCCAAACATCTTTTCTTTCCACTCCAACACTTCCGTATCAATCTCCTCAAAGTCTTCAGGGGTTTTCTTTGGGCCACTGCCATCACCAACTCCAGCACTCCTACAAACAACACGTCTCAGGTTTTGATAACTAAGGGCAACCTAAGTGTAAATAAAGAGATTCAAGTTGCACAGGGCCTCAGGGAGGAGGTTTCCAACTGGAGAATGTTGGCTCCAGAAAAGAATAGTTTCAACTCTATAACTTCAATGTGATGCAAGACTGTGAGGTGAGAGTCCCTTGGTTTGCCAGAACACATCTAAAATGAGGGCAAAACCAGTCAGGAGTTCCAGTATAAAGATACAGCAGAGTAGTGAGTGGAATATTAAGTTACCAGGAGGGCAGAATAAGAATAATGATATTTCAGGTTTTGAACAAAAAGACACCCACTTGAGACCCAACAGGCACCCTGGATTAAAATAAGGCCCATTCAGGCAACTAGTCCTCAAAATTTAGGGTACGACCATAGACACTGTTTTCAAAGCCTCTTTTCCAGGGGACTGTGTTCTATCTGAAATGTGAGCATTTCCAACCACATTCAGCCTCTTCATTTGTTTCCTGGGCACAGCCCTCTGATAACTACTCAAGGATCTAAACCTTGTGTTTATTCCTTAGACTCAAGGAAAATTATTCATCTTACTGACTAAGGAATCAGAGAAACTGTCTCTAAACCTGCAGTTTACAAAGCCATTCCCTATTCAGTTTCCTTCCTCATTTCTCTCCCTCATAACAAAGATTATTTTCCCCAGATTAGGTTTGGCCAAATTCATTTTCTGGTCAGTTAGAATATCTTTAAATTTCTACATAAATATATATTTCAACAATGTGAATATCTGAGCACAAAGTTATGGTCACCTGAAATTCTTTGGCCCAGAATTTTCAGAGGGATATCAGCCATAAGATAATATAGCTGCACATATATCTGAAAGCACAAATTAAATAGGAAAACTTAAAAAGAAAAACAACCTATCACTTGCTCTCACACAAGCATCAGAAAACCAAAACTCAAACCAGACACCAAAGATTATTCATATATTGGTGAGAATATGATGGCATGTAAAATATCTGCCGTTAGAGAATTGTAAAGTATAACAGTGACATACCATATATTTTATATGAATGAATTAAGAAGAAATAAAGGGCAACCTAATTATGCCTTATGTTGTTTAATGTTTTGGAAGTTATATAAAGGACATAAAATCATAAAGTTGCTCTCTAAAATCTGGTCAGGAATATGCACCTGCTGTTTTAATTTTGTTTTTGTGTTTTAATGCACTGTGGTCTGAAATAAATGGTAAAACAGTTTGATGATTTCCAAAGTACCTGTTGAGGACTATTATAGTTAGGTTTTGTGTCAACTTGGTGGGGGTAGTGTTCTTAGTGGTTTGGTAGTTGGCAACTAGTAATTCCTCATCATGTGAAAGAACACAATGCAATCAATTCCATAATGGAGTCTGCTGTGAGTAGCCAAGCAGTTGTATGATTAGGGTGGAGTGTAACTCCCTTACTCAGGACACAGCTCTGAAGCAATTGGAAAACAAATATTCCGCATGAGTGTGGCCTACTTCCTTTATAAATAGACTGGTAGGGAAACTTGTTAGTTTCCTTCTGGGTTTGGATCCTGCATCTGGCTCTTCAATCTCTAGGTTTTGAATTTGACCAAAGGCTTGAAATATCCCCCGCCAATCCTAAGAGTCCACAGGGGCCTGCCCTCTGACATGTAATCTGAACTTGGAGTAATATACCTCTTCAATAATAAATATGACTTGTTTTTATTCACCTGCGTTTGAAACTACCATCCAGGTGTGTTCCACCCAATTTTAGGTTTATCTGCCCTCGAAGCTACACAAGTCAGGAGAAGCCTAACTGAGACTCAAGGACTTAGAATCAGAATGATGTGCCCACTTCTATAACTGCATGAGCGATTCTCTTTATCTATCTATCCATCTCTGATTTTGTTTTTCTTTTGACCTTATCCTTACATAGATGTTGAATGTTATCGCATTGGATTTATCATTCAGTTTTAGAAATGGCAAGATTTAGAGTCACTGAGTTTTACAATCAATACCATGACATGTTCCTCCATTTATTTCTGTTATATTTCATTTTCCTCGATAATAGTTTAAATTTTATATGTGGTTTTAAATATTTATATCCTATAATTTCTTATACATTTCATTTTTGAAACATGTAATCTTGATTTTAATTTTATTTTTAGTTTTTTCCAAAAAACATTTTTTGGGATGCTAATGTAGATATCCTATAATCCCATAGTTCAATCACAGCAATACATATTGTGCATTTGCTACCACAATCAGTTTCAAAACATTTTCTTCCTTCCTAAACTTTTTGGTATCAATTCCCCTTTTCTCTGTCTGTCCCACACACCCACACCCCACTGTATCCTTCAGGAACCCTATTCTACTTGCTGTCTCTATAGGCACATCAATCCTGGGTTATACATTCTGAAAAAAGAGAAACATATATAATATCAGTTCAGTACGGTTACCACCAATGACAAAACACATCTGAGTAGAGTATACCCAATATGAAACAGAGAGAGAGACAGAGAGAATGTTGAAAACCAGATCAGGCCCAACATGCATCAGCGGGTGGTTAGCTGAAAAGCTTTAACCATTCAAACCAGGTTTATCATTGTGATTTACTATAGTCATCTCGCCAATGCAATCTGATTAGTAACCAGGTGAGTGCCAGTCCTCTATTACGGACAGAGGGAAATCACTGGAGGTTTAGTTCCCCTGCACATCTCAGAAATGTATCTTGATTTTAGACATGTATCTTCATTCTTCCTAAAGTCTAGAATAATAATATTATTTATTTCCTTTGGATCTGGTGACCTTAGAAAGGGATAATACTATTTCTACATTTTCCTTTCTTTCTTCTGTGATTGCAGTGATGTCCCATCAGCATAATGAGAGTTTTACTGATAATTCCTCAGATATATTAAAGTATTTCCTTAATACTTGGAAACTTGACTTGCATTCATGCTAAAAGCTGCTGAGGTCTCACTTAAAATCACTAAGTAAACTTTAATCATATACCATGAAGTGTGGCAATTTTATTTTACCTCTTTCCTCGGATATATTATCATTTATTTCCTTATTATATTGAAAGCTGTTGTGGATTGTTGCTAAAAGATGCTCTATTTAAAATCATTAAGGTAAGCTTTAATCATATCACACGCATTGTGATGATTTTATTTGTATACAGTCTTTATTATATATCAGTTAAACATTTTCTGGTTACTGATAACTATGTAGTTTTTATTTTTTAAATGTGATTTGTGTTTATTGAATTTCTGGGGTCAGGAATGGATGAAATCCAACTGTAGTCACCAAAAAGCTCAGTTCCATCAAACAAACACTCAGAAGTAGCCAGCTGAAAGGCTAGTGGAAGCTCCCAGATTTCTGTGAAGCAGCAGGAGCCCAGAGATGCAAACCCTCACTGTGCTGCTGGGCAGAGTCCTGGGCGTGGTGTCTGAGAGGAGTGCTGGGGGCTGTCTGCTCAGGAATGATGTCTCTGTCCACTTCTATAGGTGAGTCCTCATTGATATTGAGAGACAGCGGCATGGAGTCTGAACCCTGCCATTCCCGGCTTTTGCTCAAGGATCCTCCAGATGCCCACCCCAATAAATCCATTAGTTATACTGTCAGTCTCTTACTGAGTCTGTTTTAGACCATGTGTCCCACAGGGTGGAAGCTCTTCTTAGTGTTTCCCTGTGATCTGTTATCTCAGGCACAGAGAGAAGCATCCACACTGATGGTACTGACTCAAACTGGGAACAAGAAGTGAATCTATAATTAGGAAGATATAAAATATTGGAAACAGGACTCGATTTTAAAGCCTTGTCCTGGAAGGAATACAAAAACACATATAATCTGACTTTCTTAAGAGACATAAGCATCATATATAACCAATAAGCATTACTTGTTATTAAAGTGTAAGGTTAAACAATGAGATACCATCACACACTGTTTGAAATGAACACACACAGAAAAACCCCAACACAATAAAAGTCAATTGAGAAGTAGATGCAAGAAAGACAGATCATATCTAATGTTACTGCATTTATAGTTGTCTGAAGGCCAGAAACACTGTGTTGTACTTTAGAATATGGTCAATAATATATGTGTTACCTATATTTATTATTTTTCATCTACAATGATCCTAAATAAATTTATATGCCATTCTGATGATTTTTTTAAGTTTTTGTTACCAAATTGATTGATAATGGATTGAATTGTCACGAAAACTTAAAAATTGAAACATTTGGAAATATTTCCATCCTAATATTTAGAAAAACAATATGCTGATAATCTTTGGAGTCAGGGATCTTAGTATAGTACAAACGTTGTGTCCATGGTTTACTTAGTTTTCCATTTGAGAATGCAGTAATTTTTCATCAGGAGCATAAGGGTTTTATGTGTATTTCCTCCAATGAAAGCTCATTTGCTCTTCCTTGTTACATGGGAATTTTTATTGGAATGAATAAGGGAATCATTGATGATTTACTATTATTTATACCAAACCTCAACTCCCTGCCCTTGAGTCCATCCTCTGTCATCACAGTCCTACAGGGTAGAGTACAATGGGTCCCGTGGGTTGCGAGGTTATAGTACTCTACTACCTGCTGAGCCTGCAGTTAGCAGCCCGACCTAAATCCACTGTGTCACTATGGCTCCTTATTTCATTATAACCTTTATATTTATTTCTTACACTCCTCAGTTTTCTGTTATCCCTATAGGTTTTATAATAATTAGAAATGGCAGATTTATTTAATTTTAAATCATTTTAACACTTCTAAATAAAGTTAAAATAATATGCTTTAAGATAGTATATTGTTAATTTAGGCAATTCCATTTGCTTCCAAAATTACTTTCAGTTTTCTGCCCCTCACTCCATTAGAGATGTTGGCAGGTGCTGTTGAGTCAGCGCTTACTTGTGTCACGCGCCAGGTCTCGCCAGCAAGAAAAGACACGCCACAACAGGATTCTTCCACAGGCGTTTTATTGCGGGTTCAATTTGCAGATGCAGAAAAAGACCCCGAAGCCTCAAACTGCTGCTGCTTATATACGCTCTGTGGGGACATGCTGTGCATTGATTGGTGCATTCGCCAGAACCCTCGTTTGTGATAGGTGCATCCGCCAGAACCCTCGTTTGCATACTCCAGGGCGGAGTTGTGACTACGTCATCTAAGCAGTGTGCATGCTCTAAGTGGTTGTTTACCACTTAACTGGGCCACCGCCCTGACTGCCCGGCGCCATCTTGTAATGGCGGCGAGAGCTGTAGCTTCCCACATCGCGAGAGCTGCAGCTTCCCACATCTCCTCCTTTCTAATTTATTTTAGGCCTAATCCATCGATCAATCCAGGAGCCTCCAGCAGCTCCAGGAGATCAAGATGGAGGATCCATCGATCCATCCCGGAACCTCCAGCAGCTCCAGGAGATCAAGATGGATACAAAAACCCAAATCTGGTCACCCTAATGCGTGCAATGAGCAAAGCTCCACATGGTGCATGGGCTGACCAAGATCCAATTTCTGTCACTCTTCCCAGTGCAATGGGACAATTCCCTTGGGGTGCAAGAGCTGACAACATATGGGGGTTAATCTTCTTTTAATAAAGAAAGCCAAAGATCTTGGGAACCACCGCACTCAATCGCTAATAATGCCTGCGTAATGATGACTTTGTCACGTTTTTGTTGGGCCTTAAGCTTGCAGAGCAACCATAGCAACAACACTCCTCCACAGCATATAATTTCAGCAAATATAAATACTCCCACCCACTCTTTAAAATAGGAAAAAGCAGTAGAAAGCCAAGAAGTAAAATCTCCAACAGTTATAGATTTCATTCGTGTGCCATTAAGAGTCGTAATCTGCACTCGAAGTTGTTCTTGAAGTTCTTCCAGCTTAGCTGTCCATTGTCCAGTAAGGTACTGGGATATGTTCTTGCTGCTAAAAGAAGACTCATTCAAGAATTTTAAAGGTGTTATGCACAAATTAGGTGTAGAAGAAACAACTTAATTGCACCATGCTAGTAGGAGTGTCCACTTGTTGTTGTAGTAAATCAACTCTCTGATTCACTAGCAGTTATCCAGACATTAATCGAGCATCCATTTTCTGAGCTGTGGATAATGCTTCTGATGTAGATTGCGTAATATTATTAATGACATTTGCTGTCATTACTTGATTAGACATAGCCAATCCTGCTGTAACCGCTGCCGCAGCTGAAACCATAATGGCTGTGATAATTGCTGCGGTAATGCCAAAATCTCTTTTTCTTCTATAAAGTGTGGCAATAGGAAAGGCATTAGGATCTGCTTCAACGGGTATGGGTATCATAGTGGGAATTTTTACCATCAAAGCAAATGGCACAGAGCCATTACAACATTCAGCAAGCCAACACTGACTGCTAAAGTTATTACATGAAGCTTCCCAAAAACTATTAGATGCTCCACGCTGATTATACAATATCCATACATACCACAGCCAAGTATTATCAGGACCAGTGGTATTTGTGCTACTATTCCATTTTGTTTTACCTAAAGCTGGAGTCATATCAAAACCTGGTATAATAGGTTTGTTCCGATAATTTGGAGACTGACATTGAGTAAAAGGAGGCAGAAAACTTTTTTCAGGTGAGCAACGAGGTAATACCGCACGTCTGGTCATATTAGGTGGCGCTACTGATCCATTAATAGGCCCAGAGAGCCTGGCTCCTTCACGAATCATTATAAGTGTTGTAATATTTATCGCTTTTCTTTTCCCAGAGGTACCACTTCCATTCATCGCACCTTGTGCAACCTTCATAAGGGTGGACATAATATTATTAACTGCAGAGTCTCCAGAAGGATCCACCCAATTGACTAAAGATCCATTTCTTACATATATACAAGGTGCACTAGTATTAATGGTGGTAAAACACAAACTATATGCCAATGTAAAATTACTTGCATTATATACTTTAGGAAGCTCCCCTCTAGGTGTAATACATGGTATTCCCAAATCACATTGCGTTGAAAAAATAAGGGTAATATTGACGCATTCGAGTGTATGGGAATAGGTACAGGCCATGTTTTAGCTATAGCCCATAAAGAAACTCCTTTAACTATTGGGGTCCATATTACCATCAGCATCAGCAACATTGTTAGGTTGATCCCCGTCTTCTTCATTCTTCCTGCCCCCACGATCTTTATCCTCCTTAATTAGTCTCACCAGTCTCTCTGGCACCCAGATGGGGTTTTCTTCTTTCTGTGGAAAAACACAAATTGCTCCCCTGGACCTGATTAATATGGAGTCCGGGCCATACCATTTGTTGTCTAGGACATTTTTCCATCGGGCCATTTCCTTTGGTGGCTTTGGCCATTGTCCATGTCTATCCGCAGCTGATTGGCCTTTCTCATCCAAATTAAAAAAAATTACGGTAAAAAGGGTTAGAGATAAAGCCATTCTAGGGGCAATGACCGTCACGGTGTCTATTCCCCCTTTTTGTTTTGATAAATATTGTTTCAAAGTGCGATGGCAACGTTCCACAATTCCCTGTCCTTGGGGGTTGTATGGCAAACCCGTGAAGTGCTTTACCTGCATTTGCAAGCAAAACTGTTGGAATTTGGTGGAAGTGTATGCAGGCCCATTATCTGTTTTTAACATGATGGGCTTGCCCCATGAACTCCAAGCTTCTAAACAATGTTGAATTACTTGGCTGGATTTTTCCCCCGTTAGGGGTGTTGCATGTACAATGCCAGAACTGGTGTCCACTGACACATGCACGTACTGCAACTTTCCAAAAGCAGATACATGGGTAACGTCCATTTGCCAGATGTTGAGAGGACGGACGCCTCGAGGGTTTACCCCGAGGGTTTAGAAATAAATTCTGCACACTTGGCACACTGCAACACAATAGTGCGAGCCTCTGCACGAGTAATTGGAAACTTAATGCGTAGGGTGGCAGCAGGCACATGATACAGCCCATGAAAGTCTTTAGCAAGTTCAAAGTGGGATTTAGTTAACACAGGAAAAGCTCTTGTAGCTTGATCAGCCAAATTATTACCTTTTACCATGGGCCCTGGGAGCAAGCTATGAGCACGTATATGCTGAATATAAAATGGGCGTTTCTGTTGCAAAATACATTTTCTAATTTGAGACAATATGTCTGCTACCTTACTGGATTGCTTAATGTAGCCAGCAATTTCCAGCTTAGACACCGCATTGACTACGTAATGGGAATCAGATATGATGTTAATTGGCTCCGTGAATTTCTTAAAAACTTCTAAAACCACCAAACATTCTACTAATTGGGGTGCATCAGCTAAAAATTGTAATGTAGTCACTTGATCATTTATTACATAACATCCTTTGCCTGTTTTAGAGCCATCTGTATAAATGTCTAAAGCTTCCTTAATGGGGTTATAAACAGTGACACGGGGAAAAATTACTGGATGAGCAGTCACAAACTGCAATGAGGAATGTTTAGGATAATGGTTGTCTATTAGTCCATTAAAACTGCATTTAAAAATTGCCCACTCATCCGTAGTGGCGCACAGTGTAAAAATTACTGGATACATTTGTTGAATTGCTCTACGAGTATGGGGTGGGCAAAAGGAGTAGCCACACCCTTTCTGCCTGTCTTCCTTATAAGAAGGTGGTGCTGATGGGCTCACAGCTGTCTTCCATAGAGCACTATACTGCCCTCCTTCGGTTGCTTGTAATGCGTCATACCGACCCTCCTCATAGCGAGCAGCTACCTCCTCTAACTGCTCCTCCTCCTCCTCTGATAGTTCCAAGAGTTCTAATTCTCGCCATGGATATAAAGGCTCCGAATGGCGGGTACAATTCTTCTTTTGCTGATCAGCTTCCTCCCCTAATTCTACCTGCGCAGTTTCTTCTTTTTTGGCAACTCTGTGCTGCCTTCTCCGAGTCTCTTTAGACTCGTCCCGTTCTGTTTCTGACATGCTTTCCTGAACGTCCTCCAAAGCCTGCTGTCCCTGTTGTAATGGCTGTCTACACTCTTTATCCTCAATGCATGCTTTTATTAACTTCCAGATGGGTCTAGTTCCCGGTTTCAATTGCCCTTCTTTTGCCGCTCGGTCTACATCCCATCCCAGTTTGTTCCAGCTCGCTAGAGTTAGAGAGCCTGTAGATACAAACCACGGTGCTATCTCATCCACATTTTTTACAAACTTACGCAGCGTCGGTTCTGAAATTTTCAATCCTCTCTTCCTTAATAAAGCATCAAGCGCTGTAACCATGGTCTTTATTGCTGCGTTCCCCATATTCCCTACTTATGTAGACAAGGATTTAACACACAAGTTCACACGGGTTTATCTACACCCGATTTATGTGCAAAATAAGTAGCAGCAGGCTGTCCGCCGTTGAAACCGAAAGCGCAAGTATTAGAGCGCATACACCAGTTCGCGGCTTTAGCAATCGTTCAGGCTCATGTCTCTCAGAACTTACCTCTACAACCCACGCCGTATGGTTCTGAATACTCCCTGGTGACAGGGGGTCTCCGCTCGTGCCTTAGGTGGTCATGGTTCCTGGGTTTCGGCACCAATTGTGTTGCGCGCCAGGTCTCACCAGCAAGAAAAGACGCGCCACAACAGGATTCTTCCACAGGCGTTTTATTGCGGGTTCAATTTGCAGATGCGGAAAAAGACCCCGAAGCCTCAAACTGCTGCTGCTTATATATGCTCTGTGGGGACGTGCTGTGCATTGATTGGTGCATTCGCCAGAACCCTCGTTTGTGATAGGTGCGTCCGCCAGAACCCTCATTTGCATACTCCAGGGCGGAGTTGTGACTACGTCATCTAAGCAGTGCGCATGCTCTAAGTGGTTGTTTACCACTTAACTGGGCCACCGCCCTGACTGCCCGGCGCCATCTTGTAATGGTGGCGAGAGCTGCGGCTTCCCACATCGCGAGAGCTGCGGCTTCCCACACTTACTCATGGCGACTCTGTATAAAATAGAACAATAACAGTAATCCCCAGGTCCTGCACCATCCTCACACTTCTCCCATGTGTGAGACCATTTTAGCAGCCACTGACTATTCATCTGATTGAGGGTGCTCCTCTTGTTGCTGACACTGCCGTGCAATGGGACATTCTTCCCTAGGGACTTGTCTCCCTGACAACATGCTCAAACTAGGGGAGAAGTGTCATCCTCTCCACTTCTAACCAGTATTCTGAGGCACTCATTGAAATGTCCTGCTCTTGTAACACACGTGCCATTTTAGAGGGATCAAATTTGTCCTTCCAATGAGTGTTCTCTTCCAGGAGTGATCTCAGAAAGCAGTCTTCCAGTCACTCCAGGCCATTCCATTTGACCTTGTCTCACAAGTCGAGGATCTCCCGGTGCCCAGAACACTTATTTCTGCAGAAATGGAGACAATGGGTAGCATCTTTATGGGCATGGCACAACGTCAGCACCAGAAGTCACAGCAGTTATTTTCTGAGAGAAAGCACATCAGTCACTCAGTCCTCACAGTCAAGAAGCGATGCAGAGCGGCAGCTCAGAGGACCTGACCCTGACCCTGCACTATGAGATCAGTGCACCTTCTGAGCTCAGGATGTTTAAAACCATGAACTGCCCCCATGAGTATGGACATGCCTGTTTTTCCTTTCAATGCCAACAGTCTTCCAGTGACAAGTAGGATGAGAATGTCTATGGTGTTCTGTTTGTCAAGAGAGAAAAATATGTAATAAAGAAGATATGGTGAAACCATTCAACTTTCCTCTAGTTCTTAAATTGCTTCCTGTACCCCACTATCATGATCCCAATTCTACCTTACAAATCTGGCTATGCCAGAGGATGTACACTGGTACAGATAGGAACTGAAACACAGGGAATCCAGGACAGATGGTCACTTCAGGACCAGTGGTGAGAGTGGTGATACTGAGAGGGTGGTGGGGAGGTGGGGTAGAAAGAGGGAACCGATTACAAAGATCTACATAAAACCTCCCCCATAGGGGATGGACTACAGAAAAGTGGGTGAATGGAGATGTCGGACAGTGTAGGATATGACAAAACAATAATAATTTTTAAATTATCAAGGGTTCATGAGGCAGCGGGGAGCAAGGATGGACGGGGAGAAATGAGGAACTGATATCAAGGGCTCAAGTAGAAAGCAAATATTTTGAGAATGATGAGGCAACAAGTGTACAAATGTGCTTGACACATGGATGCACTTATGGATAGTGATAGGCGTTTTACAATCTCCCAATAAAATGATTTAATAAAATTTTAAATTAAAAAAAAAAAAAGATAGTAAAGGGTCATGTTGATTTTTGTATTTCTACTTCGAAGAGTGAAATTTAGTCGCTCCGCAAGCCTAAATTGAGGAGAACATTTAGACAGAATAAAATGAAAAGGCAAAACTGTCCCTGGGGATGCTGAGAGCTAACAGAGGAAGCCTTAATTTCAACAGGATATCCTGTCATTCATCTGTGCTGTCTATGGCTGGGTGTCTGTGCTCAGTGGGTCCGGCACGCCCCCTGCTGCCCAGTGTCTTCCCTGCAGGGGAGGGTTGTGTCTGGGCTCACACTGACTTCCCCTCACTGTGCTCCCTGCACAGTAATACATGGCCGTGTCCTCAGCAGTCACGGAGCTCAGCAGCAGGGAGAACTGATTCTTTGATGTGTCTCTGGTGATGGAGAGTTGGCTTTGGAAGGACGGGTTATAATTTGTACCACCAGTGTAATATATCTCTCCCATCCACTGCAGCCCCTTCCCCGAGGTCTGCTGGATCCAGTGCCAGCGGTAACCACTGCTTGTGATGGAGAAACCAGAGACATTACAGGTGAGGTACAGCTTCTGGGAGGGCTTCACCAATCCTGGACCTGACTCCTGAAGCTGCACCTGGGAGAGGACACCTGTAAATGAAGATAATTGGTTTCTATTAGTCACTTGCAGTCACAACCATCCCCAGATTCCACACTGATATCTGAGACTCTCACCATGGGGAACTGTCACCAGGCTCAGGAGAAAACACAGCAATAGCATCTTTATACCACAGCTGTGCTCTCCCAAGGGACCCACAGCCCTGTCAGAAGAGAACTGTTAGCCTTCAGTGCCCAAGGCTGGGATTTTAACCTAGTGCCTGAAGAATGATTTGCTTAGGAGGGAGGCCGGTGCTTATAAACAGTATTTGTTTGTTTTTTGTTTTTGTTTCTTCTAAGGGCATTGTAGACTAATTCTTCTTCTGAACACATCTGTAATGAGAGAGTACTTTTCCTAGGAGGTGTCTGTGAATGGTCAAAGGACAGCCCAGGATTTCTGAGCCCAGAAATCTCTCCCTCCATCCCTTCATTGGCCCTGCTCTGACTAAGGCTCCTGTATATCCTGTGTGTCAGACACTGGGCACTATAGAGATCGTTGAAACCATCAGTTCCATCCCACAGTGTCTCCATTACCTCACACGCTCCAAACACATTTCTTCTTTATACACTGATGCCACTTAATCAACCTCCTCAACATCTTTGGAAATTTTCCTATGTGATAAATATATGTTTTAGAAGAATTACTACCAGACCCATCCCAAGGAGTTGGGAATTGATGATGTCTCAAATATCCGCCTCTTCCATGATGCCATTCAGTGCCCTTTTCCACCCCCTCCTCCCTTGAGTATATTTCCTCATGTTTTTGGGGTCTGTGAATTGTTGAAATGTCCAACAGATACTAAGATCAGGCAGCGGTAAGCTCGACAAGAAGCTCCTGTCCCTGTATTTTATTAATGCACATATGCCCCGAGATCTCTGGCAGGATGTTTGCAGTCAGCATTGGCCTCCTACTAGTGTTCATCAGCCAGGTCTTTCCCCACCTTGGCCATGACCATCACAAGCCCCACCGCTCTTACAAGCAACACCATCACTGCATCCCAGTGCCTGATGGCTAAGGAAAACCTCAGTGTAAGTCAAGTGAGAAGTGTCATCGTGTTTCAGGGAAGAAGTTTCTAACTAGAATAGTTGGTCCCCAGACAAGACAAGGTTTTAACTCTGTAGCCTCTAAGAAATGCATGATTCTGAAGAGAGACCTTTGTTTGGCAGGGAACGTTCAGAAGAGTGCAAACCAGTCAGGTGTCATGACTTCACATGTAGAGATAGAGCAGAGCAGGGAGGGGGAAAGAGTTGTTTAATAGGCAGTGCAACATAAGAGTAAGATCCAAAACAGTGTTTCATACCCTGAACCAAAATACACCAGTTTGAGACACAAAGTCACTCTGGATTAAATGAGGTCCATTCAGGTCCTTAAATTTTAGGAAGGATTACAGATCGTTTTAACCCTTCTTTACCCAGGAGACTCTGGCTCACCTGAAATTTGATCATTTACAAACAAAGTCTGCCCCTCTATTTGTGCTGTAGTTATGAGCCCTTAATACCTGTAGGAATCTCAACCTTTAATTTATTACCCAACTCACAGATTGTCTGATTTGGGGATCATTTGCCTATTATTGACAATGAACTTAGTAGTGCTATTTTTAACAAAAATTTTTAATGTTCACTTCCCATTAATTTGTCTTTATCATTGATATCCACCATGACAAGCATTTTCTCCAGTCTTACAGTTGACACAATTCATTTACTGAATGATTAAACTGTCTGTATCTCTAAATTAATTTTTTTTTACCAATGTGGAAGTCCAAGCACAGGGTCCTGGTCACCTGATCTTTTCTGAGCTAGAATTAGCTGAGGAGAATAAGCAAATGCCTTGCAAAAGAGCACTCACGAGGTTCACTAAAATTCAGGATTTCAATAAAATAATATGATCATAGTTTTCAGGTGAAGATCATTGGAGTCATTCAGTTTCCACATACAGACTGATATGGCATTACGTGAACCTGGTCGTTCTAGCACACACTCATCTCATACCATCTTATGCTGCTGTTTGGCAGGACAAGTTAAGGATCACACTGTGATATAGCTGCACGTTAGTCCAGGGCACCTGCATTTCTGAATGTGAATGTCATGATTGTGTAAGCTAATCTGATGACAGGGGTTAGAATGGCCCTTCTTAAGTGTAAATTTGCTGACATTATCCCTGTGCACATAACTTTCACACTAATTCTGCTACCCATATGCTGACTGAGATCAAAAATTCTCGCTGCACTCTGAAGAAGCAACGCATGGATCTCTAGATTCAGATGTTCTGGCCACTAAGTAATCCCAACATACTGAAATGTGGAAATGATAGGATGAATGGCTCCAAGGAAAATGTATTTGCTCTAATTGTAGACTGTTGTACAGTAAAACTATGCAGTGAAGTGTTTGGTTTTTCTGATATTATGACTGAGAAATAGCATGGAGGAGAAGGTTTCATCCCAGAATCCATGTCGTGCCTGTTTGAAAATTGTATGGATGAATGGTCACGCTTCTTCCAAGAAGGCACTTTCATAGGTCTGCCACGCTGCCCTGGCTGGAGGCCCAGAATACATTTGGCCTGAGGGTCAAGCACTTGTTCCAGAACCTCGACCTCTCCTTTGACTCAGCATCCTCCCAGCATGGTGCATAGGTGTCTCCTGAGAACAGAAATAGAAATACGGTGAGATTTAAATTATATTCATTATTGAATTACATTTATATTCAAATTAAATATAACTATTTAAATTAAGATGCACCTATAAAATTCTGAAACGTGTACTTTTAAATATTTGTGAGGGGTGGGGACAATATGTAATTAAAACACAAGGCAAAGAGTGGACAAGAGGTTGCTCAAGTGAAGCACCTCTCCTTACTCTGCACAAGGTAGCACAATGCTCCAGGCCCTCAAATGTGTCCTCCGAAACCCATCACCTGTTTTGTCCTGATTCCCAGCCAGTGTCTGAGGATGTCAAGGGGATGAAGACAAGCCGGGTTTTGAGATACACAGGACAACTCCGATGCACTACTATGGCTTGAGGACACTGTGGTGTGCTTGCTGGTTCATGCTGGACTGAGCTAACTTTATGGAAATCCCAGCCACCCTTTCCTCCCAAGACCCTTACTGGGCACAGAATTGCATCATAGCTGAGTGATCCATTATCTTTGCCTTGTCTCCTCTGTGTGTATCTGATTCCCTATGTGTCCTTCTGCACTTTGGAAATGGGAGCCTGTTTCCTCCCCTGACAATGCAAAGTTTCTAATTCAGCGGTTGATACAAACCCTCACATCGAGAGAAGCTCCAATGGAAGCGATAAGAAGGAGAGGAAGCCCCAGACACTGACAGGAAGCCAGTTCTTAATTCCTGTCCACATTGTCTGCCAGAACTGAGCCCTGTGGCTGAGAGTCCTGAGCAATCCCTGAAGTCCATACCTCCCTGTAGGGAGGTTTGTGTCCAGACGCTGACAGATTCCCTTTTCAGTGTCTCCATCATTTAAATAAAAGGTTGTGTTATCAATGTTGTGGTTGTACATTTGAAGATGCAACATGTTCTTGGCTTTTCTCAGGTGACTTTCAATCAGGTATTCACAGTATATCAGTAGGATATGGAAAAACTATTACTCACTTCAGGCCCTTAATGGAATTGGCTGATGACATCCATGCCATCACTGCTGGGAATGGGTCCACTGGTTGGACAGGGTAATCTCAGAGGGGACCTAGTCTCCCAGAGGGAACTCAAGTCTCCCAGAGCCTCCAGCTGCAAACACAAAGCATGCAAACACAAAGACATCCTGATCAGGAAAACCATCACACCTGGTTTCACTCTCTTGTTCAACCCATTTTCTTTTCCTATTTAATATTGCCACAAGGGAATCTCAGGTCATCAAAAATTCCACTGTGACGTATGTATAATCCTACCTTTCCAGTGAATGGGGAGACCTGGGCATCCTATGGGGTGTGTCCTCTTCTCCTAGAATTGAAGGCCGTTGTTAGTCTGGTTTTCATCATCAGAATAACGTGCCATTTTGTGTGTACTTTACTATAAAAATAGCTGAGGGAAAATATGAGTGTCCTGGAGGAAGTAGCTGGCAACTAAATTTGTGGGAAAATGTGACTTCTTATTATTCCAGGTAACTGTAGTGGTACAGTCACACAGAGAACAATAGAAACAGAGGATGCCATATGATTTCCCCCCAGAATATAGCCCCTATCTTCCATAATACACAAATACCAAGATGCACAAGTGAAAGAATCCAAAACAGGAAATTATGGTCACATGTGGTATATAATAGCAATGCAGGGGGAAACAGATGAGGTAAAAAACAGAAGAAAGTCTATCCTGGAAGAGGGTCAGGAATTTCTCCTGGGCCCATATTGCCCCTGAGGGAGAAACGTGGATGTTTGTAAGGCCACACCTCAGACCTAGGTTCACAATGTTTCCCTAAGAATGACAGTCAGAAGATCAGTTAATCACCTCTCGCGTCAGCAGAGCTCCAGACAAACTGACAATCACCAAATATAAGAACGCTGGAATCCACCTGAGGTGCTGAAAAGGTAAGTGCAGGTTGTTTTCCCTTTGTCAGACCAGTGTCAAGAGAGAAAGGAAAACAACAGCACATCACTAGAGGCTAGAAGCCCTTGGCATCCAGAACAAAGAGAACTACAACAACGAAAGCCCTGAATTGAACCTCTAATGCCATCCCCTCCTCTGATCTTGATTTTACCTTTTGAAATCATTCGATCATATTATGAAGCTCATGACTAGAATAGCAATCACCTGTGCCTCTCACACCGGGGATTTTCAGCTTTAAGTTCAACAGAGTAGTTTGGTTCCTTTGAGAACACCATTGCAGGAGATTATGAAATTGAAGTAACCCTGGGATGCTGCTGAATGTCAGAAGCTCTTTGACATTTCCCAATTCCTGCTATCTGACAAGTGTCCAAGTTTGAGAGGAGCCTCCACTGCGGCGTTTTTTTGTTTTGTTTTTGCTTCGTTGTTTTGTGCGTGTGTGTGTGTGTGGTCGTGTGTGTGTGTGCGTGTGTGATTGTCTAGTTTCACTCATGTTTATGCCATAATGTGTTTTGTGGTTTCTCTAGTGCTTTTTAGGCATGTATAGCTTTCTATTGTGTACATATATAGACGTTTCTATATTTTGAATAAGTGATTGTCAGGAAACCTCAAAAAGTGATGAAAGAATATTATGTGAAATTTGCAGCCAATAATGTTGGCACTTAATAGTTACGTTTTCCCAGTCTCCCATTTCCCCTGAGTCTACTTGGAAAGTATTTATCTGAGTGTCATGAGAACTCTGATGCAAGGACCCCTGACAGAGTCATTTCCTAACCTTAAGGGACAGACTGTTTGTTGCCATGAGACAGATTATATTCTCCCGTTACAATATACGTTTTGAATTCACAGATACCAGAAGTAGGCACAGAATTAATATTTTTAAATTCGAGAGGGATCGCCTAGGGAAACTGAGATTTAGCAGAATGTGCACATCCCCACAGGAAACCAGCCTTGAAGCTCCAGCTGAACCTTCTCCTGGGTCTGAGTCTTGTGCTCTGTGGGCCCTGAGCGCCCCCTGGAGACCACTGTCCTTCCTGAAGGGGAGATTTGTGTCTGGGCTCTCACTGATCCCCCCCCCCCCCCCGCCAAGTGGGTGTCTCTTGCACAGTAATACATGGCTGTGCCCTCAGCTTTCAGGCTGTCCATTTGAAAATAGAGTGTGTTCTTGGTGTTGTCTCTGGAGATGGTGAATCGACCCTTCACGGAGTCAATGTAGTATGTACCACCACCAGTATTAATACCCGAGACCCACTGCAGGCCCTTTCCTTGAGCCTGGCGGACCCAATTCATGCCATCGTTATGGATGTTGAAACCAGAGGTCACACAGGAGATTTTCAGAAACCCCCCAGGCTTTCTCGCATCGCCCCCAGACTCCACCAGCTGCACCTCACACTGACCACCTGCAAATAGAGAGGCATTGTTCTTAGATGACCCACATGCAAACTAAATCACTCACCATCACACACACACACACACACACACACACACACAGAGGGTACACCTCAATTACCATGTGAAATAGCCAAAATGAAAGCCAGAGTTGCTGCAAAATTCATTATGTGTCCTCTGGACTAGCTCCTGGCACAAAATGGTAACAGCAGAAACCTAGAGACTGGACTGTCCTCTGAGATCTCCCACATCAGGGGCTGTGGCTGGTTTATCGGCAGGCAGAGAGCTGCCTTTGCATCTTCTCTGATATTTAGAAGTGGATGAGTGGAGATTATGGGCACCTGTTCTCCCTCAGACTCAGAGAAACACAAGCACTCTCATAGGAAAACAGAGCTCTTACACAGGCTCTGTACCAAGTATTGCTTTACTTGTTATGCATTATTAATTTTAAGAAAGTAACTTTCAAGTTGTAAGCTGTATATGGCAGACACAACAGCTTTTGCCATCTGAGAGCTCACAATGCATCCTCTCTCCTTCCCCTCAACCACTGGATATGCATGATGACAGTGAGCAGCTCTGTGATCCGTTTCTTGTGGGGGACATTATTAGATTCTTTTTAGCCTTTCAAGGAATTTCCCCAATTCAGTGATTTTTTTAAAAACTGTATGTATGAAGCTGTTCATAAAACATGTCCATAAAACCTGTGGAATGCAACGGCTGGAGCCAAAGTGGGTGAATAAGTAAATGTGGTGAAGAAAGCTGATGGTGCCCGGCTATCAAAAGAGATAGTGACTGGGGTCTTAAAGGCTTGAAGATAAACAAGCGGCCATCTAGCTCAGAAGCAACAAAGTCCACATGGAAGAACACACCAGCCTGTGTGATCGAGTGGTCCCAAAGGGATCAGTTACCAGGCATCAAAGAACAAAAAATCATATCATTGACTGCACACCTCCATGATAGGATCGCTGAAGACAAATGGGTGCATAAGCAAATGTGGTGAAGAAAGCTGAAGGTGCCCGGCTATCAAAAGAGATAGTGTCTGGGGTCTTAAAGGCTTGAAGGTGAACAAGCGGCCATCTAGCTCAGAAGCAAAAAAGCCCACATGGAAGAAGCACACCGGCCAGTGCGATCACGAGGTGCCAAGGGACCAGGTATAAGGCATCATGCAAAAAAAAAAAAAAAAACACGATATAAGTGTGTGTATGTATGTGTATATGTATATGTATATATATACCATATTAAATGAAGGGGGAAGTGCAGAGTGGAGACCCAAGGCCCAAGTGTCGGCCAATGGAGATCCCCTCATAGAGGGGTTTAGGAGAGGAGATGGGTTAATTAGGGTGCGAGGTAGTACCGATGAAGAACACAGCTTTCCCCCAGATCCTGGATGCTTCCTCCCCCCAACTACCATGATCTGAATTCTACCTTGCAGGCCTGGATAGGACAGAGGCTGTACACTGGTACATATGAGGGCTGGAGGTACAGGGAATCCAGGGTGGATGATACCTTCAGGACCAAGGGTGTGAGGGAGGATGCTGGGAGAGTGGAGGATGAGTGGGTTGGAAAGGGGGAACTGATTACAAGGATCCACATGTGACCTCTTCCCTGGGAGAGGGACAGCAGAGAAGGGGGGAAGGGAGACTCCGGATAGGGCAAGATATGACAAAATAACGAGGTATAAATTACCAAGGGCACTTGAGGGAGGGGGGAAAGGGGAGGGAGGGGAAAAAAAAGGTGACCTGATGCGAGGGGCTTAAGTGGAGAGCAAATGCCTTGAGAATGATTGGGGCAGGGAATGTATGGATGTGCTTTATACAATTGATGTATGTATGGGTGGTGATAAGATTTGTATGAGTCCCTAATAAAATGTAAAAAAAGAAAAGAGGAGAAAAAAATGATTAGGGCAAACTGTACAGAAGTGCTTTATACAATTGATGTATGTATATGTATGAACTGTGATAAGAATTGTATGAACCCCAATAAATTGTTAAAAATAAAAAAACCTGTGGAATGGTGTCTCTTCTCTTGTTTCTTATCTGGGAGATTCCAGCCCCCTTTCTTTTGTCATGAGCAGGAAACTGGGTCTTTATCACTTTAACTCATCTTCTCTGTTTTCGTTTAATTGGGTTATTTGCTGTGCGCTTTCTGTTTCATTTATGTGAATTTTATATTTATTAGTTCCTACCCACCCAACCCTTCCCTGCTAACCTGTGATATGCTCAAGTTTTCTGGTTCCATTAGATGGACACTGAGGTAATTAATTTCAGAGTAATATTTCTACATTATACAGATGTCTGTGGCTATGAATTCACAATTAAGTTCTCTTCAGTTGAGGCTCACAGTGTGTTATGTTGTGTGCTCATTGTTTTTTTCAGTCCAATACAGCCATCCAGGGTATACACAGCATTGACTATATGCCATAGCTATCAACGATACAAATAGCATTTGTATATAAAACAGGTATGCATGCACACATACAATTTTGTGTATGTAAAAAATCTACAAATGGATGAAAATTATAATATCTAAGGGGATTTGAAATAAATATTTAAGAAGAAAGCATTCTTTTTTAAACATTTTATTAGGGGCTCATACAACTCTTATCACAATCCATACATATACACACATCAATTGTATAAAGCACATCTTTACATTATTTGCCCTAATCATTTTGAAAGCATTTGCTCTCCACTTAAGCCCTTTACATCAGGTCCTCTTTTTTCCCCTCCCTCCCCGCTACCCCCTCCCTCATGAGCCCTTGATAATTTATAGTTTATTATTTTGTCATATCTACCCCTATCCAGCATCTCCCTTCACCCCCTTCTCTGTTATCCGTCCCCCAGGAAGGAGCTAACATGTAGATCCTTGTAATCGGCTCCCCCTTTCCAGCCCACTCACCCTCTACTCTCCCAGTTTCACCCCTCACCCCCTGGTTCTGAAGGTATCATCCACCCTGGATTCCCTGTGCCTCCAGCTCCTAATGCACCAGTGTACAACCTCTGCTCTATCCAGACTTGCAAGGTAGTATTCGGATCATGGTGGTTGGGGGCAGGGAGGAGGCATGCAGGATCTGGGGGAAAGCTGTGTTCTTCATCCATGCTACATCGCACCCTGACTGACCCATCTCCTCCCCTAGATTCCTCTGTGAGGGGGAAGACAGCATTCTTTGAGGAAATATTTTGGAAGGAATGGAAACCCTATATGCTAACAGGAAGATCCTTGCTCCCAGGCCTCCCCCATTGTCCAGGCCCCGGAAATATATTAGCCCCTGAGCTTTCCACAGCCCACATTATCACTGTAAACCAATGCCATGAATGCAGTCATATTTGTGTCTGGGATGGCACTGAGTTCTCTCTCTGATTCTCTCCCACATGAGTGGACAGCTGTGCCCTCAGTGTGATTGAGCTCAGATGCAGGATAACTGATTTGTTGGTATCCTTCTGCAGCTCGAGTAACAGCTCCCTAGGGATGGGAGGCTGTTTTCTGCTACTAAAATATATTGCCCACAACTACTCCAACCTCTTCTGCAGGTTTTGGCAGATCCAACTCTGGCATTCAGTAGTTACCAGAGACAGCAAAGTTTAGGTTGAGAATCTGTGAGGGATTCATCAATCCTGAGTCCAAATCCTTGAACCAGGAAGAGGGAAAATAATCACTGATGACAAGTAATTGAAACCTTACTATGTCAACCAATTTGGGAATCTGGACACTACCAGAGAGAAGTAACCGCTTGGCAGAAGAATCTCCACAGGAAATTCATGACTACAGACAAGGTCTGTGAATCCTAGAGAACCCTGTCTGTGATATAATGTTTTTCACTAGGTTTGAGATTTTACCTGGGAATTGATGAGATGTTCTGCATTTTGGAAGCCCCAGAAATGAAATAGAGATGATCCCAGGCTTCTCAGAAATTTAAAAGCGAATGTCTGACCCCATCATCTTCTTTGTGATAACACCAATCCCAAACTGACTGTCATTAAGGTGATTCCGAATCACAGCCACTCTATAAGACAGGGTATATTTTCACGTTGAAAAACACTCAGCCAAACGAAGTGTGTCACATGTTAGCAACAAAACTCTTGCTGAGAAAAAAGACAGGAGCTGCACGTTCCTTGGATCAGGCAAGGACTGAGCCAGAAGATTCCACAAAGAAAGCTCATAGGGGGTGGGGGAAAGGATGGGAGTGACTTACAGATTTAGCCAAGTAAACCAACAAGTAAATGTAAAGGATTATGGACTTGAAACAGATGTCACAGGGACCAGGGATGGTTATGAATATGCATTAAGGAGGGACCAGGATAATGGGAAAAAATAGAGCCATTCCTGATAATAATATTAAAAATGATAAAACAAAACACAGATTACACAGAAAAAACCTAATGGACATACCTACCAAAAATAAGATACAAATTAAGAAATTCGATAGTCATAACCCAGATATACCAAATATATTCTGAGCTATAGTAACCCTCTAGGACAGAGTATAAATGCTCCCAAGAGACTGAGACAATGTAAATCTTTTTTTATTGAAAAATTTGCAAATTTTATTATGAATATATTAGATAATATATCATATAAGATTTCATTTTTCATGGGCAACATAATTTTATAAAAGTAATTTTTAAAGTATTCAAAATAAAAATATTTTAAAACATTTATTCAAGAACTAATATCCCTTAACACTTAAAAGAGTTTTATTAGGACTTAATCCATTCATCATAACATTCTATAGTTCAGTCATGTCAAGCAGTGTTGTACAATCACTATCACAATCAATTTCAAAACATTTCCTGCCTTCTTGAATTCTTTTATATCAATTACCCTTTATTCCCCACCTACCATGCCACAGACCAAGGAACCCTTATTCTAGTTATTGTTTCTGGATATTCACTCATTCCGGGTCTCATAAATCGAAAAACAGAGACATAACAAGGAGTAAAAAAGGCTACCAACAATGACAAAATGAAACAGAAACCCCTATATAAAAACACAGAAAATATTAAAAACCAGACAAGCACACAGTGTATCAAAAGGGAGATCAAATGATGTTTTTAACCATTCAATTCAGAGTTATCATTCTAATCTATTGACGTCTCTCCAATATTTTCTCTCATCACCAGGTTATTCCCATTCCTCAATTACGGTTAGAGGGAAATCGCAGGAGGCTTATTCCCTGTGTAGCTCCTGTAAGAGAATTTTGAGCTTCCACTGTCGCCCACAGCTTTCTGCACACCAGAATGTCTCAATTCAAGCTCTGATACTTTCCCCATCCACTGGATTTGGATTATATAATTGACAACACTTGTAAATCTTTTTAGAGCCTCAACTTTCTCCCTGGGACTGCCTAATGCTTTTCAACTGCTGACCTTGCCCTTAGCATCCCAAATGTGAAATCCACTGCACTACCAGGGAGAATGGATTTTTACATTATATATATATATATATATATATATATATATATATATATATATATATCACTTATTACTTATTTATTACACTTATTACTTATTTATTACACTTTTCCCCATGATTGTTTCATAGCCATATAATTGAAAATTAATTAGGAATGGTATATTTATCAAATTTTAAATGTCATATAATTTTAAGTTTCTGAATTTTAAAAAATTATCTAATATATATTTTTAGGTAATTATACCTGGCTGACCAAATTTAAACTCAAATTTGTGCACCTCACTTCATCAGACATGTTGTTAGGTGCTTTTGAGTCAGTTTTGCTCACAATGGCTCTGTGTACAACAGAACAAATACATAAACTACCAAGTCTTGAACCAACCCCTCTTGATCATAACTTTGAGACCTTTTTTTGTAGCCACTCTGTGTGTGCATCTGACTCAGGGCATTTCTCTATTTTGCTGACACCTAAACAGGTTTCTTCTCTAGGAACTGCTCCTCCTGAACACTTGCAAAGTGTGTGTGAAATCTTCCCTGTTCTCAATTCTAAAGAGCATACTGAGCTATTAGTCTGTTATTTTGTCCACTTGGGACACAATTCTGTTCTTTGGAATCAAAGCTGTCCTTCCAATATGAGCTCACTTCCATGTGACTTCAATCAATATTCTGACCAATGACTCCACCAACCATGCAGGTCATTCAATTCAACTGTTTCCAGTGTCAGGGATCCTTCTGTGCCTGGACCTCTTGTTTCTGCATCAAGGGAGTCAATGGGTAGCAAGCATCACTAAGACATGCCACAAGTTTAGGCCCCAGAGTCACCAGTTATTTTCTAAGATAATATTAGTCAATCACCTGTGAGAGACCTGACCCTGGGCTGTAATAGAGCAATGAGCTCAGGAGAGTTAAAACCATGCATTGCACACATGAAATTGGACATGCCTGTATTTCATTGTCAACATATTTTTAGTAATGGTGAGAATGCCCGTGATAATGTGTTTCTCAAGAAGGAAACAGGTCAGATAGGATGATAAAGAAGGGTCAGAATCACTATAATATTGTTCTGCAAACAGAGAATGTCAGTCCCTCCTTTAAAGGCTGCAGCGAGGAGAAAATTTAGAGGAAGAAAAAGAAGAAAAATCGTCCCCGGGGAGAAGGAGAGTCAAGAAAGATGTCTTTTTCCAACAGGAAATTCTCCCAGTCTTTCATCTGTGCCTGTCTAGGGCTGTGTTTCTGTGCTCAGTGGGTCCTGCGCGCCCCCTGCTGCTCAATGTCTCCCCTGCAGGGGAGGTTTGTGTCTGGGCTCACACTGACTTCCCCTCATTGTGCTCTTTGCACAGTAATACAAGGGCCTGTCCTCAGTAGTCACGGAGCTCAGCTGCAGGGAGAACTGATTCTTCGATGTGTCTCTGGTGATGGAGAGTCGGCTTTGGAAGGACGGGTTTTAATTTGTACCACCAGGGTAATATATCTCTCCCATCCACTGCAGCCCCTTCCCTGAGGTCCAGCTGATCCAGCTCCAGTAGTAACCACTGCTTGTGATGGAGAAACCAGAGACAGTGCAGGTGAGCGACAGCTTGTGGGAGGGCTTCAGCAGTCCTGGGCCTGACTCCTGAAGCTGCACCTGGGACAGGATGCCTGTAAATGAAGATAATTGTTCTCTTTCAGTCATTCGCAGTCACAATCATCCCCATAGATTCCCCATTGATGTCTCAGATCCTCACCATAGGGAACTGTCACCAGGCACAGGAGAACACATAGCAATAGCATCTTTAGACCACAGCTGTGCTTTCCCAAGGGACCCAGAGCCCTGTCAGAAGAAAACTGATAGTCTTCAGTGCTCAAGGGTGGCATTTTAACCTAGTGCCTGGTGATTGGTTTGCATGTCTGGGAGCCCTGTCCTTATAAAAAGAGAATGAGAGTGAACAGACTCCTCTTTTCCTTAGATCCAATTGAAGGTAACTCTTTGTTTGAATCTTATGCATGTTAGTTATAATGACAGATCATTTGGCCTAAGAGGTATGTGGGAAAGTCAAAGGAAAGCCCAGGATTTCTGAGCTCACTGTTTATCCTTCCAGCCCCTCATAGCCCCTGCCCTGCCTTGGGCTCCTATAGGTCCTGTGCCCCAGAGAGTAGACAAGATATAGTGTGTTAAAAGCATCAGGTGGACACCAGAGTATCTTCATCACCCCACACTCTGCAAACGCCTCTTCTTCTTTACACCCTGGCAGTTTCTTATCAACCAACCCATCGTCTTCGGGGGTTTTCTTTGGGCCACTGTCATCACCAACTCCAGCACTCCTACAAATAACACAGACACCACATCCCAGCTCCTGATAGCTGAGGTCAATCTTGATATAAACAATGAGATTCAAGGGTCCATAGAGTCAGCGAGAAGGTTTCCAACTTGAGAATTTGGGCTCTATGAAAGAAAACTTTCAACTCTGTGACTTCAAAGACTGGACTTCATTTTAACTCTGGGTTAAAATAAGATCCATCTAGGCAACCAGTCCTCAAAATTTAGTGGACCCCCATAGACACTGTTTTCAATGCCCCTTTCTCAGGGGACTCTGGTGCATCTAAAATGTGAGCATTTCCAACCCAATTCAGCCTCTTCACTTGTACCCTGGGCACAGACTTCTGATAAATGCTCCGGGATCTAAACCTTGAATTGATTCCCTAGATTCAAAGATTCACTCATTTTATAAACTGTTATAAAATTGACTTGGGAAGCAGTAGCACTCTCTGTAAACATGCAGTTAAAACACCCGATTCCCATTCAGAGTCCTTCCTCATTTCTCTCCCTCAAAGAAATATTTATTTCCCCCTAGATTAGGGTTGGCCATACTCATTTTTCTGATCAGTTATAATATTTTTAATTTATACATAGATATATATATTTAAGCAGCATGAAAATTCAAGAATAAGGTTGCGGCCCAAAATTTGCAGAGGGGACTCAGTCACTACTTTGCAACAAAGAATCATAGATTTCACCAAAATCCAAGGATACAAGCACAGGACACTGACATTGATCACTTAGAGATCATTGAGTTAGTTTCGTACTCCAATGCAGACTGATATGGTATCACCTAATCGTTGCCATTTCAGCAAACTTCAAACTCTTAGACTCTGTTGCTGCTTGTTAGCTGAGCAGTTTAAGTTCCACACTGTGACATAGCTGCACACGAGTCCAAGTCAACTAGCTGTCTGAATGTGACCGCCATGGTCATATCATGACCGTGGTTGGTCTGGGACTTATTCTGTGCCATCTGTTGACATTATCCCTCTGCACATAACTTCCCATCAGGTCTGCTAAACTTATCCTGAATGAGCTCATGAGTACTCGCTGAACTGTGAAGGACCAACATTTTGGACTCTAAACTCAGATGAACTGAAATTGTTTTCCAGTGTCCCAACCATGGGATAAGATTTGTCAGTCATTTACTCAAGGTGAACTAAGTACCTCAATATTCTGAAATGTGGAAATGATAGAACATATGACTCCAGGGAAAACCCAATTCGGTTTGCTGAATTTGTGCTCTGTTAATTGGTAAACAAAAATAAACATTGTAGGTTAAAATTATATCTAGTTTTTTTACTGTTTGCTTTCTTTTTAAATCTCTGACTCTATGACTAAAAGATGGCATTGAGTAGAGGGTCCCATTCCAGATCCTATCTAGTGCCCGACTGAAAATCTCACCAGATGGATGAAGTCTCTTCTTCCAAGATGGCTTTGTCTTAAATCTGACTAGCTTTCCTGGCTTAAACTAGGAATGCATACAGAACTAAGGGCCAGGACCTTGTTCTAGAACCTGAATCTCTCCTTTGGACAGCACTTCCTTGCAACATGGTGCCTGAGTGTCTCCTGAAAATCATTAGATAAAGTGAAAGCTGCATTTAACTTTATTGATTTTCATTTCTACTTAAATTAAAATTAGGAAAAAAATTATTTAAATTCATATACTATATAAAACCTGACATATTATAAATACTTTGGAGGGTTCTACAATCAACACATCAAAGGAAACCATACAGAAGTTTTACTCAAGATAAAGCATCTATCCTTGCTTCAAACTCAGGAGCACACTACTCCAGGAGCCCCAAATGTGTCCTCTGAAACCCATCCCCTCTTCTGTCCTGACTCTCAGTCAGTGGCTGAGGATGGCAGCAGGACTTAGGCAGGTTAGTTTTTAGACCCACATGACAACTGTGATGACAAATTGTGGCTTGAGGACACCAATATGCTTTGGCTGGTCTATCCTAGACTCAATAAATTTTAGAGAAATCTTAACTATCCTGTATCCTCTCCTCCCAATATCAGTTACTGGGGACATTTTTGCCTCAGTGCTGACAGGTATTTCAGCTTTACGTTGTTCCCTCTGCATGACATGCCATCATGGGTGGCTTTCTGCTCTTGGGAAACTAACGGACATTTCCTCATGTTACAATGAAATATTTAAAATTCAATGTTTGATATAAGCCCACACTTCCAGAGAAGTCCTCAAGGGAAATGGTAAGATAGAGAGGAAGCCCCAGGCACTGACAGAAAGTCAATTTTTAACTCCTCTCTGCTTAGTCTGCTGGAAATGAGCCCTGGAGCTGAGGGTCCTGAGCACTTACTGAATTCCAGTCTTTCCATGTAGGGAAGTTTGCATACAGATACTTAATGATGCCCTTTACTGTGTCTTTGTGACTTTGATCCAAGACTGTATCCTTAATTTTGAGCCTGACCATTTGAATATTGGGAATGTTCTTGTCATTGTCTCTGGGGACTGTAGTTCAGCCATGCATCAAGTGTATGTAGGACTTAGTACCAACATTAGTACCAGAAACTGAGAAGCAATGCAAGCCCTTCCCTGGCACTGGCCGATGCAATTCATATATTAAATACTGGCGGTGACTGCAGAGACTGGTCAACAGAATATGAGAGGCCCATGTCTGCCTCATGTCTCCCCCAGATTCTACCAGCTGCACTTGCCATGGACATCTGCAAACATAAAGACAGCCTGCCCAGGAACCCAGCGTCATATCCATTGTTTATCATATTGTTTTCATTACTAAAATTGAAAGAAGGGAATCTCAGGCCAGCAAACTCCACTGTTATTTGAGTATAATCATAGCTGTTTGGTGAATGAAGAGACCTGGGCATCCCATGGCTCTAACATCTCTTGTAGAGTTTGAGGGTTGGCCTAGTTTGATTCTCATTAGCAGAGTAATGTACTCTCATGTGTATACATCTATTAGAAAGATAACTGAGGGTTCAGGTATACTGTCCTGAGGAAAGTAGTGGGCAATGATAATATTTGGAAATATATATGATTTCCTGTTATACAAGTTTACTGGTGAAACCTCATAGAGACTAACAGGAAAATGGGGAACCATAAGGATTTTACTAGAATATAATCCCTCTCATCCATAAAATATAGATGCTTAAGTATATAAGCAAATGACACCAAAACAGGAAGTTGTGGTCACAGGTACTCAACTACTGCAGTTGGGGATGGGTGGTAGCGATCAGGGTGAGAGAGAGAGAGAGAGAGAGAGAGAGAGAGAGAGAGAGAGAGAGAGAGAGAGAGAGACAGAGACAGAGAGACAGAGAGAGACAGAGAGACAGAGAGACAGAGAGAGACAGAGAGAGACAGAGACAGGGAGAGAGAAAAAGAAGCTATTTCCTAGAAGGTGGTCAGCCATTTTTCCTGGGTCAATGATTGCCCCTGAGGGCATGCTTGCAAGACCACACCTCAGAAACAGGTTCAAAATGCCCCTTAAGAAGGATGCCAATTCCCCCTCAGAGCAGCTAATCCACACAGAAAACCTTATGGCTGTGCCCCCTATGATACATGACATCCCTCATTGACCCAGAGCCCTACAGGGGACAACACTGGAGACACAGTGTGGAAATTCCACCTGATCTGATCCCACCACACCAAGGCAAAACACTGGATAACAGAGCAACAAAGTCCACCGGGAATACCAAAAATAGACTTCAGGGCCAGGGCTTGGCACCCCATCAGACTCAACCAGAAAACACTCCTAAAGGCCAACAAACAGTCCTTGAACTAACTACAAGCTTTTCTTTCTTATAGTTGTGTTTTGTATTTTTTGTGATTGGCTTGTTGTTGTTGTTGGTGTTGTTGTTTTGTTTTCTTTTGTTGCTTGGCTTTGCTCTGTCTTATTTTTGTTCATGTTATTATCTTTGCAGGTCTGTCTAAACAAAATAGGCTGGATGAACCATCTGGAGGAGAAAACAATGGGACCGGCAGATCTGGGGAACATGGGAGAGGAGGAGGTGGGGTGAAAGGTAGGGGTGTTAACAAATTCAGAGACAAAGGATAAACAAGTGATCCAAATCGGTGGTGAGGAGGGTGTAGGGGGCCAGGAGGAAGGGGTGGTGGTGACAATCAAGGATAATGTAACCAAGAGTTATTACTGAAACCCAAATGAAGAATGAGCATGACACTGGGACAAGAAGAAAGTCAAAGGAAATACAGGAACGAGCTAGAAGGCAAAAAGCATTTATAGAGGTCTAAATAAAGGCATGTGCATATGTAAATATATTTATAAATGAGGATGGGGAAATGGATCTCTGTGCATATACTATAGGTTTAGTATTAAGACAGCAGAAGGACATTGGGTCTCCACTCAAGTACTTCCTCAATGGAAGAATACTTTGTTCTTTTAAAGTGGCTTTCTATGATGCTCACCTTCCCAACACAATCACTGAAGACAAAGTGGATGAATAAGCAAATGTGGTGAAGAAAGCTGATGGTACCCAGCTTTCAAAAGATATAGCGTTTCCAGTCTTAAAGTCTTCAAAGTAAACAAACAGCCATCTAGCTCAGAAGCAACAAAGCCCATGTGGAAGAAGAACACTAGCCTGTGCAATCACGAGGTGTCAGCAGGCTTCAAAGAAAAAAATCATATCAATGTGTGCCAACCTACCTGATAGGATCACTGAATGCAAATGGGTACATAAGGAAATGTGGCAAAGAAAGCTGATGGTGCCTGATTATCAAAAGATATAGAGTCTGGGGTCTAAAGGCTTAAAGGTACACAAACGGACATCTAGTTCAGAAGCAACAAGACCCACATGGAAGAAGTACAGTAGCCTGTGCAATCATGAGTTGTCGAAGGGATCAGTTATCAGGCATCATAAGAACAAAAAAGCATATCATTGTGATTGAGGGGGTGTGCAGAGGGGAGATCCAAAGCCCATTTCTGGTAATTGGACATCCCCTTACAGAAGGGTTGTGGGGTGGAGACAAGCCATTCAGGGTGCAGTGTAGCAAAAATGAAACATACAACTTTCCTCTAGTTCCTAAATGCTTCTTCCCCCCACCACTACCATGATCCCAATTCTACTTTACAAATCTGGCTAGACCAGAGGATGTACACTGGTACAGATAGGAACTGAAACACAGGGAATCCAAGACAGATGATCCCTTTAGGAGCAGTGGTGAGAGTGGCGATACCGGGAGGGTGGGGTGGAAAGGGGGATCTGATTACAAGGATCTACATATAACCTCCACCCTGGGGGATGGCAACCCAAAAGTGGGTCAAGGGAGATGTTGGACAGTGTAAGATATAACAAAATAATAATTTATAAATTATCAAAGGTTTATGAGGGAGCGGGGAGCAATGAGGGAGGGGAAAATGAGCTGATACCAGGGGTTTAAGTGGAGAGAAAACGTTTTGAGAATTTTGAGGGCAATGAATGTACAAGTGTGATTTACACAATTGATATATGTATGGATTGTGATAAAAGTTGTATGAGCCGCTAAAAATGATTTTTTAAAATATGGAAAAAAGAGTTGTATGAGCCCCTAATAAAGTGATGTAAAAACAAACAAACACACTCAGCACAAGGAAAGATATAACATGTTACCAAAAGGGCTCTTGCTTGGAAAAAGACAGGGGCTGCATGAAAGTGAAAGGGGTCTGCTTACCTTTGATCAAGCAAAGACTGAGCCAGAAGATTCCCCAAGGTAAGCACCAGAAAAATAATGATTAGCCATGTTTACAGTTTTAGACAAGTATACCAATAAGTAAATGTATAGGATATGGATATGAAATATTTCACAGGGATTAGCATGAACCTGGATTAGGACAGGGCTATAATTCTTAATAAGTTATGGCTACTTGTGCTTCTTGATTCCACATGTCTACTTATTTAGCCTGGTGATGTATCTATGGTGCCTTTTGGTTCCTTGAACAAAGTCCTTCGTTTCATGTGACCTGTGACCTAAGTTTGGGGATGTTTTTTGTGGACATGTTTGCCTGGCCAGATTTAGTCAAAACTGATACTCATTTGGTGTAATGGAATATTTTTCAGGGACACAATCGCTTAACGGATACAGATTATCAGGAAGGAAAATGCGGAAGAATTATGGGCAATAAATGAGGTACTACAACATCTATGGCAAAATCTCATATCCAAGGGGAAGTTCCTTGGAAAATCTGTGGAATTTAAATTGTGACACACCATTAAGCAGGTTGGGCAATAATCTCAAACAGATTGTCCAATGTTCATAATTGTTCTTTATACTGTAGTCAGATTCGCCTTAGCTACTATGTTATATTGACAACAAATATAATCTTGCCACAGAAGACTATTTATCAAAGATAACTTTTTTCCCCAGGAATGGTAAATTCATTGTCATTTATTGTTTGTTTTCTTTCTGTCTTTTTTTAAAGGAATTTAGAAGTAATTGGTTGACATCAATGGTCAAGAAATGTACACATGATTTCCTTTTTGGTTCCTCCTTCCAAAGACCAAATTAGAGCTTCAGTGAAAAATTAAAGAGTTTAATGAAGGGAGGGGGTAAGAAATGCAGGAATGGACAATAATAATTGTAATGATTCATAAAGAATATTTTCAGAGTTTAAATGCAGAAGGATCCTGGAAATTAAAAGAAAATTCCAGTCACTTGATCTTTAATATATTTGGCTGAAGCGGCCAAGGCAATATCAAGGGCACTATAAAAGACTCAGTCATGTAACATTTTTAAAATGTGTTTTGCTTTGACTTTAGCTATTGGGAGAGAGAGTGAATGCTTTTCCTCATAGCTTGTTGTGTGAGAGGAGCTGGGAGTAAGGAGGATGCTTAGAGCCATCATGAAGTATGCTGACTTTTAAGAGTCAGCTCAAAATAAAGAGAGGAATTTGAACTTCTAGTCTCCAGATATTCAATAATACATACTTATATATGTATATATATTCATCATATTGTCAGAGGCTCATACAACTCTTCTCACTATCCATACAACCATCCATTGTGTTGAGCACCTTTGTACATTTGTTACCATGAACATTCTCAACACATTTACTTTGTACTGAAGCCCTTGGTATCAGCTCCTCATTTTCCCCACCCTCCCTGTTCCTCCCTCCCTCATGAACCCTTGACAATTCATAAATTATTATTATTTTGTCATATCTTACACTGTCTGACATCTTCCTTCACCCACTTTTTGGTTGTCCATCCCCAGGGAGGAGGTTATATGTAGATCCTTGTAATCGTTTCCCCCTTCCCACCCCACCCTCCCTTTACCCTCCCGGTATTGGCACTCTGAAGCAATCATCTGTCCTGGATTTCCTGTGTTTCTAGTTTCTATCCGTACTAGTGTACATCCTCTGTTCTAGCTAGATTTGTAAGCTAGACTTGGGATCATGATAGTGAGGGAGTGGGGAGAGGTGGGGGAGGAAGCATTTAGGAACTAGTGGAAAGTTGTATGTTTCATCATTGCTACACTGTACCCTGACTGGCTTGTCTCCTCTCCAGGACTCTTCTGTAAGGGAATGTCCAGTTGCCTACAGATGGGTCTTGGGGCCCCAATCTGCATTCCCCCTCATTCACAATGATTTGAATTTTTGTTCTTTGATGCCTGATACCTAATCCCTTTGACACCTCCTCATCCCACAAGCTGGTGTGCATCTTCCATGTGGACTTTGTTGTTTCTGAGCTAGAAGGCTGCTTGTTTCCCTTCAAGCCTTTAAAACCCCAAACTCTATATCTTTTGTTAGCCAGACACCATCACCTTTCTTCACCAATTTTGCTTCTGCACCCATTTGTCTTCAGTGATAGTATCACGAAAGTGAGCACACATTGGTATGATTTTCTGTTCTTTGATGTCTGACACCTGATCCCTTCAACATCTCGTGATCACACAGTGTTCCTTTATTTTGGGCTTTGTAGCTTCTGAGCTAGATGACTGCTTGTTTACCTTCAAGATTTTAAGACCCAAAATGTTATATCTTTTGTTAGCCTGGCACCATCAGTTTTCTTCACCACATTTGCTTACACACCCATTTTCCTTCAGCGATCATATCAGGAAAGTGTGCACAAAATAATATGGTTTTGGTTTTTTATTTTTGTTCTTTGATGCCTAACAACTTATCTCTTCGGCACCTCGTGATCACACAAGCTTGTGTGCTACTTCCACGTGGGCTTTCTTGCTTCTGAACTAGACGGCCGCTTGTTTACCTTCAAGTCTTTAAGACCCTAAAAGCTTTATCTTTTGATAGCCGTCAGTTTTTTTCTCCACATTTGCTTATGCACCTGCGCTGTCTTCAGCAACAGTTTCGGGAAGGTGAGCATCATGGAATGCCAGTTTAACAGAACAAAGTATTCTTGCATTGAGGGAGTATTTGAGTGGAGACCCAATGTCCATTTACTACCTTAATACTAAACATATATATATATATATATATATATAGATCTATTTCCCCATTGTCATATACAAATATATTTCCATATGAGCATGTCTTTATTTAGACCTCTATACATGTCCTTTGCCTCCTATTTCGTTCCTCTATTCCCTTCTGCTTTCCTCTTGTCCCACTATCATACTCAGCCTTCATTTGGGTTTCAGGAATTCCTATAGAAATTACATTACCCGTGATCAAGCCCTACCAAGCCTCCTACACCCTCCTCACCACCGATTTGGATGACTTGTTCCCTTGAATAAAATGTATTTTTATTCTTAAATATTCTCTACTTGTGATACAAATTTGCACTAACTTTTAGTTAGCATTCATGCAAAAATTCACTTTCTGAGAAATAGTCACAGTTCTCGAATTAAATGTCAAGTTAAAACAAAATAAATTTGTTTTACCTTCATCATAATACTAGCAATTTAGAAAGTCATTCATTTTCAGACTGCAGAGGATGGCAAGTTGTTAATAGACACCATGCTGTGCAGTGAATAACATACAATGACTCTGGGGACAGCAGGAACCCAGTGGGACTGCCAGATCACCCCACACACTCAGCCCTTGGACACACACATTTTCCACTATCGACTGGGGATAAGCCTGCCACTTTCATATCACTTATTTTGTGGACTATATTTGTATTTTCCTTTTTGGAAAGTTGTATGTTTCATCATTGCTACCCTGCAACCTGACTGACTCATCTCCTCCCCGCTACCATTCAGTAAGGGATGTCCAGTTCCCTACAGATGGGCTTTGGGTCTCCAACTCTGCACTCAACCTCATTTAAAATGATATGATTTTTCGTTCATTGATGACTTGCACCTGATCCTTTCAACAGCTCATGGTCACACGGGCTGGTGTGTTTCTTCCATGTGGGCTTTGTGCTTCTGAGCTAGATGGCTGCTTGTTTATCTTCAAACCTTTAAGACCCCAGATGCTATAGCTTTTGATAGCTAGGCACCATCAGCTTTCTTCATCACATTTGCTTATGCACACATTTGTCTTCATGATCATATCAGGAAGGTGAGCACCCACTGATATGAGTTTTTTTGTTCTTTGATGTCTGATACCTGGTTCCTACTACACCTCATGGTCATACAGGCTGGTGTACGTCTTCCATGTGGGCTTTAATGCTTCTGATCTAGATGACTGCTTGTTAACCTTCAAGTCTTTAAGACCTCAGATGCTATATCTTCTGATAGCCAGGCACCATCAGCTTTCTTCACCACATTTGCATATGCATCCGCTTTGTCTTCAGCGATTGTGTCTGGAAGGTGAGCATCATGGAATGTCAATTTAATAGAACAAATTGCTCTTGCATTGAGTAAGTACTTGAGTGGAGGCCCAATGTCCATCTGCTACCTTAATACTAAACCTATAAACATATGCACATAGATCTATTTCCCCATCATATACAAATATATTTACACATGTACATGCCTGTATTTAGTCCTCTATGAATAGCCCCTGTCTCCTAGTTCTTTCCTATATTTCCTTTTACTTTCCTCTTGTCCCACTATCATGATCAACATTCATTTGGGTTTCAGTATTTTCTCTTGGTTATGTCCCCCTTACCAGGCCTCTCACACCCTCCTTTCCAATAATTTTGGATCACTTGTTGTTCCCTTGTCCCTGGGTTAGTCAACACCACCTTCTAACCCCCACCTACCCCTCTCCATGTCCCCCTGAAACCATAGGTCCCATTGTTTCCTCCTCCAGGCTGTTCACCCAGTCTATCTTATCTAGATAGATTTGCAGAGATAATAATATGCACCCAAAACAAGGCATAGCAAGACAAATAGAAAAAAGAGAAGACAATGATGACAACAAAAAAGAAAACCAATGACTCATAAAAGAATAAATCAATTTTTAAAAAAGAAAAAGCATTTTAAAACAAAGAAAAACCTGTAAATAGATCAAGGTCTGATTTTTCACCTGTAGGCATTTCCTGCAATCAAGTCCAATGGGGTGCCACGCTCTGACCCCAAGCCTATCCTTTGCACCCCCTTGAGAGCTCCCTGATCTGCTCCCCGCATTGCTCTGCCACATGCTTTTAGTATTTGGCCTCGGTGTCGTGGGGTCAGTCCGGGCCAATCTCAACACTGAGTCTCCAGTGTTGTTTCCCGTAGGTCCATGGATCCATGAGGGACGTTGTGTCTCATACTGGGGCCAGCCATCTGGTTCACTC